>NW_023276806.1:151829178-153029178 GCF_003668045.3 Cricetulus griseus | reverse complement strand
CTCTGGGCTAACTCAGTGTCCTATTTGTGGATGAGTCCATATGTCATCTTTCCAGTCCTGGGTCTGACTCTGGTCCACCGTGGTCTCCAGCAGGGCTAGAGAGCCATCTGACCTCCAATCCTTTATGCTTTATGTGTGTTTGAGCAGCAGAAAGCAGTGGGGAGCGGCATTGACCCTGGGACTGGATTCAGTGTGGGGGTTGTCCATCTGCTAGTTCAGAGTCAAGACAGACACTGTCGTCCTTTGCTCTCTGTCACTGTGATAACATCATGCCCAGAAGCAATTTAGGAGAGGAAAAGGTTAATTTCACCTTACAGCTTACAGTCTGTCATTAAAAGCTATCAGGCCAGGAACTTGGAGGCAGAAGCTGATGCAGAGGCCATGGAGGACCACTGCTCACTGGCTTGCTCTTCCTGGCTTACTCAGCCTGCTTTTTTATATAGCCCAGGACCATCTGCCCAAGGCTGGAATGCCCACAGTGGACCAGGCTGTCCCACGTCAGTCACTAATCAAGAAAATGCCCACAGAATTGCCTACAGTCATTTTCTCAATTAAGGTTCCCTGTTCCCATATGACTCTAGCATGTGTAAAGTTGGAAACACACACACACACACACACACACACACACACACACACACACACACACACTTAACTAACATAGCTCCCTCACTTCTCTGCCTCAGTTTCTGTATCTGTAAACCCAGGGGGACACCCTTACTATTTCACCAAGTATTGAGAGAATCAAGCAAGCCAGTTCACTGAGAGGATCAGAGGAGGACCTGTTACGGGGTAAGTTTCCAGAGTGTTAGTTGTTGTTTTATTCTTTTCAAGCCTAAGTTTGTGCTCCAGGCTTCATGGGGTACAGAAAAGGGGAGCACTGTGCCACCGTCCTCAAGAAATTCACAACTGGCCTGGGAGAGAGACAGATAGACCGCAAGATCTGTTTGACTGGGCATTTGTGACACGGTACACAACAGTCAGGAGGAACAGCAGAGGAAACCTTCCTGGAAGAGATAGCATTAGACTCAGCCTTGAAAGGCTGGATTAGAGAACAGGCTCAGTCACTCGATGCTTGAACAACTTTGAAAAACAGAAAGGGTGAGTTGAAAACCCAACCATTGGCACCAACATGAATTTTGACAGCCTCGGGAAGATGAGGACACCATCATCATCCAAGGCAAGGACAAGGCTTCTGGAACATTCTCTCCATGCCTGGGACTGTACACAGTGATGGGCACTCCCACAAATTCTCCCTGCAGAAAATCTGAACCTATATGTTGGAACAGACAGGCCCAGGATGATCCATGGTGTGGTGTGGAAAGGGCAGCCGGGCAGCAGGCGTGTCCAGTCAAAGTGGGCGTAGTGATAAAAGGGAGACCATCCATCCTTGGGCGTTTCCCAAGGCACAGAAATCCCAGTCAGGTCTCTGCCTCAGCCCCTTCAGGAAATCCTGTCACTCAGTCAGGACATTTATATAGCTCAGACTGGCCAATTCCGCCGAGCTCCTGTGGATAGCCTTCTACCTTTCCTTCTAATCTTCTCTTCCAACCAGGGAAAGGAAAGGATTAAAAAGAAGACACAGACATGAGAAAGAACTCCCCAGGAACTCATCAAAAAGCAAGTTAAAATAACTGAATCACCCTGCCCTGACCTAACCTGGCAAGGGAAGGAGACAGCATATCCTCAACATGATACTGCCTTTAATCCCACTCTTCCTGGGGTTCCTGGTGCAAAATACCTGCTCCCCAGCTGAAGCCTCAGGACAGGTAAGATAAACTTTCCTGTGTTTTTTCTTGTTGATGTTCATAATGTGCTCCAGATGTTTTTGTTTTCCCACATCGTCTTGGGCAAAACACCCTGCCTGGACTTCATAAAAAGTCAAGAGAAGCTGGGCTGTGGTGGCACGTGCCTTTAAACCCAGAACTTGGGAGGCAGAGGCAGGTAGATCTCTGTGAGACCAGCCTGGTCTACAAGAACTAGTTCCAGGACAGGCTCCAAAGCTACACAGGTAAACCCTGTCTTGAGCCCTTCAGCTCCCCCCCCCCCCTAAAAAGGAAGTCAAGAGAAAACTTGACAATAATAAGTTCCCAAACATGAGATGCTGTCCTTGTAGGATGGGCTGAGTTAGCTATTTCTCATCTGCTGTGCCGACTCTGAGGCTGGAATCTCCGGTTTTAGTGCTGATCTTCCTCTTTCCCTGGCAGAGCTTCATGTTCTGAGTTTTGCCTGGACCACCTCATCACTATGGGTACCCACTCACTATCCTGTCTTCCCAAATGTAGAAACCAAGCACTGCTGTGGGAAAGTACCCAGGGGAATTCCAGGGTGGATTGATGAAGCCTTGTTGATGAAAGCAGACATCAGAAACATTTCCAAACCCATCAGGCACTGGCACGTGCCTTCTGCCTTCCTCAGCCTGTAGTAGAGGACCATGTGACCTCAGAGGACCTCTGAGGACCCCAGAGACGCTCACACAGGCACCGTCACTGATTGACTCTCAGTGAGCAGCAATCTCTGGTGTCTTTTTAAAAAAAGTTTTTAATTTGAATTAGAAACAAGATTGTTTTACATGTTAACCCCCATTCCCTCTCCCTTCCCTCCTGCCCTACACCCCACTAACACCCTACCTATCCCATACCATTTCTGCTCCCCAGGGAGAGTGAGGCCTTCCATGGGATGGTCTTCAGAGTCTGTCATATCCTTTGGGATAGGGCCTAGGCCCTTCCTCCCCTATGTGTCTAGGCTGAGGGAGTATCCCTCTATGTGAAATAGGATCCCAACGTCCATTCCTATGCTAGAGATAAGTACTGATCAACTACAAGAGGCCCCATAGATTTTCGAGGCCTCCTCACTGACACCCACATTCATGGGCTCTGGATCAGTTCCATGCTGGTTTCCCAGTAATCAATCTGGGGGCCAAGAGCTCCCTCTTATTCAGGTCAGTGTCAGTGGGTTTCATCACCATGGTCTTGACCCCTTTGCTCATCACTCCTCCTTCTCTACAACTGGATTCCAGTTCAGTTCACTTTTTAGCTGTGGGTGTCTGTTTCTACTTCCATCAGCTTCTGAATGAAGGCTCTAAGATGGCATATAAGGTAGTCATCAATCTCATTATCAGGGGATAGCCTCTGATATCTTTAAGGTAGTCTCTCCACTGTTGCTTAGATGGTTAGTTGGTGTCATCCTTGTAGATCTCTGGACATTTCCCTAGTGCCAGATTTCGCTTTAAACCTATAATGGCTCCCTCTATGATGGTATCTCTTTTCTTGCTCTCCTCTATTCTTCCCCACACACAACCTTCCTGCTCCCTCATGTCCTCCTCATCCTTCCTCTTCTCCCCTTCTCATTCTCCTAGCTCCTTCTCCCCTCCCCCCATGCTCCCAATTTGCTCAGGAGATCTTGTCCCTTTCCCCTTCTCCGGGGGACCATGTATGTCTCTTTTAGAGTCCTCCTTGTTGCCTAGCTTCTCTGGTGGTGTGGATTAGAGGCTGGTAGTCCTGTGTTCTATGTGTAAAATCCATATATGAGTGAGTACATATCATGTTTGTCTTTTGTGACTAGGTTACCTCACTCAGAATGGTTTCTTCTAGTTCCATCCATTTGCCTGCGAATCTCAATATTCCATTGTTTTTTTTCCGCTGAGTAGTACTCCATTGTGTAAATGTACCACATTTTCTTTATCCATTCTTCAGTTGAGAGGCATCTAGGTTGCTTCCAGTTTCTGGCTATTACAAATAATGCTGCTATGAACATGGTTTAACAGATATCCTCATTGTATGAATGTGCATCTTTTGGGTATATGCCTAAGAGTGGAACTGCTGGATCTTGTGATAGGCTCATTCCCATTTTCCTAAGGAATCACCATACTGATTTCCAAAGTGGCTGTACAAGTTTGCACTCCCATCAGCAGTGGAGAAGTGTTACCCTTTCTCCACATCCTCTCCAGCATAAGTTATCATTGGTGTTTATTTTAGCCATTCTGACTGGAGTAAGATGATATCTCAGAGTTGTTTTGATTTGCATTTCCCTGATGGCTAAGGATGCTGAGCACTTTCTTATGTGTCTTTCAGCCATTTTAGATTCCTCTATTGATAATTCTCTATTTAGTTCTGTATGGGCGTGGAGTGTCTGATCTCAGCAGCACACAGAGCTGCAGCTGCAGCCAGTCCACTCCATTGCTCCCAAGACAGGGCTCTGCAAATGGGAGGAATTGCTGTCATCATTAACTATGTCAGCATGGAAGGCTTTCTTCTGTGCAGACACTCAGCCTGGACTACTGTCCAAAGCTGAGTTTGTTCTTCCGTTGGTAAGTTTATAAAATAGTCATTCTATTTGAACACAATAATTTGAAAGTCAGACAAGTATATGCAGACATGTAAACTTGTTATGTAGATGAGGATGACCTTGAATGTTTGATTATCCTGCCTCTACTTCTTGGGCAATAGAATTCTAGGCCTGTACCACAAACTCATGATTTTATGCAGTCCTAGGGACTGAACCCGGGGCTTTGTGCACACTGGGCAAGTACTCTATGAACTGAGCTGCATCCCCAGCTCAAAGAATTTCTTTAAAAGCAAACTAAATTGGGCATATTAAGAAAGAAAAATCAACATGACATCAACTCATCCATCTATCCAAAGAGAAACTCCAATGTAAATAAAACTCTGCTTTTAGAAAAATTGAATCATGCCATGAGAGTTAAAGGGAGTGTTGCAATATTCTACAATAATACCAGGGGCACATTGGTTCACACTGATCACAAATGGAGGATTCTAGTAAATGTAGAGGTTGTCTTTCTCTGTGCCACTTGGGTGCTTGGAGAAAGGGCTAATTAAGGAATTAAGAGGCTGATACCCACATGGGACTATGGGCAAGTCCCTGCATATTCCAAACTATATTCGTTAATCACCTTCACCACCTCTGCAGTGAGAGTTGTGCCCCTTGCCCTACTCTCTGGAGCAATGCCAATGACACCTTTGGGAGTCAGCACAGCCATACTGCATTCTGTGGATGGAAGGAGTCTTCCTCTGCAGACTTTACAGGTCCTGATGAACCAGTGCTGGCCTGCTAGGGTGACAAAGAAATATGAGACATGCCCTTCCTGATATCCTTAAATGGAGAGCAAAGACTAACAATGGGGCATAGGGGTTGCAGCTCCGTTGGCGGAGTGTTTCCATAACATTCACAAGAGCCTGGGTTCTATCCCTGGATCCACACATACTCGGTGTGATGGAGCACACCTGTTCTTGGGAGGAAGCGCAGAAGGATCAGAAGTTCAAGGTTATCTTTGGCTATATAACATGTTTGAAATGAGTGTGGCTATTTAGAACCCTTTCTCAAAAATAAAAACAACTAAAAAAAAACTGCTAGAAGACTTAAAGTTGAGCAAAGGAAAGAAAGAGAGAGTATGGATTTGTTGAAGAGATGGTGAAAACACGTCCTTGAAGGATCTAGGATAGTTAGGCTAGGTTAGGGTACAGAATATTCCCTTGAGACCAGATCACCACCAGGCTCTGAGGGTGGATGGAAAAGAGCTTCAGGAGCCATCATCTACTACTGTGTTCTTCCAGACACTGGGCCAGGCAGCTTGCACCTGGCACATCACAGGAAGTTGGCCACTAATGTCTCCCTTTTACAACTAACAACAGAGTAGGTGCTCGCTTTGCCTGCACCCTTCACAAGGTGCAGAACTTCGTCCAGACTCCATCTTGCCCTCTGAGATTTAGTCTGCCCTTTGCAGACTGCATTTGGTAGAGAGATTAAGGAAGCTTGAATGACAGGGTCTCTATCCAAGGAGGGTCAGCTCCAGCATCAGGAGCAACAGGGGACAAAGTCTGCCTGTATCATTCAGTTAAGCAGTTAATGCTGGACCACCTTATGTTGTCAAATAGCTGTTCCAAATGTGCCTGCCTGATGTCCCCAGTGGGTTAATTCAATCAACACATATTTTCTGGATATCACTGCCATGTGTCATGTCAACATTCTAAGGGCTCAGGCTATAGCAATGAACAAAATGTCCTCGCACTCATGCTGCCTGCTATCTGATTTGATGGAAATCTAAATACTACACATCTCTCTAGATCAGAAACTGTCCACTGTAGCCGTTAGCACAACACTAGCCCCACAGCAGATATTCCTGTGGAAGCAACTCAGAAATAGCATCCTTCAAGACAATTGATCTATGAACAATAGGTCTGTAATAACCTGCTGTAACATTAACCCACATGAAACAGGTCCTCTGCAAGACAGCTCAGGTTCCTCATTTTGACAAGTGTGAGTAGTGACATTACCCTACCTTGTGAGGCTCCAGGTTCCAGGAGAGGGATGGTGCATGTGCTTAGCACAAGCAGTACCATGTCCACACCCATAGCCATGGCAGACATTGCTGGCTGATCACTGATCCCAGCACGCTTTCCAGATAAGTTTGAAAGTAGCAACCCATGTTGGCATTCTGTTTTGCATGGGTCCATGGAGGAAAAGGGTCCCACCAGGATGAATTTTAGGTTTAGTTGGACAACAGGGAAATCAGCTTCTGATGAACTAAGTGCCCATTGCTTTGCAATATACATACATACGTACGTACGTACATACATACATACATACATACATACATACATATTGTGTGTGTATAGTTATCAATTTGCACCTCTTTTTTCTTTTATATTAATTTATTTTTTTACATTCCAATCCCAGTTAACCCTCCCTCCTTTCCTTCCACCCTCTCCACTCCCCCCTCCTCCCATCTGCATTGTGGAGAGGGAGAGGTCTCCCCTAGGAAGTCTAATTTACACCTCTTAGCAAGTCAATTTCTGAAGCTGTTTAAAGAAAACCATTTGCCCAAGCGAGTATCAGCTATGAGACATCTTGGTTTCCCAAGCCCTCTCACAACTAAGTTTTTAAAAGGCTTTGAATCCTTCAGAAAGAACTCAGATAAGAACCAAACATTTCAAACAAAAGTTAGAAGTCACAAAAAGCAGTTCAAAGCCTGAGTGCTAACACTCCAGGATTCAAGCCACATGCAATACCCTGTGGGATCTCTCACTAAAAAACCAGGTGATACCAATCAACCTCATTGCCACTCCTGACTCCAGTGAGATAAAGCAGGTAGACTAGTAGCCATACCAGATACTTTGCCAGGCTCTGGTAACAGGAATCATGTTCTTTGCTGTATTTGCACAGGCGAAAAGGTGTGATAAGAAGTCTTTTCTAACGATCTGGACGGAATGCCAAGCCTGCTCGACTAATTTTGCAGCCAAGTGTCCAGACGGCTACGTCAAGATTACCAACGGCTCTGTCGGGGTTCGAGACTGCAGGTACGCATTAGGAGAAGATAAATGTATCCATGTTCTGGTACCCTAAGCATTGTGACTCCAAGCTGGAACATCCTGTCTCAAACACCACCAAAGTATTTCCAGAATTTATCTCTTACTCAAAGACTATACTGAGCCCAAATTTAGGTAACTCATAATCTGTAGACTTGAGTCTAAATCTTTATGACTATTGACTCACATGCAAAATCGTCCTGTACATAAACACTCTCCTTCCTCTTGCCCTTATATTTTTTTATTGGAGTCTTGTTTCATTTGATAATGGTTCTAGAACTGGGGAGATGGCTCAGTGGACATGTGAGAATGAGAACCTGAGGTCAAATCCCCAGCACCCACTTAAGAAACCAGGGCTGAGGGTACCTGTGACTCAGCACTGAGAGCCAGATGGGTGCCTGGACTGGTCTGCCAGCCAAGGCCAAATGGCAAGTTTCCAGGTCAGTGAGAGACCCTCTCTCAAGGACACAAGGTAGAAAGTGACAGACGCAAACACCTGACATCCTGCCCTGGCCTCTATCCATGAGCATAAGCAGGCATACCTACACACGAGTATGCACACAACACACACACACACACACACACACACACACACACACACACACACACACACACACACACACATAGACAGATGATAGATAACAGATAGATTAGATAAATAAATAAAATAGAGTTCTAATTTGAGTATATTTTTAAAAACTGTAGATTGCCTTGGCTACATATCAGCATCCTTTCTCAAAGGCAAAATAAATTTGTTAAGCCTTGGGTCTGGTATTTACCTTTCTAATAAGCTATGGAACCTGATACCACTTAGAACCCAGAGACATAGGATAGAAAAAATTAGCAGTGTTGGATTGTCTGTATTATGCTACTGAAGGTCACTTATGATCCAAAACTCTTATAACTCAAGGCTGGTCCTCCCAAAAGGGAACAAGAGGGCCTGAATTCCTGATAACAGGTGTAGCCAGGAGGCTCAAAGGCAAACACAATTTATATTTATTCGCCTAACTAATTTAGAAATTAGACATTGTTCAATGACTTGAGTTAATTTATGTGGGGTGTGTGTGTGTGTGTGTGTGTGTGTGTGTGTGTGTGTGTGTTCATTCATATGTGGGGACAGAATTGACATTGGGTGTGTTCCTCAGTCACTGTACATCTTACATGTTGAGACAAGGTCTCTCATTGAAGCTGGAGTTCACTGATTCAGCTAGAATAGCTGCCCAGAAAGCTCTAGGAAGCCTCTGATCTCTGTTCCTCCAGCGCTATGGCTACCGGAGGGCCCCACATTGTCCAGCTTTTTAAGGGTACTGGGCATCCAGACTCTGGTCCTCATGCTTACACAGCAGACACTTTACCAACTAAGACATTTTCCAGCCTAAGTGAGTTCATTCTTAATTCAAGAATGACAAATTACTATTTTAACATGAATGAAATGAAACAGCGTTGTTATATAATAATATTTTACATTCACATTTGCCTATTATGATCATGTCATATTATAAAACCAAAGTTTCTCAATATTAACTGGTCTAGAATTAGCAAGCACATCTATCAGTTAAACAATGAATTGCCTGAATGAGAGCTTATTTGCTGTGACTCTCATTTCCTATTAAGGTCATATCAAAGTTCAAGGTTAAAATTACATGGCTTCTTACTAAGAATATTTTGTACTCTCTTGATAAAGGTCAAGATGAGCACTTGGTTGTATGTACCCCAGCTACTATTACTACTACTATTGTTACTATCAACACAGACACACAGACACACAGACACACACACACAAAAAAAAAAATTCATGTATACTGCTCATTTTAGAATGGAAGATTGGTCTGTCATTCACTTATGCTAGAACAAACAAACAAACAAAGCCTGGTTGGCTCTTTTGTCTTATTTTTCTTTGTATTCTTGATGTTTTAAGAAATCACTTTATAGAGGTGTGGTTAACATAAAAGGCTGAACGTGTTTAACGCACACACTTCAATGGACTTAGAGACCGGTACACCCGCAACACCATGATGTCAAGCTCCCCGTAAGCACACCAATTACGTCCATCTGTTTCACTGCACCTCCTTTTTCTCCTTGACAAGAACACTAACCCACAATCCCCCATCTTTGCAAACTGTACACATACGTTTCAAGTCGACACCATTGTTAGCTACAGGCATAGACTTTATAATAAACTTCTAGAACTTAGCTGTCTTATAGACCCAGACTTCGCACCCTTTGATGAAGACCTCACTTCCCCTCATTTAACCCCCAACAACGACTTTATGCTCTGCGTCTATCCACTCACCTATCTGAGCTTCCTTGTCTGCAGGATCAGGTAGCATTTGCCTTTTTCACTTAGTGTGCTGCCATCAAGTTAATCCATGTTGCTTAAGAATTGCGTAATCTCAGAGCTGGAGAGATTCCACAGTTAAGGACCTGGGTTCAATCCCTACAACCCTCAGGGTATGTAACACCTGTCCCAAAAGATCTGAAGTCTTCTTCTGCTCTCCATGGCACTGTACACACACAGTGCAAGACAAGCAGGCAAAACACTCACAAAAATAAAAAATAAATAAAATAAAACAATATTTTATAAAGGAAATTGCATTGTCTCCTATTTTAAGGCTAAATAATATTCCATTGCATATGCAATGTTCAATATTCTCTAAGGCATATGCACGTTTTTTCTTTATCAATTCATCTATCAATGAAAGCTTAAAATGTTGTGGCTATTGTAAATAATGCTACAATTAAGATGGAAATATAAGCTATATATATACAACATATATATATGTATGTATATATATGATCTTCATATCAATTCCACTGACTATATTCTTAGGTGTAGAGTTGATGGGTCATATGATATCTATATTTTTAATATTTTGAAAAATTGTTTTACACAGTGTCTGCACTGACTGATATTTCTATAAACACTAGATTATTCTCTTTTCTCCACATCCACCAGGATCTGCAATTGGGGGCCTTAGACAAAACTCACCTAATGGGTGTGAGATCATATTTTGTGCACTTTCAGATAGTGTCTTCTGGGTTATAGACACACTTTCACATATCTGTGGGCTCTGATTTTGTCCCCTGAGAAGTTAAGACCTACATCTCTGCTGTGAGTTCCCACTGTAGAGATGTAGGTATTGTCAACGTTTCAGAGAATGTCAGTGCTGTCCCTGACTTAGCTGTGCACAAGGCAGGTGTCTGCTGTCGGCTAGTCAGCTGTGTTTTAAGAACTGCTCTGGAAGAACTTGACCCCACCCTGGTCTTTTTGTATTCATTTTTATGCTATGTGTAAGGGTGTCTTGCCTGCATGTATGTCTATGCACCATGTGCTTGCAATGCCTGCAAAGGCCAAAGGACAGTGTCAGATCCTCTGGAATTGGAGTTACAGATGGTTGTGAACCACATTGTGGGTTCTGGGAATTTAACCTGGGTCCTCTGGAAGAGCAACAAGTGTTCTTAACTGCTGAGTTAACTTTCCAACACACACACACACACACACACACACACACACACACACACACACACACACACACACTAAATAAATAAATAAATAAATAAATAAATAAATAAATAATCTAAGACAACCCCACCACCCAAAGTTAACTCTACTCTTATGATCATCAGTTCACATCCTCTCTTTATTCTCCAAGGTATTCATTTGAGATCAGAACATACTCTCTGTCTGTCCCTGGATGCCGCCATATATGTAGGAAGGACTACCTACAACCTCAATGTTGTCCAGGCCACTGGGGCCCACACTGCATGGGTAAGTGATACAATCTTTGGATTTTGACACTTGCTTCTCCAATTCACAGAAATATGACAGGAAGGAAGCCCAGTGAAAGAAGAATGTGAGTTTCATTTCCAGAACTTTGCATTTCATCTACACGTAGAGTATCTCTCTTTCCACATCAACTTTTATACAGGAATCTGCTTGCTACAGTTAGTGATCTCTCTCCAAAAGAATTCCTTGGAACCAAGCCTAGTGGCATATTCCTATAGCTCAAGTACTCAGGAGACTGAAGCAGGAGAAGCATGATTCCAAGGCCATTCTGAGCTGCAAAGCAAATTTTAAATCAACCAAGAATATATAGCATGGAGACCATATCTCCAAAGAAAAAAAGGAGAGGATTAAAGAACAAAATTTAAAAACATCTTTTATAAGTCATAAAAAGATACAATTGGAAGAATATACATATGTCATATACATGTGTATCATAGAAATCATATGTTTATGTGTAGATATGACATATATGTATGATATAGTATGTATGTGTTTATATAAAAAGGTAATATACAAAGAAAGAACATTGAGCATTTATAACAGCAAACTTTTCTCTTTTTTTCTTTTTTTTTTTCAATTTTTTTATTTGAATTAGAAACAAGATTGTTTTACATGCCAATCCCAGTTCCCTTCTCCCTCCCGTACTCCCCTACCACCACCACCCCAACTAAAACCCTACCTATTACATATCCTTTCTTCTATTCTTCCCTGACTCAACCTTTCTGCTCCCTCATGACCTCTGTATCCTTCCTTTTCTTCCCTTCTTATTCTCGTATCTCCCTCCCCCCTTCTTCCCGTGCTCTCAATTTGCTCAGGGGATCTTGACCCTTTCCCCTTCTCCAGGGGACCATGTATGTCTCTCTTAGGGTCCTCCTTGTTTATTAGATTCTCTGGCAGTGTGGATTGTAGGCTGGTAATCTTTTACTCTATATCTAAAATCCATATGTAAGTGAGTACATATCATGTTTGTCTTTTTATGATTGGGTTACTTTGCTCAGAATGGTTTCTTCTAGTTCCATCCATTTTCCTGAAAATTTCAAGATTCCATTGTTTTTTTCTGCTGAGTAGTACCCCATTGTGTAAATGTACCACATTTTCTCTATCCATTCTTCAGTTGAGGGGCATCTGGGCTGCTTCCAGTTTCTAGCTATTTCAAATAATGCTGCTATGAACATTGTTGAACAGATGTCCTCATTGTATGAATGTGCTTGTTTTGGGTATATGCCTAAGAGTGGAATAGCTGGATCTTGTGGTAGACTGATTCCCATTTTCTTGAGGAGTTGCCATACTGATTTCCAAAGTGGCTGTACAAGTTGGCACTCCCACCACCAGAGGAACAAGGAGGAGTGTTCCTCTTTCTCCACATCCTCTCCGGTATAAACTGTCATTGAACACCAAATTTTCTTAGGAAGAAACTTCATCATAACTTCTTAAAATCTGTTGTTATTGTCTTCATCCATATCAACACCAACCATGAAACATTCTAAAATTTTATATCTAAGGATTTTATATATCAAAACCTATAATGCTGACCTAGTATGAGAAACTGTGTAAAGGTAACTGTATATGGAGTTACATGAAATCATATGCATTCTGTTAAGAAATTTTGGTTTGTTGGTCAGTCGGTTGGTTGGTTGGTAAGTAGATTGGTTGGTTGGTAAGTTGGTTGGTTGGTTGGTCGGTTGGTTGATTTTGTTCATAGCTTGATACAAGCTAGAGCCATCTGAAAAGAGTAAATCTCAATTGGAAAAAAAATGACTTCAATTGTCTTATTATAGGTAAGTCTATGGGGGAATTTTCTTGATTGATAATTTATGAGAGAGTCTAGCCTACTATGGGCAGCCACCCCTGGACTTTTGATACTGGGTGGTAGAGGAAAGCAGGCTGAGAACAGCATGGCAAGTAAGGCAACAAGCAGCATTCTTTCATGGCCTCTGCTTCAATTCCATCCTCCAGGCTTCTGTTCTGACTTCACTTGGTGATGGGGTGAGGGGCTGTGACATGGAAGTATGAACCAAATAAACCCTTTCTTTTGCCAACTTGCTTTGGGTGATGATGTTTATCACAGCACTAGAAAGCTAACTGGCACAGCATATATACATAAAAATTAACTTCAACCAGGTTTCACTGGAGGAAGTTCTAGTCAATTATAAACCCAGGCTTCTGTGACCAATCATAACATTTATTAGCTGAAACTGATTATAGATGTCAATACCCAAATTCAATTAGATCTTTTCTGTGGTATGCAAACTATATGAGCCTTTCCCTATTTGGATAGTCAAAATTCTGAAATTTTTAATTCATGAATTTGCCACTTGTTCCCTAGCTTCTAAAACAGTTGGGAAATACTCCCCTGGAATCCACAATGAGGTGTGTTCTCCTCTGCTTTGTTTCTGCCTCACAAAATATCTGTGCATGGCCTGTAAGGTTCAGAAAGGCCTTTCCAAAGACAGAGGAGGAGAAAGACAGTGGCTCACACACAGAGACTCTAAGTGTCTGGGTTCATTTTGATCTTGATGCTTTTCTATCTACTTTCTAAATCCTTAAGCTCATTTTATACACAAAACTGTGTCCTCTGCTTGTTTTCCCATAATTAATTAATGAGTGAGCAATGATTCCCACTTATTCCACACTACTGGCATCAGGCATAGGGATGCCCTTGGCTGTTCATCTGATGTAACTTTTAATATCCCATTTTGAGTAGGAAGAATTGGGTATTTTAAGAGCATGCATGCCTTTCCAGTTTCCCTTTGGCGTGCTTAAGTGACATAGCAGGCACCAGAGGCTGTGATATTTCTATCTTGCCCTACGTAAAGCAGAGGAAAGAGGAGGGAGAGGAACCTGTGGCACTTCTGACTCCTCTCTTGGTGTCTTCACCTTTCCTAGCTACTGCCTGGAGTGTGTTTGTTGCCCTGGAAACATAAAGCTTTAGGATTTAGGCATCCTGACCATTCTTTTAATTGCTCTATTCCAGTCTTACTCTGTATTCTGATTTCATTTCTGTTGCTGTTACAAAATACTCTGACAAAAAGCAACTTGGGGTAGAAAGGAGTTAATTTCATCTCATAATTCCAGACTACATCCATCATTATGGGGAAGTCAAGGCAGGAACTTCAAATAGTTAATCAAATACGCAGTCAGGAGCAGAAAGAGAGGTATGTGAATGCTTGCTTGATCCCTTGGGCTCAGTTTGATTTCTTCCCTCTTAGTTCAGGATCCCCTGCCTAGGGAATAGTGTCACCCACAGTGTGCCAGGTCTTCTCATTTTGATTAACTTAAGATGATCCCTCCCACTAGAGACAATTCCAAAGGCTAAGTCAATGTGGACAACCCCCACTGACCCTCTCTTCCCAGGTGATCCTAAGTTATGTCAAGTTGCAATTGTAGCTAACCATCATACCTGCCTGGGCACTGCACACTTCTATAACTCTAGCATATCACACTCAAGTGCTAAAGTCAGTTACCTTTACTATAGTTCCCATGCTTTCAGAGTTCAGGGATGACTTTGATGCCAAACATATCCATGACTGCATCCACTTCTCATAACCTTCCCGATAGACTACAAAGAGTTGCTTTTATCTTTCTACCTCATAAAAAAACTAAAGTGATGCAGTTATTGGCTTGATATAACATAGACAGAACAAGCTTTGGTATGTACTAGAAAAGTCAGTTTGTGCAATGGAAAGAATGGCAGACTACATTCAAGCTATGTGACAGCATATTTAAAATAAATAAAAGCAGTGCCTTTCTCTAGCCTTTTATTAACCGTGGACGTCATCTAAGCCACGAGTTGCAAACAGGACTCAAATCCTTAGCAATTGTCATTATCATGCTATGTCATGTGATAGCGAATATGGCAAGGCTCTCCCCAGGGATCAGTGGTGTTAAAAAGATTTTTTTGAATGCTCAGGCATTTCCTCTGAGAGCAGGCCCAAGGCCAGAGAGGCGAAACATAAAAATGGATGCCTGACATCAATTCTGTTGTTCACCAGTGAGGCCAAAGGGTACTTCCCTTTATCTTCATGTTCCAAACATGCCAAGTGTCACAAAAGGCTTCCTTCCTTCATCTCAGGAAGAAGATAAATCCCTTTCCTTCACTGCCTGCTTTACCTTGCCCACTTTATGGCCATGACAAGCCTGGTCTTGACTATCGATTTACATTTCCGAAAGGACAAGGCCAGCTCAGGACTGCTGACACAGGTCCATCCTTCTATTCTGTGACCTAGCGTTGGAGGCAGATGGGGTGCCAGCTTCCTTTACCGTATGACAGACAACAAACACATCTATCCCAAGCGTCTCTGGCTCACTGTGAGAAGTACTTCTATAATGTCTGATTCTGGAGATCCTGAAAATTCAGAACACACAAAAAGCAAAATGAAAAAAAAAAAACAAATTACCCGTCATCTTCTAAAAATAAGAACAAGGCAAGCAGTCTCACTGAGGGGAAAAATAGCTTCCTCACAAAGGGAAGATATTTTTACTTCAGTTTAATCTGACTCACCCTAATTAAAATCACTGCCACTTTTTCAAACATGGATATAGGGAAATATATTTGTAAAGGCAACTTAATCACATTTGAACAGAATTTTACTCTGTAGCACAGGCTGTCCCAGAGCTCACTAGGTAGCCCAGGCTGGCTTGATGCCCTGGCAATCTTCTTGCCTCAGCCTCCAGATTGGTGAGGTTACAGACATGCAGCACCACATTTGACACTGAGTAGCCAATGTCCTACTTGAGATCAAGCTCCCTGTTTTTCATTTTTACATCCCTTTTGTACAACTCAAGTAACAGACTCGGAACGTGTGCAAAAGAATCACAAAAAAAAAAAATGAAAGCTCAGCTGTGATCCTAGCAATCCATTTCAAAGAGAAATGGATGGCCTTTAAAGATTTAGTTAGTTAGTTGTGTATGTGTGTTTGTCCGTTAGAATTTATGTACACAACACACATGTAGGTGTCCACAGAGGCCAGAAGAGGCTGTTGGATCCCCTCTTGAATCCCAGGTCCACAGAAGCAGTCAGCTCTTTATCCATGAAGCCATCTCTTCAGCCCCCAGAGGAGAAATGGGCTCAGTTTTTCTCTTTCTAGTTCAGTGTTGCTGTATTCGGTGAGACTGTTTTTTGGTGCTGTCATTTACATTCCCCAGATCTCCCTTTCCACTTCATATGCCTTGCCAGGCCCCGCCCACTTTACAAATGCATGATGGACTTATGGATCAAGAGCCATTCTGTTCTGCCAATTTGTATAAGCTTTGATGGAAATTAATGCTGAGTTCACATGAGGAATTTGTCTCCTGTCTGTCTCCCAGGCAGACAGTTCCAACTAGTGATGCCTGGAATAGCAGGATATGTTTTCAGCTAGTGCTGTGTAGTGAGCTGAAGTTGCCTGGGCTAGGCAACCTCTATAAAGACAAGGCTCCAGAGAGGTCCCCGCCTCCTGCTCGGCAGGAAACACATTATCTTATTTCAAGGCAACAGACCAGCTGGTGATTTGCTGACCGCTTATGATACTGGAAGAGAAGCCTTGACACAGAGGCCATCCACCAGTAGTGACCTAAGGGAACCTTGATAATGACCTAAAACTGTCCTGTCAGCTACTTCAGCCTCACAAGGCATCACAAATGTGCCCCTGAAGCAAATCCTATGATTGCTCTTTCAAATAGGGTTGCTGAGAATGCCAACTTTGCTATCTGTGTTCCCACGGGCCCCAGAGGTGACACAGAATGATTTCAGATGCAGGAAATAAACATTCACTTTTGCTCTAATAAGTAGTTTTCATGTGTTATTTAAAAACCACCACATAGACTATAGAATAAGAACTCTATGCCCATACTCTTACTACATTTTTACCAAAGCTCTTTCTAGGACCGGCCAACCCATAAAAAGAAAGTATTTACTGATCACCTACTATATGCTACACATAATCACACATAGGTTAATGCTTGCCTCTAGTCACATATGTCATAGTCTGTAACCTTGTACATCACAGATGAATAAGAGAGACTGACGCAGAAACATGTGTGAGAAATCAGTTGTACAAGGATCCCAGGTGAGGACGTCATGACTTTGAAGAGCCTACCACCTGCCCTGTTCCCTGCCTAATTACTTCCAAAAGGCCCTGCCCCGTGGCACCATCACACTGGAGTCAGGGGTTCGACACAGAAATTTGTGGTGGACAGATTACCTAACAACAAGTTTTCAAACTAGTGAGTCATTAGCTGATATGGAACAAGTAGTTCCAACTGAGAAAAATGTCCCATTGCCACAAAGTGGTTGATGCTAGGACTTTAGGAAAACCCCTATGGACAAATATTTCCACCATTCCTTCATTTTTAGCATAGCTGCGGGCAAGCATCCAGATGGCCAATGGCTGTGGGTATGGAAGGCCACTCATTAAAGAGTGACACTAATTGAGTCTCCTCTATAAGTAAGCCTTTCTGGTCCCTGCTGTCCTGGCTAAATGTTATTTTACTCTCTCCTGAAAACACAAAGACAAACCATTTCCAGCTCAGAAAGCAACACTAGGCACGCAAAAGCATTGAGAGAAGCAATCGGCTGAGTTGGTGATTTATAAAACCCTGCAAACTTGAGGAATCATAAGCAGCCCGGCAGAGAAGCAGTCACAGACTCAAGTCAGAGCCAGAGAGAATCCTCTGTGAAGCTCACGAGTGTGTGACTTCCTTATCTGACCCCTCTGTGCCTCAGTTTCCTTTTAGGTAAAATGACAATAACCACTCCATGGGGTCTGCGGGGGATGTTGCGTATAATGTTTCTGTCATTCTGTTCATGATCTAGAAGGAAAATAAGAATTGTAATAACAATAACAAATTCAAGGGCTGAGAATGTGGATCAGTGTTAGAGTGCTTCCTAGGATACACAAACTTAGATAGATAGATAGATAGATAGATAGATAGATAGATAGATAGATAGATAGACTGATACATAGATAGTGACAGGTAGATGATATATATCGGGGCATCAAATAGAAGCAGATGAATAAAGAAACCTTTTTAAAAGCTACATTTGGTCCCTGGCTGGCACAGCTCTGTTTTGCTAAATGTTTGTTTGTTTAAACACTGAACAAATTCTTCCTGGACACTCAGATACAATGATACCACAGCACTTAACATGTAAAGATACAGAGACCAAAGGTTGAAATGTTTAAATATACACATGTTTGGGCTAGGAATGTAACTTAGGTGGTAGATTGTGTATCCATCGTGAACAGGGCCCTGGGACTGATCCTATGCACTACAACAAATAAATAAACACACACACTTCTGACTCAGAACTCTTTTTTTTAAAATGCTTTCCATCCTTTATTTAACAGGCAGTGCTATATCTTAAATCAGGAATAGCATAAAATGCTGCTCAAGATGTATATAACACAAAAGCTGAAGCAAAGTTTGAGTGGCAGCTAATAACCAGCCGGAATTGTGCCCACCAGATCTGTTCTTTTGTTGATGTAATACCTGGAAGGGAGTATGTATTCCCTTATTGGAAGAAAAAAATCTGCAATATGTCTGTCATGAAAGCTCCTTGAATGATTTTTTTCACCCTATCAAAAATACTCTGCCTGAGTATTCAATATAACCAATGATCCCTGAATACAAAATCGTACCCTTTTATGATTTATATCCTTTTGATTAGTTGTAACATTATGAAATTCTCTTTCCTATTCCAGGCTTTAAAAAAAAAAGTTCCATTCTGAAATTGACTTGTCTGATACACTCCACCCACCCCAGCTGTCTTGTGATTAGTGGTGTCTTAGCACTTTTCTATTACTATAGAAAGACACCATGACCAAGGCAACTTACAAAAGAAAGTGTTTAATCGGGGCTTTCTTACAATTTCAGAGGGTGAGCTCCTGACCATTGTGGCAGGAAGTATGGTGGTAGGCAGGCAGGCAGGCACGGTGCCGGAACAGTGGCTGAGAGCGTACATCTTATTCACAAGTTGGAAGCAGAGAGAGAGAGAGAGAGAGAGAGAGAGAGAGGGAGGGAGGGAGGGAGGAGGGAGGGAAGGAGAGGGAGGGAGGGAGGGGGAGGCATGGGCTTTTGAACCCTCCAGCTCACCCCCAGAGACACACCTCCTCCAACAAGGCCACACCTCCTAATCCTTTTCAAAACATTTCCACCAAATGGGAACAAGTATTCACATACATGAGCTTATGGGGGTGATTCTCGTTCAAACTACCAAAGGTGGTAATGTGTTACATGCTTTTCTCTATTTTGCCTTCAACATATTTAAAGTGACTCTCCCAGCGTGAGAGTACATACTTGTGATCCCAGCATTTGGGAAACAGAGGCAAGAGGATTGCCTGTGAAATTTGAAGTCAGCCAAGTCTACATGGTGGGTTTCAGACCAGCCAGGGCAACACAGTGAGACCCTGCCTCAAAAATAAATACAATAAAGTGAGTCTTTTGTGACAGAATATAGTTCGTTCCTAACGTTTCTCGCATGTGTATGTGGGTGTGGTCTGGGCTGGTGTCTCTATGTACAAGCACATGTGTATGGAGGCCTGAGTCAGGTGTTGGGAATCTTCCTCAGTTGCCCTCCACCCCTGAGGCAGAACCTCTCAGTTGAATCCAGACATCACTGATGCAGCTAATCTAGGCAGCCTGCTTGCCCCAAGATCCCTGTCTCTGTCTGGCACTTGCATGTGTTCAAAGGATCCAAACTTCAGTCCTCACTCTGTGAGGCAAGTACTTTTTCCACTGAGCCACCGCCCAGGTTCAGTTCCTAACTTTTCATCTAGTGGGATAGCCCACACCTTTTAGCTAAGGTATTTAGACATTTATATGTAATACATCAGGCTTACACCCACTACTCTGTGTTCTTTCCACTGTGTGCAACCAGTCTGTTCCTTCTTGTCTTCTTCTTCTTTGCCTCCCTTTTGATTGCCTTCTAGAACCCTGCTTCATCTTCTTTATTGACCTACTTGCTGTACTGTTTGTTCAGGGGAGTTATGCATTTGCTTCTAAGTATATAAAAATACCTTTCATTTTCTGCAGTCTGCCTTCAGGTTGCTACCCCACGCCATGAACAGGTACCCACGGGGTCACACTTCCATCTGAGTCCCAGGCTTGCTGCTCAAGTTCTCTGCACCATACTGCAGTGTACCTTAGCCCAGTACAGCACTAGCAAGTGGGCCTTAACCAGCCATTCTTCAAATGGTTCAGAATACTAGGGAGGTGATTTTACACCAAGGCTCATAACGACAATGTCTGGCATTTTCCATCCCTTTGTGTGGCTCTAGCACTCTATCTGCTATATCACTTTGCTTCTTCCTGGCCAGATAATTACATTTCTCTTTCAGCTTTTGTATATCTGTAAAGTCTTCATCAAGCCTTTGGTATTAACTGATATTGTTGTTTTAGGTGCTATTGGCAATGGTGTTTCTGTTCTAGTGCTTTGAGGATCAATGCTCCACTGTCCTCTAGGTGGAATTAAGTCCAACACAGGAGCGATTGTCATGGAAATGTGATTCTTTTGTCAACACATTGGCTTTGCCTCCTTGTCATCCATTTTCTGGAGTTTTGTGGTTGTGTGAGATTTTCATCACATTGTCTTTGCTCGGGGTTCTTTGCATGCTGGGAACTGGACGTTTAGCATCTCCATCATGTTTGGGAAATGCTGACTTTAAAATTTCAATGTCTCTTCTCCTTTCCCCTGGGCATTGTCCCACTGCTCACTCATGTTCTCTTGGTGTGTCCAGCATTTTCTCTGTGTTTTATTTTGTCTTTACTGCTTGTCTGTAAGTTGAATATTTTGTTGTCAGTGTTTGAGTTGTGTTTTCATCTGTCCACTTGGCTTGGGTTTTATTTATGTCTCTCCCTAACACATTTTTCCTTCTGCCTTCTTGAACATATGGGATAGAATTGTGACTTTCACAGTCTTTGTCTGACATATGTATCCTCTCTGTTGGTCTTAATTAGTTTTTCTCTTTATTATTCATGCCTAGTTTTTATTGACTTCAAATATTTAAATTTTACTTTGGTTTGTTGTTTGATAAACTTGTATCTTTTTCATTTCTTGGATGTGTGTGGGGGCAGTGTATGAGGGTTGTGTTTGTGTGTATGTGTGTGAGTGTGTGCATGTGTGTGTGTGTTTGTGAGTGTGTGTGAGTGCATGTGTGTGTGAATGCATGTGTGCGTGTGTGTGTGTGTGTGTGTGTGTGTGTGTGTGTGTGTGTGTGTGTGTGTGTGTTGAGCCATAGTAAACATGTGGGACTCAGAGAACAACTTGCAGGAATTAGTTTTCTCTCTCTACCACTTAGGTTCCAGGAATCAAACTCAGGCCCTTAGGCGTTGCAGTCAGGAACCTCACCAGGCTCTATACTTGTATTTCTTAAGTTTTCTTTGCAGGCTTTGTCTCTGATGAAGTCTATGCATCCTTAGCCACGACAGGGACATGTGAACTTATCCCAAACCAGGACAGACTGTATGCAAATTACAAAAGGCCTGATGTGTTCACAGGCATGCCGCAAGGGCTTCCCTGATCCCAGCTTAAGAAACCTCTGTCCCTCTCTCCCCTCAGTCACCTTCAGCTGGGTTTTTTGCAGGCAAAGGTTAAAAGCTTTAGCAAGGCCTTCTGTTTAATATTTGTCCATCCCTGTCCATTGAGGCCAATGGAAACTAACCTGTCCTCTCAAAATTAGGCTATTTGGAATAAATTCTGAAAGTACCCAGAAGGGGGCGCTGTGGGCACTGGACCTCTTACAACCAGTCCTCCTCAGTCTCCTCAGCTGCCTGAGACCCAGCCTTCTCCTCCTGACAGACACAGGTCTGCACAACCCTCTTACTCATTTTTTCTTTCCTCATTTTTTTCCCTCAGTGCTGGTAACTGTTATCGTTCCAATCACAAGGAAGGAAAAATATCAGAATATCCACTCAAGAGTTGTAGCAACTTGCTTTACTGTCACCTAATTTTCCAGCCCCCAAAACACTCTGCTAAGGGACTGAACCTCAGAGCCAGACATGAGCTATGCTGAGGGGAGAAAGGGACACAGACAGCAAAGCTCAAGCTGGGATTCAAATTCACAAGATTCCAATTGCCAGACCCAGGCTCTTTCTACCAATCCTGCACATCAACAGTTGCTAAACAGACCAGACAAGTCTTTTTCTTTCTCTCTCTCTCTCTCTCTCTCTCTCTCTCTCTCTCTCTCTCTCTCTCTCTCTCTCTCTCTCTTCCTTCTTTTTTTTAATTTTTCTTCCAATGATAGAGACAACATTAAATGAGTACCTAAATGAGTTCTATTTGAGATGTTTTCGTACCAAGATCTCATTTTCAAAAGTGACTGTCAATACAGCTATGGATTAGATGGCTTCTTCTTCCCTCGTCATGTACACATTTCTGTCACCTGTGTTGTGGTCTTGGCCTGTCTGGTTGCTTGGTCAGGGTCCATCACAGTAACACACTGAACAATAAACCCCTAGAGCATCTTCAGGCCTTTGGGGACTGGCTTTGCTACTATCATGGAAAATGCAGATTCAAAATATTCACACCTTCAATCCCAGCATTCAGGAGACAGAGACAGTCCCTGGGAATCCAAGGCAGTATAAGTGAGGCCCCCCTCACACACACACACACACACACACACACACACACACACACACACACACACACACACCAATACCAAGTCAGGACAGGACACACCCAGACACCAAATTCTCGGCACAAAGATTTATTACCTTGGAGGGGCTAGTGAAATTGGGGGGGGCAGGGTACAAAGGCAACTGCAGCAGCAAACAAGCAAGAAAAGCAAGTTGGGGTGTTTCTGCAGGAGTGGGTTTTTAAGGAGAAAAGGGCGAGTCTGTCTAGGGTGAGTTGGTAAATCCTGATTGGATATATTGGTCAAATAATGAACTTTGATTGCTAGACCTTGGTGTTTTCTCTCAGGAATGAGTCAGTGGTGAAATAATGGGATAGACCTTGGAGCTTGAAATATAATGGTTTTGAGCCGGGCGTTGGTGGCACACGCCTTTAATCCCAGCACCCGGGACACAGAGGCAGGTGGATCTCTGGATTCAAGGCCAGCCTGGTCTACA
Organism: Cricetulus griseus; assembly: GCF_003668045.3. Lineage (NCBI taxonomy): Eukaryota > Metazoa > Chordata > Mammalia > Rodentia > Cricetidae > Cricetulus > Cricetulus griseus. Next base: position 153,006,021 of record NW_023276806.1, on the reverse strand, counting down.
GATCGAGTTCCAGGACAGCCAGAGCTGTCACACAGAGAAACCCGGTCTCGAACCTCCCTCCCCCCAAAAAGTAATGGTTTTTAGCAAGGGAGAGGAAACGGGTAAGAAAGACAAAGCCTGTCTGCAACGTTTGCCATGTTTGGGCTTTTGCTTGCCATGCTCAGGCTTGCTAAAACCCTTCAGCCAGCCTGGCCTGAACAGTGAGTTCCAGGACAGCCAGAGCTACACAGTGAGACTCTGTCTTGGAAAACACCAACCAAATCTGCAAATATGTCAGCCACTTAGATTTTGAATAGGAGGAGCCAGAGGCAAACTCATCTTTACATTGAACAACCTGCCTCACTTCTGAGGCACCTGCAAATTTCCAACCATCTATGAAAGGGTCAACTTACTGAGAGAGCCACTAGTGTCTTGTGGCAAACAGCCCTTCTCTTTATTTAGAAGTCTCTTTATCTAAGAACTGATTCTGTGGTCTGAATATATGTGTCCTGCCCCTATGTGACCATCTGGTTTTGTTACTGTAACAAAATACCTGAGGCAGCCTAACTAAATAAAAAAAGAGAGGCTTGTTTAGATGACAGACCTGGAGTTCAGGCATGGTGCTGGCAGGCACTGCTGCTCCAAAACCCAAACCCCCACTCCCCTACAGTCTCCCCCCACTTCTACAAGAGCTCTACCAAAATGCTATACCTCCAGCCCTTAGCATTTCAAGACAAGGTCCTGCCATGTGACTCATGATGGTCTTGAATTCATTGTGTAGCCCTGGCTGGCCTCCAGTGTGGGATCAGAACAGCAGGTTTTTCAATTATTTCTGTTTGCTTGTTTGTTTATTGTCCTGGGCAACTAACACACTAAGTTGCACACTAAATGGGTGCTGACTGCATCTTTGCATCGTGCATTTATTTTGCTCAGTCTTCAATGAATGAATAAATCTAGTCTGTTTGTTTGTTCCAGAATGCCCAGCAGGAGCAGCATCACCGTGTAGTGGCAGAGGCATTTGTGATGAAGGCATGGAAGGAACTGGACGCTGCTCCTGTCAGGTAAGTTCAGAGAGCTGCTCCATCCCTGCAATTCTCCTTCCTGCTTCCTACCTGTTAATCTGCCTTAATCACAGCCCCACACTAAGAGAAGTCTCTAAGAGTAGCAGTGTTAATACATTGAGTGTGTCATGTGCAACAAAATGGCCTCTCACCCTTGCATTCACTGGTAAAGCCTGAGGAAAGATCCACAGAACAACCCTCTCTGAAGACATAAAATGAGGTCGTGTGTAAATATACCTTATGAATCCACGTAAGGGTAGAGAGTTGTCACCTCTTGCTTCTGTTAGTAATCACCTTTGCTGCTAGACTACCCTAGGCAAACCATCGGCATGTGACCATTGAAGAACTTCTTATCTAACAAAAGTAATGCTTGTGAATTTCAAACTGTGGAAGAATTAAACACAAATCCTTCTGGAGGGGATTGAGTTCAGCTCCCTCAGAACAGACCTGGAAGTGTTTTCATTGCATACGAGGGTGAAGGGGCTGTGGGCACTGTCTACTTATATGGCTGGGCTGACAGCTTTCTTCTCTAGGGCTTCTAGACCTTCAGCAAAAGAAATTTAAAAAAAAATAGAGATTCTTACATGAAGACTTCAAGTGGCCTGAGGAAAGAAAGCCCAGGGGAAAGACATATCAGAGAAGCAAATGCTGACAGACCATCAGTGGGTTGCCCAGAGGCTTTCCGGATAACATAGGAGTTCCTCAAGATGACCTTGGGTCTGATGTCATCCACTGTGTTTTGCAGGAGGGCTTTAGTGGAACAGCCTGTGAAACCTGTGCTGTTGACAATGTTTTTGGGCCCAATTGTTCATCAGGTAGGTCTGATTTTTGTTCCTTTAAAGAATTGTGAGGGTTTAAAGTCCCAGAAATGGTTGCTTCAGTTTTTAACAGTGGTTTTAGATTTCTGGTCTGCAGAAATGTATGGATTTGTGTTGTTTTAAGATACTAACTGTCTTAGCTTTCCATTGCTGTAACAAAGAATGTGAAACTGGAGATTTAGTGGAGAGAGAAGGTTGGGAGGAAGAATGTGTATATGGACCACATTTTCATTATGCAGTCACATGTTGATGGGCCGTTAGGTTGGTTCTACTTGCAATGAGAGCAGAGCCTCAATAAACATAGATGAGCAAGTATCTCTGTGGTAAGACATGAAGTCCTTTGGGAATGTACACTAGGGTCATATAACTGGGATATATGGAATATCTAGCAAAATTTTTGCAAGAAAATCTATAAACACACACACACACACACACACACACACACACACACACACACACACACACACACACACACACATATATATAATATATATATATATATATATATATATCATCCCCATAAGTTCTTTGGCATGTCCCCATAATGCATTTCACCAGCAACAGAGGGAAGCCTTCCTCATTGTGACCCATGGTGTATTTTCTCTCTAGTAGCTTCTATAGTGTTGACTGCATGAGAAACACAGCTGTTATCAGCTAAATGAACAAACAAGTGTGTGGATGAATGAATGCTGATCCCAGTAACAATATCCTCACCCGGAAGATTGATTTCCAGAGGTAACAGGTGAAAAGTTAGAGCCCAGGCTTAGACCTTGGCAGAGCTCTGGCTGCATGGCTGCCAACTGAAGTAACTGGATAAATGTCTAGACCATGTTTTCCTACCTACAGAAGCAAGTAATCTCACCATCGTTAGGGAGTAGTTCCTGATAACTATTAGCTGTCATTATTAGTATTGTTGCCATTACCTAGTTCCTCCTAATCTTAAGTGTGCCTTCACTCCTGACTCCACAATTATTTGCAAAAGCAAAAGCAAACTGAAAACATGTTTTAATATTCTATGTGTTTTTAACACTTACATTGCTTTAAAGGATAACAACTAAAATATAACCAACTTACTAGAAATGACAGGTCTACATCTCCTTCCCTACCACAATCAACTAGAATTTAAATTATATAAACTAGATAAACACTGTTGTGGGAAAGCAGGAAGAAAGCAGCCAGCATCCCAGGAAAACTGAGTGGTTGCTTGGGGATGAAAAGTTAGAATAAAGATGAGCCATGTAACCCCCACAACACTGGGCATTGATTTCTGATAAACATAAACATGATAGATATTCCAAACATTTCCAAGTAAAGGAGACTATGCCTCATGTCTGTGCCACCGGGAAGCAAAGGCAAAATGGACAAAGATGGTTTGGACTCTAATTGCTTATACTAAATGAAAACTTATTCATGTTATTTATTTTTATTACATTTTAAAAAGTGTGAGAGTGTGTGTTTATGGTGTGTGTGTGTGTGTGTGTGTGTGTGTGTGTGTGTGTATGTATGTGTGTGTATATGTGTATGTATGTGTGTGTAGGTGTGTGTGTGTGTGTGTGTGTGTGTGTGTGTGTGTGTGTGTGTGTGTGTGTGTGTGTGTGTGTGTGTGTGTGTGTGCATGCACGCATGCCACAGTACATGTGTAGAGGTCAGAGGACAAAATGCAGACGTCAGTTCTTTCCTTTTGCCATGTGAGTTCTGAGGGTTGAACTCAGGTCACCAGGCTTAGCATCGAGTACCTTAACCCGCTGAGCCATCTTGCTGGCCCCAAACCCTAAAGTGTTAAGAGAATTAAACCTAAAAAAAGACCCAGAGAAGCTCTCCAAGTTCTAGATTTCAGTAGACCTTCTTAGGATATTTTACACATGTCACTGTCCATCCTAATCTCCACAGGCCACATGTGGCCCCTGGGCTCCTGAAATGGGGCTTCACAACTGAGGAACTGAATTCTAACCCTAAGGACACACTACTGAATTTAAATAGAAATCGCCAAATGTGACCAGTGAGCCTTATATAGGACAGAACATCTTCCAATAAGAGAGCAGCCAGTGAATTCAACCTGGCCTGAGTCTCAAACCAACCTCAACTGCTGTGTGACCTGTGGCAGCCTTCCTCATGCAACAGGATTGCCATTTACCCGCTGGGGGTGACAACACAGCCAGGCTCTTGCTGTGTCCGTGGAAGCATATGGTAAGAGGACAAAGGAAGAGTAAATCATGGCAGCTGATCATTCCCCGCTATCAAGGCCCAAGAATCTTGCAAACTCTTTCAGCCAGGCGCCCACTGGGGGCTGGTGTTGTCTCACCCACTGGGGAGTTGGTCCCAGGAGTTGGCACTCCTGCCTAAAATTGGGACAGCTCTACTAGGTTCATCTATTTTTAATGCTGACTTTTCCTGCTGCCAGGATGCTCCCTTGCCAGGCTGTTCATTGGTGGGAGATGATTCACAGCTACGTCAGCCAGTGGCTTTCCTTTCTGCTGCCAGCACCAGAGCAACTCGGTGCCTTGTTTGTATCAGAAGCCTAATGCAAAACCCACCTTCTCTACGTAAGCCTCTAAATCAATCCTTACTGTGTTCCTGGCAGCGTACAAAGAGCTTTCCCACCCACGATCCCTAGTCGTAGGTACACCACTCAGAGCTAAGGTCATTCACAGGGTAAAGGAAAAGAGAGGTGACAGAAGGCCATGTGACTATTACAGGGGAGAGGATTTAGCCCAGGTGTCTGACTCAAGACCCTGACCCCCGTCACCACACTGTTCTGGCCTTGGGGAGTATGCACCATGCATTAGACTCCAAACAGGCTATGAGCTGTGTCCAGGGGTCTGGGAATGTGACTAATGATGGCATGCTGTGCATAGCCTGTGCAGCATACAGTGGAGGACACAGGAGAGGGAGACTCCCTGGACATGTCACAGGGAGCCACACAGCATCCCTGTCTGAAATGGCCAAGTTTTTGGCTACTTCAAAAGTCATACCACCCAAGTTTCATATGTCTCTAGAGCAGTGTTTCTCATCCTGTGGGTCACAACCACTTTGAGGTCAAATGACCCTTTCACAGGGGTCACCTAAGACTATCAAAAGACCATTATAGGACACAGATATTTAAGTTATGATTCATAACAGTAGCAAAATTACAGTTATGAAGTAACAAAGAAAGTGATTTTTGTGGTTGAGGTCACCACAATGTGTGTTAAAATGGCGCAGCATTAGGAAGGTTGAGAACCGCTACCCTAGACATTTGCTGAGACCAGTTCACAACGCATCAAGGGCTTTAGGAGACCAGCTGGGAATCCTTGGGCTCCTCACTTCTCCTTGCCTAGGACACTTTCTTGGCAGTGGCTGACAGAATGCAGTGCAGTGTCACAGGCTTCAGAGGCTACCAGTTAGGGACAGTGCTGAACAAGGAACACAGGGAGAAGCTAATGGTGGGGCTGCTAGAGCTCACAGACACAGCTGGGAGAGAAATCTTAGAACAAAAACAATGCTTACAGTTAGCATCTGTGACATTCAATCTCCCCACCCCATGTCACCACCATCTTCCACTAGCTATGTGGAAATAGAGAACACTAGTCACCACCTTGTCCCGAAGGTCTGGCTTCTCTTCCACTCTGTGATCTCCTTAAAGTGAGATGCTACTAGTCACCTGTGTTTGCATGCCTTGTGCCCAATGCCACATCAGCTGATAGGCAGAAACTGGGTTGTGATTGTTTAATTGAATTGACTGGAATCTTTTCTATTAAGTTCTGTGTAAGAATCCTTTCTTCTGGGATATCTCTTGACTTCAGTCATCTCTATAATCAACTTGAGTTTTCTCCAGAGTTTGCCTCTTCCAAAACCTATAGCCATCTGTGGGCATCAAAGAGTTTTACTAAAACAGAAACAAAGATTGCCGGGACATAAGGATGACAGTGACAAATGTTTCAGCCCTTTGAGAGAACACTTGCTAGTTAGCTCCCGTTTTTTCCATCATTAAACTGAGAGTAACGATGTCACCTACCCCTCCTGTTACACTAAACCTAAAAAGGCATGCCAAAATGCCTGAGAAGGTACAAGTAACAGTGAAGGTGAGCACAGGTCAGGTCCTGGGTGTGGTGAGGGAGAGACATGCCTCACAGGTAAAATCTTAGGGCTGATGTAACAAAATAGCTCAAAACTGGGCAAGTTGTTCTGAGTCAAGGTGCTGGCAGAGTTTACTCCTAACATTCTTCTCCATTCCTCCTGGAGCCCAAAGGAGCAAAAGTTCTGCTTTGGGAATTCCTAGGATGGCACTACAGAAGAGGACTGTCCTTGAAGGATAAGGAAGATCTCACCTGACACATCAAAGGGGTGTAAAAGAAGCCAACACAGGGTGCCATGGGTGCAGGATACACAGGGGTGCATGGGTGCAGGACACACAGGGTGCATGGGTGCAGGATGAACCTGCTACCTCCCCCTGGTGTGGTCTTGATAGAGCCTGCCCCCACACCACTTCTTCCTAGCCACCTCCAATTGGTGTTTTGGGTGGTAGCATGTGTCACTCTGTGCTGTGATTGGCTGTTGCCCTGTGAGGATGGAGACTTGTGTAACACAGTACTCTAAGCATGGCAGTTCACTGGCTAATCATGAAGAAGGAAGGGAACAAAGTGGATTCATCCTGTACACTTAGAAATCGAATTGTGAAATGCAATGGTGAATGGGCTGACAACAAACTGTAGTCAGTTTAGTACAGTGCCGCTGTAGCAGTCAGATAAAGCTTGGAAAGAACCTGGAGGAGGATAGGACCAGTAAGACAATGAGCAAGATGTCAAGGAAGGAGATGCAGACACAAAGAAAACTAGGGGGTTGATGCAATTTTAGGTGTTCAGAAAACTTTAAACTTAGTCATCCATGAATTTCTAATATTTTGTTGTTGTTAAATAAGTACCTCTTTATGATTGGGACTCATTTGAGCTTCACATGTACTCACATGCATCAAAAACATAAATAGTAGGCAGAACAGTGCCCCCACACCCAAAGAGCTATGTCTTAATCCTGGAAGCTAGAGCATATTAAGTTACATGGCAGAGGGCAATTAAGGTTGTGGTGGGATCAAGGCTGATAACCAGCTGGTTTAGTATAAAGTGGTTGCTCTGATTGCCCAGGTGGGTGCAATGTGGTTATAGGCAGAGGGGGTGGGTGAGGAGGTAACCATAGAGATAGCAGTGTGAGAAGAACAGAAGGACTTGGTAGTTCACCTGAAAGTGGGGAAAGAGATCATAAGCCTGGAAACACTGAATCTTTCTAAAATCTATGAAAGGTAATAGAAGAGATCCCAGAAGAAACACAGCCTTTCTGCAACTTTGATTTAATCCGATGTGATGTTTTATACTTCTGATCTCCAGAACTGTCAAATGGACTTGGGCTGTTTCAGGCTCCTCTTTCAGATGGCTTGTCACAGTGGCAACAGAAACGCCATACAATGTGCTTTGTGGAGTCTTGGTTTCAGTATATCAGGGGCTAGCTTGTATAACAGATGAGCCACCAGATGGGTGCTAAAGTGTTGACTGTTCATCTAGAAGGCCCTCTATTTGTCATCCATGACCTGTCACTAGGCTGAGAAGCCATCTATTTTGAGCAGAAAACAGGACATAGTCATTCTGGGCCCTAGTGGGTTACTTTTCTTTTCTGATCCTTACACTGCCCTCATCATTCAAGAAGTAAGATTTGCTTACAAAGATGTTAGCCACCAACAGGGATGGAGTCGGGGAACTCTTCTCTTCATACGAAGCCACTAAATCAGTCATGTTGTCCGGCTACCCAAAGGTGAAGCAAACAGCTCAGTAAGGAAGAGAACCCTGTGATATGGCAGGCATTCTCTAGATCCATTTCCTTACTTAACACTGTTAGTGTAGGCACCATTGTCTACCTTACACACTGAAAATCCCAACTCGGATGAAAGAAAGATGAAGTCAAGATTCAAACTAGGCTCTCTGGGAGTTACCTCCACCTCATTGTGCAGACAGTCTCAGAAGGGCTGTCTGAGACTGTTACCCTTTTGGGGTCTTTAGGAGCAATCTCTGTTAGATATGACCCCACCCCTATTTTCTGCCTACAGTGTGCAACTGTGTCCATGGTGTGTGCAACAGCGGCCTCCATGGTGACGGAACCTGTGAGTGCTTCTCTGCCTACAAGGGCCCCAGGTGTGACACACGTAAGTGACCGTGGTTCCTCACTGCTACACCAGACCAAAGAGATGCAGGGAGATGTTTCTCTTTACTGTTTGTTACTGAGGCTCCACTGGGTGGGGTGGGGGGAATGATGGATTGTCAAATACTTTGTAAGAGGCTAAAAATTAAGCAAACATGATAAAAAAGAAAAAAAGAGCTAGAGAGAAGAGGAAGGGGGAGGGTGGGTGAAGCAATGGGTGGTGTGGCCAGAGCTGCGCTGTGGGGAGGCTGAGCAGGAGGCAGTGTGAAGGGGGGAGGTGTAGAAGGGAGTATTCAGGCTGGGAGGCCAAGAAGGGCCATCGTAGTAAGCTAGTCCACAAAGTACACTCTCAGTTACAGAAACACATGAGCATCCACAGACAACAGAACAGTCTCCACAGCTTTGTGACTTACTCGAGGGCACAGGAGTAGCAAATAGAAGTGGGGTTCAAAGCACTGGGGTCCGAGGGGAATTATTTAAACAGCCTATGACACTGGATCTCGTTAGAAGATGAAGAACAGGGGTGAGCTAAACGAGGGGCGATGATAGAAGATGAGAACACTGATAAAAGAGTAACTGGAAACTGTAGAGAACTCTAGGGGACCTGGAGTTCTAAGGAAGGATGTGGCCATCCCCATGCCTTGTTAGACATTGTTAAGGTGGCAGAGAAACTGGCTGTTTTTCCCAGGCCAGCATTGGACCACAGTCTCCTGGCAGTCGTGGGGCAGCCCTCTAGAGACCTGGTGAGGCTGATGAGCCAGGGTTCAGGGGACAGGTTAACCTAAGAGTGTTCAGTGTCTCTGTGGGGACGCCTGTAAGAAAGTGGGCACTGGGTCCAAGGACGCAACTATGGAGGGACAGTGCACTCTGGGTGCACAGCCTGGGCAGACATCCCACTGAGGCCTGTATAGCAGCAGCAGCAGCAAATTCAACAGAGGCCCCACACTGAGCCCTTTGCCCTGTATCCCAAAGCTGCATCCTGCCTGCTACACTGTCCTGCCAGCGCCCTCTACTGGCAAAACTTAACTCTCTCTAAAAAGGAGAAACCTTTCACCCACCCCTTTCCTATTCCTGTCCTTGCTCAGTCTTGTGGCAAAGCAGTTCACACAGGATGAATTGGAAGCTTGAAACATTTTCAAAAGTAAACACCTTGGTCATATATTTAGCCTGTGACACTAGGCTCCGTCAACTTATCCTCTGGATTTTAGTTTCCTGTGGAATAAGAAGGTTAGAAAAGTTTGAAATTCCAAATGGGACAAACTCCTTTTTTTTTTTTTTTGAAAGCCCAAGGTATGTAGGTACTGTGGAAGGGGCAAGGGCATGAACCATGCATGCTCTGTCTTCACTTCAGAGGAGACAGCCCTGCAAATCATCAACTCCCACAATCGTTGGGCGGATGCCCTCTGAGACCTATGAGCAGATGCCTTCTCAGAAGGACAGGGACCCAGTCCAGAAAGGTTCCCAAAGAAGAACACTGTCAAATTTGCTTCCAAGTGAAGAATAGTTTTCATGGAGTCAAAAGATAAACAGAGACTGGGACAAAAAATATTTGTAATTCTCATGGCAGGTACACGTTTATTAATGTGAAGGCCATGGCTGAGTATTAAAAATAGACCTAGGAGAAGCTAATGTTCAGAGTAATACATGAGAAGCAGCAATAACCACAGGGCAAGAAATCCACAAGTAACACACTAACACACATGAAGCCAGACTGAAGGCAGGTGACAACCCTGGAGGGTGGTTTCATTCAGTTTTGATTTCTTGTTCATTCTATTCCTGAGTTTGCAAATGGAATATGACTATCTATGGGCACAAAGGGATGACAGTGAAAGTGTGGGTTCCTACCAGCTAACAAAGAAGTGCTATGGCCTTTCTTTAAGGAATTTACCCTGAAAGGGGGGAAGGCTGAGAATGGGTAGATAAGAACACATGAACCAATAAATCCAGAGCATAGCATTTGTAAGGAAAAAAAAGCTGGAAATAACCTGAATGTTGAACTTATATGAATAAATTTTGTGCATACTAAACTAGTTGGGTTAATGCCAACTTCTATATGAAATAAGCACAAAAAACCTCAATGGTTTTACATTATGGTTCCCAAGCCATATACCAGGGCACCACATCAAAGTCATGAGATACTTTTGGATTATTTAAATTTTGGGGATGCTGAAAGCATGTAAATGGAAGATGCCATAAGACCTGCTAGCCTGTGTTAGTTCATCATTCTACAGGAGATCACATGACATTTTTTCCATGACATAGTATCTTTGCCCAGCTGCCCTATTAGTGGTTGTTGTGGTTAAAGGTAAGTTCCAGAGCTAGGAAGGTGACTCTATGACTTAGAGAACTTGCTGTGTAAGCATGAAGACCTGAGGTCAAATGCCCAGAACGTGAGTTCAAACGTCCAGAACCAGGTGTGGCTTGCACACTTAGAACTTCAGCACTGTGGGACCCAAAGACAGGAGGATAGTTGGGGCTTACTGGCTACAAGCTCATCTCCTGGTTTAATGAGAGACCCTATTTCAAAGGAATATGACTACTTAGCAAGTTTGAAGACAGCCTGTGTTACAAGTGGTCCTGCCTCAAAACAAGCAAACAAATCACAATTACCTTACTAATGGGAGGACTTCCATCCCCTTCATGTGCAGCCATCCCTGAATGTGTGGCCTTGCTCTGCCCAGAGAACTCCAGGTGCTCACTTTCCAGCAAAGATGAAACCAAACTCAAATGCAAATGTCTTCCCGGTTATGTGGGTGATGGCCAACACTGCACACGTGAGTAGGACCCCATTCTGTTTGTTTCTGTGTAGTTCAGTGAGAAATACACAAAGCTCCAACCAAAAGCTTGGGGGTCTTCACAGCATGGTGGATTCACCTTCTGCAATCAGGAGCACGCAGAGATCATGTCAGCACAGTATTCAGTTACAGTTCCTGACGTTCCTTTGTCAATATGTCTGGTAGAACAGGGTGATCGATGGAATGAAAGGCTGTATTTCCTCCTGAGCACCACCCAAATGCCATTGTACCTTCGACACATTTGAGCCACAGTTCCTTGGCAGCACATTTCTCTCCCTCCAGCTCTGAGAATGCAAACCTCTCATGGTCTCACTGTCTCGTTTGTCTCTCAAGCCATCAACCCCTGCTTTAAAAATATCTGCCACCCTCACGCAAGTTGCTCCTACCTGGGACCAAATCGACACAGTTGCTCATGCCAAAAAGGCTACCACGGGGATGGCCAATTCTGTCTTCCAGTAGACCCCTGCCAAACGAACTTTGGAAACTGTCCGACAAAGTCTACCGTGTGCAAATACGATGGGCCTGGACAGGTGAGCCAAGAACACATGGAACTGATGTGTCCAGAAATAGGGAAAGGAGCTCTAGTAACCCAGACCACTGGGCACCTGTGTCTTCAGGCCTTCATGTTCTGGTCCCCCATGCTCAATTTGGTGTTCCTCGCTAGGCAGTCCTCATTATGCTCAGGACCCAATCACAGGGCTACAGGGTTTCCCTAAGCTAACAATCCTCTAAACTCCACATCCCCAGCCCCGACCCACTCCCGAGTCAAAATTTAAGGGCCTCATATTTTCTCCAAACTCCATCCCATGTGGGGACTAACAAAATACAAACAGAGTTCAAAATTAGACTAGATTAGTTTAACCAAAGTCATATGAATGCAGTTGACATCCACCTTCTCAGTGGGTAACCCAAGCTCAGGGTACCCAAGGAGGAATGTTCTCAAATTCTACAGAGAATCTGCTGTCTCCCCTCTGAGGAGTAACTGTATCACACAGCATACTCCATACTGTGGGAAAATCCTTGTTATGCTATGAGTGTCAGAAATTGTCCCTCAGGCAGACTTGGAAGGTTTAGGGAGCCTCTGTTTTTCACATAGAGTAGGGCATTGCCTCACCTCGGGACTTTTAATCTCGGTATTGGGCATATTTTGAATTGCATCATTTTTATTGGATAAGGTCCACCGAAGCATCTTGGTCCTAGTATATCAGTTCTCTCCTTGTGACAGTGGAAAGTTTCTCTAGAGATTGTCCAGGTTCCCTCCTCCACTGAAAACCAGTATTCTAGAATAGTGCCTCCCATCTGAATGGCAACCCCTATTGACATATAAGGTGTCTAAAGGGAATCATGTGTGAGGTTAAGTTTCAGTAAACAATAAAACTAAAAATCCAAACTTTACAAACAAGGGAAGTGCGGTTTCTAACTGGAAAGATACAAAACCATGATTTCAGTTTCTGGAAACTTTGACAAGTGTTCTGTGTAAGCCCATATTTCAGTCCTCTTCACTGTCAGCTTCTTCTATAATACACATATAGATTAAAGAACAGCAGCTAATGAGACCATCTGGGGTCCAATTTGGTTTTCTCTCTCCATCTCTTAAAGTCTCATTGCGAGTGTAGAGAACATTACAGTGATTTTGTGCCTGGAGTGGGGTGCAGTATGATCAACGTCTGTGAATCAAAGAACCCGTGTCATAAGAATGCAAACTGCAGCACAGTCGCACCAGGCCAAACCCAGTAAGTCTTCTCCATCTCACTACATCTGTCCCAGATAGTGAAAGTGGGAATCCCATCGATGTGGTAAGTTCCTTGAAGGAGAGGAAGTATCTCTCAATCAGCCCTGTATCCACTCTATCCCAGATAGTAAGGGAGCATAGTAAGTATTCCTTGGGTATGTTTAATCAATGAGTCAGTCAGTTTCCTTCGTGATGACAATGAGAAGACTGAGCATCGACTTGGCCTGATATTTGGGCTTAAGGGAACAGAACCCAAAAGGAAACCACTGTGCCTGAGGAAACTAATGGCTGTTGGGATTGCAGTAGAGCACTAATATACATTCTTTTTTCAACATTCCTGGGACAGTGCTTGTTAATGATACTGAATAAGACTGGAAAAGGTGAATAATCACAAGAGGTTATCTTCTGGGCACCAAGTTTTAGAAGAAGTTTACCACGAGGGAAAACATTTGTGTGTAAATTCCCAAGGCAGGGGCAGTTTTCATTGTGGGAGGGGAATGGTGAGGAGAGTTTAAAGATTGAAGTTAAGCTGAGCTTGGTAGTCAGTTAAGCACTTGGTAGTCAGAGGCAGGCAGATCGCTGTGAGTTTGAAGCAGACTTGTCTATATAGCAAGTTTCAGGGAAGTCATGATGACTTAATTAGACCCTGTCTTGACAGGGAGAAAGAAAGAAAGAAAGAAAGAAAGAAAGAAAGAAAGAAAGAAAGAAAGAAAGAAAGAAAGAAAGGGAGAAGAAGATAGAGGGAGGAGGGGAGGGAGGGAGGGAGGGAGGAGGGAGGGAGGGAGGGAGGGAGGGAGGGGGCAGGAGAAAGAGAGAGAGAGAGAGAGAGAGAGAGAGAGAGAGAGAGAGAGAGAGACTTGAGGTTAAATCATGGTTTTGGTGCCTATCCATTGCATGCCCTTGGAAAGGGGGTAACACATGTCTGTGTACACAAAAGTGATGTCTACTCCACAGAGCTGCAGGGACAATGACATAAGAAAACGGTGTTGAACAAACTCTGAGCAGGGGTGTTGTGTTTTCACAAGGGATTGAACAGAAGCTAGAGCCCACATCCTTCAACCCTCAGACCATCTCTATAGCACTTAGTTCTTACCACCATCAGCCTTTGTGAATGACCTGTAGCTCATCTGTGACCTCAAAAATATAGTTACATTGAATAGACAACCATGAAACTGTTTCTTTGCTTCCAGAGGCCAGCCACTTCAGCTTTCTCCAGGCTTATTCCTTTAAAATTGGGCCTTCAGTGTGAAGGTTTTTTCCCAGATGAATTTTATGATCATCACACTCTCTATAGACACATACAGTAGATGTGGAAGGGGCACCAGGCCTGGGTATCAGGACCCCTGTGCTTACATCACACCTCTGCCACTTAACCTCCGTGAACAGATGGTTCTTAGTCCATAAAGTGGGGAGAGTTGTATCTCCTCGAAGGACTGTGATGAGGACCAAATGAAATTCCCTTCATCTGTCCTTGGGCAGAGCCTTACACAGAGATAACATACACCAACTAAACACAGCCAAATGTTCAGATACACCTGCCCCCAAGACACACATGAACACATAGGCATTTTTTTAAAGCCTTAAGACCGTGGAAGATATTTACATTTATACTCAGTTAAAAACCCATTTACCAAAGAGGCCAATAGGTTCACTTCTTTGCACCATGGGAAAACTGAGAATATCCAAGTCGGTAAGCAATCACAAAGGCTTGGACTTCAGCCCGGGGTTTAAAGTAAAAATTAAAAATAGTTACATCTCCTACATTCCTCAATGCTGAGGCCATTAAAACTGGATCCTCACTTCCCATGAAACAAACCATTGGCCTCATAAGGACTTGGAGAGAGAAACATCCTTAGGAGCTGGCAAGAGTTCCACAACGTGTCCTGGCAATTGTCTTCAGATGCAGCCTGTGTGGTTTGTGCTGAGACTAGATCTCAGCGGTGAGAACTGTATCACTTCAAAGAGTTGCAATCTTTAATTAGCTCCCACTCCTTAATTAGTGTGGTGTGGGGCTTACCATCAGATAAAGGGTTAGTACTGCTGGTAGGGGAAGCAGTCAGAGGAAGAATGTAACAGTCTTTTAAAAGAAAACATAGTGTGAGGTATTGGATGACTGTATCAAAGAATTTGGAAAGCTGGGCAGGAGTATTGAGAATTTGAGGTTAGCCTGGACTACATAGTAAGATCCTATTTAAAACGTGTCAGTTTAGTGCTTCTGGGGCTTATGGTGGGCCCAAGGTAGATCTGTTTCCAGGAGAACAGCTGGGTTCATGAGGGTGCAGTTATCCTCCAGGATACAGCCCCGAACACATCCCCTCTGTGCTTGGTAGGAACCTACCAGCACCTCTGCAGCTCCCTTAGCTCAACTCTCTGGAAGGTTCTTCCCCTTCCTCCTGTTTGGTTCCTCCTTTGTCTCCCAGATCATAGGCAATCAATCTCACCTTCCTACGCACTTTCTCAGTTTTTAGTGGCAGACTCTTGTGAAAACAGTGTCAGGCACTGCCGGCACTTCCTGATTCAGTACTGAGTGTCACATTTTCAGGAATTTCCCAGACTTGTTAACACCAAGTTAGTAGTTTGAAATTAGTCAAAGTACAATGATGAACAACTGAGATTGCCAAATGCTGTCCCACCAGCCCCTTGAGAGAGCTATTAGACATTTGCCAGCATGTCATCTCTCTTTCGAATATAGATAGATAGATAGATAGATAGATAGATAGATAGATAGATAGATGGATGGATGGATGGATGGATGGATGGATGGATGGATGGATGGATGGATGGATGGATGATGGATGGATATAGATATAGATATAGATATAGATATAGATATAGATATAGATATAGATATAGATATAGATATAGATATATTCCTACTTAGTGGGTGACTATTGACTAGGAATGTCCTAAAGACCTGGCCCTGTTCTACATTCTGGAGCAATCACAGTGAACAAAGACACTCAAAGCCTTTGTTCTCACTGGAGAGGGAAGTAGATATTTATCACATATCAGACTGACAAGGGGCTACATGGGGGGGAGGTCACAGCACGGGAGCTTGAGGCAGCCGCATCTGCAGTCAGGAAGCAGAATGATGAACACTGTGCCAGCCCCTTCCCCTATCTGTTCAGTCCAGGATCCCAGTCCAGTGAGTGGTGCCACCCACAGTTAAAGTGGGTTGGTTTACCCTCCTCTGTTAACGTCATCTAGACAATCTCACCAAGGCATGTCTATAGATTTGCCTCCAAGGTTGTTCTATAGCTGATCAAGTTGGCAGTCCATTTTCACCATCAAGGGTAGCTTATTCTACACTGAGGCCCTTAGGTCTACATTTGCAGCAAACATTACAAGTGATTCATATGTGGATGACATCTGGACTGCACTTTGGAAATTACTTCTACAAAGATATACAAAGCTTGTGTGTGTGTGTGTGTGTGTGTGTGTGTGTGTGTGTGTGTGTGTGTGTGTGTGTGTGTGTGTGTATATTATCTAAACCTATATGAAAAGGCAACTCTAAACCAGGTTCTGCACTTGATGGATCACTAAGTCTGTGCCTCTCCCGGCCTCTCCAATCCCATCCCCATCATATTGGTTTCCTCACCTATGAATCCTGTAAAATAAAGCATTGGGCTGTGTACTCTCAGCTCTTGATGGCTCCAAGGCCCTGAGAATGTGACTCACCCCTCTCTCCAGATGCATTTGCCAGAAAGGTTACACGGGCGATGGCCTGACCTGCTACGGAAACATCATGGAGAGACTCAGAGAGTTAAACACTGAACCCAGAGGAATGTGGCAAGGAAGGTTGACCACTTTCATCTCCATCCTGGGTACGTAGATTTCCTCCTCCAGCACAGTCCTCTCTCAGGCCAGGGCATCTGCAAGACACAAGCAGGCAGAAAGGAACAGACAAAGCTGGGACACTGGGGCTGGCTCTTGTAGGGACAGGCCATGCAGGTGACAGGGAAGAGCAGGTGGCTGTTTCCAAGGGGACAGATGTTTGCCAGGCAGACTAGCAATGCAAAAATTAGTAGGCAGAGAACTGAGGCCAGGGTCATGACATCACCATAGATAGCACACTAGCAATAAGAGCAAGAGGGACATCCACTGTTGTAAAAGGTTGTCCCTGTTTTCCTTGGTTTGCTGTGTTTTTCAAGGATGAGTAAATGTTGGCAGAGAACTCGGAGAATCACCTAAGCCCCCTGGTGGTGTCCATATTCAGTGGGGAAGCTGTCATTTGAATTTTGGACAAATCTTGCTTGTGTTCACCCTTAGCTGGGAGCTACCAATTAACCTGTAGTAGTAACAGATCCTCTTGGAGTCCTAGGCATCATGATAGCACAAAACATGCTGGGCATCTACAGATGCCTTCTACAAGCTATTGTCCCATACCCTCTGAAGGACAAAACATTACAGCTCATCAGAGCACTGGTAAGACCTCAGTCAATCATGAACTTGGCCTTTCAGCAAAAGTATAAAACCTGACCCAACAGAAACCTTGAAATATCAGCATTTATGTTAGAATTGGCCAAGTATGCTTAAAGGATGTCCCAGAAAGATCACAGTAAAGAAGTCAGTGTCCTTGCAGACCAATGCTTTTTTCTCTGAATAACTTTTACTCTGGCTCCTCTGTGACACTCCACTCCTTGTAAGGCTTCCTAGAGATATGGCTTGAGAACAACCTTGCAACAACTCTAACCTTCAGCTAAGAACTCCCAGGACACTAAATGAGAATAGAAGGAGGTTCAGAGTGTCCTTTGAAGACTGGAACCCCACACAAACATTTTCCTAGACAGAGCCCTGTTGACCTTTCACCTTCCCCAGGCATCTTGCTCCTATGTGAGAGCACAGAACCTGGTGTGATGTCCCAGCATCCCCTGGGTGGGTGATGGAAACCAGCTGGTTATGTAACTTGCAAGGCTCAGAGCTGAATGCAAATGTAAGTCCCTTTGTTCAAATATTCTGCTTTTCAAGGGGTGCCAATGCAATAGTAAGTCTGTTGTGGGCTACTCTGAGAGCTGTCCTTAGATGGACTCAAGGGCTGCATCCTTACATGTGGAGATGAACAGCTCAGCCATCCAGATCAGGGACCATTCTTGTCATACATTTGGAAAGCCACAGCTAAGTCTCCTGGGAAACTCTTGAGGCATTCTGGAAATATGGAAGGCCAGCACATCACAGTACCGTGTGCTTGTAGAGAGCCTCAGTTTACCAGGGACACCACAGAGCAATAGGAACAGAGAAGCCCCGACACAAGACCCTCTGAATGTTTCATTTCCCATTTACATCTGATTCAAATGACATTTTCTCTCGTTGTGTGTTTGGACTCTTAAGACAGAACTTATGGCTGGCCACTGAGAAACCTAGGACCGTTCACTGTGCTGCTGCCCTCAGACAAGGGACTAAAAGGATTCGATGTGAGTATCTAAAATAACCCCATCTGAGGGGCCAATATAAAATGCCTTAGCAGGCAGTATCTTATTTAAAGGGAGAAACCTCTGTTACACTCAAGGAGGGTGGTTGTTGTTGATTGTTTTTACTCTTTGGGAGCCTGCCACCCAGTTCCCAAATAAATCATACATGGAGTCTTATTCTTATTTATAAGTGGCTGGCCTTAGTTTGGTTTGTTATTAACCAGCTTTTCTTAAATTATCCTGCCTACCATTTTACCGCTGGGCTTTTATCTTTCTCTAAACCCTTTTTTTACTTCTTTCTCTGTGAACTGCTGTGTAGCTGGATGACTGAGTAACTGCCCCTGGAATCTTCCTCTCCTCCTTTTCCCACTCCTTGATCTTTTCCTCCTCCTATTTATTCTCTCTGCCTACCAGCCCAGTTTATCCTTTCTCCTGCCCTGCTATTGGCTGTTCAGCCCTTTATTAGACCAATCATGTTTTTTTAGGCCAGCAAAGTAGCACAGCTTCACAGAGTTAAATAAATGCAACATATCTTTGCATCATCAAACAAATGTTCCACAGCATAAACAAATGTAACATATCTTAAAATAATATTCTATAACTGGTGAGTATCTTAATTACTGCTCTATTGCTGTGAAGAAATACCATAACCAAGATAGCTTACAGAAGAAAGCATTTAATTGGGGGCTTGCTTACAGTTTCAGAGGGTTAGTCGATGACCAATGGTTACAGGGAGGCATGATGATGGAGCAGTAGCTAAGAGCTTATATCCTGATCCATAGGCAGTGGGGAGAGAGAGAGAGAGAGAGAGAGAGAGAGAGAGAGAGAGAGAGAGAGAGAGGAGAGGAGGGAGGGAGGGAGGAGAGGGAGGAGAGAGAGAGAGAGAGAGAGAGAGAGAGAGAGAGAGAGAGAGAGAGAGAGAGAGAGACTGGGGCTGGCATAGGCTTTCAAAACCTTAAACAAGGCCACACCTCTTAATCCTTCCTAAACAATCTACCAACTGGGAACCAAACATATGATCTGATGGGAATCATTCTCATACAAACTTCCACAATCCACTCTGGCCCCAGTAGGCCTGTAGCCCTATCACAATGCAAAACGCATTCAGTTCATCTTCCAAAGTCCCCATAGTCTATAACAGTCTCAACACTTTAAAAGTCCAAAGTCTTTTCTGAGACTCAAGGGAAACTCTTAAGTATACACCCTTGTAAAATCAAAAAGTAAATTCTATCCTTCTAACACACAAAGGGAGGAAAGAGACATAGTGAAGAAATAGTGGACCAAAGCCAGACTGAAACACAGCAAGGCAAACTCCAAACCCTGACTTAGATGCTGGCACTTCCCATCTCCCACTTCTTCCAGTTCTGTTGGCTGCAACACACTTCTCTTTCTTAAGCCAACTTCATGCTGGATCTGCAGCTCTCCTTGGCAGGTGTCCCAGGGCTCTGGCATCTCCAATTTCTTGGTGTCTCCAGAACAATCCAGGCTTCACCTTCACAACTTCACATAATGGCCTCTCTGAGCCTCCATGCAAGAACTCCCATGCCACGTGGCAGCTTTCCTTAACCATGGAGGAAGATTCCACAACCCTTTACACCTGTATCTTTTTTGATAAAACCAGAACCAAAGCTGCCAAGTTCTTCTGTTTAGGTGGCATGGAATCTGTTCCCCTCCTTTAATTACATTTGCATGAGCTTTGATTTGCTGATGGTTTCCTTTGCTGCATAAACTTTGACTTGCTGATGGCTTCCTTTGCTGCTTGTTGATCCTTTCCTTTCCACAGGCTGAAGCATTAGCTGGGTGAGGTCATACCCTGAGGGCATCACTTCCTTTATTCCATTCAGCATTCAGCATCAGGCCTTTCCTTAACTTTTTATCTCTTTGAGCATAAGACTTTGCTGCAACATGGTGGCCATTCTTATTTATTCTTTTTTTGCAATTTTTTTATTTGAATTAGAAACAAGACTCTGATGACATCCTATGGAAGGCCTCACCATCCAGGGGGAGCAGAAAGGATATGCGATAGATAGGGGTGGAGGTAGTAGGGGAGGACAGGAGGGAATGGGATCTGGGATTGTCATGTAAAACAATCTTCTTTCTAATTCAAATAAAAAATTGGCCATTCTTATTTAAACCACCACAGTTTAACTTTATTTTAAATTAACACACAATTGTAATGATAACTCTTTCTGCCAGCTGCCTGATTTCTGCCACCACATTAGGGTCCCCAAATAACACAGAGAGACTTATTATTTTTTCCATTTTTTGATTTGAATTAGAAACCAGATTGCTTTACATGTCAATCCCAGTTCCCTCTCCCTCCCCTCCTTCCCTGCCATTCCCCCAACTAAAACCCTATCTATCACATACCCCTTCTGCTCCCCAGAGAGGGTGAGGCCTTCCATAGGAGCTCTTCAGAGTCTCTCATATCCTTTAGGATAGGGCCTAGGTCCACTCCTGTCACACAGAGACTCATACTAGGTACAATGCTGCTGACAAATGATTAGGATTTCTTATTTGCTAGCTCTGTCTTAAGTATCAACCATAGCCATTAATCTATATATTTTGTCCTTATTGAGGATGCCAAACAAGTGTGTCCTCTCTTCCTGGCAATCACATGGCAACTCTCCTCTTCACTACATTTCCCAGAGTCCTCCTCGACTCCTAGCCCCACCTATTTTGCTTCCCTATTGGCCAACAGTGCTTTATTTATCAACCAATAAGACAAACATATACACAGAAGGACTTCCCCCATCATCTCCTCTTTTCTGTCTAAATAAAAAGAAGAGTTTTAACATTTATATAGTAAAATATATAACAAAACAGTTATCAAGTAAGAACTATATTTAAGATATTTAGTTCATTAACATTTAGCAAGATTTAAAGAAAATATTCCATCATCTATCTTTGTGAGTCTAAAGTCTTATATGCAGCTTATCTTTTATAATAACTAAAGAAAACTATAACCAGCCGGGTGTTGGTGGCGCATGCCTTTAATCCCAGAACTCGGGAGGCAGAGGCAGATGGATCTCTGTGAGTTCAAGGCCAGCCTGGTCTCCAGAGCGAGTGCCAGGATAGGCTCCAAAGCTACACAGAGAAACCCTGTCTCGAAAAACAAAAACAAAAAAAAAGAGAAAACTATAATCATAATTATCTGTCTTTAAAGACCACGAAGGATAATATATAAACTCTAGATCTGACAGAGACATCTTGCTACCTGACAGTCATCCAAAGTTCCTCTGTACATTGGGGCATCCATCTTCAGCCTATGGGCCACAGTGTGTCTGGTAGATTTCTCCATGAAGCAGGAACCCTTCAGGACTGTCTTGTTTTGCAAGTTCAGCACTCACTTTCCTGTGGGTCCTGCAAGTCCAATTTATCAAACCATCCAGGCAAGAGCAGTTTCTTGCCCAAATGGCTAATCTTGCCATGTTTAAGGCAAACTCCATATTGAGTTTCTACCCTGCCCATCCTCCTTTCTGACGTAATTGGTGTGTCAGGAGCAGTTGTGTCTCACTGTCATGAAAAACCCTGAACCATTTAAATGCCATATATTCTGCAGGCCTTTGAAAGGTTTGAAGAATATCTATCCATCTCAAATACATCTCTGTATTTGAAAAACTAACTAACCTGACTGTAAGTTTTGACTATTATACCTGACTATATACAATCTGTATTTAATTATACATTGCATTTTAAAATACCTATATAAACATAATACCAAACAAGAGGAGACATTTACATAAAACAAAATTAACCTTAAATTTGTATCAATAAATTAAAATTCATACCAATGCAAAGTATTCATTTCTGTATCCTATTTCCCTTTTTTCCTTTAAAAAGAGATTGACTGTGATCATTACCATTTATAACCAACCCATTTAAGTGAAAACAAACATTTATAAACAATATTTGGGAATTTGGGCATTGTTCATTCCAAACTGCTTCCTGCTGGTTGGGGGTGATGTCCATACCATGGGAATCATAATAAAACACAGAAATCTGGCCAGGTTCTTGTTTTTGTAGTCTGTAAGGCTGTATCGTTTCAGCTGTTTAAGATGTTGGATCACCTGGGACACTGATTCGGGGGGGTCTTGCTTCATCAAACCATATTAGTCTGGAAGGAATCCATAGCTTTACATTTTCTGTGGAAACACAAGCAAAAACTCTTTTCCCAAGTAACCTGTCCTTATACTTAAATTTAGAAGTCAAAGCATTTTTAAAATATATAAGTTGGATTAATTTAGTAGCACCTATAATCAAATGTATTTTAGCAGCTGTAGCTCTTTCCTCAGCAATCAAACAATTTAAAGACAACAATATAGCATATAATATCCAGACTCTCTGTGTATTTTTCATCTTTACATGGCTTATTTATTTGTTTATTTTTATAACTCTATTTCTTTTGCTTTTATTTGAGCAGGGTTTCTCTGTGTAACTTTGACTGCCCTTGAACTCACTCTGTACACCAAGCTGGCCTTGAAATCACTGAGATCTGCTTGCCTCTGCCTCCTGAGTGCAGGGATTAAAGGCATGTACCACCACCTCCAGGCTACTCTTTTCTTTCTTTCTTTCCTTTCTTTCTTTCTTTCTTTCTTTCTTTTAATTACTTTTTTGTTTCTTTTCTCTCACAAGCCTACATACATTTTTAAACACTTTGTAACCCTTTAGAGGTTTTACTTTTTTTCCTCTGAATCAGTGTTTACCATATATCTTTATCTTTTTCTTCTAGCCACGAGCCTTTTATCTCCTAAACAACATTGCTAAAACTAAAGCCATTGCTGTTTTAGTTGCTGTCTTTCCAAGATGGCAGGGGTACGTTTACCGCCAGCCCTGAGAGCTGTGCTCACTGCCTTGGTCTATGCTGCCATCAAGGAGTATGCTGCCATCTTGGAGATGTGGTCACTGATACTGTCAGCTGCTGGTACACACCATTCAATTGTTAGCAGGGCCTCTTAAAAGAGCCCTGCGGTTTTTTCCGCTTATACTGAGTCAGAAAACCTCCCTTAAGCGAGTCGCTCAAGTCTCAGCTTGTCTCTAGCAAAACAGAGACCACCCGAGAAAATGCTGCTACCAAGAAGTCATGCTTTTCTCTGTTCTTTTGCTTCTAAAATCCCTTTTTAAGCTTTTGTGAACTTTTTATGTGGAAGTTCGTAAAACCATGTGGGTGCCATTTGTAATAACTCTTTCTGCCAGTAGCCTGATTTCCGCCATCATGTTAGGGCCCCCAAATAACATACAGAGACTTATATTAGGTACAATGCTGATGGACAAATGATTAGGATTTCTTATTTGCTAGCTCTGTCTTTATTTATAAGAATTTATCAAGGACTCCGGACAAGTGTGTCCTCTCTTCCTGGCGATCACATGGCAACTCTCCTCTTTACTACATTTCCCAGAGTCCTCCTCTACTCTTAGCCCCACCTATCTTGCTTCCCTATTGGCCAACAGTGCTTTATTTATCAACCAATAAGACGAACATATACACAGAAGGACTTCCCCCATCACATAATCATTGTAAAATATGTTCTGATATATATATATATATATATATATATATATATATATATATATATAGTGTAGTTGTCAAATCAGAATGCTCTTTCCATCTCCTTAAACATTGTCATTTCTTTGTGCTGCTAAATTTCACAGTTCACTGTTGCAGTACTTTCTAGAATATGTTATGTTTCCCTAATTTATAGACACGATTATATGTCCTAGAACACCAAAGTTTATTCCTCTTGTCTGAGGAATTGTGGTACTCATTATCTCACTGCCCACTATCTCCACTCCCTTTTATGCTTCTTGCCTCTAGTGACTACTACTGGCACTATTCCCTTCTAAGTGACGACTACTGGTACTATTCCCTTCTAAGCAGTCAGTTCTTTTCTCATCCATATGTGAATGACAACATGCACTATTTAATAAACCTCTGTGAGTGAAACAACCTTACCAAACTTACACAAATAATAAAAGCACATCTCAATTTAGTTTCTCCAAAGGAAAGAACTTGTGTATCTGGCAAGACCATTACCAGCACTCTACAATTCCATCTTCTAACCATTTGCTCTCCAAAAGTACCCTCAAAGTTCTGTGATAATACAATTTATATAATGTAAATGCTCATTCCCACAGAAAGATTTGACTAGTACACTAGGTGGGTATTTGTTGACCCCAGGAATGGCAACAGTGACAGGGAACAAGAAGAGAACTTTACTCTTCAATGTGCACAGCTGTTGTTTGCTATGATGTCATGGAGAGGGGATGAAACCTGTTTCTGGTGGAGTTGAGAGTAGCAACACAGTAGTTGTATTTGGTCTAACAAAACTAATGCTTACTAGTTTATATAAAAATAATTTCTTCTTCATTCAAGATGTAATCTGATTATGATTTTTGCTGCCTTAAATCAAAGTCTGGTGTGTAAAGGGCTCTTCAAACTGATGTACCTATTCACCATTCACCCATCTCAGATGTTTATTGGTGACCTTCAGAGATGCCCTGTGTATCTTCTGCTGCAAAGAAAGGACAATGTCACAAGCCTTCATCCTAGGCACTTGGTGGGGGGAGGAGTCCTCCTCTTTAATACAGAAGTTTTACAGAATTCATTTAAAAGGTATCTGTTGGTTGTTGCTTATGGATTAATAACAAAAATGCAGATTGGTTTCATAAGTTTCCTATTCAAAAGCATCATCATTCCATTCTACCTGCTTTTTATTTTTGACTGTCTGCCCTTTTTGTGTTAAGTAAGTGCACCTTTTCAAAGCCTAGGGTGGTACACACCTGTTATTCCAGCACTCTGGCTATCATCTCTTTTCATAAAAACAAACAAACAAAAAACTTGAGAAGATTTCATTCTGGTCCTATTAGATTCCTTTATGCCTGGTACCTTATTTCTCCCCCATGCAGCCATTGCTCGGCTCTAGGTACCATGTTGGTTCCAGGGCGAGGCATCCTCTGGTGTGTGCCAGTGCACTGGCCATCAGCTCTGACTCTTTGGGTTTCCATTCTCTCTGAGGCATGTGCTCACCTGAAACATCATCTTGTCTGAGACAGCCCTGTAGAACACTCCAGCTTGGGTGTCTTTGATGATGAATGAGGCATGGCATGTATTATAACACTCATTTTCTTCAAACATCATCCCAGCTGGCTCTCTTTTCTTAGGTAAAGGAGCTATTGATGGACAACGAGGCCGCTCGGTACTTTGTGAAGCTCCACATCATTGGTGGGCAAATGAGCACAGAGCAGATGAATGACACAGACACCTTCTATACATTGACTGGAAAATCAGGGGAAATCTTCAATAGGGATAAGGTCAGAATTTCTTTGAATTTCATTCCAGTGACAAACACCACCAGGGCAAACTGTTATAGAAACAGGATAATAGTGTTTGGTTTGGGTCTGGCTTGCGTCAACAAATGCATGTATTGTACACCTTCTTTGTGCAACCTTCCTAATGCTGAAAATTTTAATACAGTTCCTCCTGTTGTGGTGACCCCCAACCATAAAATTATTACATTGATACCTCATAACTGTAATTTTCTACTGTTATGAATTGTAATGTCTATCTGATATATGATTCATGTGAAAGAGTTGTTCAATTCCAAAAGGGGTCATGACCACAGGTTGAAAACCACTGTATTAAAGCAAGAGATGCAATACAATCAATTGAGTTGTTACACCCTAGTGAAACTTGCAGCCAAAATTTTAATGTGATGCTCATCAGTGATGTCATGCCCTATCTCATTTGATGCAACGTGGGTCAAGCAGACATCTTCATCCTTATGTAAGATCATGTAATTTATCCAAAGTCTCACAGCCATAGGACTTCTGACTTCTAATCCCAGAATTGTTCTTCCCAGAACACCATATTAATTTTATTTTATTACCATATTAATTTAATTTTATTTAGTTTCTCTTTCTTTGTATTTTAGGACAATCAACTAAAACTCAAACTTCATGGAGGCAAAATGGTGAAAATTATCCAGGGGGACATAGTTGCTTCAAATGGGCTTATACACGTCCTTGACAGAGCCATGGACAAGATAGAACCCACACTCTTGAGCAACCCCCAGGTGAGACAAGTCAAGTGTAAGTGAAGTCAGCCCATGGCCACCTTCTTTGCCCCCTGGAGACTCACGTCCAAGAAGAAAGTGTTTGCCAGTACTTAGGCTTCATTTTACAAGGAGGGTCTCCAGGATGACTTGGCAATTTTCAGTAGACTTCTGAATGTTTCTGCAGAGAGAAAGGAAGACATGCTGGGAATGTTTTCGTGGATTATTTTTTAACCTGGCTTATGGCCATATCAGACAACTCAGCCTGATGCCCTGTTATCATGGAAGCTCACTCCTTGTGCTTCACGGAGGACAGTAATAGTCGTAATAAATTTCTTCTTGCTGACCTTCATGATGTGGCTAGAGACTGTCGTAGAATGTACAGATTTGGATGACTGGTCAAATCAAAGCAGTTATATAATGTCTAGCAGTATACCCGGTCCTTATATGCATGCTCACATTTTCATATTACCTCTGCTATGCCTCTTCACACTAAGGATCATATTCCCCAAACCATTTTATGATTTCCTTACTGACTTTTCAGCTAAATCTCTCTTTACAGAAAACCATAATGGAAATACTACAACCAAGATACAGCAAGTTCAGATCTTTGTTGGAGGTATGCCTTTCCATACATTTCAGAAAAAAAAAAATGTGGTTAAGTCCTTTGTAAAGTCAGATTCCAACTTCAAATATTTTCTGGCAACTATTTCAAATGTGATTTTGAATGAACAAAGATAAAAAAATTAATTTCTCAAATGCAGGAAACCAGTATCGGACAGGCCCTAGATGAAGGTGGCGTTGGTGGCCCATACACCATTTTTGTTCCGAGTAACGAAGCATTGGATAACATGAAGGAGGGCACCATGGATTTTCTCCTTTCTCCAAAGGTAGAGTAACCTCCTACTGGTGCATCACACTGTCCATTCCAACATCCTCTGAACTAAAAATAGTAAACAAGTAAATAAACAAGCAAACATTTTCAGTTCCTTACAACTGTAAAGTCAGTTGGCCATTTAGGTCCAGGCCTGGACTAAAGAACCAATTGTCAAAGAACCAAGTGTCACTATTAGATGCTCCAGCCTCTCCTTCCTTTTGTGTTCCTTTCTCTCTTCAGTGCCACTTCCCTTGTCTACCTTAGTTTTTCATTGCTGCCATAGTTCCCCCTGAAGAAGAGATGTGGATTCCTTTCTATCAAGATCAAGGTTAAAAATGATTTGAAATCATCTTTCAAACCTAACAGAAAAGATCTGAAGAGATAAATATCTGGATATGGATTTTTTCCCACTAAAATGACAATCAAATGGGACAGTTTGATAGTTACAAATTTCTTCTATGGCTTTCCAAAAACCATGCTGCCATTTCAGCAGTGGGACAAGGCTACCTATGATGGGTACTAATGACACAGAATGTGGGAGGTGGGAGCCACCCAGTGACTCACAGGCTCCAGTGTGCTCAGGAATCATCTGTTGCACTTGTCAAGCATTGCGACCAGCGGCACTGAGGTGAGACTGAGAAGCAGGCCTGTGGGCACACACCCACACTGACACAGCAGTCTCAGCCACATGCTGTGGTGACCCGAAACCTGTTTCCTTTGGTTTTTATATTTATGGATACAGTCCTTGCTACAATACCTTCAGGTACCAACAAGGACATCTTGAATTCTGAAAATGCTCAAGGGTAAAAGACATAAACACACACAGAGACACAGACACACAGACACACACACACACACACACACACACACACACACACTCACACATACACACACTCACACACATACACACTCACACATATATACACACATATACACACTCATACATACACACTCACACACATATACACACATACCACACACACATACACACTCACATATACACACTAACACACACATACACACTCACATACACACTCACACATACACACTCACACATACACACACACATATACACATTCACACACAGACACACATACACACAAACACACAGATGCACACACACATACACACACATATATACACATTTACACATACACACTCACACACATATACACACACACACATACAAACTCACACACATATACACACACACTCACATACTCACACACTCACACATACACACTCACACATACACACACACACACATACACATTCACACATAGACACACATACACACAGACACACAGATGCACACACACACACATATATATACACACTCACACATACACACTCACACACATATACACACTCTCTCACATACACACACACACACACACACACACACACACACTTATCTTGCAGAGGACCCACATTCACTTCCTAGTACCCACACAGAGACAGTTCCCCTTCTCCATTTCATTCAATTCAGGACCCCAAACCCAGGGAATAGTCCCATCCACAGTTAAGGTGGGGTTTCCTATGTCAAGACAATCCTCCACAGGTATTCCCTGAGAGTAAGAATTTCCCAAGTGATTCTGGATTCAGTCATGTTGACAATCACAGTGAAGTGAGAGTGCTCCTAAGAGAAAGGGCAAGCAGCTTCTGAAAGCTCCTGAGCATCTCACATCAAAGCATATTGTATGAAAATGATGGGTGACACCAATGACCCTATCCAGATAGGGCTGTAGCAAGCACACAGTAACCTGAGATTGATTCCTGTGTTCCTTTCTCTCTTCTCTTCCTTATGACATGGACCCAACACTAACCAAACTTTAGAAGTGGATTCTCCCATTGAGAGACTTTTTTCCAAATAAAAGCAAAGCTGTAGAATAGATCCATGCTCGTCTTTATTTTTCAGGAAAACCAAGTCTTAGCAGTTAAATGAGTCATTCAAAGCCACACAGAAGCTAAACTGATATTGCTACCCAGGCTTCTAAACTCAAGCTAAGTGCTCTTCCTAGCACATCTCCTTTATTTTTAATTTACTGACACAAATGCTTGGACAGTGACTGGTGTGTTCCCCATTCTGCCCTATCTGAACACACAATGATAATAGATGAACATGGACATGCATGGTCTGTCACTCAGAAATTGACCATCTAGTCTGGTTGGACATGCTCAGCAATGTTCTTTCTGTACCATCCTCTCTGGCACCACACATTGAAGCCTGTAGCAGTTCTGCCTTCTTTTGCAAGTCCCAATTTCTGGGAACCATGGAGCAGCTGAGACCCAGAGGCTGACTTGTTCAGGGTCCCATGGTGACCCACCCAAGGGCCACAAATCATCAGTTCCAGATCTGGTAACTGGTGGCCAATTCAGCATTCTTTCTGTAACACAGCCCTGCACATTGCACTGCCAGCACGTAGTTAACTGCCATCGTGTAGTTATGGAAGCAGCCTAATCATTCATCATCCACAGTCAGATGCTTTTGAAAATGAATAGAGCAGCCAGACAACAGGTGTAAGTTAGAACTGGACCAGACCAACTGAGATATGTGGTCATTGCTTACAGGTAACTTCCTGACATCATGACCAAGTCAAATGCCAAGAGGAGGCTGAGCGAGGCGAGCCTCCGGGGCAGCCTAAGCCTTGATGGTGTAAGAACAGGTTTCCAGAAAGGAGAATTTTCTGGTAGTCATTATGCCCTTGACCTTCGATCTTCACCTGCCCAAGCTGTGCTACCACCCAGTAGAACTTGAGGACTGGGAAGCTTCTTATGACCAGTTGAGTCAGTGCAGGGGAAGACACCACTACCTTTGCCTCTGCCTCTGGAATGTGGCCTTGTGCTTCACCATTCTTTAGGCTCCCTCCAGGGCACCTTTCTGCAGTTCTCACTGAGAGCACCAGGATCCTAGTTGTGGTAGTGGCAGGGTTGCACTGCCATAACTTTGGTTAGTTGTTTTCCTCCATTGTTGCTCCAATGTTTTGATGCAAGAGGAAACCTTGCAATGTCTTGGAAGAAGGGTGACTTCTTTTGAGAGAAAAAGTGATCAGGGTCCTTGCAGCTGAACACTCCTAAAATGTTAGTATGTGGCCTGACAAGCAAAGGTTGATTTGTGGAGCAAATGAAAATAATAAACATAGGAATGTTTGGTGTAAGATGTTCAGAAGGAAGGTTGAACAGAGTGGCCAATATTGTGGCTCATATCCTGAGGAAGCTGTGTGACTTGGGTGTGTTTTGATGCTCAGTGTTATCACACATAAAACGGGTTAATGGTAGGCTCTACTCACAGGGATGTCAGGGTTGCATGAAATGTGTGTGTTATATTCTTGAAACAGTCAAGAGATTTGATGAACGTCAGCTACCTGTACATGGAATTTTTCTTATCTTCAGTTTCCCAATAAAGAGGTTGGGTCATTGTCTTTTATGATTAATATCCAAAGTCATTCATGTCATGGGCTCTCAAAAAAGGATCATGTAGAGCTTTCTTTGTTGATTGACATAGGCTATTGGTTCCTTTGCAGGGCTCTCGAAAACTTCTGGAACTCGTCAGATACCACATTGTCGCATTTATCCAGGTTGGCCCTACTCTTCCTCCTACTATTTTACCCCTGCTTTTAAAATACCAGATCCTAGTCTTGAATTCCAATATGTTGAGGCTGGAGAATTATTTGTGACATTTATTAGCTCTGAGTAATCTTCAAGTCTGTAACTGTTGTCTGTGGTATTATTATCAAAAGAATCCTTAAAGCCACAAATGTTCACTGATGTCATCAAAGCTCCAGCTATTTAATCAATAGTTAAGGACTTTTTGCAGCAAGGACGGTGAGAAATGGGGACTCATGCATTGCTGAAGACAACTCCCTGATCTCTTCCCACTGCAGCTGGAAGTGACCACTCTCATTTCGACATCTCACATCAGGAGCATGGCCAACCAGATCATACAGTTTAACATAAGCCAGAATGTAAGTGAGAAGCCTATAGCTGGTACTGACTTGTATATGTTTACTCTGACAATGCCTCGACACTAACTCACAGACATGAAACCTTGTCTTGTTAGGTTGTGGGAATATTCCTGTATATGCAGGTACATGTGTGTACATGTTGAGGACAGA
This sequence comes from Cricetulus griseus, assembly GCF_003668045.3. NCBI lineage: Eukaryota > Metazoa > Chordata > Mammalia > Rodentia > Cricetidae > Cricetulus > Cricetulus griseus. Next base: position 152,975,023 of record NW_023276806.1, on the reverse strand, counting down.
GGACCACCTTAGGTGTCATTCCATAGGCTACCTTCCCTTTGAGACAAGGTCTCTCATTGGCCTAGAGTTTACCAAATACAATAAGCTGGCTGGCCAGTGAGCCCCAGAAATCCACATGTCTTTACCTCCCCAGTGTTAGAATTACAAGAGAATGCTACTGTGCCTAGGTTTTTAGAGCCAGGTTCTAGGGATCATGTCTTCATACTTGAAAGTCAAGCACTTTACCTACTGAGCTATCTATCTCCCCTGTTTCACAATCCTGATGTCTTTACAGCTGTTCTACTCTTTGCTCAGTTCTTTCAGCAAATACCAGCTGAGAACCTACATGAATAATAGTGTGGGTTAAAGCAAGAGGGAAAAAAAAGAAAGGCTCACATCATAGCAGAGAAAATAGAATTTAACCACCCATTAACTGGTCAATGAATGGCTGTTGCAATGAGTGTCAGTCAGAGAAGCTGTGGCAGCACATACAGGAGGAGTCTTGGGAAGGCAGGTGGTCAAGACTTGGAGGGTGAGTAGAATTAGTTTGTCAAGATGAATAAAGGGGAATTTTGGAGTGGAAGGAAATCATTGAGAAGACTGAGGTGGAGGGAGCATGGTTTACTTAAGAAACTCAAAGCTCACTGTCTGGAGTGGAGAAGTCTATGAGAAGACAGGATGTCTCCTGTTGGTTCAGTTGATTCAATGGTCTCCTGTTGGTTCAACACCATCCGCTGTTGATGGTGATGATGATGACCTCATCCATTCATCAGACATCTACTTGAGTACCAATATGTTCCTGGCACCATCCTAGGTCTTAAAGAACACAAAGACAAACAGACAGAAGAACCTGGTGGCATGGAACTTCCATTCTAGTAAATAGGAAGACAGTCAATAATGATGCTAAGGAAAAAAGCTTACCAAACAGAGCAATGAGAGAAGAAAAGCTAAACAGGAGATGGGAATAAGAAGAGGAAATGGACTTTACATTTATTTGTTATTGTTTTAGGGTAGAAAATAGTGGGTTCATTATAACATTTTCATTTTATACATATATATGTGTGTGTGCGTATCACTGTACCTCATGTATATATCCCCCTCTACCCTCTACAATGCCTCCCAATAGTTCCCTTGCTTCACTCTTCTGTCTTTATGTCACATATGCACATATATGTATGTGTATACTCAAATATACTAAAACCTAGATTCTGTATATGAAAGAAAACCTTCCATCTGTTGTCCTACTCTGTATCCCCTTCAAATTACCCCATCTCATTCCTCCTCCCCTATCTTTAGAATACTTCCCACAAACTCTTAATCACCTTTCTGCTTCCAGGGGTGATTTTAGATAAAGTTCCACTATAAATAAAGTTCCAAGAAGTCATCACAAAGAAGAAAATATCTGAACAGAGACTTGAAGGAAATAGAGGTCTCAGCAATGTGACTGTCTAGGGATAGAAGTTTCTAGAGAGAGAAACAGCCAAGAGCACATGTAGAGAACAAGGAACATGGTGAGGTATTTGAGTAAGAAGAAGATAATGTGGCCAGAACAGAGGCAGGAGCAGAAGAAGTGATGAAAAGCAGTCAGACACCCAAGGGTTGGAGAGATAGGGATGATGGGGGACGTCCTTCTGTGTATGTTTATCTTATTGGTTGTTGAATAAAGCACTATTCAGCCAATGAGACAACAAGTTAGGCAGGACTAGGAGTCAAGGAGGGTTCTGGGAAATGTAATAAAGTCTTGTGATCCAGGCAGGAAGTGACATAGCCGGAGACTCAGAATATAAGCAGGGACAAGGAGAAAGTCATTCTCTTCCTCTTCCTCCTGCTCTCTGCTCTGTCACTGCCATGTGATCCCGAGAAGAATGGACACGTGCTGCCAGCGTCCTCAATAAGATAAGTTTATAAATATACAGATTACTAGTTATGGTTGATAATTAAGACTGAGCTAGCAAGTAAGAAATCCTCATCATTGGCCAGCAGCATTTGTACCTAATATAAGTCTCTGTGTGTTATTTTTGTTGCCCACGTGGCAGCAGGGCTCGGGAGGCATGGCGTAAAGACTTATTGTTACACAGGGCTGTGTCCCATGTGCCCTAAGAAGTCAGGGTGAGGGTACCGGCTCTTATCCCAAATGAGATCTGGAGGATCTGGAGGATTGTGGGAGAAGAACAGTCTGATGAGACACAATTTGTGACACAGGTTGAGAGACTTGATTATACTTATCCAGTAAAACTGGCAGCAAGGACTGAGGAGATAACACAGTTGGCAAAGCTCTTGTCACTCAAACATGAGGGTCTGAATTCTGTCCCAGAACCCACATTAAAAACCCCAAGTGTGTGGCACACACTTACAATCCCAGCAGTGGGGAGGCAGAGATAGGTGGGTCCCTGGTGCTCGCTGGCCATTCAGTCTATCCTACTTGATGAGTTCCAGGCCAGTGGGAGACCACATCTAAAAATCACACACAAACAAGAAAACAAACAAAAAACTGTTAAACTGCCTAAGGAACAATACTCAAGATTGACCTCTGACCTCTGAGTGCATATGCATACACACGTCCTTTGTGTGCATACACACTAAGAAAATAAATAATGATGATGTCTTACACAAGCATGGTCAGGGATATGGTAAGAAGTGTGTGTGTGTGTGTGTGTGTGTGTGTGTGTGTGTGTGTGTGTGTGTGCGTGTGAGTGTGTGTGTGAGCGTGTGTGAGAGTGTGCATGTGTGTGTTTGTGTGTGTGAGTGTGTGAGCGTGTGTGAGAGTGTGTATGTGTGTGAGCGTGTGTAATGAGTTGAGTGTGCGTCGTGCGCGGCGTGCGTGCGTGCGTGCGTGCGTGCGTGCGTGCGTGCGTGCGTGTGTGTGTGTGTGTGTGTGTGTGTTTTGCTGCGACAGGGTCTCACTGTATTGCCCTGGCTGTCCTGGAATTCACTATGTAGATCATATAGATCAGGGCCTCAAACTCACAGAGATCTGCCCACCTCTGCCTCCCGAGTGCATTGCCAATATATTTTGAGAGGCGATAAGGACTGAGAAAGCGAAGAATGACTCTGAGATTTTGACTTGGACAACAAGAATGAAGCCACCATTGATCTGCAGGGAGAACAGGTGTGGGGAAAGTAGAACTCAGAAATCTTGGTAAATTTGCCCATTCCCCCCTCCCACTTGCTGCTAAGCAGCAGTATGTCTGCAGGATGTATCCACAGGGCCTAAAGCAGAGTTTAATCTGAGGTCAATAAATGTATTGAATAGATGGACCTTCACTTAAGAACTAAGAGGTAAAATAAGCAAGTGCTGTATGGAGTAGAAGTAGACAGGCCTCTGTCCTACCTCAGCGTGTGCAGGGGCATCCTTGCCCAGGAAGGGATTCAGTTCACAGGCACAATCATTTGCTGACAGAAAGTCACCACTAGCAACCTTCCCTCCAACGGGAAATCAAGTGACATTGAGGGGTTCTAGAGATACCGTTACTAGGCACATCTGCCTGGGGATTGCTCCAGCTCCTGCCATCAGAATGGAAGATGTCCATGCTTCTTTCAGGGACAGATTCTGGCAAATGATGTGGCAGTGCAAGAAACTGGGATCGTTGCCAAAAATGGCCGAATTTACACACTGGCTGGAGTCCTTGTTCCTCCCTCCATCATCCCGATTATTCCCCATCGATGTGATGAAACAAAGAAAGAAATGATACCGGTAAGGGAACTTGGGAAATTGGGGCTTGCACGGCCATAGAATGCAGGCAGCATTCTGTGCTCACAGTTCTGAGGAAGCTGGAACCACCCCCTAAAGGTGCATCTCTAGGAAAAGGTATGTGGTCCTATCAGCTGTGAGCCAAAGTTCTGGTGGGATTTCTACCGGAGATGGTCTGAAGTTGAGCAGAGTTCTTGGTGTGGCCATAACAAATTACCGTAGATATCAGTCGTTTGTTCTGTCGCATTTACGGATGCTAGAAATCTGAAATCAAATTGTCAGCAAGGCCATCATGTCCTTGGGGGCTCTGCAATCTCAGGACTCTTTTATTCTTTGAGTGGGGGCTCTCCATGTTCTCCAAAATGGTTTCAAATTTGTGTGCTCTAAAGATCCTCCTCCCTCTGCCATGTATGTATCTGGGAACATGAACACATGCCATCTCACTAACCCGGAGCTTACAGAAGTCCTGAGCGTTCTTCATCTCATGGCTGCACACGTCCATCCCTGACCTCGTCCTTATGGCTTTGTTCTCCGTGTGTCGTCTCCTGTATTTGTAATGACAACAGCCACTGGATTTAGGGGATCCCTGGCCCAAGTATATCTGTAGACTCTATTTCCACACAAAGTCGCATTCTGAGGTTTGGGGGGCCCATGCATTTGAGGAGAGTTGCTGTTCTGCTTTCTCAGTCACAGGGGTGGAACCTGAGCAGAGTTCTCCCCCTGGGGTTCAGGGTCAGTCTCCTTCCTTTTTCTCCCACTGCCCCTGTCATCTGGAGACATCTTCTCAAGGCTCCCAGCTTTCCTCTCTCCATGCAAACAGAAGACGAAACCTTTGCAGGTGGACGCTCTGGTCTGGTGGCTCACTTCTCTTTCTGTAACTTTTTCCCCGATTCCTAACTTTCGGTTTCTTCATGTGCCTCTGTGCCTCTGCTGACCTTTCATAACTCAATATGAACTATTCTGGCTCAGACAGTTTTAATCAAAGTGCCCTCGATACCAATACTGTTCCATGGGCAATCTCTACCTTATTATGAAATTATAAACCCCAAATTGCAACAGTAAAAGGTCTGAATCTTTCTTTGCAAGATGTTTCATTTGTAATAATTGATCCCACAGTATCTTTGGAACATGGGCACTGAACAAGGGAAAAAGACACCTAATTTTACCTTTTAATATTTCTCCACCTCTTCCTCCTCTTCCCTTTCTCCTCTTTCTCTTTTTGAAACAGGGTCTCAATATGTAGTCCAATCTGGCCTTGAACTCCTGGATCAGCTGAGGAGTGCTGGGATTTCAGGCATGTGCCAGCACACCATCTTTCTGCCCTCCCCTGTTGGAGTCTGGGAATAGCTAAGCACTTTCTTAGAACGGAAGCTGGTGTTCTGGTCCCAGAGCACTTGACTGGTACAATGGCTGGTTTGTTTAGGCTACTGAGCATAACTTCTGAAGACCAGACGCCATCTGGGAAATGTTTGCCACTCTGAACAGCTCTTCTTAAGAAGTGTTGAAGCATGTACTCTCCTAGCCAGCACCTGGCAGCAACCTGCATGGTTCCTTCTTTGGAAATAATCACCACGGGTACATTGCCTGGCTTAAGTCAAAGAGAGTGGCCTCCCTCATAGCCCAGGTGTGAACCTGTTAGGAAAATCAGGACCTGAAAAGCTGAGGAAGAGAATAGGATTCAATCATTCAATGTGCTCTTCAGAGCCTTCTACCACGGGCATCTCTGTTTGCTCAGAGAAAGAAGTCTGTAGAAGGACAAGGGCAGCCACACTGCTGGCCATGTTCTGCCTCTTTTTTGCTTGCTCTTTTTTGCTCTAAGGGACAAACTCAAGATGTGGGATGGAGTTACAACCCCAAGAACTGTAGTTTGATAGGGAGAACAACTTTCCAGTAACCGCCTAAGAATAAATCCTTCCTCCCATTGCTTAGTGTTCACTATTCCCTCTAGGTTTAAAGCGAGCCCTGCCTGCTCTGCTTAGTCATCGTGGTTTGGATTGGATATCTATCTTAAAAGTACAAATGAATCCTTTGGAAAATATGTATTTAAGTCTAGAAAGAGTAGAAATAGTTGGAACTTCCTAAAATCTCCTTTTTGAACACACTCAGAGCATGGCAGGCTGCAGACATGTTAGGTTTTGACTTTAGATGTTCAATAAATAGCACTTGTTTTAAGTCAAGTCCCTGCAGGAAACAAAATTTATCCCAGATGTTTCAAAAGAACACAAACATGTGGATGCTGAGTAATAGAGATAAATAGTCATAGCAACCATCTCACCCATGATCACAGGGCTAGGAGTAAGATACAAGGTTACCGGTGAGAGTAGGAAAAGCAAGAGACTATGGAGGGCTATAGGGACAGTATGCTAACCAGTGTGGAGGCAAGGAGGAAGTCCTTGATTTGCTCTCTTCCTGCAACAAGCACATGTTGGTGCCTCCTGTGGACCAAAACCTACTGGAAGTTGATCACAGAACCATACAGAGGATGTCAGAGAACAGATCTGGACAGATCTGAGGACATGCATCTTGTCTCTTCCTTCCCAAATTAAGAACAAATGGAAGCAGAGGCAAGAACGAGAAGGCTGGGTTTTATCGTTCAGCTTTACTACTGCTAAGCTCATGGAAAAAGGTGGCATTAGCTCTGCAGCCAGAGCCCACACTAAATCTGTGGAATGACTGATGGGGACCCTCAGGGGCAGGTGCTTCTTCATCAGAGAGGCTGTTCTGTCCAGAAAGAGAAGGGGTGTGGGGGCATACTAAACTCCCCCAACTCTCATCCAACATTGGCTTCACTCCTACACCCTGGGAAGGAACCGGAAAGACAGTGGGAGAGTCCAAAGGAGCCCCCTTCACAAGGATGGAAGCCTACACCCCTGAAGACTCTCCCTGAGGCCCTCACAGGCATACCTATGTTAACTGTTGTCACTCTTTCAGGGCACTTGTGTGAGCTGTTCCCTGGTACGTTTGAGCAAATGTCCTGCTGACTCAGAGCCCACGGTGAGTGTGACAAGGCTGTTTCATGAGCAACCTGTGCAAGCCCACTCTGCCCTTTCTCATCATTTCTGTCTGCTTCCTTCTTTAAACCTTGTCTGCCACAGCTACAGTGGGAGGATCCATGCTTGATTCCTAGCTGGCCCTGGTTAAGTTGCTTAGCCCCTAATTTTCTTTCTCTGTAGATAACAACAGGGTTAGTATAAATAAGATGCATAATAACTAAGAGCAAACAGCTTCTCTCAGAGCTCCCTCTCTACTTCTCCCTCCTAAATAAAGCCCAGTGTTGGTATTTGCCTTACCAATCATAATTCTATATGAATACACAGGAAAGTAACAGGAAAGATTACACACAGTTAGACAAGAAAAACAAGTCCCAGGTGAGGCATGGTATGCAATAGTGTCTAATGTCCTACATACTTCAAAATGCTAAGAGTAGATTTTAAATGTTCTCCTCACAAAGAAATTTAGTATGAGGCAATAATGATGTTAATTAGCTTAAACATGTAATACCACACTACAACCCATAAACATATTTGTTATTTGCCAGTAAGAATAAAAATAGGGACTGGAGAACTAGCTCAGTGGTTAAGAGCACTAACTGCTATTCCAGAGGACATAAGTTCAGTTCCAGCACCCATATCAAATAGCTCACAACCACTTGGAACTCCAGTTCCAGGGAATCTAGCACCCTCCTCTAGCCTCCAGGGGTACCCACATACAGACACATATACACACAAATGCATTTTAATTAAAAGAATAAAGATAAATGTCAGAAATTACATTGAAGGCATTGTAGGGGAAGCTGTAGCCACGCCTTCTTAGGGGCTGGCTACAGGAGTACCTGAGGGCTTGTGAGGGCGTGGTCAGAGTGAGTAGGGGGACTGCGTTTTCGGTTTCGGTTTCTCTTTGCTTCTTGCTGTACAGACTACCACCAGCTGGCTGGTCCGCTCTGTAAGTAAGGCTTTTCCCTATTAAATACCCTTATATTTCTACCTGACTCCGTATTGGTAATTACCTACTATAAGGCATTTTTAATTTTTTAGGTTTAATTGAATTATTCACGTTTGTTGAAGTTTGATTCTAGCTTAGACACAATTCTTGATTATGGGCCAAATAAATAAGGTATCATATTGGTTTGGGTTTTCCTTAAGAAATTCAATTATACAGCAATCTGTAATTACATAACCAAGTACTCTGTTGGAAAAAGCAATGTGGCAATGTGTTCTAACATGAGAAGGATGACAGAAACTTCTGTATTTTAAGAAAGACTTCCCCAAACAGATTCTTTCAATGTTAGACTACATCATTATTGAAAATGACAAGATCCCTGACAACTCATTTTGGCTCAGAGTTCAAGAGCTCACAGTTCACCATGGAATGGAAAGCAGAGCATGAGGCTGCTTCCCAAATTGTATCTGCAGTCAGGAAGCAGGGAAAGACGAAGGCTAGAGTCTGCTGGAGTCTGGTCCCTAACGCATGGAATGGTGCTGTCCCCACTCAGGATGTGTCCTCCCAGCTCCATTAAGTTAATCTAGATGATACCTCATAGGCACCCCCCAGAGGTGTATCTTCTAGGTGATTCTAGATCCTGTGGTTTCAACAATCAACATTGACCATCAAACCTAGGAAGGACATATGTCATCAGAGTTACTGTTGTGTTACTAGGGAAGCAAAGTGAGGACACAGAGCTGACACACGGTAGAATCAGGATTCTGCCTGTGAATCTGACACCATTTAGTTAGCTTCAAACTAAAGGGAGGGAAGAGGGGAAGAAAAAGAAATGGGCAAGAACCATAAACGCTCCTTCAGTCCCATGATCCATGCTGGTTAATTGCCTAAAATATTCAGTCCCTCTTGATGTCAGGATGTGTTTACGTAGATAAGATTTAGGATTGCCGGGCGTTGGTACGCATGCCTTTAATCCCAGCACTCAGGAGGCAGAGGTAGGCAGATCTCTGTGAGTTCGAGGCCAGCCAGGTCTCCAGAGTAAGTGCCAGGATAGGCTCCAAAACTACACAGAGAAACCCTGTCTCTAAAAACCAAAAAAAAAAAAAAAAAAAAAAAAAAAGATTTAGGATCTTGTGACCCAGCAAGGTCCTTCTTCAGCAGAGCTTAAGACAAGGGAATAAAAGACACAAAGATAAGTCTAATACAAAATCTGAGCTGGGAACTAATTTCTTAGGATGAGATTTGATGTCAACATCATTATCCCATGTCATATGAGGCAAATGAGACCAACAGAGACCATGTGGTACTAAAGTTAGTAAGTCATGAGACTTAGTCTCTGGATCAGTTTTTAGCAGTGCCATCAGAGGAGGGGGGTGGGGTGGCTTATCCTATCTGCTCCTGGATTTCTATTTATAGTAAAAAAGAAACATTAAAAAAATTCACATGAACTAGCAAACTAGCCATATGCACTGTGTCTAGCCTATTCAAATTCCTCAATAAATGGGAGTTATAACTAACTACAATGGGCATCAAAGATTAGAGAATGGAAGGATGCTATTTAATCAACCCTTAAAATCTAAGAGTAAGCCTTGGGCTACTCTTTTTTTTTCAGTCAGTGGATTTTTCCAAATATGAGAGATTGATACTTACTGGCTTCAAAATGTCCACATGAGCTTAAAGATGGCTACAGAGCAGAGGGAGAACCCAGACGACATTCATGGTAAATCAGGGTGTTCAGTGATTGATTAGAGATGTCTGCCATAACATGAAAGGAGGTGCAAAGATCCTTGTGCCACGGGATGTTCAAAGCTTAGCCTGTATTCTACCAACAAAGAAAGAGGCCTCATGAAAATTGGCAATCTGATTTGGGCTTGGGTGTGTTGGTGTGGCCCTTGCTCTGGTACCAGTGGTACCAAAGAGTACTCTGGCTGGTACAGGGAGAGATTGTTTAATGTCCAGAGCATGCTAGGATGCACACAACAGTGCTTTTACCCATTGGCTTTCTTCCAGGCACTCTTCACACACAAATGTGTCTACAGCAGCAGAACACGGAACATGAAAAGTGGCTGTGCGCGATACTGTAATGCTACCATTAAGGTGAGGAGGGTACAGCCAGGGTGTCATCCAGGACCCCAAGACTTGTGAAGTTCCAAGCTGTGCTGTTGAGCTCTGTAGTCTGCATGGTCACAAGTAGCCTGGAAGGAATTTAGGATATTTTTCCTGAAAGGGAAACAAATGGTAGACTGGGTAGTGTAGTTGGGCCACCACCTTCCTGAATCATAGTCGCCCTACCTCTCAACATAGAGTCCATGCCCCTGATACCTATGTGTGAGCCACCCTCCATCCAAGTTTCTGACCTGGCTCTTACCTACATTCTTACTTCATAATGTGCATATTTGATATTGTCTTCAGAATGCCCATCAGATACGCACAGGTGACTCATTTTTCTAGTCTCCCCCTACCTAACCCCTCCTGTCACTACCCAACGGGCTTCAAACTCCAACCCAACTCCATCCCATTATGCTACCACTCCATCCCAACACTTGTCTTCCTAGCACTGACCATTTCCTTGAATGTTCTTTTATTTATCAGTTGTTTGCTTATGAAATCAAACCCAGGGTCTTGCAAATGCTAGGCAAGTGCTCTTCCACTGAATGATTCTCCAGCTCCATTATTTGTCTATTTTGTCTTCCGTGTTGACTCTTCCCTACTCTCATACTTTCTCTATAAGCATGAGCCTTCATCCTCCCCATTCTCATGTTCACATGAGAGATATTCAATCTCAATAGGTTGGTGGTAAAGCACTAGCAAGTTCATACGAAGGGTTGGCCTTATATCCCACTACTGGAAACCAGAACACTTCTCTTTTGTGTGCTCTCCCTGGGGTCCCCAGCATGTGTGTTGTTTCCAGATACCGCAATGCTGTAGTGGCTTCTTTGGGCCTGACTGTACCCCATGTCCAGGAGGCTTCTTGAATCCGTGTTCAGGAAATGGGAAGGTGAGTATAGTCCCTGGTTCACACTGACCTTTCCGAAGTCACACAGTAATACTGGAAACTCCTAAACCAAAAAGTGGGACAGTACAGGCCAACATTCCCAGGAATATAAAGAATTGGATCTGTTGCTAAAACAGGAATTACCTGCTACAGAGGAATCTGGGGGGAGGAGGGGCAAAGGGAGAATGATGCTTAATCTCCACTCCTCTGTAGTTTACCATGAGAGCTTTGAACAACTGAAAACCCTCTGGGCTTAACTTTCCAAACCTGTGCAAGATCCTATTTCCATGGTACTTCAAAATAATAATAGCATTGGCCAATGGTTGCTTTGTTGCTATTGTTTTTTAAACTCAACCTCAGAACCTAGTGAAATGTAAAGGCCAAAGCTTAACTCATCTACTTGGAGGCCAAGACCAAACAAAGGAAGGTAAATTCACCTAGGAAAAATGTAGATCTGGGAATTTAATAGATCCACATCTCTTACAAATGGAAAGAAAGGTGGTGATCAGGTGTCTCACACAGAAAGTAAAAATAAAAGAGACTAGTAGTGATGCCTGGGGTCTGGTTGTTAAGGGAAGGTAGCCCACATCCAACTCTGATGTGCAGTAACAAATACCAACTTGGTCTTGCCAGGGTTATGCAGGTAGGTGCTTTAGTTAGGATTTTTATTTCTGTGAAGAGATACCATGACCACTGCAATTTTTATAAGGAAAACATTTAGTTGGGGTAGCTTATAGTTTGGAGGTTCAGTGCATTAGCATCATGGCAGGGAGCATGGAGGCATGCAGGCAGGCGTGGCGATAGAGCTGAGTTCTACTTTGTTACTCAGAGGCAACAGGAATTTGACTACAGTCACATTGAGGGAAGCTGGAGCAAAAGGAACCTCAACAGTATCACCCCACAATGACACATTTCCTCCAACAAGGCCAGACCTCCTAATATTGCCACTCTCTTTGGGGGCCATTTTCTTTCAAACCACCACAGTAGGAAAGCAAGAGAGATTTACAAGGGAGAGAACCCAAGCAAGAATGTAAAAAGAACAGGGTCAGGCCTCATTTGAAGGCCTCTGTCTGCCTACTGCCACTCACTAAGTGTTGGGTGAAAGGTCTCATTTCACATTTGTAACCCTCTGTAGTGTGGCTTATTCTGACGAGATACAAACAGATCTGTTCAGCCCAGATAGAGTACTGGGGAAAATAAATGTCACCCAAGTCTGTCTTGGTGAGCCAGTGAGTTCACTGGGTTTACAAAGGAAACAGCCACATCAGTGAAAAGGCCTACCCCAGCACTAGTGGTGACTTGCAAAAGCTGCATCCACTGTGGAGCTGCCTGCCCATCTGTCAGACAGCATCCCCCTGCCCCAGCAAGAGTCGAGGCCTCAGTAAGTGTTACCTGCTCACATAAGCTCTGTAAGGCTCCCTGTAGGTCATATCTGTTTAGTCTTGTGTTTTGCAAGTTTCCTGAGCATCCTAAATATAGCTAACCCTCCCAGGGCTGAGCCTCACTCCACACAGTGTTTCAGTTCCAAGGAAACAGCTACACAGTACACCCTTGCACTTTGTCCTCTGAGGGTCTAACCATAGATCAGGATCCCCAAGCCAGGTACTACTTTTACATTCTATGTGATATCAAGATGACTCCACCTATCACTTCCAGTGGGACTGAGCCTGAGTTCAAATTTAAGCCATGAAGCAAAAGCTTCTCCTTCCCCGTCACAAGTGTCCTAATGGCTCACGGGTCTGCTTTGCTCTCAGTGCAGAGATGGCCTCAGTGGCAATGGGACCTGCATTTGTGACGATGGTTTCCAAGGCTCCAAGTGTCAGTTCTGCTCCAACCCCAACAGATACGGACCTCGGTGTAACAAAAGTAAGTGGAGTTTCTAAAGCTCCCTTCCATGGGCTCTCTCTCATACTGTGCATGCTGACAATGTGGTCTGGTGTCTTGTGGATTTTGTTTGTGGTGTGTCATTGTCACAGTATGCATTTTTTTAAAGTGCTGCTTCTCAAACTATAGCATGTGCCAGACAACCAGGCACAAGGTGCTGAATTTCTGATTCTCTCTGGGATAAGTGTAATAACATGGAGCAAGGGAGACCTTGGTGACAAACATACCAGGCAGACAGAGGTTACTTGGAAAGTTTCATTGGGGGAAGGCAGGGGAATAAGGGAAGGGAAGAGAGAAGAGAGACAGAGTCAGAGAGACAGAACTGTCTGCCTCCTCAAAGAAATGGGTGTGAGAGCGGGAGTGGGCAGAGCTTGTCTCTTTTTTTGTTTGTCTTTTGGGTTTTTTTTGTTTTTTTAAATTTTTTACTATTTTTAATTACTCATATTTACATATCCATCCCCCATTCCCTCCCATCCTCCCATGTTCCCCACCCAACCCACCCCCAGACTCTTCCCAAGGGATAGTGAGGCCTTCTACCAAGGACCTTCAGAGTCTGTCATATTGTTTGCGGGAGGATCTAGACCCTCCTTGCTGTATCTGGGCTGCAATAGTATTCCTCTATAGGGAATGGGCTCCCAAAGTCCATTTGTGCTCTCGGGATAAAGACTGGCTCTGCTGTCAGAGGAGCCATAGACTGTCTTGGGCTCTTAGCTGACACCCACATTCAAAGGGTTTGGTTTGGTCCAATGCTGTTTCCCCAGTTTATGACTAGGGTCTCCATGCTATCAGTAGGTCAGGTCCACTGTTTCTTCAGGTCTCTCCAGCCCCGTCTTGGCTCCTTTGCTCAACTCTCCCGCCTCTCCACAACTGAATTCCAGTAGTATGGTTCAGTGCTTAGCTATAGGTGTCTGTTTCTGCTTCGAACAGCAACTAGATGAAGACTCTCCTTCCTCTCCCTGCCCCCGGGCTCCAATTTGGTCAGGGGGTCTTTTCCCCATCCCCTTCTTCCAGGGACTATGCAATCTTCTCTTGGGGTCCTCCTTGTTTCCTAGCTCCTCTGGCAGTGTGGAATGTAGGCTAGTGATTCTTTGCTCTATGTCTAAAAATCAAAAATGAGTGAGTACATACCATGTTTATCTTTTTGTAATTGGGTTACCTCACTGAGGATGGTTTCTTCTAGTTTCATCCATAGCCTACGAATTTCAAGATTCCATTTTTTTTTTTGCCCCACTAAGTAGTACTCCATTGTGTAAATATACCACATTTTCTCTATCCATTCTTCAGTTGAGGAGTATCCAGGTTGTTTCCATGTTCTGGCTATTACAAATGCTGCTGCTATGAACATAGTTGAACATATGTCCTCATTTTATGAGTGTGCATTCTTTGAGTATATGCCCAAGAGAGGGATTGCTGGGTCTTGAGGTAGACTGATTCCTGTTTTCCTGAGAAACCGCCATACTGATTTCCAAAGTGCCTGTATAAGTTTGCACTCCCACCAGCAATGGAGGAGTGTTCCTCTTTCTCCACATCCTCTCCAGCATAGAATATCACTGGTGTTATTGATTTTAGCCATTCTGACAGGAGTAAGATGGTATCTCAGAGTGGTTTTGAGTTGCATTTCCCTGATAGCTAAGGATGCTGAGCACTTTCTCAAGTGTCTTTCAGCCATTTTGGATTCCTCTGTTCAGGATTCTCTATTTAGTTCTGCACTCCATCTTTTAATTGCATTGTTTGGTGTTTTGGTGGCTAGCTTCTTGAGTTCATCGTATATTTTGGTGATCAGCCTCTGTCAGATGTGGAGTTGGTGAATATCTTTTTCCATTCTGTGGGCTAGCATTTTGTATTGCTGACTGTGTCCTTTGCTTTACAGAAGCTTCTTAGTTTCAGGAAATCCCATTTATTAATTGTTGATCTCAATGTTTGAGCTACTGGTGTTATGTTCAGAAAGCGATGTCCTGTACCAATTTGTTCAAGGGTGCCACCTGCCTTCTCTTCTAGGAGGTTCAGTGTGGCTGAATTTATGTTGAGGTCTTTGATCCATTTGGACTGAAGTTTAGTGCATGGCAATAGATATGGATCTATCTGCAACCTTCTACATGTCCGAATCCAGTTATGCCAGCACCATTTGTTGAAGATGCTTTTTTTCCATTGTATAAATTTAGCTTCTTTGTCAAAAATCAGGTGTTCATAGGAGTGTGGGTTAATATCAGGGTTTTCAATTCAATTCCATTGGTCAACCTGTCTATTTTGTACCAATACCAAGCTGTTTTCAGAACTATAGCTCTATAATAGAGCTTGAAGTCAGGGATGGTGATGCCTCCGGAAGTTTCTCTATTGTACAGGGTTGTTTTGGCTATCCTAGCGGAGCTTGTCTCGTGTGTGTGTGTGTGTGTGTGTGTGTGTGTGTGTGTGTGTGTGTGTGTATCAATAATGGCAGTAAGTTATACATCAATAGCAGCAACAGCTTTTCCAGGTTCTGCAGTCATTTGAACAAAATTGTAGAGACATCCAGCACTCTCCATTTAAAAAAAAAAAGTAAAAAACAAAATTCCAGAAAAACAGCACAGTTCTGTTACTCTTGTGGTACCTGGCACCATTTTTTTTTAATTAGCTTCTCAATCATCATCTGGAAGGAAACCATTCTGAGCAACATCATTAAAAACAGCTCTGATAAAACGCGGTCACTACTATGTATCATAAAGCAGGTCCACATATGAGTGAGTACATATCATGTTTGTCTTTTTGTGATTGGGTTACCTCGCTCAGAATGGTTTCTTCGAGTTCCATCCATTTTCCTGCAAATTTCAAGATTCCATTGTTTTTTTTTTTTTTTTTCTGCTGAGTAGTACTCCATTGTGTAAATGTACCACATTTTCTGTATCCATTCTTCAGTTGAGGGGCATCTAGGCTGCTTCCAGTTTCTGGTTATTACAAATAATGCTGCTATGAACATGGATAAACAGATGTCCTTGTTATATGAATGTGCTTCTTTTGGGTATATGCCTAGGAGTGGAATTTTTGGATCTTGTGGTAGACTGATTCCCATTTTCTTGAGGAGTCGCCAAACTGATTTCCAAAGTGGCTGTACAAGTTGGCACTCCCACCAGCAGTGGAGGAGTGTTCCTCTTTCGGAGCTTGTCTCTTAAAGGGACATTTGCACCTGTGTACAGAGCCAGGGTGCTGTCTGTCATTTATGCAGGGGTGGGCACTCTGCCAGGTCACCAAGGGGCGGGGCCAAATGTGCCTGGATTACAACAATGAGTCTGAGAAAATGAACTTTTAACAGCTTTCTGGGGGGGGCGGGGGTGTTGGCAGTGCTGATCCAGCCGCTGAACTTTAGGAACACTTTCTATGTCTATGAAGACAAATATAGTCCATTTTGAGAAACAGATCTTCTCCCTTTCAAATAACCCTTACCCATCAGTTCCTCCATTTAAGAATTGTAACTTTGGATGAGTATACCCTCAAACTGCAAATAAAATAAGGGTGAAGGTACTAACAAGTGTTTTATAAATTCATTACAACTTATTTGTGGAAAGCTTTCCCTAGCACAGAGTACATACTGAAAACATGCTAGCTACTGTCATGACCTCCTGCTGTTTTGCTGTTATTCTAAGAGCAGTAACCACACCTCAGTGGCATACATATCAAAAAGCCTGTAGAACGTATAGAAAGTTCCACAGTAGACATATACAAATGCAGTCCTATACTCTCAGAAAATGTGTTATTCTTTAAAATGATATCATATGTATATTTAACTACATATATTTTTAGATGTCTGTTTCTAAGCTAAAATTAGAACATAACGAAGTATAATGAATAGGGGAGAGTCAGACCAGCCAAAAGTTAAATCCTCATTTCTAGATTAGTGGCTATGTGGCCTGAGAAAGTATTACAGTGTCTCCATCTAGAAAATGAAGAAAATGTTGTAGCATTTTCCTAAGAATCCATGGGGATTGGTTTCAACACACACCATTGCCACTGAAGCTGTTCTAGTCCTCTATATAAAAAGGCATAGTCTTTGCCTGGATGCTACACACATCCTTACACGTGAATCTCCAGCAAATACTATGTAAACACTACACAAATGGTTGCCTGGCTGTACTTTTTAGGCAATAATGACAAGAAAACGGTATGTGTATATTAGAACAGACATAGGGATTTTTTTTTAATATTTTTGATCTGTGGACCATAGATACAAAATCCAAGACACTCACAGGCCGTTCACAATATCAAGTCAGATCATAACTGGGGGATTTTAGCACAGAGATTATAGCTACTAAATAATCATGAAACAAAGTCACATCTATTGCTACTCCCACTGACCCCACACACTTGCTGTGAACACGCCTCTTTCCCTCATGGCAGATTTGACTGGAAATCCATTAGCGCAGTGGGGTTAGTGCTGCTCAGCCCTAGCCAGCTGTTCTTTTGGCCAAATAAGATTTCTAAAACAAAAATAGGCATTTATTGCAAAGCCGACAACCTTGGCGTTTGTCAGGTCTCCAGCAGGATGTGGAGGCTCAGGTCTGGAGGTGTCTTCCAGCTCTGCCCTTCATCTTGGGTCTGTGGTCACTGGATTCCTACTCCTTGCAAATGAAGTCCTGGCCTATTTAGAATGGTATAACAGTTCGTTTTTGTTTTAAATCCAGATGTGATTTTCCGGAGACTTCTCTTTGAGTTTGTTCATTCTTTTCTAGATATTGGTTCAAAGCACCTGTTTAGGCTGGTTCCTGTCTCCCTCATCCCAGATGGGGCAGGGCCCAGAGCCCTTCATTTAGGGCATTATTCAAACCCCAATCCTTGCAGCCTGCCTTTGAGAGGCTCCATGTCCCTCCCTCCTTTTTACCCCTCCCCCATGCATAGGTGCATGAAACTGACGAGCTCTCATTGTTGTGTGTGTGTGTGTGTGTGTGTGTGTGTGTGTATGTGACATGTGCATGGAGAGTACATACACACATGTACATATACATGTAGAGGCCAGAGGTCACCCTTGGATGTCTTTCCTCAGGGACCTGTCACCTTGTTTCTGAACTAGGGTCTCTCATCAGACAATGTTTCTAGGGAACACTATATCTGCCTCCCCAGGACTGGAATTACAAGCACGTATCACCATGTCTGGGTCCTGAGCATCGACCTTGGGTCCCCATGCTTGTACAGCAAGCACTTTCCTGATTGAACCAAGCCCCTACTTTGAAAATTTCCAATAACAATATTGAAAAGCAAGGGAACTAGCTAAAGTTTAAAGCGAAAACAGAGTTGTGGGCGTGACAGTTAATATTGTGCTCACTATGTGTACAGTCACCATAGACATGGACTTGGACCAGGTCATGTCCCTGCGTGGGAACTCGGGGGAAATCGGATGGGAATTAACACATGATTCCATCTGGAGTTCTACAAACAGGACAGAAATAAACACCCATTTATTCTAGAATGTTTTCAAAAAATGGCTAATATTGCCAACCACAAAGTAGTTGGAACTGGGTTCCTTGACATCCTTCACCACATCACAAACCACCTCCTTCTCCACACCCACACACAGACACATAGAGGGCACATGGAACCTCCTGCGGGGACAGTCAGATCCCCAAGGCTGTCCTGGGCACTCTGAGAAATGCTGATGACCCTGAGTTCAACCCAGCTCTGATTTGACAGCAGTGGCTTGGGAGGAGACAGTCCCCATCCTCCATGTACCATGCTCCAATGGAAAATGGTTCCTCAGACCCTGAACAGCCTGTTCCCTTCTCTTGCAGCCTGTCTGTGTGCTCACGGAGCATGTGATAACCGAGTGGACAGTGATGGAGCCTGCCTCTCAGGAACATGCAGAGAGGGCACAGCTGGGAAGTTCTGCAACAAGCAGACTTCAACCTGTGGGCCCTATGTGTACTTCTGTCACATCCATGCCACCTGTAAATACTACAATGGGACAGCCAGGTAGGTGTGTCACAACCCAAGGCTACCATGCCACCTGTGGGTGGAGCCAGCCCATACCTAACACTTTATAAAGGAAGACATGTGCTACCCAGATGACAGTACAACTCTTGTGGAAGCTAAGATTGAGCTGAATTCAAATTTTAATTTTCCTTGCTTTGAAACACACCAGCCGCATGACCTTCGACAGGCTAGTTTGCCTCTCTGAGCTCCACTTTCCCCATTAGTAGTGAGGAACCCTACCTTACAGAACAATGGTAGAGATTAAAAGAACCAAATATAAAAGTGTGGTGTCCCAGTCTGGATCTATCCTTATCATGAACACACTCAAGAAAACAATGAAGGCCATGGGTGTTACAATTCCTGCACTCGGGATGCTAAACCAAGACTACTGCTACAAGTTCTAGACCAGCCTGGGTTACAGCAAACCTTGTCTTAAAAATCCTAAAAGGGGAGTTAGAGAGATGGTTCCACAGATAAGAGCACTGGCTGCTCCTCCAGATGACATGAATTGTGTTACCAGCACCCATGCCTGCAACTACAGCTCCAAGGGACCCAACACTCTCTTTTGGTCTCTAAAAGTACATGTACACAGGGTGCATATGTGTGTGAAAATGCGTGAGTGCACATGCACACATCCACACACAAATAAAACGTAACTTTTTTAAAAATAGAAAAGGAAACGAGGAAGTGGAGGAAGGAGGGAGGAAGGAAGGGTTTTCTGTCTTGCTCTCTTGACAAAATACCCTGACAAATTCAACTTAAAGACAGTTTATTTTGACTCACAAACAAGGTCCTGTCTATCGTGGCAAGGAAACTGTGATGGCAGAAGCTTGAAGCACTTGGTCACATGGCATCTGCAGTCAGGAAACAGAGAGTTTAATGTGTGTGATCACTTTGCTTTCTCTTTATTCAGTACTGGACCGTAAGCCATGAAATGATTCTGCTCATCTTCAGAGTAGGACTTCCCATCTCCATTGACC
The DNA here is from genome assembly GCF_003668045.3 of Cricetulus griseus. Taxonomy (NCBI): domain Eukaryota; kingdom Metazoa; phylum Chordata; class Mammalia; order Rodentia; family Cricetidae; genus Cricetulus; species Cricetulus griseus. The sequence continues at coordinate 152,955,621 of NW_023276806.1, read as the reverse complement.
TAATCTAGATGTGCCCAGAGACTAACCTAATCTCGATACCTCTCACAGGTGTGCCCACAGACTAACCTAGATAGCACTCACAACTGTGCCCAGAGACTAACCTAATCTAGATAGCTCTCACAGGTGTGCCCACAGACTTACCTAATCTAGATAGCTCTCACAAGTGTGCCCCCAGACTAACCTAATCTAGAAAACTCTCACAGGTGTGCCCACAGGCTAACCTAATCTAGATAACTCTCACAGGCGTGCCCTACAGATTTATCCCATAGGTGACTCATGTCTGATCAAACTGTTAGTCAATGTTAACCATCACAGAATGAAGCAATGAAATGTCCATGTTTTGAAGACATCTTTGCTTCTGAAAGGTGTCAATAGTAACTCCCTGTAAAGGGCATTTGGCATGAAGAGGAATGGTGGAAAGGATGGTGGAAAGGACTGTCATTCATTTCCTTAACTGTAAAATTGCCCTGAGAAATACAGGGACCAACCACAGGGGGCTGTCTGTGTGTTCTGCACGACCCCAGGCAGCTCAGAGACCTGGGCTGGAGCAAATCAAACTCCCTTTGTATAGACACCAGACAAATGCACTTCCTCTAGGAACTTGCTCCTAGATAAACAGTCTATAGTTTTTAAGCACATGTTCCTGAAGTCTCAGGGGGACATGGAGGTTTGGTGGAAGCCATGTGATAACCCAGCATCTATCACAGGGAGTTCAATACATACTTAAAGAACCAATGAATGAATGAACAATGAATGAATGAGCAAATGGCCCACATTAAACAGCAAAAGTTTTATGGTAGAATATTTTTGGAAGGAATGTCTGAAAGGAGAATGAGACCAGAAATTGTCATATCACAGGAGGTAAGCCTGAGTGTGTGTGTGTGTCTGTCTGTCTGTCTGTGGGAGGAACAGAGAAGGGAAGAAGGACCTCACCTGACTGACATGTTCAAGTGTTTTCAAACCTGTACCACACACAGTTTTTGTCTCTGCTCAAGCAGAGGAAAAAGCTAACATGGAGCAGGTTGAAACAGTCCAGTTCAGGTCCAATAAGAGCAGGTCATCTGTCACCTCAGCACCCAATGGTGCCAGTGAATTCTGATGAGCTCCTGGCCAGTAACAGACCCATTTTCCGAATGAGAAGAGTGTCTCCACTGAGAAGAGACTTGAGTGGGCCACACAATGGCTAAGGTAGGGCTTGGATTCCCACCCAGCCCTGATGGCAGACCCCCAAATCATCCACCCAGGCTTCCTGCAGAGAGCTAGCCACTATGCTCAGGCACATCTGGCTCCTCCCCAGCTGGCTACATGGCGAGCAGTGGGTGTCCTGGGCTGATTTTGTGCATCATCTTCTTCACAGCTGTGTCTGCAATGAGGGCTATGAAGGGGACGGGACTCTCTGTTCTAAGAAGGACCCTTGCATGGGATCAACCTCCAGAGGAGGCTGCAGCCAAAATGTGAGTTTTGTTTCTCATAGCCAAATGCCCTGGCTTTTGTTTCCTTTTGTTTTGCTGTCTTTTTTTTTTTTTTAATTGACACAGCAAGAAACCGCCAAATAAAGGCATTCCATGGAGATAAGAGTAGTTTATTGGGGGAAAAAAATAACTTCCCATGCTGCCTCAGATAGTGGAAGACAGTGTTGACTGTAAAAGCTTGTTGGATTTTTATATGGGTATATGATGGGGTAGGCAGCTCAGGCTGGGACAGCCAGGTGGTTAGCAGGGTGCTCTTTGAGACGGATGAGGGGCTGACAGCTGCAGTCAGGAGTGTTCAACCTAATGTAATGTATTTTGTTATGGCCTTTGCATATGCATATGTACTTTGGCTTGGTTTTCCTGCCCTGCCACTCCCTGCCACCTCCTTGCCCTCCTACCTTGGTCTTCGTCCGAACCTGGCTAGCCCCCTTCTGCTTTCCTGTCCCAGAGATCCCATTACCCTCTTCCTCACTCTTTTCACAACACAGACAATGCATAGAACTAGGAGGAGGGCCTGAAGGTACAGGAAGGGGAGGGGGGAGGGGAAGAAGGATATGCTAGTAGTTGACAAAAGATGATCAAAGCATATTATAAATGTGCATGAAATGTCATAATGAAACCCATTACTTTGTACAACTAATAAATATTAAAACAAACTTCTGGGGGAAGGATCTCCTTTCCACTCCTGTGATCCCCATCCTAGTTTCAAGACCAAGACACACACACAAATTAAAATCTCAGATCCAAGTATAAGAGAAAACACGTAGCATTTGTCTTTCCAAACTTTGAATTTAAAGAAGACTGTCTATGTGGTGGGTAACCTCCATGACTCTTCCTAGATACAGATATTCTGGAGCATTGGCAAGATGAAGTGTTGAGAATAATAACCCTTGCTTCAAACTTCATAGCTACGAAGGACTCTATTTTCTCTGATCTCGTGTACACCTTGCACCAACCCAGTGAGGTGACACTGTCAGCCCTGTCCTCCTAAGGAGGACAGCAAGACTGGTGAATTAAGAAACTTGCCTGTAGTTTGCTGTTGTTAGTATAGTCAGACCTGCCACTGCTTTCACTAGGATCTTTAAATCATTCTGCCATCACCTTATTTTATCACTTTCATTCATTACCCACCTGAACAGCTGGTTCCCTTGCTCCCTCCTTCACTACCCAGGTATATGTGGCCAGAGTGGTTTGAAGCAAATCATATCATTTCTCTGAGGCACTTCCGGCACTTCCCTGGGCCTGGGGATGCAGGCCCTGCCCACCAGCTTTCCCCTTGGCTGAATCCCACCCACTTCAGAGCACCCCACCTCAACAACCTCTAGACCTCTCCTCCTTTCCTGTGAGCCTTCATCCTCCTATGGTCTCCCTAGAGAGTGCTACTTTTCTTGTTGCTGTAACAAAATACTTAAAAGCAGTTCAGGAAGGAAGTGCTAGTTTGGGCTCTCAATTCAAGGGTATAATCTTTGGTGAGTAAGTCATGGTGCCCGGGAAACCAGGGAACTAGTCAAATTCACCCACAGTTAAAAGGCAGACAGAGGCCTGCTGATGTTCAGCTTGCTCTCCTTTTTATTCTGCTCAAGACTTCACCGCATGGCATGGTACCAGCCAAACTCAGGGCGGGTCTTCTCATCTCAATGAACCTAATCTAGAAACTCCCTTGCAGACACGCCCAGAGCTTGTTTCCTGTGTGAATCTAGATGCTATCAAGTTGACAGTACTGCCTATCACACCCCAAATCAAGAGTTTTAGTATCCCTTCAGGGAGCTTGGACCCTAATGTCATGAGTCCTAGATTCATGCTCCTCTCTACAGCTGGATGACATTGGTGACTTGTTTCCCCATCTGTAAAATAGAGATAATCACAATGCCGTTCACCAGAGCAGTGGTTCTCAGACTATGGGTCACAATCCATTTGGGGTCAAAAGACCTTTCACAGGGTTCGCATATCAGAAGCCTGTATATCAGATATTTACAGTACTATTCATAACAGTACCAACATTGCAGTTATGGAGAAGCAAGGAAAATAACTTTATGGTTGAAGGTCACCATAACATGAGGCACTGTTGGGTGGAATCATTAGGAAGGTTGAGAACCACTTCTTTAGCATATCCTTTGCTTCTGTAAGTCAATAAAAGCCATCTCTGGCTGAATCAGCAACACAATGCAGAGAGTGGTGCAGCCCTTAGCTGACCAGTTCTGAGCATCTTCCCCTCAAAGTCACCCAGTTGGCTTATTATGTGCATGTGAGTGAGCACACCAATCATTTCCATTGCACTCCATGCAAATCTATGTTTCTAGAGCATTCTTCCAGATCCTTTCTGACACTGGGTCCCATGAAGAGGGATTGTGGCCTCAAAGGTCTTGCTTTTGTTCTTCCTCCTGCAGGCAGAATGCATCCCAACTGGCCCAGGGACACATATCTGTGTGTGCCAGCAGGGCTGGACAGGGGACGGAAGAGACTGTGTGGAGATCAACAACTGCCTGCTGCCTGGCACAGGCGGCTGCCATGACAATGCCACCTGTTTATATCTAGGCCCTGGGCAGGTGGGTAACTTGGGAAGACAGAAAAGAGGAAACAGGATTCCTGTTGTGACTTTTTTTTTTTTTTTTTTTTTTTTTGTCACAACCACAGAGGCTCTATGGCTTTTGCCCTCATTTGTGGTCGGGAGAATGGGTTGGTTATCATAATGAATCTGTGACATAGGTATCACTGTGTTACCACTATACAGAAGAGGAACTGAGACACTGGGGGGTTAGTGATTTGGTTCTGTGACATAGAAAATGAATCACTCAGCCGGGCGTTGGTGGCGTACGCCTTTAATCCCAGCACTCAGGAGACAGAGGCAGGTGGATCTCTGTGAGTTCAAAACCAGTCTGGTCTACAAGAGCTAGTTCCAGGACGGGCTCCAAAGCCACAGAGAAACCCTGTCTTGAAAACCCCTCCACCGCCCCCAAAAAAGGAAAGAAAAGAAAATTAATCACTCTATGACTCACACTGAGTCATAATTCAGAGATGCCTCAGTCATCCCCCATGGATCACATGCATGTATCTAGGACTCTCTATAGACTGTTACCCAATTTTAGGTGCCTTCATTTCATGAAAAGGGGTAGAGGCTATTGCCTTGGAACTAGGGAGTTACAAGGGAGAAGATACTAACTACATTAAGATTGTGGGAATGGAAATGATAGGTCCCCACTTCTCATCCATTCCACCTGCTCCCTCCTCACCCCCAAAACAGTTTAAGCATGCCTCATAAGGTCAAGGGAACACAAGATCCAAAAGGAAGAACCAGGATATATGCTTGGTCTCTCTCCCTCTCCCCTCCCTCCCTCCCTCCCTCCCTCCTCACCCGCTCTCTCTCACATACACACAGCACACACCTTTGAGTGATGATACAATTTCCCACATTTGTGTTCTAAAGCTGGACTTTGTTAAACCTTCAGGTTACTTTGTTAAATTTATGTTCCCTTGAGGTTGGGCACCATATAAAGCCTAATCTTGCTACCTGTGATGGCTCCATATCTTCTCTCCTGAGCCTTCTGCCTTAGAGGACACATTCCCTTGCATGTGTTAGGAACTGGGGCTCACAGTGCTTGAATGATGCTTGGTGAGATCTTGAGGCTGGAGCATGCTCCTTGTTTGCTCTAGGACAGAATTCACCAAACAAATAAAGGTCTGGCCTAGTTGTACAAGAAAAGGTCTCCAGGGGCTTTGTACACTCTTTTTCCTCCCTCGTCCCAGCTCCAGGAACAGGGACAGAGTGTCTCCCCTATAGAAGCAGTTCAGGGCTAATACTTGTGAGGTGATAAATGGTTGGTTGGCCCTTAGACAGAAGTACTGGGACTCCTTGGGATATCATCACTACCAAACAAAAGGGTCTTCTTGGAGGTCATTCTAGGGAGATCCCCTCAAGTGGCTAAAAGGTGTCGAGGGTGATCAGGAGAAAGGGTGAAAGGAAATGAAACTGAGAATCCAAGAACTTGTAGGACACCAATAACCCACTTCCCTTTCCTGAAATTAGACCTTTAAGTGCCAGCCCACTAGATCCCTGCAGGTCAGTGTCTGCTCATATAGTGCCAAGGGCTCACTGTGCTAATATCTTAGTAACTTAGACCATGTCTTACTTTCTGTTCTATTGCTTGAAGAGACAGCTTAACTAAGGCAACTTAGAAAAGAAAACATTTAGCTGGGTGTTGGGGGCACAAGCATTTAATCCCAGCACTTGGAAAGCAGAGGCAGGTGGATCTCTGTGAGCTCATGACCGGCCTGGTCTACAAGAGCTAGTTCCAGGACAGGCTCCAAAGCTACACAGAGAAACCCTGTCTCAAAAAAAAAAAAAAAAAAAACCTAAAAGAAAAGAAAACATTTAATTGGCAACTGGGAGGTTGTTTGTAGTTTCATAGGGTTAGTCCATGACCATCATGGTGGAGAGCATGGCAACAGGTCAGTAAGCATAGTGCTGGAGCAGTAACTGAGAGCTTATATCTTATCTGCAAGTTGGAAACAGAGAGAGAGAGAGAGAGAGAGAGAGAGAGAGAGAGAGAGAGAGAGAGACCGACCGAGACCGAGACCGGTGTGGGCTCTTGAAACTCTAAAGCCGACCCACAGTGGCACACCTCTTCCAACAAAGCCATACCTCCACCAATAAGACCACACCTCCAAATCCACCAAGGACCAAGCATTCAGATATATGAGCCTATGGAGACCATTCTCATTCAAACCACCACAGACCATAGTGGCTGCTTCTTAGGCAGTGACAACCAGGGGTGGGGAAAGTATTAGGATATATTTGAATCACTGGGTAGTCTTTTAGTTTTAACAGAAAATTCAATTCCTGGTGAGAATGAAAAATGGCATAGCCATGGAAAATAGAATAGCAGATCTCCAGAAAATTAAAGATAGGATTACCATGTGATCCAGTAATGCAGCTGCCCCAAAAGAATTAAGAGCAGGGACTCCAAGAGATATTTGTATAACTATAATGCTAAGAGCATGACTTAGACTAATCAAAACTGGAAGCAACAAACAGTGAAGCCTCAGTCAGTCTTAGGAAGGAATCTCTGACCCATGCTACAGCCCAGACGAACTTAAGAACTACTAAGTCAATAGTGGTCCTGGAGGACTGTGATTCCTCTTGTATGAAATCTCTAGAAGAGTCAAATTCATAAAGACAGAGAGCAGAAAGGCAGCAGCCAGGGCCTGGTGTCATGTATGGAGTTAGTCATGAGCAGGAGGTTTCAGTTTGTGGAGATAAGGAAAGTTCTGAAGCCACGTCAGTGATGGTTGAAGAGAATCGGTGTGAGTGTGATTAATACCACCGCACTGTCAATTGAAATTATTCCAGTGGTTAAGTTTTATCGGGTATGCTTTACCAAAACTCTTTAAGAAGATGAAAGGGGAGAAGTTCTGAAGGAAAAGGAGTTTAGGCTCCCACAACTATCAAGATGCCAATGTGGATGTGGTATGGTGCTGAGCTCAGAAGGCCACACAAAGGATGTCTATCTGGACCCAACCTCTTCCCATTCTCCTCCAGCAGCTTCAGCCTTGCCTCTGCTCTCTTTTAGGTACAAAAGAGTACATCTTGTGATCATTTCCATCAAAATCCAGTATCATTTTCTCTCGTTGGCTCACATTAAACACTTTCATGGCTCTCCTCATTCCCATTAGCCTATGCATATAATACAGAAATCAGGTTCTATGGCCAGGGTCTGTGCAGGCAGGGACAAACACAATCTTAAACTCTCTACTGGGAACCTGGGCTGAAGGAAATAACCATGTTTTCTTACATAAACCAGAAGAGGGAATAGTGGTGTGTATCTTCAAAGCCATTTTCTAGAAAGAGAGCAGATACTAGCAAACAAAACAGATGCTCACAGAAGCATTCACAAGTCTCTCATTTGTCTGACTCTTCTTGTGAATCACAGAGTTGGGTTGAGAGGATAACCAATTACTAAGGTCAAGGCCCACAAGTCACCTAGAGAAGTGATCTCACTCACGTAAGGTGACAGGCCACATGAGTGACAGAGTGGCAAACGCTTTAAAACCCATGCAGAATGAGCATATGGTCTGCCTGATGCACCACGGTGTCTAGTGGCTTCTGTCCTATTTCCCCTTCTGATTTCTCTGACAGCAGAGTCTGCTCAGGGGTCTAGAGAAAATGAGCTTTCAGATGAGCCCTCAGGAATCTAATCATGGAGGATCCCACTGCAGACTCATGCCTCACCAAGCACTTAGTAAATGATTGCACCTTTGGTTCATTTGTGTTACCAGACTGCATTTGAGAAAAAAAAAAAAAGTCTTGGTGTCTGTATTCATTTTCTGGGCCTTACCATAACAAAAGTAACGCAAACTGGGTAGCAGAGAATAACAAACATACTATCTCATAATCTGGGGATCTGATTCCTCCTCAGAGATATTGGAGGAGCTTGTCCCTTGTTCCTCCCCTAGCCTTAGGTGGCCTTCTGGCCATCTTACCTGACCTCCAACTTCACATTCCCATGGTATTCTCTCTGTGCATACATCCCCTGCTTTCATGTTTGCACATGGATGCTATTCATAGTAGACTCAGGATCCACATAACTCCAGTATGCCCTCATCTTAAATAATTGAACAATAACTACCCTATTTCTAAATAAGATCATGTTCTAGGGTACTGCAGGACTTTAACATAGGAATTTGGGGTTGAAGAACATACTTCAGTATCTACAGTGTCTATATCCTCTTCCTTCAAACAAATGTTGAATGTCCTGAGGGGAGATGGAAGAAAGAGGGGGTCTCTATGACACATATAAGAAATCAAATAAACCCAATCAAAGATTGCCTTCACCTGGTTGCAGTCAGTTTAAAAGGTTTTATACACACCAAATGGATAGTAACTTTGGAAAAAATGCACGAAGAAGTATTAGGTTTGGAGACATGGAGATGCTGTTCTAATAGCAGGTGGAGGAAATTAAAACTAGCTGATGAGCTTGGGTTCTACCATGCACAGGATTTGCTTAGGTTTCATGTACACACATATATAAAATGCACACATTTGCCTTATATAGTTCACATAGCAGGTGATATTGGTTTTTTGTTTTTTTGTTTTTGTTTTTTGTTTTTTTTGAGACAGGGTTTCTCTGTGTAGCTTTGGAGCCTATCCTGGCACTCACTCTGGAGACCAAGCTGGCCTTGAACTCACAGAGATCTGCCTGCCTCTGCCTCCCAAGTGCTGGGATTAAAGGTGTGTGCCACCAATGCCGGGCTAGCAGGTGATATTGTTAAAGACAAAATTCATACAATGGAAGTTCTATTCAATTCTCCCCCAACTGAAAGGTCTTGTGTCAACCCCCACCGGGAAGTCTATATACTTCCAAAATCCATGCTAAACAGCCCTTCTCCGGTCAGACATACTTTCTCACCTCTGTGCAACTCTCCTGATATTTTCCCTCAGTTTTAATGCCTTCCCCAGGTCGCATATCCTCCCTCAAGGCCCAGCGTGTCGTGTCCCACTTCTAAAAGAGCACTCTCAGAGAACATTCTAAGCAAACCCACCCCCTCTGAATAGTAGTCTGTTCCCAGAGGCACCTCACCAGCCAGTGCCTCCCCAAAATTTGTGCCTCTTATTTTCCAGTTTGTTAAGATCAGACCCTTCCTGATTATCTTTTGATGTACTCCTCTCTTTCTGTAGACTCATTGTTGGTTCCATGATGATCCCCCAAACAGCTATTTTGTTTAACTCAATTGAAGAAATTCTTATAAAATCATGTTTGAAATGCCAGGATATTGCATTTTCATGGGAAAGAGCTGGGATATAAAATGGGAAATTATGAGCTGATGTATTGTTTCTCCTTTTGGCCTCTTCTATGCCCAGGTGGTTAGTTTCCTTTGCATTGTGGTAATAACCAACTGCAGCTTCACTGGTTCATTGTCTGCCTTGAACATGAAAATGTTTTCATTTTACCGTGTCACCGTCATCATCATATTTTATTAATTAGCTGCAGACACAATGACCACTGACTCTGCCCATGGGGCAAGTGAAGGCTGGAATACAGGCTGTACCTTGCCTACTGTAGCAGGGAACTAAGCCCTCAAGAAGGCAGCTACTAGCTACATCAGCTGCTCAGCCATGTGCTGTGGGTTGTCTATGCAGAAGTGATGCTTTGAGTCCATCTACCCAACGGGGAGGTATTAGTTGAATTAAGCAAAGTATCTTCAAGCTAACAAAAGCCTTGTACATGGGCCTCCACCAAGTAGATAAGCCATTGCTTGCTTAATCTTTCTATGTACAGGGTCAGCTTTTCTATTGTAATAACCATTAAGTCTAAGCTCTCTTCAGAGGCCTTTGTGAAGTCAAGAAATTTTAAAAGTAGAAGGGACTATAATTGAGCAGCATAATGTTAATGGTAATCAATAACGTTGTGGTAACCAAGTGCAAGTGACTATATACAGTGACTAGCAGTCTGGAATCTAAAGTCTCTGTTTTTTAGGAGGGTTGAATGGCTATGATTTCCATAGCCTCTTTTCAGTGTAATGAGGTGCAAGGCTTGAGAGTACATGCTTCAGTAATCCCTTCTGTATTCTTGGAATTACAGAATGAATGTGAATGCAAGAAAGGATTTCGGGGAAATGGGATTGATTGTGAGCCAGTCATTACATGCTTGGAACAAGCAGAGAAATGTCACCCCCTGGTGAGTTACTTGATGTTTCCTTCAATACTAAACACACACACAAAATCTTAGAAAGAACAAAAATCAGGTTGTGTGGTCGATCATAGATAGCAAACAACCTGAAGGTTTGTTTGGCTCCTGGTTTTAAAGGTTTCAGTGTGTGGTCACGTTGCTGTATAGCCTCTGGATCATGCATGGTGAGGCAGAGAATCCTGGTGAGGAGCATGGAGTGATCAAAGTACCACACTTCATGGTGGACAGAAGACAGAGAGGAAGTAGTTGGATACAGAACATGACCCCATGGGCATGTCCCCAATGACCTACTTCCTCCAGCTAGGCCCAGCCTATAGAAGTTTTGAACACCACCCAGTAATGTCATTAAAATTTGAACCCATCAATGGAGTTGCCCATTGCTGAAATTAGAATCCTCATGATTCAGTCACTTCCCCAAGCCCCACTTCTGCATACACGGCAAGAGGAACCAAGCCATTAACAAAACATTCTTTTGGGAGGACACTTCACATCCAAACCCTAACAGCTCTGTCTTGTCTGTGCCTAGCCGTGAACAAAATCTCTCACCTCTAAAGGCATACCTAAGCAGGATTTGAGCAGCTATTGCGATCTCTGCTCTATTTGAAAGCTTGGAAGAAACAGCTTGGGTTGCCAGATAAGATGCTAGGCAGCAACTGAATTTGAATTCAAGATACACAGAGTGTAAATTTTGGACAAAGGTTCAGTGTGCCCAAAACATTGCACATGAGGAGTTTATACAAAAATATATTCATCATCTGTATGAAAATCAAATGTAACTCTCTTGAATTTTCATTTGCTAAATCTGATAGAGATGAAAAGAAAGAAATTTGTTGTGACTAAAAGCAGCAGGCAAGAGCATCCTGCTGCAACACCCAAGGGTCTGTGTGGCTTCTACCATATTTCAGCACTAAATTTGAAGGGATTTGTTTTGTTTTGTTTTGCTATTATTGTTTTCCTGTGGGGAAAGTAGGGATCAAACTCAGGGCCGAGTATACAATAGGCAAATGCTCTACCACAGGATTCCCATGTCTAAATTCAGAGTTCTTATCTTAGAGCCAACTAACTGTCTTCCTGTCTCTCATTCTCCTAGATACGTATGAGTCAGGTCTAACATCTTAGTTAGGAAAGCAAGCCATTTCCTCCATCTTGGTTTTCTCAGGCCTCCTGTCAGTTTGCTTCTTCTGGTGTTTGGAGCTGTGTTTGTCAAGAGGGCTATGAAGGAAATGGCCTCCTGTGCTACGGAAATGTGTTCATGGTAAGTCCCTAGTAAGAATCTCAAGTGCAAAGTCAGGGAGAGCATGCAGCAGGAATATGAACGTCTCGGCTAAGATAGCCTTAGATCCGTGCCATGTGCAGACCCTTTGTCCAGGTGGTTTCCTATGTGGGTAGCTTTTCTGCAAATACCTCACAATTGCTGGGTCACTCGTTTTCACAGGCTGCAGCTGCTTATATTTGGCACTTTCTGCATGCAAAGCAGATTTGACAACTTTTGCTTGCCAATCTCTCACAAACTTCTCAAGTGAGCAACTGGCCTCCCTCTGCTGGGCTGCATGGGATGGCTGCCTGAGCTCCCTCCCCATCAGGTCCCATGACTCCCACATGTACCCAAAACATCCTGGGTTTATCCATCCTAAATGACGTAGGGTGTGGGTGTGTGTATGTGTATGTGTGTGCGTGCGCATGCGCATGTGCGCGCAAATGCCCTCTGTACCAGGTGTCTTACTAGGTTCTTTATGCAGCAAAAACTCATCTAACCCTCACACCAGTTGTCTGGGATTAATGCCATTATGATGCCCATTCCACAGGTCAGTAAACTAAGGCTAAGAACACTTACTTGCTTGAAATGTTGGTGTCTATGTGACAGGTCCAACTTTTAATCAACAGTATATTCTACCATGCAGTATGGGACACACCCAACTGTCACAACCTAGCCATCTCTCTCTCCCCCAGCACTAGACTATACTCTCAAGTGGGAGGGAGTTTATTCCTATGCCACTCACATTTAAATACCTATCAACCCCTGGGTTTGGGCACTGGATAAATGAAAAAGAAATAAAAGGGAGGACATGATTGCTCTTAGATATGGTGGAGAAGGTCTGTTATAGATAAAAGGGAAAACACAGCGAGAGACAGAGACATCTGGGAGAGTGCACTGGCCAGACTCAGCCAGGCCACATAAGGGGAGAGGAAGAGGAGAGCCAAGCCTCCGACCAAGAGGGTTAGCCTGGGCCAAGAGACTGGCCAAGAGGTAAAAGGGCCAAAAGGACCAGCGTAGCCAAATGGCTCGATTATTAGGGAGGAGTAGTTGGGGGGAGGGAGCCCCGCCCCTGGCTGGAGAGTTCAGGGTAGGGAAGGGTGTGCCAACCTGAAGAACCCTGTAAGGTAGGGACTGATGCTCGGAGAACCTGGTAGCCAGGTCTGCTCTAATATGTTAATAGGCACCTCAGTTAGCAGTCTGTCCTGGTTTGAGACCTAACACTGACCTTTTTCCTCACCATTTGTCTTTCTCACACAGTCAGGTTCTTGTTCCTCCTCTCTGAAACCTTCCTTCTAGAAATCCCCTCAGGACCCACAGCCTCCCAAACAAAAGCCACCCCAGAGCTTGTCCCCAGGGTACTATGGCACTGCCCCAGCACACACCCCTGCTGTGTTCAGGAGGGTCCTACCCTTTGCCTCTCATGGGCGTTCATTCATTGTTAAACCAAGGAGCTACCCCCAACCTATCCCTGAAGCTGACTCCCCCATCTGCTGTACAGGTCCCCAAATCTTCCGGAAATTCCAATCTCCCAAGTCCCTGAACTTCCACGGAAACAAAACTAAAGTTCAAAACCTCAGCCTGTCCCTACCAAGTCTTTATCCAGGCCCTGCTCGTTTTTTTGTTTTTTTGTTTTTTTTTTTTTTTTTTTTTTTTTTTTTTTCTCCAAAGAAGCTTTCTGTAGGCCATGGCAAAGTCACAGTGCAAGTCCAGCCAAGTTAATTCATTGCTCCAGCCTGTGGCTCCACACTGGCTCTGACTGGGCACTGTTTGCTAAGCTCTGAGAACCTCTTTGAGGCCTAGGTGGCTGTGTTTCTTACCAGCTAAATTCTGATGTGAAAGAACTTACATTGGAAAGGCTAGATTTACCTGAGTCCAACAGGCATGTCCAAACTGTAGCCCATAGGCCTGTGCATCCCAAGACAGCTTTGATCCAAAATTTATAAAATTCATATAAAACATCATCAAATCTGTTTTTGCATTTTTTCTTTGTAATTATTCTTTGTTATGTAGTTCTCAAGTGTGAACTTTGTAGATAACAACATTGTAATGTCTAACAGTTGGACACACCTACCTCTTAAGGACAGTCAGGCCTGAGTGCGAAGACCACCTGCCACTCTTGCTCCGAAGTACACATGGCTGGGGTGCAGCCTGGAGAGGCTGGCTCTGTAGAGAGCAGAGCTCAAGAGGGAGGGTGCAGGCTGTCCAGAACCTCACTGAGATAATGTGTCTGTGTTCTCTCTCCCCTCTCCTGCCCTTCCTCGAACAAATGAATAAGGAATTGTCACTTCTCTCTGAAGCAGCTGTATTTTACCAGTGGATAAATGTGAGTTCCTGCATTTACCCCTTAGCATGGGCAACATAGATCATTTTAGAATACTGGAGGTTGTTCAGTAGAAAACTAGAAATGTATCCAGGAGTGGTGGGGTGCCACTTTGCCTGCAACAGTGGCTTGACCTGGACACCAGTACTAATGTGTAGCCAAGCTGTGAATTGCTGGTCCAGGTTAAGGCAGGGTAGCTGAGTTACAAGCAATTCAAACATGTAAGGATAGCACTGTCCATTATATAGCTCTTTCTTGGACAGCATGACATGATTGGCATCATAATTCACTAAGATTTAGACTTACAGCTAACATCTGAAGAACTTCATATATGCTTACTCTATGTTCAACGTACCAAAAAAGCTCACTCTTCACCCCAGTAGAGTATTGTATAAAGAGTCCAAGATAGGCTCACACTCCACAATGTCTGGATCTCCATCCTCTTTGACTGATGGACCATGGTATCTGACCTGGTCAGACATTATAATAGATTGTTTGTCCCTTTAAAATAAGTATTGCCAAAATAGGTCTTGCTTAGTCAGCACTCATTCAGAGAACAGCTCCCTGTATGTTCCAGAATATTCCAGGAACCACTTGTTTCTACAATGGAGGTTCTCTGTACAACTCCCTTCCTATAGGAAAGGCAAAGGATTCCTCCCTCTCTGAGCATGTTGGTGTCTCTCTAGCCACACCATGCATTTAAGTTTCACCCACTTGCAATGTCAGCCCAGTAGCAAGTTGGACAGGGTACATTTCCCCCCAACCTGCTTTAAATGCTGTAGTGTTAGATGTTTAACATCAGTGATAATGGGAGTATTCACCAGAGAAATCAGCAAGTTCTATGAACCAAGATTCAGGGGTTTGAAAGTTGGTTTTTATTTTTGAATTTTTTTCTTACAGTTATTGAACAGTAGGCTTTCTGAGCATAAATGAGACATAGTTACATAGGCCTTTATTCTCTGCAGTCTCCTCACACTCTCACTCTAAAGACATCTAAGAATTCACAAAGTTCTTTATGTGCATACACATACACACATAACACACACATCAAGACTATCTGCTTTTCATTCAGACTTACAATGACAAAGTATGACCCAATCAGAAAAAAATTTTATTGTTATAAAAATTCACACATTAAAAAAGTGTCTCAAAAGAGAATGTAAGTCATCACAAAATGGCTGGGTGGACTTGGGAAAGCCTCATATCTTCCCAGCATTCCTAGAATTAAATCTCATGGAAAACCATCATCCCTGACAACCTAAGTCAGCCCAGCTAGTCTCTTAACACTATTCAGACTTTCTTTCCTCCTGTGATTCAGAATGCTTCCCTGCAATCCATGCTGTCTGCCACCTTGAATCTCACTGTCCTCGTGCCTTCCCAGCAAGCCATTGAGGACATGGACCAGAATGAGAAAACCTTCTGGTTGTCATGGAACAATATTCCAGCCCTGATAAAGTAGGTGTCATTTACCTTCTTTTCCATGTTATGTGACTGGCATCAGTGTGAACATTCCTTAGTTCAATGTAGAGAAGCCACATGGCCCTCCATGTCCTAGGATGCCCCTGGCAAGCACCCCACCCCAGTCAGGGGAAGTCATCCTAAACCAAGCAATGTGCTTTGCATACCATTCAGTTAACCCTCCCAACACCTCTGATATGGGTGTTTTACAATTATTCCCATTTAACAGATGTGAAAAGTAAGGCAGAGTGATTAGAGACTAATTCCAGCTAAGCTAATCACTGTGGGGGAGAACATGAAGTATGAGTACAGTAGTCTGTCCCCAGGGCTTATTCTCCTATTCTACCTGGTGTGCAGACATTTTATTGTGATTCCTATGATCTGGTGCTTTAGATACCACACACTACTAGGCACATATGGAGTGTCCGACCTGCAGACCCTGTCATCCTCTCACAGGCTAGCAACATCCTTGCAAGGAAGCTTCCTTCACCTGGACAAGGCAAATGGGGTAAGAGCACTGTCATCAAGGCAGATGGGGTAAGAGCACTGTCATCTGGGTGTTTGAAGAACTTTGCCTTTACTCATGCTTTCCTTTCAAATTTTTGTGATGGAAATCCCAGATGTGTACAGAGAGAATAGAAGCATGTGTGAGCATCACCCAGTTGCAACAATGATCACACACATTCACATTTAAAAAACAAAAACAAAACAGAAAAACAACTAGACTACAGCAGTATATTCATTAATTTTTTCATCGCTGTAATCAAATATTTGACAAAAGCAACTTCAGGGTTTATTTTGGCTCACAGCTTGAGGGGAAGTCATAATGGCAAGAGAGTAAGGCAGATGGTCACACTGCCTACAGTCAGGAAAGATGAGTTAGGGAGCTTGGCTACCTTTTTATGCAGTCCAGACTCCAGCTCATGGACTAATGTTCCTGATATTTAAGGCAGGTCTTCCCACCTTGATTAACCTAGTTTTAAAAGTCCCTTGCAGACATGCCCTGGGGCTTGTTCCATGTGATTCTGGATCCCATCAAGTTGACAACCAATATTAGCCATCATATAAGGGAAAATCAGTTCATCCAACCGAGTGTCACTGGGTTTGTCAACCATACTCAAGGGCAGACTCTGTACCTAAGAGTAATGGACCAATAAAAATTGAATCCTATGTTTCTTTTAGGGAGAGTGCTTTTGTTTTGGCATTTTTTGTCTTACTGCCTTTTTGTTTTGATTTTCATTTTTTTATTTTTGTGGTTTCTTTTTAATAGAGAAAGAACACAATGTTAGGGAAGGAAATGGGGAGACTCTGGAAGCTGGAGGAAAGGGAAAACATGATGAAAATATATTGTATGAAAAGATTTTAATAAAAAAGAAAGACTATCAGAAGCAGTGATCTGAAATGCAGACCACCCAGCTCCTCCTTATATGACCCAGAAAGGGTAAAGAATAATCAATGAATAACTTTGATTCTGATGCATAGTTAACTAAGACAGGGGACCCATGACCTCCTAGTGGAATCATCACCAGTAACGGGATATCATATAAGTTAGCTAGACTGCAAGCCTGTAATGAATACCTACCCTGCACACACATGCATTTCAAAAGACAGGAACTCCCAAATGCAACCCCCAAGTACACTCACCTTTCCATCATGTTTGCACTCGCAGAATATCACAATCGAGGGCGCATCCATTGTGGATGGTGACAATGCAGCCACAAATGGAGTGATACACATCATCAACAAGGTAAGGAAAAATACCTCAACCAACAGACAGAGTTGCTTTCCCCCTGTGATGTTTTCCCATATAGTGCTGTTTGGGACAAATAAAAAGTACTTAGCCTTAATAGCAAATGAACTTTCCTGTGCTTCATTATCTTGGCTAGAAGCTCATGGAGACTCTCTTCTTTCAATCAGACTTGGCTATAACTCACACCGCAGCAGGGCTCCTGTCCCATGTATTTGCAGCAGGGCTCCTGTCCCATGTGGCCTCACATACATACTCTCTCACATATGGAAACATCTTAAGAGGCACAAGTCTAAACTCAAGAACAAGGAGAAAGCAACTGGTTATCATTGTTTTACTCTCCTCCCTGCACTACTGTATCCTAAGAAGCAGGAGTGCAGAAAAGCCTGAGGAAAAAATAGGAAAGCACAGAAAAACTACCGTAAGATTTTCATTTTTCACCTAAGTCCCAATTCAATAGGTATGAAAAAGAAAACAGGAAATGGGGTTGTAAGCTAAACCATAATTTTCAGTTACATTAGGACCCTTATTTTTTTTCCTTTTAATTTAAATTAGAAACAAGGTTTTTTACATGTCAATCCCAGGTCCCTCTCCCTCCCCTGCCCGACATCAACTCCTTATCCCATCCCCTTTCTGCCTTCCATAGGGGACCTTCAAAGTCTGTCATATCATTTGGGGCAGGGCCTAGGCCCTCCCCTGTGTATCTAGGCTGAGAAAGTATACCTCTTTGAGGAGAGGGCTCCCAAAGTCCATATGTACACTAGGGATAAATACTGATCCACTACCAGAGGCCCCATAGATTGCCCAGGCCTCCTCACTGACACCACATTCAGGGGATCTGGGTCAGTCCTATGCTAGTTTCCCAGCTATCAGTCAGGGGTCCATGAACTCCCCCTTGTTCAGGTCAGCTGTTTCTGTGGGTTTCTCCAGCCTGGTCTTGACACCTTTGCTCATCACTCCTCCCTCTCAGTGTTTAGCTGTGGGTGTATGTTTCTGCTTCCATCAGCAGCTGGATGAAGGCTCTAGGATGGCATATAAGGTAGTCATCAATCTCATTATTGGGGAAGAGCATTTAAGGTAGCCTCTCCTCTATTGCTTAATAGGACCCTTATTTTAAAAGAAATTTCAGAAGGTGGAGGGCTAAGTGAACTTAATTGCATTTTAATTAAAATTGTTCTCACTTGGTATTTATATATTCAATTTTTAAAAGTCATAGTTTGACTATTTCTGTTCAAAAGAGAAGCTATTTGTGAATCTCCATGTTTTTCAAAGTCCCTGCAATTCTTCTGCATTACCCAGAAGCTTAGAACACAACACTGTTAAGTAGAAGATTCAACACTTAAGGAAAATTATGACTCCATGTGATACCAAGTGACACTGCTTATCAACAGTTTTTCTTTCTAGTCTTAGCTTTCCAGAGTACTAAAATACCTTTATAAAAAAATTAATTAATTAAAAAAGAAACAAAATGGGCTGGAGAGATGGTTCACTATGTAAAGGGCTTGTCATACAAGCCTTGAAGAGCTGAATTCAGATCTCCAGCATCTATTTAAAAAGCTTGGTATAGCTTCATGGGTCTGTAACCCCAGCATAGCAGAGCAGAAACAGAAAGCTCTTCAACCAGCCAGTGCAGCTGAAATACTGAGCTTTGAGCTCAGTGAACACAAATATACACACACTCACCTCTTCTCCCTTCTTATGTATTTTTTATTTCTTTTTATTCATCATTTTAAAATTTACTTTCCTTACCAACCAGTTTCCCCACCTTCCTCTCCTCCCATCCCCTTCCCTACCTCCCTTCTTACCTGCCTCCTCCATCTGCATTCAAATGGGGTAAGGCCTCAACAAACATGGCATATCAAGTTAAGACAGGACCAAGCTCCTGCTCCCTGCATCAAAGCTGAACAAGGCATCCCACCATAGGGAATGGGTTCCAAAATGTGAGCTCATACATCAGGGACAGGTCTTGGCCCCACAAAAGACCAAGCTACACAACTGTCACCCAGATGCAGAGGGTTGGTCCCATGCCAGCTCCCTAGCTGTCCATCCAGAGTCTGTGAGCTCCCACAGGCTCAGGTTAGCTGTCTCTGTGATCCCACTTCTGACACCAGTTATTACTGTGAATAACTTTTAAGTAGCACACAAGGTCAGGATATCTTTAATAAGTAAATGCCAACCGACAGGAAACCAAAGCGAGCTGAAGCAGCAAAGAAAAGTGAGCTACCATGTGCCTTGGCTATCCCTTTAAACCTTTACCATATCACCCTGACATCACCTTGACCACACCCTCATGGGCGTGGTCAGGCACACCTGTAGCCAGCCCTTAGGAGTCGTGGTTACAGTGTCTCCCTACAGGTTTCCCCATCATGCTGTTGAGCCCCCCTCTTGCTCAGGATTCCTCGGTCCTCTCTTCAGTTGGACACCCAGAACTCGGCCCAGTGCTTGGCTAGGATTATATCTTATGTATTTTTTATGGACACAACTTCCTTAGTAAGATGGCACTTCAACCCACCTCTTACTCTGAGCTTATTACCATGGGATATTAAGTCCCAAACCTTCTGTGGCTTTCCCACACAGCCCATATCTACAGAGAAAATGCTAAAGTAAGAGTCTGGGTTTGAGATCCTGACTATCTGTATAGTCTTGTGTGGGGGGAGGTCATACAGACACTGAGAGCCTCATTCATCTTCCTTTGTGAGGATTAAATAGCACTCTCTACACTTCAAGGCTTGCCACTAAAGGACCCTCAGGAAATGCTAGTTCAAGTCCCTTCTTTCTTTGAAATCTCATGGGATTCTCTGTATGCAACTTATTTGACATAACCACCAACTGCCCTACACTGATGCCTGATTTGAGACCCTTTACTGACTATATCCTGGGAGGCATGAGGCTGCATCTCTGTGTGTCCCTCCCTCATTAGAACAAGCACATTGCTCTATGCATGATAATTGGAATATCTCAAGGTCCATTAAGTTCCAGGCACTGTGCCAAGTGTCACACCCCCACCCCGTGTCCCTTTATTTTTTACAACACTAAGATAGTGAGTGCTACACTGTCTTTAGGTCACAGATGAGACAACACTCAAAGTTAAGTAATTGGGTTAAGGAAGAACTTTCGTGAACATGAAGTTTATTATTGTTCCCTTCTTCGCCCCTGGATTGTGCAGCTCCCTCAAAAACAACTCTGTCAATTGGCATCATTCGGCCTTTGTTAGTACCATTATGTACAGTTTTGTAAGCTGTGAGCTGCATAAAGTTGTTTGGTCAAAAGGATGAGTGGAGCTGAAATCTAGCCCACAGCACTTTGTTTTGTACCCATGGGAGTTAAAAACAAAACAAAAAACACACACAAAAAAAAAACTCTTGAAGGGATGCTTTTATGAAGTCTGACCTTCATAAATACATATTTTTGTGTGACATGAACATGAAGCCATCAAGGTCTAGCAATCCATCTCCTCACAGCTCTCAAATCTGTTGTGCCTATCTAATCTGAAGTGTCCTACCCCACTTCAGCTTTGTTAGATTACTGAGAAAGCTGTAGAGACAGAGGCAGAAGGAATGAGAAACTAGGTCTGACCTTAGGTGGTGCCTTAGCATTTCTTTTTTTTTAAGATTTCATTTATTTATTATGTATACAGTCTTCTGAATGCATGCCAGCAGACGGCACCAGATCTCATTCAAGGTGGTTGTGAGCCACCATGTGGTTGCTGGGAATTGAACTCAGGACTTCTGGAAGAACAGTCAGTGCTCTTAACCGCTGAGCCATCTCTCCAGCCGTGCCTTAGTGTTTCTATTGCTGTGATGGAACACCATGATCAAAAAGCAAGTTGGGGAGGAAACAAGTTTATTTAGTTTCATTGTTCATCATCAAAGGAAATCAGGACAGGAACTTAAAAGCAGGGCAAGAACCTGGAGCTGATGCAGTGACCATGGAGGGGAGCTGCTTACTGGCTTACTTCTCATGGCCTGCTTACCTTGCTTTCTTGTAGAACCCATGACCAGCAGCAGCCCAGGGATGGCATCACCCACAATGGGCTGGGCTTCCTCCATCAATCACTAATTAAGAAAACGCCTTAAAAACCTGCCTACAACATCATCTTACGTAGGCATTTTTAAAATTGAGATTCCCTCCTCTCAGATGGCCTTAAATTGTCAAGTTGGCATAGAAACTACCCAGCATAGGTGGGACCATGTTTAATCATGGCAAGGCGCCATGGTGTCACCCATTTGTGTGGATGCCATAAACACTACATAAGACGGGATGCAGACCCTTACATGAGAGGAACTACACCATAGTCCCTTGCTTTCTGGAGCTGATTGGTCTGGCCACAAGGGAAAGTGGAAAGTATAATCTTTTAGTAGGAAACTAACATTCCTAACTCTACGATAATAAGAATATACAGCAGGAACATTATAGCTGGTTTTTGCTGAAGAGGGTACTTGCCAGAGTGGGTAGTTCTGGGTTCATTGAGAGTCTTCTGGTCATATAGCAGGGGAAGAGTCTAACTTGATAGGTTGCAACAGATCATGCAATTGCTGTCCTGCATTCTTGAAGAGACTTCAGAAATAACTGTTAGAGAGCTAGAAGCAGATGTTTTGGTAACAGAATTAAACCAAGAGATTTCCTGGGAATGTTGTGGTATGGGGGAAATGCAGGCAGGAGAAACAATGGGTCAATAAGAGGAAATGGGCATAGCATTGATTTATAGTGTCATTGACTAGTCCCATTGCCAGAACTGATGTATTAAAATGAACTAAAAATAGCAGGGAACTACACAGCATCAAAGGAAGGGGACAGGAGAAAACAGAAAATGGATGGAGGTCCCCTTTAGCCAGTTTCTCCACAGCATCTAAAAGATCTCTTTCTTACATATGTTTCAGGAACAAATGGAGCTGTTGTAGGTTTAGAGTTATTTTGGAGAGCTTACATAGAACATTTTATTTGGTTATAGGGTGAATTTCAGTAAATAAGTATTTAAAAGATAGGATAAAAGCATAAATATGAAGGTAATAAGGAGGAAAGGAGTGATCCAGAGGAGAAAGGTCCCCAAAACCTTCTAATTTTCTGTCTTCCTCTAACCTAGGTACTGGAAACAATCTGTCTGTAAAGAATCAAATAGCAAATATTAAGTTTCCAGGTTCCCTGATCTCTGTCACTATTCAATTCTGCCTTTGTGATACAAAATTGGCCTTGGATAACACGTAAAAGAAATTTCTGAGACTGTGTTCCAAAGTGAACTTTATTTTTTGGCAGTGATAAAACAAATTTTAATTCACAATAGACACTGAAAATAAGTAAACTCAGTAACAACAAAAAGGTCTAACAAGCTCTCAGAACTGCCAAGAGCATACAAATATGCATAGCAGATTTGCAACTGCCTGAATGCATATCACAAACATTACATGCAAATGCTACATTTTAAAAAATCCATATAGCAACACTGTAATGCTTCCTGGAGCCCTTCATTCTGGGTACTTCACCTGAAGGAAGACAAGCTCCTCCTTTACACATCAAAGGGCAATGATTCCACCTAAGAATCTAATGAAGGCAGGTCAATCTCCTGGTCAAGAACTATCCCTAGAAATGCAGGCTCACCTTAAACCACGCTAATGAAATATATGTAGAAATTAATTCTTTGTACTAGGAGCCTAACTCAGGATAGCTGAGTCAACTATTAGTAAATGGGTACCACTTCCTCCCCATTGCAGTTTCTTATTCCAACATAGGGCAGAGAAAGTCAATATAGTAATGAGTTTGAAAAAAAAAAAGTGTTTTAAAAGAAAAAAAAGAGAAGGGATTTTTAAGAAATACCAAATATGAATGTTTCTATCAAGTACTATAAAATTTATGTTTAGGAGAAGGGATTAAGTTTTGTTTGGGTTTTTTATTGCTCCCATCTTCTAAAATTTGCAAATGTTTTAATTCCCTTGCCCTCCCCAACCCAAGTAAAAATTTGTTTACTCAATGGTACTATTCCTATTCTAGAAAGTTGATAGCCTAAAGCAATGGCCCTCCTAGCCTTGGCACAGTGACTTCTTTTTCCCCTTCCACCATTTCCTGTGCACCAATTCTTTTCAAACTTGAGTAAGTGAGTAAGATTATGAGGCCAGACCCCAGCGAATGGGGAAAAAAAACACACTCACCACCTTCCTCAGACTAAAAACCAAGTACACTTCCTCTATCTGTGTGTTCCCTCTTCCTAAGCATACCTTCTTGATCAAAAGTAGTTTGTTTTGCCAGGAAAAAAGACAATGATTCCAGACCTAAGTGGGCTGGTCTGCATTACTATGCACAATGCCAGCACTTTATACTGTATGGAAAACACAAAGTTTGGTATCCATAGAACAGTAATACAACACAGATTCCTTGGCAGTGCCCTGAACTATTTATCTGGATTCCTGGGCCAGAGGAAATGCCATCTTCAACTCTAACACATCAACTAAGTTACTCCAGCCACAAAGACAGAGCTCTTGCTCTCCCCTTTTACCGTAAGCCTGAAACCTGTATTCCATTTCAAGTAGGGTCAACACACAGGGGCAGGAATACCATACCTGTGTCCATGGCCCTTTACTCCAATCTGTTTATGAGCAGTTCAAGTAAGAAAGAGTTCTCTCTGTGTGTGTGTGTCTTCTCAATGTCCTAGAAGTGCTAGAAATTCATTGTCTTATCTTTTAATGGAGACATGACTTGTCACTACACATTCCTGCCCATACAAATGCTTGACTTATAAAATACACTTGTTATGAGCTATTTACAAGACCCTGAGATAAGGATAATTTTAATAATGAAAACATTTAGTTTTTCTATGAGTTGTATTTTTTTAAAGCTTTCAGGACAAGGCTAAAATATAAATAAAAATTATAATATCAACAGAATTTAATGTTCAAAAATGTGCTCTTTGCCATGCAGTGGTGGCACACACCTTTAATTCCAGCACTTAGGAGGCAGAAACAGGCAATCGTGGTCTACATAATGAGTTCTAGGACAGCCAGGGCTGTTACACAGAGAAACCCTATCTCAAAAAACAAACAAAAACAAATAAGAAAAAAAAAAAGGAGCTGGAGACTGGAGAGATGGCTTAGTGGTTAAGAGCACTGGCTGCTCTTTCCAGAGGACCTGGGTTCAATTCCCAGCACCCACATGGTGCATGACCATCTATAATAGGATCTGATGCCCTCTTCTGTCATGCAGAGCATTTATACATAAAATATAAATTTTAAAAAATGTGTTCTTAGAAAACCATACACATGACAGTGTTCCCTCCTCTAAATATAGCTGTATCCTTGGCTGCTGGACAATACTCTTATTTTCAGCTAATCATTTACAAACAAGCAGAAATTTCCTAAAAAGGTAAGACAAGTATTTTTAGACTTCAGGTTTGTATCATTTGATACGAAAGCTACTAAGAAAGTGAGCTATATATAGAATACCAAAACTTAATTCACATGGGGGGGGGCAGAATGACACTAAGAGGCCAGGTGGTGGTGGTACACACCATTAATCCCAGCAATTGGGAAACAAGAGGCATATGGACCTCTGTAAGTTTGAGGCTAGCCTGGTCTACAAAGTTCCAAGATAGGCTCCAAAGCTACACAGAGAATCCTTGTCTCAAAAAAAGGGAAGGAGGGAGGGAGGGAGGGAGGAGGGGAGGGAGGGAAGGGAGGAGGAGGAGGGAGGGAAAAGAGTAAATCTAAGAGACTGAACGACAGGAATGGGTAAATCTGGAGTAGCATTTGCTTCTTAAACTAAGTCTTCCTGAGCACCTGCAGCATCCAGAAAAGTCACAGAAACTAACAAGAGAACTAACAAGACAGAGTAAAGGAAGGTACCAATGTCAGCTCAAACTACTGCCTAGGACTTTAAGCTGAGTTTTGTGGTTCACACTAAAAGTTCAGTCTATGTTTAACATTTTTAAGTTCAGACATATCAAAGCCTAGAAGAACTGAAGGTCTGTGAACTTCTATTGCTTTCAAACAAATATATCTTCTTGTTCCAAAAAACAAAGCCACATTAATTCTTTCCATCTTCAAGTATAAAGATAACAGTTCTACTTCTTTTCTGCTAGGATATGGTTTCTTATGGAAATACTCTCTAAGAAACTGCTTTTTTTTCTCATAGGAGTAGTCTTTGTATTTTTGGGGATCTAATGCTAGGATCTGGAGTAAATCATCACTGGCCACCAGTCCATTAGTTGTACTTTCATTCTTTTGTCTCTTCAAAGGCATAACACTAGTCCCTTCCTCCGGACCTGATGCTGCATCACCCTTTAGTACAAACAAGGGAACTTTCTCATCCCTCTTCTGGTCTTCTGTCCCATCTTGCCACTTTCTCTTTACAGGATGGGTAGGATCAGTAATCCTTTTCCCATTGACAAACTGCAGTTCACTGCTCTCAACAAAACTGGGCCCAACTTGCACATCTGAACTGTTCTCTTTGGGAGCATGTTCACAATGCAGTAAATGAAGAGTGATGGCTGCCACAGTCAAACATCCAGGGTAGACCCCACAACAATGGACACATCTGAAGGCAGGAGACCTGAGCACTGTATAAGCCATTGGCATAATATGGTGTCTGTCCTTCAAATGTAACATGTATGCATCGGATATCATGAATGTGCTCAAACAGAGGGGACAGGTCAGCTCTTGTTCACTGAGAAGCTTAGGTACAACCTTAACCTGTGGCCTCACCTTAACATACAATGGCACCAGTGATGTGGAGCACATCTCTGAGAG
The DNA here is from genome assembly GCF_003668045.3 of Cricetulus griseus. Classification (NCBI taxonomy): domain Eukaryota; kingdom Metazoa; phylum Chordata; class Mammalia; order Rodentia; family Cricetidae; genus Cricetulus; species Cricetulus griseus. The sequence continues at coordinate 152,929,950 of NW_023276806.1, read as the reverse complement.
GATAGCCAGACAGACTTCCTGTTCTCCAATCTTCTCTCTCGGCAGAGTGATGATGAAATCAAGATAGGGGAACAACAGGTCACCATTAGCATCCAGGCTCAACTGGAAGCCCCTGTTACTGTAATCCAAAGACAGCTTCTTCCTCTCACAATGTTTAATTCTGGTATGTTCCAAGAGACCCTGTATGTTGTGAAAAGTGCATGGGCAAAACACACACCCCAAGCCATGTGTGAGTAAGTGGTACATTAGCTCCTTCTCTGAGACTAGGCATTTGCAGGAGAGGCAATTCATTGCCTTCTCACTTGTCCACTCCAGAAATGGGGCATACGCTGCCAGCTTTACTGGTTCAAGTTTCTCACTGGAGTTGGACTCACTTTGTTTGTGAGCCACTTCCATGTGAGCCTGGTAGACATTGGATGGGAAGAATACTTTGCAAACTGGGCAGATTTTCCACTGCTTGGCTTGTCTGACAACCATATTCATATCCACATCAGATGAAGAGACCTGAACAAGTATGTTCTGGTCTGCAGTGTTTACCAGTCCCTGTGAGAAGGACAAGCTGGGTAGAGCACTGGACATCTGTGGACCTACACTGGGGGACATGAATTGGTTGGGCACCTGGGATGGAGTGACAGTCGTGAGGCTAGCACTCTGAATAGGCAGAGTGACAGGCACTGGATCTAGCATGTAAATGGGTCTCCCATTAACCTGTGTCCCTGTTGGAAGGAGCTTTCTGAAAACAGGGCCTGACTTGAGGAGCATGGTGTTCTGTGACGTTTCAGCTCTCACTGACTGGTTCACTGGCAGGATGCTGGTGCTAATAGACTGATGGAGCTCAAGCACACTGGATCTAACTGGTGAACCTGCAGGAAGGACTCCTGATGTAACAGGCTGACCAAGGAGAGGAACACAAGAGCTCACACCCTGGTTCACAGAGACATCTGAGATCACCACCTGTTTGGGGGACAGCAACCCACATGATACCACTTGATCTGCAGAGAGAACCCTAAAGGACACTGTCTGACAAGAGGGAAGAACCTGTGATGAGACTGTCTGGCCTACATGGAGAACCCTGGACTCGACTGCTTGACCAGTGGGAAGGATCCCAGAAGCTGCTGTCTGCGCGGGAATCACAGAAGCAGGGGTCATCTGACCTTCAGAAAGGACTGCCAATGAGACCACCTGACCCACAGAAATTGTTCCTGGTGATGGTGTCTGAAGAACCCCAGGAGAGACAGAAAGACCAGAAGACAGGGTGCCAGGCCTGAGCAGTCTGCTCTTAGGCCTCACTGATCTGACTGGAGGTCCTGCTGGTCGACGTGTAGACCTCATGGGCTGTGTCAGAGGTAAAATCCCAGGTTGGATGGCTTGACCCGTTGGGAGATTACTCATTCCAACAGACTTATTCACAGGCCCGAGTGGCCGATTCACAGGTAATGCAGGAGGATCTATAGGCTTATTAGGTGAAGCCCTGCCTGAGTAAAGAACAGACGAGGGAGTCGAAGGCTGCAGTGTGAGGCTGGTCTGGCCCACTGATAGAGGGCTGGAGACAAAAGCCACGTGGGACTGGACAGCAGCAGACAGAGAATGAGTGAGACTCCAGGAAGTGCATGGGGTCCCCACCGGAGGCTGTACATGGGCAGAAGTCACAGATTGGGCCAAGGTCATTGGCTGTACCATAGCTGGACTTGGAGTGTTCTGTGACAAGGCAAGATGGGACCAAAGTGGCTTTTCTGGAGCAGTTGTGTGTGGAGCACTGCTATTTGGTGGCCTGGACAAGCATGCCTGTGGCTTTGGAGCAATGGGCATTTGCTTCGGAAGCCCAATCCTCTTGTTATGTTCTGAAATCACAGATCTCAACTTATTCTCCAAATCCTTGTGCACATCTGATGTCAAAATATGGGACATCAGATCATCCGGGCTGCACATATTGGTACTACACTTTTTACAATAGTATTTTTCAGGTGGTAGAATATTTGCCACAGAAAGAGTATCGCTGGCTTTCAGTTGCTGCTGTTCTTCCTTAGTTTGAAAGCCAAAGTAGGCATTAAGTAAGGACTGAAAATGAGTGATCAGCACATGCTTCTTCATGCTATAGAAGGAAGTATTGGAAAAGTTACATTTTAAACATGTGAAATGTTTTATGTAACCCTTCAGTGACTTCCCATTGCCCAGAACTTTCTCCTTGGGGCTGTCAACTTTCCCAGCTGACTCATGGAATAAAGAGAAGTGCCTGCTCACCACATCAGGCCTTGAAGCAAATGAGCAATCTGGACACTGGATCTGCAGCTCTTGGTCTGCCTCATCTTCATGGCAACGATGCAAGTGATTTTTGAAAGAAGCAAGCACATCTGCTGAATATTGGCAAAGACTGCAGCAGTATGGCTTGGATCGGTATCTTATTTTCTTTCTGACAAGTTCCCTTGGAGCAACATCTGGCCAAGATGTATTATAAAAGTATCTGTCTCCTGGGCCAAAGCCTTTAAGGTCCTCCAACAATTCTTTAGAGCTGTCAAGTCCAACCTTCAGAAGAATGCTCTTCACCCATGGCCGCAAAGTTCTGATGTAGTCCAGATTTTCCACCGGAACTTGAAACATTTTGAAATATTCTGCCCTGCAATAAGGGAGCCTCTGCCTCAGTGCCACCAAAACTTCACTTCTGCCGTGGGGACCCGGCCTGTACCCTCCTCCTATTGCCTCCCCAACCATGACCTCACACCCTGCCTTCCCCGGTCTGCAGTCACATGCCAACCTCACATCCTTCTCTGTCACACTGACCTCACGTCCTTTCCTCACACCCTTCCCCATCACACGCTGGCCTCACATCCTTTCTCTGTCACAAAGCCGACTTCACAACCTCACGTCCTTCCCGGTCACATGCCGACCTCGCGTCCTTCCCCGTCATACACTGACCTCACGTCGCTAACCTCAAGCCCTTTCCCCGTCACACCGGCCTCGCGCCCGAAGCCCCCCCAAGGCCTCAAGTCCTTCCCTGTCACACGCCGACCTCACGTCCTTCCGGTCACACGCTGACCTTGCGTCCTTCACGGTGGTCACACACTGACCTCACGTCCTTCCTTGTCACACGCTGACCTTGCATCCTTCCCCATCACACACTGACCTCGCGTGCTTCCTCGTCAGACGCTGACCTCACGTCACACGCTGACCTCACGTCACACGCTGACCTCACGTCACACGCTGACCTCATGTCCTTCCCCGTCACACAGACCTCGCGTGCTTCGTCACACACTGACCTCACGTCCTTCCTCGTCACACGCCGACCTCACGTCCTTCCCAGTCACACGCAGACCTCGCGTGCTTCCTCGTCACACGCTGACCTCACATCACACGCTGACCTCACGTCACACGCTGACCTCACGTCACACGCTGACCTCATGTCCTTCCCCGTAACACAGACCTCGCATGCTTCCTCGTCACACGCTGACCTCACGTCCTTCCTCGTCACACGCCGACCTCGCGTCCTTTCCCCATCACACGCTGACCTTGCGTGCTTCGTCACACGCCGACCTCACGTCCTTCCCCGTCACACGCTGACCTCGCATCCTTTCCCATCACACGCTGACCTTGCGTGCTTCGTCACATGCTGACCTCACGTCCTTTCCCCATCACACACTGACCTTGCGTGCTTCGTCACACGCTGACCTCACGTCCTTTCCCCATCACACGCCGACCTCGCGGCTTTCCCAGTCACACGCCGACCTCACGTCCTTCCCCACCACACACTGACTTCGTGTCCTTCCTCGTCACACGCTGACCTCACGTCACACGCTGGCCTCACATCCTTTCCCCATCACACGCTGACCTTGCGTGCTTCGTCACACGCTGACCTCACGTCCTTCCCCGTAACACGCCCTCGTGGATTTCCCCGCTTAACACGCTGACCTCACGTCACACACTGACCTCACGTCCTGCCCCGTCACATGCTGACCTCGCGTGATTCACGTCACACACCGACCTCACGTCCTTGCCAGTCACACGCCGACCCCACGTCACACGCTGACCTCGCGTGCTTCCTCGTCACACGCTGACCGCACGTCCCATGCTGACCTCACATCACACGCTGACCTCGCGTCCTTTCCCCGTCACATGCAGACCTCACGTCACACGCTGACCTCACATCTTCCCCTTACACACTGATCTCACGTCCTTTCCCCGTCACACGCTAACCTCACGTCACACGCTGAACTCACGTCCTTTCCCCGTCACACGCTAACCTCAAGTCACACGCTGACCTCACGTCATTTCCGCATCACACGCTGACCTTGCGTCGCTAACCTCACGCCCTTTCCGGGTCACACGGGCCTCGCGGCCCCGCGCCCGAAGCCCCCCAAGGCCTCACGTCCTTCCCCGTCACACGCTGATCTCACATCCTTCCCCGTCACACGCTGACCTCGTGTCCTTTCCCCCGTCACACACTGACCTCACGTCGCTAACCTCACACCCTTTCCCCGTCATACGGGCCTCGCGGCCTCGCGCCCGAAGTCCCCCCCCCGAAGCCTCACGTCCTTCCCCGTCACACGCTGACTTCACCTCCTTCCCGTCACACACTGACCTCGCGTCCTTCCCCGTCACACGCTGACCTCACGCCATACACTAACCTCTTGTCCTTCCCGGTGGTCACACGCTGGCCTCGCGTCCTTCCCGGTGGTCACACGCTGGCCTCGCGTCCTTCCCGGTGGTCACACGCTGGCCTCGCGTCCTTCCCCGTCACACACTGGCCTTGCGTCCTTCCCCGTCACACGCTGGCCTCGCGTCCTTCCCGGTGGTCACACGCTGGCCTCGCGTCCTTCCCCGTCACACACTGGCCTCGCGTCCTTCCCCGTCACACGCTGGCCTCGCGTCCGAAGGCCCCAGGCCTCACTGACAACCTGAGGCCCACGAGCCCCTCCTCAGCCGGCTCCTCCTCCGCTCCCTGCCAGGACACGTCTGTCCTCTTGCACGGACACGAGAAAATGGCTCCTAATACCTGAGGAAGTGACGTTTCACATTTGCATACTGGCACCAGACAGCCAATGGCATGACGAGGGCCTGAGGGTCCGCCTGGGCCTCGCTCCTCCCCTTCCGCTCTCAGCCTCTCTTGCCACTACAGATGGTATTAGCCTCGAGACTTAGTTTACGCTGGTGCCTGCTGTCTCTGTTGTCATCTTAGCTCTTCAAGGGCAAGGCCTAGACCTCAGATTCACGTCTTCCCAGCCTGAGTCATACCCAGTACCCCATAAATGCAGTCCAAGACTGCATGAAGGAAGAAAGAAAATGTCACGGCGGCGTTGACCCTAACCCTAACCCTAACCCTAACCCTAACCCTAACCCTAACCCTTTGTCAAGGTTCTAGAATGAGAAGATTGCACTAGTTAGTTTGGCCAGAGGGTTGGCCACGCAGGCTTGTCAATTGCATGTGGACCAGACAGATGACCGCATGAACGCCTAGGGCCTGGCTGGGAGGTGGGGAGGAGCGGCAGCATATACCCATGGTTGCTGCTCTTCACAACAGATACAGTTTATGGTGGTTGACACTAAAGGACGTCAGACTAGTTGTGGTGACATATGCCTGTAATCCCATCATTCGGGAAGCTAAATCAGGAGGACCACAGAAAGTTTGAAGCCTGGACTGCATGGCAAGATCCGGTTTCAAAGATGGTCATAAAAAAGAGGAGGGGATCAAATACCTGGGGGCATGTCTCAGCAATAGCTTGTTTGCCCTGTCTGCACAACGCCTTGAGCTCCAAGCCTAGATCACAGGCACACAGCCAGAAACCTAATAATTTATGTGAAATTGTCGTATCTTCTTATTCTTATCAAGCCAAATATTTTTATAAGGCAAATCCAGTTTACTGACTTATAGTAGACTTAAGGTTCCCAGGATAAGAAGTGAAGAATTAACAGGATAAATTAATGAAAGTTAGAAGGGATTCCTTGGGGAGATCTACAAAGTCTTTTGTACAAGAGGAATTTTTCTCCAAATGGAGAGTAAATTTAAGAGCAGAGTTAAAATTGAACTAACATTTCCAAGTTCCTTCCAGCATAGTCACTTTGCATTCTGGAATAACTTATTTTGTGAATTATCAAAATGTTTTTAGTCAATTCTGTTACCTGCCAAAAGAACACAAGAGGACTTCCATAATTACTAGTGAACAGAAAATGATACCAAAATTTGCTAAGTAGAATTTTGGGGCTTCTTTTCCCAGGTGCTGATCCCCCAGAGAAGTCTAACTGGCTCCTTACCAAACCTACTCACCCGTTTGGACCAAATGCCTGACTATTCCGTCTTCCGAGGCTATATCATTGCAAGTACCATGTTTTCTGCATAAATGTCTTGTTCTTCTTGGGGACTAGAATCCCTCACGGGCTGTCCTTTCTTTGCTTTGCAGCAATACAATCTGGCAAATGCAATCGAGGCTGCAGACACTTATACTGTGTTTGCTCCAAACAATGAAGCCATCGAGAATTATATCAGGGAGAAGAAAGTCACAACCCTGGTAAGTGTCAGCCCCAGCAGTTAACGTCTCCTCTTTAAGATTCTTTTTTTTTTTTTCAAGACAGGGTTTTTCTGTATTGCTTCAGAGCCTATCCTGGAACTCACTCTGTAGACCAGGCTGGCTTCAAACTCACAGAGATCTGCCTGCCTCTGCCTTCCTAGTGCTCGTACATACCTACACACACACACTCACATACCCCATTAAAAATAAAAATGAAGCACTTGGGAGCCAGAGGTTAATTTAAGTTGTAAGAGTTTGTTAGAATTAAGCCTGAGCAATAGGCCAAACAGTTTACAATTAATCTAAGCCTCTGTGTGTTTAATTGTAACTGAACAGCTGCAGGACCAGGTGGGACAGAAACTTCCATCTACAATTTTCAATCCATCAATCATATGCAAGTCATATTCCTGTTTTTATCAAAATCTGTTCATCCAGCTCTGTATACTTAACAAAGACCCAAGCAGAAACCCCACGCACAGACCTCCCCATGTCAAAGTAGCCATGAACATACACACAGAGAAAGAAAAACTAAAATATTTAACAACACAAAAAAATTAACTGAAGACATTTACCTAGTGCCTATAAAAGTATGTGTTCTCTTTTTATGTGGGAAAAATTGGTCTTAACATTTCATTAGTGTTATACAATAAAACTGAAAATATTAATTTGCATATCAAAGAAACATCTAGAATTACAGTTCAAACCACTTATGTAGGTGGAAACCACTTAAGCATTTGTTTGTAGATTTTTTCTCCAGTGTCATTTTCTTAATGTCAGGAAAAAAATACCCCTTTGCCACTGCAATTCTTTTTTATTTTTATTTACTTTATTTGCTTAGCTAGTTAGTTAATGTCTATCTGTGTAACAGCTCTGGCTGTCCTGCCTCAAACTCACAGAGATCCACCTACCTCTGCCTCCCTAGTGCTGGGATTAAAGGTGTGCACCACCACCTCCCAGTACAACTTTTTTTTAATTATTGAAGTTATTTTGGATAGTGTTTCTGAAAGCATATTTCTACTTGGGGATATTTTGTTTTAATGGTACTAAAACACTTGGAATAATTTTCATATTCTTATCACTAATATTATTCTCTATTTTATTTAGAAATATAAGTTTTATTAATGCTAAAGCTCATTTTATGCTCAATTTTTGAAGCTGAAATCTTTGTAATTTCAAAGAAATCGCTTTAAACAATCTACTCAACACTTTCATCATGCCTGTCTAGATGTTCTTGGCCATCCTACCTGGAAATTCACACCTTATCTTATTGACCAATACTTCTATGTGTCCAACACTACATGGACAAGGTGCTACTTCCCTTCTCAACCCCATGATTCTGGCACAGTAGAGCAGAATATAGACAGCTGGCTGGTTCGCTGGCTGACTTCTTATGTGTGACACAGGAGGAAGACATACTTCGGTACCATGTGATCCTGGGGGAGAAGCTCCTGAAGAATGACTTGCACAATGGCATGCACCGCGAGACTATGATGGGATTCTCCTACCTCCTCGGCTTCTTTCTCCACAATGACCAGGTACATCTTTTAACAAAACTCAAGAGCAAGTATGGTGGTATTGGAGTCCTAGCAGTAACAGGCAATCTCAGCTGGTACCACAAACCCAACAGACAGTCTTCAGTTTCCAAGATGGAAGGGAACTTTGTTTCTCAAAATAACTTGCAGGATGTGACGCTGGCTTCAGTAAATCAGGAGTCTAATGATATGCATAAACTCCTGCAGTCAAATTAATATTGATATTGTACTATCACAGGGATGATTCAGCCACCTCGCTAGCATTCCAGTGATTGATTACCTTACATGATGCCTAAGTAGTTAAATGGTTAGCATTCATTAAAAAGATTTCATGAAGCTAGTTATTATAGCAATAAAATAAAGTTCTGCTCATGTAGTTCAAATGCCATATTTTAAGACTGTATGAAATTTTAATGAGAAACAATACAATTCTAAAATAATTTATCAGAAGAAAAATTTACTGCCTGGTTTACTGAGTGAGTTCCAGGACATCCAGGGATACACAAAGAAGTTGATATAAAAACTAGCCAGCACAGTGGCTGAGGAAGAGGGATCACCAGTTTGAGGCCATCCTAAGGTAACCCGAGTGTCATGAATGAGAATAGCCCCCATAGGCTAATATGTTTGGATGCTTGATCCCCAGTTAATGGAACTGTTTGGGAAGGATTAGGAGGTACGGCCTTGTTAGAATAGGTGTGGCAGTAGACTTTAAAGTTTCAAAAGCTCAGACCAGGCCATTTCTCTCTCTCTCTCTCTCTCTCTCCCTCTCTCTCTCTCTCTCTCTCTGTCTCTGTCTCTGTCTCTCTCTTCCTCCCTCCCTGCTGCCTGTGGGTCAAGATGTAAAGCTCTCAGCTACTGTTCCAGTGCCATGGCTTTCTGCTTCCCTCCATGATGATCATGGTCTAACTCTTCGAAACTGTAAGCGATCCCTCCATTAAATGCTTCCCTTTTTAAGAGTTACCTTGGTCATGGTGTCTCTTCAAGGCAATAGAACAGTAACTAAGACACTGAGCTGCGTAACAAGAACTCGCTAGAAAGAGAGGGAGGGCAGCAGGAGAGCACAAACACACTGGATGGGGATGTGCGTTTAATTGTGCAATTTTAGAAGCAGTTATATCATTTGAGCCTTTTAACAGGTAAAATCTTTAAACATTTCTTCACTGAGGCCATTATTTAAATAAATACTTTTATGTAAACTTTAAAAACTTTTATGTAAAAAATCTAGCTACAGCCAGGTGTATGGCACATGCCTTTAATCCCAGAACTTGAGAGGTAGAGGCAGATGGATCTCCGTGAGTTTGAGGCCAGCCTGGTCCACAAAATAAGTTCCAGGACAACCAGGACTGTTATTCAGAGAAATCCTGTCTCAAAAAAAAAAAACAAAAATATTTAAAAAAAAATCTAACTAGAGCTGGGCGTTGGTGGTGCATACCTTTAATCCCAGCACTCAGGAGGCAGAGGCAGATGGATCTCTGTGAGTTCAAGGCCAGCCTGGTCTCCAGAGCGAGTGCCAAGATAGGCTCCAAAGCTACACTGTCAAAAAAAAAAATCTAACTAGAGATTTTTTAAAGGCTCTTTTACTTTCTTCATTACTTAGAATAATCTAATTCTAAACATTTTTCTCTGACTTCGTGTTGGTGTTGAGAGTCTAGCAAATACATTTTCCTTTTAAATAAATTTATTTTTCCAGAAATAGCAATTATTTGATTGATAGAAAACTTTCTTTTTGTTGTTATTTTTAATCTGTCATCTTTATTTCATCAGGTAGAGATGAATATTCAAATAATGTTAATTAAGTTATTTTCAGTGTTGTGATAGTCATTTTCTACTAGCCCAGAAATTTCCTGATTTAGAGCAAACATTAACGCAATAGAAATGTTGCTTTTAATTTCTCTGTTTCAATGGAAGCAGAGGGAAAGGGCTTTCTAATTGAGTAGGTGTGTTTATATAAAAGTTTCAATGTAACCCATAATTTTCTAGCTATATCTCATGATGGAAATGATTCAGCCTCCTTAAATGCCAAATTAAGTAAGAATACATCAAATGTTCTGCTCTCTGGGTATTCAAAAATAGCTCAACATCTTAGAATTCTGGAAATTTGTGCTACAGTCACTATTTGAGACTAAATGAGTTTTTCTCATGACTTTTTCAATATTCATTGACCTTGAAACAGCAATGTGGAGCTCAGGCCTCATCCCAATGCCCAAACAGAAGACCACTTTGCTGTCAGCCAATCATAAGAGACTATCGTATTCAATAGCAATTTCAACAGTAAGAAGTGTTGATACCATTTGATATTGTTTTGTGAATTTTAAGTCCTTATTGAAGACTAACACATTAAATGCTCCATAGAGTTTTTTCCCATCTTCATTGTCATTTTGCCTTTCTAAGAGTTGTTGGAAAATTAGCCATAAGCTAGAGATACACTGAAAGGAAGCATTGTTTTCTCTGTCTTAGTTAGGAGAGACATCCATACCTAGGAGACCACCAGGCCACAGCACAGATGAACATGGCCATAAAGCCAGCTTGCCAGTGGGCACAAGCCTAAGGAATTCAAGGCAATAACTTTTAAGCAAACATAAACCAATTAATTTGAGAGATAGAAAATACCCTAGAGATAATTTAGGCAACATTTACAAAGAGGAATGTTGAGATTTGGGAAAGCAATTGACCCAATATCACACGGATTTATGGTATGAATTGCAAGACTTTGATTCAGACTCCTCTCTTCCAAGCCAGAGCTCTGTCAACTGCATTGTGATACCTTCTAGCCAAACTGGAATATCTCCTAGACTATTGTCATGCTGAGGGCCTCTGCTTCTTGTGTTTGGCATCTTCCTTAATAATACCTTAATAAAACCATATCTGATTCTCTTGTTCACAGCTATATGTAAATGAAGTTCCAATAAACTACACCAATGTGGCCACTGACAAAGGAGTGATCCATGGTCTGGGGAAAGTTCTGGAAATCCAGAAGAATAGATGTGACAAGAATGACACCACTATTGTGAGAGTAAGTTATATCAAGCGCCAGTGATAAAAATAATGGGTTGTGGGTTGTTTTTTTTTTTTTTAATTTTTAAACAGGAGGCCAGGGAGGGAGATGTCTCACTGGGTAAAGGTGCTTGCCACAAAGTCCACAACCTGAGTTCAGTCTCCAAGACCTATATGATGAGAGGAGACAAGTGAATTCTGCAAGTTGTCCTCCACACATGTACACACACACACACACACACACACACACACACACACACACACACACACACACGCACGCACGCACGCACTTGCACATGCACACACACACAAAATTTAATAAAAGTTGTTTAAATAATAGTAATTTTAAACTTAAAATTGTCTATTATATTATCTAGTTTAGTTCAAAACCTCCTCATTCATTATGACTGGGGCCGTAGCTCATAAGTAGAGCACTTGCCTAGTAAGCGTGAGGCCCTGGGTTCAATCCTGAGCTCTGAAAAGGAGACTACTTAGTGAGCATCTCTAATGTACCAGAAATAATGCAAGGCTGTAGATTACAAGGATGAGCAATACATGACCCAGTGAGCTCCTCATCTAATATGACGACATCATGCCTGGGGAAGCTTAGATAAAGACTAAGTTGAGCAGGATTCTGAAGCTCTGGATCCCTTGCAAAGGGAATCTGTGCTGGGGGGGGGGGCACGGGTCACCTTGACAGGCACTGACTAAGGTTGGTCAACCAGGAGAAGAGTGTGGAAATGGGTGACTTCAGTGTGACACAAACCCAGTGGTGCCAGCTTGCCACTGCGGGCTGTGAGACAGTGGAGCAGCTTTAGTAATAGTAACAGCTGCTGATGTTTGTTACATACTTGACATGTGTGTGGCATCACTCTAAACATTTTACACATATTAACACATAGAATTCTCACAACACCCTGAGAAGTCAGGACTTTGATTGTCTCCAGTTTACAGATGGGAAAATGAGTCACAGAGAGGTTTAATCACGAAGTAGCGAGCGGCAGAGAAGGGATTCAAACCCGGGCAGCCTGGCCCTAGAAATGAAATTTACAACAGTGACATTACCCTATCAAGCAATGACCTTCTCCTAGTTTAGGAGAAGGTTAACACTCAAAAGTGTCTGTCATTCTGTCTTTTGTTTTACCTATGTGTTATTTCACTGGAGAGTTCCAGATCTGCTGTGTCAAGGCAGGCACTGTGTGTGACACATTGTCTCTTTATCTGACCCTGTTCATTAAACAAGGGTCCTGGTGCTAAAGAATGCAGATTTAAATGGTTGATGTCTCCCACATTTTAAAAGGTTATTGAGTTCTTAAGACTATTGTAGCCAAAAACAGTGTTCAAATATGCAAGACCATAAAACATTAAGGAGGTTGAGAGATGTTCTCCCCCAATCTTCAGCCCTGTGTTCTAAAGCCTGCAGCTCCAAGCTCTCATTTTCAGCGTTATTTTGCACAGAATTTAATAACCTTGACATGACCTCCTTATCTCTACACTTTTTACCAAGGGTATGTGTGGGAGGTGTCCCCAGCAAGCAATCTGCCCACTAGGAACGAAACCACTGGTAAGTAATTTTATTTTGTTAAAAAAAAAAAAAGCCTCCAGATAAGAGAAAGTCCACAATGGAAAGCACATGTTTCTTCTGCCCCTTTCCCTTTCCTGGGTTTAGTTCCAGCTTTGCGCTTGCGTGCATTCATGTGTGCATGCGTGCATGCTGTGCATTTTTGAAGGACAGGGGTTATTTTAGCTTCCAGTGGTGGGATGTCACAACAGCAGGAGTGTGAGGCAGCTGGGCACTCTGCAGCCACAGTCTGGGAAGAGGGCAGGGCAGGTCTTGTGCCCTGCTCACTTCCTTCTTATATTTTTAAATTTCACTTTATTTTTTATTAATGAAATTTATTCTTTGGAAATATATACATTCTGATATAAACTCACCCCCATCCTCTCTTACCTGTCAACCCACACAAGGAAGTTCCTTTCCCACACTCATGGCTTCACTGAGTTTAACCAGGGTTGTTCATGTGACCATGGATGTGGGACTATGCACAGAACCTGGTGGGAGACACAACTGAAGACAATGACTCCTCCCGCCCATCCATCAATAATCAGTAGTTTCCTTGGTAGGCCTAGGACCCAATGGGCTCCTCCCCCATCCTTGACTGCTGACAGGCCTAGTCTTTTGTAAGCCCAGTGCTATGAATTTGTGGTTGCAATGGCTATGTCTGCCCAGAGAGTTCTCTCGGATGGCCCTTCTCCCTATTGGTGTGCATCTTTAGAGCTTGAAATTTGCATTCTGAGGGACTAAGGGAAATTTAATTAATAATTAAGATAGAGATGGGCCCAACATGCAATTCAAGAAGGTATTTTTCACTTTCTACGCTTTTATACTAACCAGTTAAGGACAGCAGCAAGATAGTCTATGAGAGAAGACAGTCTACATGTCCCACAGCCAGTCTGATACACTCCTCCCACCTGGTTCCCTTTTATAATTGAAGTCACAGCTGACCTTCTCAAAGAAACAGATGTAAACATTTTAAAAAGTAGACACATCTTTAAATCAATTAACAATGTGTTTCTTATAGTTTCTTTTCATACAAAAGCTACTTCCACTAATGACCATTACAAAGAATAAGCATGCTGTCCTTCTATATATAGCAAAGCAATAATAATTCATGATAAACAGTCAATACCAAATCAGTCACTTGGGTTTTAATTTGGTAGTATATATTATAAATCTTTAGGAGCAAACAATCTTTCTGAATTTGGCAGACTATAAATCAATAAACAAATTAAAGATTAAGATTAATGAATATACAAGGCTGGAAGGATATTTTTATCTGGCTGATTTTTAAATTCTTCTAAAATTGATTTAGTCTTCTAGAGAAATGCTCTTCATAGCAAGCCCTGCTTTACAGTATGACTTTGGGTTTTGCCACCTACCCTGGAGCAGCTGGCACTGTGAAGTTCACTTGTGTTCTTGCTTATGAAATAGCACCAAGAAGCCACAACCCACCCTTGCCAGAGTGTGTTAGGGGAAAAGGTACCACCTATTTCCCCATTTACAGAAATTGGGAAGCTTTCTTCCTAGCTAAAGGGATGACAGAATCCTTGTGATTTCACAGGATGAGACAAGGAAATGTATCTACACCATTTACTTCATGGGAAAGCGATCTGCATTCATTGGGTGCCAGCCAAAATGTGTGAGGACTGTCATTGTGAGTATGAGCTAGCCTTGCGGAGGCCTCAGTAACTGTGCCATGAGTTATACACTAGATTTCTCAGAATGCTTTGGCAGATGTTCTTCTTGCCATCTGCTCCTCATCTCATCATTGTTGTCACCCAAAGTAGTACTGGTTACAGGAAAATGTGGGAAGCCTGTAAATCAGAAAATGGATGAAAGCCAAAGCCCTCAACTGAGTAAGGAAGAAAATGAGGGTGTAAAAGGTGAAGGGGTGCCCTGATCTCACAACATATGCATGTGTGATTCAACTTAGCTACATTAATTAGTTAATTAAATGTAACCAAGAGACAAAGGATATGGTCAGCAAGGGGCACTTGGTCAGTCAGAATACCCAGGATTTCTGAATGACACTTTAGAATTTTCTGGAAAATCCTTTATAACTTAACTGTCCTGCTTCTTCCCTGGAGGATGAGCCCTCTTCTTCCAAGGGCTTACACTGTAGAGTGTGGGACTGGAGAGAGTTCTATGTCTTAATACATTTAAGAATAAAGTCAACGAAGCTCAACAGCCCTCCTATGGGGCTTCCCTGAACCACAAGAGGCTCTCAGAGAGTGCCACAGCATCTGCTCCTTCCATAGACGAAGCACCATCCAGAAAGGCCCCCGTTTGGAGGTGCTGAAGGCCTGTTGGGTCCAACACTCCTGCAGCATCATCTAAGTAACTCTTTGTTACTTAGAGCTGGTCAGGGACACCAGCCTATAATCCCAGGCTCAGGAAGTAGCAGAAGACGATGATCAGATGTTCAAGGCCAGCATCAGCTAATCAAGGCCCTGTTACTACAACAACAACAACAACAACAACAAGTTTGTTAATCTGGCCCAAGCCAGCTTTGCACAGGCCACCCTCCTAACTACTGAGATTACAGGCAATCTTCATTTGGTTTGTTCTTTCTGCCTCCCCTCCTTGGCATTCTTCATCTCTTGTCTTTTGATTCTCCTCTGCCCTGCCTGCAGAACTACAAGTGACCTGGGAAATGGCTGAGCCTCACTCAGTCCTCAGAGGGCTCTCTTCCCCTACCCCTTAGAAACTCTGAGTCTAAGAAACAGGCAGGCTCACACGGAATCCCAGGAGTCTCCAGAGCCTAAGATAAACGTGCACCACCTTGTCCTTCTGTTTCAGACAAGAGCGTGCTGTGCTGGCTTCTTTGGCCCACAATGCCAAGCCTGCCCTGGGAAAGGTCAGAATGTGTGCTCTGGGAATGGCTTCTGTCTGGATGGTGTGAATGGCACTGGCACATGCGAATGCGAGCAGGGCTTCAATGGGACAGCCTGTGAGACCTGCACAGAGGGCAAGTATGGTGTCCACTGTGACCAAGGTGAGCATAGCTCCTGCCCAGACCCTGGCCCCCTCAGTCCTCCCAGACCCGAGCCAGCAGCAGGTGATAAAAGAGCAGTAGCTTCAGTGCTCTCTACCCAGGCTCTCCTCAGGCAGCAGGAATCACCCAATATTATGATCGCAAAGTATAAGACTCTCTGTGAGCCAGTTATAGTATTCCCAGCATTCAGGAAGCTAAGGCAGGAAAATTGCCCTGCATCTGAGACCACCTTAGGCTACAGAGAGTCACCAATGTTTATTTGTTTGTTTGTTTTAAGCTTAAATTATTTTGTCTGTATAGAGCCGTATTCCAGTCATTGATCTAGATGTACCCACTCCTCCCCAGTTTGTTTGCTGACATTTTCAGTCTAACTCTGTCTCTCAGTTCGCCTGCATGTGCTAATCACCATGATTAAACTTTCACTGTGGGCTTGCTCAGTAGTTAGTGGGAGGAAAACAAATTTTTTTTTTTCCGAATGACTCATTTAATCCCAAAGGAACTTTACTGCACTAGCACTGCTGTACCCATTTTACAAATAAGGATATTAAGGCCAGGAACACAAATGAGTTCCCCCAATGTCAGCTGAGGAGAAGCAGACCTCATGTCTGAATACATACCTTTCTTGACCCCAAAGTAAAGGTCACTCCTTGATCCACCATCAGTACATGCCACAGTTTGATGTTTAATGGGTTAGAGGTACAGCACAGGTCCTCATGAACATTCACATCCCGCTTCCATGTACCCAAGGACACCGGGAGGGCTTAGATCAAAAAGCAGCTCCTTGTTCCAGCCAGTCCTAAAACCATCAACTCGCTATCACTGTGTTCTTACCAGCCAATCTAAGCCCCACAAAACTAACACATAACTGAATGGCTGAAATTTGCCCATATAATGTATCACTGAAGTTAGTGGGTTAATTTTATCTTTCTGTGTTGTTTGAGAGACTTGCTTCCATTCATGCAATACTTTCTAACCTAGAATCTGTGGGTGACTCCATGGGGTCCACTAAGACCCAGAGCAGAATGCTTTTGGTGACAAGTGGTATTCAAATCTTTCACCAAGTTCTTATTCATTCAGTTATTCTTTTTAAATTTCCTATACACATATCTGTAATGTTCTTTCACCAAGGTTCCCACAATTGTCCTCTCTTCATCTGCCCCTCCCACTGAACCCCTCTTCTCCCCGAGCGCCCCCTTCTATTCTCATATCTATTTTTTTATGAACCACTGCATTTAATTAGGGTTGACTGCATGAGCATGGGTCAATGGTTATTTACGTAAGCAAGGGCACTGTGCCAGTGGCTACACTATACTTTCACTGTAACCTTTAACTGCCTATAGCTCCCTTTGGTTGAGTGGGGTCTTACAAATTCCTCCCCCATCTGGGGAATGTTGGTGAGCCAAGTTTCATGCAGGTCTTATGCAGGTAGCAGTGGCTGAACCATGAACTATAATAGTGCCAGTTTGAGTTCATGGTTGCAAAACAACCACACCATGTCCAGAAGATGGTGTTGACAGCTCTCTTTCCCATCGTGTTCTTTCCACTTCTTCTACAATGTTCCCTGAGCCTTGGAGGGGTATCTTAGCTACTTTTCAATTGCTGTGACAAAACACCATGGCAAAGACAAGAAAATATTAAAATTGGGGCCTCATGGATCCAGAGAGCTAGAGTCCATGACTATTATGCGAGAAAGCATGGCAGCAGGCAGGCAGGTATGGGGCTGGAGCATAGCTGAACACTTACATCTTATCCACAAGCAGGAGGCAGAGAGGGGCCTATCTGGGAATGACATGGACTCTTGAAACCCCAAAGCCCATCCCCAGTGACATATCTTTAGCAAGGACATACCTCTTAATCTTCCCCAGCCAGTCTACCAGCTGGAGAGCAAGCATTCAAATCTATGAAGCTGTGGGGGTCATTCTTATTCAAACAACCACAAGGTGTGATATCAATGTGCTGTTCAGGGTTGAGCACTCAACGGTCACTTGTTCTCATCACTGAAATGATTATGAGCCTCTACATTAGCCAGTTAACTACTTCCCACTGTAAATAAATAAATGCCTTTCTGACCAAGGCCAAGAGCAGCACTAGCCCACAAGTATACACATAAACATTTAGAGGGTGGTTTGACACCATGTCCATTCAGCAAAATAACAGTAATAAGTTTCCCTCTGGAGCCATTGTCTTCCTAGCTCTTGAGTTTGACCAGGTTTACAATATCATGTCTGAGCTTCTCTTAAGGAACAGGCCTAAAATCAAATAAGAAATGTGTTGGTTCCCCCTTTAACAGTGGATATTATTGCACTAATGGTCACATCTTTCCTGGAATGGCAAAACCCTGCATAGTTTTTGAGCCTTTGGGTGCTCCCTGACCAGCAGCTCACAAGAAGGTACCCACACCTGGACCTGGACTTTTTCTTTAATCCGCATGACTTCTAGAAGTAGTGTTGTCCACACTCCTTTTAATAAATAGTATTTTTAAACTGGCTTACAACATAATAGGCTTTTTCATATCTTCATCTAATCTTTTTGGGGGGTGGGGACCTCATGTTTATTGAGCATTTACTACATGTTTAATGATACATTGTCCCTTTACATTTTATGCATGTCATCACTAGGTCTTACATGTAAAGTTTAATGAATTTCTTATATATCTATACCCATAATCCAGGACTCAAGGCAAGGCAAGAAACACCTCAACTCTTCAGCAAATTCTTGAGGAGATTCAGGACCCTGCTTTAAGATGAAGGAACCATCAATTCTTTGTCTTTGGAGAAGGCAGAGCAAACAGGTTTCCACAAACCTGGTATCAAATAGACACTTTTTTAAAGACAGGGTCTCACTACTAGCCCTGGCTGGCCTGGATCTCACTATGTCTACCAGGCCATCCCTGAACTCAGAGGTGTGCACCACCATGCCCAGCCAGATGGACATCTTTTGAAGTCTACTTTCTTAGGGTCCCATATGATCCCGGATCCTGAAATGACCCTCACTGAGGACAGTTTAGTTCTAAGTCACATTCCCACAGTCCCATAACTGGCATGAAGTAGACTAGTTGGCCTGATAGCCTGTGTCCCTGTGACCTCTGACCTCAGGCCTCCACAAGACCCTGGTCAGAGACTGGGTACAGAGAAGTACACCCCGTAAATGGTAAAGGGAATGTTGAACTTGAGTCTGGTCATGTTTTCTACTTAGCATGCTCTTGCGTCCATGGGAGATGTAACCAAGGACCTTCAGGAGACGGCTCCTGCGACTGTGATGTTGGCTGGCGAGGAGTAAACTGTGACAGTGGTAAGAGCGAGTCCTTCTTCTCAGTCCTTAGCCTGCTTCTCAGAAGACACATTGTTTTCCTTTCTAAAGTAGAAACGATACCATTAGTACTTGCTGAGAATAAGGATAACTCTGCTGCAAAAATGTTGTGAAATAAGGAAAAGCATAAAAAAGAAACCAGGTCGCTCATATGCCCAATGCTGCAAACCCCTATTGGTGATATTCTGTGTGACTAAGTACAGACCGTAAGTGTGGGGAGCAGACTACTTATTTTATAACCTTCTGCATGCCACAAAAACAATGGACATTTTCCTCCATGTGAATGTGCCTGCTTCAACATCATTGATGATGTTACTAGAAACAGAACCATTTTAAGCTTCTTTGCCACAGTGCTGGTGAATGAATGGCTGCCTCACCCATGATAGATATGCAAGCCATCTAGCCCTCAGTTACAACCCCTCCCTAATGGCACTTTCTAAAACCATAAACAGTGTCACAAGGAGTGTGTATTATATGCCTCTTTCCACATTTGTCTTGTTAATTCATGTGTTCAACTCTGAGGTGGGTATCTGACAGGAGCTGGTATTCTCAGGAAGGGTTTTGCTGCTCGTTTTGAAATGGTCCAATAGCAGTGTGTTAATCCCCCCCAACTTCAGGGTCTGATGGAGAGCTCATTTGCTCCAGTCTCCCATTGCATTGGTGTTTCTAATTGTACTCCAGGGGACAGTGATGATAGGAAAAGAATAGCTTCAAAGACGTGGAAAATCTGCACACATTTAGAGATCCAAGGGAATGCAGGGTGTGAGAACAGAGGCAAAAAGGCAAGCAGATTCACATGAAGGAAAATGTCCATTGTTTTTGTGACATACAGAAGATTATAAAATAAGTAGTCTGCTCTTCTGCTTACCAAAAGTGGCCCACTAGACACTCACATTCCGAGCCAGGCTTCTTACCCATTTAAAGTTTGAGAATAGGTTGAGATCATTTCAGCCCCAAGACCTCTAATCATTCACTTTACTGGATAAAACTTCGTTGGACTTTTGTCTTGTTGCGAGAGCACCAGCTATTCTGAGGGAAACTTCGAAGGGAACCAGCTACTAGATGGTTCGATTAGTCTTTGCCCCTATACCCAGGTTGGACGACCGATTTGCACGTCAGGACTACTAGGGACCTCCACCAGAGTTTCCTCTGGCTTCACCCTGCTTAGGCATAGTTCACCATCTTTCGGGTCCTAACAAGTGCACTCGTGCTCCACCTCCCTGACGTGGCAGGCGAGACGGGCCGGTGGTGCACCCTTGGGGAACTGGAGAGGCCTCGGGATCCCACCTCGGGCCCCCGGACGGTGCCCTTCACCTTCATTGCGCCACAGCAGCTTTCGTGTGAGCCCCATGTTTGTTTTCATTTAAATGGGGTTGGTTATAAATGGTAATGAGCATAGTCAATCTCTTTTTAAAGGAAAAAATAAGGGGGAATAGGATATAGGAATGAGTACTTTGCATTGGTATGGATTTTCATTTATTGATACAACTTTAAGGTCAATTTTGTGATATGCATATGTCTCCTCTTGTTTAGGTATTGTGTTTATACAGATTTTTTAAAATGATATGCATAATTAAATACAGGTTATATAGTCACCTATGGTAGTCAGAACTTATAATTAGGTTAGTTAGGTTTTCTAAATATACAGAGATGTATTTGAGATGGATAGGTATTCTTCAAACCTTTCAAAGACCTACATAATATATGGCATTTAAATGGTTTAGGGTTTTTCTTGGCAGTGAGACACAACTGCTCCTGGCACACCAATTACGTCAGAAAGGAGGATGGGCATTGAAGAAACTCCTTATGGAGTTTGCTTTCAACATGGCAAGATTAGCCATTTGGGCAAGAAACTGCTCTTGCCTGGACTGTTTGTTACTGTATAAACTGGACATGGAGGACCCACAAGAACTTACAGAACTTACAGTAAGTTTTGGACTGCTGAACTTACAAAACAAGACAGTACTGAAAGGTTCCTGTTGAAATGGAGAGGTGTGCCAGACACAGTATGGCCTATGGGCTGAAGATAGATACCCCAATATTACAGAGGAACTTTGGGTGATTGTCCAGGTAGCAAGATGTCTCTGTCAATTTTAGAGTTTATATATTATCCTTCTGTGATCTTTGATAGAGTTGAAAACAGATAGTTATGGATATAGCTTTCTTCAGTTATTATAAAAGATGTTATCCTTTTTATATTTTTGTAATTTTTTTATTAGTTCAAATTAGTAACAAGCTTGCTTCACATGTCAATCCCTCCTCCCTCTCCCTCCCCTCCCTTTAAGCCCTCCACCCCTAGCCTCCCAGCTGTCCCCCACCCCATCCACCCCCTACTCTCCAGGCTGGGTAGGGCCCTCAATGGGGGCTCCCGAAAGTCCACCACATCATCCTGGGCTGGGCCTAGGCCCTCCCCATGTGTCCAAGCCAAGATGTGGGATGGGCTCTCAAAGTCCCTTCTTACAGCAGGGAAAAATACTAATCCACTACCAGGGGCCCCCTAGAGTGCAGAGGCCTCCTCATTGACATCCAAGTTCAGGGGTCTGGATCAGTCTGGGGTCAATGTGCTCCCCCTTGTTCAGGCCAGCTGTTTCTGTGGGTTTCACCAGCCTGGTATTGACCCCTTTGATCTTCATTCCTCCCTCTCTGCAACTAGGTTCCAGAGTTCAGGTCAGTGTATATCTGTGGGTGCCTGCCTCTGCTTCCATCAGCCACTGGATGAAGGCTCTAGGATGGCATAAAAAGTAGTCGTCAGTCTCATTATAGGGAAAAGGCATTTAGGTTATCCTTTCCACCATTGCCTAGATTGTCAGTTCGTGTCATCCTTGTAGATTTCTGGAAATCTCCGTCGTGCCAGATCTCTCCTCGGACCTATAATGGCTCCCTCTGATATTGTATCTCTCATCCTGCTCTCCTCTATTCTTCCCCCAAATCAACATTTCTGCTACTCCATTTCCTCCTCTCAAATCTTCTCATCCTCTCATTCTGGCAGCTCCCTCTCCCCTACCCTCATGCTCCCAATTAGTTCAGGAGATCCTGCCCATTCCCATTCTACAGGGTCCATGCATTTTTCCCTTAGAGTCCTTCTTGTTTTCTAGTTTCTTTGGTGAAGAGGATTGTAGGCTGGTAATCCTTTGCTCTATGTCTAAAATTCATATATCAGTGAGTACATACCGTGTTTGTCTTTTTGTGACTGGGTTATCTCACTCAGAATGGTTTATTCTGATTCCATCTATTTGCCTTCGAATTTCAAGATTCCATTGCTTTTTTTCTGCTGAGTAGTACTCCATTGTGTAAATGTACCACATTTTCTCTATCCATTCTTCAGTTGAGGGACATCTAGGTTGCTTCCAGGTTCTGGCTATTACAAACAATGCTGCTGTGAATATGGTTGAACATATGTCCTTGTTATATGAATGTGCATTATTTGGGTATATGCCCAAGAGAGGAATTGCTGGATCTTGAGGTAGACTGATTCCCATTTTTCTGAGCAACTGCCATACTAATTTCCAAAGTGGTCTTACAAGTTTACACTCCCACCAGCAATGGAGGAGTGTTCCTTTTTCTCCACATCCTCTCCAGCATAGATTGTCATTGGTTTTTTTTATATTTTATTTTATTTATTTATTTTTTATTTTAGCCACTCTGGCCAGTGTAAGAGTTGTTTTGAGTTGCATTTCTCTGTTGGCCAAGGATTTTGAGCAACTTCTTAAATGTCTTTCAGCCTTTTCAGATTCCTCTGTTTGGTGTTTTGGTGGGTAGCTTCTTGAGTTCATTGTATATTTTGGAAATCAGCCCTCTGTCAGATGTAGGGTTGGTAAAGATCTTTTCCCATTCTGTGGGCTGTTGATTTGTCTTACTGACTGTGTCATTTGCCTTACAGAAGCTTCTCAGTTTCAGGAGGTCCCATTTATTAATTGCAGATCCCAATGTCTGTGCTAATGGTGTAATGTTCAGGATCAGTCTCCTGTGCCAGTTCGTTCAAGAGTATCTCCCACTTTCTCTTCTAGAAGGGTCAGTGTGGCTGGATTTATGTTGAAATCTTTGATCCATTTGCACTTAAGTTTCGTGCAAGGTAACACATAAGGATCTATCAGCAATCTTCTGCATGTCCGAATCCAGTTGTACCAGCACCATTTGTTGAAGATGCTATCTTTTTTCCATTGTACAGATTTAGCATCTTTGTCAAAAATAAGGTGTTGGTATGTAGGGGAAGCTGTAGCCACGCCTTCTTAGGGGCTGGCTACAAGAGTACCTGAGGGCTTGTGCAAGTAAGTAAATGCAGTGTCTCAATGCGCTTAGCTTCATCTTGCAGAAATGATAGCATTGGAGAAACCTTGGAGCTTTAGATAAGGAACTATAGAAACCATCTGAACTCTTTGGTATAAAGAAGAGCAGCGGCCATGTACTGGAGTTGTGTTTGGACTAGCTTGGAATGTAAGCTAGACGTTTTCATGCACTTTCAGGACAGAATGGAAGTTAGCAGTATCCATGCATGTTTGCATCATTACACTGAAAATGTAATGTTTTAGCACAGGGCAAATAAAATTATTACAAGGATTAAGCTAGAATAAAAAGCTTTAAATTTTGCATATGTCTATGGTATTTTGTTGAGTATTTTTGCATCGATGTCCATGAGGGATATTGGTCTGTAGTTCTCTTTCTTAGTCTTATCTTTGCGTGGCTTGGGTATCAAAGTAATTGTAGCCTCGTAGGAAGAGTTTGGCAATGTCCCTTCTGCTTCTATTGTGTGGAACAATTTGAGGAGTACTGGTATTAGCGCTTGTTAGAATTCTGCAGTGAAGCCATCTGGCCCTCGGCTTTTTTTGTTGTTGTTGTTGAGAGGCTTTTGATGACTGTTTCTATTTCATTAGGGGTTATAGGTCGATTTAAACTGCTTATCTGTTCTTGGCTTAATTTTGGTAAGTGATATCTATCCAGAAAATTGTTCATTTTCTTTAGATTTTGGAATTTTGTGGAGTACAGGTTTTCAAAGTATGACCTGATGATTCTCTGGATTTCCTCAGTGTCTGTTGTTATATCCCCCTTTTTGTTTCTGATTTTGTTAATTAGTGTGCTCTCTCTGTCTCTCTCTCTCTCTCTTGGTTAGTTTGGATAGAGGTTTGTCTATCTTGTTGATCTTCTCAAAGAACCAACTCTGTTTCATTGATTCTTTGTAATGTTTTCCTAGTTTCTACTTTATTGATTTCAGCCCTCAGTTTGATTATTTCCTGGAGTCTACTCCTCTGTGGTGAGTTTGCTTCTTTTTGCTCTAAAGCTTTCAGTTGTTCTGTCAATTCTCTCGTGTGACTATTCTCCAGTTTCTTCATGTGGGCACTTAGTGCTATGAACTTTCCTCTTAGCACTTCTCTCAGAGTGTCCCATAAGTTTGGGTATGTTGTGTCTACATTCTCATTAAATTCTAGGAAGTCTTTAATTTCTTTTTTTATTTCTTCTTCAACCCAGGAATGGTGCAATTGGGTGTTATTCAATTTCCACGAGTTTGTAGGTTTTCGGCAATTTGAATTCTGCTGTTGAATTCTAACTTTAAAGCATGGTGATCTGATAAGATACAGGGGTTATTTCAATTCTCTTGTATCTTTGGAGGTTTGCTTTGTTGCCAACTGTGTGGTCAATTTCAGAGAAGATTCCATGTGGCGCTGAGAAGAAGGTATATTCTTTTGTGTTTGGATGGAATGTTCTATAGATATCTGTTAAACCCAGTTGGGTCATAATTTCTGTTAGATCCTTTGTTTCTTTGTTAATTTTCTGCCTGGTGGTCCTATCTAGTGGTGAAAGCGGGGTGTTGAAGTCTCCTACTATAAGTGTGTGTGGTTTTATGTGTGGTTTGAGCTTTAGTAATGTTTCTTTTACAAATGTGGGTGCCTTCGTATTTGGGGCATAGATGTTCAGGATTGAGACTTCATCTTGATGGACTTTTCCTGTGATGAGTATGAAATGCCCTTCTTCATCTCTTTTGATTGATTTTAGTTTGAAGTCTAATTTGTTAGATATTAGGATTACTACACCAGCTTGCTTCTTGGACCCATTTGGTTGGGAAATCTTTTCCCAACCCTTTACTCTGAGGTAACGCCTGTCTTTGAAGTTGAGGTGTGTTTCTTGTATACAGTAGAAGGATGGATTCTGTCTTTGTATCCATTCGGTTAGCCTGTATCTTTTTATAGGCAGGTTAAGTCCATTGACATTGAGGGATATTAATGTCCATTGGTTGTTGGTTCTTGTTTGTTTTGGATTTATTGTTGGTGGTGTCATTGTTTGTGGATTTCGCCCTCCTGTTTCTTTTCATGTTTGGTAAAATTGGATGATCTATTGCCTATGTTTTGTGAGTGTAGTTATCTTCATTGGGTTGGAGTTTTCCTTCCAGAACTTTCTGTAGTGCTGGATTTGTGGATATGTATTGTTTAAGTCTGGTTTTGTTGTGGAATATCTTGTTTTCTCCATCTATAGTGATTGAAAGTTTTGCTCGGTACAGTAGTCTGGGTTGGCATCCATGCTCCCTTAATGTTTGTCGGATATCTATCCAGAACCTTCTGGCTTTCAAAGTTTCCATTGAGAAGTCGGAGTGATTCTGTTTGGTTTGCCTTTATATGTTACTTGGCCTTTTTCCTTTGCTGCTCTTAATATTTTCTCTTTATTCTGTAGGTTTGTTGTTTTGATTATTATGTGTCGAGGGGACTTCTTTTTGTGGTCCAGTCTGTTTGGTGTTCTGTAAGCTTCTTGTACTTTCATAGGCATATCCTTCTGTAGGTTGGGGAAGTTTTCTTCTATGATTTTGTTGAATATGTTTTCTGTACCTTTGAGCTGTATTTCTTCACCTTCTTCTATACCTATTATTCTTAGGTTCGGCCTTTTCACAGTGTCCCATATATCTTGGATATTTTGTGTTAGGGATTTGTTGGGCTTGAGATTTTCTTTGGTGGATGACTGTATATCCTCTAGAGAGTCTCCAACAACTGAGATTCTGTTTTCCATCTCTTGAATTCTATTACTTATACTCACATCTTTAGTTCCTGATCATTTATCCAGCCTTTCTATTTCCAGCATCACCTCATTCTGTGTTTTCTTTATTGTTTCTATTTCAGCTTTCATGCCTTGGACTGTTTTGAGTGCTTCCTTTACTTGTTTGGTTGTTTTTTCTTGGCTTTCTTTAGATTCTTTAAGAGATTTGTTTATTTCTTGAATTTTTTGGTTTGTCTTTTCCTCCACTTCATGTAATTTTTTGCTTGTTTTTTCTTCTATTTCTTTAAGGGATTTTCTTATTTCCTCTTTAAAGGTCTCTGTCATCTTCCTAAGATAATTTTTGAGATCCATCTCTTCTTTATCCTCTATGTTGGGCTTTTCAGATCTTGCTGGTGTGGAGTCCCTAGATTCTGGTGGTGTCATATTGGTCTTTCTGTTGTTGAGTGTGTTCTTATTCAGTTTTCTTCCCATGTCTTCTTCCAGTGGGTGCAGGTGGGGTCTCTCTCTCTCCTCTTGTTACCCGGTGGTGTGTGGGGCCAAGACTTCAATGTCTGCAGCTCTAGATGGTCTTGCCTCTCCTGGTAGTCTCCTCTCTCAGTAAGGGTCGAGCTGGCAGCAAAAAGGGGAAGGAAAAAGGGTAGTTTCCAGACTCAGGGAGCTCCTCCCTGCCTGGGCGGGTCCACTCTAAGCAGGCACAGGCCCAGAGAGATCCGGGGTGAATGGGAAGTTGGGTAGGAATAGGGCTGGAGCAGAGGGTACACTCACCTCAGTAGGGGTCAGGCTGCCGGAGGAGAACGTTGTCCTTTTTATTTAGACAGAAAAGAGGAGATGATGGGGGAAGTTGCTTCTGTGTATGTGTTTGTCTTATTGGATGATAAATAAAGTACTGTTTGACCAAAGAGGCAGCAAGTTAGGTGAGACTAGGAGTCAAGGAGGATTCTGGGAAATGTAGTAAAGAAGTGGTGATCCAGGCAGGAAGTGACATAGCAGGGAGACTCAGATAAACAAAGGCAAGAAGGAAGTGGGCTCCTTCTTTCTTCCTCCAGAGTAAACATGTGAGCCCAGGCAGACAGGATGCTTGCCAATGGCGTCCAATAAGATAAGTCTTATAAAATATATAGATTTATGATAATTAAGACTGAGCTAGCAGATGAGAAATCCTAGTCATTGGCCAAGCAGCATTTGTACCTAATATAAGTCTCTGTGTATTATTTTGGCCATCCACATGGCAGGCAGAACTCAAGCGGATGGCAGAAAGATTTATCGTTAACACTTCTTCCCACACATACAGTCTGTACTCCGTCACATAGAGTATCACCAATAGGGGTTTGAAGCATTGGGCATATGAGTGAATTGGCTTCTTTTTTGTGCTTTTCCTTATTTCACAACATTTTTGCAGCAAGGAGTTACCCTTATCCTCAGGAAGTACTAATGGTATCGTTTCTTCTGTGGGAATGTAGGGGGGCCAGCAAGAACCAGACCACTAAAAAATAGACACATTGGCTTCCTAACTCAAACAAGTAGGAAGCCACTAAAGAGTTTTAAACATGGTTGCAATAATATCTTCTTTGTATGGAAGAGAAAACAATCAGGCACCAGATTGATGAAAATGACCCTGGAATAGCATCAGAGACACTATTGTCCCTTCTGAGGCAGCAACTACAAAGAAGGTCACAAGTGCCCACTAGCCCTGTGAGGGCTCCAGTGATGTGGTTTGTCTGAGGGACTGTCATTGCCAAAGCTCCAGGAGAATGCAGAGCTATACAAACACCAAAATTGGGGATTCTGAAGTATTTCAGACAAGGGGGACATCCCAGAGCAGGCACCAGATGTTGAGATGCCAAATCAGGATTCAGACAGTCTGGAAGAGGGCCATGGAGAGTGGTAGGGGTCACAAAAGCAGGACGATATCCTGAGTTAATCCCTAGAATAAATGCTTCTAAGAGCACAGTGCATGAAAGACCAACTTCATTTAAAGGGACAGGGAACAGTCTAGAAGCTATGGCAACTTTCCTGGAGACAATTAGTGTAATTCTTAAATAAGGCAGCAGCAGAACTTCAGTGTGGACAAAGGAGGCCCCTGGGTGTCAAATGAAGTGGAGACTGGAGGATGCAGGAGATGCTGAGGATGGATCCATGGATGTCAGATGAAGCAGAGACTGGTGGATGCAGGAGATGCTGAGGATGGTGCCCAGACCATGACCCAGGCAGCAGCATGGACAGTGGTTAATTACAGAAGAGGACAGCTAGATCACTCAGTCTAGGAGTCACCCCTTGTCCACTCTTCACTAACATCTCTGAATATTCTACTTATCCATGTCTATGGAATCTCTCTTCCCACCTGCTCTGTCACCAGAAGACTTGTGATCTAGCACTCTACCATCCATCCTTGACCCTGTCTCTTTTCTATCCTCCACATGACCACAAGAAAGAACTTTCCAAAACACAGATGAAAGAGATAACACTTCTCACCCTACTCCATCCCCAGGACTTCTTTACAACTTGCTATGGCTTTTCATCACCTACAGAACAAGATTCAGAGTCCCCATTGGGAACATTCAAAGGCCAGTTACCAGCTGGCATCTAGTGGTTAGCAAGTGTTAGCACCTACCCTATTTAAAGTGTGTAGTCTCACAAGGAGCATCCACTCTGAGACACCTCATTAGTGTACTTGACCTTCAGGTTATCTTTGGGTCCCCTGGCAGCCAACATGAAAAGTGTTTATTCAGTGGCAAGGATTTACATAGTTAAAAATGACTTTGTGGTACTCAGTCTTCTCCTACTACTAGGGACTAAAGCAAGAATTCACAGGTAATTGGTCTTCTTTTCCAGAGATCACGAAGGACAACTGCAATGGGACCTGCCACACCAGTGCCAAGTAGGTGTCCCCTGACCTCTAGGAACAATACAAACTCAGTAGTTCTCATCTCAGGCCCTCCCCTGGGGGAAGTGTTTTCCTGACACCCTTGAAGAGAATGTAGGATAGATATACTTAAAGAAGAAACTGAATGTCTCTGAAGAAACCACAATGAGCTTGCCAGATCCAGCACATTCCATAAGCAGTCAGTGACATACCATTGACAAGAATGCCAGTTGTTACCCTAGCCCATACCACAAGGACCTTTCATGGAGGGGGTATCACTTTTATTAAACATTGGCCCAGTCCACAACCCAGACTAATGTCACTTTTTCTTCCTTACTGCCATAGGGCACATCCTCCTGTAAACTAATAAAAAGCCTAGTAGCTGGAGTTAGACCTGAACCCAAGGTCATCCTCCATCATTGCCATGTGACCTGGGGGCCAATTCTTTACTTCCTCCCTGCCTTGTTTTTTTCACTTATGAGTGGCAATAATAATTACCCTGCTCTTCAGGGGCGGTTATCTCACCTGTGAACAACATGAAGTAAGCAAAGCTCATGGGTAGCGCTGTGGACTGTATGGTTTGGCTGGAGTGGCTGTGGTTCTTCACCGGCTGTGGTGGGATCATGCCAGGAAACAACTATCTCTCAAGCTGTAGGCAGAGCCTCTGAGTGCTTCATAGAGTCACAAGCCTGGATGCTGGCTGAAGGGGGGATTATAGGTCACACGTGGGATGCTGTATTTCTCTGAACAATGTCATTTGTGCTTTTCCACCGCAGCTGCCTACTTAATCCAGATGGCAAAGCCTCGTGCAAATGTGCAGCAGGATTCCAAGGGAACGGGACAGTCTGCACAGGCAGGTGGAGCAGAGATCTGCTAAGGGCTTGTGTGGGCTGAGACATCCGACTGGGCCTCAGGAGCTGGTGCCAATCACTGGTGGTGACTCTGAGCAACTGAGGGTACCCAGTTCTGCATGGCTGGGCATGTTGCTTTGGGCTAGGCAGGCAACTGCATCTGTTTTACACATACTACACTGCATCTAAGCAGTGGCACACAACCTTGAGAGCAATTGGAATCAGCTCCTGGCTTTAAAGGTTATAGATCTGATTGATAAAGGCTGAGGCATCAGACTCAAGAGTGCATCCGTAAAGGTTTAAGTCCTGGTTCTTCCTCCTGCCAGACTCATAACCTCACATGGGTGTTTAACTACCCTGAGCCCCTCTGCTCATTTGTAAAGTAAGCATAAAAACCACCTTCCTTGCAGAGTGCTATGAAGGGTGAAATGGTCTCTCTGAGTACAATGGCCAAATAGGGCAGAGGTCAGAGGTCAGGCCCTTGCCTCGTTATTAGACCTCTGAGTTTGAATTGAAATGCTTACATCTGTGTTACTTCAGGAATGTTGCTTGGCTGTGTCTTTAACCTTACATTGGGTAGTTGTATATGATCCAGATTATGCTTGTAGAGTGCTAAGAAATGTGAGCTATTATTCTTAGAGAATATAACACATTTAGCACTAGAAAGGAAGAAATTCAGAAATCTTTCAGTGTCCTGGCACTGGGATGAATGCTGCTCTCAGCCTTAATTAGAGAAACTTGTCTTTTCAGTGAAGGATGGTGACTGCAGACTCATGGATGCTCACGGTGCTGAAAATAAGTCACAGTTGAGTTCTCAGCCCTAAACAGGATATTCATAGCACCCCATCTAATGCTCAGGGACACTGAGAAAGAGGGAGCTGAAAGAATGTAAGAGCCAGAAGATAGTGCAAGGGGGCTGGAAATGCTGTCTGCTGAGTGTGGATAGCCCTCACAATCATGGTCTCAGCTTCAGTTTCCCACACCTGGTCTGCACAAGGCCAAGCCTGTTCTCACCCAATTGTGGGTTGGGGGGAGCTCAGAGGGCCCCTCTCTCTGCTGAACTATTGGCTATTGGTAGATTCTGAGATAGGCACAGTCATTGTCTACAGTTGTGTAGCTAGCTTCTGATGAGCCTACCAATGCCCAGCAGAGAATTCCAAACCCATGGTCTCATGGACAGCCTGGGTAAACTCAATAGTTTGAAAGCAAAAGGATATTAATGTGGGAAATGGACTTGTGAAGAGGTAGCTTTAGCAGGGGTAGGTGGGAGACAGAGTAGTGGTGAGAATAACCAGGATGCATTATTATACAGGTATGAAACTGTTAAAGAACCAACTTAATAAAAGTTACAATGAAAAACAAACAAACAAAAACAAAAAAGATGGATCCTTACAAGGAACAACCCTTGGGGTTGCTCTTTGGCCTACACACTCACATGCATACACATCTCTGTGTGTCTTTGTCTCTCATACACACAGTCAAGAATGCAAATACAAAATGAGAAATCCAAATTCAGTAATAACTTAGAGCCGTAACACTTCCTCTGCTTGTGAGAACACAGACAATGAAATGCTCTATTCACCTCAGGCTGAACTCCTAGAAAATGAGAGAACACAAGAGTTTTCTCTAGTGCCATTTGGGTCTTCCTTTAATAAACATTTGTGAGCTATGATTTATAAATACTAACTGATCCATTCTGAATCAGTAAACAATGTGATGGCATGCATCAAACACATGCACCCACCAATGCAATCAAAACACAGCACAATTCGGCCAAAACCTCCTGTGAACTAGCTGGCATTAGCTCTACTGACCCCTATTCCTGCTCAGAGACCCCTGATAGTCTTTCTGTGATATCAGAGAGTTTTGTCTCTTCTAGAATCTGGTGAGAATGGAATTATGGATGCTAATGAGTCTGGCTCATTTCACTCACCTGTTTCCATGTTTGAGCTAATTTCATTGAGTAGATAAACCACCACCTCCATATCCTACTCTCTGATTGGTGTTTTCAGGGTTTGACTATCATGAATAAAATGTCTATCACACACACACACACACACACACACACACACACACACACACACACACACACACACAAAGCTTTTAGCATCATTTTTCTCTGAGTACCTTGTCCTGGGGGCTTTGACCCAGTTAGAGACAGAACAGTTAGCTTTCTAGACCATCTTAGCCTAAGAACTCTCAGAGGGTGCAGGCTGTCCTGGCCCTGGGGCCACATGTTCCCTGCAGAAGGAAGTACAAAGTCTACTAGGAAAAATAGCTGGAAAAGACAAAGTGAATTTTTTTCCTTGTCCTCCATCTTAGCCAGCATTAGTATTATTGTAATGAAACACCATGACCAAAGCAACTTGAGGAGGAAAGGGTTTGCTCCACTTCTGCTTCCATACCACCGTTTATTGTTGAAAATAGTCAATAGTGGAGCTCAAGCAGGGCAGGAACCTGGAGACAGGATCTAATGCAGAAGCTATGGAGGGTGCTACTTACTGGCTTGTTCTCCGTGGCTTGCTGAGCCTGCTTTCTTATAAAACCCAGGACCAGCAGCCCAGAGATGGCACCACCCACCATGGACTGAACCCTCCGCCATCAATCACTAATTGAGAAAATGATCTACAGGTTTGCTTACAGCCTGATGTTATAGAGGCATTTTCTCAATCGAGGTTCCCTCCTCTCTGATGACCATACCTTGTGTCAAGTTGACATAAAACTAGCCAGCACACTCTGTGTTGGGTAATTAACCACATTGATCAAGTGTCTTCTGGGGTTGTTCTAAAGGCTTCCTTTTATCAATGGCTCAGGTTTAAAAAAAAAAATTTCTTCTCCTGTCTCTTGCCTCTTCTGCAGCCATCAATGCCTGTGAGGTCAGCAACGGAGGATGCTCTGTCCAGGCTGTCTGTAAAAGAACCACCCCAGGAAGCCGGGTGTGTGTGTGCAAGGCAGGCTATACAGGCGATGGCATTGTGTGCCTAGGTAGGTGACCACCCCTGTCCATCTGGTGGAAATGGTGTCAGTTGGAGCCCTGTTAAAATTTTCTAGTGTATGAGCTCTTATTGTTAGGTCTGCTGCTGGGATCGTAACACAGCATGCCTTGGCAGAAAAGCCCAAGGGTATGGAAATGATGCACTCACAGGGGTGTGAAGGCATGTGATGCAAAAAGTTCACTTTGAATGGAAGGAGAGACCTTTTACATTTGAAAATTCTAGTGGCAACTGACATTTTTTACTTTCATTAGTTTATAATGTTGCACATCTTTACTTTAGAAAATTGCAAAAGACTAGGGGCGTGTATCTAGAGACAGGGACTCTTAAGCTATTTTTCCATTACCCCATTTTATTATATACCTAGACATTTCTAACAAGTGTTTATCATAATTATGTAACAGAACAACTCCTTGACAGTAGGGATGGTGCTTAAAGCACGCTCGGCCGATGTTCTAGAGTCGTGTCCTCGAATTTGAACTCACTGAAACGGGTTGCAGCAGTCATGCAAAGAAGAATCATGTGCTCTTGGCCCACAGTCACTCACTGACATCTGTTGCTCACTTTTCCTTTGCTCTCTTTGTATACTTTCCTATTTTCCTTAGTCATTTGAGACGAAGCTGTGTAAGCTGTGCTGTATTTGTCCTTAATAACTGAGTATATATTCCCTAAAAATGAGGTCACTTATGACCTAGCCACACACAGTTCCTGACTGCAGTAAATTGATTGTCACTATTAAGTTTTCTAATTGCATTCTATTCTTTCAATTGCCCCAATACTTCTCTAGTATGGGGTCTTTGGGGGGACTACATATTGCATTTAGTCCCTTAGCTCTTTACTGTATTTCTCTGATACTGTGTCTTTTATTGGGGGTTTGAGAGTTTTGCTTTTTTCATTACTAGATTCCACTTGTATACTCCAGACCAAAATGTCACAAAAATCATGTATCCTTTGCAGGTTGTCACAAGTCTCAAGGTTTCCATCTAGCCCTTGTTTATGATACGAATTTAACCTCTAGGTCAAAGTGCTACCGAGTTATCCAGTGGATAGCCATTTCCCCCTTTGCTACCATTAGTCAGTGGAGAGAAGCTTCCACATTGAGCAATCTGCTTCTCCTCAGAATGTCCTAAATTGAGCTTCTCTTGATGAGTCTTTTCTAAACCAGTCTTTATGGTGTTGCAAATAATTGTGTTTTCATCCCCAAGTCTCCTCAATGGCTGCACTATGAGACTGGGTGCTAATATTCTCATTCAAAACATTAATATTCATTCCACAGAGGGTCAGATTTAAGCCTACAGATGTTGCCTCTGCTAGAATTAGCCCAACCCAGGGCTGGGGGGAGCAGTTTTGAGAAACCATCCCCCTCGACAAGTTACTTCTGTCTGTCTCTGAAGTTCTAGAAACTGAGTCCCACATTGACACCTGCTGTTCTTGTTCAGCTATCCAAACCATCTCCAGTCCCTGGGAAACCCTCAGAATGCCTCTTCATTGAAATAAAGCTTGACACTCATAACACATGTTGACTTTTGTCTTAAAGAAATAAACCCGTGTTTGGAGAACAATGGTGGCTGTGACAGAAATGCAGAGTGCACACAGACAGGGCCCAATCAGGTGAGTAGCCTCTCGTAGGTTTCTTGGGAGGAAACCCCTGAGTCTTAAGACCCAGACCTAAGGGAAGGAAGTACAGAAAAGACCTTGGATCAGTAGCAGCCAGAAACACTGCAGGGCAGACAATTAAAACACAAGAGGACATTTGTGGGGAAAGAAGAAAATGAGGAGGGAGGGGACTAGGAAAAGGGCTTTGTAAAAGTGGGATGTACTCGCCTGCAAACCCCCGTGATCCTAGAAGCACCTAGAAGTTTCACTAAAGTGTTCCCCTTTCTTTGAGCTTTCCAAAACCCAGAATTGCTCTCATTTTTCTTTGGCTCCAGGCTCTAGAAGGCACTGTGCCATGCCAGGAGCTCACAGTTCAGACTTCTGACATTGATATGGCCCCAACAGACAGTTGTGTAGCTACCCTGGAGCAAGTGAATTTGGGGGAGTGGGAAAATAAGAGGGGCAATGGAGGAGCAAAGGACTCCCCCACTCTGCCTCCCTCAGCCTCAGACATGTGCTGAACACACAAAATGGCCAGGCAGGTAACCTGGGTAACAAGTCAGATACCCAAGAAGTGTCCCTTGGAGCTCACTGCATTCATCAGCAGGCAGATCAAGCAAGTGACTAAAGCAGTCTCTACTGGACTTTTCCTCACATATTTTTGTGTCTCGGTAGAGTTTCTATATACATGGAATGAGGAAATTGTTCTTGTAAGGTTTCTGACCCCTGGAACCTGTAAGTGTTCCTGCAGACCTGGAAGGCAGTGGTGAGGAACTGAGTTAGGAGAATACTACTACAGCTAAAAGGAGATCGCTGCTAGGCCTGTTGGGAAAGGTTTGGACAAGGCTGGGGCCAGTGGTGAAAGAAGAGGAGAAAGTGGAAGCCTGCCCAGGTTGCCCAGACTAGCCCCACCTGTGGGTCCAAGTTCTAACAAGTGGCCCTCAGGCCTGTGAGGTCCTGTTCCCAACTCCCCACAAACAGTATTCCCTTCCTCAAGCTCCCAGTTGCCTTCCTTGTCCATCAAACTGTGCGATGGCTTGTTTTCCTGTGTGTATCCTGTGTGCTGCAAAACCTTCCCATCAGCACATGCTAGCACTGGTGTCTGGGTTCATTCTTGGTGGACAAAAGATAATACTACAGCTGAGCCTTCTTCCCCCTGAACCTCTACCTATCAGGAAAGAAGGTATCTAGGCAATAAGGATGGCATGTTTGTGAGATCTAGTACTCAAGTATACTAAACTACGTTTTAACAAAAAAAAAAAAAGTCCCTTCTCATGCTGCCATTATACAATCAAATACAAGTCTGAGATTCGGTGTACTAACCTGCCTGTTAAATGACCCTTTGCCTGTGCTCCTGAAGGCTGTCTGTAACTGCTTGCCAAAGTACACTGGAGATGGGAAGACCTGCACACTCATTAATGTCTGCTTAACCGTGAGTATGCTTCCAGGCCCATAGCCTTGGAGCCTTCTCCCACCTTCTAGGGAATACAGAGGCCGTGTGTTCTCCCCTTGGATCTCAGAGCTAATTCTGGCTAATGAGGCTTACTTTTCCTCCTGTGCCATTGTCATGCTGGGGAGAATGGAGAGAACAGACTGCTACCCCACAGCCTGCCCCTTGGCTACATGATTCTGATAGGAGAGAACAAGGTATACAGAATTGGTCCAGCATTCATCTGATGCAAGTGTCCCAAAAGCAGCTTAGTTAGTTTCCCAAAATACAGAGAGTGCTGAGAAGCATTCAGGAGTCAGCTAACAAGCCTTAGTATCCTGCTCAAAATCTGGTTCCCCAGCCACAGTGACTGGAGATAGAATGTTGATATGTTGTTGCCTGAGTTTGTTTTCTGTGTTTCATGTACTGAACGAGGAAAGAAGAGAGGGGAGTTCATACTAACCCTGACATGTACCAGAAGTTACCTTGTGAAGAAAGTCTGCAGGGACAGTGAGAAGACCAGACAGTGGCCAGGAGTTGAGAGAGGGTGGGATGAATAGGGGCACCTGAGGAATTCTTAGGACTAGGAAACTACTCTATATGAAACTTTGGTGTTGGGCACACATCATTATATATTTGTCAAGACCCACAGAATGTCCACCAGCAAGAGTGGGCCAACATGCAAGCTGTGGGCTTTAATATCAGTGCATCAATGCCAGCAAATGTACAACTAACAAACACAAGGTGTTAATGATGGGGAAACCCAGGGAGCAGTAGTGTCTCTATAGGAATGTCTACACTTTCAACTCTGTTTTCCTGTAAACCTCAAACAACTCTTAAAATCGATTACTTTAAATAAAACAAAACCCACTACATTCATATAGAAGCCAACTGTCAATTTCCTATCTTTTATACACATGCACACACACACACACACACACACACACACACACACACACACACACCTGAATGTAGCTTTTATTCCTCAGATTTGTTGTGTCTTTCCTACATAAACTATCTCTGTGATATTAAGAATGTGCCCAAGAGAACACACAATTTTTTAAGAGGTCCAACTTAGCTCAGATACATTGCCCTTTATCAGTAGACATCTAGAGAGAGCTCAGGACCCAGAAACATGAACTTCATGACTCAAATACAAACATAACCTCATAGAGACGTCTCTATCTTCTCCCAAAATATATCTTCTGGTTCTCCCATGACTTTTGACCTCAGACTAGCTCATTTGTACTAACCCAGTAGGATCTGAGTCTGAAACTGGACAAGCTGTCTACCACTGTTCAACCTACCCCCGGCCCATGCCTCCAGTGGAGTACAAGGTTCCATAAGCTTCATGCCCTGACATGTCACATCTGAGGCACTGTGGTCATCCAGGCTTCTGACAGCCTGCATCAATGTGACATTTATATGTGCTGCTCTCTAGAGATCTGGGTTTCCATGATTTCTCTCATTTAATTCTTCAGATACCCAGTGGGACAAGGAATAACTAACCCCAATTTATTCATGAAAAGACTAGCTGTGAATTATTTCCCTAGGCACATTAGTTTCATTTCCTGTTGCATGATAAAATACCCTAAAAAGCAAACTAGGGCAGAAGGGGTTCATCTGGATCACAATTCCAGGTCACAGTCTGTCACTACAGGGAAGTAACAGTGGCAGGAGCTTGAGAGAACTAGTGACATTACATCCATCTCCAACATGAAAGAGCAGTGAACTGATACATGTTCTCCTATGCTGAGCTCTTTCCCATTCATGCAGTTCAGAACCACCTGCCTAGAGGATGCACCGCCCACAGTGGGCAGATCATCCCCGTCAATCAATTTAAGAATCCACCCACATGGGCCAGAGAGATGCCCAGCAGTTAAGAGCATTGGCTGCCCTTCACAGGTCCAGGGTTCCATTGTCAGCATTCACTTAGCAGCCCGTAGACTGTCCCAGAGGATCCAACACCAGTCCCTGAGCACCAGGCACACATGTGGTGCACAGACATACATGAAGGCAAAATACCTATACACATAAAAATGAATAAACAATTTTTTAAAAAGAGATAGTCCTCCATAGGCATGCTCACTAGACAACCTGATCTGGGCTGCTCCTCACTGAGGCTTCCCCACCCGGTAATCCTAGACTGTGTCACATTGGCAGTTAAAACTATCACAGCAGAGGCTGCTGTAAGATTTAATCACAGGCAGAGCACAGAAATGTATATGATTCTCGAGGGCTAAAATCTAAAGTCAGTGTGAGTAAGGATGCTTCTGGAAGCGCTGGGGCAGAGCCTTCCCTTGCCTCTTGCAGCCGAAGTGGCTCCAGTGCTCCTGGCTGTAGCTGCCGACCACAGCTTCTGCCCTCTTCACCTCCATGTCTGTCTTCTGCTCTTACACAGACACCTGGGGTTTAAAGAGCCTCATCTCAAGCCCCTTAGTGACATCTGTGAAAATGCTTTTTCTAAATAAGGTCACAATTACAGGTGACTTGGGGCATAAGGACCAGCCATGTTTGGAATGGGACAATTCTTCCTGCCTCTGGCTGGCAGAAGTAAAGATCCTGATTGGAGGTCATGGAGCCCAAACCCATGTGTGTCTACCCTAGGCCAACACTATGGACCATACACTTGGGTGGCTTGTTTTGCCTGAGCACTTCCAGCTGATGCTCTGAGAACTAAATGGACTTGCTCTCCAAACAGATCCATTGGCCTCCCTGTTGGTCCAGCACGCTCAAGAGAACAATGGCCTCTGTTTGGAATGACTGCACAGACAATACAGGAGCAAACACAGGTGGCTGGGGCACAGGGCTGCTGATAGAAGAACTCCAGGTGGCTCTATCTGATAGCAGTTCCTCCACGCTATGTTGGCCAAAACACTTGTGACATATCTGCTCTGGAGGTCCAGAACTCTTTGCTGTCCTCTTGGAAGCATATGTTCAGGAGTTAGCTCTCAATTCCAAAGTCATTAGGGCCATCAAGGGCTGAACAGGGATGCACAGCAGGAAATGGGAACTTAGTTCCTCTCTAATGAGTACCATCTCAGAGCCTCAGATCTCTGTGGCCCGGAGCAATGCCAGCCAGCATTGGCTATACAAGAACAACAGAAATTTTCATGTGAATTTTTCCAGTTTTTAAATGATGGTAATAACTCAAAGGAAAATTCAAAAACTCTAAACATTGGGGTAAGCAAACAAAATAATTGTAAAGCAGTCCAAGAACCATGAATTTCTCCCCAAGTCCTATCACCAAGTGCCAGCCAGGCAACAGGGCCTTCTGTGAGGGACTCTTCTATCCCAACCCATCTGTCTCTTCAGTGCCACCACAACAGAATCCTGGAGACAAGGTAGCTTGAACAGAAATGTAATCCTTACACTCCAGAGGCCCAGGCTCAAGATGCCAACTTGTGGTACAGGCCTTCTTGGTGTATCATAACCCAGATGAGTGAGTGAAGTGAAAATGAGGGAGGGTAAGAGACAGAGGAGGGTGGATGGAGAGAGAAAAAGAAAGAGAGGAGGAGAGAGAACGTAAACCTCCACGAGGGGAAGAAGGCTCTGAGGCACACAGTGTTAGGGATGGTGCCGGGTTCAGGGTAAGGGCTTTGTGAATTCAGGGAGGAGTGAGGTATGTGGTCAGGAAACAGGTATCCAGAACTCCATGGAGCAAGTGCCCTTGTGGTGAGGGATAACATGGGGCTTCTAGGCCTCTGGAGTGGGCAGAGATCAAGAGGGGTGTGACAAGAAAGGACTCTCCTGTGTCGTCTTGGAGCATGCTGGGCATTGCAGCTGTCCAAGTCTGGGGTTGTTGGCTGGAAGAATCATGTCCCCTGGCATCTACTTTTCTAAACAGCAAATAGAAGTGTATCCCCTGAGGTGGGGTTCTGGGGTGCTGACCATCATCGTACTCAGCAAGTGTTTTGGGGAAAGAGTGGCGGGCAGGAGGGAGATTGCCAGCAGTGGGTGTTGAGCCTGTTGAGCGGCTCCTTTGGTCCTCACTAGACCCATGTTCCTCTTCCTGGCTCCATGTTCCTTCCTCACTGGAGTCTGCTCTGGTTCAGAGCCCATGCAGAGGCCACTGTGGAGGCTTACTCAGCTGTGCTTTGTATTTTAGCCTCCTCTTCCACTTATGAGTTCTTGAGGGCAAGGCAATGTGTTCTGTTTTATATTGGCTTTCTGTCATCCTTCCTATGACCAAATCAGAGTGTGGCCTAAAGATGGAAACTATCACACATGAAGGGTACTTATCCATAGAGGGCTGGAGACCTGGTGGTATGAGCAAACCTGCTGTCTTGGGATATAAGGCTGTCTAAATGGCCAACAACCATGGTACTATAAGGCAAGTTCAGGAAAAGGAATAAAGATGGCTCAAAGTTTAAGAGCAAGAGGGAACGTGGGGATGTTTACATATGTTCACACATGCACATGCATATGTGTGTATACAGTGCATGTATGTTGCTAGGGATTGAGTCCAGTGCTTTGCACATGCCAGACAAGTATTCTACCACTAAACTGTATCTACAGCCCTCAAATTATAAATTTCAGCACAAAATTGCTCAGAAAATATTAACAAAGTTGGCAGATTTACTGGTCTGATTGAGTCCCTCCTCCACCTCTTGGCAATTTTACCAGAATAATGGCGGCTGCAGCCCATTGGCCATCTGCACCCACACTGGGCAAGATCAAAGGATATGCACCTGCAAGCAGAACTACACAGGGGATGGATTCACCTGCCGCGGCAGCATCTACGGGGTAACAACAAGTCTCCAGGAAATAAACTGAACATCCCAAATTGCTGAGTGTTCAGGTTCCCCAGGGATTTGCTAATCGGTTGCAATGAAAAGAGCTCTATCTACCCAGGGAAATTCCTGTGGCCTAGGAAGGGAGTGGCATCACGATTAAGACTGGCAAAGCTCTGGAGTCAGAAACACCTGGGTTTGGATTCAGCTCTGCCAGGGAGTAGCACTGTGACTCAGAGCAAGTGATGTCACTTTTCTATGTATCACTCCAAGTGAGTCTGGAAAAGAAAATGATAATGACATCAGTTCTGTCAAGTTCTTACAGAATCAGATATGATGGTGGATGTCAGGAACACAGAGCTCGTAGTAATGCCAGAACATTGCCATGCTTTGGATGACTGTGTAAATAGATGAATGTGGTGTGTGTGATATATCTCAAATGGGTGACATTCTGTGTGTGTCATGTCTGTGACATAATATGAGTATGGATGTATGGTGTGATGAGGCATGTGTATATAGAATGTGGTGACTATGTATGACATACTATGGGTAGTGTGTGGACTCATAACATGGTGTGTGTGAAGTATGGATTGTGTTTGTGGTATCTATAGTATATGCATATGTGATGTATGGCATATGTGTCTGTGTGTATGGTATATATGGTACATTTGTGGTATATCCTATGTGTAGTATATGGGGTATGTGTGTCTGTGTGTATGATGTATTTGTGAGGTATGGTCTGTGTCTGTGTGTGTGTGTGTTAATTGTGTGCATGTCTGTGTGTGTTGTATATGGTATATTTGTGGTGCATGCCATGTGTAGTGAATGATGGGTGTGTGTTGTATGGAATGTATGTGTATGGGGTGTCTGGGTGTGTATGTGTGTGTGAGTGTGTGGTGTCTGAGATGTGTGTGTGGGTGTAGGTGAATGGGGCTGTGGTATATGGAGTGTGTGTGGTGTATTTATGGTATGCATATGGTAGATGTGAGATATCTGTGTGTATATGTGTGTGCCAGGTATATTGGGTATGTGGTATATTGTGTGTGGGGGGGTGTGGATGTATGGATGTGTTTACATGCAGGTGTGGTATATGGGGTGGGGTGGTGTATGGGGTGTGGTATTCCTGTGGTGTGTGTGCCCACATGTGGACACAGGCCGTTCACCACATCTGCCTACACTGCAGATAGAAGAAAATCAGTGTGATATTTTCTGATCTCTACAGATTATAAACACT
Organism: Cricetulus griseus; assembly: GCF_003668045.3. Lineage (NCBI taxonomy): Eukaryota > Metazoa > Chordata > Mammalia > Rodentia > Cricetidae > Cricetulus > Cricetulus griseus. Next base: position 152,888,385 of record NW_023276806.1, on the reverse strand, counting down.
AAGAAAATTGTCTTAAAGAGAGGCCAAAGCATTCTGACTGATCAAACATTCTTCTTGTCAGGGAGGCCAATAACTGATCTTTACAAGATTTCAACTCTATTTGGTGTGCCTTGTAAAGATTTGAGTTCCATTTGAAATTTTTGTAAAGTTATGTGCTTTGAGGGGTAGTTAGGTCTTTCTTTTGTAAATCAGATATGATTCCAGAAATGATTCATTGTGTCCCTCAGTCATTCTGGGCATCAGCTACAAGCCCCTCAGTGAGGCTGGAAGAGAGCCATCATGTGACTTTCTGGTGAACAAATTGTCCAATACAATATTTTGTGTGTGATTCCCAGCTGATATGACATTTCCTTGTCTTTGTTTGCAGGAACTTCCCAAGAACCCAACAACTTCACAGTATTTCTTCCAGTTACAGGTAAGAAAGTATCTGTCTACTTCTGAGGTGTGTGCCAGGCCTGCATTCAATTTCCACCACTAGAATATGTGTGTGTGTGTCAATCTGTGTGTATTTGTGTGTATATATTGAACTATATATGCATAGACATATATATATATATATATATATATATATATATATATATATTTATCAACATGCCAGGTCTCCAGCAAGATATAAGATAAAGCTGTACCCTCTGAAGTCAGGGAGGGCAGAAGAAAGTCTGGAACTAGAATTAATGTTACCAGCTCCGTGGTTGATCATTTGTGAACTCTGTCTCTCAAGCCTAAGGTGTAATCAATCACATAGCCGTTAGCATTTGTGACTCTCATCCCATCTAAACATTGAAAGGAACAGTAAAAAACACATATAGGAAAGATTAAGGAATACATCATATAGGGCTCTTACCATGAGTGGGGCTTGCTCTGTGTGAGTCACTGAGGAGTGGGTGTTCACACATAGCAAAATGGCCTAGGAACACATTTCTCAGAACATGTCCTATACTTAAGTGACAATGACTATATGAAAATGTCTGTCAGCAGTGGAGAAAGAAACATTGGGTGTGAGTTCCCGGTTCACAGCTGTCATACCTGACAGAAACAATCCAAGCAAGGGAGGAAAGCTTCGAAAAGCTCTGTGCTTCTGGGCCATGGGGAGGCAGAGCACCATAGTGCTGGGAATATGTGGCAGAGGAACTTTGTCATGGCAGACAGGAAGCAGAGAGCACAGGCTTGGCATAACCATCCCAGAAGAAGCTGGGCAAGATGCAGCTCCCAGGGACACTCTCCTGCTCTGCTCATCCCCACCTCCCATCTTTCACCTCCACCATGTCATGGAGTGGAAATCAGGGAAGTCCGGTTAGGTCAGACCTCAGTGTCTCCTCTGTCTATGAAAGCTGCCTCTTGGGCACATCCACAAGTGAGCTTCTCAGGCTCCTGGGGGCTTCCTAACCCAATTAAGTTGACGATCAAGATTAACTCTCACAGTGGGATGGCTGATTAGGTGAAAGCATGCTGGCCTTCTGGAACCATCCCCATATAAATCCCAGGTGCACTGAAGAGCATGTGTGAGGGACCAGAGCAAACACCACAGCAGCCTTAGGATGACAAGATGACAGCTAGTTGGCTAAGTGAGTCATCTTGGTTATTAGTCATGTGATTATCACAGTGTATAACCGTCACGTGGAGAGGAGAGGGAGGCAGGAGTCATCTTTATGGGGGTCAGGGGGAATTGTCACCCTGTATATACTCTGCTTTCAGAATTGTTATTCTAATAGCTACGTGTTAATTTTATAATTAGAAAAAATACGATTTTGATGACATAGAATCTGGCCTTACTTTGAGACAAAAACAGACTCTAGCCTATCTTTGAGCCTCGGCCTGCCTCTTCTGAGAAAGAAAGCCGCTAAGCTTGTTTGTGAAAGAGTGACACGTGACCTTATCTGCCTTCCTGCAGCAACACGCTGTCCGAGAGCTGACTGGACCTGGCCCTTTCACTGTGTTCGCGCCTTCATCCGCTTCCTTCAATCAGGAGCCCAGGGTGAGCACCAGGCTGGAACTGTAGAAAGACGTGGCCTAGAACCCACTATTGTAATGTTTGTGGACAAGAGATTCAGTCTCAGGTGGAGCTGACCAGCAATAGAAAGGGCTTCTAGGCTTCCTAAAGCCATAGCTAGATAGAGTGGGAAATTGAAGAATTCTCAAGTGATCAAGGAATCCAAACTCGCTAAAGACAAAATAAAAAAAAAAAAAGGTGCGGGGGGGGGGGGGGGTGTAGGGCAGAGAAGATTCAGGGTTAAAGGGATTTAAATAGTTTTGTTGTGGTTGTTTTTGGTTTTTCGAGACAGGGTTTCTCTGTGGCTTTGGAAGCTGGCTGTCCTGGAACTAGCTCTTATAGACCAGGCTGGTCTTGAACTCAGAGATCTGCCTGCCTCTGCCTCCTGAGTGCTGGGATTAAAGGTGTGTGCCTCCACCGCCCGGCAGGATTTAAATAGTTCTTGACTTGCAGGAAATACCAGAGCCTTCACTGCTCTGCTGTTCACTGTGCCCCTATGTCAGCTCATCTATAAATACTACTAAACTAACATCTAAATAGACAACTACATTCAAAATGGGGCTTGACCTACATGCATTCTGTTTCTTCTCATGTCAGACTTGTAGTTGAATGTCATCCCATTTTACAGTGCAGAACACTTGAGGGAAACCCCATTGCTCGAAGTGGTTGGAGAGGGATTTGTTCCCAGCCAGTGCACACACGGCCCTCTCTCTATGCATATATTTTAGGTTCCAGCAAAGCAAAGACACAAGAATAATGTTTAAAATCATTTAACCTTTGGTTATTTTAACTTAAAGCTTCAAAAAAGGGAAACAAAGTTTTGTGGAATTGTTGTTTGAGACAGGGTTTCTTTGTGTAGCCCTGGCTGTCCTGGAACTCGCTCTGTAGACCAGGCTGGCCTCAATCCACCAGCCTCTGCCTCCTAAATGCTGGGATTAAAGGTGTATGCCACCACCATCTGGGGTTTTGTGGTCTTTTTATTACAGTGACTTCATAATTGTATTCTTTGTATTTTGAATCCAAATTAAAATGTACTACAGCCTCTCCATCCTGAAGACCTAATCATGCCTCCTGTCTAGGAGGGTCCTCTCCTAGCATAATTACCAAGAAAATTCCTTTCTGTGGAATATTGCAGGACACTGGCATCCTTCAAGCAGTGCTGTGACAGGCTGGCCAAGAGGCCCCTCAAGGCCCCTTCCACCTCCAGTTCTCACTCCCTTGCCTAACCAGGAACTAGCTCCTCAGAGTGTGGGAAAGAGGAGAGCGGAAAGAAGGTTCTAGCAACAGACCCCTGTCTCTGACCAACCTCCCTGGCCTATTTCCAGATTAAAGATTGGGATCAGCAGGGCCTCATGTCTCAGATTCTTCGGTATCACGTGGTTGCCTGCCAACAGCTGCTAATGGAAGACCTCAAAGTGACCACAAATGCCATGACCCTCCAAGGCGAACCGATCTCCATCTCTGTCTCTCAGGTAAGAGCAGCCAGTTGGGGGAGGTGCTGTCCTTTCCCTCCCTGCAGTGGCAGCACAGGGCTCATGACCAGCCACTGAGCGATGTCTACTGGAGGGCCATGCCGAGGACTCCACATGCACTGACCCAGTGTGTCCAACAGCCTCAGAATGGGAATACCATGATTGTCCCCAATTTCCAGATGTGGAACCTGAGCTCAAAGAGGTTAAATAGCTTGTTCAGTCACATAGCAAAAACCAGTTGAATTGGAATTCGGACTCTGAGACTAGGCATCTCCAGACAGTACAGAGTGGAGAATGGGTGATGTCAAGGACACACTAATGAGACGCCAACTGTGAGCTGTTTATTCTGTGAGTTTTCAGAATTATGTTGAAAGAAGCAAATAGTCAGGTTGGCTGATGATGTTATTTGCTGTTAACCTCACAGGTGAAGGTTACTACATTCTCATCTCCACTTTCCTTCTGGGACCATAGTAACTGATAACATAATAACTAATGCTTCAGTCATGTGGACCTTTGGGTTCTGTCCCTGATGATGAGCACCTCAGAGAAGCATTTGTTCTGTGTGGAAGGATTCTGTGTGGGCTCTGTGTGTTCATGTCTTTTGCTGTTTCCGCTTGTCTTCAGGATACCATATACATCAACAATAAGGCAAAGGTCCTGTCCAGTGACATCATCAGCACCAATGGCGTCATCCACATCATAGACAAATTGCTGTCTCCCCAACACTTGCTTGTCACCCCCAAAGATGCTTCAGGCAGGGTTCTGGTATGTACCCCACTGTCACCCCCCAGCACTCCATGTCTGTGTCATCAGCTCAGCTCTGGTTGGAGGCATCACCTTAGACCATTGTCATCCTGTTGCTTCAAACAAAGGTTGTTTAATAAGTCAGTATGTGGATGTTAGTTGGGGGCAGTTAGTTGGGGGCAGATTTGTGCTACAGCCCCAGTATGTGGCAGCTTCAAGTATGAGGCTCCTTTGAGCCCATGAGTTTTGTGCCAGCCTTGCTAATATAGTAAAAACCTACCTCCTAACAAAATTTTTAAAAGTAAATAATTTCATGTTTTTCTTTAGTGTCCACAAGAGAAAGTTATCTGATATAGATTTGGAGAAGGAAGGGGAGGAGTGAGAGGGGAAAGAAGGAAGGGAAGGTAGATAGATATCCCTAAAGCTAAACCTGGAATAAAACTTCCTCTTAATGGACAGAAAGAACAATTTTAACTATTTATTTGTTTATTCACTTATTTATTTCCACTTTTGGTACTGAGGATTGAACCTAGGGCCTTGTACATGGTAGGCAAGTACCTTCTTTCTGAAGTACAAAATCAACCTCTTTCATTTTCTATTTTGAGACAAGGACTTATTAATTTGCTTAAGCTGGTCTTAAACTCACTCTGCAGCCCAGATAGGCCTCAAACTTTTCACTCTCCTGCCTCAGCCACCAGACCCCATATGTTTTAATTATTAGTACTGGTCACTCTCCTTCATTGCACATAGTAGAATCCACTAAGCCTCACTTACCAAAAAAATAAAAAAGGAGTTTCTTAAGATGTTGTGTTTATGAATAAATCTTTTGGAGGCCATAGTATAATTTCAATATTGCACAGGTGGAAACAAAGCAAACTAGAAAATCCTGAAACAAAGGATCTCTAATCTTACCTTAGGGCCATTCTGACTGTTACAGCTCTTCAGATTCCACCTCTCTAGCCTCTCCTCGCAGGAGACTAGAGACCGAACTGTGCATACCCACACCACTGCTCTAGGAGGCCTAGCATCCCTGCTAGCTGTACCTCATATTGTTCCTTTCCACCAACAGATCTCCAGGGTCCTCAGGTTTGGTTGGCCTCGCATTGACTGTGGGTTTCTAGCTGCAAGGGAGTCTGGAAAATGTGTCCAGCTTTCTAGCCTATGCAATTGGGAAAAGCAAGGACAGAAGAAAGCTGCTATGATTGCTAATGAGCCAATGGATAGCTCAGCCCCTGCTGTGTGACCACCATTTTATGCAGCTGGGTTGTTAAAGTGCTCAGTTGTCTAAAGCAGGCATGTTCAACCTACAGGTGTGTCCCAAGGTAGCCATAAATGTGGCCCAGCACAAAATAACAAACTTAACTTACATTAGATTTGTTTTTGTATCTCTGTCTCTTGAGTAAGAGCAGCCACCACAGGAAGGTCCATCCTCCAGTCATAGAAGGTGCAGTGCCCAGCTTTCCCTCACAGTAGATGGCGATGTCATGTCACAATATCAGATGGTTGGACACACTTGGAAGATGAAAGTGTTTATGTCCTTCCTTATCTTTGCAGCAAAATCTTACTACAGTGGCCATGAACAATGGGTATACCAGATTCAGCAAGTTAATACAGGTAAAACACTAAGGGGAAAGAGAACTTGGGGACAGCCCATCTAGAACTCTGCTTTGCTGGGTTTGCTTATATTTATATCTGTGAGAGGCACCCAACACTGACTGGTTCCCCAAAGAGCACCTAGAACCTTGGTTCCCCACAAAGCACAGTCTATAATCTCTACATTAGGTACTCAATTCCCCAAAAGATCTGAGTGTCAGATTCTCTAGGGAGCTGGTTAGAAATTGGGTTCAAGATGTTCCAAATGAAAATCCTAATGACTCACATGGAAATGGAAGGAAAGAACCAACTCCTAGAAGCTGCCCTCTGACCTCCACATATACCTTCCAGCAAATAAATGTAATAAATATTTTAAATGAGATGATCTAAGGATGTTACAACTGAGTAATCCTTGTCCACCTAGCCATCCCCAAAACTCTGTGGTTGCCCTGTACCTGTTCAGTAGTGTCTGGTTGGACAGTTTTAGAGCAAACTAACAAGCCTGTTAAGGGTTCAATGAAGGCCATAAAGCCTACTTCACAGGGAAAAAATAATACATGTGGTGTTTCTATGCCACATAAGGCTCTCAGAATGATTTTTCCTATTCATCTTGACATTTCTTTGAGTGTAAATAGATTTCTTAATTGTTCTATATAATAAAAAGTTGGAGTCAGATATTAGAGGGAAATGCTGAAAGATCAGAGAGAAGGAGCAAGCCACAGCACACCTTACCTCCTAAGGTAAGCAGAGAAGAGAGCGAGTTCCTATTTCTTCCTGCTTAGATCCTTTTTCCCCCCAGCTACCTTACTTCCTGTGTGTCTATACAGACCTCCAGACCTCTATGGTTGGCTAGTGGCAAGCTCCATTCTCTGACCTTCAGACAGGTTTTATTTGTAAAAGCAAGATATCACCACATTTGAGATACATTTTATTTCAAAACTGTATAAGCAAACATACATGTCTTAATAGTATAGGCTTTTTAATGAAATATGAGGAAAAATGAAAACTAGGCTTGAGAAGTTAAAATATTTGAACAAAAGTAGTATGAAAAATAAGATACTCATTGAAGTTTACTTTCCCACTAACAAAAATGTAGCGTCTGACTTTCTGGATTGCTTTTTAAGTAAATGGGGTTCAGAATGGTTTGGGGTACAGTGCTCTAGCTTCTGGCTGTGTCACTCTGGGACCTTCAGAAACCCTGACAAGCCACAGCACAGGTCATGGAGAGATGGAGAGACTGGCCCTTTGCCTGCAGGGAGGGGGCTTACCACACAGCATGTGCACGGTAAGATGATGACACCTCTGTTTCAGGACTCGGGCTTGCTGAGTGTCATCACTGACCACATCCACATCCCAGTCACTCTCTTCTGGCCCACGGACAAAGCCCTCCAAGCCCTACCCCTGGAGCAACAGAACTTCCTGTTCCATCAAGACAACAAGGACATGCTGAAGGAATATCTGAAGTTCCACGTGATCAGAGACACAAGGGTAGTTATTTAAATGTCCCAGAGAAAGAGACACCTAGCACTAAGGCCCCATGACCCACAGTCGCCATGTGTCTCCATGCCTCCGTGGGGAGGAAGGAAGCTTCAGCCCCTCTGCCCTCTTGAACTGGGTGCTGCCTTTTCACTTTTGCATTTCACATGGCAGATAGGCAGCTGGCACAGGTCCCCTGGACCTTTTCCGGATGTTCTCACATCCCTAAACAAATGACTGATTCATTTTAATGCAGTCAGCTATCAGCCCCAAGAATAGTCGGCTATCCTGGAAAATCCACATCATGCAGGGACATGGCAGTCACTCTGAGGCCTCAGTGATGACTCTTTTTCACTCTGAGATGGAGCCATCCACTCCAAGATGCCAGTGCCCTGACTTCCGTTCACTCAGTGTCACAAACTGCCACAGGCCAGGTGCTTTACAACTGCAGAAATTAGTTCCCTCAGTAGAGCAGTAGAGCTGGACTGCTGCCATCAATGTGGCAAGACCATTTCTTCTCGGGGTTCTGAAGGAAAGACTGTTCCCTGAGTCTCCCATGACTGTGGTGGTTTATGGAAATCTCTGGCATTCCTTGGCTTGTAGGTGCATCCATGGACTCTGCCTCCACTTTCCCACAGCCGTTCTTTCCATGTGTCTCAGTGCCCCTACACACTCCACAGAATTCTCTTCTAACAAGGCATTGTTTATATTGTGTTCAGAGCCCACCCTTCCCCAGGGTGGTTTCATCTTGCCTAACTATTAACTCTGTTTGCAGAGGCCTTGCTTCCAAATAAGGTCACATTCTAAGGACCTTGGGGTCAAGATTTTATAGCATTTTGATATTTTTTTTCTTGAAACAGGTCTCACTATGCAGTCCTAGCTATCTTGGAACTCAGTAAGTAGACAAGACTAGGCTAGCCTTGAACTCAGAGATCTGCCTGCCTCTGCCTCCTGAATGCTGAAATTAAAGGTGTGTGCCACCAGGGCTACTTCATATAACTTTTAAAGGAACACATTCCAAAACATAAAGACTCCCTGAATCATCTCCCACTTGCCCTTTCATTGGTTTCATATACCTAGATAGCCTCTTCCAAGGTGCCCAGGCACAGATGCCCAGCTGGCACAGACTGTCCCTCCAGAAGGAACTTCACTATTGCTTTAGCAAAGTTATTATAACAGAGGAAATCTTTCAGTTGAACTTGGTTTGCTGGCAAAGTTCCTTTGTCCCTTCGGCCCCAATGCAGGTATTAACATGGCTTTTTCTCTCCCTCCCTCCCTCCCTTCCTCTCTCCCTTCCTCTCTCTCTCTCTCTCTCTCTCTCTCTCTCTCTCTCTCTCTCTCTCTCTCTCTCTCTCTCTCTCTCTCTCTCTCTCTCTGTCTCCCCCCCACACCTCAGGCTTTAGCTTCAGACCTGCCCAGGTCTGCTTCCTGGAAGACACTGCAAGGTTCAGAGTTGAGTGTGAAGTGTGGAACTGGCAGTGACATTGTGAGTGTCAGATGACATGAAAACTATTCTCCAACCATACCCATTTGGGGAGGCATTAGGGTGTCTTGGGGTGTGTTTAGGGGGGTTGGCTTTTGTTTTCCATTATCAGCAAGTTCTTTTTTCGCTCACTACCTTTAGGGGTGCCTATGAAACATCTAATTCACCCTGGCATTCCAGTCCCTCATGACAGGTGCAAGAAACCCCCTACATGTTTGTTTATATGTTTATTTTAATTCTTTCTGAGCCTTATAGGAGCTGCCCACATTATACACAGTGGGAAGAAGAGAAGTTTGAAGGGATTGTTGATCTCTCTCTCTCTCTCTCTCTCTCTCTCTCTCTCTCTCTCTCTCTCTCTCTCTCTCAGGGCGAACTCTTTCTAAATGGACAAATGTGCAGAATCGTACAGCGGGGGCTCTTATTTGATCTGGGCGTGGCCTATGGCATTGACTGCCTGCTAACGGATCCCACCCTGGGTGGACGATGTGACACTTTCACCACCTTCAATGTTTCGGTCAGTCCTAAAATTACCAAAATAGTGAAAGAGCCTGGGGCCAGAGACCAGCCCTGGTGGTCCAGCATAGGCTCCAAGGAAGGGCTATGAAACCAGGTCCCAAGACACCTGAGGACCAACTGATGACATTCTTCAAACTCAAAATCAGCAAGCATCTGCTTAGCCAGTTGCAGGCCTTGAATATTCTTGCTTTGCTTCTCACCATCCACCTATAACTCCTTCATCACCAAAGGAACAGTGCTGGAATACCAAATGCTAGCCTTCTATTGTGCCATTCATTTCCAAACCCATCCATCCACTTATTCATTCAACAAACATCTTTTTAGATTCCTGCCAGGTTACACCATATATAACACTGAATGAACCTGTGTCATGGGCCCTCCACCATACAAACTATGGTTGGCTTCACTGGTCCAGCCAGTGCCATTGGATGAATGCCAGCTTTAAGCTGCTCTGCTCAGTGCTCATCTGACCCACAGCAACCCAATAAGGAGAGCAGTTCCTACCAACTCCACTGCAGAGACTTTGGAAACTGAGGTCAGGTGACTCCACAGCAGTGCCTGTCACCACTCAGTGCCAATATCTGGCATCTCCTAGACAATTTAATAAATACCCCACAATTTTAGGATCCCAGCCTAAACAGGAGATGAACCAAGTTTTCTTTCCTGTTTTAGCAGGTGTAACCATGTAACCTTAACTTCCAAAGTGTGTCTATACACTTTCTTACAGATAATTAGTTTCTTTTGCCATTTCCCCAATGGTCAAATGACAGCAAGTATTGTCCCTGAGCTATGCCTTATAAAAACTAAAGTTCAGAGTGTATAAGTGATTAATCAGAGGCCTCACTGCTAACTTAAAATGCAGTTTCCTGCCCCCACACTCCCCGCTGCTACAGTCTGCCCGTGCCACACTGCCTGGCCCAGCTCTGTACATCAGGTCTCCTTTCAGACAGGCAACCAAGACCTTCAGAGTTCTCAGGGGCGAAGTGTGTGTGTGTGTGTGTGTGTGTGTGTGTGTGTGTGTGTGTGTGTGTGTGTGTGTGTGTATGTGTGTGTAATCTTGATCATATCTATATCTTAATCAAGATGAAGGGGGTATGTGTGCATGCCTTAGGTACCCTTGGTCAGAAGCTATCCATCTTGTTTTCTGAGACAAGTTTTCTCACTCACTGATTGAATTAGGCTTGTCAACCAGCCAATGAGCCCCCAAAGAGCCACCTGTTTCCACCTGCCCAGTGCTGACACTATACCACACACTACCATGCCTGACTTTTTATGTGATTTCTGGGAATTGAACTCAGGTCCTGGTGTTCATATGCCCTTTACCCACTAAACTATCTCCCCAGCCCCACATTAAGTTCTTAATTTGCTCATCCAGACATAAGCCAGGGACATTTCCTTGTGATTGCCAATGTTCTTGATATTAAAGTTTCTCATCTTGCACCAGGGAGACTGTGGGAGCTGTGTCACTATTCCCAGATGCCCACGATGGAGCAAACCGAAGGTAATTATGAATCATGACATTTGGAGATCAATGGGAATGTCCCATTTTCATACAAGAACAGACTCATTCAGGTTTGTATAGCTGTTGATGGTTTCATTTTCAGACCTCAGTCTTCTGGCAGGCTTGGGGGGGTTAACATGTGTAGGGGTCTGTGAGTGTGTTTCATGTGGTAAGATGAGTGTTCTCAATCCAGGCAGCCTGTCAGTGCACTATCCATCTTTTATGAACTATCTTGAAAGTTCATGGAGTTACAAATACCTAGGAGAGAGTAGAAAATCATTATAATCAGGAAAATAGTGGATATTGTTAGCTGTTGTGTGCTGGGAGATGAATATATGAAGAGAAAATGAGTTTCAGAGAAATAGGGCAATCAGACCAAGGCCACACAGCTGGTAAGAAGCAAAGCTACAACTAAAGATTAGAAAGCCAAGTGGGGGAACAGCTAAGACCATCAGTCTTCGAGTCCATGAGTATGGGAACAGATTCTAGTAGCCCTTGCTGATGTTACCTCTATAGAACAGAGTGAGCTAACAGTCCTCTGTGTAGTCAGTAGGAAAGCACCAGTTTCAAGAGGAGCTACATCTCAGTGGTTGGCACAGAGTACATACTTGTGAAGTATTATCTTTATTACTTATTCACGAGTCAAGAGTCAGGGCTGTGACTTGGTGCTGAAGCTTGAGTTCACTCCTCAGCAAGCACACACAATAGTCAAGGCCTTCCTGCTAGTAAAGCATCTTCAAAACAAGTCTTCGTGGTTGTAGAAAGGCTCAGTCAGTACAGTACCTGCTTAAGAAGCATGCGGACCTGAGTTCAAATCGCCAGCATGCACATAAAAAGCCAGAAGCATAAACTAGTACCTGTAATCCCAACCCTGGGAAATAATGGCAAGAGGATCCCTGGGACTCCTGTACAGACATTGAGGTGGTGAGCTCTAGATTCAGTGAGAGACCCAGTCTCAATATATAAGATGGAGAGCAATAAGGAGGACACCCACATCAGCCTCTTACACATACACACACACACACACACACACACACACACACACACACACACACACACACGTACACACATCCCTCACACACATGTACACACACATCCCCCCTTACACACTTCATACACACATACACACATCCCTCACACACACACACACATACACACATACATACACACATCCCTCACATACACAGACCCACACACACACACACACACAAAGTCACCCCTTCCTTGTTGAGGATGTGTGTAATAGGAATCTGCCTCTCTCCACACAATCTCCAAGCAGTCATTCCATTTGCAAACAGCTCCAAGGGTGAGGATTTCTGTTCAGGGCCCCTATTCTGCCCCTCTCCCTTCACTCTTGGCCTGCCTTGAAAATCCTAACTTCAATCTCAGTAGTACCAAGACCCTCCACTAAGGGAGTGCTGGAGCCCCAGCAGCCCAGCCCAGTGGAGGAAGGTAGCGACCTCACATCTTCTCCCTCTAGGGTTTGAAGCAGAGGTGTCTCTACAGCCCAGTGCCTTTCGGGAGGAGCCTGGAAGGCTGCCAGCAGCTGTGCACCCTGGTGATCCCCATCCCCAGGTGCTGCAAAGGTTACTTCCTGCCACACTGTCAAGGTGAGGGCACCCCTTCTCTTTGCCATTCTAAAGGGGTAAGGGCAAGCTGTTGCTTTTTGTTTTTGGTTTTGGTTTTTTTTTCCTTTTTAGTTTTACAAAACAGTGTTTCTCTGTGTAACTGCAGTGACTGTCCTGGAACTAGCTCTATGGACCAGACTAGCCTCCAACTCACAGAGATCCGCCTGTGTCTGCCTCCCAAGAGCTGGGATTAAAGGCGTGCACCACCACTGCCCGGCGAGGCTGTGCTTTTCAAAGTACCCAGGTTCTAAGGAGGTGGAAAAATCCCACCTCATGATTCCCAGGCCCTAAGCCAGCTCTCTGAACAGTTGTGTGTTCGTCTCTCCTCCCATCTTCATAGTTTGTGTTCTATTGAGATCCTACTGTAATCCACTTTCATGTTTAAAAGCAGACTACAGCTGGTCCTGACAGCACGGGCCTGTAATCCCAGCTAGTAAGGAGGCTGCATCGGGGACCACATGTCCAGAGCCAGCCTGAACTACAAAGTAAAAGTACATTCAAGGACAGCCTGGGCAACTTATACCCTGTCTCAAAATAAAAAGAAGGCTTGGAAAACAGATCCTTAGTAGAGCACATGGCCAGCATGTGTCAGGCTTAACTCCCGGTACTGCAAAAATAATAACAAATAAATAATGGTGGTAATAAAATTAAAATACAGACACTCTCCCTGGTGATTTAAAATGCATGCCACATTATTTCTTGCTGGTTTCTATGCAATGTTGAGAAGTATGCCTGTATCAGTATTTTGACATGATCCTGTCTTTGAACAGTGATGTACTGTTAGGGTTTTGTGGGCCATGCGTTCCTTTAAGTCCACAGTTACAAGGTGTCTCCTAGTTGAAGGGAGTTTGACCTCAATTTGAAAACCTTGATACAACTTCTAGTTCAACAGCAATGCTTAACAAAGGTCTACAAGGCACACCATCTGCTGGACTCTGCTGTTGGTAAGCCCACTGTTGATTGTTCACATGTACTGGAGTCTTGATAACAACACCACTGCCAGGCCCAAAATAGATGAGAAACAGAAACACAGGAAAATTAAGAAGCAAGCCAAGGTCCCAGATTCCAGAAGCCATGGTGTTCTTCCTGCCATGTGTATCCCACTCATGGTCTACACTATACACTCTCCTGTAGACTCTATAGGGACATGCTGGACTGAACCCAGTCACTGGGCTCCCAGCTTCCATCACTGAAATGTGGAGTACTTCCAGAAGACCTTTAGAAACCTTTAAATTCTCTTATCCCTGCAGATTTTTAAGACACTCTCAGAGGTCAGAGCTGCAGCTCAGATGGTAGAATTCTTACCTTGAATGTACAAAGCCCTGGGTTTGATTCCCAGTGCAGTATTGGATGTGTAGGAGCACACACGTAATCCCAGCACTCAGGAGGTGCAGGCAGGAGGATCAAAAGTTCAAGTTCAACCTTGGCTACATAGCAAGTTCAAGACCAGCCTGGGATACATAAGACTTTGTCAAATAAATTTTTAAAAAGTATTCTCAGAATTTGCCATTTGATCCTTGTGGTGATGTTGTGGTATAGGTCAAGCTGCAAGGTATCACTGTCATTATCGCCATCACCACCATCATTTAGAGCTACAAAAAACTAAAGCTCAGAGTAGGTTCATAACTTGGCCCAGGCTTACTCAAAGCCAGGTCTCTTGACCCCCATTACAGCATGCAGTTCAGCCTATAGCCATGCCAAGGCAAAGTCAGATCAGACACAGGATACTCAGGTCCCAGATGCCAGTGGCTTTTCCTATATGTGCATTGATCCCCAGAACCACTGAGAGGATGTCAAAACTGACAGTGTTTACAGCAAGGCTGTGTTGCTCTGGTCTGGGAGACTGTGGTCACTGCTGTTTCATTTTCTCCCAGCCTGCCCTGGAGGACCAGATACACCTTGTAATAACCGGGGTGTCTGCCTTGATCAGTACTCAGCCACAGGACAGTGCCAGTGCAACACCGGTTTCAACGGGACGGCTTGTGAACTGTGCTGGCCAGGGAGATTTGGGCCTGACTGTCAGCGTATGTAGCCACTTGCCTGTGTTAGCCTATTTGTAGCTATATGTTCCCTGTCCTCACCCGTGCCACCCACTTGACTTGTGAGTAGTCACTTTTGCTTTCTCCCATCTACCTGCTCTGTATGCTTTTTCCCTCCTTGTTTGTAGTCCTAGTGGTCATCCCTTGAAAGAGCCTCACTTCTACATTTGAAACTTGCAGTCCCCTAAGCCACCAAGGGACCTGTGGCTGAGTCACACCCACTCACTGAGTCTTTCAATTCACACATGGTGTCTATGGGCATGTATAAAGTATCTATCATGTGCCAGGCATATACAGTTTTGCATTTAATCCTTGGCACAACCTTTGAGGTAGAAACTGATGTTGATGAAGAAACTAAGTGGGAAGAGATTAGCGATGCACTTGCCAGCTTGGAATTGTCCTAAGACTCAGGGTTACAGAGGTTAGAGGGGTGTAGGGACAACATCCCAGCCCTCATCAAAGAGTGCAGAGAAACAAAAGTCATCATAACAGCTGTGGGGGTGTGTAAGCAGGTAACAGATCTGAACAAAAGACTTTCACCCAGAGTCTGAGCTCCTGGGACCATCAAGAGCAGACAGACAGAACCTGCTGGAGATGCTGTCTCCAGGCACCACACAGGACCACTGAGCACTTAGAACCTGTGAGGATGACTCCAGCTTTCATCCTAGTTAGCTCACATTTAAATGGCCACTGTGCTCAGGCACAAATCAGGGTGGCTTTTCTACAGGAGAGCAAATGCAGTGCTTGAGTGGGCCTGACCTGCAAGAAAGAGCAAGAGTGGGTAAGGGAGGGGACAGTAGGAAGAAAGGAAGACTGAAGGTCACCAGGAGCCAGAGCACACAGGAAATTCTAGACCAGAGAAAATTACTCAGCATCTATTCTAAGTGTGACAGGCAAGGCAGCCAGGGAAAGGTTGGAAACAGATTGAAAAGGATCACTCTGACTGCACACTGCAGAGGGGCAAGTGCAGATCTAACTAACTGCCCTGTGGAGTGCATATTGCAGGGGACAAGTGCAGAGATAAGACCACCTGTGGGGGAGGCTGGCGCAGCCCTTGAGGCTGCAGCTGATGATGGTGACTTGGGCTGGTACAGCCATACTGAAGTGGTAAGCAGAATTGGTGCCTGGTTTTAAATTTTCTTTTTAAATAGATTTCTCAAGCAAGAAGCCATCAATGAAGTTGTCACTCCCATCTGTTCTGTGACATGTCCCATGGCACACTACTTCTGTGACAATTTTTTCTTGGTTTTTCAAGACAGGGTTTCTCTATGTAGCCCTGGCTGTCCTGGAACTCACTTTGTAGACCAGTCTGGCCTCAAACTCAGAGATCTGCCTGCCTCTGCCTCCCAAGTGATGGGATTAAAGGTGTGCACCACCACTGCCAGGCAGCATTGATTATCAAACATTCAGAAGCAGTTTAGGCCTCTGTGGGTCCTATGGAAACAGGGGCCTTATCTAGTGTGGTTTTCCTATGCTCCCATTATGTAGTAGAGCCTGGCCTGTGGGTAAGCTGTTTTGGAATTTGGGGGGAAATAATGACTATGGTAGAAGACTCATACTGACAATGCCCAGTAGCAGGCAGTCAGTGGGTGGGGCTGAGCAGACGTTAGCTGCTGCTCACTAACCACTGGACACTCTGGTCACTAACCACCGGGCACGCTGGTCACTAACCACCAGGCATGCTGGTCACTAACCACCGGGCACTCTGGTCACTAACCACCGGGCACGCTGGTCACTAACCACTGGGCACTCTGGTTTCTGTTACAGCCTGTGGCTGCTCGGAGCATGGACAGTGCGACGAGGGAATCACAGGCTCTGGACAGTGCCTCTGTGAAGCAGGGTGGACAGGCCGCTTCTGTGACACTCTCACAGGTCTGTTGGAGGAGTGGCCAGCCACTGGCAGCCCTTGGCTACAGGGGACCCTATGGAGGGAGTGCAAGTGAGGTTGGAATCTTAGTGACAGCTGAGAATATGATAGTGTGGGTGCTCCCTCTTTACCTGTGGGTGTGGTTGTTCCCGCTTCACCTGTGGGTGCTCCCGCTTCACCTGTAAACAGTGGTTTGAACTGTGGCCTGGACCCCAGGAGGTTGGTGGGTCAGAAGAAAACTTGGTGAAAAGATTTTACTCACATCTAAAAACCATGCAGTGAGAATGCCTCGTTTTGGTGGAACTCGGGCCCAGATGCACGATGACAGAAATCAAGTGATGACCGGACAACTCAGTCTTTGGAGTCCTGAGACCAAGACGTGGTCTCTGATTCTGCTACTACTGCATGAATGGCCTTGGACAGCCCACCCTCACCTTGCTCATACGTACTGCACAGTGGGCAAGGGAAGGGTTGCTGGGGTTATTCTTAAGTTCCTCATGTTTGTATCTGCCATGTCAAACGCAGCTGCTTTCATTATTATTGTAATTATTGTCATTGATCTATGTTTTTTTTTATTTTTAGAAACCTAAGTCTCTATGCTCTAAAAGACCTAAGATGTGAAGGCCAAATTATTTTGCCTAAATTAATGATATTTCCTCCTCCTTGGAGTCAGAAGGGCATCACTGGACTCTTGTATAGGCTTCAGCAGCTCCAATAGTGTAGCTGACTTTGATTCCATCTCTGCGTACCACCTAAATACCCCTCAGCTTCAGGCTGCCTAAGCACACCACAGCCCCATCCGATCACCAGCATGCCACACTTCTCCCCCAGCTCAGCGATGCCCTTGGAAGACATTGAAATTTCTCTTCCAATTTAACCTTCTCTGCCTGATAGCCCATGTTCTTAGGGCAAAAGAGTCTATTGGCCAGGTTCATCCCTGCTTGCAAGTTTGGAAGGATAAATGTTTAAATAGTTGCAGCCTGTGCATTATAATCTGAACTGCTCTGCAGATATATATCAGAATCTCCAAGGTGGGAGGGTCCTCAGCTAATCACCCCATCTTTCTGCCATTCATAAAGCATCTGAAAAGAGGCCTGGAGAGACTGTATAGGTAAAGCTGGGGCTGCGCAGTGGGGCACAGGGTGAAGGGCAGTCTCTTTCTTTGCAGTTGTGTTTCCAGTGTGCATACCTCCTTGTTCTGTGCATGCCACATGTATGGAGAACAACACATGTGTGTGTAACTTGAATTATGAAGGAGATGGCATCATGTGTACAGGTGAGTCCTCTTTGCATACTTGGGGAACAACAGCCAGCACAGGAGAGACGCAGGGTGTGACCACTGCTGGGCTCCACTGCTTCTTCTGCTTCTGCTGGGGCCCATCCTCTTTAGAACTTGGTTTCATCAATAGTTTCCTCACAGTTGCCCTACCTACCTCCCAAGCCATGGTTTTAAATTGTTTAAATTGCTTTACAAAACAAGGTGTCCTGCCCTTTACAGTATTTTTCTAACTCAACAAGTAGTCAGTCTTGCTTCAAAAATTCAGAAGCTGACTATAGCATTAAGAAAAAAAGTTAAGACTAAAGACTGCATATCTTCTGGCCCCATTGCCCTGTCAGTGACAATGAAACCAGAGCCTTTCAAATGCTAGGCAAGCACTCCACCACCGAGTCACACCCAGTATCCTCTGTCAGTCCACAGTGGCTTAGCCGTGGGCTGGCACAGAGTCTCAGGTGAAGTAAGTGAATGCTTATCCTGTCTTGTGTGACAGTTTAAAGGGAGCTTCAGAGCTGGTACACCTAGACTGTAGGATGGAGAACGGAGAAGGAGGAGGCAAATCTCCATCCTAAAAGCTGCTAAAAATCAGATCTCCCATCCAGTTGTCTGGCGCTCATCATTTGTCATACCTAGCTGCAAGAGAGCTGGGAAATGCCACCATCTTGTTAGACAAGCCATAAAACATTCCACCTTCGACTCTGTTACAACAGAAAAAGAAGTGGGGGTGGTGAGCAGCCCCAGCCACATGTATTTTCTGAAGTTTTCTATGAGTAAAGACTCCCACAGAGAAATATGCTTTCAACAACAGGTCTTGCCACACCTGCCCTTTTGTAGCCTCCTGCAAGGCATTCCAGAAATGGATCCATACTTAGTCAACAGTGGCAGCAAAGGCCAAGCTCCCTCACTCTACTGTGCTGTCCAAGAGGTGGCTCTTGACCCTCAAGTTGATGCTGCCCTGGTCTCAAGTGGCTCCAGTGACTGCATAGGTACAAGGAAAAGAAATAAGACAGCTTCCCAGCTACTCCTACAGCTCCAGATAGACTAATATTGGATTGAAATTTGAGAAAACAGAAGGCCATAAAAGCAAACACAACACAGTGAGGCCCAACCAACCTGGGTTTTCCCCCAGCCCTGCACACTCTACCTGCTCTCCCTTTGTCAAGTCAAGCAAGCACCCTGAAACTGACCCTTAGAACAGGTTGGAGATGTCTGTCTCACAAGGTGTCTCTTATTGGACTAACCTTATATCTACACACATACACACACACACACACACACACACACACACACACACACACACACTTCTAGTTTGCTTTTCTGTTGCTATGATAAGACACTCTGACCAAAGACAACTTAAGTAGAAAAGAATTTATTTGGCTGATTGACATTTTGAGGCCACAGTCTTACCAATGAAGGAAATTAGGGCAGGAACTCAAGTGGGACTTAAGCAAAAACCATGGCTTATGCTCAATCCCCTTTCTTAAAAAGCCCAGACTCACATGCCTAGGGATGGTGCCACCCGTAGAGGACTAGGGTAGACCCTCCTATATTAATCATCAATCATGGCAGTCTCTTACAGAAATGGTCATGGGTCAGTCAGATCTGTATCTGAACACTGGGACTCCCTCAGATGATTCTAGGCTGTGTCATGTTAGCCAGGACACATGGGGAGGGGAGGGAGGAAGGGAGAGATAGAGTCCTAACATCAAAACTCCCAATGTATTCTGAAAATTACTATCAAAGCTGTCCTATATGTATGTGACAAGTGTGTCGGGGTGTCATAAGGACATTAATCATATACGAGCCAGCGCAGAGCTCACAGATCAGGAAGACCAAAGACGTGGCTGTGTGAGGACTTGCTCACCCCCTTCTGACTGACAACCCAGACAGTGGCACATGAAGCCCTCTACCCTTTCTCTTGCAGTTGTGGATTTCTGCAAACAGAACAACGGGGGCTGTGCAAAGGTCGCCAAGTGCTCCCAGAAGGGCACACAAGTCTCCTGCAGCTGCCAGAAGGGCTACCAGGGGGATGGCCACAGCTGCACAGAGATAGACCCCTGTGCAGATGGTGTCAACGGTGGATGTCATGAGCATGCCACCTGCAGGATGACTGGCCCAGTAAGTCCCACTTCCATGGAGACATTTGAGATAGCAGCTCTTTGGGCCCAGTTCACCCTGCTGTCCTCAGCTGCCTAGCCTCTGTGTCCCTCTGGCCTCTGCTACACTATCTTCCCACCTTGTCCTGTCTCTAGTAAAAGTCAGTGTTAATGTGATTTTGTATCCTTAGCAGTAGAGGACATTAGAGTCAAATTCAGTGAAACCCACATAAGGTCTGCTATTTAATTAATAGCACTGAACCAACATCACTCAGTAGCTTCTGCTACAGCTAGAGGTAATGCTCACATTAAGGGAAGCTGATAGGGGTCACAGACCCTTTAGGGGCCACATATCAGATATCCTGCATATCAAATATTTACATTGTGATTCATAACAGTAGCAAAATTACAGTTATAAGTAGCAATGAAATAATTTCACAGTTGGGGGTCACACAGTATATAGGAGTCCTGTTAAAGGGTCACAGTGTTAGGAATGTTGAGAACTGCTGCCATAGAGGATCTTCTGTGCTGCCTTCCCAACTTTCCCTAAGTCTGTCGTGATTCCAGAGCTAAAGTTCATTAGAACAGAGAATTGATAATAAATGGCATAATAATGACATGTCCTTATGTTTTTTAGAAACTGAGTCAGTGACCCATTTCTCTGTTGGGAAGTACAGCTGGTAGAACACAGTGCCCATTACCAGTTACAAATGGAGATTTAGTCAGGCAGCCTTTGAGATTTAGCTCTGAGCACATATGCTTTGTGGCTAGAGTCTGAACACTTACTTGAGTCTCTGTTTCTTCATGTGAAGTGGGCCTAATAACAGAGACACCATAGGGCTTGTAAGATGAGATGAGGGTACTCTCTGATTGGACCAGGGGTCTCAAAGCAGGTGCCAAGGATATGGAAAAAAAAAACAGACAGAAGCATCTCTGCATTCCAGGAGTATGCGCACAACTAGAGAAAAGGGGTGGTACTTAGTGTCAGTACACAACCCTGGTACAGAGTGAGAAAGACCAGGAACAGAGATGGGGCCCATGTGTTGCAGTGGCAGTCAAGAGTTGCTTCCTGCAGAGTGCTATGGAGGGAGGGGCTCTCTGAAAGGCAGCATTTATCCTGAAAATGAAGGCAGCCTTTCATGATGAGCCCACACAGAACAAGATGGTCTTTATCCTACTTGCACAAGACCCAGCATGCTGATCTTTCTGAACTGCTTCCGTGCTGGATGGGTATCCGCTGGCACTCGAAACCCTGGGGATTTTCTCACCTTTCCTGCCCTCTTTCCTCAGGGCAGGCACAAGTGCGAATGTAAGAGTCACTATGTGGGGGATGGGCTAGACTGTGAGCCTGAACAGCTACCCCTGGACCGCTGCTTGCAGGACAACGGACAGTGCCACCCAGACGCCAGTTGTGCAGACCTTCACTTCCAGGGTCAGTGCGGCTGGAGTCCTAGCCCCATGCATCTTTCTCTCTGGGCTAGGGTGAGGGGTGTGTGCAGGGGAGAAAAAGAAAGCTAAAACAAAATAAAACAAAAACTAAAGAATCCACACATTCATTATCCAGACCAACTGAGGCAGGAGAGTCAAGTCACAACAGGACCTTGAAGGTTAGAAGTGGGAGGGGCTCCAAGGACCTTCCCAGTGTTTTCCTTTCCTATGTTGCTCAGCAATCCTCACAACCATTGGCTGGAATCAAATCTGGGAAGCACAGCCTAAGATGGTCAATAACAAAGAAGAGGCTGTCACTTGCAGCAGCAGTTTCTTAAAAGCTCTTTGTTTCTCACACAGTGGCTGGCATATAGCACATGCACTTCTGAAGATGATTTGAACGGTGTATAATAAACTCTTAGGTTAATAAAACCCACAGGAAAAAATTAAACCCACAGAAGAAAGTAGAAAAGCCACAGTGTAGAGGCCCAGCGGGTAGGGCATGTTGAAACCCCACAGAAAAATCAGAACCCGGTTCAGAGCTGGAAAGAGTGGGACTTCATCAATTTCAAAAGTGACCCAAGTTACTGTGCATTATGCCCTACAAGCATTGACTGGAGATATCAGACAAGATCAACTTAGTTTTTTTGTTGATGTTTGAGGGTTTTTTGTTTTTTTGTTTTTGTTTTTGGGTTGTTGGTTTTTTTTTTCCGGATCTCAATAGAAACTAATCATTTAACACTTGTACTACACCAAATCCTGAGGCATGCCTCAAAAATGCAGGGACATGGAAGATACAGACTGTTCCTCCAAGAAGAGACCCAGCATAGCGGGGAAACTTAAATGAATATAAGATAAGGGGGAAACACAGTAAAACAGAAGACAAAATTTTACCCTATGTTCTTGCAGCTATAATAAAAGAGCAAGAATAGAAAGAAGAAAGTTGAAAGGGGCTCAGAAATCCTAGCTATTTGCATGCTGTAGATATCTACAGCAACATTGTGCAGAACAGGTAAAAGGTAGAAGCAGCAAGAACCTCTGTGGGTGGATAAACAAATGTAGCATATCCATGCAATGGGGCAACATTCACCAGGAAAACATCAGAAACTCTGACAGAAGCTACAGCAGGGACTAACTAGCCTTGGCATGTTACATTAAGTGACATAAACCAGACACAAAAAGACAGCCATTCTATAGGTCAGATATCTGAGAAGCCTAAACCAGATAGATTCGTGGGGAGGAAGAATAGAAGAGAGGCTTCCACAGAGCAGAGGATGGGGGGCGGAGGGGGGGGAATGGGAAGTGACTGTTTAATGGTAGGGACTTTGTTGGGATTATGGAAATGTACTGTAAATGGATAGCACTGATGCTTGCCCAACAACATACATATATTTAAAAGTTATGCACTTAAAATTGTCAAAAGAGCCAATTTTATGTTATACATGTATCAGAATGAATCTTCTTTTGAACACAGAGAGGGTGGGCATGATAATACATGCCTTTAATCCCAACACTCAGGAGGCAGAGGTGGATAGATTTCTGTGCATTTGAAGTCAGCTTTATCATGTAGAAACTCCCAGGCCAGGCAGGACTAAATAATGAGACCTTGTCTCAAAAAACAAAAAAGCATTAACAACCAAAAAAACCCCACTTTTTTTCAGATAGAGATGAGCTCTGTCTAGGTGAGATGAGAGAGGTTTTCCAGAGATGTGCAGTAGAGGCCTGGAACTACAGTGGACCCCCAGAGAAAAGGGGAGGCAGTGTGCTTAGAGAAAAATGGACAGTGAGAGGATTGTTGTGTGTAAGGGGAGGTGGCTGAGGTAGTCACCACTGTACAATGTGTGTGCAGTGCCTACAGAGGCCAGAGGGCATTGGATCCCCTGGGACTGGAGTTACAAACAGTTGTGAGCTGCTGTGTGTGCACTGCTTTGAAAGAGTGGCCAGTGCTCTTAACTGCTAAGCCCTGCTTATATGATTAAAAAGAATAAGTATTTCAACTGATGTGTTTCAGTATAACTTGAAGGGGAAATGGCCTCCCGGGTTCCCTCTGCGACAGTTGGGATAGCAGCTTCCCAGAGTAGCCTGGGCTACAGTTGGCCTCTACCTTGAAATCCTTCTAAGTCTCTTGCTTCAATCTCTGCCAGCCATGCAGACTAAATGTGTGATCTCCCTCTTCTTCTAGACACAACTGTTGGGGTATTCCATCTGCGTTCCCCACTGGGACAGTACAAACTGACCTTTGACAAAGCCAAAGAGGCCTGTGCCAATGAAGCTGCATCCATGGCCACCTACAACCAGCTCTCCTATGCCCAGAAGGTGGGTTCCCAGTTAAGCAGATACTCCAGGCAGAGCCAACAGGGAGGAGGAGGCATCCTGGAAAAGCTGGAGAAAGCTCAGGTGACTGGCTTCTTGGAAGCCAGCACAGGAGAGTACTGCAGCTCATCGTGTCCAGAGTCAGGCATGTACCGTGTCTCCAGTACTGTGCAGGGTGTCATGTTGGTATCCTTACTACATCCCTGGGTGTAAGTGTCCTTCTGTTGTACACAGAGGGAAACTGGGGCTCAGAAGGTTAAATATAATATCCAGTGTGGCCCAGAGGTGGTACATCAAGGAGGCAGAGTGAAGTGCTAACAAACATCACAGCTGGATGCCCATAAGGCTAGTAACCACAGCCTAGGCAGGATCTCCCTGAACACACAAAACAAAATTCCCAGGATTGATAAAAGGAAGTGCTGCCCCCCCCCCCCGCCAGCAGGGAGGAACGGTGCTCTCAGCCTTTAGCACCAAGAAGCTGCCTGCTGGTGACTATCACAAGCTACAGAGGGACAAGTGCCCTGATCTGACTTTACAACCTTCCTCCAGCCTCCACAGCAGAGCTTGCTGCCTTTCTTCAGACCTTCCCAAGGAAGCCCTTGATGCGGATCTGGCTTCTGCTTGTTGTGATCAAGCCACTGAAGCCTGTAGTCCTGGTGTTTCTGTATAGGACTATGGTTGTGTGTGTGTGTGTGTGTGTGTGTGTGTGTGTGTGTGTGTGTGTGTGTACAGGACTATGGTAGTGTGTGTGTGTGTGTGTGTGTGTGTGTGTGTGTGTGTGTGTGTGTGTGTGTGTGTACCCTGCTGAGCACTAAATAAACTCACATGTTTATTTAGTGTTGACCATATGGGACTGGGAACTTACCAGGAACCTCATCCCTGGAGAAAACAGATTCTTCCTCTCTCGGAAGCCATTAACCACCTGTAGCTCTTCATCAAAGGATGGGACCTGGTGAAACTTCTCTTATTCACATTGTCATTTCAACTCATGTTATCATTGCGAATGTCTTGATCAGGCAACCATATGTAAGTTCCCTGTCATATATAGAAGATACTTATCTCTCAGCAGATGTCCTGGTCCTTCGGCTCTTTAGTCTTTTTCTGTCCCCTCTTCCACTAAGCCTTAGGTATAGGAATCATGTTGTAGATCTATCAGCTGATGCTGGGCACCTCGAAGTCACATGTTGTCTGCATTTTGATCAGTTGTAGATATCCGTAGTCGGCTCCATCTGCTGTAAAAAGACATTCCTTTAATGAGGAGTGAGAGCTATTCTTATCTATGAGTATAAGTAATTAGAATGTAGTTAGAAATTATACTGACTTAAGAAAATGGCTGTAGTAGGGTCTCCTCTAGTGTGCATGACCTCAGCAACCACTGGTAGTTGGCTAGGTTTAAAGCACCAGTCAATGAATTCCCTCCTATTGAGCAGGCCTTAAGTCCAATTAGACAGCTGTTGGTTACCTCCAAGATAGAGGTGCATCATTACACCTTTGGAAATCTTTTGCCATGCTAGTTGTTTGTTTATGAGCTTTACAGCTGGGTAGGACTAGTGATTGCTTTTCTCCCTTGGCACCTTGCACAGCGCCTTCCAATGCTGTAAGAGCTAGTCCTCAGGGAGGAGGTCTCCCAGTAGGCTTCAGCTTGATTCTTCCAAGTCTTCTGTCAAAGTGCTAGTGTCTTCAGCAGTAGGGTCTTACCTGCCAGTTCTGGGAGACAACCAAGAACAATGACAGAAGCCTGTATTATTTGGGAAGTCTCCTGGACTTCATTGACCAACAACTGGAGAAGGGTTTTTCATGCCTGGCACTGGGGGTTTTGTTAGACGATCTATGGTTCTTGGGGTAAACATTATCACCCCATGCATTAATCATCTTAACCATGTGATAAAGATTTTAAATTATAGCCACACAGGGGTGATGATGGTGATGGTGGTCATGATGAATTAGAAGTCTGTCATTAGTCCTGGGGTACATGGCTGGTAGTGAACTCCTTCCCAAGAGAGGAGTGAGAATAAAAGGCCTTTACACCTAGAGAAAGAAAGAAGGAGCATCATGGGTATTCATCCAATGGCTTGATGGACAAAAGTTTAGTGACCTACTATATTCCAGGCACAGGAGTCTAACAGGCTCCATAGAGTTTGCAGTCTGGGTAGGGATCAGAATTGCCCAAATGATTCCACAGCAAACAGGACATTATAACTAACCCAGTTACTGCCCTGTCTCTGCAGGCCAGCTATCACCTCTGCTCAGCTGGATGGCTGGAGAATGGGCGGGTTGGCTACCCCACGACCTATGCCTCTCCGAAGTGTGGTTCAAACATTGTTGGGATAGTGGACTATGGAATCCGGCCCAACAAGAGCGAAATGTGGGATGTCTTCTGCTACCGGATGAAAGGTCATTGTCCCATCCACTGCAGGCTCCAGGCCAGATAGCCCTGAGCACCTCTGCCTGGCCAGCCAGTTCCCAAGAGTGAGCAGGGTGGCCCAGGCCTCACCTCACTGAGCATGACCCCAGTGCCTCTCCTTTCCAGATGTGAACTGCACCTGCAAGGCAGGCTATGTGGGAGATGGCTTCTCATGCAATGGGAACCTGCTGCAAGTACTCATGTCCTTATCCTCGCTCACGAACTTCCTGGAAGTATGTACCCTGTCTGTTTGGCTTTGCTCCAGCAGGGAGGCTTGCCTGTAAACAACTAATGAAGAAGTGAGGTTTTGAAAGAAGCCAAAGGCTCACAGTTGAGATTGAGAGCATAGGCCCTCATGGGAGGAGGGGTGCTCCATGAGCATAGCAGCTTCACGGAGTGGTTGTGATCTTTAAACGACTTGATAATTTGACACTGTAAGCACATGGAAACTTCTGGATTCATCAGTGCAACACAGGTATTGCCTGTGTTTGCATCTAAAACAGTTTAAGAAACTGACCAAATTAAAAGAAAATGGCATGACCATTTCTTATATCATGAGCACACTATATCAGAAGCAAATGGACACTTTTTGTCTTTCCATAGCATCAGAATTTATTAATTCACAGTAAATTTACAAGATATGTCACTTTTATTGGTTGTAATTTACCATGTAACCCTCTATGCCCACTGGCCACCATGGGTTCTTTTATTCCACTATCAATTACTAATCCTACCTCTTGGGCCATCTATTGTACTTCACACAGCAATATACACACATACATACATGATAGAATGGCTACAAGAAGGTTAAAGAGGCCACAATGCTCAAAGAGGCCTTATGGAAGGCAGAGAACTGACTCAGTGCCCAGGTCACCCAAGAGGTTATATATTCCAAGAACCCAGTAACAGAGGCTGGAGGGCAGCTTGGGGGCTCCGGGCAGGTGATACTCAGGGTTGGGCAAGTCTGGCTGAACTGCCACTGAATGGGCCTCAGCAAGCAGTGGTGACTGTGCTGAGCTGAAGTCCTAGAACAGTCTGGAGGTCTCTGCCCATCAATCATAAGACCAATGCACGGTATCAGATGGCTGATGGTAGATCAGTGAGGACCAGTGTTAGGTGGCCCTCCTTTTATGGGTGAGGATGTTTCGTCTTCGTCAGGCTGGAATGTAGAATAAGTTCACAGGCAGGTCTTTTTCACTTCTGTGAATGAGTTGTTTATCAGCCCATGCTCGTGGCTGCTGTTAGACAGATGACAGTGTCTTTTGTGCAAGCATGGCATGTAGTGCCACCCTGCCTCTGCACGCAGAGTGGAGCCAGATGTTTCTCTGCAAGATGGAGTGGTAGCCTGTGGCAGGACACAAGCATGGCCTCACACAGCATAGAGCACAACAGAGCATCTTAGACGGATTCACTAAGAAAAGGAAAAGTCATGCTGATACTCCCCCAAAGGCATCAGGGTATTCTCAGAGGCACTGTGCCCTACCCCACCCCCAGCTCCTCTAGCCAACCCAACTCCCACACCATGGCGGCCCATCTGACCACTTATTTCTGCTCTCCAGGAGGTGCTGGCTTATTCCAACAGCTCAGCCCGAGGTCAGGCATTTCTGAAACACCTGACTGACCTGTCCATCCGTGGCACCCTATTCGTGCCTCAGAACAGTGGGCTCCTGGAAAATAAGGTGAGTGGCATTCCTGATACAGGTCTCATTTTTTCTCGGTCGTGGAGGGTTCAAGACAGGGTTTCTCTGTATTGTTTTGGAGCCTGTCCTGGAATTCAATCTGTCGACCAGGCTGGCCTCAAACTCACAGAGATCCACCTGCCTCTGCCTCCCAAGTACTGGGATTAAAGGTGTGTGCCACCAATGCCCAGCTGATTCAGATATCACTTTTAGACAAGAATGTATTATCTGCCACCACCACAATAGTGTGTTACAAATCACTCCATGAAGTAAAGATGAAGTAAAGGCCCAGGACCTTGTCAGAACAAACGACAATGCCTACCCCAGATGCAGAGGAGTACTGTACCCCATCAGCACACACAGATAAAGAGCAGCTGCCACTTCCAGTCTTGGCTGTCAGAAGTCCCAGCCGGACTGTTGACACCTCTGCACTGTAGGGCTCTCACAACCAAGCAGACTAAACCAGTCATGGCAGGGAGCAAGAGTGCTTAGTGCAAACTCACTATTGTGGGTGCTGTTCAGTCCTCTGGTCATGTTTGCTAATGAGACACCAGCTAACAGGTCACAAGGCTGACCCCAAAGTCAGAGAAGGAAATAAAAGGCCAGAGGCAAGGATCCAGGGAGGGAAGAGGAATCAGGCCCTGGGGCAATGAGTCCAACACACCGACTTCCTCATGATGTGGTCCAAAGAGGGCTGGTTCAACACCTACCCAATGGAGGCTGACCAACAGGCTCTGAGCTCCAGGCACTACCCAGTCACAGGGCTGAAGAGCAACACCTCTGCCTGCCTGGTACTCCTCCAGGCCTGCTCTGGACCCTTCCGGGAAACTGGCTTTCGAGAATGAAGATGACTTTCCATGTGTTAGTTGCATGTGAGCCTAGGAAAGAACCTCAGAACCAAACACCTAAGACAAACTTGTTATTTCCAGCTGTTGCTCAGAATTGACTGCTTCTCTGCTTTTTCCTTAGACCCTGTCTGGGCGGGACATCGAGCACCACCTCACTAATGTCAGTGTCTCTTTTTACAATGACCTTGTCAATGGTACCGTTCTGAGGACAAGGCTGGGAAGCCAGCTACTCATCACCTCCAGCCAGGACCAGCTCCACCAAGTATGAAAAGAAAAGCCTCTGGACTTGTTGAGAGAGCTAGAGAAAACATATGCAAAGCTCCTGGCATGCAGTAGATACTGGATAGATATCAACTTTTATAATATGAAAGTCAGCTTTAAATCCACAGATCAGGTGGTATGAATGCAAACTGTGGCTATGACATTACATACTAACAGGCCACCCCAGAACCTTGACAATAGACTGGCCTCAGGAGATGGGTTAATGAGGACTGAGAAATGAAACTATTTTTGTTTTGCTTTGTTTGTTTGTTTTGTTTTTCAAGACAGGGTTTCTCTGCATATCCCTGGCTGACCTGGAACTTGCTCTGTAGACCAGGCTAGCCTTGAACTCAGAGATCTGCCTGCCTCTGCCTCCAGAGCACTGGGATTAAAGGTGTGTGCACCACCACCTCCGGGCCAGAGAAATGAAACTTTGATGCTTTGTTTCTGTTCCTTTGCTATTATGTCTCAGGCATTAAAGTGTGAGCTTCCAACACAAATGACCCTGAGATGAGTTAGTCTGCCTAACTACTCTAAGCTGTTTCCTCATCTGATAAGTGGGGATGAGGATGACAATGATGGTGGTGGTGATGGTGATGATGGTGATGGTGATGATGGTGATAGTGATGGTGATGGTGGTGGCATTGATGACCACAGTGTCTGTGAACTGTAATCCATAGGCTGTCAGGGGTTCAGTGACTCTGTTTGTGATGTGTAGAGACCAGTGTGTGACGTGATGAGTCCTAAGTGGCAGTGCTTTAGACCAATTCTCCTTGACATCCATGTACATCCAAGCCACCTGAATCTGTCAGCATGTGACCTAACTCTGAAGGTGGGACGTGGAGCCTCAGTTCCACCTAGAGGAAAACCCTCCCTAGAGGTGCAGTGTGAGCCAGAGCCTGAGCCCTGGGGTTTGCCACTCACTGCTGGAGTGACTGTGGACACTCCATTTCCTTCTGATAGCTCATCTGTCACACAGAGGGTGTCGGAGAAATGAGCCCACAGGTCTCTGCAGCCCTGAGGCCAGCTTTGTCTGGTGACACAAAGTATTTGACAGCACACAGGGAGGCTAGGCTGAAGTCTGGGCCCTGAGGGAAACTGCCTATATGGGGAGAGAGGGAAGAGGTCAGGGGTCTCACTCTCCCTCTCCTCGTTTCCCTAGGAGACCAGGTTTGTGGACGGGAGAGCCATCCTGCAGTGGGACATCATTGCCTCCAATGGGCTCATTCATATCATTTCTGAGCCTTTGGAAGCCCCTCCCATGACAGCAGTGAGTATTCAGTGAGGAACCAGGAAGCTCCCATGTCAAATGTGCATTTCCCAATGTTCGTTCCCACCAGCTTCCAGTCCCATCAGTTTGTTGATCAAAGGGGGGAAAATGAGTCAGGGGAAGGGAAGTAAGAAATCATAAACTGATTTGAGGGTCGCTGAGTCCCTTTTCTCATCCACCCGGTGTGTGCAGAGGGGCTCACAGTACCCTGACCTGGGGAGACTGAAGAAACATTGAATCCTCACAGTGGCTCCTAGCACAACCTACACGCTCGGGGAAGGCTGGCTGTGGTCATTGTTAGTACCCTACCATTTACCCGGGGCATGTGAGGTGAGCTGCTAGCTACTAGAAAGCTCTATAGCATGGTGAGTGTGTGTATAGGCTCCAAATAGACAGGTTTTAAGGCCCGTTCTGTTTCTAGAAAGCTGTGTGGTTTGGGCAGGTACTTAGCCTCTCTTTGCCTTAGTTTTCCCATATACAAATGGGGAAATGGCTGTCAGTAATAGGCCCTGGCAATAATGAGGCCTAGAATCATGTTAATTCAACAATGTTTTCATGAATTTCTCCAAGGTGCCCGGGCAAGCAAGAACAGGGTGAACTCAGACATATCTCTAGGGGAATCACCAGCTTAAGAACTGAACCCTTTCCTTTCTGTTTACAGACTCCTGCCCACACTGGCCTGGGGACAGGCATAGTTTGTGCTGTCATCCTGGTCACTGGTGCAATTGGTCTGGCTGTCTATTCTTACTTCCGACTAAACCAGAGAACAATTGGCTTCCGGCATTTTGAGGTAAGAGAGAGAACTGAGCCTGCAGTGATGGGCTGCCTCTCTTCTGTTTCCTGTGCACATTCAAGCCTCACACACCTGTAATCCCAGTGCTCAGCAAGTGGGCATAACAGGATCATGAGTTCCAGTCCAGCCTGGACTGGAACACCACCACAACTTCACTGCCAGCTGGGCTATGCAGTGAGATCTTGAAAAAAAAAAAAAAAAAAAAAAAACTAATGAAAAACAAAAGGCAAAGAAAGAGCTGAAGAGATAGCTCAGTTACTAAAATGCTTGCTTTGCAACCCCAAGATCCCACATAATAAAAGTCAAGTTCAACAGCATGACTGTAAAGCCAGCACTGGGGAGAGAGACAGAAGGTCTCTGAGGTTCACTGGCTAGCCAGTCTAGCTGAAGTAGCAAGCTCCAGGTCCAGTGAGAGGACAAGTCTTATAAAAGAATGGGTAATACCTGAGGTTGTCCTCTGGTCTCCACGTACCTGTGCACACATTGGCACATGTACATCTAAGCACATCAGGCCTACTCTGACTGCCAGCTTCAGGGCTGGGCTACCTCAATATGCCCTCACCCAGTTGCTGGTATTTGCTTACAGCAATTAGAATCCCCCGCCCCCCGCCCCTGCCTGCTCCTGCTTCCTGGGAGGAATATCTAGACAAGTGCCCACCATGGTAGACGTGGGCATCAAGACTGGCCCTGAGAGTTGGTGATCAGGGTCTAACACCTGCACAGCTTCACTCTCTAGCCAGCAAACCTCATTCCACTCTATTCGTAGAGTTGAGTCTACCTCATCAGCAAGCTCTTCAACTGACCATGGGGTGGCCCCATGTGTCAGTCAGTTTTCTGTTCCCGTGACAAAATACCCGAGATAATCAAGTATGTGGAAGAAAACTTTAGCTCATGGTTTTAGTCCATGGTGACTTTGCTTTGGGGACTGTGGTGAGACAACACATCATGGCAGAGAACTTACTTCATGGTGGCTGGAAACAAAGAGAAAGGAAAAGGGGGGCCAGGGTTCCCAAGTCCCCTTCATGGGCACACCCTCAATTACCAAACTTCATCCCACTAGGCCCCACTTCCTAAAGGTCCCACTGACTCCCAAGAATGCCCGGGGATAGGATCCAGTCTTTAACCAAGAGTGTGTGTGGGTCATGTATCCAAACCACAAGAGCCTTTGTGAGACATGTATCCAAACCACAGCACCCCAAGAACTGGGCTGGGCAGAAGTGCAGCAGTTGAGCAGCCTTCTTTTTGTCTCTGTTCTCTTCCCTGGTTGTAGATGGAAGTTTCTGTCCAGCCCAGTCCCACCACTCTTCAGTCCCAAATAAACACACAGAGGCCTATATTAATTATAAATTGTTTGGCTGATGTCTCGGGCTTCTTGTTGGCTAGCTCTCTCTTAATTATTATCCCATTTTTTTAAACTATGTATTTCCACTTGGTCTTGGCTTACCAGAGAATGTCCGCACCTCTTCCTTCCTTAGAAGCTACCACTCTCGACCCATTCTCTGTCTCCCTCCTTTGTAATGTTGGAGCATCCATCTTCAGCCTATTGGCCTATCTGACAGACATTTCTGCAGAGTAGGATATTCTGAAGGACTGGACTGCCTTGTCTTGGCAAGGCAGTCACTCTTTGTGGTGTCCTGTTTGTCCAGTTTGGACAGCATACTGTCAGTAGCCAAGGCAAGGGCACTTTCTTGCCCAGTGGCTCACCTTTGCCACAAAGAAAGTAAACTCCATGTGGAGTTTTTTCTTCTATGCCCAGCATTTTCTCTGATGTAGATTGGTGCTGCCAGGAGCAGACACATCTCATTGTCATAAAAAAAGAACCTATGTTATTAAAATATGTTAAGTGTCATATTCTGTAGATCTCTGAAGTGTTTGAAGACAACCTGTCTTTCTAAAATATCTGTTTGACCTTGTAAACATACCTAATGTGACTACAATGTAATAGTTGTCTAATTACTAAACTTCATTTCCTTATTATCCCATATAGTTGATAATAATAACTTTCAAGGACTATAAATTTATGTTACATTGTTAAATGAGCTGTATAGGTGCAATACCTTGAACAATATAAATTTATGTGCAGTATGTTTTAGCAAAATTAATCTCAAATTTGTATCAATATACATTTATATACAATATATAAAATCTAATCCAATGTAAAATATTTAAAAATAGTAATTGTTTTTTAAGAGTAGATTCAATAATCTACCTTTTTATCTTATATCTATATCCTCCATTTATTCTTTCCAGATAGATTCAATAATCTACCCTTTTTATCCTGTCGTATATAGATTCCTCTCTTTTTTTCCAAATAAAAAAATCTTGAATATCACCCCCTTTATCAACTTTCTTCCTGATTGTAAGCAACATTTTGTAACCAATCCCCCTATACAGTGACAAATATCCACAACCCAATGAGTGACCCAAAACCACCCACCCCCACCTCTTGGGAATGTGGGCATCATGGTCTCTTTCCACACTCAGGAAAAGCTATGCAGTGCCCTCAGGCAACAGCCCATGCCTGCCAGAAGATAGCAGGCCTATCTATAAGCTCAGAGGCAACTCTCAAAAACATCTCTTACTATAACCAAAACATCATAAACTAGATCACTTACAATCGACAGAGGGCTGTTCCGCTCACAGATCTGAAAGTTGGATGATCAAAGGCCATGTGGCTACACCTGGTAAGGCCTTCTTGCTACAGGGGACTCTGCCAAGTTCTCAACACAGTACAGAGAATCCTAGGTGACAGAGCCAAGTCCTGGCCTGAGCACCCGTTCTTACAGAGTCACAGTCCCACTGGGTTATGCTTTGCCCTGCAGTTCCCTTTAACCATAACCACCACCCAAAAGGTCCTGCCTGGAAATACCACAGCAGAATCAAGTCTCAGCCCTCCTAACAGCTCAAGATGGGGACTAAATTTCAATGAATGTTTGGGCAAGAACATTCAAGTCATCATTTGTAGTACATATATGGTCTTTCTAAGTTCAGGGAGGGCCACACAACTCCAGAGTAATGGGCTCATCAGTGCTTAGGGTAGGAGAATTGGCAGCCTGAGTCATGGGAACATTCCAAGAGGATGAAAAAGCCGTATGGGCCAATTTGGGAGACATACCTGGGCAGACATGTAAGTTGTCACTTGGGCCCAGTGCCTACTGTCACATGTCAGTCATCTCAACAGTGCTGCTGAAAAGGCTTTTGATATGAAAAGTACCTTGGGGACAGTCCTGCCTCTCAACCCTGTGGTTCTCTTTCTTAACAGTCAGAAGAGGACATCAATGTCTTGGCTTTTGGCAAGCAGCAGGCTGAGAATATCTCAAACCCTGTGTATGAGAGCTCAACGCCGGCACCCCCAGAGACCTCTGGTGACCCCTTCACAGTGAGTTTGCTCTTCACTCTGGGCCAGGGCTCAGCTGGGTTTCAGAATGCTGCCTCCCAGCAAAGTTCAGTGGAGCTGCAGCCCCAGGAAGAGCACCCTTCTAGGATGTAGCTCAGACAGCCAACCCAGAGGACAGTTTTCTGTTCAGAGGGCTCAGCTTTTGTGTAGCTGGCAGAAGCCTCAAACTAGAGGCTGCCTAGCCCCTCCCTTATGGCCAGGAGTGTCACTGTGGAAGCAGGCCTATAGAAAATGTTTTCCTTAGCTATGCTTACATCTGCATCAATTCTTCCTTGGGCAGAGCTGCTTATTGCCTAGGGAGCTGCTTTTGCTTCAGGAGGTCTTTAATGGGTAACATTCTGATCAAGTCTCCCCAGAAGGAACCATTTATTTATTGAGTGGAGCTTGAGCTCAGATGTCAGGGCACCCCATTCACATGAGATGTAAAAGGTAACCTGCCTACCGTTTTTCATCAGTTCTGGACGCATAAGCTAGGGGAAGGCATGTCCCCTCCCATAGCCGTGAAGAACTTAACCAGTGTATATAGCCACCCCCACCTGACAGGCCCACCACCTGAGCTAACCGTGATCTTTGGGCCAAGGGAACATTTGAATCTTGGCTTCTCTGGGTTACCAACCCTGTGTAGTATTAGCCAAAGCCAAATTGTTGCTGTCAGATTAGTGCTTAGAATGCATATTTCTCCCACAAATTACAACACATAGTATTTATTTACTCACTGACGGTCTCGCCATGTAGCCTTGGCTGGTCTGGAACTCACTATGTGGAACAGACCATCCAGAACTCTTAGAGGTTTACCCTCTTCTGCCTCTACACCTGGCTGTATAGTTGAATTTTTACAGGTTGTCACTGAAACACTACAAGGTTTTCTTGCAAAAACCGTTTAAGATTATTTATTGTGATAGGTATAAATAGTGAGTTGGTATCCTTGGCTAGTAGTGTGTATGGTAGTAGATGTGAAAAATAACCATGTCACAAATTTTATTTTTTAACCCACATAAAAATACTGTGTCCAGGTTTCAACAATGGGCTCTGCTGGATTGTCTTTATTCACTAGTGCAGGTTTGTTTCTGCTGGGGTCATTCTGTTGAAGCTGCCATCATTTAAAAAGTGTGGAGGATGGGGTATTAAACTGTTCCGTGCACTCCACACCTTTGGAGATTTTGTCTTCTCCAAGGGTACTGTGTCAGCTTCATGTATGAGAGTCCCCTGGAGCAAAGGGAGAGTATTCCAGAAGCAGAGTTCAGCTAGATTCAGTGAGAACAAGTGACCAGAAAGTTCCAATAATAGGACCCTTGAGTCCAGGGCATCAACATCCCAAACACCCTTGAGAGACCTTTGCTAACCTGTATCATGCTGCCTCTTGATGGGGGAAGTGCTTCTGTGCATGTGTTTGGCCAATGTGGCAGCAAGTTAGGCAGGAATAGGAGTCAAGGAGGATTCTGGGAGATGTAGTAAAGAAGTGGTGATCCAGCCAGGAAGTGACATAGCAGGGAGACTCATATATAAACAAGGGCAAGAAGGAAGTGGGCCCCTTCTCTCTTCCTCCTGCTCTGCTCTGAGACACCATGTGATCCCGGGGATGAGGACGCCAGCAGAAGGCATCCGATAAGTCTTATAAAATACATAGATTTGTGATAATTAAGGCTGAGCTAACAGATGAGAATTGGCCAAGCAGCATTTGTACCTAATATAAGTCTCTGTGTATTATTTTGGCCATCTACGTGGTGGGCAGAACTCAAGTGGGTGGCGGAAAGATTCATCGTAACAGCTTGTCACATCAGCCACTCAGATGATGATAGCAGGAGGCTTAACAGGGCTCTCTGGCAGAGAGTGGGGCGCTTTAGTATTTTCCATATGAAAATTTTATGATTTCAATCACCACTGGCTAAAAGTAGTAGCTAACCCTCACACCTTCCTAAAGAAGTAAATATTCCTATAGTGCTGTTGGAGGTGGGAACCACCATCATTGAGGACCTCACAGGCAGCTTCAAGTAGCAAAGCATGTGCAGCCCCAACATAAGTGGCCCTGAGCAGTACCCTCCCCACCCTCCCCCCACCGAGGCAGCAGTGATGTGTACACCTGAAGACTCCTGTGATGTGTACACCTGAGGCAAGGCATGCTTTAGGCCCCAGAGCAGATCAGAGTTCCTCCTAGGAGGGATAGCGGCAGAAGGAACATCCCCACCCCAGTGTCACAGCCCTCTGTCTTCCAGGACTCTGAAGAACAGGAGGAGGAGAGCAGCGACCCTCTGGGGGCACAGAGGTCCTGATATGAGCTGCCAGCCAACAGCCAGTGCCACATGAACCCCTGAGCCATCATGGTTCTACTGTGAATTCTCAACACCAGCTATCTCTTGGATCATTTATTGTTTTAAACTATGATACACTCAGAAACCATACCTCACCTCTCTGGTTAATATGGGGTCATTTCCATGGGTAAGGTGTCATGTTACCAAGACCATCCAGGGGCACCTCTATCTCCTCTGACCTCTATTGCTCTTGGCACATTCCAGATGGCCTTGCTCTGTTGTGCCTTCTCTTGAAGGAACTGTGATCCTATGGTATTTTCCTATTACTGTAAGTGCCTAAGGCATGGCTTCACCTCATGTACTTTGTATCCCAGTACCCAGAAGTACCTGCCACAGGGATGTTCTCAATAAATGTTATGGAATTAAAAAAAAGTCACTGTGTGCCTAGGAGGGGTAAAGCTATGAAAACAAACTACACTTATTATGGCTAATTAGAGCCCTTTCGATTGGCCAACATTTGTCTCATGAATTCTTTAGTTTTGTTTCCTTGCATTTATGATGGGAGATGTCCTTCTGTATATGTGTTTCTCTTATTAGATGATGAATAAAACACTGATTGAATGATTGGCCAGGCAGGAAGTATAGGCAGGGCTAGGAGATGAGAAGAAGTCTAGGAAACGTAGGCAGACGGAGTTGTCATGTAGAGCCTGTGAAGAGAGGACGTACCAGGTGTTCTCTGGAAAGCTAAGACCACATGAAATACATAGATTAATAGAGATGGGTTAATAATTGAGACAGAGCTAGCCAATAAGAAGCCCAAGCCATGGTTCAACAGTTTATAATTAATGTAGTGTCTCTGTGTGTTCATTTGGGGCTGAAGGCCAGCAGGACCTGGTGGAACAAAGAAAATCCATCAACACACTTACTAGGAGAGCAATGACCAAATGATCCATCAGAAGACAAGCATCCATGAGGGTGTGGAGACCTCTCCTGCTTTGTAAAGTAGAGGTACTGTGGTAGGGAATCTCATAGTTCCTCAGACAATCTCACAGGGTTACCAAGAACCAAAGCTACCTCTCAAAGGTGTATACCCAAGAGAGATGAAAAACATGTCCACCCTGTAGTCACATGTACTGATGGCAGCATTGTTCATAACAGCCCCAAAGCAGAATACCCCAAATGTTCAACATCTGATGTGACCAAGCTGTGGTGTATCCATGCAACACACCCCTAAAAGATGTAGTGTTGCTCTGGGCACTAATGTTCCTTGACATCATTAGAAAATGAGGTGTTATCTGCACCCTGACCGCAGCATACTGTTCTGTCACTGCCACCACCTCAACCACCTCAACCACCTCAACCACCTCCACCATCACCACCTCCACCACCACCTCCACCACCTCCACCACCACCACCACCACCACCACCTCCACCACCACCACCTCCTCCACTCCACCACTCCACCACCTCCACCACCACCACCTCCACCCTCCACCACCTCCACCTCCACCACCTCCACCACCACCACCTCCACCACCTCCACCACCTCCACCACTCCACCTCACCACCACCTCCACCACCCTCCACCACCTCCACCACCACCACCACCACCACCTCCACCACCACCACCTCCGCCCACTTCTGCCTCCTTCCCTCTCCTACCTGCATGGTCCAGGCTGGCCTTAAAATCTAGGTTCCCCTCCTTTAGCCTCCAGAATGGTAGGACCATGGGCATAAGCTACCATAGCCAACTTTGCAAACATTTTTTTCTTGGAGACGTGGAAGGGGGAATAGAAAAGACTTTAAAACCACCAGTCCTGTCACTTTTACAGATGAGCAGTGGAGGTCCAGAGTGACTGTTAGCAGCCTTGGGTAACACTTTTGTCTCTTGGGACTGGGTTGAACTATGGTTCTGTCTGTCTCCCCAAACCCAGGGCTCACATCTATGGACTTGAGATGGCAACCTCAATATACTGTAAAATTCTGGTCCTTTCTCCCCTGTGGACAATTGCTCACACTCAGCATGCTTTAACAGCCATCTCTGTAACATCCAAGTGCCCTTCAACCCAACCCCCTCTATACACCTATCATTTCCCAGCCATCAGAAGGTAACAGTGTCAGCACGATGTAGTCACTATGGGGGACAGAGTGGAAGGCTGGGTTGAACAGACCACAGGCTCTCTCTCTCTTTTGTCTGTACACCCCAAATTGCCTCATTCTATTCCATTAGAGGTTTGCTGAGTCAAGTCTAAAGTCTGAAAGCCACAAAATGTCTTGTAAGGGATCTTTCAAGTCCAGGAAACTGAAGCTGTCCAGTTCTCTGCAGAGGACAAATTTGTCACTATCTTTGGGACAACACACCATGAAGGAACAATGCCACATTTCCAGGAAGTCACCCCCAAAATGGCAAGTGGCTCTGTGATATCCATCATCATAGCAGAAATGTAAGTGATCACACTGTGGCACACAGGGACACAGATGAGGGTCCATTCAACACAATGAGAGTTGAGTGCTAGTATAGATGCTAAATCTATACATACACACATACAAGACATGTGGCATATTTACAAACTTATCTAAACACAGTAGCAAATTGGGGGGGCAGATTTTTGTTTGTTTTTACACAGGGTTTCTCTGTGTAGTCCTGGCTTTCCTGAACTCTCTGTAGACCAGGCTGGCCTTGAATTAACAGAGATCCACCTGCCTCTGTCTCCTGAGTGCTGGGACTAAAGGCATGTGCCACCACCACCCAGGGCAAATTTTCCTAATATTCCTCAGGATGTCCCAGCTTCCTGGGTAACACAAGCAAACAGGTGAACTGCCCCTTCTTGTTCAAGATGGTGTACCCCCTACACCTATACCCCTCACCCCCACTGCCTGCCCAAGGCAGAACTCACACAAGTTTCTGTCAGCAATCTCCAGTCTTAAAGCTGGGGAAACAACATACACTTTACCCTTTCTCAATCCCCTTTTGTGGGTTCATTAGAGTGCTTCTTTTTGGGTGCTGGGAATCACACTCAGGGCCTCAAGCATGCTGGGTAAGTACTCTATCAGGGAGCTGTACTCCCAATGCTAGGATTTTTTTTTTTTGATCTTTGATTTCTTTTAGTAGAATAGCCTCAAATCCTGGGGGAAACCATGTTTTACAGTGACTTAAGTACACATAACTGATAGTGCACCAGCAGACCAGGAGATCCAATTCAAGCTTTATTTGGCTGTTAAGTTATTATCACAACATATATAATCAACATTTAGAATAAATAGCAAATTCACATTCCAAATAAATAATAAACCTACTTTGCATTTATTGTGCCTGGTACCACACGGGCACAATCTATCATTCCACGACACAGGTACTACATTGGAGCTCACTCTTGTACTAACAGAAAACACAGGAGCAGTGCTGAAGGAGGAGACTAGAAACAAGTGCTTCATGCAGGAAACTCTCACATGGAGTATTGCCAGGAGAGGCATCTGGCAAGGGAAGGGGCTGACCAGTTGGTAGGGTGGATTTGGGAATGCAAGGCAAGGACAAGGAGGCCTGGGTGGCCCCAGAGGGAGCTCTGGAGCTGTCTCATACTAGTGTTGGAGAGGCCAGAGTACCTTCACATGGAACAGTCATGGATCATTCATCCCCAAGAAAGGCGTGTGATCTAGAGCAAGGAGGCCTGTGCATCAAGGAAATTCTCCAAGAGCAACACATCAGCCAGCTGCACGCCCAGCAGATGGGATGAATTAGCCATCAGTCCTGAGCCCAGCCCAGTATTAACAAGGGCAACAACAGGCAGCTCAAAGCCACACGGGGAAGCAATCTTGGCAGGTACTGCAAACACAGACAGTCTTTACCACAGGCTATATGGAGAACCATGTGGCAGACTGGCTCCTAAGGGGACAGAGCACGCTGCCCAGACCTTGCACTAGTTGTACCCAGGCTGCTCGGCTGCTCTACCATGTGTTCTCAGGAAAGAACCCTGCCATCAAAGCAGGAGACAGCAGGCCATAGGCAAGAGCCTGTGCTGGTGAATCAAATCCCAATGGAACTGTGTGCCCATCCCCACAGGAGCAGCAGTGCCAGTGGCCTGCAAAATCAAAATGGTTCCCTTATTAGAAGGGCTTCATTCCTCTACCTATCAGTGGCCCGAAAGGTTAGCTGAACTTAACCTAGCTCCCAAACATTAAGGCCGAAAACATACATAAATAAATAACAGAAGGAAACAAAGGAGAAAGGAAAAAAAAACATACCAAATAAAAGGACACCATGCCAGGCATGGTGGTACATGCCGTTTATCCCAACACTCTGCAGGGGGCAGAGGCAACCAGATATCTGTAAGTTCTAGGCCAACCTGTTCTACAAAGTGACTTCCAACCCAGCCATGGCAATATATTGACTGGTGGGGGGAACACCCCCCCCCCCCGCAAGTAGGTTTTTGACAGCAAATGAGTGTTTTGACAAAGTGGAATTTCAGTGTTTAGCACTTGCTGAGGGGAGGGGAGGGGAGGGAAAGAGGGAGGAGGGGAAAACCGTTCTGTTCACCCAAAGCTAAATTAGGTAACTGCTTTTCACTTCTCCTTTGCAATAAATAAGAGGGCTGATGCATTCAAAGCAACTAGTAATTTAGTCTGAGATCTAACCAAATCAGAAGCAGGTGTATTAATGGTGAAAGCAAAGGAGATGAGGGGCCAGAGACAGGCATGGGTAGAAGGCAGAGGCCAAAGGAGGAAAGGAGAGGATGGAGCGGAGGAGAAAAGAGACAGTGAGGAGGGAGAGGAGAAGGAAGACAGGGGGAAGGAAGGAGGGAAGAGGGTATGCTAGTCTAGGAGGACAGCAAGAGCTTCGAATGCCCAACACCTAAAGTATTTTAAAGCCAGCGCTCTCCTGAAAAGGCAACTCTGGGAAAACCCAGCAGTACAAATTGCTTGGGTGGCCCGATGACACCACAAACCTTGCTGGCCTGGACTGCCCTTAGACTGAATTTTTGTCCACATGATTCTTAGAAAATCAGTATAAGTAATGTCAAAAAGCAACTATAATTTTAAAGATAGTAAAAATAATTTTATTGATGGTGGGGTGGTACACTCCTTTCATCCTAGCACTGGGGAGGCAGAGGCAGGTGGATCTCTGAGTTCAAGGTCAGTCTGGACTACAGAGTGAGTTCCAGGACAGGCAGGACTACACAGAGAAACCCTGTCTTGAAAACAACAAAGATTATTTGCTTTATAATTTGATTTTTTTTAAGGTGGGAAAAAATCTACCTCCCTATATTCTGTCATCAGTGTGCACACAAAAGAACAAGACACCAGCCAAGAGTCCCTATGACAAGTTAAAACTTGTCCTGACTGCACCAGACAAGGACAACACCACAGTGGAAACTCCCCTGTTCTTCCTACAAGGATGCTACACAGACCACACTACCAGAGCACTGGTCTGCCACTGCACTTTACTGGGCCATGGTACAGCTGATCCCAATACTGTGACACTTCGTGTCCTCAAGACTGTGACTCTTCTACACAGGAATAGACTGTAAAATTCATTGCTCATACCCAGAAGATGTTTTCCTCCCCCAAGGCTTTGGTCACCTACTGTAAGCATTCAAGAGAGCAGTTCTACTTCATTCTTGAGTAAACAAACCCACCTGTAAGCGGCATCTAGTCTACACGGCTGAAGAATATCTGATTAGACCAAAAATTCTTTTTGAACTTCTTCATTCTGCTCCTACACAGCACAAGTTAGGAACATCCTGAGTAGCAGCATCGTTTCGAGACCTGAGCAGCGTTGAACATCACCTGCCGGCATTAGATTCCAGCTGCCAAAACCCTTAGTGGCTAACACTG
Source organism: Cricetulus griseus (assembly GCF_003668045.3). Classification (NCBI taxonomy): domain Eukaryota; kingdom Metazoa; phylum Chordata; class Mammalia; order Rodentia; family Cricetidae; genus Cricetulus; species Cricetulus griseus. Next base: position 152,846,230 of record NW_023276806.1, on the reverse strand, counting down.
GGGAACAAGAAAACAGGAAAATGCCCATCCTGCCCTAAAAAAGAGCAGACCGCTGAACCCCAGTGCTTAGAATACAACACAGGAGAAGGGGGTCTGAATGGTCACCTTTGGGATGATGTTCAGTACAAACATCAAAGATCCCCATGGCAACACAGTGAATGCTTGATGGCTCGTTTAACTTCTGTGTTTTGACAGGCAGCCTACAAAAGGCCAGTGAGCAGTCTACAACAGCTAGTTACGATCTACTTATTGTAGTAAAGATGCCAGATTGCAAGCACTCACCACAAGTATATGCCATACCACAGATGCATGCCTGTAATTCAGCACTCAGGAGACTAAGGCAGGAGGATTGAGTCCAAGGCCAGCCTGGGCTCCACAACAAGACCCTAACTGGAGAGGGGGGGTGGAGGGGAGAGGGGGAGGCAGGGAAAGAAGAACAGCTATGGCGGCAGCAGCAGCGCCACATTAGCGCAGAAGTTTAAAATGAGCCAGGTGACATGAGACAAGGCTGATCTAGTCACAAGCACTTATGGGCATCTGCAACGAAAACACGTTACACAGGACTGTGTCCCCTAACAGCAGCCACTCCCATGGCCCTTGGGGCATTGAATATGTTCAATGACACTGCAAAGCAGACATAATAAAGGATTCCTCCCCCAGAGGGAGGGAGGAAGAGATGCCCCTCTTGTGAGCTTGGCTCTCAGCCTGAAATGTGAAATTTCACCAGTGAGCTGTTGTGTCCCAAGTACAGACTTGCGCTGACTGCAGACTGAGCCCCACAGCTTTGCTTCTTGACTCTACAATGCCCGACCCCCCCCCCAGCTGAAAGGCAATTTTAACTAGAGCTGCCAACTCCTCACCCACTCCCAGTGGGGAAAGGAAGGAGGAGGAGGGAACCCGCCCATCACCCCTTCACCAGCCCGGGGCAGGCAAAGCAAGTTCACACTGAGGACAAACGCTTCTTGTTCTTCCTCAACAAAGTCATTCTGGGAGCTCTGGTCTCTTGGAGCAATGTGTGTAAAAGTCTGCAAAAACCTCACACCAGCAGACTGGGAACTAACCGGCTGCAGGTGTCACCATGCCCTTACAGTCCCCAGTGCTCCGCTTGTAAACAACCAAAAAATGTCTCACAGAATCAAGATGTGTCATCTCTTGACCTGCTGAACAGACAGCATCAAGAGGCCTCACTAGTCTCAGAAGGCCTGATGTTGGTTCCATAGTAAACAAGGCCGCATCACTGTGTGGAGGAGGGCAGAACCCAGGCAGTCAGCTCCTGTCTCTGCCTGAACAGGACAGTATTCGTGGTAAGGTAGAAAAAATACAAAGGTGTTATCTGACTCTTTGGGAAAGCAGCTGTCAGGCCCACTGGACCCTTTGTGAGACCATGGCTGCTTCTGGCTTTTTCCTCAGGCAGACACAGGATTACTTGGCCTGAGCCTCCTGCAGCAGTGGGGCTTTGAAGGCAGAGGGGCTGTCCGACCATGCAGGGAGCTCATGCTGCAGGGGAGTCCTCCTGGGGTAGAAGGTGTGGTGAACATCGTAGTTCAGGAGACAGCTCAGGGACGCCATGTAGATGTCGGCAAACCTGGACAGGCGCCTCAGGAAGTAGGTTGGGTTCTGGTCTGTACGGAACAAGCTCCCGAACTGGGCGTTGAAGAAACTTTTGGTCATTTCTCTGAAGTGTCAAGGAATAAAAACAAAACAACAGATAAAGGTTTTTTTTTTTAATGTTTTGTTTTGTTTTGTTTTTCAACTACTGAAATAATAATATCTTTAAAACAAAAAGCTAATGGAAAGAAAAAGTAGCGATTTAGCCAAGAGCAGACCTAATTACCAACCAAGAAAAACTGTGTGAGGTAGGCATGGGGCCCACGCCTGTAACCTCAGCACCAGGGGGCTGAGGCCTGAAGATCAGGAAGCCAGCCTGGGCTACACAGTAAGACCCTGTCTTACAAAACAAAGAAACCTGACAAAACACATCTGTCAGGCCATGTCTCAAACAGCTGGTCACATTCCCCACTAGCCCAGTTAAAACACTACTTCAAGGCTCCCTTGTGAATCCCATGCTCCTCCAAACACATACACTGTGTGCCAGTCAAAGCAGGCAGAGGTGTTTTGGAGATAGTGAAACAAATAATTCTCCATGTTTCTAGACCAAGAACTAAGCAAGGTAGAGACATAAAATACTGCAAACCCTCCAGTCTTCTCATAGAAGAATTACAGATTATTATTTTAGTCACCACCTTCCATGACAGGCCTTCAAATGTTCTACATACTCCCTCCCAGCCTAGCCCACATCTTCAGTCACCCAGGCTAAGGTAGACCTCTGTGCAGTCTCATCTCTGTTAACATCCCCTACAAATAGAATATTCCAGCAAAACGGATTAATGTCATTTGAATGGTGTTAAATCAGTTACAAATACAGCAAAAGTCTAACTCTTGCACAACTGTGCATAAAAATCACTCCATAATTAGCAGTTGCCTGTTGTCACTGGAGAATGACACAAGCAATGACCAAATGGCCACAGCTGTTAAAACTCCAATTAGGGAGCCAGGTGGTACTGATGCATACCTTTAATCCCAACATTTGGGAGGCAAAAGCAGGTGGATCTCTATGAGTTCAAAACCAGCCTAGTCTACAAAACTACACAAAGAAACCCTGTCTCAAAAAATAAAACAAACAAACAAAAAAACCAACTAGGTTTCTACAGATGAACAACATAAATGGTATTTAAACTTTTACTGCAGTATCTCATGGAGATGACAGAAGGTGGGGGCTGGATAGATGGCTCAGTGGTTAAGAACACTTTTTTTTTTTTTTTTGATTTTTCGAGACAGGGTTTCTCTGTGGCTTTGGAGGCTGTCCTGGTACTAGTTCTTATAGACCAGGCTGGTCTCGAACTCACAGAGATCCACCTGCCTCTGCCTCCCGAGTGCTGGGATTAAAGGCGTGCGCCACCAACGCCCGGCCACTTTTTGTTTTTACAGAGGACTCCCAACACCCACATGGCAGCTCACAACTGTCCTTAACTCTAGTTCCAGGGGATGTGATGTCCCCTTCTGACCCCCTTGGGCACAAGGCATACATGAAGTGCACAGATATATATGTAAGCAAAACACTCCTACACATTAAAAAAAATCTAAATAAAAATAATAATATAAAAGGAAAACAAAAGAAAAAGATGTGTAGCTGTTGGAGAAGTGAAGTCTCTGGCAGGTGAAGTGCCATTTTAGGTTCCTGAGAGTGATTAACCCACACACTGCGGACCCCAGGCCTTCAGAGACAGGGGCCCAATCCCATCATTTCCTTTTCCCACTTTTCTCTACTCCACATCTTCACAGCAAAAGAATCAAGTCAGAATACGCCTGAGCCAGCCAACAGCTGAGGAAGAGGCAGAATGGGACTCAAGCCAGGCTTGGCTTCCACAGAACCTTCAACATCCCTTGTCAAGTCAGGCTGCCTTGCTCAGGGACCAGAGCTCAAGAAACAACCCGTTCCCAATCCCAGGCTATGCCAGGACAGAGGAACAACCACATGCAGTCTGCAGAGAGTGTGAAAGAATCCATCACAGGGAAGCACGGTTGTCACCAAGGCTCCTATGACAACTGCTCCGCAAGGACACACTCTTTCTGGACCAAGAAAAGCTGGGTGCACATCCCTAAGACAGTGGGCAGAGGAGTCCTGTGTTCAGAGCCCACCGCAGAACAGTGCTAACAGCCATGTGTTGCCAGCTACCAACATCGGGCTCCAGTCAAGGCAGGGAGGAGGAGGAAGAAAAGCCACCCCCCAAACCCTGCAAGGCTTTCAATGGCAAGGATGGAGGACTGTCGGAGAGCACACCTGGCTGGGAAGAAACGAAGAAATGCCTGAATACACTCAGGAGTCACAGTCACACTGAGAGCTGGAAGAGGATGTTTCCAGATGTCACCTGAGATGCACAGCACACACCAAACGTAGGGTAGGCATTCATACATGGTGACTATGATGCTCTTACCTCATCTCCTTCCTCTCCTTTTTCCACTCCTGCAAAACCAGCTGTGACTCAGCATCTCTGTGGACCTGTCGGGACATAAGCCAACAGTTTCCAGGGCTTTGATTTCAAACAAACTCATTAGCAGTAAAAATTTCTTACTGGGCAACTTTTCCTGAAGAACTCTTAGTCCTTAAGTCTAATAAGCAGACACTTGTGTGAAGTAATACATTTTCCCAAGTGAAACCCTGGCTTTTTTTTTTAATTTTTATTTAAATTAGAAACAATCCTGCTTCACATGTCAATCCCAGCTCCCTCTCCCTCTCCCTCCTCCCCCACCCTTCACCAGTCAGTCCCCCACTCCATCCCCCTCCACTCCCCAGGGAGGGTGAGGCCCTGCATGGGGGATCCCCAAAGTCTGTCATATTATCCTGGGCAGGGCCTAGGCCCTCCCCCATGTGTCCAGGCTGGGAGAGCATCCCTCCATGTGGAATGGGCTCCCAAAGTCCACTCATACACCAGGGATAAGTACTGATCTACTACCAGAGGCCCCATAGATTGTCGAGGCCTCCTCACTGACACCCACATTCAGGGGGTCTGGATCAGTCCCATGCTGGCCTCCCATCCATCAGTCTGGGGTCCATGAGCTCCCTCTTGTTCAGGTCAGCTATTTCTGTGGGTTTCTCCAGCCTGGTCTTGACCCCTTTGCTCATCACTCCTCCCTCTCTGCAACTAAATTCCAGGAGTTCAGCTCAGTGTTTAGCTGTGGGTGTCTGCCTCTGCTTCCATCAGCCACTGGATGAAGGCTCTAGGATGGCATATAAGGTAGCCTCTCCACTATTGCTTAGGTTGCTAGTTGGTGTCATCCTTGTAGATCTCTGGAAATCTCCCTAGTGCCAGATCTCTCCTCAAATCCATAATGGTTCCCTCTATTATATCTCTTATCTTGTTCTCTTCTATTCTTCCCCCGACTCAACCTTCCTGTTCCCCCATGTCCTCCTCTCCCCTCCTCTTCTCTCCCTCTCTTTCTCCAAGCTCCCTCTTCCCTCCCCTGCCATGTTCCCAATCTGTCAAGAGATCTTGTCCCTTTCCCCTTCTCCTGGGTGCCATGCATGTCTCTCTTAGGGTACTCCCTGTTTCCTAGCCTCTGGCGAAACCCTGGCTTCTTGACACACATACACAGAGAAGCTTCAGTTGTTCCTTATTAGAAGCCTAGCTTGGGCTGGAGATGACTCAACAAATAAAGGAACCTGCCATCAAGTTCGGTGATCTGGTTCTATCCTTGGTGGAAAGAGAACCATGTCATGTAAAATGTCCTCTGATCTTACACAAATGTACACACATACACACACACACACAAATAAATAAATAAAATCTAAGAAGAATGTAGCTTAACAAATTAAGATGTAAAATTATGTTACTAAAGGTCATTTATAAACACAAACATATACACCCACATATGACATGTGTGCCATGCCCATTATACCCATGTCTCACGTGATAAACATGCATTCCATGATACCTACTGCCCCTCCTCCCCGAGTAGCAACACAATGGCTGAGAAGTGTGCATGGTGTGTGTGGCAGTACATCCACAGGTTCTAAGCCCACAACATCTAGAAATCAGCACTGACGTGTTTAACTTACAAGACAACAGGACTCAGATGTCCTTAATGTTCATATCCCTGATGTTACATTAGCTTTGATGAAAAGGAAATGTGAGGGACTTCCTGTTGGGTCAAATGTGAGCAAATGGCAAAAAGAAGTGACAGACAACTCCCCACAAGCCAGTATGTGGGACCTCACCAAGGTTCTCACTGCTAAATAGCAACAGTGAAGCCAGAGTCAGGGCAGTCATGGCTACAGGGGACATGTGGTACAACAAGAGGAAAAAAGATAGCAGCCACTGTGGGAACAGGCCATACCAAAACAATGTAACACCACAGTTTTTAATGAGATCAGTGTCCTGATAGGAGAGATCACAGAATTCTCTAACCTCTCTCCCACATGAGGCTGCCAGGTCAACCCAGATTGTACCAACAGTGACTGCTGACACCTGGATCTTAGACTTCCCTGCCTCCAGAACTGCAAGAAACAAGTGTTGGTCAATGGCACACTTAGAGCAGCTCAGAGTGAACGGAACAGGGCCACACTTACAAAAGGGAAGAATCTCAGGAGGGGTCACCAAACCTACTCTACTTTATCTCTTGTCAAAGCAATTGCTAGAAGTCAGGCAAATTCTCCTCTCCACTCCTAGCCCTCAGATGGACCCCAGTGCAGGCTGTGTAGATGGAAAGAGCCAGCTAGAATATCCAAGTTCAGAGGTCATTCTTCAGACCAGGGTTGCCAGGGAGGGAGTGGATGGCACATGCACTCACCTTGACACCTGTCTCCACTTTTCAGCTGGTCCTAATTTTCTTTCTAAGGTTTTTTTTTTTTAATACTTTCTTTACTTGGAAAGAGGGTGCATATGTCTCAGCATGTGTAGGTAAGAGGTCAGGGACAGCTTGCAGGACTAGGTTCTCTTCTGGGCTCCCAGAACTGAACTCATGACATCACACTTGGTAGTCAGCACCTTTATCCAGCAAAGCATCTCACCAGCCCTGGTCCTGAGCCTAGAGGGCATCCAAGGAGGATGAGGGTCTCCAGCAGCCTTTGGCCACAGGCTGCTGAAGGGAAATATAAAGAAAGACAAGGCAGTATGCCCAGAGCAGGGATGCCAAGCTGGCAGCCCTGTGTCCTGATACAGCCTCTTGGGCCTGGCTGTGGCTACCCTCCCAAGACTTTCTCCATCACTTAGGCATTAGCAATCTCCTCACCTGTACCCATGCCATCAGCATCTAATCCTGCTTGTCCCCCGATTTGAGAAAACCTACCTCTTTTGTGCTATCCCTTCTCCAGCTCTGTCCTCTACATGGCACACTCTGTCAAACAAGCCTCAAGTATCTGAAGTCTGCTTTGAAATATTTTGTAATTATTAGTCACAATAATACTTATTATTTCATTATTTATTAAATTATTAAATAGTTACTTGTTATTATTACTTACTTCACTTTCTCCAGAGTGAGCAGTTAGCATGGGAAAATTAACTAGAAACACCCAAGCTACCAGTCATCTTTGTCCCCATAGCTGTCACTCAATACCATCAGCTCTTTGTGGGCAAAACAAGGGTTAGCTAATGTATCACTCTCCCACCCCCTTTGCCTGAACAGACAGGCCAGCCTAGTGGCCAACACCGGAAGCCAGATCCAGGCAGTACTGTCTGCTTGTGAGCCAACAAACAGCTGCTCTTTGTAAAATTGGCGAAAAAGAACCATGTCCTCACACATGAACATGAAATGAAAGCTGTATTCCAGCATCCATGGCTTACTGGGACAGCCACAGCAGTTGGCTCACACTGTCCATGCCTGCACCGAGAAAAACTGAGTGCCTAGAACATAGAACACAGCCCACACACCCTACAAATCCACATGTCACCTGAATGACCCCTGTAAAGGTCTACAGGCACCAGTTCTCACCGCTAAGTCATGACCATTTTAATTGTCCTTCAACCAAGGAAATTTCTCTTTATATTCTATCTTTTAAAACCAGAAATTATACTCTTCTGTTTAATTCATCAGACTTAACTCCAAATGACACTCCGCAGCTTTTCCCCAAATTAAACCTAACCTCACAGCACACATTTTCCTAATAATGATCTACATATTCTGCAATTAGCCACCACAGGAAAGTTCTAGAAGCAGGAGTCATCAGATCAACAAAAATGCATGGAACTTCCCAGACTGGGAAGAAGTGGTCCCTGTAGGGCATTGAGGAAAGACAATCACCTGCATGAGTTAACTGATTAGTCCCACCCCTTGATATGTGGTACCCACACCCAACAGAGTTCTTTAATGCATCAGAATCTGAAGAGATGCAGCAGGAGGTAAAGACCAAAGAGCAGGACAGATGCCCAGTGTAAGGCCAGCACCAGGGATTTCTCATGGGACATTCAGGCTGTACTCTCAGGTTGATCCCAGAGTTTGGAGAGGAGGAAATGAGCACGAGGTCCTAACATTAAAACAGTCAGACCTCACTTCTACCCAGCTTCATGCTGCAGACTACTCTAATTGGAAAAGTTACCTTAGCTCTGGGCCTCAGTTTCCTCTCCTATTAATCAGGGTGGATTGATGGGGATGCCTTCTATATATGTTTGTCTTACTGGTTGATGAATAAAGCACTGTTGGCCAATAGGGAAGCAAGATAGGTGGCACTAGGAGATGAGGATGATTCTGGGAGACATAGGCAGAGCCAATCAAGACTTAGGACACCAGAGAAGTAACAGGTCCAGACTCCTTCTCGGGTCAGAGAAGACCATGTAGATATACACAGATTAGTAGTTACGGATTAATAATTAAGACAGAGCTAGCCAATAAGAAGCCCTAGTCACCGGCCAACAGTATTCATAACTAATATAGTGTCCGAGTATTTATTTGGGTCTTTGAGGCGGGTGCAGAACTGGGTGGGAAAATCCCCTAACAGTGGATATATACACATCAACCCCTTTTCTTACTTCCCCCATCTATGTCCTGTGTGACTCATCCCATATGTCACAGAAATATTTTAATGCTACCATTCTCTGAGCTATCAATTATTTTCCATAGGTCAGAGGAAAAATAAAGAACAAAACCTGCTTCCAGAGCCAACTGTAATGCAGTCACACTGTCATTACATGCAGGTCACCTGTGCATCTGACCAGATGCACAGTCACAGAAGGAATACAAGTCAGGCAGGAGCCATCTCCTTTATCCTCAGTGAGATGGTTGTCCTCAAACCTCCTAAAACCGTGGGCACTATCAAACCATACATTTATATGTCTTTCCTATGTGTGCATACCTATAACAAAGATCAGTTTGTAAATTAGGCACAAAATAAGGGATTAATAACTATTGATAAAACAATACCTTTAGCTGGGGGGAGAGGGGGGTGGCACACGCCTTTGATCCCAGTACTCTGGAGGCAGAGGCAGGCGGATCTGGGTGAGTTCGAGGCCAGTCTAGTCTACAGAGTAAGTGCCAGAACAGGCTCCAAAGCTATACAGAGAAACCCTGTCTCGAAAACAACAAAAACAATAGCTTTAACAACCTACTATAAACATTATTTAAAACTTATGAATTGTTTATTCTATTTCATATTTTTTAACCACTTAACCATAGACAACTAAAATAAAAACACAGAAAGAGAGCACACAAAGACTATCACAGAGTGTTAGCCCCACCTGACAACCACTAAGGCAGCAAGCACTCCAAGGTGGTGCTGGAGCCCAGACTCGGCATCACAAGGCCTGAAGCTGAGCCCCACTGTATCGGTTTATGACCGCAGACATGTCACTAACCTCTCAAAGCCCAGCTTCCTTATTCTGAAGTGAAAAGGTTGCACCTCCACACACGGGGCAGCTGTGACGGAATGATGTACACCACGCAAGCCTCTGGCACAATGGCAGGCACACACGGAAGAGCTAGCACCATGTGACACAGGTGCAGCCTCAGCAGCATTAGGCCAGACTTGACATCCAATATTTTTAGAAAACCACCTCAGAGAACACACAGTAAAGAAAGCAAAACAAACCCCGACCAGAAGAGTCAAGAGCCAAGTTTTCAAGAGCCTACCAGAACCCAGGCCTGGAGGACGTGCGGGGCCCCATGTACCGGAATGTGCACCCTGGGAGAGAGGACATGGCCTGCCCTGCCTCTCCTCAAAGCTTGGCAGCATAATCTGTGGGCAGCAGGCCATGACCAGAGGCTGCAGGAGTGCCGGCCAAGAGTGGCCGTCTGTGTCACTTAACCTAGAATCATCTTTACTCACTCACACAGCATGGCCAGATGAGCTGCACAAATGGAGAATACAGGTGGCTCATGAGATGGGGTGGGAAGAGCCCTGAAAAGTGTCACAGGCACAACAGAGAGGCAACAGCTTAGACTAGGAAATGAGCGTAACAAAGGCATCCTGTCTTAACTGCCCCAAACTGGCTGCATGACTTGCCACTGAACTCGGAAAACCAGCTAATCACAGTGCCAACAGAGGCTGATCCAGGGTCCCAACCTGCTTTGTGACTCTTTGGTGGCTAGACTGGTGTGTTCATTCCAAAAGACTCTTCATTTTACAGATGGGGGAACTGAGGCCCGTGCAGGGAAGTCCCGTGGTACTCTAAAGGCAAGGAGGGTGGCCCAGGGCAACCGAGTGGGGACTACTGGGCAGATTTTCACCAACAAAGGAACAAAAATAGCACCTACCTTTAAGACCCTGCAAATGGTTCTGGGGACATTTGTAAAGGTCCCATCAAGGGGAAAGGACAAGATAACCACTAGCAACTCTATAGTCTGCTGAGGATAACTTAAACCTTATACTTTATAATTACACAGAAATACAGGACATCATTTTCAACACACAATTTTTTTTTCTTGGGTTTTCTGTGTAGCTTTGTAAACCAGGTTGGGCTTGAACTCACAGAGATCTGCCTGCCTCTGCCTCCCGAGTGCTGGGATTAAAGGGGTGCACCACCACCACCCAGCCAGAACATCATTTTCATCAGTGATTATCTTTAGGCTTAAAACAAGAGAGAGAAAAAAAAAACACAAAAACAAAAGCAACACCCCAACCTGCATCTGCTCCAAAAGCCCGGTCAAGGTTTGAAGCCAGGTCATGGTCTGAATGTACTGTTCCGTGTTCATAATTCTGAGCTCCGACCGTAGCTCAGGGATGATCGCTCCAGTGCGCCAGCCATGCTTCAGTGTCAGATCCTGATCACAAAGCCACAGAATGCCAACATCAGTCCCCTCAGAACCAACAGTGTGTTTGTTACCCCCCCCCCAGACAAGCGAGGTAGGTATTCACTCAGTCACTCTTTAATTGTAATGGTTAGTTATTAACCAAATTGAATGGGATGAATTACACTTAATTAAAACCAATTTGGCCCCAGGCTTTGACCACTTCACCCAGAGAAAGTTTCTGTTCTGGAAATAATGGCTAAGAATCACAGCCACTTCAGAGATTGGGGGGCAAGTTGGGATGCTGGTGGTTATGGAACCTCTAACATGGTCTGTGAGGTCAGACACAGGGAAAGGCCCAACCCAAATGCTCTAAATGGTCCTCATTCAAGCTGAGTGAGGTACCCCTGGTGCTAAGAAGCACCCCACCGTCCAGCACTAGGCCAAGATTTTCAGAACAGCTTGAGCTACACCATGAGATGCAGTCTCCAAAACACAAGGACTGGGAATGCAGAGCGGTGGCAGAGCACTTGCCCAGCATGCACAAGGCTCTGGGTTCAATCCCCGCACTGGGCACTTGAGGGGAATGTCCTTTATTCAATACTGCAGCACTTCCCAGACCTCTGGAGGACATCTGCCATGCACCAGGCCCTCTTGGGTTATAGGTAACCATATAACCTCAAGCCTGAAGTGGTCAGATAATGCAAGCACACTTGAATGAGTTTTTATTCCACATATCACAACTCCTTGAGTTCATGACAGACCGAGGCATCAGTTTTGTTTTAAAAAATGACCATCCCAAGGGCTATCTGATGCCTCCTCTGACCCCTGGCAACACCAGCTTCTACGCCTCAGAAGTGACTGACTAGAAAGGAGCCCAGCTAGCTATGAGCATTCGTGTGCCATTTTGAAGCTTTTTGACATGATGATAAAAGGGAACGAAAGGTTCCTGGCATTTAGTGCTTATAGTGCTTGAAATAGAGGAGTTTTCTTATTAAATTTTTGAGTTCATTTCTAATTGCCATCATTTCAAAGAGAAAAATAAAATCTATCTTTTCACAACTCTGATCTTTCCTGTTTTGTAAAAGTGAGACATTGAAAACTGTGCCCCCCCCCACCCGAGCTTCTAAGGAAAGCATAAAGATGATGTCACAGGAAAGAGAATCCCCTACTAGGTGGAAGAACATGGCAGTCCCCACTGAGGAAAGATGGCTCCTCACCGCCAGATCACTGTATATGTGGTCACCAAAATACAGCACTTTGGATCCTCTCCATCCAGTGAGCTTCAAAAATTCATACAAATTGCCCTGCAATAAAAGAGGAAATGTAGATCATTACATGACAGAAACCTAGTAGCCCATAGTCTACAATGCCTATGCTTTAAAACTTACAAAAAATGTGTTTAACTCTTATGATTTGTTGTCTATATCAGTATATAAAGCTAAAAGCACACTCATGGAAAATCTTTTAGACCATTCTTTGATGCCAAACGTACTCTGAAAATTTTTCACAGTCAGGCATGATTGCACAACTTTAATCCCAGCACTCAGGAGGCTGAGTTGGGAGAATCCCTATGAGTTCAAGACGGGCCTGGTCAACATATTCCAGGCTAGCCAGGACTACACAGTGGGACTGTCTCAAAAACAACATTTCAGATTATATAAGCCCCTTTGCTGAGACCATCACTCCATATAAGTGATTTTTAATTTTATTGTGATTACTATAAATGATTCCTTCTGCCTAAGCTCTGATGGTAGGCAGTCACAGCATCTTCACTCTGTAAACACCCTTACAGGGAGTTTTATGAGTCACATCTAAATCTTCTTAAGTTTTTAGAAGTAAAATGCCTGAATTAAAACTAATGTTTCAAGGCCTAGAGAATACACTCAATGTTAAATCTATCAGGTTATTACAAACCCACCAAAGAATGTTCCGTAAAGAAAACAACTCCAGTGACATAAAAACAGTCAGCGTAGTCCAGGCTCCTAACAGCCTTATATGAAGATGCCAAAGTGTTTAAAACTGCCTAAGGACTGTCTCTCAGCAGGAAATACGTTGGATGAGTAACAGACCAAGATCGATCCTCCTCAGAGAGAAATCTCCAGGGTTCATGACTGACACTTTACATTTTACAGAGGAAAATGCTGTTACAAACAGTCAACCTTGAGCATACTGAAACTACACTGACATTGGCCTAAGTTTTACCATCTAATTATAAGCAGTCAGTCAAGGGGTTGACTATGCCACGCGCCTGGACAGTCTTGGTACTGGCAGCCCTGTGAGTGCTGACTATAAAGCAAGGCAGCAGAAAGGAACTGGGGAAGGCACAGATACCTGCTTGTAGATCTGCCCTTTCTGGAGCTTGTGGATTTTATCCCAGAGCAAGACACCTTTCTCATTCACCTTCCGGAAAGGTCTAACAACAGAAAGGGAAACATTACTGAAAGGCATGATAATAGTAAAGACTGCCCATTCCACAAAATACTAAACAAGGACTCACTGAGAACATGAAGTAGTTCTTGCACCCCAAAACTCACTGCACCCCCTGGCTCCAATTACATACTATGCAGACCCCACCACAGAGCTACCACCCATAAAGCAGGTAATGAAGAATAGGGAAAATTTTAAAAAAGAATTCTAGGGTCAACCACCCTTGGCAGGTTTCCCTAGGACACTTGGCAGTAGTGAGAGCATCTACTTGACAAGGGAAGCCTGCAGAAACACTGCTGCCACCCTGAGTCAGATGCCAGGTGGAGGGCAGGGGCACTAGCTATGGTGGGACTGGAAGTAGGGCTGGCCCCATCCATCACCCCCTTGGGTAATTGTTTTTTTGGGTAATTGCTACTCCAGTCACAAAAATAGAAGCTCCCTGTAGGTATCAAAACCCACTTTCCCTTTTCTAAGGAACATGAAGATCTTTGTACACTTTTATTTATATCTCTTTTCTTTTAATCTTGTCAGCAATCTCTCGTGTGATGTCATATCCTTAAACACATTAGCAGAGAGATGTGCTGGCTGCTTTTACTCGCCAAATTCGTCATCTTTAAGGGCTGCTTAGCATTTCCTCACATGGCTATTCTGAATTACCGAGTCATGCTCAACTGTTGGACTTTTATAAATAACAGAAGGAATGGGAACATCTCAGATACTGTTGCAGACATTCAGAATAAGGGGGAAAGGGTGCTATGCTGAGAGTCCCTCCTAGGAAGAGTTGGGGCCCTCGCCCCTCCACTGTGGACAAACATGTCAGAAAAGCCTGGGTGAAGGGAGGCACAGCTTTCACAGGAATCTAAGAACCCTGTCCCCAGCAGACCAGCCTCACCTCCGCTTATCATTGAAGAAGTTCGGTTTCTCGGCCTGAACTATGACCACATCAAACAGGTCCCGCCAGTCCTTCCCCACGATATACCGCATGCCTTTGTCTCTGGAATAAGGCAGACAGTGTAAACTGACAGCAAAGGGATGAACGTTTTTTTTTTAATTTCTTGCAAACTATTTCTTTCCAGCAGCTAAGATGAATGGCATTTGAGCCATGAGCCAGCTGCTTGTGAGGGCTCGGAACTTACACAAAGCTGCTGGGGCTGTTGGTGATGAGGAACATCTTCTTGCCATGGGCAGCCAGCTTAGCCAGCACCGCCCGGGTCTGCTCAGCATAACAGATGTACTTCTCTAAGAATGAGGGAAAAGTTCACAGGGTCAGGATGAAATCAGGCATTCCATGGGCATTTGTGGGTGGGCACCTAGGTATGCAGTGTCCTAGGCACAGTGTGGAAACTCAAGACTCAAGAGAGGTTGTTTCAGGGAAGTAGTGAGTGCCCAGTGTACGGGAAACAGACCCTGCCGCCACCATTGAAATGGAGGGTAGTGTGTGCAGCTGCCATTACCTCTCAGAATTAGGCTGACAGACACTAAGTTGTTCTAGAGCAGAGAGGAGACATCTTCACTGCCAGGGTCTGGGTCGTTAAACAATACCCAGGCGACACCTGTGGTCCCCGCTCAGCCCCTGGGGTGTGGTGTTTAAATGCCCACACAGCAGTTCGGCAAATGCTGCTGAATACATACCAATGTCGGCTTCAATTGCTCGGTACATTATTCCTTTGATGTGGACATCCCTTATGGAGTCCTGTCAAAAGGTAGATTCGTCATCAGTGAAAAGGAGGCCAGAGTCAGCCCCAGTGAAAAAGCTCACTTCTCTCTTAGGAGCCTGCTGGCCCAAGCTCTACACATCTCGACACTAGCCCATTGAGCCCAGGTGGCACTTTAGGAAAAGCTTGTGATTCCATGGTGACAGAGGCTGTTGTCAATGCAATTTCCAAAAGCCTCATTTCAAAAGGTCATTGGTGTAATTCTGAATGAAGTCCCATGTGACAAACAGTAGTTTACGTGCAGGTTGGTGAACAAGTAGATGGCAGACAACCTGCAGGAAGGGGTCCCTGCCAACATCTTTGTGTCCTTCCTTCCTATCTTTGGAGGCAAACAGTTCTGTAAGGCAAGACCGAGGCAGAGGGACAAGAGACAAAGGCAGAGGGACAAGAAAGACACCACCTCTCCGGATGCTACCAATAGAGCAAGAAACTGCCCAAGTCTCTGTCACTAGGCAGCAACAGGTCCAACTGGCAGATGCAGGAAAGAAGAAGACAGAGAGTCCATTGTAGGCTCAGGGCTGTGCCAGCATGACCTTGCTAGGTGTCACTGCAGAGTTCCCCTTGTGGAGTGGGGGACTATGTAGCAGGCCCTTTGTAGACTCCTGGGGGGTCATGGAAACTTTCTGGTACCAGGAGCAGGGGTGTATACTGTTGGTGGACTTCTGTCAGAGTGGGCCACTCTGAGCTACAATCTTAATCTCAATTACCTCCAGCATATGCCTGTTCTGATTTTACACAACACAGAAGGAAAAGGTTAAATGCAAGCTAAACTGCCTGGATTAAAAATCTAGGCTCTACTACTTACTACTGTGTGACCTTGGGCAAGACACTCAAACTCTCTGTGCCTCAGTGTCTTTAAATTGGGAGTGATGATAATAGTAGCACTTACCTCCAGGCATCAATTTGAAGATTTAATGAACTAATATAAAACCCCCAAAACAGAGCCTCTACATAAGTGCTTGCTGTAGCAAAAACCCAACCTTCAACAAACAGTTCTCCTCTATCACAAATGATTCCTAAATATAGCATGTCTGCATGCACAACAGAAGAATTAAAAATAAATATGTAAACTTAGCCCAATTCTTATCAAAGTAATGCTGAGAAACTACAATGCATCCTTCAACTTTAAAACCCAGAAATCAAGACAATCAAAAATTTATGTTGGAGTGGGAACTAGACAGACAGCTTATTGGGTTAAGACCACTGGTTGCCCTCCCAGAGGGCCTGGGTTTAATTCCTAACACCCATGTTGTGATTCACAACAGACTAGCGTACCAGACACACACCATGCACAGACATACATGCATACAAAACATCCACACACACACATACATCTATATACATTTGCATATATATACACGTGTGTGTGTGTGTGTGTGTGTGTGTGTGTGTGTGTGTATTAAAGCTGGGTATGGTGATGTACGCCTTTGATTCTGGCAGAAACTAAGCAGGTCTCTGTGAGTTCAAAGCCAGTCTGATCTACGTAACAAGTACCAGGACAGCCAGGATTACATAGAGAGAGAGAAAGACCATGTCTTTAAAAAAAAATTGTGGCTATAAGAACACATAATAGATAAATGAGATGAAATGAAATTATTGTTTTGAAACACTACACATAAGCACACATGTATATATTTTTAATAATCACATTTCCACAAAATTAACATTGTTTGAAACATTATTATGTGCAAGTTATTGTGCTGCTTTACATATGTTATGTTATTTAGAACCCTAATAATCTTGATGGGCAAGTGCTAAATGTTCATGAAACTAAAATACAATAAAAAATAAACATATTAAAGAAAACTAGATTATATTCTAAAAATACAACAGTACTCTATTATTATCTACCAAATAATATATGGACATACTTTCTAGTTATTGAGAAAACTGACAGATATATATATATATATATATATATATATATATATAAAACTCTATAAATATATGACTCTGAACACAAAGTAAAATACACGAATTTATAAAGCATGTACAAACATCTAAGTTTGTACTGGTCTGTAGCCCTCCTGTGGGATTCTGACATGGCTTCTGCAGGCCTCAGTGAGCCACATAGAGCCTTTGTGGGCATGAAGAATGGGTACCCTATTGACCAATCTCTCCCCACCCCCACCCCCACCCCCACCCCCACCCCTACCCCTGGGCATCTTCATGGGGCGCAGTGTACACCAAAGCACACTGTATCCCATAAAGGTGTGCAGTGATGATTTGCGATTTGAAAAGTAAGTATTAAAAAAGGGCTCCCTCTGGGTGATGGCGGCCTCATGGCTGGAAGCATGGGCATGGGCAGTGGCCTCTCCTGTGTGAAGAGGGAGATGTCCTCCTGTGGGCAGGCTCAGGGTGAGATGGTATGCTGGACTGTCAAGGGATTACAAGTCCAGGTGACAGAGGGCACCATCTGTGATAGATCATGCTGCCCTGATTCCTCTGAGACGGCAGCATCCTTTTATGACTTCCATGGTCACTCAGAGACCAGTGACCCCAGAGAAGGACTACTTGAACCCCCTACCCAGACACAGCTGGCCTCCTCTGGGAAGGCACAGAGCCACAGCCCTGAACTGGCCCTGCCCTCTGCCCTCACCTTGACATCTTTGTACAAGTGCACGGGTTCATAGTCGATGTTGTTCTTCAGGAAGTGCTCATTCACACAGGACAGCAGGGTCATCTCAGGCAGTGAGAAGATGTCCATGAACTGCTTCATGGTATTCCCGTGAGAACTCTATGGAAAGGCAGGCTTAGCAACACAGACCCCATATCACAAGGTGACAAGCAGCGAGAGGCTGCCAGGAAGGCAGGGGCTTCCAGGGATCCACACTCGGCCAGCCCTGCACACAGGGACCCTCGACAGTGAGAAAGTAAGGCGCTCCCTTATCCCTGGGCCTCAGCTGAAATAGTTCTTACCAAGTATACATACTTGAGAGCTGGGCTCCCTCCCTACTCCCTTCCCTCCTGCTCTCCCTCTCCTTCCCTCCCACTTTCCTATGCTAACATCACTTCCCAGTCCCACACAGGAGGTCACAGAGGTGAGAAAACCTGAGCTCATGCCCAGCAAAGGCAGCTGAGTAGACCTCAGCCTCAGAATGCTTCAGTCCATCTCTGGACAGCCACAGCTGTTCCTCTGGAAGCCCCTAGGGACTCAGACCAAAACACCTCCAGGGTTATGGTGACAAATGAGGTGACTGAGAAGATGGAAAGAACCTCCACCAGAGAGTGACTGTCACCAAGAGCCAATGGTGACTTTCTCTCTGACCTACATTCTCTCTAGACCTCTGGGTTCCATGAATCACACACATGGCAGACCAGCCCAATGGGTAAGTTTCTTTAGCTACAAGTGCCCCCTCCCCAAAAAATCATGTGCTCAAAGCTTGGCTCTTACCAGCCCACCCTATTGAGAAGTAATTGGATCATAGGCTGTTAACTTCACCAACAGGTTAATCTCCTGACTAACTCATAGCTGACTTGACTATTAAGAAGTAGAAACCTAGAAGAAACCATCCTGAGTGAGGTAACCCAGTCACAAAAAGACAAACATGGTATGTACTCACTCATATATGAATTTTAGACATAGAGCAAAGGATTACCAGCCCATAATCCTCTTCACCAAAGAAATTAGGAAACATGAAGGTCTCTAAGGGATAAATGGTCCCCAGGAATGGGAAGTGGCATGAACTCCTGAGCTAATTGGGAGCATGAGGGTAGGGGAGAGGGAGCTGCCACAATAAGAGCAAGAGAAGAGGAGTAGAGGAGAGGAAATGGAGGAGCAGAAATATTGAGTTGGGGGAAGAATAGAGGAGAGAGAGCAGGATGAGAGATACCATATCAGAGGGAGCCACTATAGGTCCAAGAAGAGATCTGGAACTAGGGAGATCTCCAGAGACCTACAAGGATGACATGATCTGACAATCCAGGCAATGGTAGAGAGGATAACCTAAAAGCTCTTCCCTTAAAATGAGATTGATGACTTCTCTTTATGCCATCCTAGAGCCCTCATCCAGTGGCTGATGGAAGCAGAGACAGACATCCACAGTTATACACTGAGCTGAAATCTGGAATTTAGTTGAAGAGAGGGAGGAATGAAGAGCGAAGGGGTCTGTACCAGGTTGGAGAAACCCACAGGAACAGATGGCCTGAACAAGGACGAGCACATCGACCCCAGATGCTGTCTGGGAGGCCAGTACAAGACTGATTCAGACCCCTGAACATGGATGTCAATGAGGAGGCCTCTGCACTCCAGGGAGCCTCTGGTAGTGGATTAGTATTTTTCCCTGGTGCAAGAAGGGACTTTGAGAGCCCATCCCACGTGAAGGGATACACTCTGGCCCTGGACACATGGGGAAGGGCTCAGGCCCAGCACAGGAAGATTTGGAGGACACTGCAGAGCCCCCGTTGAGGGCCCTACCCTGCCTGAGGAGTGGTGGGTGGATGGGGTGGGGGACAGGTTGGGGATGAGGGAGGAGGTATGGGTGTGAGGGGAGGGAGAGGGAGAAGGGACTTACATGTGAAATAAGCTTGTTCCCTAACTTGAACTAATAAATAAATTTAAAAAAAAAAAAAAAGAAGTAGGGCCCAACTCTAGGAAGCAGGTGTATCTCAGCCCCTAAATCTTAATCTTTCTCCCTCTCTGCTTGCCCCTTTCCCCAGTCCCAGCCTTCTAAATGATGCTCTGCCTCATCACAGACCCGGAAGAATCAGAGTCATGATCTCTGAAACCAGAAGCCAAGCTAAGTCCTTCCTCTCTCAGATGTTTTCCCCAGTGCAAAAATGCCAATCAACGGAGAAAGCCGGCTTCTTCTTATGATCCAGTGGCTTCTCCTTACCTTTCCATAAAAGTCACTCATCTGCTCCAAGGGCACGTGGGATCCCTCATACATGTCGATGACTTCTTCATCAGGGACAACACTGAGGCCTCTGGAAAGAATATAGATGGTGTCGTCATGCTACTCAGCTATAGAGTAACCTCTGACTTCTTTCTACTGATGGTTTTTCCACTACAGCAGGAGACCTGTGGGAGGCAAAATAGGACACAGCAGCCGCTATAGCCAGCAGGCAGGGTGTTACTGCTAGGTCTCTGTCGGAAACAAGAACCAGGTTTACAGCAAAAACTAATCCTACATGACATCTCCAGTGTGCCAAGGAGGATGTCACCTGGGAATCCAGTTACTTGTCACCTGTACTAGGAGTTACTCTTCTTCCCACAGGAATGGTAGGTCACATGCTTTCTTCACAGTTAGGAAAAGTAGAAAGCATTGCACCAGGGTTAATCCAGGGTCTCCACAGCTTTCAACCCACTGTGATGCAAGGCTTCCCAAGGACTTGCCTTGGGTGGAGAGTTTCACACTTTTGAGCAGAGTAAGGTTGTTTCTGTGTCTCACTCATTCTTCCTCCTTTGTTACTGTCCCCTACATTGAGTGCTGAGGGGGGAAAAAGTCATGCAAGAGGCTAAAAGGAGTAAACTCATGCCCTGCGGCAGGAAACTCAGTGAGCGGAGTGCTATGTGACACAGAGCCAGCTCCCACCTGTGCACACCTACTATCTGCTTGCCCTGGAACGTGCAAACTAGTCCAGTTCCCGAATATCTAGGGGAAAGATAATTCTGGCCTTTGCCACCAGCAAACTGAGCAGGTGTCACATGCTCACCTGGAGCTGCCCATCCCAGAAGGCTGCTCTTCCACCCTTCAAGGGTGAGCACTTGAGAAACAGAACCAAAATTAGGAAACTGCAGAGGGTCTCTCTGACTTCCATGTCAACCAGAGGAAGTTCCAACAGGCTGATGAGGTACAAAGCAGCCTGGTATTAAGATGCTCACAGATGTAGTTTGTGCTTTGATGTGTGATGTCTTCCAGTCTCCACTCCCCATACTAGGGTTAAACTCACCAAGTGCATTCCAGACATTTTCACTGACTGACCTGTTACAACACCTAGCCTTCGAGAACAAAAGAATACTGTGCTCTAGCAATAGATAAGATCTGGTAACAAACCAGATGGTTCTAGACTGACCTTGGAGAACAGCTCTTGGAAAACAGCCATCTACAGAACCATAGGAGGAAAGAAAACAAGCAAAAAGAAAAATCATGAGGGCATCCGATGAGGTGAGAGTCAGTCTCTCTCTCTCTCTCTCTCTCTCTCTCTCTCTCTCTCTCTCTCTCTCTCTCTCTGTCTCTCTGTCTCTGTCTCTGTCTGTGTCTCTCTGTCTCTCTCTCTGTCTCTCTGTGTCTCTCTCTCTGTCTCTCTGTCTCTCTGTCTCTCTCTCTCTCTCTCTCTTCTCTCTGTCTCTCTCTCTCTCTCTCTCACACACACACACACACACACACACACACACACACACACACACACACACCAGCCCAAGGCCTGGCCTTGTTCTTCAGAAGCCCCTGCTGTGGCTGAAACACAAGCCACAGAGTGTAACCTACAGCAGATCTCAGAACTGAGCAAGACTGGAACCACTGCCGTCCCCCTCCCTCCCCACATTCATTCCCACCTCATGCTAAGAAATGGCACTTTTGCCTCCTATCCTGCTGCATTCCAAGCACACCTCCACTTCACAGCCAGCTGCACAGAGCAGGCTCTGGAGCTGGCCATTTTATAGAAACCAAGGCTTTGCTGAGACCTGTCATGTGGAGACAACAAAGCTGGGGTTCACATAGGGAAGTCAGTATGACCCCCAAGACAGGCCCTGCACCTGGAGACTCACTCTGCTCTGGCAACAGAGAGACTGCCAGCCAGACTTACACCTGAATGTCCCTTCTTAAACACCTCATCTGGCTCCTCCTGCTGAGCCCTAAGCCTGGCCTTAACACAGAAACAAAAGGGAAAACAGGCATGGGTGAGTAGGGGTCAGGTGGGATGGGAAGGACCTGGTATGGAGCAAGGAAAGAGCAGGGCCACTGCAGACCAGGAGTATGAAACAGGATAGACTACAGTGGGCCACAGATGGGGGCAGACATAGGGGGTTCCCAGAAGCCACAGAGCAGGGAAAGGAGCATGAGACAGGCCAGGCAGTCCCAGGGAATGCAGAGCAGAGACCTGCAGTCGCTATCACCTAACTGCCCACTCCATCAAGTGACTTCAGGATCAGGCACAGAATCCAGCCATGTGAATGACAGGAAGCTCCTATTCTCCAGACCTGCAGCAGGAGATGCACGCTGCAGCTGCTGCTTGAGAACAAAGCAATGCATTTGTGTTAGTTTCAGTTACTTGTAACTAAGAGTCTTAACAAATCCAGTCAGTTAAAAACTTGTGTAGGAGCAACCAAGAGTTGAAAGCAGGCTGAATAAAAACCCTGTGCCTCAGGCTTCAGCTTCATTCTACAAACGGCAGGAAGCGGTCAGGGTCTGGGATGGGGCTGCTGACAGTGATGCTGATGCAGGATGAACTGCACTGTGCAATGCTTGCAAGGGCCAAGAGAGAAGGGACAGGCGCCCGTGAGGCCAGGAAGGAGATGGAGAGGTGGGGACAAAAGAAAAGATCCGGTGAGGGCTTTCAGAACACTGATAACCCTCACTCTGTGACAGTTAATCTGGGTCTGATCCCCGGAATCAACTCCACAGCTGTCCCTTGACAAAGACTGTCCCCAGACAAAGTCTGTCCCGAGACAATCAGCCACACTGGACCAGAACAAGAGGGCAGAGTCCATTTTTTTAAAAAAGACAAAGCTTTTAAATTATTAGAAAATAACCATGTTTGACACGTGACATTTTGAAAAAGCAGAGACACCTGGGCCAAAAAAGGAGCAAATAAAAACGAAGTTACTAAGTTTAAGGAAGAAAGCAAACATTGTACAAGGAAGGAAATCGAGGTGCACACCTGTGCCTATGAGTCCACAGAGTGAAGCCTACAGAGTCACAAGGATGACTACTGTAAGAACGTGCTGAGGCCTCATGAGGGCAGGAGACCATGACTGGAGCAGACAGGGGCTGAGGGCCTGAAAGCTAAACCCTCAACTGCCACAGCAGGGGCAATGTCAATACCTAACAAATCAAGAACATGACCACACTGTCTAGGAATTATGAGTGCATGGGTGTATACATATACACACTGAAGAACAATGCAATTGTGAAGAGTCCACAGTGCTGGGGTGGGGAGGTGGGGAACAGGGCTGCTGACCCTGAACCTTCACTGTTGTTCAAGTCTACCTATAAACTTGCTTTACTCTGATAGAAAGAAAATTACCACAGAGTTTATGAGAGAACATCTAAACTACAGCACCCATGCCTTTTAAAGTATAAAACACAAACTACGAACACACCGACCACACCCTGAAACCCTCCCCAGTACAGAATGTCAACATACAAAACCCTTCATTTTAAGTCAGAGATTTCTATGAGCTCTGATAAAGAAGAAAAAGAGTCAATATCTGACTCCCTAATCCTCACAGAGAGAATGAGATGCTCCAGCAGCCTCGCCCCTCTCAGTCTCCTCCCAGGACACTTCCTCAGTGTCCCAACCAACCTCCTCCCAATGGCTCCCCACAACTTGAGGGCATACATGCCCTCCACCATCTGCCACTCTGGGCTGCAGGTGCACACCTGTGTGGCTTCTCACCCATCCTTGAGATCCTGAAGGCATTCCTACAGCAAAACCAGCAGTATTAGCATGCACCAGGCCTCGGCGTATATTCCTGAACAAGTGAATGAGTGAGCCAAGCCCTCAGCACTAGCATGCACCAGGCCTCTCGTGTATTCCTGAACAAGTGAGTGTGAGCGAAAGAATGGTGATCTATACACATCTACTTCCCTCATCCCTGGTCAGTTATCAGGACCTGAAATGCAAAGCTCCCAGGCTACACCTGTGAGGGAGATGCCATTTAACTCTTACCTGTAGACAGTTCCCATCTGGATGTAATGAAAAGCATCGATCTTCATCAACACTGCCTTTAAAAACATAAACATGTGAACAACGATTGCATAAAAAACAAACAATCCAAGGGTTGTTATAAATCCTGTCAATACGACATTCCCCTAACACAGTGGTTCTCAACCTTCCTAATGCTATGACCCATTAATACAGTTCCTCCTGTTGTGGTGACCCCCAACCATAAATTTATTTTCGTTGCTACTTCATAACTGTAATTTTGCTATTGTTATGAATTATAATATAAATATCTGTGTTTTCTCATGGTCTTAGGCAACCCCTGTGAGAGGGTCATTCAACCCCAAAGGAGTCACGGCCCACAGGTTAAGAAACACTGCATGACTGTTTCCAAAAGCTGCGCTTCTTACCTGAGGAGCCTTTTAAATGCCATGTGAGCAAACGAAAGGGAAAGAAACCATGGCAGCTGGCTCCCCCTTCAACATGACTACCAGGGTTAGCCACTTACAAACAACGCCTGGGATGCACGCCTCTCTAAGGCTCTATCTACCAAATGGATTTGGATAATTTGGTTCTGCAGCCCCACAGAACTTCATCCAGAACCACTTGCCAAGGGAAGTGCCAGCAGTTCTATTAGCAGCACTTTATGTCCACCACCACGAAACTACAGAAAAATAGGAGCTCAGACTCACCCGCTGGACATCATAATGGAGTCCACGGATGGCGAAGTTTGGGTCATACTCATACTTCCTGATCTCCACAGGATACTAAGAGAAGAGAGGACACATGGCTAAGCTAAACATGAAAGAAGAGGACAGGCATTCGGGATGCACTTCTGGGATCAAAGCGTTTAGGAAACTGAGGCAGGAGGATCAGGAGTTCAAGGTTATTCTCAAGCACATACTGGGTCCAAGACTAGCCTGGGCTACCTGAGTCCTGTCTTTAAAAGGAAAGGAAAGAGGGTGGTGAGTTCAGGATGGGCACAGATCCATTTCAGAGTTGTCACACTTTGGTGACAAAGTGACACCAATAGGAACAGACCACAACTTGGTCCTCTGTTTCTCCATTCTGTCCTGGTCCCTATTTGTCCAGGCTAAGGTTAGACCTCAACCCCTTGAACCCTCATGTAGAGCTCTGAAATGGTCAACTCTAACTGTCAACCTTATAGGACCTGGTATCAACATGGAGACAAACTCTAAGCATGTCTGAGAAGCTTCTAGATTGGGTTTAATGGAGGGGCAAAGATCCTAAGTATGGGCAGCACCACTCCATGTGGTGAACAGAGAGAGAGAACTGGGCACCAGCATGCAGCATATTCCTGTACACTGTGTCAATATATGTTGTTGTGAGTGGTTTTAATAAAGAAGCTGACTAGCCAATAGTTAGACAAGTTAAGGTTAGGCAGGAGAGCCAAACTGAGAATGTTGGGAAGAAAGGTGGAGTCTAGAGTCGAGAGCAGACTGAAAGAAGCAAGGTGGGCATGCCATAATGAGAAAAGGTGCCAAGCCACATGGCAAAGCATAGATAAGAAATATGGGTTAATTTAAATATAAGAGTTAGCTAGTAGACACACCGGGGTGGGCCTAGGCCCTATCCCAAAGGCTATGATAGACTCTGAAGAGCCCCCTATTGAAGGCCTCACCCTCCCCAGGGATCAGAAAGGTTATGGGATAGGTAGGGTGTTAGATGGGGAGGGGGGCAGGGGAGGAGGAGAGGGAGAGGGAACTGGGATTGACATGTAAAACAATCTTGTTTCTAATTCAAATTTTAAAAAATGGAGAAAAAAAAGAGTTAGCTAGTAATAAGCCTGAGCTATTGGCTGGGCATTTATAATTAATATTAAAACTCTGTGTGGTTACTTGGGAGAGGCTTGCAGGACAAGAACTTCCACCTACACCAGAATTTCTTGCTGCTTCCTGACTATAGATGTAATGTGACCAGGTCCTCCTGGTCCTGCTTCAAAGATTTTTCTGCCATGATGGGCTGTGCCCTCAAACCGTAAGCCAAAATAAACCCCCCTTTCCTTCTTTTTTGTCACTATTTTGTCAGTTTCACGTTACCATGACCCGGTTTCCTTGGAACCCAGATGAGGTCTTTTCAGGGGAGCTCCGCACACCTTCACTATTGTCACTGTTCTCACCCAGCTGTGCTGGCTCGGGAACCCCACAGCTACTGTCCCAGGGAATGTTCTTAGCCTGTGGCTCCCATCCACTTCTGCTGTTCTGAGAACACACAGAGCTTTGGGAGATGGCCTAGTCTCTGCTATTTCCTACGTAAATATCCTTGCTCACATTTTACAAAAATACCAGTCCCTCCTCTACATTACATGAGAATCCAGGCACTTCCTCCCCTCAAACCCAGAACTAAGGGCACCCACCTACCAGCATTCGCTGCATGTAGTGGCTGCCATGCCCATTTTACAGAAATAAAAGCTGGACAAGCATCAAGACCCCCCAGTTAGCCTGCTAAGCCACACTGCTGCCGGCTTCCTGGAACTACCAGGCACCGCCTGCCTGAAGGCACATGGCAAGTTTTCAAGTCAGGCTGCACAAAGAACTGACTTGAATGTCACATTTGGGCTCATTTATCTTACACCTGTGTGTGTGCCAAGAAATCCCCAACCTGATATTTCTCCTCGTGGGTGTTCTCAAGACTTCTGAACACCATGTGCAGTCTGATATTTACTGAGACACTTGCCAAAGCCCACAATGAACAAGCCATGGTGATGTGGTTCTGCTCTAGAATGAAGACCAGGACGGCAGCGCCTCTGAAGCCTCCACTAGCTTGGGGTGGGATCAGGAAGCTGTGTTTAAAGAGTCCTGAGCATCTCTCAACCACACTGCACTGACCTTACTGCCCAGCACGAGGGAGACAGCACCTCCTATCTGCTTAGGGTTCAGAGTTCTGAAGGTCAGAGTCAAGGACTTGTCCAGGGTCACAAAGCTGCAGAGTGGCTGAGCCAGCACTGGCACCTGGAACTGTGTCATATCCAGGTCTACCCCTAACCCACTTAATCCATTCTGAAGCAGCCCAGCACCCCTGTCTTTGTTAGGGTTTCTCTTGCTACATAAAGCACCATGACCAATAGCAACAGGAGGGGAAAGGGTTTATTCCAGCTTGTAACTCTCAGGTCATGCTCTATTGCTGAGGGAAGTCAGGGCAATAACTATAAAGCAAAGGCCATGAGGAAGGCTGCTTACAGGTTTGCTGCCCATAGCTTGCTCATCCTGTTTTGTTATAGCACCCAGAGGTGGGACCCAAATCAATAAGCTGGACCCTCCAGCATCAACCAATAATCAAGGAAATGCTGTAGACTTGCCTACAGGCCACCTCATAGAGGCATTTTCTCAATTGAGTTTCCTCTTCCCAGCTAACTCTAGCTGTGTCAAGTTGACAAAAAACTAACCAGGACAGGCCCTCTCCTGGAGGCTTACTGCTCCCCCATGACAGCAGTAGCTACTAACTCAGAAGCTCAGCAGTGGGGAAGAAGTATTTCCAGCTGGTCAAGAGACCATAGCCAATGGCCTTGATGACAGACAGAAACAGCTGAGCCTCAGTAGGACAATGGCTTCAGGAAGGACATGGTCACCCTGATAAAGCCCAAATCTCTCCTGTACACAGCAGCCCTGGCAATGGTAATACATCAGTTCGACAGGGGACGCCGGTGGGCCCCATGCATGGGAAATTCCTGCAGCCCTGGAGCCTGGCTGGGTTGCACCTTTGTGACTAACTGCAGTTCTCTGAATGGCCAATCATTTCTACAACACCACTGAGGGTTTCAGAATGCCTGTAAATGGCTTTTCAAAGCTTTTAGTCTGGTATTTCATGTGGCCTGAATTATGAGTCTAACTGAAAACAAAGTTCTTTCAAACCTCACAAAACCAGAAGCAAAGATAGCACAGCCTCTACAGCATGCTGGCCCCAAACAAAGCACCATGCGCTCATCCACCCACAGAGTTCAGGCACCCCTATGGCAAGCATTTGTTGAGCACACAGTCTGTGTCAGGGACTGTGCCAGGACTGAGAGTGTTGCAGAGAACACAAGTGACTGTCCCAAGGAAGTTCCACTCTACCCTGGGAGCCATGCCACAAACAAGATAACACTCATGGAGCACAATGCCTCGCAGTGACCCATACTATAAAGAGCCAGTGTGAGGGCCAAATAGCTGACTGGACATAGCAGCAAGCCCTGTGCTGTCTGCAGGCAAGCCAGGAGTGAGCAGGAGGTGGCACTGGCAGGCCTATTAAGAACCCATTTTCAGGAATGGAGAGACAGACAGCTCAGGGGATTGTCCATTGCTCTTACATTTATTTATTTTAAAATAAATAAAAATAAAAAGAGGGAAACTATGGAGACAGCTCTGGTTGAGTCAGTTCCCAGAACCACCTATAGCTCCAGCTTCAAGGGATCCAGTGCCACCATGGATACCCACTCATATGTGCAGACACACACAGATAACATAAAAAATAAAAAATAAAACACATCTTTTATAAAAAGACTCACTTGCTATCAAGTGGAGAACAAACTCAGGGGCTGAGAGGAAGGTAGATGAGGCTCTCAGAGGTGATGACTGCTTAGACTGGAGCAACTGCTTCAGGAGAGATAAACTGTGGAGCAAGGCGGTGGAGGTGCATGCCTTTAATTCCAGGCAATTGGAGCTCTGAGTCTGAGGCTAGCCTGGTCTACAGAGTGAGTTCCAGAACAGCCTGGGCTACACAGAGAAACCCTGTCTTGGGAGGTGTGGGAGCACATAGGATCAGATCACACAGATCAGTAGAGCGCTCACTGCCACAGAGTAACTACCGCAATGAAAGACAGCACAGACAGGGGTATGAAGAGTCACTGTGCAGTGGAGAACCCTAACATCCTAACATCCCTCAGCAGTTGATCAAGGTCAACACCCAGTGACATGTCTCCTGTGGTAATGACGACCACTCTTGGCCTCTGAACTCTTCCCCTCAAAACCCAGAACCCAGCTCCACCATTAGAAAACCAACAAACTAACCCAGGAGAAAGACACTCTGCAGAGCACCTCAGGGGTGC
Organism: Cricetulus griseus; assembly: GCF_003668045.3. Lineage (NCBI taxonomy): Eukaryota > Metazoa > Chordata > Mammalia > Rodentia > Cricetidae > Cricetulus > Cricetulus griseus. The sequence goes on along the minus strand of NW_023276806.1, from coordinate 152,817,499 downwards.
GCTTAGCTGTCCAAATCAAGGACAGACTGTGGGATCTTGCCTGTTGCTAATCTTCCATGTGACAAGGTCCAGCAGTTAACAAAATGTTAGCATTGTGAGGAACTGGACATGGGGTACAGGCAGGAACTTGGAGGAGCCAGAGGATGCCAGGCTTCAGATCTGAGCAAGCAGGTGATTACCAGTGCCACTTAACAAGGAGAAGAGGGGATTGGCAGGATGGTCTAGCAGGTAAGGGTACCTGCTGCCAACCCTGATGACCTGAGTTCAATCCCCATATGATGGAAAGATAGCATCGACTTCTGAAAGTTGTCCTGACCTCTATACATTACACACACACACACACACACACACACACACACACACACACACACACACACCAAATAAATAAAAATACAATTTATCCTTGTAGAACATGCTGGCCTCTAACTCACAGAGATCTGCCTGCCTCTGCCTCCTGAGTGCTGGGATTAAAGGAGTAGGTTACCTTATTTATTTGAAAATAAATGAGGAGGAGGCTGGGGAGATTGCCATGGCTCAGTGAGTTAAGCATTTACCTTGCTATCGTGAGGACCTGAGTTTGCTCCCCAGAACCAACATAAAAAAACCAGCCATGTGGGGGTTTGGCCAGTTAGATCACTAGACAGTGTGCTTGCTTCACAAGCTTGAAGGTCTGAGTTAGAATCCCAACACTCATCAAAAGCCAGGTGTGGTGGCACACGTTAGCAGCCCCAGTAAGCCTAGCTGAGCCAGTGAGCTCCAGGCTCAGAGAAACCCAGTCTCAAAAACCACAGCACACACACACACACACACACACACACACACACACACACACACCACCGAATTTAAAAATAATTAAAACAAAATAATAATAATAAACAGCCAGACATAGTGATGCATGCTTCTATTCCCAACACTGGAGAGGCAGAGTCAGGGGATCCCTGGGGCTCACTGTCCAGCCAACCTGGCCTCATGGGTAAGCTCAGGACCAGTGAGAGGCCCAATGTCTAAAATAAGATGGAAAGCCTAGGGGTGTGGCACATTGATAAGAGTGCCTGCCTGAGCTCAATCCCAGCACCCCAGAAACTGGGTGTGACTGCACACACCTGTGATCCCAGCACCCAGAAACTGGGTGTGACGGCACACACCTGTGATCCCAGCACTCCAGAAACTGGGTGTGACGGCACACACCTGTGATCCCAGCACTTGCAGCACAGTGGCAGGAAAATCAGAAGTTTGAGGCCACACAGCAAGTTTGAGGCCAGGTGGTGACCTGTGGTGGTTTGAATGAGAATGCCCCCAAAAGGTTCATATATATGAATACTTAGTACCCAGTTGGTGGACTATTTAGGAAGGATGAGGAGGTGTGGCCTTGTTGGAGGAGATGTATCACTGGGGCTGGGCTTGGAGGTTTCAAAAGCCAATGCCAGGCCCAGTGAGAGAGGGAGGGGAGTGTATGCCACGCATGCTCAAGTAATCGAGTGCATGCACACATGCCTGCCTGCCTGCCTGCCTGCCTGCCTGCCTGCCTGCCTGCCTGCCTGCCTGCCTGCCTACCTGCCTGTAAATCAGGATGTAAAGCTTTCAGCTACTGCTCCAACATTATGCCTGTCTATCATGTTTCTATCAGATTGCCTTGACCAAGATAGACCCCATCTCAAAATATAAAAGTAAGGTGGACAGTATTCCAGAGAACAACTCAGGCTACCTCAGTGTGCACATACATGCACGCACATGAGTGCATGCTTGAGCGCGCGCGCGCGCACACACACACACAGACACACACAGTCACACATATACACACACAAGACATCTACAAAGCTGTGAGATCAGATGACAAGAGCCCTTCTAACATCCCTATTGCTCATTAATAGACATATGAAATGAAAATACAGAGTTATTACTCAATTTTTTATTTCTATCTTTATGAAAAATTATTCTTGTTTTAAAAATAAAAAGGTATCTTTTTAAAGGAGCTGAAAGTTTTATATTTGCTTTCTGAAAGTAGTCTAAATTTCAAACTGCCTGGTCTGTCACTGTGCATCCCAAATGTACATATCTTCCCAGCCCTGTGAGCTCACGAGGCTATGGCAGGAAAAATGACCCAGAACTAACTCAACACTTCTTGGAAGAAGTACTTGTCTAATCAGAGCAAGAGAAAAATCTGAATCACTGGCCCTACTAATATGCCTAATACAATTAGTATTATAATGATTCTTTTATCAGAGCAACAAATAGATATAATGAGATTTCAATAATCTCCAATCTAGTGGCATCTCAATCATGATTCCACCTTCTACTTTATGCACTAGCTCATCTCTGCTCCCAGATTTCATGTTTTATGCTCATAAGTTATGGCTTTCGTGAATACTTCAGTTTTCACGTCAACAACAAAACCCCCAGGGCAAAAATGCATTAAAGCTATGAAGGGTGACAGGGAGTGGCAGAGCCGTCTCTGACCAGACGACCCGAGCACAGATCTACTGTGCTTCCTGCTGCCTGTGGTCTCAAAGACAGAAGCAGGCGGGCTGTGTGGGTGAGACACAGTGACACTGGCACTAGTTCTTACTGGGTGTCTTCTAGACACCTAGTGTCTACCACACAGCAAGGCACTGGTCCACAACAACACCCTGAGGGGGGTGATCTTCTTAAAAACCGCTTTCTAGAGGAAACAAGCCCAGAGACACAGTGGATGAGTGGATCTGGACCACAAAGGAAGCTACACAAGTAATCGGCTGGAAAACAGGTGCTTTCAGCACTCAGCCAGAAGTGGGGGACAGTACAGACAGGATGGTGGGGACAGTACAGACAGGATGGTGGGGACAGTACAGACAGTATGGCGGGGACAGTACAGACAGTATGGCGGGGACAGTACAGACAGGATGGTGGGGACAGTACAGACAGGATAGTGGGGACAGTATAGACAGGATGGTGGGGACAGTACAGACAGGATGGTGGGGACAGTACAGACAGGATGGTGGGGACAGTACAGACAGGATAGTGAGGACAGTACAGACAGGATGGTGGGGACAGTACAGACAGGATAGTGGGGGCAGTACAGACAGGATACTAGAACAGGACCCTGGGTTCCAAGTGATAGCAAGCTCAGAGCGCACTGCAGCTGGCCAGCACAAAGACAGCAGCCATTCAGAGTCATCTCCTAGTGCCTGCTAAGGGACAGTGGCACGTAGCATGTGGAAAGCAAAGGCAGAGTTACCTGCTGACAAAAAGTGATAAAACAGAAGACGGCTGCTCTCGGGCTTAGCAACAAGACAAAAGGGCATTTTCTGCTACTTCTACATGATGGACCAGTACAACATAACTGCTTAAATCCACTGATAAATAAAAGCAGAAAATGAACTGCACCAAATGTTTAGGATCTAAACTAAAGGGAACTTTGACCTCTCTGATCAAGTATCTAGTATCAGGGGGATGGTTTCTCCACACTGGTCACACCTCCCTTACAATCACATCTGAGAGGGAACAAACTGCAGATTTCACAACCTCGGTTTCCAGGTTACTCACTACACTCCAGCCCACCTCTACTGGCCAAGCAGACTGAACTCACACCCCTTTTGCTCTTTCCCCCAACTCCCTGGAAAAGCTACTTCCACTATCGGCTGTGTCTCCTTAGCTCTCTGCTCTGGTGTCCTCAGCAGGTCTACCAGATGGCTTTCACAAATGACCATCCCAGTGCCTGACTCCCTCCAGACCATGTCCATGTCATCCCCATTTATCCTTCCTGCATCCTCAGCAGGCTATGGCTCATTAAAGCCATAAAGCATGGGGAGGATAAAAGGAAGGGATGGGCAGAAGAGCTCAACAGTGAACAGAGCTCCAAAGACAGAATGTGCAGCACATCAAGAGCTCCAAAACCACAGCAAAGCCCTGGGAAGACGTGCTCTGCCTGGAAACAGAGATCATAGTCACATTTCTTGGGTAGTATAGGAGGTTTAAAGAGCAGAACTGGCAGCCGGGCGTTGGTGGTGCATGCCTTTAATCCCAGCACTAGGGAGGCAGAGGCAGTCGGATCTCTGAGTTCGGGGCCAGCCTGGTCTCCAGAGCGAGTGCCAGGATAAGCTCCAAAGCTACACAGAGAAACCCTGTCTCGAAAAACCAAAAAAAAAAAAAAAGAAACAAAAAAAAAAAGAACTGGAAGGGTGGAGCTTGCCAACCAGATAGCCTAGCCTAACTGGTGAGCTCCCAGCCAATCAGAGACCCTGTCTTAAGAGATATGAACAGCACTCCTGAGGATGACACCCAAGGTTGTTCTCTGACTCCCACATCCATGCACCTGCACACATGAACACTCATGCACGCATGTGCACGCATGCGTGCACACACGTGTGTATACATACATGCAAACAGGTTCTAGATAAGTAAGAGTCACTTAGAAAATTGGAATGGACCAGAAACCTCTCATTCCTCTGCAGCCACCCACTACAGGACTTCTGTACAAGTGCAGAGGCTGGCAGGATCATGCAAGGCGGTTTACTCTGCAGACATCAAAGGGGCCAAAGGGGAACAGGACAGAAGGTCTCCATGGCCTTACCCTATGTTCGTTGATGAGAAGGTCCCGAGCAGCATTGAAGATGAGGGTGTGGAGATGCTTAGAGTAGAACACTAGGGTGTAATCATAATCAAAACCATATATCTCAATGTCCGACAGGCTCATCTCATTGTTTGAGAAGATGGCATCTGGATTCAACAAGTTGTTCATGATGGAAGGAACCAGTTCTAGGAGCAAAAACAGAATCCATTATCTCATGGCATGGATGAGGGTTGCCTGGCTTTTAAAGAAAGGAGCAGTTTACACATCAATGTGATGCCCAGAACAGGCAGAGCCAGAGATGCAGCTTATCCACAGAGCACTCCAGAGAAGGGAGAAGGAGCAAGGGAAAGCTGGCTCATGGGGACAGAAAGCAGACTGGTGACTGTGCCAGATGGGTGAGGAAGTGACTCTTACTGAATACAGAATTTCTTTTCAGGTGGTAAAAATATTCTCAATTTGATTGTGGCAATGGACATGGCAGAAAGCCTTTTATAAATATACTAAAATTCAGGGGTATGGACCTGAGAGTCTTCATGTGAGTTCAGGGGGATCTACATTGCATCTCGATGAAACTATCACTGAGAAAGAACAAGTGCTTCAATGTTCAGAGAGAGAGAGAGCACTAACATTCAATGTATTGGCTACCAATGTTTTCCCTATATATCCTATAAGGCTGGCCTTACTGTACACACAGGCCTGTAGTTCCTATTCAACCACAAGCTTGTCACATTACCACAGACACTGAGAATATGACCTTATGCTACTACATAAAACTTTGATACATTTTCATGTGTATGCCATAACCAACCCAACACTTGACTCATTTAAATTTTTTCCTACTTAATAATACCTTTGTGGTGAGCAGATGACTATTTCAGCTAGCTTATTAGAGGTGACACCATCAGGGCCCACTGGACACAAAAGCAGTTTGCACTGTTTTCTGTGCCAGGGCTCTCCATCTGAGAGACTGCTATTACATTACTATTATTCTTTCTTAAAGGAATTCCAAAAAATTTTCTACCTTACAAAGTCCATGAGTTCAAACGGACCCTTACACAGTCCAAGCTGGGAGGTGAGGGCTGTGACTCAGTGTCAGGCACACCCAACATACACAAGGCCAGTGATCCCCAGCACTGAAACACAGTCTTAAGATGAAAGAGACAATGTTAGTGGCTTTACTTCTGCATTATGTTGGAATACTTTCCTATCTTTATCCCCCTGGGAAATAACTCACCTTTAGCCATGGATTGCTACCACCTATGATTTTTAACAAGAGTAAATTCAGGAAGAAGGAGAATTGCAGTCAATAATGGCAAACACCATGTCCATACCAAGCTTCCACTGTCATGACATCATTTTCAGATACAGATTATCTGAACACACCACAGAAGTCTGAAGACAGCGCTCCACAGCCATGTTGGTCTTGGCTTTCCCAGAACACAAAGGAGAATTTGTGATCTTTTTTCATTTCCCACCCCAAAGGGCAGAAAACAGAAAGCGTCTCAAAGCTGCCCGATGTGCTGAGATGCTGTGGTGAGCAGACAGTCACTCTGTAGTCTGATGGTGCTGGAAAAATCAACTACCCACTGAGATCTCAGGCTCCGGGGTTCCCTGAAGGACCTTCAGGAGCATTTAGGATCAGACACTGAACAGCTATTATGAGAGACAAAAAGGAAATACACTTACCCAAGTAGCCATTAGCACTCACTGGAGAGCAGCCTCCTGCACTAAGCTTGGGACAAACACGGACCATCCGACACTGCTAAAAAGATATGTGGTTCCATTCTTTCACCTTCTATCATTTTATGGGTCAGACTTACTTGAACAAGCTCACAGGGCACCAAGTGCTGGAGACAAGGTATTTTCTGGAGCTAAGGGCAAAACACCAAATAGTCTCACAAAACTCAACCTGTCTGGATTCTATGACTGAGGACAAGCACATCAGAACAGCTGTCAACACTTTTTTGTGAAATAGTCTCACTATGTCACACAGGCTGGTCCCAAACCTCTGGGCTCAAGTGGTCTTCTAGCTACAGCCTCCCAAACAGCTGGGATTATAAGTGCACACCACTGTGCCCCAGCTTGCAGCTAGTAGTTAGTAAGTGCTTATGGCCATGTACTGTATGCAACCACAAAGGCTTGCCTCATTTCATCCTTTTAGCAATCTCATGGAGTGTATACTATGTTACCTCCATTTTACATGAGTACCCCGAGGCACAGAGAAGTCACATAATTTCCATACAACCACCCAACAATAAGACTAGCATTTAACCTGAGAAGTCTGGCTCCAGAATCTGTGTTTTTAACTCCCTTCCCCCAAATCACAGGAATCTAGCTGCAATGGTGAACAGTGCGTGTTTTTCTAAAATAAACAGGAGGACCGGCAAGATGGCTCAGCAGATAGAAATACTTGCCAAAAGGCCTGAAGACTTGTGTGTGAACCCACATGGCAGAAGGAGAGAACCTGCTCCTACAAGTTATCTCTGACTCTGCAAGTGTGCTGTGGTGTGTGCATGCCCCCCACCCCACTCCAATCAATATTTTTAAAAACAAAATCATAATGAAATAAAATGGAATCCACCCATTATTTCTATTTCTTTCTATGAACAGCAGCACAGTATCCACCAAGGAGTCACCAGGGTAATCAAGAGGTGTCACCTTTCCTAGTGATGACTCCAGTCACATAACCAGACTCCCACTAGGGCAGAGTCCCAGCTACAGCCCGGGGAACCAGATCCCTTGGGAAACCCAGCAGAAGTTAGGAAAGCCTCACAGACCTGCAGACAGTGCCAGACAGTCTTCCCATATATACCAACTTCAAAACCACACTTTATACCCCACGGTTTTCAGGCCCACCGGTGATGGGGACTGCATGAATGAGCACGATTTTGCCCACACTGGCATTTCAAATGTGACTGAATCTACAATACTCCCCAACAAACAACACGTTTTCATTAGTGTCTCTCATTCAATGGCCTTAGGTTTCAGAGTGATGGGTGACAGGGTGGTAGTGGATGGTTCTTTCATTCACAAATGTGGCCCAAGTCTAAGGAGAGCAAATAAACTGACATTTGAAGAAAACAGGAGGGGGCAGTTCACAAGAACTCACCCCAGGAGGGCTGAAGCCAAACTCCTCAGCATTTAATACCAAAGATCATGCTATGTGACCAGGGCTGCTAGGGGTGATGCTATTTTCTGAGTGTGACAGGATCCTCTGGATGACGTAGGTGAAGCAGGCTTGCTTATGAAGGAACCAAACGCTCCCCTTTCACAAATGACCTTTGTGTGGGAAGCTCCAAGAGACTGCTTTAATCAAGGCTTCCATCTACAAAAAGCCCTGCCAAGGGAGCCCATCTGCCTTCTCAGTACCTGAAGTGTGCTATAGTGCGCAGGAAATCCCCACAGGTCAGCTTGGAAGAGAGCTGCCCAAGGCACCTCAAGGCTGTACACCACAAAAGTGTCACCACCTCAGCACCTGTCACTATCACTCTGTGTTGTCTTCCACACAGGAACAAGGGCAAGTGTCAGAAGCCTAAAGGGATCTCAGCTCCTCTATAATGTCACCAAAAATGTGGTATCACTAATACAATGCCCCACCTAGTCATGGAACTAACTCGGTAAAAGTAGAAACTTCGTGGGATGGCGCACACCTTTAGTCCCAGCACTCTGGAGGCAGAGGCAGGCAGATCTCTATGAGCTCACGGCCAGCCTGGTCTACAGAATTCTTTGTGTATACAAGAGAACAGCAAGATGTACAGCTGATCCTGGGAAGTGGAAAGGACAGCTCTGCAGCTGGCCATCAGCTCTGACACAAGCCACCATGACACACTGTGGGGTACTGGAGACCCCATTGGAAAACAGCCTATGGTAATCCCAGCACTCAGGAAAGTGGGGTAGATGTACCAGGGAAGGCCAGCCTGGGCTACACAGTGGCAGAACCCTGTCTCAAAAAAGAAAAAAAAAAAGAAGAAGAAGTTGTAGGCATTCTGTTTTGATTTGGGCTTGTGGTTTCTTACTGTATTATGATAAAAAAAAAAATAACAACATAACAAAATGCATCACCCTAATTATTTTTAAGTGGAGTTCGGTGGCTTTAAGTACATTCACTCCTGAGTTCCCATCACTGCCATCCAGCTCCGGAGCTCTTTCTTGAAACACTAAAACACCACACTCTCTAGGTAACACCCCGCCCCCACCCCTGCAACACCACTCTACCATGTCTCCAAGAGTCTGCCTGCTCTTCAGCATCTCACAGAAGCAGGGCCACTCAGCATCTGTCCTTCGCAAAATGTCCTTCAGTCCATCCATGGTGAAGCAGCCACCGTCTCCTCTCCTCTTCTTACTGTTACATTACCTAACAATCAGAGAATGACTGGTGGAGGTTGATTCTCTTCTTCCACCACTGGGCTCAGGAATCTTACTTAAGTCATGAGGCTCAGCAGTACACACGCCTCTACCCACCAAGCCATCCCCAACCATATAGTATATACTTCTGACAAACTCCCACACTCCTTTTCTTAGCAGTTGCACCATTCTTCTGTATTGCTTTTTTAAGACCCCCCTCAGAATATCATTTCTTGACTAAATTCTATCTTTACTGCTGACTGGAAAAGAAAATGAATGAAGGCAAAATTTAAGTAAAATCCAGTATCTTCCCTCTGTTCAAGCAACTATTTTAAACTATGTAAAGATCTCAGCTTGCGAAGTATAATTTTGGTCAGCCTTGCTTGTCCCCTTTTATATGTAGAAATGCTAAATGAGTCTCCATTAATTAAATGACTCCAGGCAGGCAAGGCTATCACTGTCACAGAGCAAATGTGGGGAAAATGCCAAGGAGAAACCCATAGCCTGAGTTGTATCAAGGGATTTCCTCACAGATTCAAAAGGCAAGGTGACTGTCATTCAGCAATTGGGCAGGCAGCCTAGAGAGTTATGAAAGTTGACGAAATGGGTACTAGGGATATGTCTTAGTAAGAGTACCGGCCACTCAAGAAGAAAGACTGAGCCCTACCCCAGGCACTTGTAACAAGCTGGAAGCAACAGTGTGGGTGTTTGAAACCCCAGCACTTTGTGCAGACAGACAAGAGAAGTGGATCCCTAAAATTCATGGCTAGTCTATCTCAACCAGTGTGTTCCGGGTTCAGTGAGAGACCCTGTCTCAAAATTTAAGGTGCAAGGAAGACACTGGATGTTGGCCTCTGGGCTCCACATGCAAGCATGCACATACTTGTCTTGAACAGCCACATACTTGTACATATAATGGGAGTGAGCAGGAGAGCGAGAGAGAAATAAGCAGTAGATTCTTCTTCGTGGCATTATTCCAGGAACCAGAAAGCAATGTGCTAGGAAGGTGAGATGAGGGTGCTGCTTCTATGCTCTGGTTGTGTTCATCCAGTGTGATTTTCACCATCTCAAACCTGTTCCTGTCCAGTCGGCCCCTCTTTCCAAGCACGGAGAGGGTGGGGGAGTAATAATTTCCTTCCTTTCTCTTCCAGTTCTGAGAAGACCCGAGTGGCACCCATCACTTCCAAGGCAACACATGACAGGTGTGACAGAGAGGCCTCAAGAAAGAGAAGCTGGAAGGCCAAGCAACCACCTGGAGGTGGGTTGACCTAGGGACTCCGCATAAATGAAAAATGAACATTGGACAGAGATGTCCGCAAGAACAGCTGACCATGGCCTCCCTTTCCTCCAGGACCACCCACTTTGAGAAACTTGCCCCACGGAGCACACCTTATGTGAGGTCTCAGGATGGTCCCGGTCCTGACTCCAGGGGACACGTACATGAGTGGCCCAACCCAGTAAGGAGTTCGGGGTAGGCACAGGACGTCCCTCTGGCAACTGTCATGTATCTCTCCCTGCCAATCAGTCCTGCCAGGCATGTGCATTTCTGGGTCTGTTTGGTAATTTCAAGGAAGAACTGCTCTTTTGTTTTGTTTTGTTTTTTTTCTACCAAGTCCCGGCCTAAGAAAACATAAATCCAAAGGAGCCAGGGATCCCCACCAAGAAGCTGTAAAGATACCAGGAGCAGAGGGCATCACCTCACCAGTGACATCACCAGTGACATCACCTCAATGCTGTGCTTACACAAGCACTGCCTCTCAACATTTCAGCAACACAAGCCCATAAAATGTCTCCTCAATTCATTTTCTCTTTGTGGTGCTGGGAATCCAACCCAGGGCAAGCACTGTAACTCAACTTCTATTTTTTTTTTTTTTTTTTTTTTGGTAACAAGTCAGTTTACATGTTTAATTGCTGATTTTCAAGGCAAGCCAGCTGCTCAAAATTCTTGCTGCCTTCAATTTTTAAACTTTTGCTCTGCATTAAAGGTATTCCCACCTCTCCAATCTTAAACTTTCCTTCCATACCCGTGTCAGCAGGATAGGTGATCTGTGGTCTGTCACTCCACCACACACTGGTTAAGTCTGTTAAAGTCTGCCTTTCCATGTACACTTCATGGTAAGGACGTTGAGGAAGGTTTTCTCATACAGAATATTCCAAACATACACTATGTGAAACAAGGTTTTTTAAAAACATTTTAAACATTGAAAGATATAAATTTTTGAGTAGGACATAACTGCCCAAGTATCGAATGTTTAAAAATCCAAAGAATATGTTGAAAAGCAAAGTATTGACATTTACAAAATAGGGGCCTAGTAGACATAAAAATAAAACAGAAATAAATTAATAAATTTTAAAATCCACAGAAAAGAAATTAAACTGCTAATCAGCAAATGTTCAACCACCCAACTCTTTTTAAAAAGTAAATGAATTTGGGTGGTGGTTCACACCTTTAGTCCCAGCACTGGGGAGGCAGAGGCAGGAGGATCTCTGTGAGTTTGAGGCCAGCCTGGTCTACAGAGTGAGTGCCAGGACAGCCAGGACTGTTACACAGAGAAACCCTGTCTCAAAAAACAAAAAAAGTAGATGAAAATATCTGGGCACAGTTATCAAATGCATCCTCTGAAGGGCAGCTTGCACACGGTCTACTGTGTTGAGTCACATGCATGCTTGCCTAGGATAAGCAGGTGATCCTTGGCAAAAATTTAAAAATAAGATGCGGTGGCATGGATAATGATTCACGGGACTAGTTTCAAATATTAAATATAATTTATTTCAGGGAGAGTGCATTTACACAAGAGGCGGGTGACCGCCACAGGTTACAGCTCCAAGGAGCCACCCAGGCTGTCCTCTGTGACCCTACCAGAAGCAAGAGAGCGGCACCTGCCAAGACCCCAGACCTAAAACTCACCCCTGTCACATAGTCCTCTGTGACCATGCCCATTTTGTGGGCAGAGTGGATATCTCACTACAATAAGACATCACTTTTCTCTCTTTAGAGTCCAGGGAAGTGGTTCTCAGCCTGTGGGCCACACCCCTTTTGAGAGTCAAACAGCCCTTTCACAGGGGTCACACTTCAGATAACCAGCATATTAGATATTTGCATTATGATTCATAACAGTAGCAAAATTACTGTTATGAAGTAGCATCAAAATTTTTTATGGTTGGGTCACCACAGCATGAGGAACCGTATTAAAGGGTTGCAGCATTAGGAAGGTTGAGACCCACTGGTCTAGTGCTATCTGTGTGCTCTTTGGAAGTACTCTGCTTTGGGTAACGATGGAGGCAGAGTTGATGCTGGCTGAGGACTAGCACCTGGCTTCAGGAAGTTTCAGAACAGAAATCTGTGCCTGGCAAACTTTCTGAAACTTTCTGACCATCAACACCAAGAGCATCATACTCTTTGACTCACTCTCTAACTTTTCAGGAAGTCTCTGCTAGGAAAAATATTCAGAGATATGAATACATGAAGCTTTTGTTATGGTGATTTTAATAAGGCAAAACCTGGGGAGACATGCTCATCTCAACCATCTGAGCTCAGGAACCCAAAGCATGTTATTAATAAGACATGACCAAACAGGGGAGCTGGAGCACACTGGACAACTCTCAAGTTAGATCAACAGGAACCACAATGACAATATTTTCTTGATGGAATGTTATGGTTTGACTTTATTTATGAATAAATTTATATAAATGATTTGGTTATGCCAGGCATGGTATTAAATGTTTGTAATTCCAGCACTGGGGAAGCTAAGGCAGAAAGATCCAGAAGAATTCCAGACCAGCCTGAACTATAAAGAGAGAGCCTGTCTCAAAATTTCAAGGAAGGAGACTATAACTCATTGGTACAGTGTTTGTCTGGGGGGTTGATCTCAGCACCACAAATAAAACAAAATTATTTAGCTATGCCTTTATTATTATTATTATTATTATTATTATTATTATTATTATTATTATTTATTTTGGTCTTATGCCAGATTTAAGCTCTTTCCTGGGGGAGGAAAATATGTAAACTCAAAAAGCCTTGCAGAATTCACAGGACCTTTTTCCTAGTGAATTTTAGCAGTTACAAAAAGCAGACAAAGCCTCTTATTTTCCCAATACCCTGCTCCCTGTGGTGTATCTTCACAGTGCTCGAAGGACCAAGTTCTCCTATTGGGCAGTAGTCATGTGCCCTCACACTCTGTGTGAGGCACCATGAAGTCAAGGTCACCCACCGACCAACCACATTTCCTTCAGGGCTCTAGTCCTGTGTCCAATCTACAGCGGGGGTGGGGGCAACAGATAGGGGTAACGTAATATTAATAGTTCAGGTCACATATATTGTGGTATGCAATATGTGGTGGTTTGAATGTGAATGTCCCCCATAGGCAAACGTATCTGAATACTTAGTCCCCAACTGGTGGCACTAATTAAAGAGGTTTAGGAGTGTGGACTTGCTGGAGAAAGTGTGTCACTCACTGGAGGTGGGCTTTCAGATCCAAACTTCACACCACTTCCAGACTCCTCTCTTCACTTTGTGCTTGTGGTTGAGATACGATCTCTTGGCTTCTTGTTCCTGCTGCCGTGCCTCCCCTTTAAGATAGATTTTTAACCCTAGTTTAAGCCAAAATAAACTCTTTTTTCTTTAAGTTACCTTGGTCATGGTATTTTATCACAGCAACAAAAAGGCAATTAGGAGGGCATTGGTGGCGCACACCTTTAATCCCAGCACACGGGAGGCAGAAGCAGGCAGATCTCTGAATTCAAGGCCAACCTGGTCTATAGAGGAAGTATCAGGACAGGCTCCAAAGCTACACAGAGAAAGCCTGTCTCAAAAAAACAAAACAAAACAAAAAAAGTGCACAACTATTTCTAAGATTTTATTTTTGTTGTTAATTTTTTGAGACAGTATCTTTCCATGTATCCCTGACTGAACTGGAACTCACTAATAGACCAGGCTAGCCTGAAACTCAAAGAGATCCACCTGCCTCTTCCTCCCAAGTGCTGGGATTAAAGGCCTGAGTCTGGCCCACAGTATATTTCTATATTGGTAAATCAAAAGATTTAAGATGGAAGTTCCTTGGCTTATAAAACGATAATATCCTATAGTCCATGGTAAGTTAAAAATATCATAGTTGAACTACATTAGGCCAGTCAGAAGAATGGCTCATTGGTAGGACATTTTCAAACCATTACAAGGTTTATAAGATTTTGGATCAGTCCCAGCACTAGAGGGCTGGGAGCATTTAATACATTTCATCAATTGAAAGCCATAGCTCAGCCTAGCCTACATCTCAGTGTAGCCTGAGAACGCTTAGTGTCTTAGTTAGGGTTTACTATTGCTGTGAAGAGACATCATGACCACAGCCAACTCTTACAAAGGAAAACATTTAATTGAGGGGACTTGTTGACAGTTTCAGAGGTTTAGTCCATTATCATCCTGTCAGAAAGCATGGCAGTGTGCAGGCAGACATGGGGCTGGCTACATCTTGATCAGAAGGCAACAGGAAGCGATCTCTGTGTCACACTGAGCAAAACTGGAGCAAAAGAGACCTCAAAGCCCACCCCCACATTGGCACACTTCCTCCGACAAGCCCACGACTCTAATAGTGCCACTCCCTTTGGGATTACGGGGGGGGGGGGGCAATTACATTCAAACTACCACACTTAGGTTAGATTACAACTAGACAAAAATCACCCAACACAGCATACTGTAGAGTGTGGGTGTTCCTCTCACCACCCCCGTTAGGGCATCTCCACCCTTGTAAGAAATGACATTTCAACAGGGCCAAGCACACAAATTCCAGCTCCTTCCAGGACACTGCCCCAGCAGCTGCAGTTGCTGATCCAAGGCAAGGCCTGACTCATGGTCCCGCCCACCTCTTGGCATGGGTACTTGCCTCAAAACAAGCAAACCAAGCCAGGAGGAGCCTTTCTATATTTCCGATTTGATCCCTACAGCTTTACTGAGGTACAAATTGTATGCAATAAGCTACACAATCAGCATGGAAGTCCAAAGAGACAAGGAGCACTTCCCTCGACCCCAGAGGCTACAGATCTCTCTCCCTCTGTCCCTGCTGAGTTTGGGGGTCAGATTCCTACACTCATCTCTGGAACATTCTACAAATGAGGTCATTCAATAAGTAGTGTTTTTTCATAACCTGGTTTTCCTACTTGCTAACCTCTCAAGATTTTTAGCACTTACAGGCCTCCTATGTGTCAGCATTATGCAGGGAGTGAGGCAAGAGTTATTAGTTATAAAACACAGATTGTTGGAGGAAATCAGCACATGCCACACTGATGGGGACACAAAGGGCTGGCCCTTGGGGGTGGGGTGCAATTCAGATGTCACTTATATTTCTTCTATTAAAGAGAAAATTTTGCTTTTCCACCAGGATTTTGCATCATCTCCAGGGACAAGCAACCCATGACAAATAGAATTACTCATCTAAAAAAAAAATGCTAATGCACATGACATTTATACAACTCCTACTGAAAGTTAAAATTGTACCTTATTACTTTGTAATATCTATAATTCCCACTGTTCCATGGAAATCCATCACACTTCCTCAAGTTCCAGAAATAAAACCGTACACAAGTGCATTGAAATGAGATTAAATATAATGGTTTGACGACAACTTAATCTTAAGGTAAGTCATTTAATAAAAAGTAAACTTAACCGCTCAAGAAAAAGATATTTAGCTTCAAGGGGAAAAGTTTCTTAGAAGAAAACAGAGCCAAAGATACCCAAAGATGAAACACTCGACAGGCTTGTCACTAGGTACAGAGGAGACAGAAAAGGACAGAACATTACTGCCTTTCCTAAGCCACACACTGAGGAACCTCCAAGTTACAATCTCAGTTAACATGGGAATTCCAAGGGGCAAATTCCCAATCTGCAGAGGACCCAAAAGCAACCAAAATATAGCAGCAGAGCCAGAGTCACAATAGCAAACCACTCAGTGTGGGCAAATGCCAAGCACACTGTAGGTTCTTTATAAATGTCTATCCAATCTTTTTCCTACTCTGTTGTGGGATAATCTTTTTGTACACTGTGAGGATGTATCTCTACCAAGGTACCTTCTTATTGGTTTAATAAAGAGCTGAGTGGCCAATAGCTAAGCAAGAGAGGATAGGCTGGACTTCCAGGGAGAGAGAGGAACTCTGGGAGGCATCCAAGGCACTCAGGATACAGAGCAAGTCAGGCATACAGTATGGAGGAGGGGTAAAAAGCCACATGGCAGAATGTAGGTTAATATAAACAGGTTAATTTGTTTTAAAAGCTAATTGAGAACAAGTCTAAGCTAAGACCAAGCATTCATAATTAATAAGAAGTCTCTGTATCATTATTTGGGGGCTGGAGGTCCAAACAAAGTTCGGATCCATCTGACGCTCCAAAGGATGGAGAGGTCACACCAGCCAGTGCTGCTTCTGCTAGTGCCACAGCTCCATCCAGCAACTTCCTAGAGCTGAGGCAGGAAAAAACAGCTTCCAGTGATGCTCATTGGTGTAAGGCTCAGCTCTCACAGATCCAAGACAGGAAGAGCCAGCCGACAGTGCCATGTGCTAAGCAAAGCCACAGAAGGAAGGAGCCTGCAGACACACGGAAGGGCTTTGCAACATTTTGACAACATTTTCTAGGAGCCATTGTACACCCACAGATGCTGCAGCAGTCTCTCTGGCCAGTTTATATGCTCACTGACTGCAACGGCTCCTTTCCTGTCCATGCCGCAGGTAGCCTGGCCCTTTAAGGCTTGGCTCACTCCGTCAGAGTGCCATGAAAAAGCCAGGTCTGGGGAAGCCTTGGATAGAAGCAGAGGCTAAAGAGGAAAAGTGAGAAGCCAATGCAACTGTACAAAGCAACTGCACAAAGGCTTCAGTGGGTATTTTTTAATGTAGCTGGCATTTCTGGCGAGTTTCCTAGCGAACCACAGGTGTGTAGACAAGGTGAAAGGCCTTAAGCTGTGCTGGAACTCTTACTTTGCTGCTGGCAAAAGGCATCAAACTCCTGGGTTGAGGGACTACTTTCCTTTTCATGCCCAAGATTTTTCATCTTTCTGCCCTGCCTCAAAAACTTCTCATAATACCAAGTTGTAGCAGGCAAAACAATGGCTAGTCTTCCCACTGTGATCCCTAGAGCCTGTGACTGAAAAGGGGGAAGGGATAGGGCTGCACCTCAAACCTAAAGAGACACCCTTAACTACCCAGGTGGGCCCTAATGTAATTGCAGGATCCTTGTATGTGTAAATACAAGGCAGGCAGGAGTCCGGAAATGAGGTACCAGGAGGCTACAACAAGCCATTACCGATTTTTAAAATGCAAGGGACTACAAAGAACACCAGAACCTCCTGGGCAGTGGTGGTGCACACCTTTAATCCCAGCATTCAGGAGGCAGAGGCAGAGGCAGAGGTGATGGATCTCTGAGTTTGAGGCCAGCCTGGTCTATCTACAGAGGGAGTTCCAGAACTACACAAAGAAACCCTGTCTCAAAAAACCAAAAAGGGGAGGGGGGAGCACCAGAAACCTCTGGAAGCTGGAAGAGCAGTAGAGGAGAAGGCAGTCTTGCTACCGCCTTGGCTTTAGCCCAGGGACCTGCTCCAGAGCTGTGGAAGCACAAATGTATATATACCCTGCAATGTGCAGACTATGATTCTAGGACAAGAGCCAAACACAGAAGCTGGCTGCCACCTTCACGGTCTTCACCTTTGGCATATGGTGGCATTTCCCAGAGGCTGAAACCAGAGACACCAGAACTCTTGTGCTAATCTGCGTACCACAGAAACTTGCAAAACTATGGGACTATGCTGATATCCTAAACTTTCTTATTTTGGAAAATCATTTTCTGTAAAAAGAAGCCATGCCAAGTGGTGGTGGTGGTGCATGCCTTTAATCCCAACACTCAAGAGGCAGAGGCAGGAGGATGTCTGAGTTCAAGATCAGCCTGGCCTACAGAGAGAGTTTCAAGACACCCATGGCTACACAGAGAAATTCTGTCCCGAAAAACCAAAAATTAAAAAATAAAATAACGTAAGTCATTTATGTTAACAGGCAACAATTTATTGTCACATTAAACAAATCACTATATAAAATCTCTCCATTTTAATTTCAATACACCTACAAGTGTATTGTATATAAACAAGTCCATATAAACAAAGTTGCCAGGATCTTTAAGAAGTTTTATAGGTTTGGTTTTTGTTTTTGTTTTTAATGGCACAAGGTACTCAACCCAAGGCCTCAAAAATGCCAACTACATAGTGAACCCCAGAAAAAAAAATTTTTTCTCTGAAGGAATTTTATGTTTACAAAAAGTTTTGAAGGCAAAAAGTTAGGAAACAGCTAACTTAGCTATACCTACCTTGCTTACTATTTTAAATATCTACCCCACAAATGATCATCACAAGATGCTGAGGGACTGGAGAGATGGCTCAGTGGTTAAGGACACAGACTACTCTTGCATAGGGCCAGAATTTGATTCCCAGGACCCACATGGCAGCTCACAGCCAACTAAACTCCAATTCCAGGGAATCTGAGACCTTCTTATGGCCTCAGCCAGCACCAGGCACACACATAGTACACAATCATACAGGCAGACAAACTGATACATATGAAATAAAAGTAAATCTTTTTACAACATATCTGTTCAATGAATCCTAAATGGTAAAAGTGATATACTCTATTATTAAATGTACTGCTCATAAATATTATTCAAAAAAGCAAAAACAAAAGGGGGACCGGAGAGATAGCTCAGCAGTTAAGACCAGCTTGCTACTCATCCAGAGGACCCAGGTTCAATTCCTAACACCCACAAGGAAGCTCGAAACCAGCTTCCATCGAAACCATCGTAGGGCATTCCATACTCTCTTCTAGCCAGAGTGCTGGTACAGCAAACATTTACCTCACACCTGGTTTTCTCCAGAGCTAGGTACCAAACCCAAGGCTTTGTGCATGCTAGGCAAGTACTCCTCCAACTCCTCCACAGGCAATATTTGATCCATTCACTTAGCATGAAACAGTTACTCAAAACCTGGCTCAGCAGGTAAGGGCAGTTGTTGCATAAGCCGGACAACCTGAGTTCAACCACCCAGAACCCACATAAAGGTGGAAGGAAAGAACAATTCACAAAAGTCAACCTTTGACCTCCACATGCATGAGATGGCACACATGCACACAATAATAGTAAAGTTTTAAAACCAACTCGATAACTAGAAAGTTTCCCAATAAAACCAAGTCTCAACCAGCTACCCCACCCACCCACCTGCACATGCAGTAGTTGACTTGATAACATATGATCACGTAATAACATATGACCACAGTCTTCTAGGCACTGGCTGGTGTAAGGAACACACTGAGAGAAACAGAGATCTTCAAGCAACTGAACACATGCTTTTAACATTTGAGGGATTATAGATCTTTGGGAAACTTTTTCCTTCTTGCTTCCTTTCTCCATGGTATCTACAATCAGTTCAGAAAAGATGGTGAGGATCTGGCTGACGGTGCATGAGCAAGCCAGCATTGACCTCCGAAGGTATTTCCCCAGCACCAGTTGCTTACCCAGGGCCAGGCACTTCCCTCCACTGTGAAGCAGGAGAGTGCACAGACCCTTGCAGTCACTAGAGCAGAAAGATGTACAAACTACACCAAATGCCAATCACAGTCACAGGGATGACATCTGAATGTTATCTTCGTATAAACAGCCAGAATGGCTTTGTGACACAGCCATTCAAAAGTTAGCCTGAAAGGCAAGCAGACACCAATGGCCAGAAAATGGGGCTATCAACAGAGGGTCCAAGACTGTCTATGTATGTCCTCACTTGCTATCCGGAAGGAGTCTCTCCTCAAAGTGTGAAAGTTACCATGTAGGATGTCTGTCCCTCAAGCCCTTTCCCTATTACTATTATAATTTCTATAACCAGAGACTACCAACAATATCCACCTAACAAAGGACCACTTCTAAAGAAGGTATTGTGGGACTTGAAAGATGCCAACAAAGAGACAAACAGGAGAAAAACACCCACATCCTATGTCCAGCTAGGAAACAAAAGCCCACTCAACACCCTATATTCTCCAGCCTCACCCCTGTGCTCTCCAGACTCACCCCTTGTATTCTCCAACCTCATCCCCACCCTGTGCTCTCCAACTTCACCCTGCTCTCCCAACCTACCCTGCTCTCGAGCCTCACCCCCCCATGCTCTCCAGCCTCACCCCCCATGCTCTCAGCCTCACCCCCCTATGCTCTCAGCCGCACCCCTCCCTCCAGCCTCACCCCCTCCTCCAGTCTCACTCCTAACCAGCACCTCCCCTCACTTTGGTTATATCACTCTTGACTTCAGCCTCATGGGCAGACATGTAATCTACAGCATTACTGTGTTTAAAAATCATCTTTAATTAGCATCTATCTATAATCTGAGACTGATGTGGTAGGAAAGGCCTGTAACCCCAACACTTAGGAGGCTAAGGCAGGAGGATCATGAGTTTGAGACTAGCTTATGCTATATAGCTCTAAGAATCCCATCTTCATTTTCTTGGAATTGTAAGCGTCTTCCTATACACCTGCCTTTTGGGGATCTAAACTCCTGTCCTCATCCTTGCATAGCAAGCTCTTAGCTAAACCATCTCTTCTACCTAATGATACATTATAGCCGGGCTTTGCTGCTGAGGGCCAAGGTTCTCTGAAATGATTGTGAAGGTAGCTGAATGATCTACAAGCAGTTAGGGTTTAGAATGTGACTCAGCTGAGAGTGCTTGCCTCGCATGCATGGCTCAGAGGTTAAGAGCACTGGCTGCTCCTCCAGAGGTCCTGAGTTCAATTCCCAGCAACCACATGGTGGCTCACAACCATCTATAATGAGATCCGGTGCCCTCTTCTGGTGTGTATGTATACATGCTGGCAGAACACTAGCCATAATAAATAAATCTAAAAATAAAGAGAGAGAGAGAGGAAAATCAGGAGTTCAAAGGTCATTCTTGGCTCCACAGAGAGTTCCAAGGCCAGCCTAGGCTACAAAAGATCAAGAAAAAAAAAATCTGGAGTGAATTTGTTTCTGTCACTAAGGAATGCATCCTGAGAAGTATAAAGAAGAGGACAAAATGTTAAGGGAGACTAAATGGTAATTCTGTTAACAGTCTTTGAAGACTTAGATTAAAAAAGAATTACATTCAGGTGGTAGTGGTGCATGCCTTCAATACCAATACTATAGAGGAGAGGCAGGGAGATCTCTGTGAGTTCGAGGCCAGCCTGGTCTACAGAGTGAGTTCCAGAGCAGCCATGGCTGACAAAACACAAACAGATCAGCGCTTCCCCACCTTGGTGGCACCAATCTTGTGAGAAGCTAGTCTGCAGACATTCCTGGGCTGGAGATGCATTCCATTTGGCAGAATGCTTCTGCAACATGAACAAAGCCCAGGGTAGGATCCAACATACACAACCCAGCAAGCTACAGACTCAATCTAGCTAACAGTCCCTATGCTGAGCTCTGCCAGCAGCTCTCATCCATGGTGTGAGTCCTTTTACATGTTTGGAATAACACAAAATCAAACCAGCATTGGGACGTGGGGTGAGATGATCCAGGAAACCAATGAGCTCGCACAAAATGGCCTGTATATGTACAATTGCCAAGTGTGATTTAATAGGGCAAATACGCCTATTTATTTAAGGACAGAATACAAAGATCCTCCAGATTCTACAGGCTCCTAACTCCACATTCTGCCATTCCTATCTGTGTAAGAAAGCACACTTCTGGCTGGACAATGGAGCATCATCCAATATGAGTAACATGCATTCTTACTAAGCAAATTATTAGAAATTTCAAAGTACAGAACCCTCAAAATAGAGCTATGAATTCGAAAATGGAGTTTCAAGATCAAATTTATTTAGGAAGCAAAATATCGACATTCTTTTTCTTGGAAACTCATGCCTTTTAAAGGCAGTGTGCTTCTAGAGCCAGTACTGAAAAGCCCAGCTGTAAAACATCTTGTGTTTTCTCCATTTCAACAGCTGTATCCCTCAAAGGACGTTAGTCTAAATTAACAAGATGTTAGTCTTGTAAATTATCCAAGAGTATCTCTTTAACCTCCTTGAGGAATGTATGTGTGTCATTATTTACTGTTAGCACCTTATATATGGTGAGGATTATCTTCATGTCTGTTTATTTTGTAACTGTTCTGCTTGCACCAATAGTCCCTTCTAAGTACCTAAATTGAGTGTATGCACATGCACGTGTGTATGGTATATGTCTGTGTGCACGTGTCCGTGGGTGCATTACCCATGTGCATGTGTGCCGAGGTCTGAGGAGGACGTCATGTGCCCTGTTCTATCACTCTGCCTTAGTGCCTTCACACGGGGTCTCTCACTGAACTTGGAGCTCTCTGGGTTTTTTGTTTTGTTTTGTTTTTTAGCACACCTGTCTGGCCAACAAGCCCCTGGAACCCTTCTGTCTGCTTCTCCTGCTAGCTGGCAGTATAATGAGGCACCACCATGTCCAGCTCTTGTGGGTTCTGGGGATTAGAACTCAGGCCCCCATGCTTGCACAGAAGCTCTCAATTGGACTGCCTCCCCAGACCCCACAAATACCAGATTTCTGATGGATTATCAAATTCTTTCAACCCATAACTGTGAATAAACCTTTCCGTGTCTCTGAATAAAGCTTCTAACACTTCACAGTAATCCCCAGCTTTGCTGCCACAGTTCATCATGTATTTTAATCAGCCCAGTTCTCCAAGGAACTCCTTAAGGAAGGGATGAGAGAGGGAGGGAGGGAGGGAGGGATGAGGGAGGGAAGAAGGAAGGGAGAGAAGAAGGGAGGGAGGAAGAAGAATGGAAAACAAACCCACAAGTTAGCCAAATACAAAGTGGGGGCTTCATCTCTGAAGGAAGACTGCCTGTGTTCTGCAGACAAGAAAGCAGACCAGCTACCTGATGAACACACAGAGTTCCACCAAAACACAGACAAAAGGATCAGCCCTCACACAGATACACAACAGTCACAGCAGTGGTTTCTCAGAACTCTAGTAAAGGGACCCTGAGCCCAGCACTACTGATACTCGAAGCCACATAGCTCTTTACTATGAAAATACTGTACTGGTCTCTGCCCACTACAGGCCAGCACCACTGCCCCTACCCCCAGTGAGAGAAATAAAATGGTCTCTAGGCTTAACAAAGTGTCTCCAGGGGCAAAGCTGCCCCTCTGCGTACTGCTGAAGACCATTTCCCCTCCAGCATCTATATTCTTGCCAGGGTTTATGATGTGACATTTCATGTCCTAAAGATACAAAGAACTTTTTGAGCTGACTTCCAGATGGGATGCTAAAACAGTACAGAGGTAGGATGGTGAGTACCCAAATGGACAAAGAAAGCAACACCAGATTCAAAGTCTCCAGTTAAAATAAAAAACGGGAATAAATTCAATGGGATGCTTTGGTATATGACCAAAAACTGTCACTGTCACAGAAAAACAAGAAAGCCTGGTAAACTGTGTAAGTCAACAGAGCCTAAAGAGACAACAATGTAGTATGCAATCCTGGATAAGATCCTAGGAAAGAAAAGGGATGTTAGATATAGAAAAAAAGAAAGGAGAAGGGAAGGGAAGAGAAGGGCTCAGAATGGAAAATAGCAGTAGGCTTTATAGAAACTACAGGCTTCTCAGTACATCCAAAACTGACCTGAAAATGTTTTGTTTTTTTAATACATCTCGATTACAATGGAACGAAAAGACTGGGAAAGAATGCATTAAAACAAAGCCCAAAGCCACAGCCCTTGCCCGGCAGACATTTGAAGTGATTGTACCTGAAGGAACTGTTTGGATTAATGAAAGGGATCCATTGACCAGAAAATAAAATTCTTTTGTCAGAATCAGGAAGTGGGAAAGTAAAACTGTTTATCCTGAGAGGATAATTGAGGAGGGGGAGGGACTCCTGCATCCCAGTGGCTGTCACTTATCCCCTCCCCTCCACCAGACTCAACATCGTGGCTAGTCTAGCTTGGCACAAGCAGGCAGGTGAACAGAGATGCACTGAACCCCAAAGCCCAGACTCACACACCTGAGAATCAACACCCTTAACACCAGCTGCTGGATACTTAACACATGCTCACTGCGAGGTCACAGACATCCACCAGAGAAGGGTAGGGAAGGTGAGTATCCAAATGAGACAAAGAAGTTCCAGCCAAACATAAAAGTCCCTAAGTTTTCAGGGGTGGCAGAGGAACTACTTGTGAATGTTCTGTGGGCATAGGGAGGGGACCTGCACACGGTGTACCTGAAGTACCTACACATCTGTAACACTGAAGACATTATTTAGCTTGTGTCTTCATTTTACAAAGAGAAACTAGAGCTGAGAGATGAGATAATTTGTTCAAGGCCAGGCATAGCACTACCTGAAGCAGGGGATGGGGAGTGAGGGGTGCTAAATCACTTTCTCTACCCCCTACAGTGGCCACTATCTGCTGAGCATCCAAAAAGAGGAGAAACAAAGGGTGGGAGGCAGGAGAAAAGAACAAACTTGCCAGGAATGGTGGTTCTCACCCGGAAGGGTAATGAAGGAGACTAGTGATGTTAAGGCCAGCCTGGACTACACAACCCGTCTCAAAGAATTTGCCTGGACAGAAAAAAAAAAAAAAAAAAAAAAAAAAAAAAAAAAAAAGTTGACCTAAATAATCTCTATTTCTTCTACCTCTAAGATCTGTAAATCCTAACCTCTTCAAAGCAAATCTTCTTTCTACCACACCACAAAACAGCTTCAAACCCCAACTCTTGGCGAAGAAAAACCAAAACCAATAAGGCCCTCTTCCACAGAAGTCTACATCGCCGGTAACTCCGAATGTGCTGCAGAAAGTATTACAAGTGGGTTTTGTTTCTCTTGAACTGACCTCAGGCCAAAAGATGCAAACGGATCTTTAAAATCCTACAAACTGTACCCTCACCAACACCCCACCCCGTGGCATCCTCCCCAACCGCCTCCCCACAAAAGGATAAATATGAAATGCTATTAGTCTCCTCTGATAGCTTCGGTGTCTATGGCTCACCGCCTGCCCGTTTACTCCAGGTTCCAGATGGTAAGAGGTGGGAAGAAGCACAAAGCAACAGACAGGGCAATGGATTCCCGACCCTGGCTCAAAACCAGTCTTTGGTCAGGTCCCTTTCTTGAACTTGAGTCTCGCCTTTGCTATCTACGTAATGGACATGATCCCCTCCCCTGGAGGCTATGGAAGATTCGGGGACAATACCAAAGCCTGACACTAGTAATAATCTGGTTTCTCTCTCCATTCCTCCTGGCTTCCTAGCGGTGTCAAGCTCATTCTCTTCACTTGACAAGTACTCCTCTCCCCCTTGCAGAGTGCCGTGGGTAACCAGACCCCCACCCCCACTTCAAACAGAACATTTCACCTTGCTCCATCCTGCACAAAGGAAACCGGCTCAGCCTCCTGACCCAGCCGCCTGCGCAGGAGGGAGCCTGTCTAGGACAGCGCGGCAGCTGGCTGGGCTGCCACTATCATTCCCGGGGTGGATGACAACACCTAACGGTGTTAGGGGGAACGCTTCCGACTGACGCCCTTGGAACCCTCGCGGCGGCCCAGAGCGCTTCCGATGCACACTCCCGGCTGAACAATCCCCAGGTATGAAACAGCTTCCCCGGCAGGGGAAAGGGAAGCAAGAGTTGCGAAGTTCTGGACTCGCCTTCTCCGCGGGAGCCTCACGCCGAGGGTCCCCGAGCGGGCAGGCGGGCGCGCGGCGCAGGCTGGGGCGCGCACTCACCGTCCGTGCTCCTCTTCGCCTCGTGGTAGCGCGCCCACAGGTAGCGTTTCATGTCCACGGCGGCCGGGGCGGTGCACAGGCGCCGAGTGCAGCCGGCGCGCGGCCGTCCCCGAACCGCAGACCCGCCGCCCGCCCGTAGCCCCGCCGCCGCCCCTCGCCCCGGCCCCGGCCCCGCGGGCCGCCGTGGCCACCGTGGCCATGCTGCCTCCGAGCTGCCCAAGGCACGGACGGCCAGCGCCGGGAGGCTCCGGGACGCGAGCCCGCGGTTCCTGCGTCTGAGCGAGTGGTGGCGCGGCCGCCCCGCGAGCCTCTGGGGGCGGGGTCTGGAGACGTGGGCGGGGTCTAGACGGGCGGGGGCGGGGCCTGGCTGACTGAGTAGGGAACCGGGTCTACAGGGACTGAGCGGGACGGTCCTTGTTTGAGTCAGAGGCGGAGTCGGGGACAGGGACTGGGGAGACAGAGCGGGCGGGGCGGGGGCGGGGGGGGCGGGCGGGGCGGGGACAAACGTCTGGGATAGTCAGAGGCAGGGTCAGGGGTGGGCCCGGGGAAATGGGGTGGGAAGAGGTCTGGTTTGAGTCAGAGGCGGAGTCAGGGGCGAAGCCTTGGAGAAACGAGGTGGGGCGTGGCCTTAGGTGCCAGGGCTCTGTGCCCGGTCTGCTGCGGTCACTTCCTGACCCCGCGAGGCGTGGGGGTGGCAGGCCAGTGGTACGTGAGGCCCCATGGAATAGATGATTCGTTCCGACCCTGTCGCCGCCCACAGGACTCGGCGCTACCTTCCGTGGCGGCCCCCACTGCGCACCGCTGCCCTGGTCCCAGCCTCCCGAAGGTGACCTCACGCCGTGGCTTCTGCAGGTGTCTCCTGGATCGCAGGTGCCTGTCCGAGACGGCCCTGAAGCCCATCCAAACCTGCCCGCAAAAAGGTAGATAGGCCGAGGTCCCACACGTGGTCCAAAATCGTGGGCAAGATCCGCCCCTGAAGATTCTAGTACGTATAAAGCACACTCATTCCCTTTCGGTGAAATTTCCCTTTTCGGTGCCTCTGGAAAGCTGGATTCCCACCTCCAGAGAGGGCCTCTAGATCTTCTTTACCAGGCTGCTGCCCACGCTCCTGCTCAGCTCACCTGTGTAGCTGGACTTGTCCCACAGCGGCCGCTCCACCAGGCGCCATTTCTGTGTGCGCTGAGCCAGACACGGCTCCTGCAGGACTGCCTGAAAAGCGCAGGGCCCCAAGGAATTTCCAAACTACCCCATGGTGACCACTGAGTAGCAGGTAAATTAGGGAGAATAGCCGGCGTACGTGAAATAGGTGGGGCACAATCGTGACTCTTATGGGCTGGAAGAATTTAACACCTAAGCTAGCTCCTGACTGATCATAAAAATCATCAGTGGAAGGCTTCCAAGTGTGTTTTATCTCATACGATTCTCTCAACTATCTTGAACGGTAAACACCAATGTCTCTCATTTATACATAACAAAACTGAAGCACAACAGAGGTAAAATTGCTTACCTAAAGTCACACAGCCCAGCCCCCTCTTCTGTGAGTTTCCTAAGAATAATTTTGTTGGTGGTAAGGATGAGAGTAGTCAGAAAGTAATCCTTAACTATTACAGGTTGTTTACAAATCACTGATAAAATGTAGGGTAAAATGTTCAAATTGATATAGTATCAAATCCATGGGCTCTGATACTTAAAGCTTACTTTATGACTTGAGAGCATTTCAATTCCTGTTTTTTCTTAATTAATAAAAAGTTTTGGTGATAACAATCACCAATTTTGCTTAGATGAATTTTAATTCAAAATAAACTATAAAAATGTAAAAGTAAAGTTAAAATTGGTAAGATTGAGATATATATAAATATATAATTAGGACTCTATGGAATTAAGATTGTTCTACTTCCCATAGAAATGTGGATCACTTAAAACCAGTTCTTTTTAACCAAAATCAGACACAACAGTATAAGGAACTAAGGAAACTGAATCCCCAGACCTGGATAATGACCACTCCTAAGTGTTTAAAAGAAAATATCCAATTAAAAATCCAAAGTAGATGCTAGGGAGATGGCTTAGTCTGAAAAGAGCTTGCTGTGCACACACCAGGACCTGAGTTAGAACTTGCCAGACTCACCAGGACCTGAGTTTAAGCTCCAGCGCCACCATAAAAAGCCAGGTGTGACAGCCTGTGCCAGTGACCTCATCACAGGGAAAGTGGAGACAGGAGCTCTTGGGCCAGCCAGTCTAGTAGAATCTGTGAACTCTAGGTTCAGTGAGACTTTGTGTCCAAAAATAAGGGGGAAAGTGATTGAGAAAGATGCAGATGTTGACCTCTGACCTCCACACAAACATATACACACGTGTACCACAAACACATGTAAAACTTCAAAAAGAAATGAGAAAAATTTAAGTACAAAAGAGCTCAAAATGATCTTTATTCTTTATTTGTGTCATTTGAAGTTTTCAACCATTTTGTTTCTATTTGAGATCTTCTTATGAAAACAGGCTTCTGACGAAAGAAGCTGTACTGAGGGCTGTGAAATAGCCAATTTTCTGACACAAGCTCTGGTATGCATCCCCAGGGATTATTTGGACTAACAGGTGCTTGAAGGGGTTGATGGTAAATCGGAGTGATTAGGCCATCTCCACTTTCACTTTTAGCAGAAAAAACTCTTTGCCTTGAAAGTATGGCTAAGCCACTCTTTTCACCCGGAGATAACATGTTTTTCCTTGGAATTTGATTTCTTGGACCATTCCATATTTGAGTACTTTGTGCCTTCTGTAGGGCCTTTTCCCCTGCAGACAGGCACAGAATCGGAGTCAGGGTCTTCTTTCCTTTGCCAGGAGCATATTTTGGTTTATCTGAAACTGGAGGAGGTGAAAGCACTGTGCTTTTAGCTCTCTGGAACTTCCTTATATTCATACACATTGCAGTGTTCACAGTGTCAGAGCTCTGAGCGCTTCGGCAGTTTAATTTAGACAAGTTTTCCCATAATAAAGAACCATTCCTAGAACTTTCGGGGTGTAGCTGGCGCATGCCTTGAGACCTGCACCTCCTGCTCCGGAACCTCTGGATTTCCCTTAGAAGGCTGCAAAAGATCAAAATGTGTTAAGTGGCTGTATAGTAATAAATCATCAGAAAGTCTACTTCTTTTTGAGACATGCAACAGAAACTCACTGCAGTATTCCCTGGATTGAAGCATGGGAAGACCCCAGGTAAGTTGCCCTTAAATCAAGTGACCTATACAAATAGCCGACCGCCTCCATCATGGCATGATGGCAGTAGTCACCTGACAACAGTTGGCCTGCTGGATAGATGGAGGGGAAAAGGAATATTAGAATTTTTAATTACCAACTTTATACATTTAAAAGAGATTAAGAGCATTTATAAAGGTGGCATTGGAACACCATCTGTCATAATACCCTGTCAAAAACATTTCACCTGTGTCTTGCATGAAGAAACAGTGTTAGTATTCAGGCATCTATACTGTCCTGCCCGTGGGGTTGTGACAGGATACACCCTCAGCTGCAGCCACTAAGAGCACCACCTGTGCACATTCACTACATTCCCTTTTAAAAGGGCCCTGCCCACCTTCCATATTTCTCTCTCTTTCTTGCCTTCTGTCTGTTCTCTCCTCTCTCTCTCTCTCTCTCTCTCTCTCTCTCTCTCTCTCTCCCTCCCTCCCTCCCTCTCTCTCCCCCCCACACTCTCCCTCCTCCCCTCTCCCCTCCTCTCCCCCATCTCTCCCTCTCCCCTCCCTCCCCCACCTCCTCCCTCTCCCCTCCTCTCTCCCTCTCCCTCTCCCCCCTCTCCCTCTCTCCCCCCACCTCCTCCTCTCCTCTCCCTCCCCCACCTCCTCCCTCTCCCCTCTCCCCTCTCCCACCACTCTCCTCTCCCCTCTCCCGCCTCTCTCCCCTCTCCCCTCTCCCCTCTCCCCTGACTCTCCTCTCTCTCCCCTCTCTCTCCTCTCCCCTCTCCTCTCTCCTGATGCTCCTGTCACTGGATGCCAGTCTCCCTCCTTCCTTTTCCCCTTTTTTAATGATCCTTTCCCCCTAATTAAAAGAAAAGAAAAAAACTCTGCTTGAATTCTGTTGCATGGTGTCTTTCTCTCTCAAACTCTTTTCTTAAATTACAACAAAGAGATACAAATGAGAGTATATTGTGCCTGAAAAGAAGGAGCAGAAACACCGGGAAGTGGTAGTGCACACCTTTAATCCCAACACTTAGGAGGCAGAGGCAGGCAGATCTCAATGACTTTGAGGCCAGTTTGGTTTACAAAAGTGAGTTCCAGAGCAGGCAAGACTATTACACAGAGAAACCTTGTCTCAAAAAAAAAGGGGGGGGGTGGAACAGAAGCTGACTTACACTCTTTAGAAATGATGCTATAAGAGGAGGAAGAGACAGAAAAATGAAGAAGTAAAGTAAAAGCAAGATAGGACCAAGTCAATGCCTTAAGTTAAAGAGACAGTAAATGCAACTCGAGCCCCTCAGGAAGGTCTGGAGAAGAGCTCAGTGTAGAGTGTTTGCCCAGCATGCACCAGGCCCTGCATGCCATTCTACACACACACTTGAGTGTTAGTGCACACACACCATGCACACACGAACACACACCTTCAAATATACATACTCCTTCACAGCCATTTGACAGTTGCAGTTCTAGATAGTTCTAGATTAGAAAAACAACTAACACTGCAGTCTAGAGAGTTGTGTGAAGACTAATCTTACAAGTGTGTTTCTCTGGATAAGGTGACATGGGTTACATTTTAATCCAAGCACAACATGCTTTCTTGGTTACAAATGCACTGTAAGGCTGGTGCCAGTGGGACACTGACCTGAACATGTGATAAAGAGACTGCTGGGGATGTGAAGATTACAAGCATGGACATATGGCCAAGAGCCTGTGCTCATTAGAGCAAGGCACGTGGCTGTAGTTTCCATCTGTCTGCTAGTCCAGTAAGTGTGACACTGTCGTCATTTGTCTTTCTTTTCCATTTAGTCTTTTACACATAGACCTGTGGCTCAAACATGAAAATGTACCCAAGTGTGAAGTAAGAAGGGTCTCCCTTCTCTGCCTCTGTAAGCAGTGCCATGGGTTTCTAGTGTGCCTACTCTGCACATCTCTTAGACATGGTCCAGTTCATGATAGAACCACCCAGCCTGCCCTTGACTGTTGCAGTAGGCCCCTCACCCTGGACTATAGTGAGCATCAGTGACTCCTACTTGCAGTCATTGCTCTATTTCCTAAATCATGCCGCCTTCAGCTTTTTCTATAAGTTTTTGGAGGTTGTCTGCTTATCCATGGGCACTCTGTCCTTGCTTCTGAATTCTTCCATGATTCTCTATGATGTTTCCAGCTGCCCTATCAAGATCACTACATGCCCATTTGAATTGCCCTGTTGTGATGGCTGAATTCCAGAGATTTTAACTGGCCTTTAAGGGAAAAATGGAGAAACACAAAACATCCCATAGAGCTGGAAAGGCAGAACACACTGGAAGAGATGCTCTGGCCACCACCTCTTGCAGTCACTGTTGGTTCTCCAGGAAGCTCTTTGATTGATGATACAGACTTAACACTCGCAGGAGCAGCTTCATGGCCTGCAGCCCAGGCTTCTTCCAAGCCAACACCTGACTTGCAGAGCCCTTCCTCGGAAACCCAAAGCAGATCCATAGCTATGATTCTGATCTCGGTGTCCTCTGACACAACCTGATCAGGCACCCTTGCCTTGGCCTAGCCCCAGACCTTTCTCTGGAGGTGGTACCAGCTCTGGATTAGCTTGGTCAGTCCTCTTGACCATCTCAGGGAGTGTGAATTCCTAAGGGATTTCTGGACCTTCTCCCACAGCCAGATTTTGCTCTAGATGGAGAAAGCCTAACACCTAGATTCTTGTTTCTGTTGGTTGTTTCATCTCACTAAATCCTTACAATAATCCTATGAGCTGACAATATTATCCCTTTCTAGACAATAAGAAAATTAAGGCAGTGATGTCCACAAGCCCAAAAAATAGTGCACCTGGGAGTCACAGTCCCCATGATTCCAGATATAACTCTACAAAAAGAAAGAGAGCACTATTTTCCATGTTGCACTTATTCTTTAGGAGATTCAAAATAATCATCAAGCTGGAGAGATGGCTCAGTGGGTAAAGACACATGCCACTAAGTCTGATGACCTGAGTTTGAGCCCCAAGACCAAGATGATGGAGGGAGAGAACTTATGATTTATTAAAGCTGGCTGAGGATCCAGAGAGCAAAGTCACCACAAGCCATAGAAGTCAGGCACACACCTTGAATCCCAGCACTAGAGGGGTATAAATGATAGAGTCAAGGACTTCAGTAGTCAGTATGAGGCATTCATTCTCCAGCCATGCAGAGGAGAGGTTACAGTCTGAGGCTTGGTGAGAGCTTGTGGAGACAGGATCAGCCCACTCAGCTTGAGGTAGAGGTAAGAAGCAAGTGGCCAGCTGCTTTGCTTCCCTGATCATCAGCTTGAACCCCAATATCAGTCTCTGGGTCTTATTTATTCATGTTATACCTACAAGTTGTCCTCTGACCCCCACAGACCAATCACATATGCACACCCACTCACTATTTCTTTTGGTTTTTCGAGACAGAGTTTCTCTGTAGCTTTGAAGCCTGTCCTGAACTTGTTCTGTATCCCAGGCTGGCCTCAAACTCAGAGAGATCTGCCATGTCTACCTCCCGAGTGCTGCTATTAAAGGTGTGGACCACCACCACCCAGCCAATAAACAAATTTTAAAAAAATAATATCACTAGGAAGGAGCCTATCTGTGTGGTACATCTTTGAGGAGACCCTGGTAAGGGTCTCTACTTCCTCTACAAAACCTGCTGTCCATCACCCAGGACACAGCTAGTCTGCAGCTAGTAGCTCTTCTCCACAGGTGTACTTCTGTTCCCAAACAGCTAGGTGCTAGCATGATCCAGAGTCAGCCAGGTTCATAACTCTAAGTCATTTGATTAAATACCAAGCAACAGATAAGACTTGGGATGAAAAAGAATTGTTTCCTATGAAATCTAAACTAAATGCTTTAGAAAGATTCAATCCCATGAGATGCTAAAACAACTTATTGTTTCTAAGTATGACCAGGCAAGACAACTGTAAAGACAGGACATCAGGTGCCAGTCTCAGAGGGTTTGGCACAGAGATTAAACTACACTTGTGTCCTCACTCTTCAGAAACCCAAACAAGAATTTGTGGGCCATGTGTTTCAAATGACACCCACTTTCTATCCAAGGGTCTACTTTTAAAAGTGGACAGAGACCCTATTTAGCATTTAAAGATTTGGGGAAGAGTGGACATTTATATATAAGTCAAAACTAAAATGTTAGGTTTGTCTGAGTTACTAACTTTGGGATCAAAGGATCAAATTCTGTCCTCAGAGGATTCAGGGTGAGGTGAGAATTTTGAAATTAAATGAAGGAAAGAGACTGCCTTTCCCTGCTGAGAGTCACCTGCTGGCACAATTAATTTCTTCTTTCTGAACTTGACCTAGAAGGTTGACATTTCCTTTTAAAGAGAATCCCAGTGAGAGGGAGGTAGCATTTTGTTCATCTATCATTCTCCATCCAAAATAAACTGCTCAGTACAGAGCGCTCAGCTTACACAATGGGAAAGAAAAGGCACATTTTGATTCTGTTCTCCCACTGCAGTGGTTTCTCAATAGCTAATTTACAGCGTTAATCAAAGAACGATGAGATCATTCCTGCCAGTGAGGAGCTCAGAACATAGATCACAGTAGGCCTCATGTCATAGTTGGCAGTCCTGCCAAAATCTCTGGGATCTACAGCTTTATTATGTTAAGGCTTGCACTTGAAACTGGAGCTATGAAGAATTAATGGACAAAAGAGATTCAATTTAGTAATAAATGCCTCACAAAGATGAAGGGCCCACCACCTTCCCACAGATGCAGCCGGCATATTAACATTTAAACCTTAATACCATAGTCTATGCAAAAAAAATATTGTGATCATATTAAATCATAATTATCAAAACTTACTGGAAGCCCCTTCTTTTTATGGCCTGTTGAAGACTAAACTGTGTTCAACTTGTTGACCTACTGTAACAATAAAATAAGAAGGAAGATGCCAAGACACTCAAGCTAGCAATTATTTTTACTGTTAATACACAATCCAGAACAGCATCTGGAAAGTTCACTAAAGGCAATTACTTTCAGTGGGGGAAGAAATAATTGGACTTGTTTCTTCCAGTCTTGTTAGCTTGGAGCAGCACCATGGTTTCAATGGGATAACCCAGTGCACATTGTGTAAATACTCAGCAACCCTGTCTTATCCATGACCCCCTCACACAGCTAGCATGCTGACATAATAAACACTAAGTCCCCTGACACTGGGAATTCTCAGTCTGTCTGAGAACAAGAGTGATAGGAAAGGGTCCTTGAGCTCTGTGGTGGTTCTAACTCAGAGTATAATTTAGGACTACTATGTTAAAGATCTCAGTGAAAGCTATGCCAAGGACTGACTCTTCCTAACACTCAATGCCCTGGCTTCAGAGGAATATGACCTGTCAATCTCTTCTCTCATGCAACACTTCCTGAGGTGCATTCCCTGCCTGGCCCATCCACCAGAGGAAGCCATTCTGGATTCTCCCAGAATAGTACTTTCCTGACTGTACTTAAGGTGTTACATATTACTACTGCAGTCTCCAGGTAGTCCTGCACAATTTAAGTTAAACTATTGTGTACTTAGTTGTGTGACAGTCTTCTCCCATGAGGTGAGCTCAGCTGAAGGTACAGCTGGTCTCTATCTTGTGCATTGCTATCTCCCTAGCAACAAAAACAGAGATTGTCGGGTAAAAGGCACAGTAAATATTTGTTGAATAAATTATTAATAATAGCTGGGCAATTGAAATGACTGCCTGATAAGAACATAAGAAGTAACTGACATTCAGATCCCCTTAGTAACCACACTTGCTTTTCCTTTTCCTTTTTTAGGCAGGGTCTCACAGAGTTCAGGCTGATCTCAACCCTCTAAGGAATTGAGGATGACCTTGAACTTCAGATGACAGGTGTACCCCAACACACTGAGTTTAGGAAGGGCTGGGGATGGGGCCTGAAGCTTCTACCATGCTACACCCCTGGTCCCTGTGCTTGCTTTTCTAAAGAGAGAAGGGAAATCAGAATTAGCTAAGATATTTCCTCCCTCCTGTGTGAGCTTGCTTGACAAATGCAATGGTGGTAAATAGAAACCAAGTCTCTTCCTCTTAGAAAATGGTACAGACGATGATGATGATGATGATGATGATGATGATGATGATGATGATGATAAAACAGGTAAACACTTAATTTTAGGTAGTGAGGAACTATGTAAGTAGTAAGTAAAGCTTATTAAGAGATTACAAAGCAGTCCTGAAACTGAGAAGCTTCTGTAAAGCAAAGGACACAGTCAGCAAGACAAAACGGCAGCCCACAGACTGGGAAAAGATATTCACCAGCCCCACATCTGACAGAGGGCTGATCTCCAAAATATACAAAGAACTCAAGAAGCTAGTCCCCCAAACACCAAACAACCCAATTAAAAAGTGGGGTACAGAACTAAATAGACAATTCTCAATAGAGGAATCTAAAATGGCTGAAAGACACATGAGAAAGTGTTCAACATCCTTAGTCATCAGGGAAATGCAGCTCAAAACCACTCTGAGATACCATCTTACTCCTGTCAGAATGGCTAAAATCAAAAATACCAATGACAGTTTATGCTGGAGAGGATGCGGAGAAAGAGGAACACTCCTCCACTGCTGGTGGGAGTGCCAACTTGTACAGCCACTGTGGAAATCAGTATGGCGACTCCTCAGGAAAATGGGAATGATCCAGCAATTCCACTCCTAGGCATATACCCAAAAATAGCACATTCCTATAACAAGGACATCTGTTCAACCATGTTCATAGCAGCATTGTTTGTAATAGCCAGAAACTGGAAGTAGCCTAGATACCCCTCAACCGAAAAATGGATAGAGAAATTGTGGCACATTTACACAATGGAATACTACTCAGCAGAAAAAAAAAAGAAAAGAAAACAATGGAATCTTGAAATTTGCAGGAAAATGGATGGAACTCAAAGAAACCATTCTGAGCGAGGTAACCCAATCACAAAAAGACAAACATGATATGTACTCACTCATATGTGGACCTGCTTTATGATACCTAGTAGTGACCATGCTTTATCAGAGCTGTTTTTAATGATGTTGCTCAGAATGGTTTCCTCCCAGATGATGACTGAGAAGCTAATTTAAAAAAAAAAATGGTGCCAAGTACCACAAGAGTAACAGAACTGTGCTGTTTTTCTGGGATTTTGTTTTTTACTTTTTTGTTGTTGTTTGTTTGTTTGTTTTGTTTTTGCTTGTTTTTTGTTTTTTTAAATGGAGTGTGCTGGATGTCTCTACAATTTTGTTCAAATGACTGCAGAACCTGGAAAATCTGTTGCTGCTATTGACGCATAACATATTGCCATTATTGCTCTTTAAATATAAATATAAATATAAATATAAATATATATAAGCTAATTGAAACTCAAAAAAAGAGAAAAAAGTTATTGTTCACCTTCTTGAGGATAAGAACAGAAAGTTAGGTTTCTTATAGTGTGATGAGCTCTGTTTACTTAACTTGTAGGTTTGCTTAAAATGTTTTTTTTCAATCTTAAAAAAAGTAACTAATGTAAGTGAGTGCATACCTAAGTATGAATTTGCTATTCATACATTTGCTTTATCTTTAGGCTCAGCTCATCATACTAAACTACTTTCAAATGACTCTGCCAATTTATGCTTCCACAGGTACCTCTTTACATCCTTGGCCATATTAGACATTGCAGCTTTTAAAATTTAAGCTGTTCAGATAATTGTGTAGGAGGTTCTCTTTTAATTTACAATTTGCCAATTACAACTAAATTGAGCCTATTTCACCTGATTATTTTATACGTGGATACCTTTTCTGAGAAGTTCTTATTCAACTCTTTAACCATCTTGTTAACTTGTTTTTTTTTTTTTTCCTTATTAATCTGCCGGGGTAGTTTGTGTTATCCACTTAGGAGCTCTTTGTCAGTTGCTGGTAATGCACAAGACTATCCTCAGAGTCAAAGTGCCACCATCTTTGTGAGTTCAGCTGTGCCCACTTGCAAAACATCATCACAGCTTGGCCTATTGATTGTTGACCTTCTCCCGTAAAAGTGGGGAGGGAAGCCTGTACGACCTTCACCCAAGGACCCAGCTACTCTCTCTAATCTACTATATGCAGTTCTGCCCTAACTGCATGTTGTCTCAGGTTGGGACCAGAAGTATAAAGGCAGGGAAGGACTAAGGACAAGCCCCGTCCACACAGTCATCATCCATGTTAGTTGCAGACTTTCCAGTGTGGCTTCTTTAAGGCCATCTATATTCTTGCTCATAACCCCTGACCCATTGCTTTTTAAGTAAGCCTAATGAACTCATTGGTTGTCCAGGTGACTTTGGCCCTAGGAAGAGAAGTAGACATTATTTTATATCTCCCTCAGGGAGAGAACTTCAGCAAACAGCAGTCAATGTGTGTCACTTTGTGGCCTACCTTTGAATTCTCTTAAGTCCATGGCTTGATGAAAGAAGCCCTTATTGTACTTATTTTTTATTTGTTTGAGACAGGGTATGGTGATTTGAATGAGAATGACCTCTATAGGCTCATATATTTGAATGCTTGTTCTGCAGTTGGTAGAACTATTTGGGGAGGATCGGGAGGTGTGGTCTTGTTAGAAGAGGTGTGTAACTAGGGATGGACTTTGAACATTCAAAAGCCCTCATCATTCCCAGTGAACATTTTTCTCTCTGTCTGTGGCTGTTGTCTCAACATGTAAGCTCTCAGCTACTGCTCCAGTACCATGCCTGCCTGCCTGCTGCCATTCTCTGCACCATAATGCTCATGGGCTTAACCACCCTCTGGAACCATGAGTACCAAATTAAATGCTTTCTTTTATAAAAAGAGAGAGAGAGATTACAAAGTAGGAAGGGTTATTTTTTAAAGGTAAGGGTTAAGTCATATAAGATGGACAGGGACTTCTTCCCTAGGACATTGTTGGACAATCCTATAAGAAAGACCCAATGAGATTATAGTTCTCATCTAGATTGTCAGTTAGATGCTGATGTCTGGTGGTAACACCTGGGTTTCACTCAAGTTTGGCCCCCACTGCCCCCCCACTGGACACACAGCTGAGACCTGGCCAGGGGCCTCTCCACACTGTCCCTCCACTAGACATACAGCTGGGACCTGGCCAGGGACCTCTCCACACTGACTCCCACTGGACACACAGCTGGGACCTGGCCAGGGGCCTCTCCACACTGCCCCCCCCACTGGACACACAGCTGGCACCTGGGCAGCAGCCTTTCCACACTGTCCCCCCACTGGACACAGAGCTGGGACCTGGACAGCAGCATCAGCACACTGTCCACCCCCCTGGACACAGAGCTGGGACCTGGACAGCGGCATCAGCACACTGTCCCCCCCCCACTGGCCACAAAGCACAACCAGAACCTGGGCAGAGGCCTCTCCACACTGTCCCCTCCACTAGACACACAGCTGGCACCTGGGCAGAGGCATCAGTTGCCACTAAGGCACTACCTAGGACAGTTACTTGAACTGACCTCTCCTACCAAGCTTCCTATTGATTGTTGCTTGCACAGAAGTCTGATATAACAAGCATCTGATTTCACAGGTACACTGTGATCTGTAAGCACAGCTTACATTGATCAAAGCATAGAGGAGATCAATCCCGACATCACCCTTCTATAGGGTTTTTGTACAAAGGTTCTGGTGCACACTCCAGCCAGCTGCACAGTTATGCTTCACCTTACCAAACAATCAGAATGTTGAAGGATTTTCCTCATTAGCTCTGTCTCTTAATGTTCCCCACAAGGTTCAATCAGGGGGACCCTATGGTCAACTTCTGTGTAAAGATAATTAAAGTGTAAAGATAATTAAAAGTGTCTCAGCTCGTAAGCCAAACCATCGATCTTGCTGATGCCTATGACAAAGCTGCTTAGAGTTCTTTGGACAGTTTCTTGCCTATCCTCTTCCTCTCATAAGGGAAAAACTGCCCCAAATGTTTCTAATGCCCAGTAGGAGTTACAGCACAAGGAAAAACCTCACTCTGTGTGTGATACAGATGCTACCTCGCCCACATAAAACACTCCAAGGATGTGTGTTCTCATTAGAGGGCTACCTTACCTCCTGAGTCTTTGCCATCAGTTAAGTTTTGTGCTGTCCCTCCCTCACCACTCCTTTTGCCAGCTCAAAGCAGTTAGTGCCCTAAAACTCCTAGCAGCACTTAGGGTGACCTCTGAGAGGGGGAGAAGGAAGTAGGAGTTAAAGTCACTGAATGGCAGGAGACAGGAAGAAAGCCAAGATGGTGAAGTTCCAAGATGGCTGGCTTCTTCCTTCTCCTCCTCCTCACTGAGGACAAGAGCCTGGTAGCTTAAAAAGACAAATTGGACTGATGTTCTACCAATAGGGCCCTACTAAGGAACTGGCTACACAAATTCCAGGCCAGACCAGAACATGTCTACACAACAGTTGTAGGTCAATTAGCCATCCTGTCTTTCTTAAAACTGAACAACCCTAAATTGTGGGGGAAGACCCTCCAGACACAAAAATGCCTGACTCTAACACAGAGGCTGAGCTTCAGCTTCCTGATTCGCTGTATGTCCCTGTGTGCCTATTGTATGTCTGTGTTCCCTCACCCCTAATAAAAGGCTTTCTTCAATCACTGGAAAAAAGAAAAAGAAACTGAACCACACTGAAAACAGGCTACAAATTTGAGTATAGACTTATTTCAGCATTGTGAAAACTCTACACTTGAAACTATTACATGTGCTGACTTTCTGATGTAAATGGGTGTTGTAATTCCACCATAGGCAAGAGACCCAAAGTGTCACAGAACAGACTGTGAGGAAAAACGAGACTAGACATCCACATACACCCCTAAATCCATCCAGTGAAACTGTGTGCTCATGAGCACACACATATACCCCTAAATCCACCACTGAAGCTATTTGTTCATGTATACATATATACACCCCAAATCTACAACTGAAACTGTGTGTTTATACACACACACACACACACACACACACACACACACACACACACCTAAATTCACCCATTGAAAACATTCTCTTGCTGCTCATACAGATATTTTTGGCTTTTTTTTCTCCTCAGCAAGTGACAAAGCTGGTGTAATCATATTTTACTGCTCTTTTAAAATTAAGAATAAAAAATGGCATGGAAAATAATCTTTTCCTTTGCTGGGTTAGAGATGCAATATGGGTTCTCATGAAGGCAAAGCAAGGACTACAACCCTAGCCCCTGGGTTTCATGTGCTTGCTTGCTTGTTTTTGAGACACGCTCTCATCGTATAGCTCACACTGTCCTTGAACTCTCAATCCTCCTGTTCCCTTCTTGAAAACACACCACCATCCCTGGCTGGAAATGAATATTAAAAGATCTATGAATAGAAGGTAACTAGACTACAACAAAAATTGAAGGTACCCAGCCAGTAAGATGGCTTGGTGGGTGTGGTTGTTTAAGTGAGAATGGCTCCCACAGGCTCACACATTTGAATGCTTGCTACCAGTTGTTAGAACTGTCTGGTAGAATCACCAGATGTGTCACTGAGGTGACCTTTGAGGTTTCAAAAGCCCACACCAGGCCCAGTCTCTCTTTCTGCCTCCAACTTGAGAAATCAGATGTAAGCTCTTAGCTGCAATTCCTGTGCCAAGGTTGCCTGTCTGCTGCCATGCTCCCCACCATGATGGTTTGAGACTGAAAGCAAGCCTCTAATCTTACTTTTATAAGCTACCTTGGTCTCTTTACAGCAATAGAAAAGTAACTAAGATGGTGAATAAAGGCACTTACTGCCAAGTGTACCAACCTGAATTCAATCCTCCAAAGCCACATGGTGGAAGGAGAGAACTCACTCCTACAATGTGTCCTCTACATGCATGCTCTCTCTGTGTGTGTCCCTCTGTCTCTGTCTCTGTCTCTCTCTGTCTCTCTGTCTGTCTCTCTCTCTTCCTCTGCCCTCTCTCTCTCTTAATAAATAAATGTAATTTAAAAAAATTAAAGCAATTAAAAAAAAGTATATAGAACAGGAGTTGCTTCAAAGAAGCCATTTTTAGGCCAGGTGGTGGTGGTGCAAGCCTTTAATCCCAGCACTCAGGAAGCAGAGGCAGGTGGATCTCTATGAGTTGGAGGCCAGCCTGGTCTACAAAGCAAGTTCCAAGACAGGCTCCAAAGCTACACAGAGAAACCCTGTCTGGAAAAGAAAAAGCCATTTTTAAAATAAGAATATTATGCAGCTGAAGCAGAGCATGGCTGCCATTTCATGAACAGATGGGAACAATTACCTAGTTTACACAAGGTATCGCTGAGGCTTACACTCAGCTGCTTCCTGACAAGCTTGCAGGTGGTCAGAGTGTCTGAATTCTCCTTGATTTTTATTACTTGTTTATAATATTCAGTTATTTGCTTCCTTTGCGATCTAGAAAACAGAAATTCAGTTAACGATGTGCATGGAAGAAACAGGGCATATGTTCATTCAACAAATGTTCTCCAAATGCTGGCCTTAGGAGGGGGAGCAAGGAAGATTAAAGGTGACTGCAGATGCTCACAGTTAGTTGAGAGGGTGGAAAATGAAGACAGATCCAGGTAATAGTGTGGCGGCTTTTTTTTTTTTTAAACAGAGCATCAACACTCCATATATCGCCAAGGATGACCTTGAACACCTGCCTCCCTCTGGGGCTCTGGGACTGTAGGCATGTACCATTCCACAGAGTGGAGATTTGCTGGGAATTGAACCAAAGCCTTAGTGCATGTTAGGCTTTCTCCCAACTTAGCCTCATCCTCAGTCCCTATTGTTTTATTATCACTATTACTACTACTACTACTGCTGCTGCTGCTGCTGCTGCTGCTGCTGCTGCTGCTGCTGCTGCTACTACTACTATTGCAGTGCTGGGTATCACAGCCAGGGCCTCTCTGGTAGATTGTTGAGATTGGCCCCAACAGGTTCATATGTTTGAATACCTTGTCCCCAGCTAGTAGAACTGTTTGGGAAGGATTAGGAGGTGTGGCCTTGCTGCAGGAGGGCATCACTGAGGGCGGGCTTTGGGTTTCAAAGGCTGGAACCATTCTTCTTTCCAGTCAACATGTGAGCTGTCAATTAGTTGTCCCTGCTGCCATGCTTTTGCTCACCACCATAGACTCTACTCTGGAACCCTAAACTCAACTGAAGACTTTCTTTTATACATTGTCACAGTGTTTTGTGACAGCTCATCCTCACCCCCTTGAACATGAGCTATAGCCCTAGCCCAGGGCTTTGGGCTGTAATGTTGAAAAACCTTCAAGAAGATGGTAGGATCACACTGACTGCAACCTGGGTAGATGCTGGCGGCTTCACGGAAGCAGCAAAACAAGGAGGGCCAGAGTCAAGCCCTCGGATGTTCTGCTGCTTGCCTCACCAAACTGCAAGACAGTAAACACCTGTTCAACTTCACAGTTACTAGGCAATAGAGACGAAATCTGAGTCCAGCAGTGAGACACAGCCCACAGCTCACCCCAGGCTCCTCCCTTATTTAAATTAGTCTTTACCTTTTAAATATCAGTTAGAATGGACATGGGCTAGTTTATACTCGGATACTATAGATTACTGTTAGGCCTCAGAGAAACCCAGGACAAATGGCTAACTGAGGTGCCTATTAACATATCAAAGTAGACCCTGGCTGCAGATTCTCCCAACATCTCCCAGCATTGCAAGTACCAATTACAGAGTCCTAGTTCCTCAGCCTCTCACCCTGCACCCTACCTCAAACCTCCCCAGCACCTGAGCTGCCCTTCCCTTCCCCAGATCCTTTTCCTTACATAACCTCGGGCATTTTGGCTATGCACCCCCTTGGCTTCTTTCTTGGTCTTCTGCTTTTGGCTCCTAGTCCCCCCTCTTGCCCTCTCTCCTCTATTCCTCCTCTCTCAACTAACCCCTGCCCCAATCCTGGCTCTCTCCTCTCTTGGCCTGGTTAAGTCTGCTGGCCATGTTCAGGCTGGACTCTTCCAAATGCCTGTGGCTGGTCTCTCCCTCATATGTACAATAAAACCTTCTCCTCAATGGTACCTACGACAGCCATGTCCTCATTTTCATTCAGTAACCAGTGGGCATTCATCCACTGATGAGAGAGGAGGGGAAATGGCCTTAGAGAAGTGAAGACTGAGGTAGAAAAGGACACAAGGAGGGAAGGGGGGAAGAACTCCAAACCTAAGACTTAGTAACTTCACAACTGAACAGCATATCCCTAGACATTCAGTCAGCTGACTCTGCTATGGAAGAGCAATGCTGGGCCCAGGAAGTCTGCAGCTGGTTCTCAGGCTTCACAAAGAAACTCCTACCACACTAGCCTGCAGCCAGAGGAAACAGGTCTGGACACACTCACACCAGGGCCCTGTGAGAATCTCTACCACCCTCTTTTACACCTCAATATGTGAGGAGCGCCACATCTCAAAGGCTGCTGGAGTCAGGGGAACAGCAGGCGAGCATGGCCTGAGGCATGGCTGGCTCTGGCC
Source organism: Cricetulus griseus (assembly GCF_003668045.3). Lineage (NCBI taxonomy): Eukaryota > Metazoa > Chordata > Mammalia > Rodentia > Cricetidae > Cricetulus > Cricetulus griseus. Next base: position 152,774,290 of record NW_023276806.1, on the reverse strand, counting down.
TTGATCACACTGACCCACAGAATGGTGGAATTGGGTCCCACAGACAGCAGCCAGGGCCTAGGCCTGAACAGAAGCCCTAGTGAAGCACACACTCATAAGTCCTGTCAGGAACACTGGGGACACTCACAGTGAGTGCACTAGACCCCTGTGTCCTCACCCGCTGCCAAGGCCACCACTCTGTGGGCCCAGAGTCTTCAGAAAGCCTTGTAGCAGGTGCCCTGACAGACACAGAAGGACAGAGCCTCCAGAAAGGGAACATCCCCACCAGAGACAGACAAGCAAGATGCCCCTGGCAGGTCAATGCACACTCCAGACACTAGAGAAACAGGAGGGACATGTTTCCTGAAATAGTCCAGAGAAACTTACATTTCATTTTCTCCTAGTAAGAAAAACAGCAAATCTGCCAAAAGTTCCATAATTTCTCCAACTAGTTTGTTTTTATCTCCAAAGAGACGTCTTCTGATATTTAAACACTCTTGAAACTTCAGTTTTGCAAGAGGAATATTTCCAGAAACCAACCTGAGAATGAAACACAGGCCTGTGGTTTACCAGGAATGGGGAATGCTTTCAGTAAATAGTCCACATTCACTGGGCTAGCAACAATTCTCAAAAATCCCTTTTCTTATATAGATATCTATCCAGAAAGATGTGTGTAACAGTTGGGGAATCCAGAACCTCAAAAGCACTCAGAAATGAGTGTGTGTGTGTGTGTGTGTGTGTGTGTGTGTGTGTATACAAGCACACCCACACCTGTGTCTTGAGCAGAGGCAGTGCTAAGGATGAAAACCTCAAACCTTGTACATGCCAGTACAGGCTCTAGCACTGAGCTACATCTGCCTGTCCTCAGAAACATCTTAATAAAGAAACCAAAGTAGCCAGGCATGGTGGTACACGCTTATAATCCCAGCATTTGAGAGGCTAAGGCAGGAGAATCATGAGTTCAAGGCCAACCTAGGTTACATAGTGAATTTCAGGCCACCCTGGGCTATCTGGCAAGATCTTGACTCAAAAACAAAAAATCCAAATAAATAAACTAGAACACTTCTCAACCTCAGCACTATAGTGTTGTGGAATATTTGTACACTGTCTGAAGGTATATTACTGTGGTTGGTATAATAAAAAGCTGAATGGCCAGTAGCTAGACAGAAGGAATAGGCAGGACTTCTGGGGACAGAGAGGACTCTAGGAAGAGAAAGGTAGAGATGCCAAGACATGCAGAGCAAGCAGGATGCGCAGGAGGAGAGGTAACAGCCATGAGCCAAGTGGCAGAATGTAAATTAATATAAATGCTAACTTAAGCTATAGGAACTAGTTAGAAACAAGTCTAAGCCATAGGCCAGGCTTTCATAATTAATAAGAAGTCCCCATGTCATTATTTGGGAGCTGGTGGGACAGAGGAAGACTTGTTACATTTGGTGCCTACCAAGCAGCATGTAAATCCACATAGGGCCTGAGAAAACCAAAAATAAATAAATAAATTAAATAAAGTTCTGGTTGGTTTAACACTTGCAGGTTGGTTTACACTGGCATGACTCTTTTAAGAGGCCCTGCTACCAAGCTCTTGAATGGGGTTTCTGAGCATTGGGCGGTACACTACTCGGTGGTGGAAGACTAGATAGAAGCCCCTACCAGAGCTGGGATAGATAGACTGGCTCCAGGCCAGGGCCCACAGGCATGAGGCTCCGGCTCTCATCAACCCGAAGGGAGTAGAGCCAGCTGCCAGGCCATGTGCTAAATGGAGCCTCAAGGCAGAGAGCCTGACTGCTGCTCATGTGGTTGGAGAAGGCTGCAAACATGCAAAAAGTCAGGTCCAGACCAAGAAAACAGATTTAGTATGTTTAAAAATGTGCTTAGAAGCTGGGCATTGGTGGTGCATGCCTTTACTCCCAGCACTCAGGAGGCAGAGGCAGGCAGATCTCTGCGAGTTCGAGGCCAGCCTGGTCCACAGAGTGAGTTCCTGAACAGCTTTAATACAGAGAAACCCTGTCTCAAAAAAAAAAAAAATGTGCTTAGATGCTGAAGAAAGAAAAGAAAATGGGTATAGACATTCATAAAAAAATAAAAAAGCTTGGCAGTAGTGGTACATGTCTTTAATCCCAGCATTCAGGAAGCAGAGGCAGGCAGATCTCTGTGAGTTCAAGTTCTAGGACAGGCTTCAAAGCTACACAGAGAAACTCTGTCTCGAAAAACCAAACAAACAAAAAAGGGGCAACTACTAGTCTCAAATATTTTACATTGCTATGCATTTTTGTATATTGATATAAATTTAAGGTTATTTTTGCTATATTGTATATATGTTTCTACTCTTGTTTAAGATATTTTTGTATATCGATACAAATTTAAAGTTATTTTTGTTATACTGTACTATATCTTTCTATTTCTTGTTTAAGGTATTATACCCATGCACCTCATTTAAAAATGTAATGTAAAAGTCTAGTCCTTCAAAGCTATTTAGGATAATAAAGAAATACAAATTACTCATCCATAACAAATTTATAATCATGTTCAGGTCAATCTGAGACCTTTTAAACAGATAGATGGCCTTAAAACACCTCAGAGCTCTACAGAATATGGCATTTAAAATGTTTTTAATAACATAAGGCCTTTTATGATAGTGAGACATGTCTACTCCTGGCAGCACCAATTTACTCCAAAAGAAGATAACGGGCATCGAAAAGCCTCCCTACGACCATGCTTTCATCTGTGGCAAAGTTAGCCACTGGGCAAAGAAACTTCCCCTGCCTCAAATGCTGACAGTATGCTGTCCAAATTGGACAAGCAGGACTCAAAAGAAGGCAACTGTCTTTACCAAGATAAGGTAAGACAGTCCTTCAAAATTCCTGCTTCACAGAAAAGTCTGTCAGATATTTTAGGCCCATAGGCTGGAAATGGATGTCCCAATATTATAGAGGAAACTTGGGTGACTATCCAGGCAGTCAGCTGTCTCTGTCATTTTTTCTAGTTTTGGAATTTGCTTGCTCTGCACTTCCTGTTTACTCAGGTAATATATATCCTTCTGGGGTCTTTAAAAGGATGGAGTTGAAGATGCAATAGTTATAGTTCCAGTTTTCCTCGTTGCCAAATTCAGAAAAGAAACTTACATAAGAGATGTAAAATGTATAAGATTAAGAAACATAAAAGCAATGTTTACCTAAGAAGATGTTTTACTCACCATGTAGACCGGCTGGCCTTGAGTTCACATAGATCACCTACAAGCCTGTCTTTGCCTCCTGATTCTGGCATGAAAGGCGTGAGCCATGATGCCCAGCACTTTGGCATGTTGGTCCTTGTGTGGCCAGATGGCATCTCTCTCTCCCAGCCCCACCTTCTTTCTCCCTGTATTCAGTTTGGCTTTCCTGCCATTCAGATATATTCTGCCCTGCCATAGGCCAGCCGAAGCATCTTTACTATCAACCAATAAAAGCAACACATATTCACAGCATACAGAAGGACATCCCACGTCGGGGTTCAATCTCCAGAACTGTTGTTTGGAGGTGGGGAGGTGTTAGGCAAGATCTTTCTGTGAAAGGCTCTTCTGGTCGGGAACTCACTATGTAGAACAGGAGCAGACTCACAGCACTCCTGCCTCTACCTCCTAAATGCTGGGGTTACACATGTGTGCCACTAGGCAGCTCGGTATCTGTATGTCAGTATGAAAGATCAGACATCAATGGGTTTTGTTTGTTAGTTTTTATTTTGGGACTGCATCTCATTGTGCGTCCGCTTAGCTGGCCTGGAACTTACTATATAGACTAGAGCTCCACCTGCCTCTGCCTCCTAAGGGCTGGAATTAAAGGCATATGCTATAAATTCCCTGGCTCACACCTATAGTTTTAAACCATAAAAATATTTTAAAAATAAAGTCAGCCAGGCAGTGGTGGTGCACACCTTTAATCCCAGCATTCAAGAGGCAAAGGCAGGCAAATCTGAGCTCAAGGTCAGCCTGGTCTACAAAGCTACACAGAGGAAACCTGTCTCAAAAAACAAAAATAAATAAATAAAATAATTAAAGAGGGCTGGAGAGATGGCTCAGAGGTTAAGAGCACTGACTGCTCTTCCAGAGGTCCTGAGTTCAATTCCCAGCAACCACATAGTGGCTCATGACCATCCGTTATGAGATCTGGTGCCCTCTTCTGGTGTGCAGATATATATGGAAGCAGAATGTTGTATACATAATAAATAAATAAAATCTTTTTAAAAATAAAATAATTAAAGAAAACAAAAAAAGAAGATGTTTTAAAGTACAAAAAGATATTTTTTAGGATAGTAATGCCAGTTATGATAGAAAGTGATTTAGGTATAAAACATTGGACTCACTAAGATAGGATAGATGGTAATATACAGTACTCTCTCCGAATTTGCCAAATAGAGATGGACTAGACATTGATAATGTAATTCTTACCTAATAATTGTTCTCATTGTATATAGCTTTACTGTGTTAAAGTTAAAAAGAAACATTTCTTTTTTATTTAGACAAAAAGGGGGAAATGTCGAATATTTGTACACTGTCTGAAGGTATATTACTGTGGTTGGTGTAATAAAAAGCTGAATGGCCAGTAGCTAGACAGAAGGTATAGGCAGGACTTCTGGGGACAGAGAGGACTCTGGGAAGAGAAAGGTAGAGATGCCAGGACATGCAGAGCAAGCAGGATGCGCAGGAGGAGAGGTAACAGCCATGAGCCAAGTGGCAATCTATTAAACATAGATTAATAGAAATGGGCTAATTTAAGTTATAAGAGTTAGTTAGAAGCAAGCCTAAGCTATAGGCCAAGCTTTCATAATTAATAAGAAGTCTCCATGTCATTAATAAGAAGTTCCAAATATCTGGGAGCTGGTGAAACAGAGAAAGACTTGTTACACTGTAGACATTTTGGGAGAGTAATATTTCCTTGTGGGCCTATGCATTGTAGGCAGCATCCCTGGCTTCTACCTCTATATGGCAATAAAAATCCTCCTACCAGTCATGGTAACTAGAAAGGTGTCCAAATATTGCCCAAAGTGCCTTGAGAGGGGCCTCAGACCATCCATGGCTGAGCCCTACTGTGCTGGAAGATGAGCATGCCAATGCTCAACATTCAACAAGATGGGTTGGGGGTTGATGTGGTAACAGGTACTCATCAAATATAAATGTAAATATGTATTGCTGAGACAGTGTCTCGTGTTAGCCTAGACTGGCTTTGAGCTTTCTATGAAGCTGAGGACAACCTTGAATCCCTTATCCTCCTGTCTCCACCTCACAAGTGCAGAGATTACAGGCATGCATCATTGTGCTTAACTTACACTGTTCTGGGAATTGAACCTGGGACTTCATGCATGCAAGGCAATTGAGCTGCATCCCCAGCTCCTAAGCATATTAATAAAAAGAATAGGAGAGCAAGAAAAACTAAGAAAAAAATCATGCTTACATGAGAACACCTTCAGTATATTTCATGGTAGCTTGATCGCGGGGGCTATCAGTCACAAACTTGGAGATTTCAGTAGCATATTCCAAAAGGTTGTTTTCTCTTATGAATTCCTCAGATGCCGATTTTGCCAAGTTATTCATCACTTTGACTGTGGGGAATAAATGTTGGCAAAGAGGATAATGTTTAACGTTTTATCTACAGAAGAGTCAAGATGTCAACAGGCCTAGCATTTAATACCATTTCTTCATGCCAAGAACCAGGGTTTTTTCTCAACAAAATGGTCACTGGCCTACACTGAATAGAGTTTGTTTCCATACAAAGCATCTGTATGCATGTGGCAGTCAAAGGGCCAAGGAGTGAAGACAGGAGTTTGAACCTGAAGATTGGATCTGTTGGAGGGGGGTGGCATAGGTGCACAATAGTGTGTAAGTACAACACACACACACAGAGAGAGAGAGAGAGAGAGAGAGAGAGAGAGAGAGAGAGAGAGAGAGACAGAGACAGAGACAGAGACAGAGACAGAGACAGAGCAAGCATGAGGGTTTGGGGTTTTTATTTTTTGTGAGCTTTTTTTTTTTTTTTTTTTTGGTTTTTTGAGAGATGGGTTTTCTCTATTTAGCCCTCGCTATTCTAGAACTCACAGAGACCCACCTGCTTCTACCTCCAGAGTGCTGGGATTAAAGGTGCACTGCCCTCCTGAGAGAGAACATAAAAAACCAGAGGATAGCTTTAAGTTTCATTCTTCAGGTGCCATCCATACTTTTTTGTTTGTTTCTTGTGACAGGGTATCTCAGTGACCTGGAACTTAGTAGCAGGTGAGGCTGACTGGCCAGACAGCCTTGGGGATTTACCTGCCTCTGCTTCTTCAGCACTGGGGTGACAAGCATGTGACATCATGTTCATCTTTTGCTTGTTTTTTTTTTGTTTTGTTTTGTTTTTTTTTGTTTTGAAGACAGGGTTTCTCTTGTAGCTTTGGAGTCTGTCCTGGAATTCGCTCAGTAGACCAGATTTGCCTTGAACTCACAGAAATCTGCCTGCCTCTGCCTCCCGAGGGCTGGGAGTGAAGGCGGGCGCCACCACTGACCAGCCCATGTTCATCTTTTTACACGGGTCCTACTTGGCCTCCTACATGCTGGCATTACAGAGATGCACAACCATAGGTGGCAGTGGATAGTTATCTTTAAAATCACCAGATTCACTGGTTTTACTGAGCGAGTTCTAGGACAGGCTCCAAAGCTACAGAGAAACCCTGTCTCAAAAAAATAAAATAAAAACCAAAAAAATTAAAATTAGAATTAAAAAAAATCACCTGGCTCTTCCCCTTCCCAGGCAGAGAATATCCCTGGGGTTGCTCTCTGAATTGCATGGGTGGAGTGGCCTTGGAAGGTGTCATTTACCTTTCTGCTTCAGCAATTCCTGGCTGGCTTTTAAGTCACAGATTGTAAATCGTAGTAGGTTTGACCACGCTTTCTGAAAATATGTGAGGCCTTTCTGAGTCATCCCAATTTCAAGATATAATTCCCCAATGGCATTCTGGGCTTTGAGGAGCATCTCTGTCATGGATGGGTTCTGTACAAAATGACAACAGCCATATCACCTACTATGTCACTTCTCAGGGAGACTTAAATAGTTACCAGATAAACTGCTGTGATGAAACTCTTCTTAGGAGATGCATCAAATTAAGAGTCCATTTTGGATGTTTTCACAGATGATTTGTCAAAGGCCATGGGATAGCTAATACTCAACAGGCCAACCTACCACATGAGTGGTAGGGAACTCCACGTGGCAAGGCCGTGAAGCCACTGGTTGTGGAAATCAATTGTTCCTGTCTGTAATTTCTCTCATGAGTCACTTCATCTCTTCCCTAAGAACAGCTCTGGGTATTTCCCATTGCTTGTGTGTATTTATCTCATGAAATTATTCTATCTACTGGATGCATATATGCATCAAGTGCATCTGTGGAAAGTCAGGAAGATGACTTTTTATTTGGATGTATAATTCTGATATATAGAAAATATACTGGGTGCCTTGAATTCTCAAAAGGCCCTAGAGAAAGGAATTCCTTTTCACTCAGATGTCAGCAGTAAAGAGCACCCCACTGCTTACCCTGAGGCTGGAAGCAGCAGCCTCCTGATCTTACTCTACATAGCTTTACCTTTTCCCTTTGAAATAGCGCTGAGAAGCCCCCTTTAATCAGCTAACATTTGGTGAAAATGCTAATGTGGATCAAATGCCACCCATTTTCTTTCCAAGCTTATGCCGGTTGCCATGGCTACCCTGAGGCTGTGTTCCCAGCTGCTTTGAAAACGAAAGCTAGTGCATAGAAAGCACAGCTATAGCATCTCTCCCCCTTCTTTTTCTACATTTATCAATTACAAACTTCTAGTTTAACTACCACACAAATGTAGTTTTATATACTAACACCCCTCTTCCCTTCTTAGAAATCATAGCCCCTTACTCCATTAACTCTTCCCTGCCTTTTAAGTTTTGCCTGGACGTTTTACATGTCACATCCCCTCTGAGACATAAGGTGCCCTCTATCTCAGATCTTATCTGTTTTTCTGGCCATGAAAAATGCATGCCTGGTATCCTTGCATTTGCCAACTGCTAATTGTGTCTGTGTGGGTATATAAACTGGAAGCCTTGTGGGAGAGGAACAACTTTTTTAAAGAATAAAGAGACATGAGAAGAACACGTGTGTGAGCTGATTTGTTTGCCCTCAGATCCCTTTAGCCAGCCCCCACCCTTGCTGTTCAGCATTCTGCCTGAACCCTGAGAGGACACCAAGGCTGGCACTCAGAGGCCCACAATAATGATTATTTAATGGTAGCATGCCAATGCCTTCTGTGTGTCAAGTGTTCCCGGAAGAGGTGATCCAGGTTATCTAGCATGCAAATAAGCAGCTGAGAATGCTGCTTGAGTTCAGTGGGACCAGAGAGCTGGTAGCTTCATGTCTGACACCCTTGTAACATAAAATATGCTTAATGTCTATGAGGAAGAAGTTGTCATGGCCCATTTTAGGTATGAGATATGCTTAGAACTCATCAGAGTCACAGAAGAGCAGGAGGACTAGCTAGGCCCCTCTCCCCATTTTGTCTCAGAACTCTAAAGCTTGGAAAGTTACAGGGGTCCTCACTATGTGACTGAGTCCATGACCAGAAAAGGAGGTAGGCCCCCAAATGATTCATTGGGTAAGGCTGTGTGTCCTAAACCAACAAGATGAATTCAGGAAGGGAGTAAATCTAGAGGACAGAAATTTATCAGGATTAGCGCACTTTAAAAACCACTGTCATGTCCCAAATCAGTACTCCAACCATTTTTGCCATTTTTCTATGTGCGCCCCTCTCTGTAGAGTTATATATTTAAAATTGCTTTGTTTTCACTAGTGTCTCAAATTTGTTATCTGATTTCCAATAGGCCTAGCACATTTATTTCACTAACTGAAACTTCATAAACTTAAACCAATTCTCAGTCAAACCCCTATTGTTATGAGGTACCCACCAGAGAAAACTACTTGGACGTGGATTCAAGCCGATGGAAAGTCTATTAGCTGTCTGGCAACTACACATGGTGTTCAGAACCCTAGTGTAGTCGCAAGCCCTTCTCAGGGTGGGCTTTTAAGCACAAAAAAAACACATCCTGGCTTGATACACCTCAGTTAGCAAGAACAGTTAACCAGAAGCAGAGCTGCAGAAGCCCAAAAGCAAGGTTAGTACTCATTTTGGCAGGTTCCCAGGCCTACACAATGCTTCTATCATGGCATCAGTTGTGCTAAGATCTGTGGGCCTGTTACACTGTCAGTGCAGAGAAGACACTGGGTAGCTAGGTGCCAAATGTAGCTCAGTCATAGAGCACTAACTTGCATGAGGAATTAAGTTCGATCCCAAGCACTGGCAAGAGAGGCCATTGAGATGACTCAATGGGTAAAGGCGTCTTCCTGAGTCCAGTCATGGGACCCATATGGCAGAAGGAGAGAACTGATTCCTAGTGGTGTGTTACATACACACATGTAATAAAAAATTTAGAACACACTGGTTAGTTAAGTCTCCTAAATGTCCAGTCCAAGCATGAAAACTAATAGTCATCTTACTGTTAGCATCTGATTTCAGAAAACCTAACATGAATATATATCAGTGTGTTTAGTAACTAATAAAACAGGACATGATGGACGGCATGATCCATGTCACTGGTCCTATATGTCATGCTGTACCACAAAGTTAGCTTACAAAACGGTTGGCAGAGCCTGGCTCCATGATATGAATTTTGTTTTGGTTTTTGTTTGTTTGCTTATTTGTTCTTTGTTTGGTGGGTGTCGTTTTTTGTTGTTGTTTTAATTTATGAGATAGAGTTTCTCTCTGTAGTTCTGGCTTTTCTGGAACTCACTATGTAGATCAGGCTGACCTCAAATTCACAGAAATTTACCTGCCTCTACCTCCGGAGTGCTGGGATTAAAAGCCATACCTAGTCCATGATTCTAATTTAAAGACTGGGTTTTCCTACTGTCCAGTAACTATGGGAAAATGTCCTTCTGTCCAACTAAACTTTGACTTAGAGCTTCATCAGCAAACAGGTCAGTATCTGTTGTGAGATACTGACTTGGCCTTGGAAAGAGCATGGCACAGTGTGAAATCCCACCCTTTTACACATCCCTCAGGCACAGATTTGAAAGTGTCTCACTCAGTGAGCTTTCAGACCTCATGCCTATTTTTCATTCTCCTAGTCCTCCATTCTGACTTGACTGATCTTTTCAGCAATGACCGGGACAGTGGCAGAGCTCCACACTGCCCCCTGTAAGCAGAAGAGTTTCCTTTCCTTTTAGAACCCTCTACACAGGCAAATTCAGGGTTCTTGCCTTCACTACAGAGAATTTCAGAGCCAGCCACTCTGAAGTAGAACTGGAGTTTCTGAAGAGATTACAATATAGACTTTAGCTGGGTGCTGGTGGCACATGTCTTTAATCCCAGCACTCAGAAGGCAGAGGCAAGTGGCTCTCTGTGAGTTCAAGGCCATCCTGATGGACAGAGTGAGTTCCAGGACAGGCTCCAAAGCTACAGAGAAACCCTGCCTCGAAAAATCAAAGTCTGTCTGTCTGTCCGTCTGTCTGTCTGTCTGTCTGTCTGTCTCTCTCTCTCTCTCTCTCTGTCTCTCTCTCTCTCTCTGTCTCTCTCTCTCTCTCTCTCTCTCTCTCTCTCTCTCTCTCTCTCTGTGTGTGTGTGTGTGTGTGTGTGTGTGTGTGTGTGTGTGTTAAGCACAAGGGAGAAAAAGAGGCACCCAGGAAATACCAGACATATCCAAGCATGGGTACAGGTATCTCAAAGGACAGTTATGCTTGGCACTTTACAATAGGTACATAGGATTTCGGCAGCTTTCAAGTTACATCTGTAAAGGTTATTAAGACACTCATTTTGGTGATGGTGGTGGTGCTACTACATTGCTCAAAGAGCAAGTGTTCTTTGTCACGACAAATGGTTATGAGAATGCTGTTGAAAATGATAGATACATGTCAGAACTTGAAGTTTCAAGACAGTCTGAGCCTACACAGGCACAAATGCCTTAAGGAACCAGGAGTGTCATAACTCAAGGTTACATGTTATTCTAGTCCCCAAGTACTCTCTGAGGACGTAGGAGAACACTGTTTCTGTGTTCCTTATCAGTGATATTTGAAGTTCCTGGCTCAGATAGCTGAAAAGCTAAGTCATTGCAGTGTGAAGGGTTCCTCTCTTCAAGACTGAGTCCTCACTAATCTGACCTTCTCTTCTGTCCCAAGTCAAAGCCTACCCTGAAAGCTGTCTTAAATATGTGTTAGGATTAGCCTGAAAATAACAAAACCCAAAACTTAAAAAGTACCTCAGTTTCCCTCAAGTGTAAATAAGAAACTAGGTGGCCTAGAATCTCAAATACCCAGGCTCTTGTTGCCTCACTCCATGACCCTTCCTGACTTCCCTCCATTCTCAAGGACACTTCTCAGTCTAAAATAGATGTCCTACCTCCAGCTATCATAGGCACAAGATCAAACAGCAGGAAGAAAGGCAGGCATGTGAACTGAACTATATCCTCCCATAGTCCCTGCCAAAACCCTTCCCGAAGAGGGATGGCATTGGGAGGGAAAACAGGGGAGGTTGTGAATGTTCTAGTTAGGGTTACTACTGCTGTATGAAACATCATGACCAAAGCAAGTAAGTTTTTGTCAGGATTAGCCTCAAAGTAACAAAACCCCCAAACTAACAAGTGAAAAGTAAGGGACTAGGTGGGAGCAAAGGGGTCATTTGGCTTACACTTCTGCTGTTCATCACTGATGCCAAGTCAGGACAGAAACCTGCAGGCAGGAGCTGAGGCAGAGGCCATGGCTGGTTCTGCTTACTGGCTTGCTCCCCATGGCTTTCCCAGGTTGCTATCATATAGAATCCAAGGATCACCAGTGTTCAGATGGCACCATCCACAATGGGCTGGGCCCATTGATCACTTATTAAGAAAATGCCCTATGGGCTCTTATGGAGCCATTTTCTCAGCTGAGGTTCCCTCCTTTTAGATAACTCTAGCTGGCATCAAATTGACATAAGACTAACCAGAAAAAGGGGGGGTGAATGTCCTTCTAAAAGGGGCCCCAAAGTTCCCTCACCCCTTTCCTCTACTTGAAAACACAGCAAGAGCATGGCTGTCTATGAACTGGAATGCAGACCCTCACCAGACATCAACTCCATTAGCAGCTTGGTTTAGGCTTCCCATCCCAGGCCATGAAGAGTCTGTTATTTAATGCACTCAAGCTGTAACTACCCCAGCAAAAGTGAAGGTATTTTCATGACACACTTGTTCCCCTTTCTTTGGCTATCAGGTTATTAAGATGATGGTCCCCAAATAATTGGAGTTTCCCCCAGGAACCTCATGCTAGTGGGGAAGGGTGTGAAGCCCTGGTGTCAGCCAGAGGGAGAAAGTTCTGACACAATTCTGACCACTTGGCAGGACATATGGATTGGGAAAGAATGACAAGTCAGAGATGGCCAAGACCACATCTTATCTAGGCCTGCCTGCTTAGATAGAAATGCCTTATACTCTCTGTAAACATGAGCCTCATGTCAGGGTCCCAAAGATGAACTTGAAGTGACTGGACCTCACAATTCTTCCTCTCCACAATATGGGCACACTGGGTTAGCCTCCTTTCTCAGTGTGCCTGGAAACCTCTCATCATTTCCATGAACACTGCACTGGTCCCAACTTGGGTATGTGCTCATCTTCAGAAAGCCTGGGATGTAATCTGTTTCCATACAGTCAGGAGGAACAGCTATTGGGAAATCACAGTCTGGGTTGCTTGTCATTTTGCCTCCTCCTTTGTTTAAAGACTTTGGTTTTTATTTATATTTATGTGAATGCATCCACGTGAACTTATGCCATATGTGCAGGTGCCCATGGAAACTAGAAGAGGGTGTCAGATCCCTTGGAACTGCTGGGAACCAAACCCAGTCCTCTGAAAGAGCAGCAAGCACTCTTAACTACTAAGCCATCTCTCCAGTCCCTCCATTTAAAGGTAATTTTGTTGTCAGTATAGTGGCACACATCTTATTCCCAGCACTTAGGAGGCAGAGTCAGGCAGATCTCTGCAAATGCAAGGCTGGCCTGGTCTACATTGTGATTTCCAGGATAGTTAGGGCTACAGAGACAGACCTTGTCTCAAAAACAACCTCCTCAAAAGAAACTGTATTACATTTGTGTGTGTGTGTGTGTGTGTGTGTGTGTGTGTGTGTGTGTGTGTGTGTGTGTACCATGATGTACATGGGTGGCCAGAGGACAGCTTGCCTTGCCTTGCAGGAGACAGTTCTCCCTTCCATCATGTGAGTTCCAGGGATTGAATTCAAGTCATTAGGCTTGGCTGCAAGAGCCTTTAACCCACAAAGCCATCTCACCAGCCACAGCCTGTTCTTTCAAATTTCAAATTAACCGTGTTTTCCCTCATTTCCCTCCCTCATTCCTACCCTGAAGGAAGAGAAGCCTAAGCTCCTTCCGAAGGACCTGCCTCTAGCCTCAGTCTGCATGTCTGTCCCCCACTGCAGCCTCCTTACAATCTGTTGCACAACCATCCTTCTACCAGGTTCATTTCCTGCCCCACATAAACACACCTATTCTGGATCAAACTTGACCTGAACTGCCTACTCTCCTAACTTTTTTATCTTTCTCCTTGAAGCTTCTCAAACAGGCCCATGTGTGTGCAGCTTCCCCATTTCATTCTTAAAATTCTTCTCAGGGTTATCTCAGACACCTACTTAGCAGATCAGAGGGCCTGTTGTCAGTCCTCATTTACATGTCACTTTACAGGTAACATTATGAGTAAACTTCTCATTACATTCAGTAAAGCCAAAAGTTCATGGTTTAGAAAAAACAAAATCAAGAAATAATTAATCAGACTTCTACGTCATGTCTCTCCATGGAAGTGACATGTCTCGGGCCACTGTAATTCCATTTCCTCCCACAGCGATACCTATCTGCAGATGTCACTCTTCAATAACTACTGTTTATTGGAGCTTGGTGTTATTGATGTACAGCTGAGGTGTGGATTAAAATTGTAGCCTCCTCAGAGGCAGGCAGATCTCTGTGAGTTTGAGGCCAGCCTGGTCTATACAGTGAGCTCCAGGACAGGCTCCAAAGCTACAGAGAAACCCTGTCTCAAAACACAAAAACAAAACAAAACAAAACAAAACAAAAATTGTAACCTCCTCTTTGGTGAACAAATCCACTGACTCTCCCCTAACTTGTATAGGAAGTAAAGTTCAAAGGAACAAAGGTCAATGATGTCTGGAAGAACACGGAAGGAATACAGTTGTAGGATGTGATTCTTTTCCTCACTTTACCTGTAGTAGCATGTCCTCAACACTCAAGAACAGCCTTTCTGCTTCATTGGTCTTGCCCATGAGTTTCAGGAAACTTCCAATAAAGAGTATCATCCTGCATTTATCAGCGACAGTAACCTGAGAGAGGCTGCATTCCAGGACTAGAACAGGAAGAAAGCAAACAGGCCTGAAGCACACTGGGAAGACGAAACTACCTATGTCTCACCCTGCTCCAGGGTTCCACACCTGCATTTCTCATCCTTTTGTCGGCGGTGATTGGTGGTTTTCTTTGTCTTTGTTTGTGACAAGTTCTTTTGGGTTTTGGCAGATAATGTCTATAGCCCAGGTTAGCCTTGAAGTAACAATCCCCTACCTTTGCCTCCAAAGTGCTGGGATCATAGACACATACCATCACATCTGGCTACAATTTCTTGTTCAAGACACCAGCAGATTTTATTACAGATATTGGCAAATACTTTAAATGATGACATAAAAGTCTATAATGGTATTATACAAACTTGTATAAATGTTAAAATCTAAAGAGTTAAACAATTATATAGCTCTGGGGTAGTTTGAATGTAATTGGCCCCCATAAACTCATAGGGAGTGGCACTAAGTAGGTATGGCTTTGTTGAAGTAGGTATGACCTTTTTGGAGGAAGTGTGTCACTGTGGGGTGGGATTTGAGATTTCCTATGCTCAACGTGTTTGAATCCACTTCCTGTTGCCTTCTGAACGAGATGCAGTCAACACCAACTCTCCCTGCATGCTGCTGTGCTCCCCACCATGATGATAATAGACTGAACCTCTGAAACTGTAAGCCACCTTGTAAGAGTTGTCATGGTCATGGTGTCTCTTCACAGCAACAGAAACCCTAGCTAAGACAAGTTCAATCCATGTATTGTTATAATTTGTGTTTTGCAATGATTTTTCTCAGGAAAAAAAAGAAAAACAACTTAATGTTGCTTACACAATTCTGCCCTCTGTTACAACTATCATAAATTGCTAGATTAAACAGAAAGAAAATGTTAGAAATGTCAGCCAGGCCTGGAGAACACAGGCAGGCCTGTAAACCCCACTACTCAGAAGGCTGAGTTGGGAAGGTCACAAGTTCAAGGTCAATGAGGACAATGGCAGAGTTTAAGGACAACCTGGGCAATTTCATGAGACCTTGTCTCAAAATAAAAAGTAAAGAATGTTGGGCATGTGGGCTGGCTGAAGACGCCCAGGCTCACCTGGGTCCTCATGGCCTGGGCTAGATGAAGACATCCACAAGCCTTGTGGCACCTGGCATGTTGACATCGTTATGATGAGCAAATATATGGTGGAGAATTAGGAACAAAAGAGGAACAGACTGTTCATGCGTTGTGGAAAGAGGCAGAACTTCAGAAGCAAAGGCAGTGGGAATAGCTGATGTAGGTAGCCTGCTTGCCATGATGATGTCTGGGGCCATACTGCCTGCACTGCCACTGGGGCCATGGTCTGGGTCAGTGGCCTACAGCAGCCAGGGCCTGAGTTGATGTTTGTGGCTCCTGTTACCACAGACAGCCATAGGAACCATGGGTGGTGAAATCCAAGGGCTGTGCTAAGCCAGCACTGCCCTTCACTGGCCCTGGGAGAGCTGCCCCTGCCCCTTGCTAGCTACTGCAGCAGAAGAGCTGGTCCTGCCCTTCAGAGGGAACTGGCCCCCACTTGGGAGAGATGGCCCCACCCCTCACCATGAGCATGAGAAAGCTGACCCTGACAGCATGGGTGTAGAGCTGGCTCCGCCCCTTGCCTGAAGTGGGCAGTCCTAGCTGCCCAGACTCAACAAATCAGCTACCACTCAGACCCACATCCAGCTCTTTGAGTTGGCCCACTCCAGCAGCTACCCCATCTATGACCTGCCAGAGTGTGTGGAGGGACTGGTCTTGTGGAACCATGCAGCAGGATCTCCATGACTCCAGGCAACAGCAGGGTATCTGAGAGGAGTTTCAGTGAGGGTTCAGTACTGACGGCGTCCCAGAACTCACTGCAATGAACACTTGCAAGTAAAGCCAAGTGGACAAAGGGGCACACTGCATGACACCCTGCAGCTCCCAATGCCACTGGGATGAGTGA
Organism: Cricetulus griseus; assembly: GCF_003668045.3. NCBI lineage: Eukaryota > Metazoa > Chordata > Mammalia > Rodentia > Cricetidae > Cricetulus > Cricetulus griseus. The sequence goes on along the minus strand of NW_023276806.1, from coordinate 152,757,967 downwards.
AGAAGTGTTGGAGAGGCAGGAAAGATGGAGGAGCAAAGAGGTTTTTCTGTTTGTTTTGTTTAATTAATATTTTTAATTTGGTTTTTTGGGGGGATACTATGTGGGTGCGAGATAGATATGGAGGGACTGAGAAGTCAGTAGGATTGGGGTATATGATGTGAAATTCCCAAAGAATTCATAAAAATTATGTCTAAGAAAAGGTTAAGCATGTAGCATAATGATAGAACATTTGCATAGCACATGCAGAAGCACTACGAAAAGCAATAAAAAGGAACAAAATAGGGATACACACTTGTGTTTGCATGCCATTATATACAAAGAAGAACAAGTAAAATCAGCTGAGCAGTGGTGTCGCAAGCCTTTAATCCCAGCACTCCAGAGGCAAAGGCAGGTCTGTGAGTTCCAGACCAGCCAGGTCTACAAGAGCTAGTTCCAGGACAGCCTTCAAAGCCACAGAGAAACCCTGCCTCAAAACCCACTCCCCTCAAAAAAAAAAAAAAAAAACATGTAAAATCTTTGACTCATGGTTGACAGCGTTGGCACTGTTCAACCTTCTCTCATGTGCTCTAAGACATTGGTTCTCACCTTGCCATCCATGCATCACCCTGTGACCCCTTAACACAGTTCCTCATGCTATGGTGACTCCCTGGCCATAAAGTTATTTTGTTGCTACTTTATTACTGTAATGTTTCTCCTGTTAGTAAATATCTAATATACAACCCCAAGAACTGCTGTTCTAGGATTTAAACTTCCTACATGTTTGTTTATTTCAAATGACTGGATCTAATGTCATTACAAATGATTGCTGGTTCATTGGTTGTTGCGTGTGACCTGCATGCTTCTTACAATCATGCACAGAGTAAACATGTACTGAGTACCTACTGTGGGTCAGACAGTATTCTAACGTCTAAGAAAGCAGACTGCATCCCCCATGACTGCAGAGTAGCTGGGAACTAATGTACTTCAGGTCAGAGGGCAAAAGCACAAACAGTCTTGGAAACAGATGCAGAGGGCTGAAGTCAAAGCTGTTTGTCCAAAGTAACCAGAAAGCAAAGGGTTTGCGACTAGAAGGGCCAAAGACTGGAAACAGGAAATGGAAATGCCTCAGAACCACAACAGCTGTTTAGAGCAGGTAACAGGTGAGGAAGAACAGTGGAGGATGTGGGGATTTTGCATTCCAAGGAGATTAGAAGGTTCAGATGCCTGTCAAGGGTTCAGATTTGAATGGCGAATGTTGTGAATGAAAATTTCTAAAAAGAGGCTGTGTCTGGGTGTGAATGAAAAGCTCCTGGAAGAAGTCTATGTCCCCAGACTGAAGGGCCAGTGGAATTTCAGTACAATGGAGAGACTGGAATTTTGCAGGTTCTGGGCTAATTACTTTATTCTGGGCTAGGGTTAGCCTTCCAGAACAGCCACTCAACATGAACTAACACCTTGTTTAAAAGCCTCTTAGAAGCTATTATCTTGGCGGAACACTAGCCTCTACCAATCCAAGAATTAAGAGTGTCATCAGGTGTCATCTTGGGCCTACAGGACACCTGCCCCTATCTCCTTGTACCTCCCTCTTTGATATGCCCACCAATGCAGTTTAAACTTCCCTTGATTTATGGCTTTCTTTGTTCTGTAAGACTACAAAAACTTCATGAAACTGCTCCCATGTTGGAACATGGAATTTGGAGTAACCTAACTCTGTGTTTCCAGGCCATTGCCACTCAAAATACCTCCAAAATAAACTATCTTTTATTCCCTGAAGATGAGAGCTGTGGTTTGTACGTCAACATGTCCACCCTGCTTTTACCAATCACTTCACCAAGAAATCATCATGAAACCTGCCTCCCACTGACCACATCTTCATGTTTACCCACTCAGCACTACACAAAAGAGATGAGAAAATCGTTTTTCTCATTATAAAACTAATACTTTCTGGCCTTTCTCCACTCTCATCCTTTGAGAGTGTAATAACCTGTAATAACCTTTACCTACAGAGAGAGAGAGAGAGAGAGAGAGAGAGAGAGAGAGAGAGAGAGAGAGAGTACAATTAGAACATGATAAAATGTACAAAGAAACATAACCAGGTTGTGGTGGTGCACGCCTTTAATCCCAGCACTAGGGAAGCAGAGGTAGGTCTCCCTCTGTGAGTTTGAGGCCAGCCTGGTCTACAAAGTAAGTTCTAGGACAGCCAGGGCTACACAGAGAAACCCAGTCTTGGACGTGTGTGTGTGTGTGTGTGTGTGTGTGTGTGTGTGTGTGTGTGTGTGTGTATGTACATTTAAAGAGTACTCAGAACTGCACCAAAGATCTTGCTATTGCCAAATACACTTCTAACTTTTTTTGTGTATAAATGCGCGCGCGCGCACACACACACACACACACACACACACACACACACACACACACACACACCCCTGTTGCTGGATATTTGTTCACACTGGCACTCCAAGGCTGATAATAAAGTTTACTTTGAATCAGGGGGCAGCTTTAGCAACTAGCTGACAAGACTTAGCCATAGATGTTTTGGAGGACCCAGGATACAGATAGGGAGACATACATAGTTGTAGGGAGGACTTAGAAAGATTTGTGGACTTTTTTAGATCGGAGATAGATAGAGAGAGAAGGTTGTTGGTCACTTCAATGCTTCTCTGATCAATCAGGTTTTTACCCTGATATAGTACTCCCAAATTTTATGTAATAATAGAACAATATAAGAAAATGCTTCACACATCCTTTTAAAAAATTGAATTGTGGGATCTTCTCCAAACCCAGGAATGAGGAGATCATCAAAGAGCAGCTCTCTGGCCTGAGACCACCTTCAATAGCACTGCCAGGCCTGGGTCATGGAAGGAGGAAGCACAGCCATCAGAGGATAGAGGGGACACACAACAATTAGTTTTATATATTTAATCTGAGGCACTGAAGGTGTGAACAAACACTTCAGAGAACCAGCTTCGTGTGTCTGTGAATAAAAACTCCCAAGAGGAATCTGTCTGCAGATGTTGATTGGCTGATTAGAATCTCAGTACTGTGGAGAGGTTAGAATGCTACAGGTCCAGAGGTCAACCATCTTATCTTGGGCTAGCTGCAACACTCCAGGACAGCCATCCTCTGCCCACCTCTGTGCCTGAACTAACATATTGTGAGTAACAGATTAAAACCTATTGGAATCTATGAACTTAGCAAAACACTAGTTTCCAGCACTCCTACAGCCAAGAATGTCATCAGACAGCATTGGCCTATAGAAATGTTCCCCATCTTGTTGTAATTGCTTCTCTGGTGTGCTTTAAACTTCCTATGACTTATGGCTTTCTTTGTTCTGTAAAACTAGAAAAGGCCGAGTGGTGGTGATGCACGCCTTTAATCCCAGCACTCAGGAGGCAGAGGCAGGCAGATCTTTGTGAGTTCGAGACCAGGCCTCATCTACAGAGTGAGTGCCAGGATAGGCTCCAAAGATACACAGAGAAACCCTGTCTCGAGAAAAAAAAAAAAAAAGTTTTGGAAAACTGCTTCCACGCTAGAACATGAAATTTAGGGTAACCTAAATCTGTATTCCCAGGCCATGGTCACTCCAATGGCTCCAGAATAAACATTCCTTTTAAGATGGAAAGCTGTTGATCAAGAAATAATCCTAATACTGGTGGTGCAAGGCTATAGAGAGAGATAGACTGCTTACCTGGCATGCCCTGGGTTCTGGTTGAGTTCCCAGTGCTACAGAAAACAAAACAAAGAATGCTACCAGTGTCATGAAAAGCAGGGGACTCTGCTCCTCCAAAAGGAGATAAAGAAGGCCTTAGGGGTGGGCCTTGAGGAAGTATAGACAGAAAGGAACACTAAGAGAAAACTCTAGAAAACTGCCGGAGAGAGGAGAGAGGGAGAGAGAGAGAGAGAGAGAGAGAGAGAGAGAGAGAGAGAGAGAGAGAGAGAGAGCCATTTCAACATTAGGCCTTCCTGACCCCTTGTTTCCAGAGACCCTTGTCTTAAACTGTGAGGAGGAGTAATGGGAGACTGAAGTCCCACTCCGGACTCATGGAAAGAAACAGCAGAGCATTGACTTAGGGACATTTTCTATCCCAGAAAAAGACTCAGCAACACTGGAGTACCCGAGAGCATGGTCAGCACACTGCTGCTGGAGTACCTGACTGAGAGTGTGGACGTGGACGGTGCACTGTTGCTGACGTACCTGAGAGCATGTGTTGCTTCTTTATTTTCTGGTACTGCTTTGCTTCTATCTTGGAAACGGACAGTAGAAAAGCCTCAGATACATCATAGCCAGCTTCCAGTAGCACATCCCAGTAGTGGACAAGGTGCAGCCTGGTCCACAAACTCAGGTTGTGGGTTTTTGATATGAAATCTGTGATGCTTGTGACACACAATCATTTTAGTACTCATGCCTTGAAGGAAGCTATTCTTTTACTTCCCACATTTCACTAGCCTAGCCATAGCCTCCTCCATCCCCGGACAACCAGACCTAGGAGGACCTTGAACTTCTGATCTTCCTGCCTTGATCTCCCAAATGCTGGGATTACATATATGTGCCACCATGCCCAGTTTAAGCAACCAAACACAGGGCTTTACATATAACCAGAGTCTTAGCTAGGCAAACATTCTATCAACTGAGCTATATACCCCATGACACATAAACGTGTGTGTGTGTGTGTGTGTGTGTGTGTGTGTGTGTGTGTGTGTGTCCATGTGTCCCACAGAGTTTAATTAAGGTTGCTTGCATAAGCACAAGAGACAGGAGCATGGGTACATTATCAATGACTATACCACTGGAAAAAAAATGACACCCCTCCCCCAACAACCATTGACTGCCAAGAGCTTTGGGGAGAGGAGAGACCTTATGTTCCCTTCCCATCCATGGTAATATGTTGATGGGCCCAATCTTGTGCAGATAACTACAGTGCAGTGAGGGCATAAGTACAATGGCTACATCATGCCCCAAGATGTGTTCTGGCTACTCATGTCCCCATGGCTACCTATGTCCCTATCCTTGGCTCTTCCATTCTTTCTGTCCTCTCTTCCCTATTCACACTGGCCTGTAGGACAGCCAGTCCCATACACTCCTTAAAGCTTTGGCTGGCACCAGATAAATATGAACCTTTTCCTCTTCCATAGTTAGAGTCAATTCTCCCTATCTATTTAAGTATAGTAACTGTCTAGCTTTGAATCTCCCCCTCCCCCAATATGTGGAAAGCGAGAAGAGCTTAGTTAGGGCTGTGTCTTAGTCAAGGGCTATGACAGTGCCAGAGGCCAGAGGCAGGTGAGACCTCAATCAACTGACTGAGCTAATGCACGCAAGCAAAGGAAGGGAGCAGGAGAAGAAGGGAGAAAGAACAACAAGAGGATGAATCAAGAAAAGTGAGGACAAGGGCCCAGCACCAGCATGGCCATCTTTGGTCCTTTTCCGATTTCTTGGCCTTGTCCTGGTCTTTATGGAATGCCTGGAGGGATGCATATGGGGTGAAAGAGGAGAATGCTGTCATGCCAGGTAGATCAAATAGAGCATCCTGGGGGACCCACCACCATTAACGTGGAGTCCACACTAAGGTCCCATATGTGAATAAATGAACGTTTTGCTCAGGGAAGCCTTGTTGCTAATGTGACATCAACATCCCATATACGGCTAGCAGGACTTACCCAGGGCTCGTGACAAAGTCACACAGGCCTTCCCAACAGCCGCTCATCTTCATGTGCCATGGCAGCTCCTGATACACTCTCCAGAAAACGGTTTGCCGCTGGAAGTACCTCATCAAGACCTGGTGGAAACGCGTCTTCTTGTGATTCACAGGGCTCTGGGACGTGTTTGGACTGCTCTCTCTCACGGGGGTGATCACACCTATTCCAAAACCAATTGCAGCCTCACAGTTCGACTGTTTTAGTGGATTAAAATGCTATCATAAAAAATATAATAACTCCAATGCTATCAACAGGGAGGGAAAAGTCAAAGCCATCTTGCAGAGTGGTCTGTTACGGGACCAGCAGGAAAGTTCTTGATAAGCAAACATGAGGCCCGGAATGTGGGTCCCCAGAACCCGTACAAACACCAGGCAGAGGTGATGGTTCATCTGTAATCACAGCACTAGGGAGGAAGACCCAGGGTATCCCTGGAGCAGGCTAATTGGCCAGCTAGCAAAGCTAGCCAGATCCAGGAGTTATGGGTTTAAGTGAGAGACCCTGCCTCAATATATAATGTGAGAAGGAGTTAAAGAAGACATCTCATATCAACCTCTGGCTTCTACACACATGAACACACACACATTCACACACACATACACACACACACACACACACACATATGCACCCATGCACACACATGCACACATGCATGCACACCTGCACACACACACACCTGCATACACACATGAATGCACACACACACACACACACACACACACACAAAAAAACACACACGCGCACATCTGTGCACACACACACATATGCACATCTGTGCACACACAAATGAACACCTGCACATACACACATGCACACACACATGCACACATGCAGCCACAAATGCACATACACATGACCAAAAAAGTATATTATGCAACATTCTGATTTTCTACAGAAAATATATAAAGTTATGATTAAGGGTAAATGTGTGGACTTTTCATGTTGAGTTTCCCTCCCCCACTCCCACAAGGAAACACTTTCAACTAATTTTCTAATTTTTTCCTGTTTGTTTTAAGAAGTAGGAGTGCTGAACAGTGATGGTGCACACATTTTATCCCAGTACTCAGGAGGCAGAGACAGGTGGATCTCTGTGGGTTCAAGGCCAGCCTGGTCTACAGAGCTAGTTCCAGGGTAGCCAGAGTTACACAGAGAAACCCTGTCTTGAAAAACAATAATAAAAACAAAACAAAAAAGAAATAGGAGAGTGACAGTGTAGAAGGAACAGAAGGATAGTTAGACATATTAAGACATTATGGGGCTGGAGAGATGGCTCAGTGGTTAAGAGTACTGACTCTTCTTCCAGAGGTCCTGAGTTCAATTCCCAGCAACCACACAGTGGCTCACAACCACCTTGAATGAAATCTGGTGCCCTCTGCTGGCATGCAGGCACAAGACTATATACATAATAAGTAAATAAAATTGAAAAGAAAAAGAAAAAAAAAGATATTATGTATTTATTTTTATTTGGTGTATATAGATGTTTTGCCTGCATGTATGCTTGCACACCACATACATGCAGTGCCTATGGAGGTCAGAAAAGGGCATCGGATTCCCTAGACCTGGAGTTACAACAGTTGTTGGCTGCCATGTGCCTGCTGGAAGTCAAACTCAGGTCCTCTAGACGAGCTCTTAACCACTGAGCCATCTCTCCAGTCTACTGTTCTAGTTTCAGTACACACCACGGCTGCTGCCTAAATAAGCATTCTCCAGCATGTGATGGGGAGCATTTTGGGAGACCTGATTCTTCTTCCTGGATCTCTTCAGGGCCCAATGGTCACTGAGCAATCAAACAGGAGTGTGATGCTAAAGTCAGGAGTTTGCATCTTCATCTCCAAAGGGAAATGGTCCTGACAAATTACACTCAGTAACAAAGATCTCAAAAGCCTAGACTTTAGCTTGATCAGAGTCTGGTGAGGTCTATTCCTGAAAATCAAAATATTGCAAGTATTTTTACATTTTTTTCCTTGATACTTTTTCTTGCAAGATGAATGGAACATACACTAGATGGCACACCAAGCCCATGGTATCAGAAAAACTCACCAAGAAGAACCCACTGTTTAGCCTGCTTTTGTGCTGACATGGATTCCAAGTCACCCACATAGTTGGAGAGTTTGTGCTATTTTGTCAAATGTGTGCACATTTGATCTGGTGGGAATGAAATGCACATGAGACCCATAGAAGCAAAAGAAAACTCCCTCCTTCATTGTATGGAGAAGGCATTTTTGTGGGTGGTACATCAAGAAGGTAAGGTAGGAAGTGAGAGAGAGAAAAGTAAATGGGACAAATAGTATCCTGAGTCGTGTTAAACACAAAGGCTGAAATTACCAACATTTTAGACTGGGGTGTAGGTCACTATAGAATATGTGGTTAGCACACACAGGCCCTGGATTCAATGCCCAGCACACATGAAAAGGGAGGGGCTATAGGGTGTTGTAGATAACACCACTTTTCATTGTACCTTTTTACAAAATAGTCTCATGAGGAAGATAAGAATCCTCATATGACAAATGAAGCTACTTTTAAAAAAAAAAGTGCGACTACTCTCCTCTAACTTTGTACAGGATGGGAGGAAAGGTCTGCTCTGTGCTTAGAAATTGCAGCACACTTCTTACTGACAGACTTAGCCTTGAACGCTGTGAGCTAGTGTGACTTATAGTAGACTAGACTATGATACACTGACAACTGCTGATCTCAGTGGCTTCAGAGAACAAAGGTTTATTATGTCTGTTTTAGGACTGGGGACCTGAAACTAATCCAGGTTGGGGAATGCCAAACAGTCATACAGACCCAACCAACAAAGGTACTAGAGAACTGCCCCAATCAAATGGCTGCCAAGAAGAATGTCTGGGTAACAGATAGGATGCTATGTATGCACATGCTCCCATTACTCTCAAGTTAAATATCATGTTATCCTTATTTTGAAAGTGAGAAGCAGAGTTTAAAGGAGTTAAGCACTTTGCATAAGAAACTTTCAGTTCTGTAAGATTCCAAAGTCATTGCTCAAAATTTTGAGGGTGGGGGAATCTCCAGACAGGGTTTCTCTGTGTAGCCTTGGCTGTCCTGGAACTTGCTTTGTAGACTAGGCTGTTGTCAAACTAACAGAGATCGGCCTGCCTCTGTCCCCCGAGTGCTAGGATTAAAGGTGTGCACCACCACTGCCTGGAATAATTTTTTAATTATTTTTGGAAAATGGCAAGGTAATTTTCTGGAAGGAGCTAAGATAGACTCAGTCTGCTCCCTGAGGGAAGAACCCTTGAAGTGCTCAGCCATTGAAGTCAGTCTCCTTTAATTTGTGCAACTGATGTCCTACATAGTTACTCAGTCATGTCCACAAGAGAAATCATGCACATTTCCTCTTGAGTGTGACTGGCTCCTTCCCTTTAGCCCGAAAGCATTTTCACAGACTCAGCTCCTCACCCAGCAGCTTGTGCTCCACCGTAGTCCGTAGGGACTGGTGCTGGAAGCAGAGGAGGCCATTGGGTTTCTCCAGGATCCAGTGCTTGGTGGCGTTGCGGAAGGCTGCCCAGTGCACTGTAGTCACTTTTTGGTGGTTCCTGTAGCCCAGCATGTCCAAAAGCTGGAGCACTTCCTGCTCGGCCAGCCCACAATGTGAGATACACAACAGGCACAGCGCGTCTGCCACCCATCCACTCAGCCCTGTGCAGCCACGACAGTGGGGACAGAAACATGAGAGTCAGTGAGAGTGGGGTCCACTATGTAAGTAACCAGCATCACTCCCTCAGCCAAGGTAAGTACTGTAATGGCCCAGACTTACAAAGGAGTGACTGAGTGACCAAAGTCACCCACAACTAAGTGCTGAAAGGGAATTTGCATCCAGTCTACCTTCAGAGCCCTTGGTGTTAGCCACTATCTGCAGTGTCACAGCTAACAGGTACGATCACCCCACTGAGCATGCTGCCCAGTGGTGCCGGTTATGATGCAAGTGTATCTCCTTTACAAGTGTTTCCTTCACACCCACAGGCAACACTGAAGGGCCCCTTCAGCTTCTGTCCTATCACTGGCTATAAACGAGACCAGATCACAGAGAAACAAAGCACCAGGATCCACTACCTTTCATACATTGAAGGGACTTGTATCACCTCCTGTCTCCAGGTAAAAGCAGATCTGAAGCCCAGCTGATGAAGCTTCCCCTGAACTCAACTGAACTCAGCCAAGCTCTTCCTAGACCTGTGGCAGAGTTCCCTGGACCAGTCGGGATTGCTGGCCAGTGCTAAGGAAGCTATAGTCCCTGGAGTAAGAAGCCCTGGCTATACTGTGCAGTCTGGGGACATAGCTATATGGAATGGGTCAGATGGGGACATAGCTGCAGAGAATGGATCAGATGACCCCTGTGACTCATCCAGGGAACCTCACTTCCGCCCTATGGAGGTGTGGAGCACAGCAAACTTGACATCCATTTCTTTGATAGACTTGCAAAGTGTAGATCAGAAAATTGGGTGGGGCGCCGGGCGGTGCTGGCACACTCCTCTAATCACTTGGGAGGCAGAGGCAGGCGGATCTCTGTGAGTTCGAGACCAGCCTGGTCTACAAGAGCTAGTTCTAGGACAGCCTCCAAAGCCACAGAGAAACACTGTCTCAGAAAATCAAAAAAAAAAAAAAAAAAGGAGAGAGAAAGAAAGAAAGAAGAAAAGGAAATTGGGTGGGACAACACAGCTCAGTAGTAATCAATGTATCCTGTACTACTCATCCATTTCTCCAATCCTGTTCCAATCTAGGCTCCACAACCCGAAGAGAAGACTGATGCAGCAGAAACAAAACAAGGAAAGCATGTTTCAAACCAGACTTCATAGGCCTACAGCACAGACAACAGCCTGAGAGAATAAAAACTTTCAAAAGCCTGATTGTTTATATCATAAACAAATTCTAGAGTAAGTTGTTTACCACAAACAATAGACTCACAAGATGAGCTTTTTTCCTCACCTAGGAAGAAAGGAGCCATTGCAGAACTGAGAAAGATCCAGGAGAGAGTTGATGAGAAAATCAGGACTGAAGAAGCCAGGGGAGCCAGTGTGGTAGCACACACTTTTAGTTCCAGTACTTGGAGGCAAGAGCAGGTGGAGCTCTGTGAGTTGAAGTCCAGCCTGGACTACATAGCAAGTTCTGGACCAGACAGAACGACATATAGAGAGCAGGTCTCAAAAACAAGACAAAAGCCAGGATTAAGATTCTCTGTGGTGAGGATGAGGGACTGCACCAGCAGGGGGCAGCAGAGACAGAACAACCAAGAAAAGATGACAAAACACTGTGCTCCTAGAAGGAGCCACAAAAGGAAGGACACTTTAAGGACTTTGTGGTCCATTTGGGATCAACTCCCAATGCAGAAGACAACCAAAGACACACATGACCAAGGCTCCATCCAAGAGAAACATGGAAAGCATTTGAATTGCCAGACTTACGAGGCCCCATTGGCTGAAGACATGGAGAGTATACCTAAATTCACTGGATAGGCTTCAGCCCAAAGTAGGACCATGGGATAAAGACAGAGGTTTATACTGAGTTATAGAAACAATAAAAGTACACTTTTGCTGGGTGATGGTGGTACACACCTTTAATACTAACCCTTGGGAGGCAAAGGCAGGTGAATCTCAGAGAGTGGGAGACCAGCCTGGTCTACAGAGTGAGTTCCAGAACAGCCAGGACTGTTACACAGAGAAACACTGTCTCAAACAAACTAACCAACAAACAAACAAATAAAAGTACACTTTTTTCAGAGCTCTTAAAATTTTCAAATCTGTGCCTAATGCAGTTCTCTTTATAGTCAACACATCTCTCTAGACACAGTCACCAAATTTAGCCATAAGAAGAGATACCCAGTTAAATATGAATTTCAGATAAACCAAATTTTTAATATAGATATGCCCCCATGCAATATTTGGAACATATTTACTCTGAGAATTACTTGTTATTTTTCTGGAATCCAATTAGTGATTAACTGCATCCCATGAAATATCAGAGTCACATTTCTATCCTAACATTATTTTTAAAGATTTACTTTTTTGTTTATATGCGTCTGCATGAATTCACGTGCACTACATGAATACAGGTGCCTGCAGAGGCCAGAAGGCATCAGGTCTCCAGAAAATGAAGTTAGAGGTACCTGCGAGCCACCTGAAGTGGATGCTGGGAACCAAACTCAGGTCTTCTGCAAGGGCACTAAGCTCTCGGAACTGCTGAGGCGCTTCTCCAGCCCCCAGAATACCATCTTTTCTTTTTATATCCCTCCCCTAAAATATTACTTATTGTTGATCTGAAATTCAAATCTAATGAAGTCTTGTATTTCTAATGACAATTCCCTCCATAGACCCCTCTCCTGAGCAACTGTACACCACAGACCTTTTGTCCCTGTGGACTCCCACCAAGATATCAACACTGCCCAAACCTTTACCTGAAGCCACCGTTTCTATGGCCTCTTTGGGCTTCAGATTCCAACTATAATCTTCAACCCAGCGTTTCAGAATCAACTCCCAGAGTTCCTGGACAGAGGCCACCTCCAAGTACTCCCTCAGACATTGGAACTCGTTGCGGTAGATCCTGCACTCCTGCAGCTCGCTGGCTATGACAGTGAGCTTCAGAGGGTTCAGGTTTGGCTTCTTCCTCAAAATGGGTCTGCTCTGCTCAAAGCGCTCTTTGTCACGAGTGCAAAGATGCCGTTTGAAGATGCTGAACTTCGTGTCTTCATCCCCCATGCCCGAGAAATCCACAATCCGCACATCAGGGCGTGTGCACAGTGACTTGCAGGACAGACTGGAGGAGACGGTGCTCAGAATTAATTTACAATGGGGAGGGAGCGAGTGAGGCAGCCAGGAGAAGTCTTTCGCCTATTGGAGACATTTGAAAACTTCAAAGACCTTAAAATGACTTTGCTGATGGTTTTCAAACTTAGAGTAGATGGAATATTGGGTGTGAGTACAGGGAAATGGTGGGTTATGGTCACTAAGAGTAACTTGAATAGGGAAAGCATTAGGTAGCAAGAAATACAAATTCACACAGAATGAAACTGTATTTGGCTGATGCATCTATGATGAATCTAACAGTGCAAATCTGGACTCTTAAAAATAGATGTCCATTCCACAGATATACACTGGGCTGAAATCGGGAATTTAGTTGAAGAGAGGGAGGAATGAAGATCGAAGGGGTTTGTACCAGGTTGGAGAAACCCACAGGAACAGTTGGCCTGAACAAGGGCGAGCACATCGATCCCAGATGCTGTCGGGGAGGCCAGTACAATACTGATCCAGACCCCTGAACATGGATGTCAATAAGGAGGCCTCTGCACTCCAGGGAGCCTCTGGTGTTGGATTAGTATTTTTCCCTGGTGTAAGAAGGGACTTTGAGAGCCCATCCCACGTAAAGGGATACACTCTGGCCCTGGACACATGGGGAAGGGCCCAGGCCCAGCACAGAAGATTTAGTGGATGTTGCAGAGCCCCTACATGGCATTGAGGGCCCTACCCTGCCCGGGGAGTGGTGGGTGGATGGGGGAGGGGTAGGCTGGGGTGGGGGAGGAGGGATGAGGGTAAGGGGAGGGAGAGGGAGAGGGAGAAGGGACTTACATGTGAAACAAGCTTGTTCCCTAACTAGAACTAATAAATAATAAAAAAAAATAGATGTCCATGCCAGGCGGTGGTGGCACATGCCTTTCTTTAGTCCCAGCACTCAGGAGGCAGAGGCAGGCAGATCTCTGGGAGTTCGAGACCAGCCTAGTCTACAAAGCAAGTTCCAGTTCAGCCTCCAAAGCCACAGAGAAACCCTGTCTCGAAAAAACCAGAAAAAAAAAAAATAGGTGTCCACAAAGAATTTAATAAAATCTCAAACCTCTGAAGAATAACCTACAGTGATAACCAGAGGAAATCTTTAAAAAGGCAAATTGAACTGCTTAGTAAGATAAGAAGACCTTGTGTTATGGTAAAGAATTGTTACTTTTTGCAGTAAAACAATCATGAGTTAAATACCCAATATGATTTTTTTCTTGGTTGTGGTTAAAATTTTAATTACACTTTCATTTCTTTATTTTGTGTGCACATGTGTGTAGGGAGAAACCCTGATTAGAAGTTCCACTGACCACGCCCAGTTAGGCGTGGTGAGAGTTACATAACAAGGTTTTAAGAAGGAGAGAGGCTCAGCACTCTTTTGCCTGGCTGAGTTGACTAGGAAGCATTTCAGGGTCTGTCCTGCTCCAGTGCAAACCTGGTCACTGGATCCCCATTGGGAAATGGAACCCCAGTCTCCGGAGTGACAGGCAGGGATAATCACCACTATCGGGCGGGGTCAGAGGTACCTCTAACCAGGGTTTCTCCCTACACATGTGTATGTATATGTGCAGGCAGATGTCACCACACAAGTGCAGAGGTCAAAGGACAACTTTTGGGAGTCAGTTCTCTCCTACTATCTGATTCAAGGTATTGAACTCAGATTGTCAGCCATGGCAGTAGGCATCCTTACCACTGCGCCATCTCACTGGCTCCCTGCGTCTGAATTCTGATCCCACCAATTAATTGTCTTTGGACCTTAGACAACACCCAGCATCTCCTTGCCCTCTGTCCAACCAAGGATGAACATCTGTGTACACTCCAGACCTTTGATTCTAAGACAAAAAGAATATGTTGATACATTTAAAGCTGGTACCCAGCCCATGGTGAATGCCATGTAAATATGTGTCTAATAAAACATAAAGCAATCATTAAAATCAACGATAGGTATACCTAGAAACACAACACAATAGAAATGTGTTATATACACCCTAAACAATGGGGCCTTATTTTTCATAAAAAAGTGTTATTTTTAAAAGATGTTACCTTCTGACCTGAAATCCCATAAATGCCAATCAACTCTTCAATCCCATCTAGTACAAGTATGCATGGCTTAAAGCTGATGGAGGCCATGAACACTTCTACAAGAAGTGAAAAGACCAAGACATTTGAGTCTTCATTAAGAAAATCCATTTCAATCTGTGGACCTACAATACAGAAATTTCAAATTAGGTGAAAATGTTCCACTCGCTGCTAAGACGTGCTGATGGGCTCGGGGCAGAGAGGCTGGGAAATTAGTGCTACTCACAGTTGCGCAGCTGACACATGCATGCACATGCTTGACTGGCTTCCTCGGGACATTCAGGCCCAAAGCAGTGATGGTATTTGTCACCAGATGTCTCTGATATGTTTTCAGGATTTCATATAAAAATACTATGTATGGTGTTTGTACATGTTTCTTGTGTTCACTCAAGGTCGGGGGTAAATGTCTGGTGTCCTCCTCAGTTACTCTCTGACTTAACTTTTGGGACAGGGTCTCTCTCGGAAACATGCTGCTACACTAGCTGACCAGTGACTTCAGGGACCCTTCTATCTCCACCTCCCCAGGAGTCAGTCCAAAGGCTACGGGAGTTTGGTGCAAAATCATCACAATGAAGGAAAGCTCCAAGCAAGACATTCTAGTGGCCATAACTATTTTTTCTTAAAAATTATGTTAAAGATAAAGATAGTATCCATAATGCTGGGAAATGGTCCTAAACATTTCCCATTGTTTGGAAAGGGCCAATCTGTCT
This sequence comes from Cricetulus griseus, assembly GCF_003668045.3. NCBI lineage: Eukaryota > Metazoa > Chordata > Mammalia > Rodentia > Cricetidae > Cricetulus > Cricetulus griseus. The sequence continues at coordinate 152,742,735 of NW_023276806.1, read as the reverse complement.
CTATTAAAGGTCTGATTTAAATATCTCAAATGTTTAAATTCCCACTTAACGACTTACCAATAGGCAGACTTGGTTGCTCTCTCTGTGTGTATGTGCTCTTGTGTGTGCTCATGTGCGTGGAGGCCATTGTTCAACACAGATTTTCTGGGAATCTTCTATGCCTGTGCCAGGAACTAGGTATATCAAGGACCAATAAAATAGACATAACCTCTGAACTCACAGGGCTTGCAGAGTGGGACACACATGCAATACTGTGACCTCCGAAAGTCTCCTGGTGAACCTTAAAGGAGAAATTCACATCCACATGAAGAACCACCAAATGGGGCTGGGACTACCCTGGCTGTCAGTCAGAGACATCTGCCCATCAGCCCTCTTACAGAGGGGTGGTCCATGAGCAGAGACTTAAAGAATGAGAAGTATTTCACCACCAGAGAAACTCAAGAGGAGTGAATGAACCCAAAGTGATGGGTCTAATCCAAAGAAGCCAGACTTGTGGGGCAAAGTGCAAGAGGCCAAGCTAGGAAGCGTTCTTGGCCCAGGGCACAGAGCTGAGGCTCTCTGCCCATTTATTCATCAACTCACAGGCAAGTTCTCCTGAGAGCCAATGCCAAGACCAAGAAGGAAATCTTCCAAAAGACTGGGGTTTTCCTCTCTTGCCTCTAGCAGGCTACACAAGTGCAGTGTTGAGCTTCAAAGTCAACAAGAGCCAGGGCGTAGACACTCCCTCCACCCATGTGTGGCTGGTGATGCTGCCACTCTGAGCGCCAGTCTCCTTGTCAGTATGCTAATGCTGGCTGAGGAGCCTGGAACAAGGAGCTGATGAAGCCCTTAACACAATGCCTGATGCTCAGGGAGTCTTCCAGGACTGCCACCCAACACAATGGAACATGGTGGAGAGGAATTGCATCAAGAAAAAGCTTGACTCTGCAAAGCATGTCACAGAAGGGACAGCAGCTGCTAGCAAGGCAGGAGAGAAGACAGGATATCAAGAGAGCGTGATAGTGACAGTTTTTCTCCACCAGATACTTTGTCCTGGCAGGCAGAGGCTGGTGCCAGAAAATTGGAAATAGGTAATGTGGGGCATTTGGTATCCCATCTCACAGAGAAATGCTTGCAGATGCATAGAACAGAGGTGAGTCACCGAGAGACAGCTGAATCTGCAGTGTGCGCCTGTGTTCTCTCAGCTGCGTTTCTGACTCCTGCGCTCACAGGAAGCCCAGAAAATGCCCCTCAGCCTCGACCTAATCTGGCTGCAGTGGCAACACCGCAGAGTCTACTATTGCAGCCTCTCTTCACCTTAACGTAGAAAGGGAGTGGGAGAGTCTTAATTCCCTTAATAGTGCACCTGGCTGCTTTTTTATCCAACTGAAAGAGGAATGCTAATCCCACTAACGAATAACAACAGCAGCAAAATAATAGTAACCGCAGGGTGCCAGGCACCATTGTCAGTCCTTCACACGCTTTATCTTTCCATTTACGCACAGTCTTAGGGGTGGGTTCTACAGGTGAGAAACAGGGAAAAGAGCTTGAGAAAACTGCTCGGTTTACTCAGTGAAGAGGGAAGCCAGAAAGTCAAGCCCAAAGCCTCCTCTACGAAGCTTCCACCATGAACAAGAAGAGAAGCTCTTATGGAGGGCTGCCTGATATTCACATCTCATCTTTGTCCTGCTGCTGCCAGATTGGAAAGCTGCATGTTTGAGAGACAGTAGCTGTTTTTATTAGGACATACTCATTAAAATAACAACTCACTCTGGGAATAAAATCATAGCTGGGCTTGTTCAGCAGCGCTTACATCATCAGCTGCCTACCCCGAGTGAACACCTAGGGGATGTGCCAGAATAGGCGTAGGGGCCTATGGAGACAGTCACACCTGCTTCACAGACCCAGGAAGGGCAACCGAAGAGAACTCAGCCTGCATGTTCACAGACACCTGTCCTGCCCCACATGAAATGTATGAACACATCCAAAGTCACTGTCAGACACACAGGTGGGTGACAATAGATGAACCATCACCATCAGGGAAAGTCAGATTCATATGAACACACACACACACACACACACACACACACACACACACACACACACACACACACACGGCAGGTGCACAGCAATGATAATCACCAATGTTTATCCATGCTTACTGTATGCCAGGCTTACACAGCACCAAATGCCTTTGTCTTTTGTACGTTATCCTAGTTAATCCTCTTAAATGCCTAAAAGGTACTTTTTTCCTTTTATATCCACATTTTATAATTAGAAAAACAAAACTGGTTATGGCAGGCTTGTGATTCGAGCACTTGGGAAGTAGAGTTGGCCATCCTTGACTACACAACAAATTTGAGATCACCCTGAGCTACATGAGACATGTCTCAAAAAAAAAAAAAAAAAAACCAAAGCAAACAAAAAACAAGTCACAGAAGTCAAAATAACTTACCCAAGGCCATATGACTACTAAGTAGTGGCACAGGTTTGAATACAGATAGTCAGGCTCCCAGAACAGAATGACACAACCCCTTCCCCACCTCCATGACTGCCATCAATGCGGGTACAACACACTTTGCATCTAAACATCACACATCCAAAGCAGACCCTTGACTTCCACCAAGACTGCTTTCCCTCCCCCGCCCCAGCAGCACTGCCTGTCTCAGTGTGCAGCCCTTGCCTTCTCCTAAAGTCCAGATGTGGGGAATATCTTCAGTTTCCCCTTTCTTCCAACCTATATCCAGTTCTTCAGCAACTTCTCTAACTACCCACAGCCCTTCTTTCTCTACTACTACTGCCCTCAGCCAGCAGCCATTTCAATAATCAATAATACTTGTTCCTCCCTGTTTACAAGCTTGCTTCCCTGCATCCATTTCCCATATATCAGATTGATTTGGTATCAAGTCATGTCATCCCCTGCTTAAAACCCTCCACTGCCTCTCACTAGATTTAGCAGAATCCACACCTGATATTCTGCCCTACACAGCTCCCTCCCAAAGGAAGCAACCCTGCACTCACTTCTTGTTTTGAGAGACCATGCCGTCCATTGTTGTCTGGCCACACTGGCCCTCTGTCCATTTCTAGATCATCCCACTGTGTTTCCAGCTCTGGAACTATAGCATCACATTAGCTTTCCCTTTTGCCTGAAATGTTCTTTCTTCTGATTTCTATATGGTTAGTTAGCCTCTGTTGACTGTGAAATGTTCCCAAAGAGTGTAGCCAAGTGGAAGGCTATCTATTCGGGCAGCACCATCGGTTCCATGGAGAGCGGCTAGCCCTCCAAGCCTGCCTGGTAGCTTATGTGGCCAACTTCTTTCCAAAAGAAGGTGGTAGGAGAACAAGCCCCGGGTCTAAAGGGATAGGCATGCCTCTCCCATTCTTCCCTTTCCTCTGGCCCAGTTGTTCTCAACATGTGGGTCGAGACACCTTTGGGCAGTCAGCCTACACTTCCACAGGGTTTGCATATCAGGTATTTATATTACAATTCATAACAGTAGCAAAATCACAGTTATGCAGTAGCAATGAAAATAATTTTATGGCTCCACACACCAGGAGGAAGTGTGTTAAAGGGCCACAGATTTAGGACAGGTGAGACCCACTGTTCTAGCCCAAGGCAGAGGCTGGCCTTTCTGGTACAGCCTCTATGCAGGAAGAATCTGCTTCCTCCAGGCACCATAGGGAGAAATTCTGCTTGTTACTCAAGGAAGGGACACCTAGTAGACTGTTACCTGGGAAATTCAAGGAATGGTGAGGCCATAGGGATTTACATCAAAACAGGAGAAACCAGCCCCAAGGGCAGGAGCAAGAACTGTTCCATTCTTTCTTCTTTTTTCTTTCTTTGTTTTTTTTTTGTTTTTGTTTTTGTTTTTTTGTTTTGTTTTGTTTTTCAAAACAGGGTTTCTCTGTGGAACTTGCTTGGTAAACCAGGCTGACCTCGAACTCACAGAGATCCGCCTGCCTCTGCCTCCTGAGTGCTGGGGTTAAAAGCATGCGCCACCACACCCGGTCCAAGAACTGCTCATTTCTAATTCAGCTGGTATTTAAAACTTTTTTATGTTAGTTATCCTTTGAGTCATGATTTTGTTCTCATGGGATATGGACACAACATTTTTAATAATTTTTCTTTTTATATTAAGATTCATGCTTATAGCAAAACCAATTTTTTTTCTTGGTCTTAAGAACTTTTTGGTTTTAGTTTGACAAGTGATCTGAGTTGTTTAAAGCAGTCATATTGGTATTTATAAAAAGTAAAAATAGGGACTGAAGAGATGGCTCAGCAGTTAAGAACACTGGCTACTCTTCCAGAGGACCTGGGTTCAATTGCCAGCACTCGAATGGCAGTTCACAAGTGTCTGTAATTCCAGTTTCAGGGGATCCGACACCCTCACACAAACATACATGCAAGCAAAACACCAATGCACATGAGATAAAAATAAGTAAATTTTTTAAAATAAACATGGAGTGTAGAAGGAATAGCAGAGGGGCCTGTGTTCGTTTCCTGCCTATCGGGCTGGTTCTGTTACCGTGGGCTCTGTGCTGCAGCTCAATGATGAAGTAGTGGATCACAGACATGATGTCACTGCTTTCACAAGTGCTTCCCACGAAATACGGGATCATCAACACTCCGGGATATTTGCTTTTGAAATAACTGACCCAGTTGGCGATCAGAGTGGACTTCCCACAGCCTCGTTCTCCAGACAAGAGCAAAATAGACTTATAAACCGGAAGAGAATGTATTCTGAAAAATAGAAGGGCAAGTGGCAGGCATGAATATTTACCAAGAAAGAGAAGAGAAGACATTCTCCTAGGTATGTTTTCTCTCTGAGAGATGTGATGCTCTGGCCTGAATTAGCAGGTTTCAGTCAGCTTCAGAGACTACTAGTAGAGGCCAAGGAACTTTGGAAGGCTCCTCTGGCTAGATAGATCCTAGGCTTGTCCAACATGAACTTCAAGTATGGCCAAGGGCTCAAGTCCTAGGGAGAAAAATATCCCTACCCAACCCACTCTCCTGTCTACTGTGCCCATCCCACTCCCACCAGGCTATCTTTGGTGACATAAGTCACATTGGAAGAGAATGAAGAGCAGGGGCACCCATACACCATGGAAATTCATCAATTCTGAGACCCTCAGAATGGGAAACCCAACTAACTTGCCTCCAGTATTGATGACTGAGAAGTGCCTGCACCTTGGCCAATATGAGTAGCTAGAAACTCTACATAAACAATTGTCTATGTTCTGGCAACAGTTGTCTTGGTGCTTAATGTTTAGTGAAGTTTCCAGATATGCACAGGTATCTCTGGTCTGTGAATTTCATGACAGAGACTCTAGCCTTGTGACTTACAGCTTTTTTTTTTTTTAACTTGTTTCTTTTTGAGACAGGGTCTCATGTTGCTTAGGCTACTCTCAAACTTTCTAAGTAGCCAAGAATGATCCACCCACCTCAAGCTCCCCACTGCTGGGATCATGGGCACACACCATCACCTCAGACATGTGTGTCAGCTAGGTTTAGTGGTGCTGATTTGTAAACTCTGCCACTTGGGATACTGAGGCAGGAAGATCACAAGTTTAAGGCCATCCTTATCATGTAGTGAGACCATGTTTAAAGAAAAATAAGGAAAAAATGCCTGGGGGGGGTATAGTTCAGTAGGAGAATGCTTGCCTTCCATACATGAAGCCCCAGGTTCAATCTCTAGCACCAGTCATACAACATATGTATCTGTCCGTGCATGTGTGTGCACAGTGTGTTTGTATATGCCTGTATAATGATTTTCCACTGATAGTAAATATCATGAGGAGTTATCTTACTATTGACTAGGATAGGACCTGACAACAAATGTTTGAATGAATAAATGACTGAATGAATGGAATGAAATGAAATGCATGAGCCAGAATTCAAATTCAGCCATGTAAGAGGATTGGTTTAAAAACTCATTGAAATAAAAATTCAGAGTCATTAGAAAGTAATTGTTTTGTAATAATTCAGTCTTCATTGATAGGAACTGGGAGCCAATACTCTGTCCCGTAAATACCTTCATCAATAATTTTCTTTCTTTTTTATTTTTTTGGGGGGTGGAGGGTTTCAAGACAGGATTTACCTGTGTAGCCCTGGCTGTTCTGGAACTTGCTCTGTAGGCCAGGCTGGCCTCGAACTCAGAGATCCGTCTGCCTCTGTCTCCCAAGTACTGGGATGTAAGGTGTGTGCCACCACTTCCAGGCTTTCACCCATAATTTTCAAAAGTAGGATTTAATTTTGAGTCCTACTGCTACTTCTGCCACCAGCCAGAGTGAACTTATTGAAATATGTCGTATCGGTGACCTATGAGACCATACGGTCATCAATTCATCTCCAACTTCATCCTTACCACTTTCCCCGCAGCTGCCTGGTATCTTTGCTATTTCTCTAATCTCAGGGCTTCTGTATTTACAGTTACTTCTGTCTGGAATGTTCTTCCAGGCAATGTTTGCATAGCTGGCTGTCTCAGTTATTTCTGTTAGTTACCCAAACATCACCTTGTCACCTAGGACTTTCCCTCACCTATCAGTTGGCCCCCTTCACTTCAGTGTTTCATACTGCTCCATTGGCCCTTGAATACATGGAATATACTGCACACTCCTCCTACATGCTGCTTAGTCTCCATGCCTGGCATCAAATATCATAGAGGCAGGGATTTCAGCTCTTTTGTTCACTGTAGTACCCTGTGAGTCTGCATGTAGCGCCAAGCCGGTCAAATCAGTGAGTTCAAATACATATGCACTGTATCTGCTGCATAAACAGATACAGTCATCATGGTTTCTTCTCAAAAACGAAAACATTCTTACAAAAATTTACATATATATGGCTTTTGGAGAGAGGGTTTCTCTATGTCACAGTTCTGACTGTCCTGGAACTCACTCTGTGGACCAGGCTGGCCTCGAACTCACAGAGATCCACCTGCCTCTGCTTCCCAAGTGCTGAGATTAAAGGTATATGCCACTGCTGCCACCGCCACCGCTACCACCGATGCTGCGCCCCCCCAGCAACAAAAAACTATTCATAAAAGGTTGATGTATGACCTGGCATGGTGGCACATGCTTATAATTTCACTACTCAGGAGGCAGAGACAGGAAGATGGCCAGAAGTGTAAGGCCAGCCTAGACTACATAGTGAGCTTGAGGCCAGTCAGTGAGATCAAGTCTGAAAGATACAGAGAGAAGTAAAGGGGAAAAAAATTTAGCCGGGTGGTGGTGGTGCACGCCTTTAAATGCAGCACTCAGGAGGCAGAAGCAGGAGGATCTCTGTGAGTTCTGAGTTCGAAACCAGCCTGATCTACAAGAGCTAGTTCCAGGTCAGTCTCCAAAGCCACAGAGAAACCCTGCCTCGAAAAACCAAAAAAAAAAAAAAAAACCAAAAAAAAAAAAATAGGTTGGTATTACAGCCATGCTTTGCACCTTAGAACAAAGAACATTCTTCTGTTGACTTACACAGTGTTCAGGAACACACAGTACAGAGCACTGTTCCAGATGGTAAAGCAAACAGATCCCTGAGTGTTTCCATACAGTTAGAAAGACTATCTAATCATTGTGCTTTTACTGGGTCCAACTTAAATTCTTCAATTACAACAAAATTTATCTGATGATGAACTCTTCAACAATAATAAACAAAATGAGAATCTACAAAGCAAAACCCTCAGTTTTAAAGTACACAGCTGATTTTCACTATTTAAGACTATATAATCATCACTGCTATTTAACTCCAGAATATGCCCAGTATCCCAAAAACTCTGTCCCCATTAACAGACCCTCCTTTCCACCCCCACTCCCTAACTCTCTGCTTCTGTGGACTCACCTATGTGAGCCTAACATTTTTAATCCACATCTGAGTATCATGCTGTTGTGATTTAGCATGAGCACCCAGAACAACAGAAAGCTCACTGGTCACTCTGGTGGCCTGCAATGGGAGTATTGAGACTAGGATCGGAACTGCAAAGGCCAGCCTGTACCATCCCAGCCACTGTGGCTTTATTTCAAATCACATAATTCTTACAAAATAAGTGAGAACTACAATAAGAGCCAGGGGAGGAGAATGAAAAGAATATTCCAAGGAGCCTTCCCCCTCCTAAGAAATGAAACTTGGAGGGGCACTATTGATAACTCCAGCTCTCTTACTGTCTCCTCACCTGACCAGTGCCTGTGGGTAGTCAACAGGGGTCTACAATTGCCATTGGTGGAAGAGATGTGGGGGTTGGCTATACTGTGCAGGACACCAGATAAACCAAAAAGGGCTTCATGCATTGTGTGTAATAACTTGATTCCTTACTAACCCAAATATGACATGGCCCATATTCTAATAAGAGCTTGGTGAATATATGAATATAATTTATAATGATATATGTAGAAACTCTTTGTAAATGACACAATACCATCAAAGCATGTCATTTATTTTCCTAGTTTCTTTTGCTTACAGTCATCCCACAATTCTCAGGGATTCATTAAGTATGAAAAGGGACAGGGCCTCGTCTTGAGAGCATGTGAAATACAGAAAAACTTCAAAAAAGCCGAGTGACTGCTAACATTCTAACTGAAGCATGGCTTCCACAGTCCTGTTTCTTTTCTTTATTTCTTTCTTTAACCGAATTTTTTATTTACATTTCTGCAATTTTTAAAAATTAAAATATAATTACATAATTTCCCCTCCCTTTCACCCCACACCCTCTATTCCTTCAAATTCATAACCTCTTCTTCCTTCATTATTATTGTGTATATATATATATGCATAAGTACATAAGTATAACCTGCTGGGTTCATTTAGTGTCATCTGTATGTATACGATTTCAGGGCTGACCATTTGGTATTAGATAACAAATTAGAAGGCTTATCCCCAAAGAAGACTAATTCTCCTTCTCTCAGCAGTACTTAGTGGCTTGTAGTTCTTTGTCTAGGGCTGGGGTCCCATGAGATTTCCCTCTTCCATGTTAATAATATACTGGTGTTGTCACAGTTCAAGTCTGGCTTAGGCAGCCATGCTGCTAAGGTATCTTGAGTGTGGACTCTCACTGGGTCTTTCCTACAGAAAGTTATGGGAAAGGGGATGCTACACACTCTGGATTCTGCGGTTCACATTTACAAAAGTCAGGCTGCTTTAGTCCCATAAAATAAATTAGGATTTCTGAACCTCTTACCTGAGAATGGAGTCTAACCCCGAACCTTCTATAGTACTGTCAGAGTCAAGTTCAATATCTTTTAAGGCAAATTGTTCCAGGATTTCAAAGGTCCTGTCTGACTCCTTGGAAAAAACAAAAACTTGCTTGCACTTCTCAGCAAACTCTTCATGATACAAGTGCTCAAGACTGTGTTTGTAGTCTTAACAGTGGGAAAAAAAGATAAGGAAAATGTTAAATTTGTAGTTTCACATCTTCAGTTCTGTGTGACTCTTCTAAATGCCCAGGAAGGAATCCACCCTTCTGTGTCTATATTGCTTTCTCTCTATGGTTGCACCATATTTTATAGCCCACTGTATATAATAGTGAAAGCAAACCATAGACCAGGGTTTCTCAACCTTCTTAACGCTGTGAGACCCTTTAATATAGTTCCTCATGTTACAGGGACCCACAACCATAAAATTATTTCATTGCTACTTCATAACTGTAATTTTGCTACTGTTATGATTCGTAATATAAATATCTGATATGCAGCCTCCTAAAAGGGTTGTGACCCACAGGTTGAGAACCACTGCCACAGACAGACCATTTAATCTTCTGCATGCCATTTCCACATAGAATCCAAGTTCCATGACCCGAAAGCAACAAGGGTAAAAACAAATTTAGACTTGACACATATATTCTGTTGTCTTTTCAAACTGATAGCTAGTACAAAGGTTCAGTTTTCTGGTTTGTGTGTACATATGTGTCTTCCATGGCACAGGTTGGGGAGCAGAGGTTTTTGTTTTTGTTTTTGTTTTCAGGTAAAATGTTCCAACATGGACAACAACCATAGGCATAGATGCAGCTCTGCCATTGGTGAAGTCCTTTAAATTCTGGTAGATATGGAGGGCCAGACAACTAGATGATCTCTAATGTTCATTCCAGCTCTAATTTGCTTTGGTTCCAAACCCACTACCTGGTTAGGGTCAGGGTGCTCCTGTCTTGGGAGAGACACATATTCCTCAAGTTTATTCTGGTGGCAGGGGTGGGAGGTGGGGAATGAAGGACAGTATCAATATATGAAATATAACATAGTTGGTCTGATAGATTCCCAAAAGACATCTCCATAACTAACTGGGCTTCTCTGTGGTTGAGATTTGGGCCAGAATAGACTTAGAAACCCAGTTTGGCCAAGGCCAGCTCCAAGTTCCAAGAGCTTCAACAGAATTTAGGAGAACCTTACAGTCCAACAAGTTTCTTGAACTAACCTTAATCTTCATTCACTTAGGTTTCTCTATTAATAGTAGAAGTATTTTAAATTTATTTTTAAAGTTATCTTACAAAGAATAGGTTCTGTTACAGCATTTTCATCCATGTGTCATGAAACTTCAATGAGTCAAGTTCAAAATTGAAACAAGATGATCAGCACCCTGAGGAATGACACCTGCAGTTGACCCCTAATGTACCTGCATATACATAAACACACACACACACACACACAGAGAGAGAGAGAGAGAGAGAGAGAGAGAGAGAGAGAGAGAGAGAGAGAGAGAGAGAGAGAGGAGTATACACTGACAACTGTACATTGCTTTTTAGGAGCTGACAGCTGACCAAATGGTTTTCTACTGCCCTAGCTGTAGACTGTAAGGTCCTGATTCCACTTGAGTTGTTAAAGGGCCCCAAAGATCCACGAGGAAAGAATTTAAAATGCTTGTTTCTAAAGCATTTTATAATTTATATAAGTAATTTATATTATTTAATTATGCATTTGTAATTTATATAATATAAACAACTTATATAACCCATTATGTATCTTCTTATTCATTTAGTGCACAGAAATCCATTTAAAAATAAAGCCTAGGGGCTGAAAAGATGGCTCAGCTGTTATGAGTGCATACTGTTCTTGCCAAGGACCCAAGTTCAGTTCTCAGCACAGCCCCCCAGGCAGCTTACAATTACCTTAACTTCAGCTCCAGTGGATCTGAGAGTACCTGCACTCATGTACACATACCCACACACAGCATACTCACGCATACATAAATATATGCAATTTAAAATTAAAAGTACAAAAAAATGAAGAAAGTCTAAAATAAGCTAACCTCTCAATAACATTCAAAATCAAGAACTAATTGGGGCCAACAAGATGGCTCAATAGGTAAAGACACTTGCTGAGTAAGCCCAGAAACCTGAGTTTAACCCAGGTAGGAGAAAACTGATTCCACAGTGCTGTCCTCTGGCCTCTACATGCCTGCTGGAGCCCAAGTGTCCCCCTCACCTCTACAGACACATGTACATCATACACTGCATGCATATCCAAAAACATTTAAAACTAACATAAATACAATAATGAAATAAGGTGGCCCTGCCAGGCTGTGATGGCGCACGCCTTTAATTCCAGCACTCAGGAAGCAGTGACAAGCAGACCTCTGTGAGTTCACGGCCAGCCTCATCTACAGAGCGAGTTCCAGGATAGCCAGGGCTGTTACACAGAGAAATTCTGTCTCAAAAAAATACAAGGAATAAGGTGAGCTTAATCCAAATCTACAGAAAAGCACAGGTAGGTTTCAGACTGAGATCAGTAAAAGAATATTAATATTAGTCACATAGATACTCTTTCAGATCCCATTTGTTGCTATTTGTTCATCCAATGGCTAACATGTGCATTTGTTTAGATGCTTCACTTTTTTATTATTTTCTAGGTATTTACTGTCAATCTGTTTTATACAAGAAAACAATATTTATCAATAGTAACTTGCTAAATTCAACAGCTTAGAAATGAAAACTCTAGGATGTATCACAGGTCTGGACTGAGTCCAAAACCCTACCCCTGCAGTAATCAGTTGGTCTGTATTTTTGGCTGCCTCACATCCCCTGGCTTTTGTTTCATCTCAGGAGCAGCACTGATGTAGTGTATGGGTTCATTCAGTCTCAGCTGTGGATGCTCTTGCAGATACAGGATTAGCTCAGCAGACCATCACACTGTTTTTGGTACTAGTGACTGAGTCAAATACAAACATATGGCCCAGCTCAGGCTCTCAGACACAGAATGACCCAATTCTAAGACTCAGAGTCAATTCTTCTGACTGGGGAATTCAAGGTGTTCAGCCCACATCAGGACAGCAGATCCCAGATGAGAAACACTGAGACCCAAGCCCAGGGATACCATTTGAGCACCAAGATGAAGCCCACATGAACTAGAACTAAGCCTTGATCTGCAGTTCTATAAGCAAGGTTTTTTTATTAATTTACTTTTTACATTCCAATCCCAGTTCCCCCTCCCTCCTTTCCTTCCACTCCCTCCACTCCCCCCTCCTCCCATCTGCTCCACAGAGAGGATAATGCCTCCCATAGTAAGTCTACTAAGTCTGTCCCATCATCTAGTTGAGACAGGATCAAGGCACCTCTCCACTCCCACACCCCTGTGTCTAGGCTGGGCATGGTTTCTCTCCATATAGAATGAGCTCCACTAAGTCAGTTTGTGCATTAGTGTTAGATCTCGGACCCATTGCCAGTGGCCTCATATATCATCCCAGTCACACCATTGCCACCTGTCAGACCTGAGTCAGTGATCTCTCACCAGCTTAGGTTAGCTGATTCTGTGGGTTTCCCCATCATGATCTTGACTTCTTTGTTCATATTTTTGCTTCTCCCTCACTTCGATTGTACTCCAGGAGCTTGGCCCATTGGTTAGTTGTGGATTTCTGCATCTGCTTCCATCTGTTTCTGGAAGGGGGTTCAAGCTTCTCTGTGGTTATGGACTGTAGGCGGGGTATCTTTTGCTTTATTTCTGGTATTCACTTATGAGTGAGTACATACTATATTTGCCTTTCTGGCTTTTTATTACCTCACTTAGGATGGTTTTTTTTCTAGTTTTGCCCATTTGCCTTCGAATTTTAGGATGTCATTGTTTCTTACCGCTGAGTAGTAGTACTCCAATGTGTAAATATACTACATTTTCTTTTCCATTCTTCAATTGAGGGGCATCTAGGCTGTTTCCAAGATCTGGCTATTACAAATAATGTTGCTATGAACATCATTGAGCAAATGTCCTTGTGGTGTGTCTATAAGCAAGTTTTAATTCAATAGGATGGAATGGGGCCCAAACTCTGCAATTCTTTTTTATTGACACCACTTACAACCAAAAGACTGACAGAACTGATAATAATATTCTTTTCTGGGGTCCCCAATGGTTTGTCTTGCAAGCAGTTTCATGTTATCAGCACAGCGCTATGGTATGGGTCAATATTCTTAGCGTCACCACCATCCATCAGTTCCTAATCACATGACAAGATCTCAGGTCCCAGAAAGGATCTGAGAGTATACCATCTCCTGTCATTTTGCATGCCCACATTAACTAGTTCTTACATTATAAACTATAACATTTGTGTGTCATTCCTTGAGCATGGGACCAAACAGTCATCATCTTATTCCTTAAAAATACTACATGCTTGTGAACATTTCACTTCTCATATTAATTGATGAATTGTCTTCACAGATCCCTCCTGAAGCTTGTCTGGGTGGAGAACCTCTGTCACGCTAAGTGTTGTTGGCTTTCAATCTACCACATGCATGCCCATAGAACATTGTTAAAAAAAAAAAAAACTAACATAATCACTGTGTTTTATATGGGACAGTATTTCTCACTTTAGCTTGCATGTAAACCTCCTAGTCAGCTCATTAAAATGCAAATTCTAATTCAGCAGACCTGGAACAGAATAATAGTAGTCCATGGCTTCCACTGAGTAGTAAAGGATTCCACAGGTAGGGATTTGAGAATCAGAGGAACCTGAGTTCAAGACCTGGATTGGTCCTTTAGTAACCATGTATCATTGGTAAGACAATTAGCCACCATACAGCAGCTTCATTTGCTCATCTGAGAGACCAGAATGTTATCCTTCAAGGGCTATACCTTAAAGATTAAATGTGACACTATACACATATCACCAGACAATGAAGGTTCCTTCTTTTCTTAACTGTGGCACCATTGGCATTTGGGACCAGATAGCCATCCATTGTGGAAGTCTATTGTATGCATTTATGTCCCCAGCATCTACCCACTAGACATGGGGTGCTTTCCTTCCTTCACTTATGATGACCAAGATTCTCTGCAGATGAGACCACAGGGGACAAAATCTACCCTGGATGAAAACAATGACAATGTTCTGGGTCTTCTGAGCTCTCTAACGCCCTAACAATCTCCATGTCCATGGTCAGCTCTTTCTCTCAGTCCCCAAAGCCATCACCCACATGTGGTGGCTCACAACAGCCTGTGATTCCAGTGCTAGGGGATCTGACACTTTTTTCTAACCTCAGGCTCCCGCATGATGTACACAGTGCCTATACATGCACTCAGGCACACACACACACACACACACACACACACACACACACACACACACACACACACCAATTTTAAAGAGAGCAACATATGCTATAAGATTAAGGTAATAACTTAAAATGCTTAACAAGGGCTGGAGGGATGGCTCAGCCGTTAAAGGCTAGGCTCACAACCAAAATCAAAATGATTAACAAGTATATTCAACTGTTGGAAAGTTCCTTTCCTGGGCCAGTGAAATGGCTCAGCAGGTAAGAGAGCTTGCCACACAAGCTTGATTACCTGAGTTCTATTCCTGGAACTCACAAAAAGCCAGATGTGGTAGCCTGAATCTGTAATCCCAGCACTGCAGGATACAATGAGATAGGAAATGGAGACAGGAGAACTGACAGGAAACTTGTGGGCCAGACATACTGGAGGGTGCAGAACCCCGGAAATGAAAGATGGCCTCAACAAGGCAAAAGGCAAAAGCTGATTCCCTGAGGTTGCCCTCTGACCTGCAAATACACAGGAATTTTAAAAATTCCTTCTCCAGGAGGACACAGGAGACATCTCCTGATTGCTCATGGTGGACTCAGCTGACTCTTCATTTACTGACCTATGTTTTCCACAGCCCCAGGGACTGGGTAGAGCTTTTCTGCAACAGCTGACCAGTCCTTGAAGACCATCTCACCCAGCTCCTCCAGGTCTCTGTAAAATCGGACCGGAAGCCCTTTACTAATGATCTTAGCCTTGAGTTTTCCAATTTTCGTTTTTCCCTCTTGATTCTTCAGAGAAGCCATGGACACATCTTCCTCCTCACTGAAAGTCCTCAGTGAGTTCGCTGTCCGGAAGTAGAAAAACTGAAATGGAGATTCCTTCCGAAATGCTGCATGGATGATCTCGAACTCCATCAGGCTGCAGTGGGGAGTCTCCAGGACCCAAGGGTAGCCATTTTTTGCAGCAACATACAGATTTTGTTCTCCCTTGGACAAACTTTCGAAGTCCTTCACTTTGGAGAACAGGTAAGGTGAGTACTCGGAGAGGAAGTCTCCATAGTTCTGCCCTAGCAGGCAGATGAAAAAGGGAAAACAGCTGTCCACATAGTCAAGGCAAAGCTTCAGATTCTGCGAGCGGAGGCAGGAGTACTGTCGGAACAGGTTGGTGGTGAAGGACTTATGGGCCTTCACGGCTGACCACCTCAGGTCCACAGCTTTGAAGTAGGTGCCCCGGAGGCTGCAGAAGTCATTAAGTCGAGGGAAGATGATATTGGCCAAAAAGTCTCTCTCTTCCTGGAAGTCATCTAGAGTGGAGCAGACATAAGGCTGGATGCGTTTCTGGCACTTTAAGATGGGTTGACTGTTGTGTCTTGCTCCAGGCTCACTTGCCTTCTCATTCATTTCATGCAGTTTAGGGATAACATCACACTAGGAATAAAGACACCTTTTATCCTGGCCCAATTGCCAGTTTCTGCAGTTTGAGTCTTCTCCTCAATGACACTATAAACAACCAGTCAGCTTAACTAAAATCATGTCTTTGAATTGTGTTCTGATGAAGAAATGCCACTGTCCATCTAGTTTAAATAAGGGCAGAAAAGGGCAGAACAGATTTATGTTAGGATTACTGGCAGCTTGTGTCTCCCCTGACTCCCCACAAAGCTTTAGCTGAAGAACTAACAGTTCATAAGATGAATGGGGAAAAGAACCCAGGGCCTCCCTTCTCTCCCAGAGTCCCAGCCCACCTTCCCAGGTCCTCTAGCCAACCACTACTTCTGTCCCTTAGAAATATAAAAACTAAAGCAAGCTGATATGCTGACAATAAGAAAAGGAAGGCAGGTCCACAAATGGACTCTAATGTAGTTAGAAGCTGAGCCACAACAGCCAAGGAAGACTCATGATGAGGAGCCAAAGCAAGAATGAAAATAGTTATGAAGCAGAGGTCAGCACAGGAAAAACAGGCCAAAGAGCAAGACCAAGAAAGAATGTGGCTGGTGACCAAAGAAAGTCTGCATCCAGGAGCCTGATGGGGTTCTGTGGCTTTATTTTATCTTCAGTTCTAAAAGCTCACACACATTTCACTCACCTACTGGAATTTAATCCCACCAAGCTAATGGAAAACACTCCAATGATGACACAGTTATGCCTGCAAGAACTAAAAACAGGTATGAAAACTACTTCACCATATGAGCTTTTTCTCCATACAGCTTCCTTCCACACCAAACACACTTTTTAAATTATATTTATTCCTTCCACATATAGTAAAACATGTTAGAAGCATGAAACAGTTCCTAAGATCTCACAACATTTAAGTCCATGCCCTTTTCAAAAAGTATTGAACTGTATTGAACTGTCTCAATAATCCCATGAGAGAGAAACTACCACCCTACCACACAGATAAAATACCAAAAGTTTGGACAGGATAAGCACCGTGTCCACAATCATACTAGCTTTACTTATTTATTAGTAGGGGGCACATGTGTGCCACAGCCAATATGTGGAGGTCAGAGGATGACTTTAGAAAGTCAGTTCTCTTTGTCCACCGTGTGGGTTCTGGAGAAGGAGCTCAGGTCATCAAACTTGGTAGTAAGTGCCTTTACCCACTGAGACATCAGACAGGCCTAAATACCAAGATTTACCCAGAATGTGTATATTATAATGTCTCCATATTATAAAGGTAAGACTTGAAGTATGAAGAGACTGGAAATCAGTGTACAGGAAACACTTGCCCCATGAGAAGTTTTATAATAAATAAGCAATGTGGACAAGGGGTTATTTTTTGATTTCACATTTTTTTCAAAAATACTAAGAAGATGACAGAACAAACACCATGGATATTTTATTAATAGAAGTCTCATCTGTCACATAGGAAGCTAGAGTTAGATTACCAATCCTTACAAAACCAAGACAAACTAAAAACACTACCATCTTTCATTTTTCTGTGATCAGAGGCCCATTTCTGTGTGTGAAAGAGTATATGTATGAAGCATAGTTATGTGTGTGTGCAATCCTGTGTATGAGAAAGCCACAAATTTACCTTGAATATGCTTCCTTGGGTGTCATTCACCTTATTTGTGAGATAAAGTCTACCATTGGCTTAGAATTTGCCAAGGAGGTTGGTCATGGTGGCAGTGAGCCCCAGTGATCTTCCTGTTTCCATGTCCCTGATGCTAGGATTACAAGCACAGGCCACTTACAAAAATGCGTTCTAGGGAGTGAACTCCGGTCCTTGTGCTTACATGACAAGCACTTTACCAACTGAGCCATCTTCCTGGGCTTGCCCACCCCCTTCCTCATCCTCATCCTCCTCCTCTTTGGCTTCTTGAAACAGGGTACCACTCTGTTATCCTGGCTGGTCTCAAACTTGAAATTTTTTGCTCTTCTCAGTGCTGAAGCTCAGGTATACACCTCCATGTCTAGTCCAGTCTTAAGACATTACATCTATCTTACTGTAGCATCTCTAACACTTGTGATGCAGATGGGTTCAGAATAGGTCCTAGGGAGATATATGTTGTAGGTGATGCTCTTGCAGAGGACCAAAGTTCAGTTTCAAGCTCCTACATGAAAGCTCACAACCTTCTGTAACTCTAGTTCCAGAGGCGCCAATGCCATTTTCCAGCCTCTACAGGCAACATTAGGTGCACATAAACTCATGCAAGCTCATGCACATATCCATAAAAATAAATATCTTCAAGTACCAAAAATCTGTGGTTCAGTGATTTTTACTCTCTGAGAATCACTTTCAAGCAACTAAGCCAAAAGGTAAAAACTACACATGATGCAAAGATTGTTTTTGTTACTACAAACACACACACACACACACACACACACACACACACACAAAAAAAAAAAAAAAAAAAAAAAAAAGCAAGTGGCATGGTGGCGCACGCCTTTACTCCCAGCACTTGGGAGGCAGAGGCAGGTGGATCTCTGTGAATCTGAGGCCAGCCTGGTCTAAAAAGTGAGTTCCAGGATAACCAAGACTATACAGAGAAAAACACAGTCTTGAAAAACAAGGCAAAAATAAATAATGAAATAAATAAATAAAAGAGCAAGTTCTGGACATGGGTGGCACACACCTGTAGTCCCAGTACTCAGGAAATAGAAGCAGAAGGATAAAGGCCAGTGAGACCCTAATTGGAAAAACAACAGAAACTGAAACACATCACAGTATGTATACCTCAACTCCAGATCAACAGATGACACGTGAGACAATGAATGGGTGGCCTTTTAAGCTGCAACTTACTACATATCAGTACATAGTTCAGAGGTGCAGACCAGTCCTGGTTCATCTATTTCCATTTCTTCAATACTGTATATAGTTTCTTTCTTTCTTTCTTTCTTTCTTTTGATTTTTTTCGAGACAGGGTTTCTCTGTGCAGCTTTGGAGCCTATCCTGGCACTCACTCTGAAGACCAGGCTGGCCTCGAACTCACAGAGATCCGCCTGCCTCTGCCTCCCAAGTGCTGGGATTAAAGGTGTGTGCCACCAACGCCCAGCTATATAACTTCTTTCATATTGAAATTACATCTTTGTTTATTCCCACATATATATTTTTTCTAATATGAATGATTATTTTGTTTCAGCTTTTACAAAATGAAAACAAGACTTAACTGTTATAGATTCATCTTAAAAATCAATAATTTACCAGATTCTCATATTCATTTGAGACATTAAAAAAAAACTAAGATCCTAGGTATCTGGGATATATTAATAATAACTACAAAATAAAGGACTTCAGTTTTTCTTTTCTCTTTCTTTTTGTTTGTTTTTTGAGACAGGATTTCTCTGAGTAGCCCTGGTTGTCCTGGAACTGGCTTTGTAGATCAGGCTAGACTTGAACTCAGAGATCCACCTGCCTCTGACTCCTGAGTGCTGGGATTAAAGTTATGTGCCACCACCACCAGGCCAGTTTGATGAGGTTTTTTTGGCACACCCCAATATCAAGAATATTCCCATCAAAGTTCCATGGTTCTCTTTTGCTGCATTCTTCTGTGTCTTTACCCAGGTTAAATTCTGTACTTGTGCTTACAGCCATGTGTACTCCTGTAATTCTAGCTCTCTGGAGCCCTGAGTTAGAGCTAGCTAGGGCTGCATAGTGAGTTTCAGACCAGCCTGGACTAGCTAGCAAGATCTTGTCTCAGATAGATAGACAGACAGACAGACAGACAGATAGACAGATGGATAGATACATAGATGATAATATACACTTACTTATGGTACACCTCCACTGTTAATAGCTGCTCATGCTCTGAAGGGACAACCATAACTCATTGCTCACCAGTGAATTTCCAGTTCCTAGTGTAATACCTAGCACAGATCAGGACCTATATTTGCTGCATTAATAAGGGAGAAATAGAATGAGGTAGGAAGAAGAAAGGAAGGAACAAATCAATCAACCTATCATCAGTTCTCCTTGGTATCCACTCCATCCCTCAATTCTTCAATGCTCTCAAATGCCAAGTGCTTTCCTGCCTTGGTTTCCCCACAGTCATGTATATATGCATGTGTGTGTGTACATCTGATTCATATAAATATGAGGGAGCTATTCATACCCCTAACTGCATCCCCTTTGCCTATCTGCAAGACAGGGGACCAATGGCCTTAGAGCTGCTCAATAACTATGACAACAACCACAAGGTAGCCATTGACAGTAATAGCCATAAACATACAGAGTTAAAGAGACAAACTAGCCAGGAGCAGGGGCACACTCCTTTAATCCCAGCACTAGGGAGGCAGAGGCAAGTGAGTTCCAGGACAGCCAGGGTTACATAGAAAGAGGAGGAGGAGGAGGAACAGGAGGAACAGGAGGAGGAGGAGGAGGAATAGGAGGAGGAGGAGGAGGAGGAGGAGGAGGAGGAGGAGGAGGAAGAAGAAGAAGAAGAAGAAGAAGAAGAAGAAGAAGAAGAAGAAGAAGAAGAAGAAGAAGAAAGGCCTGGAGAGATGGCACAGTGGCTAAGAACACTTACTCTTGCAGAGGAACACGGTCAGTTACCCACACCCATAAGGAGGCTCACTAGGAAGCAAGAGAATCAGATCCAAAGGTAGGGAGCTTAAAAACCCCATCAAGTATAGTGCTGGGGGAAAGACCGAGCAAAATGGAAACTAGAGAGGTCACAGGTCAAAAGTCAGAACACAACATGGGGAAAATACTAGGAATTCAAAAAACCTTGTGTGTGTGTGTGTGTGTGTGTGTGTGTGTGTGTGTGTGTGTGTGTGTGTGTGTGTGTGTGTGTGTGTGTGCGCGTGCGCGCGCTCGCGCACGCGCACGCGCTCCTCTATCCCTCACTGAACCTGGAGTTTGTCATTTTGACTAAGTTGTCTGGCCAAAGAACTCTGTCTCTACCTCCACCACCCCACCTCCAGTTACAGACCAACATCTGACCATTACGCAAGTACTGAGAACCCTAACTCAGGTCATAGTGCAGGTGGAGCAATCATTTTACCCACTGAGCCTCTCCTCAGATACCCATTTATTTTACAGCGAGCTCAGTCAGCAAACACAGAAGACCGAAGTTGAGTCAGATGAGGGCCGACCACCTCTGTGTGCTTTTTTCTTCTTCTTCTTTTTCTCTCTGGGGACCATCATCTGCAGAAACTTCTACCCACAAACAGCAGCTTTATTTTGGAGGACAAATCTCATTCTCAGTTCCTCCCAGGTGCAGCCCAAATCTAGCCCCCACTGGCTGGTTAAAATGCATTCGCAGTTTCAGAACAGTTGCTTACTTGCTCGATAAAAAAGAAAAAAAAAAAAGTGGTATTGGGCTGTCAGACACAGAAACGGACATCTTTTTCTAAAAACAGAAAGCAATAAAATCCTGGTATGGGCTATACAAACACAAGCAGAGAGGCATACACCTGTGTCTTACGCTTCTCTGTGCTTCGTTACGTGTAGGTAAATCAGACAGATGTAAATAATAAGGCATCGCTACATTATGTAAACACCAAACCACGGATTCAAGATCAGCAAGTCTAAATTCCGGAAGTTGTCAAAGGGACTTTGAAACTGTCACTGAAAAGCTTGCCTTCAGGAATTTGGACGATCCGAAAACAACTCCAATTTTCTTGGAGGAAGCGGTGATGGAGCGGGTGTGTTAGAGACAGGTGCTCGTGATAGTGGAAAATTTGTTAAAATACGACTAAAGAGCTTAGAAAACATTTAGGAGTGCACAAGCTGGCGTTAGGGACTTCCCTCACCAGAAAGAGCCCTCCGCTGTCTTTCGGAAGGCGGAAAGGTGTTTCTATGAAATTACAAAGCCACAGTCCAGGCTATTTGCAAGCTCTGCGGCTTTTGCTCTCAAGTATCTACAAATGCCCTTTCCTGCTGTGGGTTAGCCTGGACTTCACGCCGCGCGGTCCTGCTGACTCACAGAGGGGATGCGGGATTTCCAAGGCGCTCCTTGGAATTCACTGGGATGTCAAAGGAACGAGTCCTTGGAGTTTCCCTCGGGGTTGGGGACCTAGGCACTCTCTACTGCAAACCAAGTCAAAGAGGTCAGGAGGCTCGGGCAGCGAAACGCCAGGTGTAGCTGAAGGCTCCACGCGCCCGCCCGGAGTGACGCACAAGAAGGCTGACCTGGAAACCAGCGTGCCACCACCGGCCAGGGCTGGCTCTCGGCACCGGACGAATAGGAAGGCTCTCCAGGTCCGCCTCTGAAAACTATGTGAATTACAGTACCGCAACAAGCACAGATCTAATCTGCAATCAGAATAATGTGGAAATCCTAAATCACTCAGGGTACATGGCCCGCAGGTACAAGACGAGAATGCGCAAAGGCCAAACTACGCCTACTGGCTCTAAGGCCAAAGACTACGATTCCCAGCATTCATAAGTCTAGTGCGTTGCATGCCGGGAATTGTAGTTTCTCACTACCATCCATACGCACCCAGGAAGAGTGTTCTACCCTTTACATATTTCCCTTTTTCGAAAAGCGATAACGAACAGAAAGGTGACGGCGAGCGTAGCGGAAACGGCTCCCAACATTACCCTCACCCCGTCGTAGACGGGAAAAGGGTAAAAAACGCGTTGTCTTAGCTACCGTTTCCCCTAGTCACGGACTAAACGTTCTGTAGGAACCGGAAGTGGTTCCCCGGGACCTCTAGGAAAAGACAGACGTGCTATGCGCTGACGTTCATTGGACGGTTTTCCTCAGAGGCCACGGCTTCCCAGGCCAGGGGGTGGCCCTGCGTGTGAGAGGCCCGCGGAGCCATGTGATTGGAGGACAGCTGCTGGCCGAGCCCAATCGGAAGGAGCCACGCTTCGGGCATCGGGCACCGCACCTGGACAGTTCCGATTGGTGGGCTGCGGTCCCCCCCGGGCGTCCCCATTGGGTGCGGGGAGTGCGTGGTGAGGTGCGATTGGTGTGTTCGTGTTTCCCGTCCCCCGCCCGCAAGCCGTGCGGTGAAAAGCAGCCCGACCTGCGCGCGGGTTAGTGGGCGGACCGCGCGGCTGGAGGTGTGAGGACCTGAGGCTCGGGGTGGGGGCGGAGGCGGCTCCTGCGACCGAAGAGGACTTGCGACTCGCCGTCCGCGCACCATGAGGGTCCTGTGGGTGTTGGGCCTCTGCTGCGTCCTGCTGACCTTCGGTGAGTGATCGGGCGGCAGCGGGTGCCCCCCCCACCTCCTGCGCGGCCGCTTCTCGAACGTTCTGGGGGCGTTGAGCCTGGGAGGGGGGCGCCAGGAGCTGCAGAGGACACAGGAACCATCTCCTGGCTCCGAAGGAGGCTGGGTTGATGATGCTTGCCCTCAGACCTCTCGGAAGAGGCGACTTGGAGCCGGGGCGTTTAAATGCCTTGCGGATGGAGCTGGAGCGCTCCCCGAAGTCTCGCTGGCGGGGCGCGGCCTCTCGGACTCTACTCCCAGGGTAGCCATGCGTAGGCCCCTCCTTAAAGGACTTTTGTCATCAGATCCGACCTTTGGCCACCCCATCCTGAGGACCCCGGCCCCTGCCCTGCGGTTCTTCGGAAGTGCGTTTCTGTTCCCTGACGCCGGGCATGCAGACGCCGGGCCTCAGGCCAGCGTCGTGGCGGTGTCCCAGTGTCCGATTCCGACGTGCTACGAGCGCAGTCCTTGACATGTTTTCGCCTTCGGGCCCGATTTCAGTTCCCCTCTGCAGAAGTTGCACAAACCCTGTTTGCATTCTGACCTGTGATAACTAGAGACCCACGTTTTAGCTTAGCCGGTGTAGAGGCCTCCACACTGTGTGCAACACGTGTGGGTGGCGATGGGGCCTGTATCACTGCCATGTTTTGAGGGAAGTGATGGCTGCCTGGTCTTACAGAGTCCACTGAGGGTCTTGAGCATTTACATTCAAACTTCAGCGCGCTAACTTGGCTTGATATTGGTTATTGAAATCAGTAATACATCATTCTTTCCATCTCCACATCTTGTATTTACCGACTGAATTTTGTTGACTTTAGCTGCTCTTGCCCTGTTGTGTGTCCTTTGTACAAAAGAGAAGAAGCAATAGTGTTTGAGAGCTTTAACTTTTTTCCTCAGGGTTTGTTAGAGCTGACGACGAAGTCGATGTGGATGGTACAGTAGAAGAGGACCTGGGTAAAAGCAGAGAAGGCTCAAGGACAGATGATGAAGTTGTGCAGAGGTCGGTGCAATTGAAACTATGCTGATAAGCCCTGGAAGTCTGGGACACAGTGGCTGCTATTCTTCCTTCTCCAGACTAAGGAAGAGCTAGTGCATATTAAGTTAGTTGCTAATGATACAAAGTAATCAGACATTTCTGGGAGTACCCAGTTATCTGCACATAGAAGTATCTCCTTAGTCTGCCACTAGGAATGACTACTGGTTGGATGGGTACTGGGGATAAGCCTAGCATCTCAGGTTCTAAAAACAGAAAACTGGTAGTGACTCTGCAGGACATATAGCTAGTGCTGGGAACTCTCTTAAGAACTGACATAAGGGGCTGGAGAGATGGCTCAGCAGTTAAGAGCACTGACTGCTCTTCCAGAGGTCCTGAGTTCAATTCCCAGCAACCACATGGTGGCTCACAACCATCGGTTATGAGATCTGGTGCCCTCTTCCCTCTTCTGGTGTGCAGATATACATGGAAGCAGAATGTTATAAACAAAATCTTTAAAAAAAAAAAAAAAAAGAACTGACATAAAACTTGAAATTTGTGTTGTTCATTTGTGTGAATGATCTGTTGGGAATTAGTGACAGTGTTTGATGTGAGAACATGCAGTGGGGGGTAGCTGGCCTTATTTTTCTGGGAATTTTAAGAACTCTTGCCAACTGAGTGGTAAATAGCCCATTACTGTAATAAAGATAAGCCTGTGTGTTAATGGTATTTTATAAAGGCTTCATTTTTACCCTCTAATAAGACAGCTTCAGAGGCTGCTGACACTGAGTC
Source organism: Cricetulus griseus (assembly GCF_003668045.3). Lineage (NCBI taxonomy): Eukaryota > Metazoa > Chordata > Mammalia > Rodentia > Cricetidae > Cricetulus > Cricetulus griseus. Next base: position 152,717,958 of record NW_023276806.1, on the reverse strand, counting down.
CTGACTAGAGCCTTTAAAAATGAAAACTTAAGTATTTGCTTATCTAATCTGATTCCCTTAGAGAGGAAGAAGCTATTCAGCTGGATGGGTTAAACGCGTCACAGATAAGAGAGCTCAGAGAAAAGTCTGAAAAGTTTGCCTTCCAAGCAGAAGTTAACAGGATGATGAAACTTATCATCAATTCTTTGTACAAAAATAAAGAGGTGAGTGGAGTATCACGAGGTTAGGACAGCAGCAAGTATCCCTGTGGTTGCGCTTGTGTCCTCTCCTAGTGGAGTAGAAAGATTGAAATATGCAATAGGAATGAATGACGATTGCTCCTGGCTATACTGGGGAAGGAGGGGAGTAGACATTTTCCCAGTCTTGCATCTTAGCTCACAGTAAGGTGAGCTAAGTAAGGTGAGCTAAGTAAGGTGCCTGCTGACTGAAGGGCAACTACACCTGGCTTTTTATGAAGACAGTAAAGCCATCTTTGTAGTGACTCTGCAGGATCATAAAGAGCTTGTCTTTTCATGTTTCTGAGGAGAAATGAGGAATTTGGCATAAATACCAGCATCTCACTGTGCCAGAAGATTAATCCTGGTATATCAATCTGACTTCCTTCTAGATTTTCCTGAGAGAACTGATTTCAAATGCTTCTGATGCTTTGGACAAGATAAGGCTCATCTCACTAACTGATGAAAATGCACTTGCTGGAAATGAAGAGTTAACAGTCAAGATTAAGGTAAGCTTAAATGAACTGTTTGCTTTTTTTAAAGGTACTCAAAAGCCAGGCACTCTTATCAGTTGGATCCGATGGGATATTCTGCTGTGAAAAGTAACGTGCTAGTCACAGTGGGTTTGGCTGGAAGTCCTCAGGCTGTTTTGGGGACAAATCTGACTTGGCCTATTTTTATTAGGCTTGTTAGAACACAGTCATACTAGTTATATTATAAATCCTTTTGTCAGCAATGGTAGTAACCACTGTGACCTGGCCCTTTAGGAGAATGTAGCCAAGTCCTGGGCTTAAATCATTCTACAGGCTGACTGAGCAGCCATCTGGAGTATCTCTGGTTACCATGGTGTAAAGGGTCGCACACCAATTAAAGGCTCAGCCTGAAAGTCACATTCACAACTCCCACTTGCAACTTCACCAGGCAGAAATAATCACATGGCCAGGGGATGGATGCATGCACAGTCCAACTAGGCTCCTGGAGACAGCCAGGACTATTTAATGAAGAACATTAATAGTCATGGATCCCTAAATCAGGCATCATTCAAATGCAGTCCTTTTGTTTTCTGTGAAATTGGTTTTCTGGAATTTTATCTTCAAAATGTTTTATTTGCATTAGTATCTGTTCTTTGACATTTAAACCAGTCTCTGCCTGTTTTTCTTAAATGCACTGCACTTAAAAGTATAAAAAAACATGATTTTAGGGTGTACTTTTGAAAAATGCCATAAAGTAGACTATGGAGTAGTATATCTATCTAAAGTTAAGGTAGTCCAAGATGGTAATTTCCCCGTATAGAACCTGGCTTTGGCATAATGTGAACATTAAGGAGACTTAACTGGTTCTTGTCTTGATTTTAGTGTGATAAAGAGAAAAACCTGCTGCATGTCACAGACACTGGTGTAGGAATGACCAGAGAGGAGTTGGTTAAAAACCTTGGTACCATAGCCAAATCTGGAACGAGCGAGTTTTTAAACAAAATGACAGAGGCACAAGAAGATGGTCAGTCAACTTCTGAACTGATCGGCCAGTTTGGTGTCGGTTTTTATTCTGCCTTCCTTGTAGCAGATAAGGTCATTGTCACATCAAAACACAACAACGATACCCAGCACATCTGGGAATCTGATTCCAACGAATTCTCTGTAATTGCTGACCCAAGAGGAAACACACTAGGAAGGGGGACAACAATCACGTAAGTATTAGTGATTCTGACACTAATTAATAGAATGAGGAACCTGATTGTCTCGTTCTGGCTTTCTAAGCATGTGGTTTATTGTGGGCCCTGACTTCCTTGCCCATAAAATGAGGAATTGCTGTCACATTGGAAGGAAGACTTGAGATGTGCAGGGGTCTAGGTACAAAAAGTTAACGATTGCTGTTGTCAGGGAGCACAGATAGGGAGAAGCTGATGGAAGACCTCACAAAAGAGGTGGCTGTGGGTTTTCTAGATTAGAGAAGGAGGTCGAGGTATTCAGAGAAGCCTGGAGACAGGCAGGAAGGGGTGATGTGTTCACAGGTATAAAGGACTTCCTCACAGTTGCTGATGGGAGTTCTGCCCCCCCCCCCTTTTTTTTTTTTTTTTGAGACAGGGTTTCTCTGTGGCTTTGGAGGCTGTCCTGTCCTGGAACTAGCTCTTGTAGACCAGGCTGGTCTGTTCCCTATTTTTAAATAGTCATGTTTTGTAGTGAATGTTGGGGTGGGGTAAAGAGAACAAATAATCAGAGAATGTGCCAGATGTTCATGAACCAAGAGACTGGCAAGATTATCTGGTTAATAACTCTGGCCAGATACATTGGGACAGTTTCCTAGCATAGTGATTAATTACTAAAGCAAATGAAACTATACAACAGGTCCGATTTCCTTTTTTCAAGTCCTACATTACCAGTCACCCATTTGAATGTCAAATATGGGTTGGGGTTATGGTGGAAAATAGGACAGATGTAGTCCTATGCTTTCACACAGTGAAAAGCAAGCTTATTAGAGTATGCGAAATAACTTAGGAGTGACAAGCAAGAAAGGATGCTAAAGGCAGCCTGCATTTTCAGGAGGAGTTGTCAAAAAGACTTTGTGCAAGACTGACATTAGCTTTACATACTCTAGACAGCAAGCAGTCTGTTTGAAGGCTCCAGAAGCAATACAGGATGACTAAAAGGAAAAAAGTAGAAAAGACATCAGCCAATTCAGTTTTGTAGTATCTCTGTTCTCATCCCTAATTGAGCTCTCTAACTCTTAGAAGAGATCTGTGAGAACTAAGTGATAAGGTCAGACAACTTGCATCTGGTAAATGTTGCTGGTTGTTACTGTTTTCTTTCCACTGCATCCCTTCTGCTCACTTATTGCTTTATAAGTTCGTAGCTTTTAAAGTCAGATTTGCCTGCTCACATCATACCCTACTCAACTCCTAAAGGTTTAGTCTTCAAGAGTGTGTAGAGAGGAGAAAGACACAGGTAATAAAATGAATGCCCTGGCACACAGTGCAGCATCTTAAAAAGTATAGAGTCACTTTGTGTCTGCCTGGGATTGACTTTAGGAACCCCTGCAGGTACCCAGGTGGAATGGATGAAGAGTTTCTTGTCTAACATGGCATTATATTTGCATAGAACCTGTATTCATGCCCTCCCATATTGTTCTAAGTCACCCTTGGTTACTCACAGTTTTAGTGCAGTGTGAGTGCTGCCTGAGTGGTTAACAAGAAAAGCCATACATAAATGACCTTACAGGCCTGGCTGTAGACCAGGTCAGCAGCACTGGTTGCCTCTGCTGGTGCGAGCCACAGTCTGAAAGGCTAACCGCTTCCTGAATGTGTCTCAGCACAGCTACTGTTTGGGATTTTGTTGTTGTTGTTTTGTTTTTTCTTCTGTCCCAGGAATATAACTCAGGTCTTGAGGCTTGGAGGCAAGCACCTTTGTCTGCTCTGTCCTCTTGTCGGTCTTACAATTGACTGAATGCTTGTACATCTAAGCAGCAGCTTCCATTTGCAGCAGTAACTTTCCATACCACCAAGGCAGAGTATATGTGATCATCTCAAAAGCTTACACCATATCCTGTTTGTAGTAGGAGCCTCTAAATAGTGAGGCCTTTAACAACAACCACCCCCCCCCAACACACACACACACACACACACACACACACACACACACACACACACACACACACACACACACAGACAGAGGTTTCCTCTGTGTAGCCCTGGCTTAGACTAGGCTGGCCTCAAATTCTCAAAGATCTGCCTGCCTCTGCCACCATGCCCCAAGAGGCTTTTACTTTCTGCCAGGTGAATCTGCTGTGTTTGCAGTCTACTATGACTTGTTTTTGGTGGGTGGGGGAGAGTTAGAAAAATAAGCATTTCTAAACTAGCACTGCTCCAGTAGAGCTTTATAATGCTAGGATGATGAGTGCATGCTGCTGTGCCCAGTTTTTTACATGGTGCTGGGGGTCAGACTCAGGTCTTCATGCTCGCACAGCAAGCGCTGTACTGTTTTTATTTAGGAATACTTAGTCTTTGGTTTCTACAATGACAGTATACAACTATGAAAGTGAAGATAATTGTCTCTCAAATGTCTCACTGCTTTCTCACCTTGAGAAATGAAAATTCCCAATGTAATCAGAGTTTTGTTTTCTAATGAAAGCATTGGTGTCCACCTGGGGGAATACAGGGTGGTGTCCCTTCCCACCCCCATAGGTTATATTTAGCTCACAGCCCTCTGAAGGAGGGGGCGAGTCTTACTGTGAGTGTCAAGGGGTTACACAGAACTGCTGGCTGTTATTACCCACTAGCCAGTCTGGGCAAGCTGTGTCTAAATGGCTTGTTCTCCTTTCAGTCTTGTCTTAAAAGAAGAAGCCTCTGATTACCTTGAATTGGACACAATTAAGAATCTTGTCAGAAAGTATTCTCAGTTCATCAACTTTCCCATCTACGTGTGGAGCAGCAAGGTGAGTCTGGATCAAGGCCATATATAACCTTGTCACACACAAATCAGTATTAAGCCAGCAAGCTTAACCATAACTGTACTTTGTGCATCAACAGACCGAGACCGTGGAGGAGCCCCTGGAAGAAGATGAAGCAGCCAAAGAAGAGAAGGAAGAATCTGATGATGAAGCTGCAGTAGAGGAGGAGGAGGAAGAAAAGAAACCAAAAACTAAGAAAGTAAGCCTGGCTCCTCAGATATATGTTAGGGTCTGTGGGAGGAAAGCTTCCCATAAGTACAGACTCAAGAAGCTTCATTCTCTTAAAACATTGTTTTTATTCTGTGTGTACGGGTGGTTTGCCTGCTTGTATATTTATGCACCACTGTGTGTGTGGTACTCATGGAGGCCAGAAGAGGGCATTGGATCCTCTGGAACTAGTGTTAGCAAGGGTTGTGAGCTACCATGGGATGCTGAGAATCTAACTTCCAGTCAGTGCTCATCACTGAGCCATCTCTCCAGCCCTAGAAGCTTCATTCTGGGGTATGTATGTTTGTTTTGGATGGTTGATTGGACTTTTTGAAACTGAGTCTCATGTAGTTTTGGCATCCTCCTGCCTCCCCAGTGCTGCGTGACTATTAAAGGTATCATTACCATGCATGGCATGAGGCTTCATTTTTAAGTAGCAAATTCTCTGCAAAAACCTTCTGACTCTTTGTATTATTTAAGTCTACCTTCTGTAGTCTGAATTTAAAAAAAAAAAAGATTTGTTTATTTATTTATTACTTATATAGTGATCTATCTGCATGTATCCCTGCAGGCCGGAAAAGGGCACCAGATGTTGTGAGCCATCATGTGGTTGTTGGGAATTGAACTCAGGACCTCTAGAAGACCAGCTAGTGTTCTTAACTACTGAATTTTAAAATCCTGGAAGCTTTCTATGTCCTCTTAGCATGTTGTGATAAATATCAAGCTATTTCCTTAGCTGGGTTAGGTGGCAGAGGGTAGAAGTATTTCCAAAAATTGAGTTTATGATGTTGGCTACTTTCCTTCTAATGTTAAATACAGGCTGTAAATGCTAAGTGAAAGACTGCTTTTAGCCTGTAATCCCCACACTTGAGAGGCTGAGGCAAGAGGTTCTTGGTTTGATGCCAATCTGGGCCACATAACCAGAATTTATCTCTAAAAGAATCAGATCCTTTGCCAGGCAGTGGTGGTGCATGCCTTTAATCCCAGCACTCAGGAGGCAGAGGCAGGCAGATCTCTGAGTTCAAGGACAGCCTCTTCTACTGAGTGAGCCCCAGGACAGCCTCCAAAGCTACACAGAGAAACCTTGTCTCAAACTCCCTCCCCCCCAAAAAAAGAAGAAGGGGTGAGGGGACCAGAACCTTGCCTTTAAGAATGCTTTCAGGAGGACCCATATTAGATAACAAATTATGATCACATGTAGGTTAACCATTGAGTACTAAAAGAAACTTACCAAATATCTTAACTTTAGGTTGAAAAAACTGTTTGGGATTGGGAACTTATGAATGATATCAAACCAATATGGCAGAGACCATCCAAGGAGGTAGAAGAAGATGAGTACAAAGCTTTCTACAAATCATTTTCAAAGGTAAATTCTGTATTAAGAGTTCTCTAGTTTTAGGTTATTAATGTGTTATACAAAATTATCAGCATATTTGTGTTAATTTAAATATGGTATGTGACAATAAGATTGTCCCTCTTTTTCCCAATAAGATAATACAAAAAGTTTATGACAATCATGTATCTATTGCAAGAGTATGGAGGACAACAGTCATATATCAAATTTAAATTCATTTTCCTGACTTTGTAATCAAAATCATATTCAAATTTGACATGAGCCTTGGAGATTGATGTCTGGTTAAGACTAGTCTTTGAGAGTAATTCATTCCAGGGCACAACATCTTTGTTAATGAAGCAGTACAGAATCCAACAGTTGATCCAAACTTTTTAACCATATACATATATTTATATACATTTATTTATATGTATGTGAAATGAGTCATCTGCAGGTCTCACTAGATGACTGAGAGATGTGTTATAGGCCTATTAAGAGACGCTTACATGGGTAGGCATTTAGTTTCCAACATAAAACAGGATATAAGTTACTGAATGGCTTTTTATGTGATCTTGAAAGAGTTTGCTCATGACATCAAACGTTGTCAGTCATGTATTTAAGATACTACTAAATATGTGTTTCTCTAGGATATTTTGGGTTTTTTGTTTTGTTTTTTTACTGGCCCATTATTTTGAATTCTAAGAATATAAACTAGAATTAAGATTGCTTCTACTTATTGTTTCCCTAAACAAGATTTTGTGCAGATAGAATGTGTTGAAGACCTTGGCATGTCATGAAATTTTAATGTTTGACACTGTCATCACCCTTCCTGGGATTAACAGTGGTGTTTTTTTAGCAGTCCTCATCCAAAAAAGCCTCACCTAGTCAGAATTAAGTCATTTCTCTGGGTACTGCCTTCCACACCGTTCTGTTTTGACCTGGTATTGGTCCATCTCTGTTAAATGCTTGTAGGTGTGATAACATGCTATAGCCTTAGTACTGCTTTTTCCTGTGACGTGAATAACAAGGTACTTTTCCACAGGAAAGTGATGACCCCATGGCTTATATCCACTTTACTGCAGAAGGGGAAGTCACCTTCAAATCAATATTATTTGTGCCCACATCTGCTCCTCGTGGTCTGTTTGATGAGTATGGATCCAAGAAGAGCGATTATATTAAGGTAGGTGGACTTTCAAGTATTGTAAACTAAGTTAAAAACTTCAAAGTGTGATGTCCAGAAGGTAACTCTGTTTTGGTTCCCCTCAGCTCTATGTGCGCCGAGTATTCATCACCGATGACTTCCATGATATGATGCCCAAGTACCTTAATTTTGTCAAAGGTGTTGTAAGTATCTGAAAATGTAGTCATTAGAGTGGGTAGGAGTCCAGCACTATTGGATTTTTTGGTATGGAGTTGTTTCTGTTGTTCAGTGGCCGTTTTGCTATTTGCAGGTGGATTCAGATGATCTCCCCCTTAATGTTTCCCGTGAGACTCTTCAGCAACATAAACTGCTCAAGGTAAGGACTTTGGTTGAGGTGAAAATGTTCTGTGAGTGGAGCAACTAGATTTTGTGCCTAGGCTGGTCTTTGACTATCCAAAAGAACTTCAGGCACAACAGTGCTCCCTATAATCTCAGCAGCTCAAAGGAAAAAGCAGAAAGGTCATGCTAGTCATACCAGGGTTTATTAGCAGTTTGAGGCCACCCTACTTGTTAGATCCCCTCTCAAAAAGGGAACTTCTTTCACTCTGGGTCTCAGAGCAGACACGCTGTCCCAACACTTTAATACAGTTTCAGCCAATTGAAAGACAGGGAACATACACGCCTACTATCTGGTCCACAGTCAGAGGTCATACCACATGCCAGACCTTTCAGTAAGCCTTTTCCCACCAGTATCGAAGAAGTTAGAAGAATAGGTGGGGTTTGGTTTGGTAAATATCAATCATTTTGTCAAAATATCAAAATTATAGAATACTAACATTAAAAACACTTGTCAATAATTCTAACTCAGTCTGATGTAGGAGTGCCCTGTCAGTTTCCTGTCCCTTAGTCAGTGGCAGTAGTGTGGCTATTCTGCTGTCTCAGTCACTGTTTTCCTAGTCTCTTACATTTGCAAAGGGTTAAGACGAACTCTCCTAACCAGATTTCCATTTTCCTTAGGTGATAAGGAAGAAGCTCGTCCGTAAAACTCTGGACATGATCAAGAAGATTGCAGATGAGAAGTACAATGATACTTTCTGGAAAGAGTTTGGCACCAACATCAAGCTTGGTGTGATTGAGGACCACTCAAATCGGACGCGGCTTGCTAAACTTCTTAGGTTCCAGTCTTCTCATCACTCAACTGACATTACTAGTTTAGACCAGTATGTGGAAAGAATGAAGGAGAAGCAGGACAAAATCTACTTCATGGCTGGGTCAAGCAGGAAAGAGGTGAGAAGTGGTGCAGCTGGAATAGTTAGGCAGCCGCTAGGGGGCACTTACTCAAGTCCTTGTCTCATACTCATTGTCCTTGTTAATGCTGTGAAGACACAGCTAATATATATGCCAAGGCAGAAATTGAAAAAACACTTCTTTAATTTTGTAGGCCGAATCTTCTCCATTTGTTGAGAGGCTTCTGAAGAAGGGCTATGAGGTTATTTACCTCACAGAGCCTGTGGATGAATACTGCATTCAGGCTCTTCCCGAGTTTGATGGGAAGAGGTTCCAGAATGTTGCCAAAGAAGGAGTGAAGTTTGATGAGAGCGAGAAAACGAAGGAAAACCGGGAAGCAACAGAGAAGGAGTTTGAGCCCCTGCTCAACTGGATGAAAGACAAGGCCCTTAAGGACAAGGTACTTTGCAGCAGGCAGGCTTGTTAAATTCTACACTTAAGAGTTATCCACAAGCTCAGTCTACACCTGGTTTCTCTGTAACCACTCAATAGCACTTGTGTAGCCTCAGGTACTCAAGAATAACAACAGGAAATTCACTGCAGCTCAGTGACACCCTTATCTGTTGTGCTTAAGACCCTGGGTTTGAACCTCAGCACCACAAAAAAAAAGTGAATAGTACAATTTAATGCCATTTAATACAGGTGGAGTGAGTGCAACTTACAGAAGTTTCCTGTTACAATACTGATTTTTATACTACGATTTTTACAGGTTTAAGTTTAAATTGTAGCTGAAAAAAAACAAAAACAGGTTAAATGAGTGTTACTCAGGGATTCCAGAATCAGAATGCCTCTGCCTATAATCTGGAGTGATGAATGCATTGCCTACCTGCTGATACTCACTTGTGTCTAAATGTTTCTCATCCTAAGATTGAAAAGGCTGTGGTATCTCAGCGTCTCACGGAATCTCCTTGTGCTCTTGTGGCCAGCCAGTATGGATGGTCTGGCAACATGGAGAGGATTATGAAGGCACAAGCATACCAAACGGGCAAGGACATCTCTACAAAGTAAGTAACTGGGGAAGTCCCTAACCACGTGCCAGCTCTTGCGCTTTTATGTGCAAATGTAATTTTTTAAAAAAATCTGTTACATGTATCATCCTTATTTTTTCTTTGGGTTAAGAATAAGGTCCACAGGCTGGGCAGTGGTAGCATACACCTTTAATCCCAGCACTGATCTACAGAGTTCTGTCCAGGACAGCCACAACTACACTGAGCAACCTTGTTCTTGGGGTGGTGGTGGGGTAATAATGTCCACTTTTATATTGTGACTCACAGTGTTTTTTTGTTTGGTTTTTCAAAACAGGATTTCTCTGTGTAACAACTTGGTTGTCCTAAAACTCACTTTGTAGACCAAACTCAGAGATCCACCATGCCTGGCTCTCTAAGACCAGGGGTATCTGGTCAAAGATTCATTGGTGTATCTTTTATCCAACATTGTAATGCCATTTAAAACATAACTATCAGTTTCAGAAAAGTTACTGTGCAATTCAGCACTGACTGCATTTAGACTGTTAGCTCCTGTCCTTGTGACAACCATATTGTCAGAGTGACTAATAAAAGTTGTACCCCTTATTAAGCCCTAAGCAGATGTGTGCCTGGGACTTACAGAAATGGTTGAAGTCACCAGAAAAATGGTAATGAGCATGAATACAGAACACTGCAAACTTTTCATTGGTGTTAATTAAAAGAGTGAACTTTTAGGGACCCACACTGGTGAAGAAATCATGGAGATTATGTACTTAAGCGGCACCCATCACTGTATGACTCAGTTAGGGTATTAGAGAATAAGACAGTAAACCAGTTCGTTAATCCAGCAGAACTTGGTTACTTGGGACTCATCATTAGTTTCTTTTATTTCATTATTTTACCTAACCATGATCACCCCCTGGTAAAGGAAGCAATAGTTTTTTTCCTCTGTAATTAAAGCTGGAATGCAGTAGGCATGTGAACCCTAAAATTGGTGTCTTAACTAATGTTCATTTTGTCCCTGAACAGTTACTATGCAAGTCAGAAGAAAACATTTGAAATTAATCCCAGACATCCGCTGATCAGAGACATGCTTAGGAGGGTTAAGGTGAGTGATGATGTAGTCACTCTGTTTAAACTGGACTGCTTTGTAACTTTTAATATTAATTGACTGTACCTTCTATCAGGAAGATGAAGATGACAAGACTGTCTTGGATCTTGCTGTAGTTTTGTTTGAAACAGCAACACTTCGGTCAGGATATCTTCTACCAGACACCAAGGCATATGGAGATAGAATAGAGAGAATGCTTCGCCTCAGCTTAAACATTGACCCTGAAGCACAGGTTTGTGCCCTTGGCTCTTCCACAAGGTTTTTTTTGCTTTGTTTTGTTTTTTGATTTTTCGAGACAGGGTTTCTCTGTGTAGCTTTGGAGCCTATCCTGGCACTCGCTGTGGAGACCAGGCTGGCCTCAAACTCACAGAGATCCGTCTGCCTCTGTCTCCCAAGTGCTGGAATTAAAGGCGTGCGCCACCAATGCCCGGCCTTCTTCCGCAAGTTTTAAGAACAATTGTCTTCCAGTTAAGTGATAGTGCTTTAGAATTGTGTTTAGTTTTTACTCTTAGTAATAATTTATTCCATGTCAACCCTTACGAGTGATGACATCACCCACCTATGAAATGGAGAAATCCCTGTCTTCCTTTCTGATAGTTTCCCTATTGTAAAGATTTACTAGTTCTTATTAAAACACCCATTAGGATCTTAAACATTTTAAGAACAAAATGAAAATAGATGGAAGCATTTACCAGGTTCATGAATGTCGCCATTAGGTAGAAGAAGAACCGGAAGAAGAGCCTGAAGACACCACAGAAGACACAGAACAAGACGAGGAGGAAGAAGTGGATGCAGGCACAGAAGAAGAAGAAGAGGAACAGGAAACAGCAAAGGTATGAGCGAGAGCTGGGCTCGACTGAGTTCTTCCCACATGGTGCAACATGAGGCTAGTAAATAGGCTTCCTAATAGCTAGTTACACAGGAGTAAATCCATGTTTTATTCCTTTGTTTTATCCAACCATTCACAAGATCTTTTTAAGTGGATACATACACGCACGCACGCACGCACTGGCACACACTCTAGCACTGGAAACAGTTGGCCCTGAGGAAGGAGGTGAGATAGGGTCTCTATATAGTCCTGTGCCTTTGCCTCAAAGTGCTACGATTAAAGATGTACATTACCTAGTACATGCCTAGAAAACATTAGGTAGTTTTAAGTTTTGATAATTAAATTTAAGCATTGATCTTGGTGGGTTCTGAATTATTTTGGCCAGTAAGCAACTACAAACAAAACAGTAAAAAGTTTAAATTTGAGCCTTTCTGTAAGGTAGGGTTAGTGGTAATTTGTAAATGTCTTCTGATTTTTGTTTTCACAGGAATCTACAGCAGAAAAAGATGAGTTATAAATTATCCTCTCACCACAGATCCTGTGTGGAGAGGGAATGTGAAATTTTAAAGTCGTTTCTTTTCAGAGAGACTTGTTTGGATGCTCCCCCAGCCTCCTTCTCCCCTGCACTGTAAAATGTTGGGATTGTGGGTTACAGGAAGAAGTGGGTTTTTTAGTTGAATTTTTGTTTTGTTTTGTTTTTTAACATTCCTCATGAATGTAAATTTGTACTATTTAACTGACTATTGGTGTAAAATCTTGTCATGTGTATAAAATAAAAAGATCCCAAATACCCACTGCCTGTTTTTATAACACACAGCAGGGATTCTGTGATGCTTTTGTTTTCTTCAAAAGAATAACTAGTTCCTTCATGTTTGGTGTTTTTCAAATCGTATTTTACTGGACAAATTGAAATACATGGAAATGATTCCCCTTCCAGAGGTCAGAACATAATCTTTTTGAACGTGGGCTAGACTTTGTGACAACCTTCCAGCATACAGGCAGGAAGTGTAAAGGTCATGAGAAACTTAAAATTGAGAAGTCCTCACAGGTTAGAGGAAGTTGGCTGGAAACTGGGAAAGGCTATTAGATGGGTAGTGGGCATCAAGTGGATACCAAAAGGTAAAATATAGTGAAGTCCACGGTGTAAGTAACTTGCCTATGTTTTTTGTTTTGAGGCATGCTCTTACAAGCCATGTAATTCCAGCTGGCCTAGAACTCTGCTTGCCTCCTGAGTGCTAGGATTAAAGGTATGCATACCATGGTAATTTGATGTTAGCTGAGCAAGGTAGTACACTTGAGACAGGAGTTCAAGGCCAGCAAGACATAGCCAGTGCCAGGACTAAATAGACCCTGTCGGAATTTTTTAAATGTGTATTTTGCTTTGCATGTGTACCTAGTATACATGGAAGCAAGGCAGGCAGATCTTGAATTCAAGGTCATCTGAATCTACTTAGTAGGTTCTAAGACCAGACAAGGTTACTAGTGAGACCCTGTCTCAAAAAACTCAGCTTCAGAGCCCTAGTCTACTCCTTAGGGCAGGCTTACAAAGACTTCATTCGGCTAGGACTAGAGAAAGGACTGCAGACAATTTGTTGCCACAGAACCCACCTGGTGGCTGAAAACCCACATTCCAGGGGCCTACCTGCCTTCCTTGTATATTGCACACATGTCCACACATGCAATTTGTGTAAAATTAACCTAGGGGCTGGAAAGATGGTTCAATGGTTAAGTAGTACTGACTACTACTCTTCAGAGGACCCAGGTTCAGTCCTCATTCAAGCGGCCTCACAACCATTTGTAGCTGCAGTCCAGAGTATCTGATGCCCTCTCCTGGTTCTCAGGGAATTCTGCATGTACGTGGTGCACAGACAAACATGCAGGCAATGCATTCATGCATAAAAATCTTTTTAAAAAGTCAATTGTATAAATTACTTTTGTTCTATATTTATAGATTGAGCAAAATCTTGAAACAAGTTCATTTCCTACAGCTGATGTAGGAAACTACGTGGCAAGAAATGTGTTACCACAGTTCTGAAGGACCAAATGTGTAGTCCAGTATGATGAGCAGAGTCTTGTTCTTTCCTCTTGTGGGCTTTGGTTGGAGGCCTAAGACACTTGGTGTTCTTGTCTTGCAGTTCAACACTCCAGTCCCTGCCTCTGTCTTCACAATGTCCTCCCTGCATTTCTTCATGACATTAAGACATATCCTACAGTCACATTCACAGGCTCTTGAGGATTGAGGTCAACATTTTTTTAGTGACACAATTTAATTTAGCACATTCATTTAAGATTTTATCACATTCTTACATGTATAAAGAAAATGACTTTAATTTGCTTTCTCAAATTTGGGGGATTAAAGCACCTTGACAAGCTAAGTCACTAATGTTGCAATTCCATTAGGCATACAACTCCAAAGAACTAGAAATATTTTATAGTTTAGTACAAACATTACTTTTCAATGTTTAGACCCTATAAGCATTATCACTGACTTTTATTGTATGTAATTTATAACTTGCCTTTATCATGAAGCTCATTCCGAGAATTAAGAATCATAGTGGCAAGAGACATTGTAAATACTCTTAACTCTTGTGATACTGAAGAGAAACATCTTCCCAATCAAATGTAAAAGCTGAGGCTTCTGCAGTTAAGTGTGGTCATAGATACCTGCAATTCTACCATTCCGGAAGTGGATCAGCATAGGCTACACAGAAACCTTGTTGCAGTGGCCTGTGGATCCCTGTCATCTGGAGGCCAGCCTGACCTACAGAGTGAGTTCCAGGTGAGCCAAGAATGCATAGTGAGACTAGAAAATACTGACTGACTCTTAATACTTTAAGTTCAACTTTATCAGTTCCGGTCAACCAGCATTTGTTTTCAGATTAGATGTTTAAGAAGTAGTTTAAATTTAAATACATTTAAAAATATGTATGTAAAATAATCTCAGCATTCCTGGCAGAGTTGCATCTTGAAGTTTCTACTGCTGTGAAACCTGAGGTTTGTGGTGTTTCTCTTTCAGTCCCAAAAGCTCCGTTCTGAGTTCTCCAGGCTTTGGGGGAATTTCAGGTATTGTCTACAAAAATAAAAACAAGAGCCATAAAACAGTTGCTACCACATTAAGACAACAGTTGAATGTGATCTGAAAAGCTTGAGAAAGAACAAGAAGCCCTGTGCATGCTATTTAACAACAGACCACTATAAGGACCCCTGTATATTTATGATTAAATCATCTGAGAATGTCTTAAGTCCTTCAGTATTCACAGGGGTAAACCCAATTAACTCAATTTCAAATGAGAATTTCACCATCTGGGAATTCATTCCTGCACTACCTACTGGCTCTCTACCATGCACCAGGGCCAGAAAATAACAAATGGTAATTATCATATTTAAAACATATGAAGTAGCCATCATGTAAAATGCATAAATAGATGAACAAAGCATGCACGATTCTGCTTTTGAGGAAAGCAGAAAGAAATGCATGGGGTGCAGCATGTGTATGTCTCAAGTTTGAATCCCAGCACCACAAAAGAAAAAGAAAAAAAAAAAAAACAATGGTTTTCGGTACAGTATGATCAAAGCTACGAGTCTATCACAATAAAATTTTAATCTTTTCACTGCCCCCCAAAAAACTCTCTTCCCATATGCTTTCCCCCACAAGCCACTTTTGTCCACATATATTTGCCCACCATATATCATGTAGTCTTTTGTGACTCAATCCTTTCATTTTGCATGTTTTCAGGTTTCATCCATGTAGGGTCACTGAATGACATTCCCCTATGTAGATGAACCATGTTTTATACTCATCAGACATCTGCATTGTTCCTACCTATGAACATGTACAAGATCAAACAAATTAATATGATGACTTACATCTTGGTGTTTGTTGGGAGAAACCTAGAATGAGAATTGCTGGAACATACACTGAGGAACTGCCAGCCAGACTGGGTTTCAAAGCAGCTGCATGATTTTATATGCCCCAGATACATGAGGGTTCAAATTTCTCCCTATCTTTGAAGTTGTTGTTTTATTTTTTTCATTTAGAAACAATCATTTTACATATTAATCCCCCTCCCATACCAATTGTTTTATTATGGCCATCTAATCAGTGGTTCTGATTGCATTTCTTAGTGTTAATGATAACTTTTCACAGGCTTATTGGTTGCAATGATGTCTGAACACAGGTACAAAGGAGGATGATGAAACAATCTTGCAGGCATCTAGGAGTGTTTCAGGTTGATGGGATCACAAGGGCAGAGGACCTGAGGCATGACTGTGCCTTCATGTTCAAGGAAAAGCATCGTGACATCTGATGTAGCATTCAAGAAGTTGGAAGGCTAGTTGATGTTGATGGGAAGTGGAAGGGACATGGAGATTGCACTGGCCTTCACTTTGGGGGCGTTTTGAGGACAACATGACCTGATTCAAGGACAAAAAGATAGTGATGAGAGCTCTGTTGAGAAGAGACCAGGAAAAGCAAGTGGACCATCTTCTGATGGTCAGAAAGCTGTTATTCTTTTGCTTAAATTAGAAATAAAGAAGAGGTGCCCAAGATGAGACATGAGACTAAGAGACATATTAACCAGTTTATTATAGGCCCGGCAGAGTAGAGAGACTAAGAAGAAGAACAGGGTTAATGGCTGACTGCCACGGCCGGTCACCATAGAGAGGCAGAGAGAGTGTAAGAGAAGAGGCAGAAAGAAGAGAAGGAGGGCAGGGAGAGTGTAGGTGGGAGAAAAGAGAAGAGAAGAGAAGAGAAGAGCGTAAATGGGCAGGGGTCTGTCTTTTAAAGGGGTCCTTTGCGTGCAGACTTAGTTCCCATGGAACCCTGGGCTGACCAGGGTACTGCCTAAGTGGATTCCACCAGGTAACACAGGCAGGCCAGCATAATGTCTGAACCTTTCAAAAGCTATCTTAACTGCGAAGGAGATAATGGATGCTGGCCTGAACAGGGTAGGCAGGAGGTGGACGTATCTTTCAGGTTCACCCAATGGGATTTGTTGAGGCATGCAGTGAGAGAATTAGGGTGACTCCTGGGTGTCAGTCTAAATAACTAAAGGAGTACAGCTGTCACTTCTGCTGTCCTCATGACTCATGATGGACAACTGAAACAAAGCATCCTTAACAGTTGCCCCCAAAGTCAACACTGAGTGCCAACCCTGGGCAGCCATCATAGTCTCTCCTCTGCTCTCCCCCTAAACTTTTTAGGTGTTGTAGCAATGGTGGCTGGAATGATTCCAAAAGACTGGGTAGGCAAAAGACATAAATTCCTTAAATACGGGCTGGAAAGATTGCTCAGAGGTTAAGAGCACTGACTGCTCTTCCAGAAGTCCTGAAATCAATTCCCAGAAACCACATGGTGGCTCACAGCCACCTATAATGAGATCTGGTGCCCTCTTCTGGCCTGCAGGCATACATGCAGGCAGAACACTGTACGCTTAATAAATCTTTTAAAATTTTCCTTAAATATTCTAAAAACATACAGTATCCTAAAGCAGCCAGCCACCTCGGCCTGTAAGGCTATCAGTAAAGATGCTATACTGCCAACGTTACCACCCAACTAGACTGAGATGGGACTGGTTTTTGTGTTACTTTCTCTCAGAGTACAGGTAGCTGCTTGTAAAAACCCTTGTACACCTCCAATAGTAATGAGATAAATCAGGTCAACCTCACTGGGTTAAATTCTGGGCACCACTTCCTTGGTAAAGAGGTGTTGGTAACTATCCCAGCAGAAGATAAGACACAAAACTGCATTTTCGTGGGAGGTTCTTGCCACTTGCTGTCTCCACTAGGTTTCGTGACCCTTCACTATCTCCCCCGCCCGGGCGCCCCGGGACAGGGTTTCTCTGTGTGCCACCAGCTGTCCTGGAACTTGCTCTGTAGACCAGGCTGGCTCACTATAACTCTTAAAGAGAGACAGTCTTAAGTGTTGACAGTGAGCTGCTACAGCACTGTTTATCCAAACACTGTGAACGATCTAAACGCCAAGAGAGACTGAGCAAACGGACAGATAGAATGTGGGGCGTGGGTCCGGGGAAGGGCACGAGCCCCACAGCACTCACCAGGTCAGGCCGGTAGTACCAGTGCACCACCTGGGCCCCGGCGCACATGGCCAGGAGGCTGGAGGAGAGCATTTTCAAGTAGGCGGACCAGGGCACGCCCCCAGGCATGGTGCAGAGCTGGCAGGGAAGGAAAGGGGACACGCGTTAGAGCGTGGGTAGCTCTTAGACCGCGCGGCCGCTGAGACACTCGGGGTGCTAGAAGAGGCGGAGCCGCAACGCCGGCCTTCGGGGTACGCGCAACCCAGGAGGTGAAAGGTGGTTGCTCGCCCCTTCAGCCTCTCAGGATGCAGCTACTGCCCCTGGCGTCTGACCCCCCACCACGCGACCGGAAGACAGTACCGGGGAGTGCACAGGCCCAGGGCGACCGGAGGTTCCCGCACGGTACGGAGCGGACCGCCAGGGGCCGGACCCAAAGTGCAAAGGCCCGGCGCCGCGCCGGAGAGGAAAGCGAGGGAAATGAGCGCGCGTGCGCATTCGTGTGTTTCTGCCAGCAGTGAGGCGCAGGGTTTTTATTTTTCTGCTTTTGTTTTGTCTTGACCGTTTCCACGCCTTAGCCATCCTGCTCCTGGTCACTGCCCCATCCTGTCGCATGCCGTCCCTGGCCGCTGTGTTGTTTACGGCATCACTTCTCCTTTCCCACAAAGGAAACGGCCGTGGTGAGGAGGAGGCGGGGCTCGCAGCTGAGTTCCCGGGTTCTCCTGGCAGAACTCACAATCCAGAGCAGCGTTTCTCAGTTTGCGGACCGAGATCCCTTGGGTGGATCCAGGGGTGCCATATTTCCATTATAATTCTTAACAGCAAAATTACAGTTAGGGAGTAGCAATGAAATGATTTTACGGTGGGGGTCACAACACTAGGAAGGCTTGAGAAGCGCTGCTCTAGAGAGGTTCAAAGGTTATTCTCCCTAGTCCTGAAGGTCTTTGGTACCTTTCATAGAGCCACGCCCAAGCACGGTGCCTTCCAGACAAGGTGTTACTGGAAAAGAGACCAACAATCTACGTTAATCTATGAGTGTTTTTAAAGATCGTGCTTTGATTGTGAACTCATTTTTGTTAAGCAAACTGCAAGAATTAATTGTGAAGCATTTAAGCGGCGTTGTGTATCATGAATCTTGAGAACATTTTTACAACTTTGGGCCGGAGAATGGCTCAACGAGTGAGGAGGTTTGTTGCTAAACTTGACTAATTTTGCTTCCCTGTCCATACACGGTAGAAAAGGAGAGCCAACTCCATGAATTATTCTCTTACACACACACACACACACACACACACACACACACACACACACACACACACATTTTCTTTTTCATGTTGTAAGGCCCTGTATCCGATAAGGACACCCCAAGCAAGACCAAGTTGTCAGCACCAAGGGGATTTCGATTTCTTTGCCCCAGAGGGAAGAGAATAAAAGACAAAGACAGATGATAGAAGATGAGGAAGGGGAAAGAAACAAGGAAGTTGTCGTAGGGATGTTTGTCGGGGAGGGGGAAGAACAACACGGACTGATGGGCTGACAAAGGGCTGGGGGTGGAATCTAGCCCTTAGGCAAATGGTGGTTTACAAAGGGAAAGGGGACCCCCCTCCTGGGTTAGGATAAGTTGGTTTGTTTTTATTGGTCATGCTAATTAGATATGCCAAAGGGGACCTTTACCTTGGTCACCAGATGAGAGAGAGAGAGAGAGAGAGAGCGAGAGAGAGAGAGAGAGAGAGAGAGAGAGAGACTTTTAATTTTAAATAAATTCCAAATTTATTAAACCCCACCCTTTTTTGAGACAAGGTCCCTCTATGTAGTTCTGGCTGTCCAGGAATTCGATATGTAGACCAGACTGGCCTCAAAACTCAGAGATCTCCCTGCCTCTGCCTCCTGTAAGACTCCCCCCCCCCCAAAGCTCAGGCCTCTGGGATCTTAGCCCAGGACCTCGGTCACCCCAATCACCAGGCAGATTCGAAAGCTTGATGCGAACTGCATGAGGCTTTATTGTTTAACAAGCTAACCCCATGTTAGCTCGGGTCTTTCATCCACCTGCCATGGCGGATGGCTAGAAAAGACAGCTCAAAGCGGCTGCATAGAGAAATTGTTATGTGGTAGTCACCAGAGAAGACTGCTTGGACATGGGTTTAAGCCAATAGAAAGTCTTTATTAGCATTTTCACCTAATTTGAAATTTCTGTATTGTAGGTCCAAAGATTGAAATGAACAGCAGCGTGCACCACCACTGCCTCTTGGCTTTTTTCTAAAATGTTCTAGAATGAAAGACACATGGAGCACAAAGCCAGGTCGAATCTGCCTGGTGATTGGGGTGACCGAGGTCCTGGGCTGAGATCCCGGAGGCCTGAGCTTTGGGGGGGAGGGGGAGTCTTACAGGAGGCAGAGGCAGGGAGATCTCTTTGAGTTTTGAGGCCAGTCTGGTCTATATCGAATTCCTGGACAGCCAGAACTACATAGAGGGACCTTGTCACAGGAGAAATCTTAGTAAATTGACAAACGACCCTCTGTTGTGGCCCAATCTAGGCAAGTCTAACTCATACCCATGTTTTTCATCATATAACCTGAAGAAACAGGGAAGCCTATCACTAGAAGAGTTGTCTGAGTCCGTCTTTATGACGGACATAAAGAAACAAAAATCCACTCTGAGAATCATCAGAAGCCAAGTGTGGTGGTGCGTGCTGTAATCCCAGTCAGTATTCAAGAGACTGAAGCAGGAGTGCCTTAGGTTGAGGCCAGCCTGCTGCTGGAAAGTAGAAGTGGATTTGGTGTGTAAGACTGAGGGAAGCCCTGATGCATCCAGTGTCATAGATTTCAAGGGTTAGTGTTTGTCCATCTACAAAGAGCCTCTTACAGATTAACAGAGGCCCAAAAGAGAGTGGCCTCCTAACTCTTATTTCTGATTCCAAACAGAAATGGCCCACGCCCATCACAGAAACTGACAATAAAGGCCGTTTTCTTGTTGTTTTGGTTAAGGTACCGTTTTTTGGTTTATTTATCATTGTTGTGCCAGGTTCTTGGAGCCCCAGACCAACCCAAGGAGCCAACACCGCTGATGTAAAAGCAAAGGTTTCTTTTTATTGTTCAAGCTGGCCAGGCTGATCTCACTCCATGGTGGGGAAATGAGATGCTAACCAGTGAAAAAGAGCTTTTAAAGGAGAAGACCATTAAGATTGAAGGCCAAATTTCAGATAGTTACTTAAGGTTATACAAAGTACATAGTAAAACAGTAACTATATATTTTAAACAAGATACATTTGAGTAGGATAACACAGGGCACAGGGTTGCAGGGTTACAGAGTCACAAGGTCTGTCAGTTATCCCCTGGGCAGAGGGATCTTCACAACCTTACAACCAGCAATTAGCAGACATAGGAATGTTGACACTAGTGGTGGACAGTCACCTCCCCTTCTTTGAGAGTTGGGCTCAGGTGCCAGCCACAGCATTCCCAGTCATTAGAAGTTCCCTTTTCAGGGTCCAAGTTTATAAATTTCATTAATTTTTGTTCCTTCAATCATTATTATTACTGTTTTGGCTTTTCAAGACAGCATAGCCTTGGCTGTCCTGGAACTCACTCTGTAGATTAGGCTAGCCTTGAACTCAGATCCACCTGCTTTTGTCTCCTGAAAATGACAGGCAGAGTTTTCAATATGCACAAAATCTGGGTGGAAAGACATGAACTTGCCACCAGGCATCACGGTCCACCTACACATCGCAAAGGCCAGCGCCCCTAACCCACACCCAACCGGAAACTCAGCCCACAAAAGCTGACGTCAGCGGGGCGCTCCCACTCCACCTCTTGGTCCTCCACGTTTCCCAAAAGGCTAGGCGGGGGACCTGTACCCCGAGATGGGGACGCCATTGGCAGGGCCCACGTCACGTGACGGCCAGGCAGCGAGCCTCCTCGGAGGGGACGGAAGTGCGCCTGATGAGGTAGCGGCGTGGGAGGGGCCGAGGCCAGCACCGTCCGTCCGCCGGCCGCCTCGACTGTGCGGTGAGTCCCCGCGCCGAGCGGCAGAGCGGGCGCCCGTGGCCCGGCAGCAGCGGCCGCACCCTCAGTGGCGCCGCCATGGACGCGGAGGGCGCGCGCAGGTAACACGGACGCTCGGCTGGGCCCGGCCGGGCCGCGGCTCGCACAAAGGCCGGCCTGCGCGTGCGCAGTGGGGCCCGCGCCCCCTCCTCTGCCCCCCCCCCAGCCCGAGCGCAGGACCCGGGCCTCCAGCTTTAAAAGGCGGTGTGCGCGCCAGCCGTGACGCCCGGTGGAGGCTCTGGCTGTGAAGTGTGTGTGTATAACACGCAAGGAAGGCGGTCAAGAGATGGTCCCTTTCCGGTGGCCCTGGGACGGTCTGTAACACCGTCCCTTAGGGGTGCTGAGGATGTCAGGGAGTGTTGCCAAAGTTTAGGTTTGGAAATCTAGACTCTTGACGGAGAGCGAAATTAAGAAAAACATAAGATGGCAGGGTCTTCTCAGGAATGCGGACTTACTGTTAGGCCTGGTGAAGAATTAGCGTGCCTCCCAGTAGCCAATGGACACTGAACTTAGGCAATGCATTCTGTCTTCAGCCCGCTTCCCCTCTCGACAGCTGTGCCATCGTAAGTACATCTCTATGAGCAGGTTAATGGGAGTGAAATGAAAGTCTGGTTTACAACTGAGAGAGTCAAGGGTACCCTGCAGAAGGTCTCTACTGACAGGGCACTCTGTTCCTCAACAGTTTACCAACTGCAGGGTGCCAGAGACCAGGCAGTGACCAGTGTCCCAGCCCAACTTTCAAGGGGGAGAAGGGGTTGTAGAACTGACAGATTGAACCAGAGTCTACATACATAAATGCTGAATGGATGGAATAGTGAATCGTAACAAAACGAGGCATAGTCTCATAGGAAAGTGCAAGGAAAAAAGACAGTAATGCATATGGGCAGTTTTCATATAATAGGTTGTGTGCTTGGTCTCTGGAAGGAAGGTAACTGCTCAGTTTCATGCTGATGCTGTATTTGGAGTTTTTGAAGTGTGTGTGTGCTTAAGTGCACGTGGGCACACACACATACTCCTAGCCAAGACCAAAGAGTTTGATGTCATATTATTCAGGTGATGTTAAAATGAACCTGGATAATTATTATTATTTGAGAGGATGTGGTTAGGGATTGAGTCCAGGGCCTCTAGTTTAATGCTAGGCAAACACCTTGCCACAGAGTCATGTCCCCCAGCCATCTTCTTGCTTTTTGTTTTGAAAGGTCTTGCTGTATTGCCTGGCTAGCCTTCACTCTGTAAGCTTAGAAGGAACTTGCATTTATGAGCTTTCTGCCTCAGCCTCCCAAATGGCGGGGATTATGGGCCTGGTTTGAACTGGAAATTCTGATTAGTCCTAAGCCTTTGTGCTCTCTGCCTGTAGTAGCTAATGCACAGGTAAGTATACGCTCTATGTAGGACTGTCGAAGCAACTTGTATGTGGTGTCCCTTCACAGTCCACATTACCAGCTCCCTAGAGCTCAGAGTTCACCTCATTAGCACAGGTCATTGTTTTGTGGGTATTCTGTTAAGTAAGATGACGAAAGGTATCTAGAAAATGGCAACCTAGTCTGGTAAAATAACTGAAAACTAAAGAAGTTTCTCATCGTTTCTAGAGAAATCCTTAAAGATTTAAAACACAGCAGATCTGAGTTGTATTAACTATGCTTTTTTTTTTTTATCTTTGAGACAGTCTTGCTTTGTCTCTGTCTCCCAAGTGTACAATGTGGTTATTTTCCGTAGATGTCTTAATTAGAGAGAGTGTGTGTGTGTGTGTGTGTGTGTGTGTGTGTGTGTTGGAAGACCACAGACAGCTGTAGGAACCAGTCCTGGGAACAGGAGAGGGGTGGAGAAAGAGTCTTAGAGAAGACAGCAGCAGCCTGAGAAGGAAAGAGGCTGTGTGAAGCAGTTGAGGGAACAGGTAAGGGAAGAAAAGAGAACGGGACATTTTCATCAAGCTTTTAAGTTTCACACAGAATGGAAGGTCTGGAACCTGTCATAGTTCATCACTGTCAACTTGGAGTCTCCTAGAAGACACACCTCCAGATCTGTCCTTCGGATGTTCCCAAGGAAGTTCAGCTGAGGGGCTGCCCTGACTGTGGTGGTACTTATTGTCAGTAGTCAGTTGCCTGAGGACTTGCCCTTTCAGACCCCTGCTCAGTGAAGCTGGATCTTGGACTACACTGCACAAAAGAATACCAGGATGAGAAAGAGCAAAGCAGGTTTAGTAAGCTTGTCAGGCAGTGGTGAGGAATAGAAAGTAAGTGCTTATTTATTATTTTACTTTCAGCATTTTACTGTGTGCACATGCACTCACTCCTCCATATGTGTGTGCAAGTGTGCCCGGCACCACAGCCCCAGTACAGAGATCAGAGAACAATTCACTGGAGTGTGTTTTCTCCTTCCACTCAGGTATCAGTCCTGGTGGCAAGTACCTTTGCCTGCTGAACCATGTCCCTGGCCCAAGCATGGTGGGGTGGTGCTTAGTTTAAAAGGATAGCACACACCTAAGACATGGGTATGGCTTCTCAAGAGGACAAGTCCACAGGTGTCTTCGGTGGCTATATATAAAAGTCTATGTCCAGAGTGCATTGCTCAAGGGATATAGTTTACTGCAAGACTAAATAAAAAAAGGATAACACTTGTCTTAATTACTGTTCTATTGCTGTGAAGAGAGACCATGACCAACTTTTATAAAAGAAAGCATTTAACTGGGAGCTAGCTTACGCTTTCAGAGTTACTCCATCATGATACTGGAGCAGTAGCTGAGAGCTTTGTGTCCTGAACTGAAAACAGCAGACAGAAAGAGATGCTGAGCCTGCTGTGGGCTCAGAGCCCACCCCCAGTAGCATGCCTCCTACTCCTTCCCAAACAGTTCATCAACTGGGAACTAAGCATGCAAATATAGAAGCCTATGTGAGCCATTATCATCCAAACCACAGCACTGGCTTGTGTTCCTCAAAGAATTTCCCTTGTAGGGAAGTGGTTTTCTGAGGTGTGCTACTTAGATTTAAAGATGAGAGGAGTATAATACAATCACACTCAAGGCCACAAACACTCTGGGCCTGACCAGATCAGACATGCCTATAATGCCAATACTTGGGAAATAAAAACAGGAGCATCAGGAGTTCAAGTTCATCTTGAGCTATGTAGAATTGAGGCCAGCTGGGACTACATGAGACCTTGTCTCAAACAACAAAAACCCACATGAAAATATTTTAAATCTATATCAGTTTTTCTGTAGTTTTACATAATGCCAATTAACTTAGCTACATAATTTTCTCATGTTTATGACAATAATTTATTGTGTCATAATTTGAGAACATATTTAAATTATTTATAAATATAAAAATATTTAAAGAAATAAAAGTTGGGGATGGAGAGATAGTTTAACGGTTAAGAGGACCTGGATTTGATTCCCAGCACCTATATGGTGACTCACAACTATCATAACTTCAGTTCCAGGGGCTCTGACTCCCTCTTCTGACTTCCACAAGCACTGTGTGCACATGCTGCACATATGGGCAGATAGTACTCTTGCACATAAAATTAACCTTTAAAATTATTGTGTGGGGGCTGGAGAGATGGCTTAGAGGTTAAGAGCACTTACTGCTCTTCCAGAGGTCCTGAGTTCAATTCCCAACAACCACATGGGGCTCACAACCATCTATAATGAGATCTGGTGCCTTCTTCTGGCCTGCAGACATACATGCAGGAGGAATGATGTATACGTAATAAATAAATCTTTAAAAAATAAATAATAAAATTATTGTGTGGGGGAGGTGTGTACTTGTTTGTTTTAAAGAAATAAACTTTAAAGAGATAGCTAATATATTTCCTCACTGGTGCGGAACCTTCTGTCCTGTGGCTCTTGGAGACAAAGTGCCTATTCTTGGGATTGGGCCCTGTTGTCTTTGAGCATGCAGCCCTCTAGACTGGCCTCTTACGGGCGATCTGTTATCCTGTATTTCTGTGCTGAGGAACTGAACTTGATTTCAGGATTGAACAGGCAGGGGAGTCTAGGCAGTACTGCTTACGAGCCCTTTCTAGGGCTTCTGTGATAGCTCTGGGTTCAGAGCAGGGACTGAGAAGCAGTGACCAGCATCCAGAGTATTTCTCATCACTTTCATCAGGTGTGCTTGCCAGCAGGAAGTCTCAAGGCAAATAGTGCTCTCAAATAAGCTAAACTACAGAAAGGCATTCCTCCCAGGGGAGTAATAACGGCCCAAGGGAGCAGAGCTCATACAGCAAGGTAATGAGGGGAAATCTGTTGTTACATTTTGGGGAGTGGTTGTTGGAGACAAGATTTCTCTGTGTAACCCCGAATATCCTGGAATTCTGTAAACCAGGCTGGCCTGTACTCAGAGATCTGCCTGACTCTGTTGCTGGAGTGTTGGGTTTAAAGGTGTGTGCCACCACTGCCTACCAGTTAAAAGTTAACTTTTAAGTTGGCCATTTTACTGAGATGAGACTTAATTACAGAATTGGCTCATTTGACCTTTGCCTTTTTATTAATGTGTGTTTGTGGCCAAATGAGAGTGTGTGCACCATCTCTGTGCAGGTGTGCATGGAGTTCTGGAAAAGGGTGTCCAGTCCCCTGCAACTAGAGTTACAGGAGATTGGGAACTGCTGATGTGGGTACTGGGAACGAGCCTGGACCCTTGAGAGCAGTGAGCTCTCTGCACTGTCTCTCCAGCCCTTATCTCTTCCTTTGTGAGCGTCTTTCTTTCCCCAAAAGACACCGAGAAAGAGAGCTGCTAAGCAGAGCATCTTGCCACAGAAATCATAGCTTTGGCAGGGCATTGGTGGTGCACGCCTTTAATCCCAGCACTCGGGAGGCAGAGGCATGCGGGTCTCTGTGAATTCATGGCCAGCCTGGTCTCCAGAGCGAGTGCCAGGATAGGCTTCAAAGCCACAGAGAAACCCTGTCTTGAAAAACCAAAAAAAAAAAAAAAAAAAAAAAAAATCATAGCTTTTCCAGATAGTAAACTCCATTTTTACATTTTCCATGTTTTTCTGAATGCATTCTCCACTTGGTGCCATTATTTGATACTGCTGCAGTCTGTTTCATGCTGATGGCAGTTTGAGACATTGGTTTTAGGTCACTATAGAAAGGCTTTTGGGCCGGGCAGTGGTAGCACTCTCCTTTAATCCCAGCACTCAGGAGGCAGAGTCAGTCCGATCTCTGAGTTCATTAGAGGACAGCCTGGTCTACAGAACAAGTTCCAGGATAGCTAGGGCTACACAGAGAAACATTATCTTGGGGGAAAAGACGAGAGGGTGAAGGAGATGCAGACTTCTAGAAGTAGCTT
Organism: Cricetulus griseus; assembly: GCF_003668045.3. Lineage (NCBI taxonomy): Eukaryota > Metazoa > Chordata > Mammalia > Rodentia > Cricetidae > Cricetulus > Cricetulus griseus. The sequence goes on along the minus strand of NW_023276806.1, from coordinate 152,691,073 downwards.
CCTTTAAAGGCTTGGGTTTGGAGTGGGTTTTGGTTGGTTGCTTGATTTCTCTTGTATGAGTCTCTCTGTAACTAGAACCTGCTGTCTTGCTTTCATCTCGGCCAGGCTTGGGGGTGATGGGTGCGCATCCCCATGCCCAGCAAGGTCTGTATGCTTTACTTTTAATAAGTGTACAGTTAGAAGTCTTTGTTTCTTAGCTTAAACAGATACTTATAAAATAGTCCACTTCTACTGTGCAGAAAACAGCAAGCAACAACTAAATCAGAAAGCCAACAATAATAAAACCAAGTTCAGTGGATGCATTAAAAAAAACAAAAACAAAAAAAACAAAACACAAACAGCCAGGCAGTGGTGGCACACACTTTTAATCTCAACATTTGGGAGGCATAGGCAGGTGGATCTCCAAGTTCAAGGACAGCCAGGCATATTCAGAAGTCCTGTCTGAGGATGTGGGGGAGACCTCAGTTGCTCTGTTAGGATGGGGAAATCTTTGTGCCAAGATGGGGAGTAGGGCTTATGGGGATATGAAATTGCATTTGTGAGTATTTTTAATTCCTATGGAGTGAAAGTTCTTCAAGTCTACCACAAAGTTCATGTGATCTTGTTTCACAAAAATATAGGCAACTTGACAGAACTGGCAGGTTTTAACATTTGTGTGGTGTCCTTGGTAAGGGTCTGGGAGAAGTGCACTGGGGAGTAGATCTTCCTTCTCGCCAATTATCTTTGAATAATGACTACTGTTGGCTATAAATACTTACTTGGGTTCTGAAGATTCTTTGTACACTGGATCATTTAAACTCACAACTTATACCCAACTGTCCTTTCAGCTATTCTCTGGAGCAAGTTCAAGCTTTTTATTCATTTCCATTTCAACAAATGATGGCTGAAGCTCCCAATATGGCAGTCACGACTGAAGAGCAGATGCCAGCAGAAGCTCCTGCCCAGGAACCTGTACCAGGTAGTTCTTAGCATGCTGGTTTAAAGCCATGGCTTCGTCCCTGAATGCCTCCTCCCCTGGTAAAGCAGTAAACAGATGTTCCTCATCTGCACACCAAATGCTGCACAGGGGCACAGGTGGCTACCTGAGACCTTACAGCACTAGCATCTAAATTGGTCCAAGGGCTCAGAGGAAGCAGAACACGAACACAGGAGCTCTGAAAGTGGAGGTAGAACGACATCCCATGAACAACAGAGAAGACAAGGCACCGGCTGAGGGAAGAGTTGAGGCCTGGCAGCAGACCCCTGAGTGGTTGTGTGGCTCCTGGAGTATAGATGGAAATGGTGGGAGATGGGGCAGTCAGGCTGTGTTGACCCTAAGGAGCACACTCTATTCCCAAAGTTATAGAGAGCTGCAGTGTTGAGAGGATGGGAGCAAAGAAGTGACTTCAGTGGGCATTTTAAAAGTCAGTCTGGAGGATATTCTAGGAGCAAGACAGGCTTGAAGGCAGGGAGTAGATTAGAGACTATTTATATAAGCTGGGGAAGATATGAAGAATATTGAAGAACATGGAGAAAGTTGGGAAATACTCAAGGTAGAGGACATGTCTACCATTAATATAGTTCATGTAGATGCTGAGGGAGAAGGAGAAACCTGAAAGTACCCATTGTGGTCCTTTACATGATTGTAAAGATATACTTGAGGCTGGGTGACATTATATTTATGCTATGTGTGCTTACCTGCTGTGTGTCTGTGCACATGTGTGCCTGGTGCCCACAGAGACCAGAAGAGGGCATCATATCCCTAGAACTGGAGTTACAGAGAGTTGAGCTGCCATGTGAGTCCTGGAAGTTGAGCTCAGGTCCTCTGGAAGAACAGCAATGTGCTCTTAACCACTGAGCAATATTCCCAGCTCTGAGTGACATTTTTAAGAAGTGTGGTTTTGTTTTTGTTTTTTTTTTAATGTGTATGGGTGTTTTATGTGCATGTCTGTGCACTACTTGTATGTCTGGTGCCTTCAGAGGCTAGAAGAGGGTGTGAAATCTCTTGGAACTGGAGTTGTAGATGGTTGTAAACTGCTGTGTGAGTGCTGTGTCCTCTGCAAGAGCAGCCAGTGCTCTTAAGCACTGAGTCATCTCTCCAGCTCCAAGAAAGGGGTTTGTGCACAGTTCTAAAGGTTTGGTGGCTTAGCACCATCATGTGCTTAGCTCTGGGAAGCCCTGGTGACAGTCGGCACCACAGTGACAGAAGTTCATGTAAGAGAGAGAGACAGGAAGTCACAAAGACAGGGTCTGATAGTGCCTTCTCGGGGCGTTCCCCCAGTTAACCCCAGGGCCTTACCTGGCTCCACTTCCTAACAGTTCCATACCTCCCAGGAAGGCTACCGTGGGACGAAGCATCAAACACAGGAACTTTGGGTGGACAAACTCAAGCATTGTTCAAAGCATTCTTAGATTTCTGACACAGAGTTGGTTGCAGGAAGTGCCACACACTGAGATAAGGAATTAGAAGAAAAGCCAGATAGATTAAGGAGAGGTGGAGGTGGGGTAGCAGTAGCAGAATTTACATGAGGAATGTGTGCAGAGTTGGTTTATAATTTCAGGGCTGTGCCTAATTTATTGTCTCACTTCTGTGTTTGCAGACGTGGGGCACTAGGGCTTCCCCAGCTGCTAGGCTGTGGTGGTAAGGAGGCTTGAAGCAGCCCTCTAGGCTTGGTTGGGAAAATACATAGTAGATAAATGGGGCAGAAGCCTGAGAAAACGGGAAAGCTTTGAGAGAGAGAAAGGTGAGGAATCAAGGGTTCCTGTTGTGTCATTTCTACCTGGCAGTCCTGACAGCCAAGTGTCTCTTGACAATGCTAATGTCACCTGAGTCTCAGAGGATTCTGTCATGTACTGATAGACTTCCTGTAAAGTGGTCCATAGATCCCCGGGGAAACCAAGAAGCCCAGTGACATTGTATAGAAAATCAGTCTGTTACTATCTTGTGTGCCTAGACAGAGAGGAAAAGGAGGTGAACACATTGTAGAGACCAGTGTTGGGAAATTCAAGGCCATAACTGGGATCACATAACATGGGTGCTCATAGGGTGACTGCTGTGGAATCTCCTGAGTTTCTAAGTTAAGGTTTTCCATAGCCATGTTCTGGAAATCACTGTGTTTCAGAGGCTCCAAACAGAAGAAAAAGAAAAGCCAGAGCATCAGAACCCAAGGACCCAGTGGAACCCAAAAAAACTGCCGGGCCAAAAAAATCTGGCAAGTCGACAAAGTCAAAAGAAAAACAAGAAAAAATTACAGACACATTTAAAGTGAAAAGAAAAGTAGACCGTTTCAACGGTGTTTCTGAAGCTGAGCTTTTGACCAAGACCCTTCCTGATATTTTGACCTTCAATCTGGACATTGTGATTGTAAGAATTTTTGTCCTTGTTGGCAGTAAATATCACTAGAGCATTAACTGAGTGTTCCTCACAAGTAGCATGCTACTGAAAAGGTTTCTGAGATTGGGGCTGCCTGGGTTCAAACCTTCCAACAAGGAAAGGCCCTGGGCAAAACTCCATCCTGTAGTTTTATCACTAATGAACATGTGACTGCCTCCCTCCCAGGGTTGCACTTGAATGAAATAACCCATGTGAACCACTTAGGTTGCAGGATAGTTGGTAGTACTCTGGAGTGATTTTGCTTTTGATATTTTGAGATACACTCTATGTAACCCTGGCTGGTCTCAAACTTGCAACAATCCCAGGTGCCTCTGACTCTGTTACAAGCCCAAGCCACCACATCCAGCCTGATAGTACTAAATCTGAGCTTGTGTCTGCAACTGTAAGGAACACTAGAGCCTAATGAACATCAGTGTACAGTTGTGTAGATATCATGTAGAAGAAATTACTGTTTGGGAGGCCGACAGGACATGGCTGAGACTGGCTGCTGGAAGGCCTGCCTCTTTCCTGACTGATGGCAGCCTGCCTCTGTAGGAGGCCCAGCTGGTGTTTGAAAACGGCAGCAAATAACAGAAAAGAGTTTCTATATGCTGCAGCAATTATAATCAGTTCTATTTATCTACGGTTCCTATCCGTTTACCTACCACTCCTGTATAAAAGCACTAAGGCTTAAGCCTGACTTTTTTTTTTCTCTTAAATCAGATTTATTTATTATATATACAGTGTTCTACCTGCATGTATGCCTAATCACCATAAGAGGACACCAACTCCCATTATATATAGTTGTGAGCCACCATGTGGTGGGAATTGAATTCAGGTTCTCTGGAAGAGCAGCAATGCTCTTAACCACTGAGCCATCTCTCCAGCCCTCTTTTTTTTTTTTTTTTAAGCATGTAATAATTGTGCAATAGGCTTCATTGTGTTTCATACATGTATATATACATGTATATGATGTACTTTGTTTGTATTCACTGTCCAGTTACCTTCTCATCTTTCCTTCCTTGATCTTTTTTTCTTATTAAATAGTCTACCCTTTTTTCTTTCTTTTTCTGTTTTTTTTTTTTTTTGAGACAGGGTTTCTCTGGGTAGTCCTGGCTGTCTGTCCTACAACTCTCTCTGTAGACCAGGCTGGCCTCGAACTCAGAGATCCACCTGCCTCTGCCTCTCTAAAGGCATGCTCCACCACAGCCTGGCTTTCTTTTTTTTTTTCTTTCTTTCTTTTTATTTTTTTTGTCATTATTCTCTCATATTTTATCCAGACCACAGTTTCCTCTCCCACCCCTCCCTGCACTCTCTCCCCCACCTCTGCTTTTTCCCAGATCCACCCCATCTCTGCCTCCCCTCAGAAAAGAGCAGGCCTCCTGGGGAATTCAAGAAAACATGGCATAAGCTACAATAGACTAGGCACATCACATCTAGGCTAGACAAAGCAACACAGTATAGGAGGGAAAGGGTACCCCACAAGTAGGCAAAAGAGTTAGAGACAGCCCCTGCTCATTTTTTTATAGAGAATTTTTTTCAGAAAAACACAAAGTAATTTAGTATACTGCGTAGTGCAGGGGTGTGGGAGTGACAGGCAACTTGCCTTTCATCCGGATTTTGCATATGAACCAAAATGTGATATTTGTGTGTGTTGTTAAGCCCTATTTCTAAAGATAAAACTGTTTAATTATTTTGTTTTATAGATTGGCATTAACCCTGGATTAATGGCTGCTTACAAAGGGCATCATTACCCTGGACCTGGAAATCATTTCTGTAAGTGTCTACTTTTTACGTTACTTTAGAATGAAATATTTTTATTAGGATTAATAGGCTGATTTTATGAGAATGATACAAATAAAATAGACTTATTTGGCATGCCTCTGAGTCTATACATGACAATCAAGTATCTGAAGTGGTATTTCATTGTTTACATTTGGTACAGTAAGTATCAGAAGGCATGGAAAAGTACTTTCTGATGTTTTTTGTGGAGCTGGGGATCAAACACTGAGCATGCTAAGCATATACTCTATAACTGGCTAACTGCCATATCTTCTCTTTGCTCAAAATGTTTTCAAGGTTTTACAGATTTATTTATTATTGTTAACTACTTTTTTAAAAAAGTATTGAGACAGAGTCTCTTTATGTAATTCTGACTATTCAGGAACTATACAGTAGTTGGCTTGAACTCACAGAGAGATACCCCTGCCTTTGCCTCCCAAGTGCTGGGATTAAAGGTGTGTGGCACCATGCCTGGCTTTGATTTTTTTTAAGAGGGGTGTGTGTGTGTGTGTGTGTGTGTGTGTGTGTGTGTGTATGTATGTATGTATCCCATAGATACAGTAATAATAGTACTTTACTGTGACAGTGTGGACCAGTGGTTCTCAACCTGTATGTATGTCGAGACCCCTTTGCCAAACCTCTGTATCCAAAAATATTTACATCATGATTCATAACAGTGGAAAAATTACGATTATGAAGTAGCAATGAAGATAATTTTATGGTTGCATGGGGTCACCATAATGTGAAGAACTGTAAGAAAGAGTTGTAACATTAGGAAGTTGAGAACCACTGGTGTAGACGAAAGTGTGGGTGTTCCCAGATTTTTGTGTTGTTAACTTGGAGAGATGAAAAGTATTGGTTGTGGAGATAGAGAGATTGCTCAGAGGTTAAGAACATTGGCTGTTTGATTCCCAGCACCCATATGGTGGCTTACCACTGCCTGTAACTAAGGTTCTAGGGGACCTGATGCCCTGTTTTGGCACCGACACCACATATGGTCCACAACACCCATTGTGGTTGTTTTTCTTTTCTTTTTTTTTCTTTCTTTCTTTTTTTTTTTTTTGGTCAATGTGACACAAGCTCAAAGTAATATGGTAAGAGGGAACCTCAGCTAAGAAAATGCCGCCATTTTCTTGACTAATGATTGCTGTGGGAAGGTCCACTCGCTGAAGGTGCTCCCACCCTGGGCAGGTGGTCCTGAGTTGTGTAAGGAAGTGGTCTGAGCAAGGCAGTAGGGAGCGTCCTCCATGGCCTCTGCATCACTTCCTGCCCTGACTTCTTTCATTGATGGAGTGTGACCTGAGAGATGTAAATTGAAATAAACGCATTCCTCCACAGATTGCATTTGGTCATGGTCTTTATCACAGCAATAGAAACCCTAAGACACACCCATACACGTTTAAAAAAAAGTTTCTTAAAAGAAATTTATTGTTATGTATCAGTTGTATGTAGATGCTTTGACATTCTCTGAAGATAGTTCCTTTAGAAGAAAACAGCAGTGAAAGCTCCTTTTTTAAATTTTTTTTTTTGGTTTTTCAAGACAGGGTTTCTCTGTGTAGTTTTGGAGCATATCCTGGCACTCACTCTGGAGACCAGGCTGGCCTCAAACTCACAGAGATCTGCCTGCCTCTGCCTCCCGTGTGCTGAGATTAAAGGCGTGCGCCACCAACGCCCGGCGAGGGCTCATTTTTTACAAACAGGTTCTACTGCTGTGTTCTGATGCTCTACATGTGTTCATAGGGCCCTTTACTATGGCCTGCCAGAGCAGTGCATGTCCTCAACAAATACTGCTCATCCAAGAGTAAGACTTCAGATGTTTAGGCTGAGTAATGACACACTTGAAACCAGCACCATATTGTCCCTGTTATTATTATTTCTTTAATTCTGAGAAAGAGTGTCTTAGTTTACTCCACTCTCAAGGTGTGTTAGTTTAATCTGAGGTAGTGTAAGGGCGGATGGTAACATTACCAATAACTGGGTAAGAATGCAGTTTGAAACTGTGTGTGCAAAGAAGGTAATAGTTTCTTGTAGGAAAGTGATGTTATTAAAATCATAGTAATTAGCATGGTAATCCAAACCGCTGTCGTTATTCAATATGGTGTTAGACATAGGCTACTAATTTTTAATATATCTTCAGTCCTTTATCGCCCTTCAGTTTTAGCATCAGGATGTATACTATTCCATTGGTTTTTTGGTAGAATTTTCCGCTTTCTGTGGAAGTGACAGAGTCCTCTTTCACAGGGAAGTGTCTGTTCATGTCAGGACTGAGTGAGGTTCAGTTGAATCACATGGATGACCACACCTTACCCGGAAAGTATGGTATTGGCTTCACCAACATGGTGGAACGGACGACGCCAGGCAGCAAGGATTTGTCCAGGTAGCTGTAGAGCATGAGTGCATGGTGGTGCAGGCTCTCATGTTACTTAGGAACATTGCATGTGTGATGTTTATTGAGAGCTGCCTGAAGGCAGCAAGTTGCAAACTCTGCTGTGTTTATGTTCCTCACTGATCTTAATTCAATTTTAGTAAAGAATTCCGGGAAGGTGGAAGGATCCTAGTGCAGAAACTGCAGAAATACCAGCCACGAATAGCGGTGTTTAATGGAAAATGTGAGATTTACTTCCTCATTTTTATCTTTTCTCTATGCTAATGTCAAGGGCAGGGCTGAATATGTTTGTGTTTTTCTCCTTTAGGCATTTATGAAATTTTCAGTAAAGAAGTTTTTGGAGTAAAGGTTAAGAACTTGGAATTTGGGCTTCAGCCCCACAAGATCCCAGACACAGAAACTGTAAGTCTTCCGGGTCCATCTGTAAACCAACTAGGACTTCTAGCTAGTTGTCCTTTTCATTTGTCTCCGACATTGTCATTTTTGCCACCTGCTTTATTAAATAATTATCAGCTTACACTTTCAGATACAATTAGAGTTTTATGTAAAAGTATTTGCCAGCTAAATGTCAGAGGAACTGGCTCACACTACATTCAGAATATCACCAATGGCAGTTACTTAAAAATGCAAGGATACATATAAACACAATCCTTGGTGGTAAAATTAGCTATGTCATTTGTATATTTAATCCCAGCTTAATTTTAGAGCCATACACAGTAGATAAACAGCCAGCCAGCTGTCTGTTTTCTATATTACATAATCAAAGATATCATGAGACAGCCCTGTGCTTTCTCTTCTTAACATTTCATTTATTTATTTATTACTTTTTTATGTGCATGGGTGTTTGTTTGCATGTGTGTGTACCACATGTGTGCAATGCCAGTGGAGGCCAGAAGAGGGCACAAGATTCCCTGGGACTGGAGTTCCAGATGGTTGTGAGCCTCCACATGGATTCTGAGAATTGAACTCTGGGTCTTCTGTAAGAGCAACCAGTGCTCCTAACTGCCAAGATCTCTCTTCAGCCCCACATCCTGGTTTTCAATAATTTCCACAGAATATCTGCAGATATTTGGTTCTAATTTTGTTTAGTAGTCTTTTTGTGCTACTTAAGTACATAGGTTTTGGTTTTCTTGTCTTGTTTTATTTTGTTGTACTAGGTCTTTTGTGCATGCTAGGCAGTTACTCTACAACTTAGCTGCACCATGGCCCTCTTTTTTTAAAATTTTTATTTATGTATTTTTCTAGATATAGGTGCTTTGTCTGCACATATACCTGCACCCATAATATATGACTATGAGCTACTATGTGGTTGCTGGGAATTGAACTCAGATCCTCTGGAAGAGCAGCCAGTGCTCTTAACCTCTGAGCCATCTCTCCAGCCCAACCCTGACCCTCTTAAACATAGTTTTTATACAGGTTTCTTTTATTATTCAATTGGGGTGGGAGGTACTGGAGATTGAACCTGGTGTTTCTCACATGCTAGGCAAGTGCTCTACTACTGAGCTACGTCCCCAGCCTTCTTTTTACTTTTTGTTTTCAGATAGAGTCTCATTAGGATGTCCAAAGTAGTCTTCAAATCACTCTGTAGTTCAGGCTTTGCCATCCTCCTATTTCAGCCTCCAGAGTAGTCCCTGTACACAGCTTTTTAAAAACCACATGGTGCACACTGAGACAGAGGCAGGAGGATCTCTGTGAGTTCGAGGCCAGCCTGATCTACAAAGTGAGTTCCAAGACAGCCAGGGCTACACAGAGAAACCCTGCCTCAAAAAACAAAAACAGAAAAATCATATGGTACACAAGTCAGCATTTTTTGCATACATTTTATGGCATTGAGCCCCACACAACGCCTGCTATGTTAGAGACACCTTACATGCCATTTTAAATGATAGAGAATCCTAAAGACCTCAGAATAAAGCCTCTGCCATCTATATAAGTTTCAACTCCTTTTAAAAATCTCTCCCTGTCTTTTCCTATAAGCACTTGATTGGTGAGCAGCCCAGTTTGAACTCTGTTGCTGTGATAAACACCGTGACCAAAAGCAACTTGGGAAGAAAAGATTTATTTCCCCTTACAAATCACGCACCATCATGGAAGGAATCAAGAGCAGAAGCCCAGAAGCAGAAACTTAAGCATACTGTGGAAGACACTGCTTTCTGGCTTCCTCTGGATGCCTCAGCTTGCTGTCTTATAAAACCCAGGCTCTGGGGCTGGAGAGTTGGCTTGGTAGTTAAGAGCACTGGCTGCTCTCCCAGAGGACCTTGACTCAATTTCTAGCACCCACATAGCAGCTCACAACTGTCTGCATCTCCCCTTCCTGGAAATCCGGTACCCTCACACAGACATACATGCAGGCAAAACAAATATGCACATAAAATAAATCTTTAAACAAACAAAAAACTGGGCTCACTAGGGATGGCACTACTCACAGTGGCTGGGGCCAGGCCCTCCCATATATTAGCAGTTAAGAAAGTGCTTCATGGGGTGGGCAGGATGGTTCAGTGGGTTAAGACTTTTCTGCCAAGCCTGTCAAGCTATGTTCAGTCCCCAGATAGAGGTTGTAGGAGAGAACTGACTCCCACAAGTTGTCCTCTGAACTTCCAGTTGTACACACACCACATGCCCCAGCCCCCCACCCCCACCCCAAAATAAGATAGTGCCTCACAGACAAGATCACAGGCTAGTTTGATCTGGATAATTCTTCAGGTGATGTTGCCTCTTCACAGGTGATTCTGGACATGGATCAGTTGACAGCCAAGAAGTAACTATGGCAACTGTGGCAGTCTGTCTGTGGCCCTGCATTTGCCTTATACAGTATACTCTTTACTGTGAAATAAGAAGCTATTGATGTTACTAGTGCTTTAGCTCACAGAGAAAACTAGTGCTTTAGCTCACAGAGAAAACAATTTACTTTGGGGGGGGGGTGGAGTTTCACTATGTAGACCAGGCTGTCCTCAAACTCACAGAGATCCATTTGCCTGTGCTCCTGAGTGCTAGGATTAAAGGTGTGTGCCATCATACCCAGCCAGTCTACTCCAGGTCATTTTAATCTTGAAAATGTGCTGTTGTAAACATGTTAACATATTCACCTACATGTGTGTACATTAGGAGTTTCTCTAAAGATGCTATAATCAAAGCAAATTAATTATACTAGATGATAAGGAAGCTTCAAAGCAAAATTATAACATATGATAAAGAAACCATCTTTAAAAATCACTATAAATATAGTAGTCTATCCCCTCACTTCTGTGTAGAGAGGACAAAAGCAGCTTCTACTCTTTGAAGGCAGTTGTTACCAACCAAATTGATAAATATGTCTTTCCCTGTAGCTATCTACTCCTGGTATTTTATACAATTTCTGGGAACATTTCCAAATTAATGATGTATAGATCTTTTTCCTATAGTTGAAGAAAGAACTCAAAACAACCTAAAATCTACAATTGGCTCTGGCTAATAAGTTATAAACTGACATATAATGCAAAAAAAAAGTTATAAACTGCATTTTAAAGGCTTTTTTTTCCCCCTGCTTTACTCTATGATCAGAACATGTCTGAGATTTATTGTTGAGTGAGAAGACCAGCAAGTTGCAGGGCAGTTGATACCCTGGGACCTTTGATTGTCCATGAACACCTCGGGAACTCACAAGAGTGATTTCCTCAGCAAAGGGAGCCAGGTGAATAGAGAGCTGAGAGGGCAAGCTTCATCATAGATGCTACACCCTTTTGTTTCTTTTGAATTGTAAGACGTGTATAAAAAGAAAATATTGGTAGAGGAGCACTGGGGGGAGGGGAGCCATCATTTTTAATGTAAGTATCAAGTTATTAAGCCAAATAAAGGTAAGTTTTTCTAACCACAGTACGAGTAGATTCAATCAAGTGTTAAAAATCTCTGAAACTCTAAAACTTGTTGATCCCAGCTCTGCTACGTCATGCCATCTTCCAGTGCCAGATGTGCTCAGTTTCCAAGAGCCCAGGACAAGGTTCATTACTACATTAAGCTGAAGGACCTAAGAGACCAACTGAAAGGCATTGAGCGGAACACAGACGTGCAGGAGGTGCAATACACATTTGACCTACAGCTCGCACAAGGTTTGTTACCATCCCTTCCCTTCCCAATTTCTGTGTCTACAGAACAGTGAGCAGGAAGAAAGAAAACTGTAGCCAGATGCTCTAGTAATGGATCTCAGTGTGTGTTCACATCTCCTGTACCACGGTTTTCTTCCTATTCTGGGTCTAAGGAGCACCTCCCTGCCTAAAATTGAGTGTGGTGGATTTCCCAGTTCTTATAAAACCAATAGCAAACAGGGCTGGAGAGATGGCTCAGTGGGTAAAAACACTTGTTGCTCTTGTAGACTGGGTTCGGGTCTCAGAACCACTTCAGGCAGTTGTCAGCCACCAGTGATTGCAGTTCCAAGGGATCCATTGCCTTCTGGCCTCCTTGGTCACCTGCATGCATATAAACTCATGCAACTCATACAAATAAATAAATAAATAAATATAACAAATCTTTAAAAAAACTATAGCAAATCATATAATTCAGCTGAGTTTGCATAGAAGACTCTTAGACAACATCAGTCTCAGTCATCTTTCACCTTCTCCACAGAGGATGCAAAGAAGATGGCTGTCAAGGAAGAAAAGTATGATCCCGGTTACGAAGCCGCGTATGGCAGTGCTTACAGTGAAAACCCATGTCAGAGTGAATCTTGCAGCTTTGCTTCAAACGGGCTAAGTATGTTTCCCTCCAGATTTGTTCCTTTCAGAGGATTGAGAGGCAATGAGAGTGTAATAGAAACAGAAAGTAATTTTTGAAGATTTAGGAATCCTAATATAAAATGTAATTAAGTGACCGAATATTTTCACATCATTTCTTTTTTTTTATTAGTAATTTGTTTTTTACATTCTAATCCCAGTTCCCCCTCCCTCCTCTCCTACCACTCCCTCAACTCCCCACCATCCCCATCTGCTCCACGGAGAGGGTGAGGCCTCCCATAGGAAGTCTACTAAGTCTGTCCCATCATCTAGTTGAGGCAGGACCAAGGCACCTCTCCACCCTCACACCCCTGTGTCTAGGCTGAGCAAGGTATCTCTCCATATAGAATAGGCTCCACTAAGTCAGTTTTCGCATCATTTCTTAACTTACGGCTTCTTGCATCTCCCTCCCTGAATAACAAATGACAATTTCTGAGTCCTAGATCTGAAAATCTAGTAGAACCTTACAGTTGTTTTTAAAAGCTCGATTAGTATTTTAATAGTTCTCCTTCACTGCACTTTAAAACTCTCCCTATGACAACACTGAAACTTGGCAATGAACTTTTGATTCTTTTCCCTTCCCAGCAGCTGACAGTGCAGAGCTGAGAGGAGAAGCAGCTCCTGGTGGCGTTCCAAATGGGCAGTGGATGACACAGTCATTTACAGACCAGATCCCGTCCTTTAATAACTGTGGGACACAGGAGCAGGAAGAAGGAAGCCAGGCTTGATGATGGTCTTCTGAGCTCTGCCTCAGCACTGCAGTTTTAATGCAGTTGTGAGGCCCCAGAGTCTCCGTTTCCTAACAGTCGGTAGCGATAGTACCTTACACTAGTGGTGTAACTATACATGGAGCAGTTGTGTGGTAGAGTCAACTGCATGAACCTGTGTAGTTGAAAGGAAAAAGTAGGGTGTTTTCTACCTGAGTTTTGTATTTGAATTACTCATCATTCCAGCTTTTTATATACTAGATTTCATTTACGAAGAAACTTGCTTTCTTTGGGGAGTCACTTTGATGTAATTTTAAGACTCAACAGTTTGAATATATACGTATATATGCCATTATCCCTTTTAATGACTCAGAAGGGCATGCTAGTAAGAAACTGGGAGATTATGCCAATTTCCATGTAAAAAGCCAACCAGCCGTCAGTGGAGTCTGGTTAGTTTTGGAAGTTGGGGGTAAACTCAGAACTCCCTGGGTTGTAGTCACTCTCTCCAAATGGTGTGTATGGCAGTTGCTTAGTAACAGAAACAGAGTGTGGCCTGAACCCCGCCTTTGGCCTCCCACTCCTGTGTGTTGGTCCTCTCAGAGGCAGACACTGTTTTGCTGAGCTGGTAGGTTCCTGAGAATGCAGTCAACCTTTTATAGTTTGCCAATTGTGTTTTTTATTGAATTTCCTCATCAGTGTTTATCACTGTTCTAATTTTATCCTTGATGTGGGAAGTGGTAAGAAATGAACTTTCAGGGTGAGCAACACAATGCTGGAGGTGTTTGACAATTCTATTTAAACTGGTGCTGTGTGTACAGGGGTTTTAATAAGATAATGCAGAATTTTTCTTGCTAGTTTAACTAGTCAATAATTTAAAAATTATTGTCACTACTGTGTTACTGTAGACTAAGTGAACCTCATGAAAAGGTTGGCTGGAATTGTACCTTTGTGGTTTCTAATGCATTTTCCATGGTGCTACAAATAGCCCAGCCCATTAGGGCTGTGGGGTATTAAAACTGGGTATACAGAAATGCCTATTGCATTCACTCCTGATCACTTATGAATATTCTGACTTGGCACATATCCAAGGAGCATGCTGGTTTTGCTGTATGAAATGTCCGTGAGGTTTTTATATTCCACAGAGGTTATGTAGCCTATTCTTCTGTGAATAATAAGAGAAGCAGTTTCTTGTGAATCTTAACATGCCTTTTAGCTGTGACAGTGGGTCTTATTTTTCCTTGAGTCTAGGTCAAGCTTGTGTGAGTCATGTTGCTTTAAGATGTACTGCACTGCTGTTTACATGGACATTTTTTGCGGGTGCTCTGAAGTGCCTTGCATCAGGGATTAGGATCAACTGAATTATTTTTTCATGGGACCGTGTAAAGCATGTAACTAGGTATTGCTTTGGTATATGACTATTGTAGCTTTTCGGTAGATTTCCTTGAGTAGAGAAATACTTTAAATTATGACACTCTGGAGAAAGGGTGTGAGTATAGTCCCAGTACTTTTCACTGAACATGGCAAATAGTAGTAATGCTGATGTGTCCTACACATGACAGGATGGGGTTTTTCATTAAATAGTACTGAGATTTTTAATTCATATGAAAGTCTGGATGGTTTTTACAATAAATATTAAGAATGGCTATACAAGGTACAGACTTTTCTGTAGCAAGACTTAATGGTGTTCTTCCTCACTGTAAACCTGAAGACAGTTTACTTTCTATTGTATTTAACTTGTAATTCATGAGGAAAATCATAAAAACTTGAATATTTTATTTGTACAGATATCTTTTTATTTGTTGTGTTTGTTCACTTGTTTTTTGTGTTTTTCCAGACAGGGTTTCCCTGTGTAGCCCTGGCTGTTCTGGAACTCGCTCTGTAGACCAGGCTGGCTTGAACTCACAGAGATCCACCTGCTTATACCTCCTGAGTACTGGGATTAAAGGTATGTGCCACCACTGCCTGGCCTGGCAATATCTGGATTTTTTTTTTTTAATATCTGGATATTTTAGTTTTTAATGTTCATAAAAGACAAAACTGGCAAACTGTTAATAAAATTTTTACAAACCTGTAGCCAGGCATGGTGGCACATGCCTTTAATTCCAGTACTTAGGAGGCAGAGGCATGTAGATCTTGTTAGTTTGGGGACAGCCTGAGGTACACGGTGAGATCCTGTCTCAAAACACCAAAAAGAGGCAAGGGGTATAAAGGGCCAGTTCTAATTATCGCTTGAACTTGGAGAAGTTTAGTCTGCCTATTTGGCCCACGGCTCAGCTTGTACACAGTAGTTTGTCTCTTAATTGTAGATCATATATATCAGAGGCACTGTCCATAAAGAAGTGTTAGATAGGATACAGAGGGGCAGTTCCATTTTTATCCAGGGGACATTTTCAGGGTTGGAGCGTGTCATCTATTGTGATTGAGTTTAAAGATCCCTGCAGGGTCAGGAACAAACCAGCTTTCCCATAAGTCATTGTGAACACTAGGGAAATCCCAGGGTTTATGTCTTCCACTCCAGTGGAGTAGTTTAGCTTCCTGCAGAAAGTGCTCCGAATATCTTGCGTCAGGGTTCCAGCCTTCAGTGTGTGCAGAGGAAAATAGGTTTGTTAGTGAATACAGTTTATATGCAACATGGGATACAAGCTTACAGTAAAAGTTTCCAGTTAGCAGTCACATCTCAGCTAAGCCTCACTGGTGTGATACTACCAGTGTACACACAGCTGATAAAGTAAATACATCAAAGGGTTAGACAGTGAAGACAGCTTAACACTGCCACTCGTCAGAGTATTCTACAGTACTTCAAGAAAGTCATATAATTTATAAAAAAATCCATATTCTTGAAGAGTGGTGGTGGTGCACCCCTTTAATCCCAGCACTTGGAAGGCAGAGGCAGGCGGATCTCTGAGTTTGAGGCCAGCCTCCTCTACAGAGGAGTTCTAGGACAGGCTCCAAGGCTACACTGAAAAACCCTGTCTCTGGCGTGTTGTGGGGGGTGGGGGGACCGGTTACATGTCCTCTGCTGTTATGTTTCTTTCCATAACTGGAACTCCATTGAGTAGAGAAAAATGATTAGCTGGGATAATGATGTTCTGCTGCATGCCAGTGACAACAAAGCTGGCTTTTGTCACTCAGCACAGGTATGTCAGACAGCAGTTGCTATAGAGAATCTGGTTAGTCACCTCAGCCTGTGGTTACAGTTAGCAGCTTCCAGCCAGTCTCCACAAAGGAGCCCACATCTGGGAGGAGGCACTTGGACATGGAAGTCCAAGTGTCAGTGAGACATCTTCACCTCAGCTCCATGACACTGGTCTGAGATGAGAGTAACTTTTTTTTTTTTTTTTTTTTTTTTGGTTTTTCCAGACAGGGTTCTCTGTGTAGGTTTGGAGCCTATCCTGGCACTCGCTCTGGAGACCAGGCTGGTCTGGAACTCACAGAGATCCGCCTGCCTCTGCCTCCGAGTGCTGGGATTAAAGGTGTGCGCCACCAACACCTGGCCGAGAGTACTTTTAACTAAATTGTTTGATAGATGTAAAATCTTTCTGTTTAGACCCAAACTTAGTACATCAAATCGTTACTGTTGTTTTCCACATCTAAAACAAATTAAAACCAGATCACTAATCAAACCATTGCTATATAGGCTGACTTTACAGACCTTGCCTGATTCCAAACCTTACAGAGAAAATCGGGTTATTTTTCCCTGGAAGATAATGATTTTGCTCCCGAAACACAAAGTGCTTTTTCCTTTTCCTTTTTTGTACATGTGGGCATGTATGGAAGGCCAAAGTTGACATCAGCTTTCTAACTCAGTTTCTTCCCAGTATTGAAGCAGTGGTCTCTCACTTAAACCTAGAGCTTGCCAATGTGGCTGGTCTAGCTAGCCAGCTTGCCCTGAGAGCCCCGTCTCTGCCCCCTGAGTCCTGGGATTGCTGGCTTTGTTGGCTTTTGCAAGAGTCCTGGGGATCCAAATTGTTCTCATGCTTGCATGGCAAGTGTTTTTTATCCACTGAGCCTCAGCCCAGTTTCACACAACTGTTCTTACAAATATTATTGACCTCCCCTTTGGTGGGATTTTTGTATATGGAAATGGAGAGATTTGACTTAACAGTCAGCATTCAAGTACCAGCTATCTAAGGCCATTGTATGCCAGTACACATCAGAGTGCCAGCTATCTAAGGCCACTGCACACCAGTACACACCAGAGTGCCAGCTAGCTATGGTCATTGTATGCTATTATACACCAGTAAGTTCTGTCCACAATGTTCTGTAGAACATTGCAAAGTAGAAGTTCTATGCTAAGCGTTAGTCCATAAGCTTTTATTTTAAATAAATCTTTTGCTATTTTTAAATTTATTTTTGTTTCATGTGCATCGCATGTATGTCTGTGTGAAGGTGTCAGATCCCTTGGAACTGGAATTACAGACAGTTGTGAGCTGCCATGTAGGTACTGGGAATTGAACCTGGGTCCTCTTCAAGAGCAATCAGTGCTTTTAACTGCTGAGCCATCTCTGCAGCCTAGGTTCATAAGCTTTTCGTGAATCCTGAAATGTACCATCTGGCAACTAAAGATACCAGCTGCATTGCAGATTCTGAGCCTGAGGGTTAAGGAGGTAGCATGGCCAAGGTCACCCCAAGGGTTTGAGACCATAGGCTATAGGTGGCATGGTGGTGTGGTCACTGGGTACAGTGTGCTCTTCTCTTGCTTACTGGCAGTACTTACCCAGGTGCCTTATGTGCCACAGAGGGTTGATGGTGGAATACTTCCCGTGAAACACAATCAGCATTGGAGAGGTAGCCACTCCTCCTCCCAGGGAGCTGCTGTACAGGTTTTCTCTAAGAAATGAGATGGAAAAGAAGCATTTGGTCTGGATCCCTCACAAATACCAATGCTAATATGGCCCTTCAAAAAAAAGATGTATGGGTCTCCTCTGCTTTTCTAATTTTTTATCTCAGGGTTTTGTTAGACATGGTCTCATAGCCAGACATTGGTGGCACACAACTTTAATCCCAGCACTCGGGAGGCAGAGGCAGGCAGATCTCTGAGTTCAAGACCAGCCTGGTCTACAAGAGCTAGTTCCAGGACAGCCTCCAAAGCTACAGAGAAACCCTGTCTTGGAAAAAAAAAAAAATGGTCTCATGTCCTTGAAGTCCCTATGTAGCTGAAGGTAACTGAGTCAAGCCTATTGCCTTCACTTCCTGTGTGCTGCAATTGTAGACATGTACTATCCCACCTACCTCCCAATTTTTTTCTTATTTTTAAAATGATCAAACTTCAAAATGTAGAAAACCAGGAGCTCCCATACACATCATGTAGAGTCACAGTCTCCCATGCACATGATCCAGAGTCATGGTCTCCGGGTATATCACCTAACGTCCCACTCTCTCAAGGACATCCGGCCACACTCTTACGTGTGTCACCTAGATTCACAGTGTTACACTTGTTAACAGCTTGCCACTAACTCAAGGTTTTTGTGATAGGCACAGAAGATCAAATTCTTTATATTATTCATAACTACTAACAAGTTCAGTGTTATGATATATTAAGATACAGATAAAGGGGCTGGAGAGATGGCTCACCAGTTAAGAGCACTACTGGTGTTCCACAAAGGACCCCAGTTTGAGGTTCCCAGCACTCAGATAGTGACTCAACCATCTATGACTCCAGTTCCAAGGGATCCAACAACATCTTCTGGCCTCCAAGGATACCAATTATGCTTGTGCACAGACATACAAGAAGGAAGCAGAACACCATACACATAAAATTAAAAAGTTTTAAAAATGGGAGGAAAAATTGAGCCAGGTGTAGTGGTGCATGCCTTTAATCCCAGCACTCAGGAGGCAGAACAGGTGGATCTCTTTGAGTCCGAGGTCAGCCTGGTCTACAAGGCAAGTTCCAGAACAGCCAGGGCAGTTACAAAGAGAAACCCTGTCTCAAAAAGGAAAAGAAAAAAATTAGGTTCTATGAAATTAGCCTTAAGAGACTTTAATCCCAGCATATCAGTGGCAAAAGCTAGCCTGATTTCACAGCAAGTTTCAGGCCGGCAGGCCAGGGCTACAAAAAGCAGACACCCATAAGAGAAACTCAAAATAAATGAAGATTGCTCAGTGGAAAAGATTCAAGCCATATTACTAAGCAACTTACTAGGATATAAAAGGGAATGAATCCCTTACCTCTTAGCATCTCAATTCTTCAGATTTCTATCGTTTGGGAAAGAATTTCACCCATGCCCTTTAACTTGGTCTGCAGGTTCTATGAAAATCTGATCTCAGGTGCCTTTTTTAACTCTTGAGCTATGTAAAGATTAGCTGAGCCCTTTGTTTCCCAGCTGGGAACAATGGTGGCAGAGAAGCTCACACACATACTCCACATTCTTTTGCATCCATTTTTCCAGCTGCTTGGTGATGCGCTGGTGTTTCCATTCAGTCATGTTGGCGACAATCACACCAGGATTGAATGAGCAGGTGCTGGGGCTGATGCCAAGGTCCTTGATGGTCTTCTTCCGGTAGTCCAGATAGCCCATGTATGTGTTCTACAAAAGAACAGGGTGGAGTCTTCTGTTTCTGGAAAATAGTTATGTTCTCAGGGCTGTTGTGCACTATCTCTGGGCTTTTCTCTGCCACTAGCAGCTTTCCTTTGGTGTGTTTTGTTGTTTGAGGCAGGGTCTCACTTAGAACAGAGACTTAATGGTTACAGAAAATGGAGCCGCCCCATACCACCCCCATCCCCTGGAAGTTCCCACTGGCTTTGGATGGGGGAGATTGTGATCATCTGGAGTTGTGAGAAGGAATAGAGGGACAGGGACAGAGAAGGGTAAGGCAGGATTTCTAAGAGAACATGCACACCTGCAGTCCTACAAGTCGGTTGTTGTCTTGAGCGGAGGGCAAATCACAGTCATCCGAAAAGGCTGCTGCATGGCCCAGAGCCAAGGTGGTGTCATACAGTTCCTGGATGTCACCTGTGCTCAGAGGATCAGCAATTAAAACACAGCAAGTATCTCAGGGCTAGACAGAGCCTTAGCTTAATTCCTGACTTCAGTAAACAGTACAGGCTCAGCCAGGCATTGGTGGTGCACGCCTTTAATCCCAGCACTCGGGAGGCAGAGGCAGGCGGATCTCTGTGAGTTCAAGGCCAGCCTGGTCTCTAGAGTGAGTCCCAGGATAGGCTCCAAAGCTACACAGAGAAACCTTGTCTTGAAAAACAAACAAGCAAACAAAGAGTACAGGCTCCCTCTTTCCCCATGTGTGGTGGTGTTTTTAGGAACAGCGCATGCGCGTTGGGGAAGCCACTGAAATGTTAGGTCTGTGGCTGGTAGTTTTTGAATGCTCACCTTACCTGCATGTGGAAGAGCACACAACATGCACACACACAGCCACCTCAGGGGCACTTTAGTTCTACATGTTTTAGGAATGCAGAGAAGATGCTACCCGGTAATTACTGCAGACGTGGCAATCAGAGAGGGGCCCTCAAAAAGGCACTAGATTATCCAGAGAAATATCAAACCCTGCTTGCAAAATATGCCCAGTTTTACAACAATGCTGTATTCACTTTACAAAGTATTTGACGTCAACTAGCTACATGGAAAATGAAGGGAAAGTATGTCATTCTATTTTGCAAGGGTTCTTGGCAGTGAGTGAGTAAGTGTACCTTGTACAATGACATCGTCGTCCAAATAGATGACTTTCTCATGTTGATGGATAAGTAGTGGGAGATAAAATCGAACAAAGTTCAGCTGTTAAAACAAGAGAGACAGAGGAGGAGAAAAGCATATGGCTCAGGGTTGTGTGGTACCTACAAGCCGATTTAGCCCCAAGTATGGAATGGAATAAAACGGACTAAAGTGATGCCTTACCAGGCTTTTAGCACCCAATCCTCAGGCCTCTGGGGATGAGACCAGGCTGGCCCAGAGAAGCTCACCTAGATTCAGTCCCCACTCAATGTAGAAGTGCCCACGTCCCTTTCAGGGACAGTTGCAGTGGGAGTCCACAAAGCCCCCTAGTTAATCTTTTAGGATCCAGACTTCCTGCTTTCTCTACCTCCATCAATTAGATAACACTAAACTAATTAGCCTTAAGATATATTCTCTCACCAGGCATTGGTGGCGCACGCCTTTAATCTCAACACTCAGAAGGCAGAGGCAGGCGGATCTCTGTGAGCTGTGAGTTTGAGGCCAGCCTGGTCTCCAGAGTGAGTGCCAGGATAGGCTCCAAAGCTACACAGAGAAACCCTGTCTCGAAAAACCAAAAGAATAATAAAAAAAAGATATATTCTCTCTCTCTCTCTCTCTCTCTCTCTCTCTCTCTCTCTCTCTCTCTCTCTCTCACACACAACACACACACACACACACACACACACACACACACACACACCTGCTCTCCTCTTCATTTAGGAGAGGAACTCTTTATGGGGACTCCTATAAGAAAAATGACCCCAGTAGCTAGGAAAAGCATGGGTGTCTCCTAAATATGATGCCATTATCCCTGAGGCTCATAGGTGTCACACTGCTGGTCCCCTTGGCTTTTGGAAGAATATAAGCTAACTAATGATTACACACAGAAGATACAAGAGCTGAAGTGCTTCCGAGTGCTTTTTTGCCGGCCTCACTCCTTGGCCCACCTCCTGCTCCCACCCATAGCCATCTTCACACACACAAATGTAGTCTACATTTTTATGCCTTCTTTCTTTCCAATAGCTTCATCGTGCTTATATAAACCATCTTAAATCCTTCCTGGAGCAGGTGGCTGCTAAGTTATAAATAAGCTTTGTGGGGATCTAGCACTCATGAGTCTGAAATAGCCTATGTGTGCACCAGATGGTGTACTGGCTGCTTTTGTCAACATGACACAAGCTGGAGTTATCAGGGAGGAAGGAGCCTCAGTTGAGAAAAATGCCTCCATAAGATCCAGCTATAGGGCATTTTCTTAATTAGTGATCAATGGGGAGGGCCAGCCCATCCCTGGCTGGTGGTGCTGGGTTCTATAAGAAAGCAGGCTGAGCAAGCCATGGGAAGCAAGCCAGTAAGCAGCATTTCCCGATGGCCTCTGCATCAGCTCCTGCCTCCAGGATTCTGCCCTGCTTGAGTTCCTGTCCTGACTTCCTTCAGTGATGAACAAAGCCTTTCCTCGGAGCTGGCTTTTTGGTCATGGGGTTTCGCCACAGCAATAGAAACCCTAAGACAGAGGGCTAGGGCTCTATAGTGTACGTGAACTTGGGACTGTCCCCACCATGTGTGCGACTTTTACTCACAGGCTGTAGCAGCTCAGGCCTCGGTGAGTCTGGTCTAATCTTCCCCTTGAGGACTACAGGGTTGAACTCCACAATTTTGAAGTTTATTTCTTTCAGTTTAGAATGTTCGATCCATTTTCTAAAGAGATGACCAAGAACCTCTAGTACACACTTCAAATCCTTCCTTGATTTAATTTGCATGCTACCCCAGGGCTAATCTGTTCTGACCTTAGAGAGTTAAAATGACATGTTGGTAAACTGTTTCCATGCTATATAAATCCTTGTGATTGTGTCCCCTTGTGATCTAACTTTCAGCCTCCCCTCTCCCCACCCCCATCTTGTAACTATTTCTGCAAAGGAAATTAGCAAGATAGTAATATCCAAGTATATTCCCACATCCAAAAACCCTCCCAGAAAACTAGAGGAACAAGACGTGCTCCTTAGCAAGCAGCATCTGTACTTGCTAGACCAACAACTGCCACATGCTACTGCTGACACACAGATGGCATGCTCTGAGCCAAGCCTTCCTTGACTGTAGTCTAGTTCCCTCCTCTGTCTCTCAGTCCCCTCCTTTGCTCCACCCTGTCTCCTTTCCCCCACCCTCTCCCCTGCATGGCTCACTCTCACAGGGTGTATGTCTTTCATCTGATTCATTATGAGAATATAATGGTAGAAATAATTGAAAAACAAAGATGGCAATGACCCAAGCCACGAATGGCAACATCTGCTGTTGATTGCAGATTGGCAGAAGAGAGCTGGGGGGTCGATAGCTCAGCAGCAGAATTCTTGCCACTGTTGGGGAGAATGTGGCAGTTGTCACAAAGGCATATTTATTTGCTTGCAGTGATTTACTGAGATGTACAGTGGGTTTATACCTCCTACTTGTATTCTTCTTCAATGAGAACTGGTTTTAAAATGTTTGAACATTGGGGGAGGAGGAAGGACCAACAGCCAGGAACTGGGAGATAGCCCACTTTGTTGGCCATTTGTATCTCTATGATTTGTGGGATCTATTCTTTTTTGGTTGGTTGGTTATTTGGCTAGTTTGTGCAGCCCGGTCTGGTCTCTAATTTACAATGTTTTTTCCTCAGCCTCTTGAGTACTAACTAGAGTTTAGTGTTGGCTCTTGGTTGCTGTGTTGTTTACAGAGCTGGGGACAGAATCTTGGGCCTTGGTGTCCATTAGTATTTTATGCTCATTTTCCACTAGGCTTACATTTTTAAAATTTTTTTGCAACAATTCATTATAAGCCAAAATTTTTAACTAATCAATTTTATGGCTAATTCCATTCACTGTTCTTCATTATTCAGAAGTTCTTGCGTTATACAGACAAGTCTGTCAGCTTTTTCTTCTAATTTTTGGGCTCAGGGAGCTACTGTCCAAACCAAGATTACACCATTATCCTATATTTCTAAACACATTTAAAATTTGATTTTCTGTTGATTTCTTCTTACTCCAATTCATTTTTTAAATATGGCATGTTATAGGAAAAATAAGTTCAAAATTATAATATGACCTATAAAGTTGTATTATTGTAAGTTTATAGTTCAAACATTACAGGCCAAGTATGATTCAGTGGTAGAGCCTGTATTTAATCTGTGTGAGACATGTACTCAGTCTCCATCCCCTCCCCCCCCAAAATAGTGAGGATTATGCAAATATTTTCCTAGGTTAGGAAAACAGAGGGGAAATTAAAAAGAACAATTGTTTTCCCTTCTCTGCTGGCTATTGAACTCAGTTCCTCACACATGTATTCTATCACTGAGCTACACCCCTTCTCTGTTTTATTTTTTATTTTGAGATTGGGTCTCATAGAGTTGCTTAGGCTGGTCTTCCCTCTGTATTTTGGAGTGATCCTGCCAGCCCCACCTCCTGCGTAGCTAGGATCACAGGCCTTTGCCAGCCTGCCTAAGAAGAAATACTTGAAAGACTTTCGGGTAAGTTGCTTCAGGACTGGTTTTTTCTTTTTTCTTTTTTTTTTTTTTAGTTCACTGGACAGTTCATATCTCCAGAAATACCTATTGCCCTACTTAACTAATGAGGTTTTGCTGATATTTCCTCATCTAGAAACACATTAGTCAAGTCTCAAATAAACCCAGGACTTCCACTCAATAATTCTAATGATAGTCATAAATCTCGAAGAAGAGGAAGCAGGAGAAGCTGAAGGTGGTAAGGGCCCATCTAAAGAGAAAAAAAACGATTAAAAGAAAATATAACACTCCAAAACCACAGTGTACAAACTACCTTATTCGAGACAGAGTGTTCCGTAGTCCAACTACATAGAACACAATGTTAGCATCAGTGTTGCTGTGGATGCTGTTGATGGCAGCCATGGTGGCTCCCATCCTCCCTGCAGCCGCACAGATCACCACTGGAATCTCCTCTTCCATGTCCTCAGGGGACTCAGATTCATCATCTGAAAAACAAACAAACAAACAACAACAAAAAAGCAACCCATCAAAATCAGTGTCTCAGATCACAAGGACCACCATAGGAGAGAAGTCTGACTCCTAATCCGCAGTGCTGATGAGAATTGTTCTCCAACATCGAGGCTGGGAAGGACCATTCTCCAACATCCAGGCTCTCCTCCGGCCCTTGGACACAAGTGTGAAAATTTCAGCTGGCACACGGCCAAACACTAAAACTAATTTTACCATTCCCTTATGATCAAGTTGGATAATCAAGTTGGACAAATGGGATGTTGTTTAAAGTAATGAGTGCATCTGTAGGGTCCCCGAGTAATGCTCCATACCCTCCCTCCCTTGACACATATGATGTGGAAAACCTTTGATTGAAAATGCCTAAAGACATCAGAACCATAAGGTATGAAGGATTTTGACCTTAAAGGCTGAGGAATCCACATCAGATTTTCAAGAAAGATAGGGTAAACTTCTAAGTCTCTATTATTTGGGGGCTCTTTTTCAGAAGCCAGTACACAGCTGAAACACACAAAGAACTGCAGAGCCTCTCAGGCCCGCAGTCAGAACTCCCCGAGTCAGGACTGGTCTGGCCTGTACTGCTATGATGTTTCTGCTGCTCTCAGTCAATACTCTCAGGTGTTAGCAACAAGAGGAAGGAGTAACAAAGGGGTGTGGCTAGCGCTCATGATGAACAACTGATCCTTCTTCAGCACCAGAGGAGACAAAACACCATTGCTACCTACCATGTTACATTTTGGTGCCATGGTGCAACCTGCATTGTGAAGAATAACCTGAGTTTTATTAAACTTCATCTCTCTTTGCAGACAGTTTTACAAAACCTCTCTCACCTAGGTCCAAGGTAGTTCTAGCTGATATTTAATTCAATAAATACTTACTGAAACAAGTTACTAGGTATATTTTGTATAACTTACTAAACATTAAATGGCTTTTCCATCTCTTTATTTTTTTTCTATTCGCTTCTGCTTCTGCTACTAGAAAAAATTGTTTTCATGACATATTTCCTGACTTGAGAGAATCTCATAATATATTTTGAAGGAGAAAAGAATATAAAATTCTTAGCTGGGCATGATGGCACACGTGGAGGCAGAGGTGGGTGGACCCCTGTGGGTTTGAAGCCAGCTTGGGCTATATGATGAGTTTCTGGCCATCTGGGGCTGCATAGAGAAACCCTGTCAATAAATGAATAACTGAGACCCTTTGTGGTCTTTGATCCTAATGTGATACATATTCACCTACAAATTTATCTGTGTCTACTTAGGAAATTATAAGTGATTTTAATTTTGTTTGCATTCCTTACAGTTTTTCAAATTCTCTAAGTAACCATGAATTTTTTATAAACAAATAAAATAATCTTTTGGAGGCAGCATCTCATATAGCCCATGCCAGATTCAAACCTATGTACAAGGATGACGTGTTACCACACTTCCCAAGTGGTTAGATTACTGCATCCAGTTTAAAAAAGCAAAACAAAAACAGACTTGTTTACGGACTGTTCACTTAGCAGGAAGTTGTCACCATGCAGCCATGTGTGGTGATCTAGGTGATCTAATTGACTTGCAGACTTGGCTGTGCCGCTTCACCACTGGTAGTTCTTCAGCAATACCAAATACCTCTCAATTTCCTCCAGGAGAGAGAGGGGGGGGAAGGAGAGAAGAGGAGAGAGAGAGAGAGAGAGAGAGAGAGAGAGAGAGAGAGAGAGAGAGACTGTGTGTCTGTGTGTCTGTGTGTCTGTGTGTACGTGTACATAAGTGCAGATGTCCATGGATGCCAGAAGAGGGCATCAGATCCTCTGGCACTAGAGCTACTGATGGTTGTGAGTTGCTTACTGCAGATGCTGGGGACCAGCCTTGATCTTCTGCAAGAAGAGCAGTTCTCTTTACCTCTTCACCACAGAGCCTCTTTCCAGCCCTCTGAAGGGTCACTTTTCCTTCCTTCCTTCTTTCCATCTTTCCTTCTTCCTTCCTTTCTTATTTTTTTTTTTTTGGTTTTGTTTTGTTTTTCAAGACAGGGTTTCTCTGTGTAGCTTTGTAGACCAAGCTGGCCCCGAACTCACAGAGATCCGCCTGCCTCTGCCTCCCCAGTGCTGAGATTAAAGGTGTGTGCCACCACTGCCCGCCTGAAGGGCCACTTTTAAGGTTGAACTATTGGAAGCTGTTTACAGACTACTGGGAATGGATCAGCAAGAAGAGAAAAGGGGGCAATTCTCAAAGGCAAAATAAGGAAGAGGTTCTAACAGTACAAGGTACAGAGCAGTCCCTCAGGGTGGGTCCAAGAACTGAGAGTGCTAGCACCAACTTGGAGCTTATAAGAAAGGCAAATTTCGGGTCATCCTTTGTGGTGCTCAGCCTCTCAGATGGGATCTGGTAATGAGTTTTTGTTTTGTTCGTTTGAGACAGGGTCTCACTTTGTAACTCTGATTGGCCCTGAACTCTCTGTGTAGCCCAGGTTAACCTCAAACTCACAACCCTCCTACCTTAACCTCCAGAGACTGGGATCACAGATGTGTGTACCACACCAGTCCAGGTGTGTTCTAACAAGCCCTCCATGTGACATTTACATATGCTACAGTTTGAACAGCACTGATCATTCTGGAGCATAACCAAACTGCACCCTAGGGAAGATACTTATAAGCTGGCCCATGGGAATTAACCACATTGTCATTTGCCCCTAAACCCAACCACTGAAAGGATCCAGTGGGAAACACTGAAACCACCTTCTTTGGTGTCTTGCTGACAGATTCCATGTTTGCTTGCTCACCTGCTTCATGCTTGAGTACAGCTGTCTTATGAACTTTCTTGTACAGAATCCCACAAAGGGTTAGGACCAGAAGGAACAGCAACACTTGATTAACTGAAATAAAGAGGAAAATACATGACAAATTGATCAATCTCAAACATCTTAAAAGGAAGGAAGGAAGGAAGGAAGGAAGGAAGGAAGGAAGGAAGGAAGGAAGGAAGGAAGGAAATCCAGAACAGCAGCTTGGGCAGTCTGGGGCTGACTGCACACAGCATGTAGAGTGCATTACCTGGTGAGCTGTGGCCAGCCTCCTCAAAGTCCCAGGCAGTCTGGTGGCAGAGGCCTCAGACTCAGTCACCACAATTGCATGAATATTTGATCTGTTATATAAACAACTTCATTTCTAGAATGCCTTTTGTGAACTACAGCTAATTCTGAACAGACTTAAAGGGTAGAAGTGAGTTGTGCTTCAGTTGATTGAAATTCCAGTCCAGGATGACATGCAGAGCATCCTGGCTCCGGGTCAGGACCTCAATGCTTCTAGGTCTCAGCCTCCAGCTGTTCCACATTAGTGATGATTTCTTGGGATTTACCAAGAAATGGGATGGTGCTGGGCAACACATTGCTTGTTGTTGGTAAAATGACTGGGGCATTAGTGAACTGCCATGTGAGTGCTGGGTATTGAACCTCAGTCCTCTGAAAGAGCAGTCAGTGCTCTTAACCACTGAGCCATCTCTTCAGCCACGACTGGGGCATTTGTGTTCACAGAGTTAGGCGACATCAAATAGTGTAAAAAATAAAAGCCAGTTTCTGACTTCAACATTGCAGGCAAGCAACACAAGATATTCAAAACTGAATGTTCTTCTAATTGAATGTATTTTACAAATAATCTTTTCATGACAAGAGATAGATATTTTCATATTTACAGATAGGATAGAAACTTTGTTATGAAATACACCTCCAAATATTAAACATGAATGAATTTAAAGAAGACATCTAATGTGGAAGCCAGAAGGAACACAGATGACTGAAATTGGGAAGATGTGACTTTGCCATAGCCCAAGCACAAGTGTGAAGTGTGGGGTGTGCTGTGACCCAGCCCTGTGGCCCCAGGCTCACCAGGCAGAGGCAGGAGGATCACAGGGAGTCCAAGCCTGCCTGAGCTATACTGTAACTCTGTGTGGGGAAGGAAAGGAATACGAATCTGGTATACGAAGTCAGATTCAAACCTCATTTTTATCACCTCCTAGCTGTGCAAACAACTTCCCCAAGCCTCTGTGGGCTTCCCTTGATACAAATAAAAATGTAAACTATTTCTCTAAAGGCAATTATTGGCTTCAAGCTAGTCTATTTTTTGACCCTCAAGCTTTTGTGTTCATATTTGTAAAAGAACTGACCTAGAGAGTCTTTGATTCCTTCCCAAAGTACACGGGGCACCTTTTGGTGGTTCAGTTTGCTGAGGTTCAGCTTCAAGCTCTCCCTCCCACCCTTTTTTTGGGGAAGATTTAGCCATGGATAGCCACATGCCAGGAAGAAGTAAAAGGTCTACATGTCTCAGGAGATCTGATGACTATTCACCTGCCACCGTGTTTAGAGAGATGGCCCAATATCTGACCCTCCCATGACTGTGACCACTAACAAAACGTTGCCAGGAAAAAAAATTTAGGTTAAGTATGTCCCAGGCAATATTTGGAACATAACACTAAAAATAATTCCTCATTTATATGAGGTTCACATTTAGTTGGATGCCTTTCATTTTCATTTAAATCAAGCAACACTAAAAGTAATAGTAACAGCATTAGGTTATTGTGTTTTTCTCTTATATTTTTGGTTGTGAGCCTAGCCTTTAACAGCTGAGCCATTTTTTCCAGCCCATTTTTCTCAAACTAATAATGTTCTATCTAAATCAGAAGAATATGGATGTTTAAAAGGTCTGATGACTTGACATGACCCTTTAAGAACAAGAATAGAACCTTACAAACGCTTAGGCATGAATGAGAATACTTATTTAGAGTAAGGAAATGATTGTAATAGCAGGTTTTATTAAAAAAAGATCTGATCCAGGTCTGGTGGTGGTGGCACATGCCTATAACCCCAGTGCTATGAGCTGGAGGCTAGCCTAGTTTACAGAGCTAGTTCCAGGATAGCTGGTCTATCCAGAGAAACCCTGTCTAGGGAAAAAACCATATATATATATTATATAATGGTCAGTCCATTTCTAACCAAACTCTCAACAACATCCCACAGGAATCATCCAATGACCATGCCAAAATTGCTTGTGGGAAAATGATCTATGAAAATCACACACACCGGGCGGTGGTGGCGCATGCCTTTAATCCCAGCACTTGGGAGGCAGAGGCAGGCGGATCTCTGTGAGTTCGAGACCAGCCTGGTCTACAAGAGCTAGTTCCAGGACAGCCTCCAAAGCCACAGAGAAACCCTGTCTCAGAAAACCAAAAAAAAAAAAAATCATACAACACACACACACACACACACACACACACACAGAGAAGAGAGAGAGAGAGAGAGAGAGAGAGAGAGAGAGAGAGAGAGAGAGAATCATTAAAACACTCTTCGGAACATCTTTCTTCATAGTTCTTTTCACAAGTTCAATTCTTACTTTTGCGTAGAAGAGCCATGTGTATCCACCTGGATAAGAACGAGGACCTGTGGACTAAAGAGCAAAATGTCATTAAAAGAAAAAAATCAATGCCAAAGACACCAGTTTTAAGACCTGCATCTTCTCTGGAAACCTGGTATGTTGGAAGTATATATCTACCACTGCTGTTTGGGGGAGAAGATAAATATCTCTTGGATGTGGTCTCTGTTTCTTGTTGCTGTGATGGAGCATCCTGACAAAGGCAACTCAAGAGAGCACCGACTTGTTTTGGCTCACAGTTCAAGAGTATAGCCCATCATGGCAAGGAAGCAGGAGCTTAAAGAAGATAGTCACATTGCTTCAAGAGTACAGTCCAGCCAGGCGGTGGTGGCACATGCCTTTGGAGGCAGGGGGAAGTGGATCTCTGGGTCCTATACTGGCATGTTCTATAGAGTGAGTTCCAGAATAGCCAAGGCTACACAGAGCAATCCTGTCTTGAAAAATAAAGCAACAGCAACAACAAAAGTTCAACCATTAGAGACAAATTTTATTTTATTTTGTGTAGCTGTTCTGCAACTTGTTTTGATCAAACTGGTCTCGTTGAACTCACAGAGTTTCACCTACCTACTTTTTTAATTAATTAAATTTTTTCATTTATTTTACATCTTGACCACAGTTTCTGCTCCCTCCCCATATCCCCCCATCCTGCCAGTGGTCCTACTCTGTAGGGCACACGAGCCAGTCAAAGATGGCACTGAGGGAAGTCAAATGGGCACCTAGGCATGTGATAGACTGACCTTTAATACTATTGGCTGCCTGTTTTCCCGATCTGTGGTGTTTTGCTTTAAAAGATGCTTGCTGTGGAACAATAAATGAGTTCCTGCTTGACTAGACTCCCTGATGCGTCTGATTGTCTCCGGGATTCTGGGAGGCTGGGGAACAGGCAAGCAGTGCACTTACTCTTCCCAGCTCAGCCTTCCATGGTTGGGCTAAGACCTTGCACTCCTCTGTCTCCATCTCTGTTCAAAAAGGGCCAGGCCTCCCATAGGTGTCAACAAAGAATGGTACATCAAGATAAGGCAGGACCAAGCTCTTTCCTCTGCATCAAGATTGGGCAAGGTAATCAAGCATGGGAAATAGGTTCCCAAAAGCCAGCTCAAGCACCAGGGACAGGTCCTGATCCCACTGCTAGGAGCCCTCACCTACCTACCTGCCTCTGTCTCCTGAGTGAGAACTGGGACTAAAGGCATGTGATACCACATCTAGACTCTACATCTGAAAACCTAAAATAAATTTTTATGACATTTATATATGCATTAATAATGCATTTTGCCAATCAGTCCAGATGGAAAATGACTTTTTTTTAAAGTTTACCATAAATAGCAATTTATCTTGGAAACTCAGTTTATTATAAAATTAAGTGGTTCTGTCTACTGTATGGTCCTTCAAGAGAACTTCTGACTTTCACTTTTGACTGGAGGCTGTAGACAGTAACTAATAAGCTCCAGGAACCAGCAGCACATAGTCTAAAGGAGGCAAATGAGATTCGACATACACCAGGGTTTCTGCACTAGAATGTGGTGAGAATTTGTTGACAATGACCCAGGCAACTCATCACCAGAGATTTGAGGCAAGACTTTATTTCACTATAAATACCCAATCACACTGTCATCTCTATTTCCCTGTCCTCTCCGGCACACCAAGGAACTCAAGAGTGCATTTGGGTGGCCCTCCCCAACCCTCAGTGAAACAGCACATTGCTTAGAATTTCTCAGAGATAAGATCTTAGGTATTTTTTTAATCCATTTACACCTCCAAGTGATACTTATTTATCTAATTTTCAGGGGTAATGCCATCTCAGAATGGTTTTAGCCACATAGTTCCTCCTCCCACTTGCTGAATGAAGCCATGTGGTACCAGAGTTCCAGAAGGAAGTTCTTCCTTGGGCACTTCTACTTAGGTCAGTAAATTTTTCCTTCCTTCCTTTCTTCCTTCCTTCCTTCCTTTCCTTTTTCCTTTTTCCTTTTTTTTTTTTTGAGACAGGGTCTCACTATGTAGCTCTGAATATCCTAGAACTCACTACGTAGACCAGGCTGGTCTCAGTTTCATAGAGATCCAGATGCCACTAGCTCCTGAGTACTGGGATTAAAGATGTGAGCTTCTCTGTCTGGCTAGGTTCAATTACTTTAAAACAAATACATTTGCTATGGCCAATATGTCGAGTGGAGGAGGGTCATTTAGGTCCACTGCCTCCTTCAATTCTTACAATTCTTTTTCACATGGAGACATTACTCTTCGTTCTTTAAGTGGGGAAATGTGGCTCAGGAGGGCTCAGAGACCCTAGCACACATCCTGCCTTTGAAATTCTCCCCACAGTGTTCCTGTTTTGGGTTTCTGAGTCTTGTTCCGTTTACTGTCTTTATCCTCCAGTCAAATGTCAAAATCACACAGTCTGTCAGTGGTAGAACAGGTACCAACTCAAAATGAATGAACCACAAAGTTCTAGAATTCTCTCTAGGATTCCATCAGGGGCCAGTGAGTTTGGTGCCAGGTGGTGGAGTTTACTGTGCTCAAGTGCTGCCTCAGCTGCAAATGGGGGCTCATCTTTCCCTCTCAGGCTGCCAACTCTGAAATCTCCAGGAGATGAAACAAGCAACTTCAGAAAATTAGCACTGGTATGGCTACTCGCAAGGCACCACAAGGAGTCAAGGAGGAGGGATGTTCCTGAAGCAGACAGAGTGTAGGAAGCTCTAAGTCACATGACATCTCCTTGAGAAGCAAAGCATTCCCACAGAAAGCCTGCTTTATACAAACGGTGGAATGTACCTCTGTTTCTCTGGCATGTACACAGTTCGGTCTGCAGCACTGGGGAGGGTGGGCCATGTTAAATTGTATCCTCTTCTCCATCTTACAGTTTCATCTCCTCTCTGATAACATGGCTTTATGGACCTTAAAATCCCAATGGTAAACACAACAGAAACTTCTGCAGTCATAGGACCAAATAGAGATCATTCTCCAATATGATAGCATGCTGCCAGGTTAGAAGGCCATTTTGCAGTCACATGAACTAAGGTTCACATCCTAGCAGCTCCACCATACATAAGACCTCTGCCCTAGGAAAGTTAGATACCATGCCAATTCAAGAAAAAAGTAAGCCAATAATATAGTGAGAGGTTGTTGGGAAACAAGAAATTCATAATCTCAAAGTATCACTTGATTAGTTATTAATTGCAAAAGGGACTTCTCAAGAATTGAAGTGGAAAATCCCATCTCAGTGAAGTACATGGATTCCGCATCATCAAAAGCAGAAAAAACTGAAACCCTAGTCTCAGGAAGTGAGGGACACTGGGGTATTCCCTCCAATGTCTTTTCATCTATTCTATCAAGAACAGGGCACAGTCAAGTCCAAATTGTGCTTCATTCTGAACTCTTTGAATATGTGAATGTCTTGAAAGAACAAAAGGCTGACTGTTGTCAAGTGAGCACAATGTGCTGGTCACATTGCCTTCTAGATCTCTGTGTCCGCTGTGTTCTGCTATCAACTTTGGTCAGGGAAGCTTCCTCCGCAGTGAGTGACAGTCAGATTCACAACGCTCAAAGCACTGGCAATAAGAGATTTCTGAGTATTCAGCCATAAATGGGACATTTATATGATGGGGGGGGCAAAAGAGCCAGAGGAAAGAGTACTGTGGATCACAGTCTGCCAGGCAGCACATGACCTTTCGAAGTCACAGCAACTATGACTACCTGTGTAAGACCTGCACAAGATTGGTCTGTCAACATTCTGCCACAGATAGGGAGGGCATCAGGAGCTCTCACCACTCCCTTAGAGCTTACAGGAAATGAGTGAGTGGGAGGGGGCAAGAAAGGGTAAAAAATTATCTTGGGTTTGTAGAGACCACTCAGTGGTTAAGAATGGACCAAATCCAAGTTCAGTCCCCGAGCTCCATTTGGGTAGCTCATGACTGCCTGTAACTCTGGCCTAGAAAGCTAAAGCCTCTGACCTCCTCAGGCACCTGTGCTCACAAGCATACCCTCCCCTCCCTCACCTGGTCTCACAAACATATAACTAAATAAAAACAAATCTTTAAAAAAAATACTGGAACATCTCTAGAGACTCGACAGTGAGAGTGAATAATGCCCCTGACTATGTACTTAAAGACAGGGTATCTGGGCAGTGGTGGTGCACGCCCTGAGTCCCAGCACAGAGGCAGAGGCAGGTGGATCTCTGTGAGTTCCAGGCCAGCCTGGTCTACAGAGCGAGTTCCAAAGCAGGCTCCAAAGCTACACAGAGAAACCCTGTCTCGAAAAACAAAAACAAACAAAACAAACAAAAATCAATAAACAATTAAATAAATAAAACCAGTGATATATTTATTATTGGAAAAGGTAAGGAATACCATTGCATCAATGTTACATTTCCTTAGTGGATAGCAATAGAATATATCCTCAAACACAAGAGACACACACATACATTTAGCAGTGAAGGGATAGGATATTAAGGGGTGTATACAAAGGAAGTGATGAAGACAAAGTGATTGTGACACGGAACTAATCATTAGTTAGTCAGTAAATAAATGCTTACTATACAATTCTGCTACACTTTCATAAGTTAAAATTGTATCTAAGCAAAAAGTATGGGAACATCACAGGAATAAGCTTTTGTGAGTATTAAATATAACAATCACAGAACACTCTTTAAACCTCATGTGGCCAACAGCAGAAGTCTCGTTAATAAGAGGCATTGGGGTTGGAGAGATGGCTCAGAGGTTAAGAGCGCTGGCTGCTCTTCCAGAGGTCCTGAGTTCAATTCCCAACAACCACATGGTCTCACAGCCATCTGTAATGAGATTTGGTGCCCTCTTCTGGCCTGCAGGCATGCATCCAGATAGAACAGAATACTGTATATATAATAAATAAATAAGTCAAAAAAAAAAAAAAAAGAGGAACTGACTGGTTGATACTAGAACAGACAACTCTATTACATCTAACTTCTAGAACTTTTTATGAATCTCCCTTCAAATAAGTTGACTGAGGTCAAAAGACTCAATCTTATCAAGATGTCCATAAGTGCCAACAAAGAGCTCTGCAGTTCAACAAGTCCACTAACATAATCCCAGTGGTGTTTTCTAAAGAATAGGAAAAGTTACCCTAAAATCCACATTGAAGTACCAGGTGTCCCATGAAGCCAAAGCATCCCTGAACAGGAACTAAGTGTCATACTCCCTAAGGTTAAATTATATTCCAAAACCACCACAATAGCAAAACAGTGTGACACTGACATGAAAACAGACACAAACAAATGGCATACAACAGAGAACTCAAAAATAAACTATACAAGCACACAGTCAACTAAGTTTCCACAAAGGTACCAACAATACTTAATGGGGACAGTATTCACAGTTCAGTCACTATCAGTGGAAAAATCTCGTTTTTAGATAAAAATAACAGACATAAAGATGGGAGGAGAAAACCAAGTCCCCAGAGCTGTCCTCTGACCTCCACAACCAGGCTATGCCATGCTCAGTGATTAGGGGCACTGAGTGTTCTTGCAGAGTACCTGGAGCTCAGTTCCCAGCACCCACATGGGAGGTCCCCAGGTGACCCAGTGCCCTCTGCTGGCCCCCACGGGCACTGTGTTTATATGCTACACTTAACATGTAGGCAAAACACCTCCTATACACACAATATAAAAATAAATAAATCTATTAAAAAACATGTAGAGAAGGAGGCAGAGACCTGAGTCCAACAGAAAATCCAAGGTCTAAAGCTGAAGTAGTGAATCTTTTTAAATATTTTATTTATTTATTTATTTTGGTTTTTTTGAGACAGGGTTTCTCTGTGGCTTTGTAGGCTGTCCTGGAACTAGCTCTTGTAGACCAGGCTGGTCTCAAACTCACAGAGATCCACCTGCCTCTGCCTCCCGAGTGCTGGGATTAAAGGCGTGCGCCACCACCGCCCGGCTATTTTATTATTTTTAATTATATCCACATGTATAGCTGTGTACATGAGTGTCAGTGCCCATCAAGGTCAGAGGCTTTGGATTCTCTGGGAGCTATTGTGACAGGTAGTTGTGAGACACCTGACATGGAACCTAACATGTCTTCTATGCGGTGGTGTGAATTAGATGCTCCCCGTATACTTGGACATTTAAACATTTTGTCCCCATGAATGGCACTGTTTATGGCCTTGTTGGGGAAAGTATGTTACTGGGGGCAGGCTTTCAGGTTTTAAAGCCTTATGCCATTCTGTGTGCTCTGTAGCAGGCTTTCTTCGGGCCACCAGCCCCCAAATCATGACAGGGAGACTTATTATTAATTATGAACTCTTTAGGCTGGTTTCTAGCTAGCTTTTTCTCCCTAAACTAAAATCAACCCATTTTTATTAATCTATGTGCTTCCCTGAGGCTCACTTACCTCATTTATGTACTGTCCATCCTGCTTTCCTTATTCTGTGTCTATCTGTCTGGCTCCTGTCTGGCTGGATGGCTGGCTAGCTCCCCTTTTCTCTCTGCCCACCAACCCAACCTTTCCCTC
This sequence comes from Cricetulus griseus, assembly GCF_003668045.3. Lineage (NCBI taxonomy): Eukaryota > Metazoa > Chordata > Mammalia > Rodentia > Cricetidae > Cricetulus > Cricetulus griseus. The sequence continues at coordinate 152,654,569 of NW_023276806.1, read as the reverse complement.
CTCTGCTTAGCTATTGGCCATTCATCTTTTTATTAGACCAATCAGGTGCCTTAGGCAGGTAAGGTAAAACAGCAACACACTTTTGTACAACTAAATAAAGGCAGCATAAAACAAATGCATCACATCTTTACATAGTTAAACAAATATTCTATTTGTGAGCTGGCAACTTGTGTTCCTGCTGTCATGCCTGCCACTTGTTGCCATCAAGGACTCTGGAACCATAAGCCCAAATAAACTCTTCTTCCACAGGCTTCCTTGGCCATGGTGTTTTTTTTTTTTTAAGATTTTATGTATTTATTATGTATGCAATACTATGCTTCCATGTATATCTGCACACCAGAAGAAGGCACCAGATCTCATAACGGATGGTTGTGAGCCATCATGTGGTTGCTGGGAATTGAACTCAGGACCTCTGGAAGAGCAGTCGGCGCTCCCAACCTCTGAGTCAGCTCTCCAGCCCCTGGCCATGGTGTTTTATCGCAGCAATAGAACATCCAATGCACTCTGCAAGAGCAATATGTGCCCTAACCACTGAGCAATCTCTGTAGTCCCTGTAGTACTTAATCTTGATTGTCAGCTTGACAGGACTTAGAAATCACGTAGGAGACACATCTCTGTCTGTGTCTGTGAGGGTGTTTCCAGAGAGGTTTAAATGAGGTAGAAAGACACGCTCTGGGAGTGGCACTATCTCACATGCCAGGGTCCCAAATTAGGATAAAAAGGAGAAAGAGGGCAGAATAGTAGATTCATCACTCCTTGCTGCTTTCCCAGCCCACTGTCCTCCCTGCCATGACAGCCCATACCACACTGAACCAAAATTAACCCTTTTTTTTTACTTGATTTTGTTGGGTGTTTTGTCTCAATGGCAAGAAAAGTAACATTGGGTCAGAGCCTAAGAGGACACTGTCTGGGTTATCAAGGTTCCTGAATGCTAGAAGATTCCATGAGATGCATCCCTCGGTGGTATGCTCACACCCTTCCTTCACACACCCCCTGAACACTGTCATAGGGAAGTGTTGTGGAATATTCCTTTACACTCTGTGAAGATATGTCACTGTGATTAGTTTAATAAAAAGCTAAACAGCCAATAGCTAGCTAGGCAGGAGAATCATAAGAAGCCAGACAGACTTAGAATGGATCAGAACACACAAATGGGATAGAGGTAAAATGGGATAGAATGTAGATGAATAAAAATATAGGTTAATTTAAGTTATGAGAGCTAGTTAAGAACAAGCATAAGCTATCAAACAAGCTTTCACAATAAGAAGTCCCTGCGTGGTTATTTGGGAGCTGGCAGGCAGGAAGGAAAAGTCTGACTATAAGAGAGCTCCCTTATTTCCCGCCTTTCAGGATGTGCCCTTTTAGTCTCTTCTACTGTCCCTATTACTTATTTATTGTTTTGTTTTTTTGAGACAGGGTTTCTCTGTGTAGCAGCTCTGGCTATCCCAGATCTCTCTTTGTAGACCAGGCTGGCCTTGAACACAGAGATCCACCTGCCTCTGCCTCCCAAGCACTGGGATTAAAGGTGTGCACCACCACTACTCAGCTCCATCCCCATCTCTTTAGCTCCCACATCCTGAACTTCAACATAAACATGGTTGAAGAAGAACACCCCATCTATGTTTTTTTTTCTCTTCTCTTCCTCCTGAAGAAACTCTACCATGTTTTTAAAAAATATTTTTATTGAGCTATATATTTTCCAACTCCTCTTCTCTCCTTCCTTCTCCCCTTCTATCCTCCCCCTGCCCCCAACACTCTCAATTTACTCAGGAGATATTGTCTGTTTTTCCCTTCCTAGGTGGATCCATGTATGTCTCTCTTAGGGTCCTCTGTGTTACCTAGATTCTCTGGGATTGTGGCCTGTGGGTTAGTTATCCTTTGCTTTATGTCTAATATCCACTCATGAATGAGTACATATTGTATTTGTCTTTCTGGGTCTGGGTTACCTCACTCAGGATAGCTTTTTTCTAGTTCTGTCCATTTCCCTGCAGATTTCAAGATGTCTTTTTTTTTTAACCACTGAGTAGTAGTCCATTGTGTAAATGTACCACATTTTCTTTATCCATTCTTCAGTTGAGGGGTGTTAGGACCAACACCTTTGTGAAGACTCTGCGAATGCGTGAAGCCTCAGTACACATGCCCAGTTTTCCCTTTAAAGGTTCCCACCTTCTCCTGCCTCTCTCTCTTCTCCTTCTCTTGGGTTGGCTGCCAATCTCCTCATCTCACTCCCCTCTTTCCCTTTTCAATAAAGCTCCACGTGAGTTTGTTCATTCATAGTTCATGTTTCACCACCAATCGCTGCAGCAGAAACTTAACAAGGGTCATCTAGGTTGTTTACAGGTTCTGGATATTACAAACAATGCCACTATGAACATAATTGAGAAAATGTCCTTGTGGTGTGAGTGTGCATCCTTTAGGTAGATTCCCAAAAGTGGTATTGCTGGGTCTTGAGGTAGATCGATTCCCAGTTGTCTGAGCAACTGCCATACTGATATCCAAAGTGGCTGTATAAGTTTGCACTCCCATCAGTAATGGAGAAGCGTTCCCCTTACTCCACATCCTCTCCAGCATACACTGTGCCCTACCATGCTTTAAACATTCACACTTTTAAAATTACATGACAAGCACACTTACATTTCTGTCCCCAGCTCAAACATCTCATATGGACTCCATATACATAAATCCCACTGGACACTTGGCCTCGCTGCTTGAAGGCATCCATATGTTCTATTCTGAGTTCCTGATGCTTCCCCGAAGTACACATCTCCCACAGTCTCCCCCAAACCAGTTATCTACAACCTCATTTTTCTAATTGTTCCACCAAAAGAAAACTGGATGTTACCTTAAGTCTCTCTATGTCCATGTGCAGACTGAAGACACATCCTCTTGGATCTGCTTTCAGAATACACCCAGAATTATCAGCACCCCTAGGACCTCCACCCTGACTGACCAACACCATCTTTGACTGTACCATAGTACAGTCTTATAGAAGTTCTGCCTTATCTCCCTTCAGCAGGTCTACAGACAAGCAGCTGTGGTGAGCCTGAGTCACACTGTGCCTGGTGCTCAGCTCTGCCCCAAACCCTCACTGGCTACAGGCTCCTAGGAAGAGCCAAGAGTGATGACAGTGCCTCTCCCTGAGACATCACATGATCACCCTGGCCTCCTTGCCAGGCAGACTCCAGCCTCAGAGTCCTTCCGCTTGTCACTCCCTCAACATCCCCTCCCCTCACAATCCAGAGTGTTGCCACCTCTCCACCCATGACTCTTAGTAAAAAGTGCCAAGCTCCACTAGGCTGCCCCTGCTATTGTCCCCTCCCAAGTCTGTTCCCCAGTGAAACATCGGAAGCCTCACAGAAGCTGGGAGTTTTGTCTCTGTGTTCACTGACTTGTGTTCAGCACCTAGCAATATAATCTCTCAAACATACCAATAGGCCAGGATGACTGTGCAGCCCTGTTACAGGACAACCATGGACCTTGTGTGTTCATCATGAACTCAGCACCTCAGGCCCTGGGAGACCCCTTTGGTGCTCCCTGCCATCTCTTCCACTTCTCCTTCCACACTGGGGCCATCACTGGCTCTGATGAGTTACACTGCCTAACTGGTGCTAGGTCTTCCTTCCAGCCTGCTTCATCTCACCCCCTTATTGACTCTGAAGTGACCTCTCATCCAGCCCTCCCTCCTCTCCCCATGCCCAATCAATCACTGACATAACTGCCTGTGGGCTTTTTTTGTTGATTGATAATTATATAAAGACACTGTGAAACATATAAGGCTTCAGAAGCCTCATTTTTTTCTGTTCTTTGTTTCACTTGAAACAGTTCAAGTTTACAAAGGTTAAAAGAATAAATCACCCATGGGCTCTTCATCAGCTGGCCAGCAAGGCGTTGCATTTGCTCAGCTGTCCTACTCTCGAACACACACATACTTTGACGTTGCAGGCATTGTGCAACATCACCCCTAAATATTTCAGCATGCCTCTTTTAGAATTTTTGTTTGTTTAGATTTTGAGGCAGGGTTTCTCTGTGTAACTCTGGCTGCCTTGGAACTCTCTCTTTGTAGACCAGATTGGCCTCAGACTCACAAAAAACCTCCTGCTTCTGCCTCCCAAGTACTGGGATTAAAGGTATGTGCTACCTGGCTCAGCATGCCTCTTTTAAAAAATGAGGGTAGGGCAAGGGCTAGGGAAATTGTTCTTTGGTTAAGAGTGCTGGCCACCACAGCATGGAGGTCTGAGTTCAAATCCCAAGCACCTATGTAAAAATCCAGGCATTACCATGTTCGCCCATAACTCCAGTGTTATGGGGGCAGAGAGAGGAGGACTGATGGGTTTAGAAGTGCTGTCTCAAAGGAACAAGGAGGAATAATAGCATGACACCTGACATCTTCCTTTAGCTTCTACATGAGCAAACATGGGCCCACACACGTGTACACACACACTCATATACATATAAACAAAGCAAGGGTATACTAAAGTGCAAACAAACAAAGACATCCTCCCACAGAACCAAAGCACCATGATCACATCTAAGAGAAATGACATTAATAACATCATCCGTATTCTACTCCCTTAATTCCAATCTGGTGTTCTATAGCTTGGCTTTCTATCTTTAGCTGTTTTTTTTTACTCTTAATTGGTGCCACTTCCACTGTTTTTTCACTTGTCACAACTCTGACACTTTTGGAGAACACAAGACAGTGTGCTTTAGAACTGTACTGAATGATTTGTGGCACTGGGTAGATGGAGACGGAGACACTGTGGCTAAACAGTACATTGGCGCAGCTATATAAGAGAAATAACACCTAACATCTAATAACATGAGGCAACTGGAGTTGACAACACATAGTTGTACATTTTAAATAGCTAATGTGTTTCCAATACAAAGAAACAACAGGTATCGGTCTGTGTCGGCTTTAATCCCAACACTTGGGAGGCAGAGGTGGTAAGTCTGTGAGTGCGAGGCCAGCCTGGTCTACAGACAGCCTGATCTACACAGAGAAACCCTGTATCAAAAAAAAAAAAAAAGAAGAAGAAGAAAAAAAAGAAATAACAGATGTTTGATGTGATAGAATACTAATTTAGCCAGCTACTTACTCTACAACTGAATTGAAATGTCACATTGTACCTTATAAAAATACAGTTATCTGTCAGTTTTAAAAATGAGCCTACTTCCCCCACCTAACTCTGAGCATTCCATTCTTGCTTAAAACCCTGAAAATTGGTATCCCTGAAAATTAAGGTGAATAAACCCAATGTCAAACCTCTGGCCCTGATGAACAGCTCATGACTAGTGCCTACCAGTCAGCCTCTCCACACCCAGATCTACATCTTCTGTCCTCAGCCTTAATGCCAGCGGCACCCCTGCCTGGAATGCCCTTTCCTCACTTCCTTCAGGAAGTGACTGGCTTGCCCGCTGCTCGCCCAGTACCTATTCCTTCTGTGAACTCTCCATCATACCCTTTCTTTTCTTTTCTTCCTTCCTTCCTTCCTTCTTCCTTTCTTCCTTTCTTGTTTTCCTTTTTGGTATTTCAAGACAAGGTCTCTCTATGTAGCCCTGGCTGTCTGGAACTCACTCTATATGCCAAGCTGGCCTCAAACTGAGAGTTCACCGGCCTCTGCCTCCTGAGTGCTGGGATTGTAGGTGTGTGCCACCATCCCCCAGTCTCTAAAATCATGCTGTGCCTGTCTCCTCTTGTGATGGCTGAGAACAGGAGTGTGACTCCCCTCTGGGTCCATCTGTCCTGTCCCACAGCCAAACCATAGCAATAGGGGAGGAGGAAGAAGGCAACTCCTTGCCTACTCACCAGGAGTGCTATAAAATAGAGCATCATAATAGGAGCCAAAATAAAAACAGTTGTGGCCACCACAACCTGGTCCAAGATCTAACTCTAATGTATAAAATGACTTAGTGGGGCCCATCCTATATGGAGAGATACCTTGCTCAGCCTAGACACAGGGGTGTGGGAGTGGGGAGGTGCCTTGGTCCCGCCTCAATGAGATGATGAGACTTAGTAGACTTCCTAGCGGAGGCCTTACCCTCTCTGAGGAGCAGATGGGAGTGGGGGGGGTGAGGGGAGTGGGAGGAGAGGAGGGAGGGGGAACTGGGATTGGAATGAAAAAATAAATTAATTTAAAAATTAAAAAATAAAAACAGTTGTGGTCAGAACAGGAGCCCCCAGAGCATGCTTCAAGCAGCACTCACTGATGTGATAAAATGGCTCAACTTTGGGAACAACCGTGTTAAGCACCCTTAAGTGATATTCTTTATTGTAACACTTCTTAGGACATTTAAGGTATTTTCCTACTTCTTGGTCCATCTGGGGTTTGTGGAGCTAATTTCCTGTGGGATTGTGTCCTCCTGAACAGTCTTTTAAAATCTCTGACATCAGGAAAGCAATGTAAGAAACAGTGTTTCTTGGGAATGAGAAATGAAAACTGTGGCTTAATAAACACGCCTTTCTCTCTGAGAGGAAAGGTAAACAGCACAGACAGAGAAGAGAGAGCTGGGGGTAGGTGTTTGAGTGGAAGAAGGAAGAAAGCAAGGCCCTGGGGAGAAGACATGTTGGGAGACAAGGGACACTTGAAGCCACCAGAATGTCAGAGGAAGGATGCATCAAGAACAGGCACCTGCCCAGTGCAGGACATGTGGTCATTCCTGTCATCCGAATTCATTATCAGCTTTGCCAGGGAGGCAGGCACCCTGAGGCCTTACTTCCTTGCAGACCCTGTGTGTCACATGTTTTATTATATCACTTCATTTCCATTTTACACTCGAGGAAATGTAGGCATTGCAATGTGATATGACCAGAATCAAGTGTCTAAAGATCCTCCCAGGCCCACAGCCCAGGCTTTCACAACTGCAGGGCGCAGCTCTGGTGTTGGCTGTATCAGAGGGAGGACTAGAATTCTATTATGTAATACAAAAAGGATATTGCATTGAAGTGCAATACCAAAACATTTCCAGAAAAATGCAAAGGCAAGGCCAACCCACGAGCGTCACATTGGCTAGCAGGTTGCATGGGCCAAACGCTGCATCTCTAAGCTTGTTCAGACGCTTAGACACTATCTAAGTTCTCTGTCTTTTCAAGTTCTGTGCTTACTATCCAGTCTTAACTTTATCTATCATAGATTAACTATGAGGGTCTCCTGGACTTATCAGAGATAGTGCATGTACTCCTAAAGGGAACATGAGACAGTTTTCCATGTTAAAGCAGACATCGTGGTCCCTGTACCACAACAAACCCACAATTGCCAGCTCTATGATGGAGGCTCCAAAACACTTTCTGAAGACAGATTCCAAAAACATGAATCATAAGTCAACTAGGTCATTTTGGCTCAGAAGCAGACTCACATTATCTAACTCCAGATCTCCATCCTTAAAATACAATGCAAACAAACCACACTATTAGGGCAGGGGTGGGAGGATGTAGATAAACTGTGCAAAAACAGCCCAAGATAGGAAATGTTCGTACACGGAACGACTTTGATTTGTCGCATAGGGAAGCTTCTGCTAGTATGATGCCATTGATCAGCAGGGACTTTTGGAGGCTGTCTGTGGCTGGGGCGGTCTGACCCCTCTGATGTACTTTGAGTTCACAGCAAAATAAACAGCACTGTAGGCAGAGGAGGCTAAATGGAAAGAGTACCTTGCTTGTAAATTGCTCTATTTACCTGATGGATGGTGAGGGAGGCTTTGGGCTTCTTGGTCCAGAACCGGGCAGGGCGGAGCGTTCAAACTGCAGCTGGCCTCGCAGGGGCAGCTAAGCTTCGCTTCTACTGCTTCTAAGATCCCATTGGAAATCCCAAGAGGCCGGGGAGCCCCAAGGCCAATGCTCTGTTTCCAGGACAGTGTGCCTCCGCTGTCCACACCCACCTCCGCTTGCGTTGACTTGAATGGCTCGGGTTTCTTCCACTCCTCCTCCAGTGGCTGGGAATCCAAGCCTTGTGCCTTAGAGGCTGCTCCTGAAACCACTTCCAGATGTGCTCCTAAGGCAGGCGGGTTGGTTGGCTGGGGCATACTTCCTCTCACAGCTTTCTCTTGAAGTCTGCGTGCGAAACTCTCTCCAAAACAAGGCTGTTCTGGAGTAAAAGATTCAAACTTAGGGAAAAGCAAATGCTTGGAGAGTGAATTTATACCATGACGTGTCTAATGTAAATTTCAAGAGAAAGCAACAGTCAGGTTTGTGCCGACAGTATTTTAAATCTCCTGTACATTGAAATGTTGTCATGGCAAATCAAACCGCAGACAACTGCGGTCTTCTACTGAGGCTGCGATAGACAGAAGTTCCCAGATGGAGTGCATTTCTGCCCGAAGTGGAGAGGAATCAGGCAAGGAGCAGACTTGATTACAACCTCTGCCGCTCTGTAGTTTTGCAGGTGATGCCCAGAAACCCAGGAATGGTACCAGCACTTTGCCCAGGGTCATGGAACATACTCCATAATGGCCCCTCTCTAGCTGCTGTAAAGAGCTCTTTGCTGGCTGCTTCCATCGCAAGTGGTCCTTTCCTTCATAAATACAATGCAACTCACACTGGAATTTCAAATGTCCAAGACCCTCAGTGAGGGGGGGGCTGTGGGGAGAGGAAGAGTGACACACGTGTCTGCTTAGAACCAAACACTCAAGAGTAGTTGTAATAATTATACAGTTTGGGAGACTCTGGACTCCCCCTAACCAACAACTCATGCGGAGGTATCCCATGCCCGGCACTGAGATTTTCATTTGATAGCCCTGCCTTTTGGGAACAGCATTATCCACCCAGGAGGGTAGCAGATGTGGTAGAGTGGTCCTGAGACATGTCCCCAAACAGCTCAGCAGACAGCACCTTAAGCCGATGCTGGTCCAGTTCAGTTGGTTCCCAAGGTCACCTCATCTTCATCTCTCATCTACTTAGGACAATGTCTGACCAGTCTGTTGAATAAAAGGATGATACACCCCAAAAGTGTGCTTCCAAATGGAAATCCTAACTGTCTTCATAGAACTTACTTACTGTTCAGATGAACTGAACTCTGATCACTATTCTCGGATCCTTTCCCTTGATGCCTAATGTCTCTAACTCCAGCTCATTCCCTTCTATTCCTGCTGTGCCCCACTTTGAGAATACAAGAGGCCAGCATTTCCATGCTGTATTCCTGGATTCCTCCTTATGAAGTAAATGAGACGGGGAAGAGATACAGGCTTTCAGTGACACACTAGTAGTGCAGTAGACCAGCCTGGTCTACAGAGTGAGTTCCAGGACAGCCAGGAGAAGCCCTGTGTCAGAAAACAAAAACAAGCAAACAAACAAGCAAAAAAAAAAAAAAAGCATCATGCATGGAAAATCCTCAGAAAAGCCTGATAAATGGAAGTTAGTATTGTTGGTGCTTTCAAATAATACTTAAATGAAAATGTAATGATAATATTTAATTAATTTAATAATAGTTTTATATTTAAGCAGTTAATTGATAAAGACTGAATATATTCAAGACATATTTCATGATGACCTGATACACACACACACAAACTCTGTGCTGATTACCAAGTCAAATGAACACATCACCATTTATTTCTGTTGTACATTAGATTCCCAGAATTAATATGATCATCTTGCAGCTGTCAGTTTGTACCCTTTGACAAACATCTACCTGTTTCCTGGTCCCATTCCTGGCAACTATTATTCTACTCCCAGTTTCTCTTTGTAAGCTTTTTTTGCTTGTTTTCTTTGAGACATGGGTCTCTGTGTAGCCCTGGCTGTCCTGGAACTTACTTGATAGACAAGGCTGGCCTTGAACTCACAGAGATCCACCTGCTTCTGCCTCCAGAGTTCTGGGACAGGCTCCAAAGCTACACAAAGAAACCCTGTCTTGAAAAAAATTGATTTATTTATTATGTATACAGTGTTCTGCTTGCATGCCAGTACAGGGCACCAGCTCTCATTACAGATGGCTGTGAGCCACCATGTGGTTTCTGGGAATTGAACTCAGGACCTCTGGAAGAGCAACCAGTGCTCTTAACCATTGAGCCATCTCCCCAGCCCAATCATCTGTTTTTTTTTTTTTTTTTTCCCTTGAGGAACATCCATACTGTTTTCTATAGTGCTTGTACCAATTTTATTATTGATGTTGAATAAAGAAACTCCAAGGTATGAAATAGGAAAGAATTATACCAGTAAGTTATTTGTAACTTTGTACAAATGTGCTGTTTTGTCTCATGATTTAGTGGAAAATCTATGAAGTCTTATCTGAACAGCAATGTCTGTAGTTAAAATGCTTCTGCGGTGGCATTCCAGTGGAAGTCTACTGTCTGGAACTTCCTAGAAAGCTCCCGCTTTTCTGGCAAAGGACCATTTGGAGCCTTGCCCTTTCTTCCCGTCTGAAATCCAACCTGGATGCTGAAAGAGGAACAGTCACTCTTCCTTCCCGGGGATCAAAGACCCACAGTATGCTGCTGCAGATGGCCACCCAAACTGTGCATGGAGATTAGAGTTGAGTGGTCAACATCCTGACAGGTCACAGATGGCTCACTGCAATCTAGGAATAGTGGAGATTTTTAAAAAGCACTGTTTGCTCTACGTGCAAATCTTTAATCCCAGCACTCAGAAGGCAGAGGCAGGCTGATCTCTGTGAGTTCAAGACCAACCAGGTCTACAAAGTGAGTTCCAGGGTAACCAGAGCTACACCGAGAGACCCCATTTCAAAAGAAATGAGTAAATCAATATAAATGAATGAATTAAAAAGGACACTGTTTGAAAGTGTAGGGAGGGATAGGAACATAGAGTTAAGAGAGCACAAGACCCTGGTGTTGGCAATAACCAGGAGCCACTACCACCCTTAGACCAAAGGCTCCAGCTCTCATGTCTCAGTTTGTCTCTTAAAGGGTTATTTATTTATTATGTATATAGTGTTCTGTCTGCATGTATGCCTGAACTTCAGAGGAGGATGCCAGATCTCATTATAGATGGTTGTGAGCTGTCATGTGGTTGCTGGGAATTGAACTCAGGACCTCTGGAAGAGCAGCCAGTGCTCTTAACCTCTGAGCCATCTCTCCAGCCCCTTAGTATGTTTTTAAACTAAATTTTAAAAAGAAAATCATTGGGCTAGGGAGACTTCTCAGTGGTTAGGGAACTTCTTGTTCCTACAGAGTTTGATTCCCAAAAACCTCATTGGCAGCACACAACTACCTAGAACTCCAGCTCCAGAGGATCTGTTGCTCTTTTCTGGCCTCTGAGGGTATCTGCACACACACACACACACACACACACACACACACACACACACACACACACACACAATAAAAATCTTAAAAAAAACAAGAAAATAATATTGTAACAAACAGGCTATACCATACCATATAGCCCAGTGATAGCCTACATCATTTAGGTATGCTCAAGTATTCTCTATGATGTCATACCATAATACTACTTCACACCATTTACTTAATGATGTATTTATCTCAGAACACAGGCTCATGGCTGAACATGATAATATCTGCCCTTCATGTGCACTATCAATCTGTGGTGCCATTTATCATTAAAATATGTATCTGAGTCATTATTCTTTTAAAGTCAAACATTTATTATTTCTTCTTGCCAACAGGATTAACTTATGCTGAGTCTTTTGAAAATGTCTTAGGTAACATCTACTCATTATTTTTGACAGTTTCATACCTGTATATGTTTTGATGATGGTCATGGCCCCATTTCCTTGTTGTCTTTCTCCCCTCTCCTGTTGAATCCTTCCTTCTCCCCAACTATTCAGTCCCTTTTCTGTTTTCATATCTTATGTGTGTGTGTCCCACTGGATTTAATTAGGGTTGCTTTTGAATATGAGTAGAAGGGTTTTATGAACTCAACGAAATTGTGTTTAATACCTGCATAAGACCTGCTGTGGACCTACCAATAGGCCTTCATGGATGGTGGGGGTAGAGGATGAAGCCCACGTCTCCCTTAAAGAGCTGTTGGCAGTTAGTGGTTGAGATAATATCTCCTAAGACTAATGAAGGAAGGATTTTGTAGTAGCCAAGTCAATGAATTACGACACTGGGTCAAGCTGATAAGTTTATGTTTGTTTTTTTGTTTTTGTTTTGTTTTGTTTTTTGCCTTTGTCTTTCATGGCTGACCTCCAAGATCACACACAGGAGGTGGAAATGTCAATAGAAGCTCAGTCCCTCCTGCTTGATGGACCACAGTTGTGGGTTATCATCTCAGCAGCTTGACCTTCAGTGTTCTGGGCTCTTCTCTACCACCTGCTAAGGGAGCAACTATGGCTTCTGCACCCAAGTCTTGGCATTGAGCTCTCACGAGCTATAACTGGTTTGCTCCCTTGGCTCTTGAGTCTAAGCCTCTGCTCTGGTAGCTAGGTTAGATTCTACATGGCCTAGAGCTCAGCCTTGCTCTTCCTTCTGCCTTCTCCATGGCCTGGCCACAGCTCTAGCTGAGACCATGGCTGGAGCCTATGAGCTGTCAACAGACTTCTCAGCTGCTCTGTGCTTCCCTCATCTTGAGAACAGTACCTGTGCCTGCTTAGACACTGCTCTTGAGCCCACCTACGAGCATTCCCCAGAACACAAAGCCTTGGCCTGAGTCCTTAAGCAGGACCTTGTGGATTACACTCAGCTGTCTGCCACCCTTGGGCTCAAGTCTCTATTCTACAGCTACAGTGCTCTGCAGCTAAGAAACAGGATTGGAAATGGTAGTAATGTAACAGAGGTGATGATGGTAGAAATTATAATCTTACTGAATGACAACTGTGTGCTGGACATTACCCAAGTACAGCACGTGTTCTTGCTTTCATGGTCATAGTTCAAAAGGATAATAGATTGTCTATGTTCTCTGCACCTCCTCACTTTTTGTTTTGTTTTGTTTTTTTGTTTTTTCGAGGCAGGGTTTCTCTGTGTAGCTTTCGAGCCTATCCTGGCACTCGCTCTGGAGACCAGGCTGGCATCGAACTCACAGAGATCAACCTGCCTCTGCCTCCGGAGTTCTGGGATTAAAGGCATGCACCACCAACGCCCGGCTATACCTCCTCACTTGTAACTCATTGTTCTATTGTCTCCAGCTTCTCCTCCTCCAGGGAAAGTGTTTTACTCCAGGCCAATAACAGCCTCCTAATTTGCAAATGCAACAAATACCTCCTCCTCCTACCTGAACTCAGTATGGCTTCTGAAGGAAATGGAACACCAATAGCCAAGGAGGTCAAAAGGGAACTTGGTGAAGTTTGATAGTTAAAGGAAGCCACAGGCAAAGGGAGGTTCATAAAGGTGGAAGTGGTTTTCAAAGCCAAACCCATAGAACAAGTCCCCAGTTCCTTTGGCTGTCTGTTACAACTTTTTAAATGCTGTCTTCTTGGGGGGTTGTCACAAACCCTCTTTCTGTCCTCCTAAATTGTGCCCCCATTGGTGTTCTGTCCTGCTGACACCTTGGTTGCGGAATTCTAATCTCTAGAACTGTGAGACAATTCTACTGGGGTTTTTGATTTGTTTGTTAAAGACAGGATTTCTTCTTGTGTAGCCCTAGCTGTCCTGGAACTTGATCTGTAGATGAGGCTTGCCTCAAACTCAGAACTCAGAGATCTGCCTGCTTCTGCCTCCCCAGTGCTGAGATTAAAGGCATGCACCACCATTGCCTGGCTGTTTTTATTTTTATTTTTTAAAAAAACTTTTATTTTATGAGTATGGATGTTTTGCTTCGAGGTATGTATGAACCACAGGTATGTCTGGTGCCTGTGGTGGTCAGAAGAGGGTGTCAGATCCCTTAGAACAGAGATTCCAGATGTTTATGAGCGACTATGTGGGTGCTGGAAATCAAACCCACATTCTACTCTTTTTTCTCTTATTATTATTATTATTATTATTATTATTATTATTATTATTATTATTAATTCAAGTTAGGGCCACATACTACTTTTTACTTGTTTTTTTTTAATTTGTTTTTTTGGTTTTTGTTTTGTTTTGTTTTGTTTTGAGACAGGGTCTCTCTACATAGCCCTGGATGTCCTGGAACTCACTATGTAGACCAGGTTGGCCTCAAACTCACAGAAATCTGCCTGTCTCTGCTTCCTGAATGCTATTCAACTATTTTTTTTGTTTGTTTTTTGTTTTTTGAGATAGGGTTTCTCTGTGACTTTGGAGGCTGTTCTGGAACTCGCTCTAGGCTGGCCTCGAACTCACAGAGATCCACCTGCCTCTGCCTTCCAAGTGCTGGGATTAAAGGCTTGCACCACCAACGCCCGGCTGCTATTCAACTATTTTAAGCCACCAGATTTGTGGTAGTTTGATATAGCAGGCTCTCCCAATTAACACTAGGTTTGCAACTTGTAATTTCCCCCTAAGTCTTTTTGTCTAAGAATATTAACAACAGCAGCAACAAAGTATCATAGAAACACTGAAGTCTCAGGTGAAAAAAAATACAACTCCTTTAAACACTTTGTGGGTTTGTTGTTGTTGTTGCTGTTTGTTTTTCGAGACAGGGTTTCTCTGTGTAGCTTTGGAGCCTATCCTGGAACTCTGTAGACCAGGCTGCCTGGAACTCACAAGAGATCCACCTGCCTCTGCCTCTTGAGCACTGGGATTAAAGGCATGCACCATCACCACCTGGCAAAACTTTAACTCAGTTTTTCCAGTTTGTTTCAGACCCTTCACATTTAAGAGTTACATGACAAATTAAAACATAAATATTCACTGAATCTTTTATATGCTCCCAGCCATCTTCCGCCTGTAGTTCTTGTATTACTTGGGGGTCATTTTATGAAATTGAGTTAAAGAATAATTACTTCATGGCATGTTAAGCATGGAGGTCCTGGATTCAAGCCAGAGCGTGAGGGGGGAGGGGCACAACAAGGCATGACTATAAATTCGAAGAAACTACAGTGACAGTAAGGAGTTTAAAATACAAATGTAGAGAATTCTCTCTCAAGAAAGCTTTGGTGGATGAAAACTAAGAGAGGTGCACTTAGCTTTGAAGAAGGAGATGGTGTGAGTGGATGAGTATCAAAAAACCATTGTACAGTGTGTGTTCCCTACAGTCATCTTGATAATCAGAGACAGAGATTTCAGTTGCTTTAAATGTTAGTTTTACTACTCACTTTGTGAGCCGGTGTGAAACCGAACTGCAAGGCTGCAAGGCGTTTGGGGGATTAAGGGCTATAAATGCCTTTTCAGAGGCAATAGTTCAGCAGTTAGGCTGTTCGAATCCTGCCAGAGGTACTTTTCCGTGGAGTGCCTGAGCAAGTTTTCATAGCCATATGCCTCATTTCACCAACCACTACAACTTCCTCAACAGTTGGAAAGAAGGTAATTTAGGATGGTATGGAAACCCTGTCTGTTGTTAACCAGAGATGACCTGCTGCGATTGTCAATATTGACAGTCTGATACTATCTCTAGGTTTACCTGGGGCACAAGCCTGTGGGCAGGTCTATGAGGGATTATCAAGATTAGGTTAATTAAGGTGGGGATAAATGTGACAGGCACCCGAACTAAATAATGAGAAAGGATTCCAGCATTAGTGGCTCTCTCTCTGTAGATGAAATGTGATCAGCCACCTCCTGCCAAGCCTCTCAGTGGGTCAAAACAAATCCTTTTCCTTCGTTTTCTGTCTGGGTATTTTATGACACCAACAAGACGACTAGTACTCGTGCTGAAATCAAACAACCCTAATCACCCTCGGGGCTAACTGTTGCTGTCTGATCAGAGCTCGGCCCCTGCAGTGCGCGGGACCCTCCTGTGAGATGACAGATTTGCCCCAGGCCCTCCCTGAGCTCCCAGCACCGGGACCGCTACGGCAGCTTTTCTCCACTGCCAAGTGACAACAGCTGAGAGGGTGTGACACGCCCACACGGAAGATGCTCAAAGTGGACTTCATGGACGAGGTTGCCCTCCTCCGCGAACACCCCACGCAAGCCACGGGAGAGCTCGCAGGGCCGGTGGGCGGGGCTCCGTCCTGGCGGCACCAGAGGGCCACGTCGCCACGGGCTTGGGGCGGGGCCCGCGGGTCACGTGCCGGGCCTCCCGCGCGCCGCTGGAGGCGGTGCCCGCCCTCCCCACGAGCCGTGGAGCCCGTGGCGCGCGGGGCATTGTGGGCCGAGGGGCGGGGGTTGGGAAGATGGCGGCTCCCAGCCTCCTCAACTGGAGGCGGGTTTCCTCCTTCACAGGGCCGGTGCCCCGCGCCCGGCACGGACACCGAGCCGTGGCCATCCGGGAGCTGATGATCATCTTCGGCGGGGGCAACGAGGGCATCGCGGACGAGCTGCACGTCTACAACACCGGTAGGCGGCGGCTCGGCGGCCCCGCCTCGGGACCGCGGAGGGGGAGGGGAGGCGCGGCGCGGCGGACGCGGGCCTGACAGCTGTCACCGCCGGGTCGCCGCTTCCTCAGCCCGGCAGGCGGCGGGGGAGCCCGGCTGCGTCGGCCGCCCGAGCTCGCAGCGTGTTGTTGGGCGGCTCGGTGGGTCTCCCCAGCCCGTCCCTGCCCGCGGCCCCGAGTGAGGCGGCGGTGGGTTCCACGGTCTGGGCTTCTCCCGAGGGCTGGCCACTTCGGGGCCGCGATCCCGCCACGGTCAAAGACAAAACCCACCCCACGCCGGGCCTCTGTCTCCCCCATCTCCTTAGGTAGAGAATCGAGGGGCGGGGAGGCCTTGTGGCCCTTTAGCTTCAGTACTCCGCTTCTGGCGGAAGCCGTGGAGACTTTTCTCTGAACTGGCGGGGAAAGTATTTGTGGTTGATGGATGTATGTGCTCTGGTCCTTGCAAAGAGGACTGTCATGCGTGAACTGTCGCTGGTCAGGGGGATACGTCTTTACCTCCATGCAGGTTGGGATTTTATTTTCTCTGCTAGTAAGTAATCTAGCAATCATCGGAAGCTAGTAAGGCTAGTTATTGAGTTTGGGATGGACGTATTCCACAAAAAGCTTGATCACAGTAGTCCTCTAAAGGCTAAAGTTGGTAGGAGAAATTTTATTAATTTTGATCCTCTTTGCTCCCTTCCCCAATACTCCAACATAAAAAGTTTAAGAAGTGTTTGATTTGGTATAAATACCATGGACTTAGAAGAAATTACACCTGTTTAGACTCTTGCTTTGCCAGTTGTTCAAAAATCAGTGTTAAAGTAGTTACCAAGCCTTTCGAAATCGCAGGTTTCCCACTTCTGTAATGGCAGTGACACCCACCACGATCTTTCTAGGAGTTAAATAATGCAAATCAGGGTTTTCAGCCACAACATTATTGACATTTTGGAACAGGTGATTTTTGTCTGTAGAGGCCACCTTGTATGGTAAGATACATGCTGGCATCCTCAGGCTCACTACTTGATAGTAGCACTTCCTTTCCAGTTGTGACAACTGAGTATGAATTTGAACCTTGCAAAGTCAGCATAGTTGGGGGAGCAAAAGAATACCCAATTTTGAGTATGGAACGAGCTGCACGTCCTAAAATTGAGCTGCAATACCCAAAATTGAGAGCAACTGGGATATAGGATGGCTATATGTATGTGTGCATGTATACTTTGATTATGTTTATGTATCCTTTGACATATTTATCGAACTTATGGAATGTAGTAACTATTATTTGTTGAAATTGATTTTATTTATTTATTTATTTATTTATTTTTGGCTACTAGTTACAAATCAGTGGTTCCTACCAGCTGTTAGAGGAGACATCCCTCCAGGTTGTGCAGCCCATGGATTTGTCTGTGATGGTACTAGAATACTAGTATTTGGGGGAATGGTTGAATATGGAAGATACAGCAATGAATTATATGAGTTACAAGTAAGTGTATTTCACATTTGTTATTTCAGTCTGAAGTGCAAATGAAATTGTGATAATTCTTTTAAAACATGAAATATTTTATTAGCACAGGTACAGTGACAGATTCTCAATATTGTATAGCTTCAAAGAAAATGTTTCCACTTCACTGACAAGTCAAAGTGTGATGTCTTTTCTTATTTCTGGTATGGCATTTATAGCGTAAAGATATGTGACCTTTAGCAATACTTGCACTGTTGTATTTAGGTTTTTGTGTGCTAGTGCAGTTGTCCTTTAGCCTACAACACAGGTACCCTTGGCCTGGTAAAAACAGATTGCTGGGTCCTGCCCCTGGGTTTTTGGAGTCAGTATTGTTTGTGCTGGGACCTGGACATGTTTCTGCCACCCAGAGAATGCTTTGAAAACCAGTGTCTCAGTATGAGAGGAATGGTTTTCTTTAACAGTAGTAATAACCCACCCTCCCACAGTCATGCAGAGAGAGGTTACAGTTTCATATAGCCTTTCTAAATTTAATTTGCTTATTGAACTGGACTTGTTATGTTGCAAGGACCAAGATCATGAGGATCTCTGCCACTGGCAAATGTGAATGGATTGTACATATTTCCAAGCAAGCAGCCATTTCAAATAGAGAAGACTTGCATGGCCAAAAAAATAAATTTTGGAATTTGATTTGTTAAATAAGTTTTATTTATTTAAAGGTTAAATATTTAGCTTTCGTGGATTACCTAATATATGATATCATGAATTGCATCTAATCTTAAAGTTCTACATGTAAATACTTATTTTTTCACTTGAAGGAAATTAAAAGTGGTAGTATTTATTGTTGTTATAAACTTAATGTATCATTATGGAAATCTGTGTATGTAGATTTACTTGAATGTCTACGTACGTACATACAGCTTTGTGACACAAATTCCACATAGTCCAGGCTGCCCTTAAACTCACTCAGTAGCCAAGGATAGCTTTCACCTCCTGAACCTCTTACTTCACAAATTCAGGGATTACCACAGCCAGCCATACTAGGATGGACATTTTAATTACAGAAGTTAACCAGTTCTCTGGGCATAGTGGTACAAGCTTTTTATTATAGCACTTGGGAGGCAGAGGTGGGCAGATCTCTTGGAGTTTGAGGCCAGCCTAGAGCTGTCCTGTAATTCACTGCGTAGGGAGTTCATAGTGAGACCATGTCTCAACAAAGGAACCAGAAGTCAGCCACTTATTTGTCATTTGTCCCCAGAGGAGCTTATTGGATCTTCCGATGAGAGTCAGACTCAGATGCATTGGGATGGTGGGTGACTGTTGACAGTACTGAGATAGAAATGCTTCCTGTTTTCATAAGAATATATTCTTTTTTAGGCAAGTCGTTGGTTATGGAAAAAAGTGAAACCCCAGCCTCCTCCTTCTGGTTTACCTCCTTGTCCTCGGCTTGGACATAGTTTCTCTTTATATGGTAACAAATGCTATTTGTTTGGTGGTCTGGCAAACGAAAGTGAAGATTCAAATAATAATGTTCCCAGGTATGCTATTTGTGGACCAAGTGCTTGTTTTATGATTGGGTTACGATATTTTATCTTTAGTTTATATTAACATGTAAGACTTAAGCTTATACTTTTATTTGAAACAACAATAAATACATTTTTGTGTATTTGTGTGTTTTTCAGTCCTTAGAGAATATGTTTTCAAACTCTTTTCTAATCAGAAATCATCTTATTAAATTGATATTTGTGTAATTGCTTATGTCAATATATTTGTGTTTTGAGCTATATTCACATTAAGTAGGTCATGTACAATACCAAATAGTAACATGGTTATTTTTAAATTGATTTTTCTATGAAAACTTGGTGGAAATATGGTTATTAAATGAAAGTCATTGTTCTCATACCTCATACAGTCTATTAGGTCTATTACACCAGCAAACGCTGTCCTCCTTTTTCCAAAGAGAATGAATCACTCGCTTTTCTTTTGTACTTTTCAATATATGTCTTGTTTTTTATTCTTTAATATCTATCTATGTATGTATCTATTTCAAGATAGGGTTTCCCTGTGTAAGCTGGCCTAGAACTCAAGAGATTTACCTGCCTCTGCATCCCTGAGTGCTGGGATTAAATGTGTGTGCTACTACACCAGGCGTAAGGATTTATCTTTACTTATGAATTTACTTATATGTGGATGTTTGTGTGGGGGTATGTGCTGTGCCTGTGGGTGTGGATGCCCGGTGAGGCCAGAGGTGTTGACAGGTGATTGTGGGTCACCTGAAGTGGGTGCTGGCAACTGAACTCATGCTCATTGGGAGAGCAGTGTGTGCTCGTAATCACTAAGCCATTTCTCCAGCCACTAAACTTGGAAATTTTATGTTCTAAACTGTTCTGCTTTTTCCCTTCTACTTGAGTAAAAAAATTAGTAGGAAATTGAATTAGTTGTTACAAAAGTTATTTTGGAATTGGGAGTTAGCTCAGCAGATTAAGATCTTGTCATGCAAGTGTGATAAACTTGAGTCTGTATCTCCAGAACCTACATAAAAATTGAGGTGGGTGTAGTGGTCAGTGTGTAATCCCATCTGACAGGAGGCAGAAACAGAAGAACTCTAGGCAAGACTAGACAAAACAAAGGCAGACTAGACAAAACAAACCAAGTTCCAGGTTCAGGGACAGATTGCCTCAATTATACAAGGTAGAGAGTGATTGAGAAGACAATCTAATATCCCTTGGTATACCCATGCACTGGCATATGTGTTCATCTACATGCATTTGTAAAAAATAAAAGTCATTGCAGAAGGATTGCGTTTGAGCTCTTCCCCACAATAAAAAAATATATATGTCACAGAGTAATGACAATTTTTTAAGAAAAGAAGCTGTTTTGGACTAATTTAATGTCAGTTTCTAAAATAAAGATACTATTTAGGACATGTGTGCTAAAAAGATTGCAAAGCAACACTTAGCCCAGATAGCAGTGTCTTCAAGATATTTGCCGAAATATTGTCCATAGTAATTGTGGGTTATCTAATGCTGTGTAATAAACTAACAATGCAAAGTAATAACTTTTATTGTGTTCGTGAACTCTGTAAGTAAGGATATCAGACGGCACAAAGGGGATGGCTGAACCTTTCAGTGGGAAAGCTTGAGTGGTTATCCCCACATCCCCTCCTCAGAGTTAACTGAGGAGGTTGAAGGATGGGTTCAAATGGGCTATCAACTGATATGCTTACATATGTCTCTTGAGGATCTCATATAGCCCTGGCTGGCTTTGGACTATGTAGCCAAGAATAACTGAACTTCTGATCATCTTGCTATACAGTTCGTGAGTGCTGAGATTATAGGCATGTGCCACCATGCTTGGGATATACATTGCTAAACACTAAAACTAGCACTTTCTGCATTCTGGGCAGGCACTCTGCCAAGTGAGCTACGTACCCAGACCCTTGAGTGGCCTTTTCAGGCATGGTTGAGAGTTCCACAAGCAGTATTACAGTAAGACTATACTGGCTTTTCACAAGCCAGCTGTGGCACCCTTGTTCCAAGCCATCACAGACCAGCAATGAGGGAGAAGAACCTAATTGCTTAATGGAAAGGACGTCAGACATTTGGGAATGTGTTTTAAAGGCATCACAATTGTCAATAATGAATTGGTAGATAGATGCTTTCTGTCTTCACTGTTATATCATAGCAGGTACCTGGAACATAGTAGAGTTTGATAAATATGTATGGAATAAACGAGTATCTGGAAGTTTTGCTTGCTTAGTGCCTTTTTGTAGTATGAATTTTTCTTTTTACAATGAGCATATGATAGACATTTTTTCTTTTTAAAACCATTTGTGTGTCTGTGTGTTTGCATGAGTTTATTGTACCATGTGCATGCAGTGCCTACAGACGGCAGACAAGGGCATCAGATCCTCTGTAACTGAAGCTCCAGGAGGTTGTAGCCTCCAGATGTTGACACTAAGAACCCAACTTTAGTCCTCTGTCAGAGAAGTAAACGCTTACTGCTAAGACATCTCTCAATCATCCCTCTTCTTTTCCTTTACTTCTTTGTTGAGATAGGATGTCTGGTTCATACTGACCTGGAACTCATGGTCCTCCTGCCTCAAACTCCTAAGTGCTGTGATTACAGGCATGCACCATTATGTGTGGCTAGCATATATTTATGAATCAAAATAAAACATACATATCATCTGAATGTTTTCATTTCTTTTGTGGTATCCTAGGTATTTAAATGATTTCTATGAGTTGGAACTACAGCATGGTTCTGGAGTCGTGGGCTGGAGCATTCCAGCCACCAAAGGCATTGTACCTTCTCCAAGAGAATCCCATACTGCTATTATATATTGTAAAAAAGACTCTGGGAGTCCTAAGATGTATGTTTTTGGTGGAATGTGTGGTGCTCGCTTGGATGACCTATGGCAGCTTGATTTAGGTAATCTTAATTTGATTCAGGAATTTATGATTGGTAAAGGAAAAATGTGAATGTATTTAAAATGTTTTTGTTTAAATATTTGTCAAGTTGCAGTAAGATTATAATCAGCATTTAGTTTCAGGAACAGCTGACCTGATCAATCACTTTGAACAATTGAATGTTCAGTTTATGGTAGTAACTTCCCTGTGTTCCCTTTAGTACCAACATAGGCCCTGTTTTGTCTAGAATGGTCCAGCCTTATGTTTTCTGTCCTATGTAATTGTCAGGAGTACCCTCTTTTTCCCTGAGAAGTATCTGGTTGCGTTGCTAATTTCTATGGTTTTCCTCCCTGTCTCTGAGAAGTGTGGCTTTGACAGCATTGCTAACCAGTGGGGGACCTGAGGGCAGCCTTCTAGAAGTGAGTGATTGGAAATGTACTTCTCATTTTTGACTGCCTTATGAATTTATTTCAAATGGTGAAATCAAAAATATTGTTTGTAACTCAAAATTAATGACACTTTAAGCACACCTTCAGTATAATGTTAAATTCAAATGTAAGTAGATTTCTGATTGCAAGTTTTTGTGGTCTGGAAATGTTTAAAATGAAATTCAGATAGCTGATTTGAAACATTTTTGCTTCTTTTGATAACTGCTTTTGTTCTGTTTTTATGTGTGTAAATTGAGGTGATTTACTATTATTAGATAAGGTTCCTGATTTCCTATTTTTATTTCTAGAAACAATGTCATGGTCAAAACCAGAAACTAAGGGGACAGTACCACTTCCACGAAGCCTTCATACAGCCAGTGTTATAGGAAACAAGTATGGCTTTCTTTTGTTGTTTGCCTTTTGACTTTTATTTTTATCAACTTGAAAGAATCATACAAAGAATAGTAAAGATGCTACTTTCTTAGAAATAGACTAGCAAACATAATAATGCCTCGTGCTGACCACAGCTAAAGTAATTTGTCTGTGGGACCTGAAACAACTGTACAATGACGTCTTTTAGTACTGTCTGTGATGCCTATTTATCTTCCTCTCCATGTCTTTCCTGGTGTGGCATGACCTAAGTGTCAGCAGGTGTTGCCTAGACATAGAACTACATCACAACCTCCCCCCACTTTTTTTTTTACTTTGAAGATCAAGTCTCACTAACTTGCCCAGGCAGGCCTTAAACTTGTGGTCTTCCTACTTGAGCCTCCCTGGGTAGCTGGGATTGTAAGCCTACACCACCAGGCTTGTTCAAGCCTCCCTTTACCACAGCCACCCATGCAGTTGGGACTGTAGGCATTCATAGCCATACCGGCTTAAAGTTGTTATGTTCCAGTAATAGAAGTGACCCAGAGTTACATGAAATCTCATTTTTTTGGTCACTATCTTAATTATTTTTGTGTTAATGTGATTAAAACACCCTGACAAAAACAATTGAGGAAGGAAGGGCTAATTGTGCTCACAGTTGGAGATTATAGTCCACCATTTTGGGGAACTCACAGTGCATCTGTAGTCAAGAGGCAGAGAGCTGGATACCTGTGCTCTTCCTGTATTACACACAGGACTGGTTTTCAAACATATTATAATTGAAACACTCTTCATTTAAACTTACTTGCCGAGTATAATTTTGATTCAGTACTGCTTTAAGAAGTTGTCGATTTTTTGTTGTTGTTGTTATTGTTGTTTAGTCAGGCTCTTGTTTCATTTCCCAGTGTGGCCTTAAATTCGTGGGCTCAAATAATCCTTCTTTTCTCCTAGCTTCCCAAGTACCCATGACTTCAGGTGTATGCCACCCTGACTTAATGGTAAACTCTTTTAAAAAAAAGAAACATTTCATTCATTTTATTATACAATACTACCTTTATAGTGTGGTAAGTGAGTGAGCAGTTCCAAGTTTTAAGCCAACAAATAAATTTAAGTTCTTTTTGTATTTCCTATCCAAAAAGTAAAATAAAACACTTACTCTAAGTTCTTGGTTTTCTTTTGTTGTCCAGGATGTACATTTTTGGTGGATGGGTTCCTCACAAGGGGGAAAATACTGAGAATTCACCCCATGATTGTGAATGGAGATGCACCAGCTCATTTTCTTACCTAAATCTGGGTGAGTCTTTGGAAACTTCTCATTGACATAATAAAGTAATTTTTGCTATTTGTTGCTTAAGAATAATAACTGAGTCATGGAAATTTCTTTCTTTTTAGATACAGCAGAATGGACCACTCTAGTATCAGATTCTCAGGAAGATAAAAAAAATTCAAGGCCAAGACCAAGAGCTGGACACTGTGCTGTTGCAATTGGCACTAGATTATATTTTTGGAGTGGAAGAGATGGCTACAAAAAAGCACTTAATAGTCAAGTTTGCTGCAAGGATCTTTGGTATCTTGATACTGGTAGGTAAGAGTACTTAATTAAGTTTGAACTATAGATACTCACTATCTGTCTTTAAAATGAATATAATTTCCTCTTTTTTTTACAATTAGAAATCATTGGAAGAAATATATAACTTCCCCACTTCAAAGGAGTATATTAATTCCTCTCTTCTTGAATGTAGGATGGATTTAAAGATTACTTCCCAAATCACGGAAGAAGACGACTACTCTTATTCTAATGAGCAGACCTTGCAATCTCATCAAAGTCATGAGGATTGTTATCACTAGTAATAAGTTCTATTCATATCATTTACACCCCAGTTTAAAAAAATGTGGCAAAAGAGCAGGGCAGTGGTGGTGGCCCATGCCTTTAATCCCAGCACTTGGGAGGCAGAGGCAGGTGGATATCTGAGTTCAAAGTTAGCCTGGCTTATAGATGGAGTTCAGGACAGCCAGAGCTGTTATACAGAAAAACCCTGTTTCAAAACAACAACAACAACAAATAATGTGGTAAGAAATATTCCACCCCTGTTGGTACTTTGCTACAAATCTGTAACCTCAGTATAATGGTGCAAAAATACTATATAGCCTCAGATTAAAGGACATTTTAGAGCATTTCTTAATAGTTGCATCAGAAGTTTTAAATTAGGGCCAGCAGGATGTCTACCAGGTAATGATGCTTGCTGTCAAGCCTGACAGCATGAGCTGAATCCCTGGGGCACACATGATGGAGAGAGAAAGCATTGACTCATGCAAGTTGTCCTCTAATTTGTCCATACACAAGTGCGCGAGCACGCGCACACACACACACACACACACACACACACACGAAAACAATAAACATCTTTAAAATTTTTTTGACAATTTCAGATATTGTATTTTAGATTTGTTTTTATATGAATGAGTGTTTGCCTGTAAATATGTGCACCATTTGTATGATTGGTGCCATGAGGGGGTCAGAAGAGTGCATCAGACATTTTGGAATTGGAGTTACAGATGGTTGTAAGCCACCATGCAGCTGCAGGGAATGGAACCCTGGTCTTCTGCAAGAGCAATAAGTACCCACTGAGCCATCTCTTCAGCTCTGTACTTTGTGTTTTGATCATATTTATTTTCCTCCTCTACCTTGTACCCGCAGAATTTTATATCCTCATTCTTTTTTCTTTTTAAAAGATCTGTTGAGTCAGCAGACGTGATATTGGTAGCCCACACCTTTAATCCCAGCTCTCAGGAGGCAAGATGGGCAGATCTCCAAGTTCCAGCCAGCCTGGTCTACAGATCAAGTTCCAGGACAGCCAGGGCTACACAGAGAAACCCTGTTTTGAAAAACCAAAAAGAAAAGAAAAAGAAACACACTACATACCACAACAGGAAGAGAAAATGAGATTAGGGTGCAGGGGGTGCACACCTTTAGTCCCAGCACTCAAGAGGTAGCAGCAGTAGAGGGAGTTCCAGGACAGGCTCCAAAGCTACACAGAGAAATCCTGTCTCAAAAAAACCACCCACCCCTGGCCAATGGGTACATACACATTTATTTGATATTTTTTTATGCAAATAGAATTTTATGCTAAAACCCAGATAATCTTAAAAGCACCTTGGGGCTGGAGAGACCCTGAGCAGTTAATAGTGCTGGCTGCTCTTGCAGAGTCCCTGGTTTTAATTCCCAACATCCACATGGCCATTCACAATGATCTGTAACTCTAGTTGCAGCGAATCTGATGCCTTCTTCTGGCCTCCTCAGGTACCAAGCATACATATAGGCAAAAGAAAAACAAAACATCCAGGTGATCTGATAACATTTTTTTCTGAGCTCCACAGGTACACAGACAAATGTAAGCAAAACACCCATACATAAAATAAAAATTAAGTAAAATGCCTTAGTTTCATTTCTTAACAACAACGCTGGTCTTTTATTTCAAGGTCTCAAGCCACTTCTCAATTTAAATTTAGTGAGAATGAACAGTGAAAGGCATCAAGATTAAAATAAAGGAAGCTCAATGGAGGTAGTTGTAGAAATGCACGTGCAGAGGGCAAGCCGCATCCTCAGTAACATCTATAATCAGAAGAGGGCTTGAGTCTGAGCCTCAATCAGGAGTGTAAGGTTTCCCACAGTGGTCAGATGCTAATCAGCCATGACATAGGCACAAGTAAGATTTAATCCTAGACTAATTTTCTGCTAAAAGTAATTTTTGTCCCTCTCTTGGGCCCCTTTTCTATTTCCTGGAGTCTGCCCCCTCATTCCTACACAGACAACATTTATACAGTGATACAGAGGTCACAGGTTGAGACCAGAGAGGACATGGTGTCTGTCTATGCCTTGGCTGCCTCATTTCTACTTTGCAGTTTCATGTTTCTTTCAAAATGTTCCATTTTGTGCCTATGTACCAATTTTTAACTATTCACCCATTGATAGACATGTAGTCTAATGCATTTCCTTGCTATTACGAATGAGGCAGCCATAGGTAGAGATATGAAAGTATGTCTGTAATGAAATGTAAAGCCCTTTAGACAGATACCCAGGAGTGGGTTAACTAAATCAAGTGGGACTTTGTTGAGGATCCCCATTCGTGTCCATGATGTCTGTACTAGTTTACAGTCTGACCAGTTTCTCTTTCCACACCTTCCTTCTTGGAGTATTGGCTGTCTGTTTCTTGATGACAGCCACTCTGACAGGTGAGACAGAGTCTTGGAATAGTTTTAATTTTCATGTTTCTTATCGTCAAGGATATTGAACACATTTAAAAATACTTAATAGCCATTTTTATTTCCTCTTGAAAATTCCCTACTGTTCAGCCCATTTTTAAATTGGGTTGTTTTCTTGCTGTTAGGCTTTTGAGTTCTTTGTATATTCTAGCTAACAATCTTTCACAGATGGCAAAGACTTTCTCCAATTCTGTGGTCAACCTCTTTACTCGTTAACACTTTCCTTTGCTGTGCAGAAATTAAATTTCATGCAGTTCTATTTATGAGAATTGTTTTATTTCCTGAGTCACTGGAGTCCTTATGAAAAGTACCTATGCCTGTGACTTGAGTTGATTTTCTTACATTTTCCAGGTTTCAGTTCTTTTCAACATGATATTTTCCTCTCCCCCTGCCTCTAGAAGCTTTTAGAATTTTTTTCCTGCAATTTTTAAATTTTATGAAGCTGGTGGTTTGTTTCTGTTTGTTTATTTAGACAGAATCTTCCAAAATAGCCCAAGAGGCCTCAAATATATAGCCCTCCTGCATTAGGTATGTGCCACCATTCTCCTTGCTTGCATGTTTGTTTGGCTTTTTTTAAAGGAGGTTTTGTTTTGATTATTTTTAATTATTTGTAGGTATGTATGTCTAAATTTTAGTATGTGCAAGTGAGTGCAGGTGCCTTGAGAAGAAGCCAGAGGCATCTGATGCCCTGGAGTGTGAGCTACAGATGGTTGTGCCTCACCTGATGCATGTGCTGGAGAGTATACTCGGGCCTGGAAGAACAGCTGGTGTTCTCTAGCCAGCTCTTCAACCCTGGATGTCTGTTTCTAATTTCTTGTGTGGAGTTCTCAGTGGGCCTTTTAAGTCCAGTTGTATAGAAAATTATTTCAGGATTTACATTTTAAAAGATTCCCTCCATGTCTTCTACCTTAATATCTGTTTGGTCTATATCCCAGACTTTTCCAAATGTTTGCTTTTATTCAGGCATGAGTTGCCTTACTTGGAGAGGTATAAACAGCTTGGATTGTTAAAGGGATGGTGGAAGAGGTCATGGAAATTGTTGAAGGAACTGGGCCATCTGGTCTCCTAACTCACCTTGAAGCATGAAAGCAACCCTAGGCAAAATAAAGTAACTAGTTTAGGAAACAGGATTGGACTGGCTATGGCCTCTTGGCCATATGTTCCTGACCCTCAGTAAAAAGATACATTTGAGGCTGGGGAGATGACTTAGCAGTTAAGATACAAGGGCCTTCCAGAGGACCAGGGCAAAATTTGAAGCACCCACATGGTGCCTCATAACCATCTGTAACTCCAATTCCAGGGGATCCAACACCTCCTGGCCTCTGTGCACCAGACGTGCACATGATGCACAGACATACATGAAAGCAAAACACCTTCATACATAAAATAATTATAAAAATATTTTTGGGCTGGAGAAATGGCTCAGAGGTTAAGAGCACTGACTGCTCTTCCAGAGGTCCTGAGCAACCACATGGTGGCTCACAACCATCCGTTATGAGATCTGGTGCCCTCTTCTGGTGTGCAGATATACATGGAAGCAGAATGTTGTATACATAATAAATAAATAAAATCTTTAAAAAAAAAGAAAATACTTTAAAAAATATTTTAAAGAGATAGTTTAGCCGGGCATTGGTGGCGCACGCTTCTAATCCCAGCACTCGGGAGGCAGAGGCAGGCGTATCTCTGTGAGTTTGAGGCCAGCCTGGTCTCCAGAGTGAATGCCAGGATAGGCTCCAAAGCTACACAGAGAAACCCTGTCTCGAAAAACCAAAAAAAAAAAAAAAAAAAAAAAAAAAAAAAAAAAAAAAAAAAAAAGGACTTGCTTTGGACAGCTGAGCAAATCAATAAGATGAATTTTCTTAGCTAACTGTCCAAAGCTAGGAACATACTTCCTCTGCACTGTGAAGCACACTGTCATTCTAAGTATACACAGAAGATTGGACTGTACATAGAAGATTTGTCATAAAATACATAATCTCAGATCTTTTTTGGTTTGTTTTTCAAGACAGGATTTCTCTGTGTAGCTCTGGCTGTCCTGGAACTCACTCTGTACACCAGGCTAGCCTGGAACTCAGAGATTCGCCTGCCTCTGCCTCCCGAGTGCTAGGATTAAAGGCACGCGCAACCACCACCTGGCTATAATATCAAATCTTAAAGATCTGTTACTTGTGGAAATGTTAGCAATATTTTATACCAATGTTATATATTTTGGGTATACTGATTATTGTTAAAGGGGTATTAAAACTTCGTATTTTTCCAAAATATATTCAAGTAATCTTTGCTAACAGCAGTTTTTTTTTAGCAAGTATGCTGTTGGTTTAAAATTAGTTTTTTAAATTAAAAAAAATAAAATTTCTAAAGTAAAACAACAAAGTAATAGTTGTAGAGCACCCACTCTCCCCCTCAGCCTTTTAGGCACGATGAGGCATGTTCAGGGCAGACCCATCAGCCTTCTGATTCTAATGACACGAGTAGTGTGGTATTTGGTAGTAATTAAATCAGAGCTTCAAACTATTTGACTAACTATCTTTGTTTAAGTATATGCAGTACATAGGTGCAGTGTTCATTGCTGGTGTTTTCTAAGCTCCTATCTACCAAAACTGTTGGTAAATTATTGTTGCATGTGAAACTAAAGGCACTATATAAATATTCTTCTTTAGAGAAACCGCCAGCACCATCACAAGTCCAGTTGATCAAAGCTACTACCAACTCTTTCCATGTCAAGTGGGATGAAGTGCCGACGGTTGAAGGCTATCTTTTGCAGTTGAATACTGACTTGCCATACCAAGCTGTACCACCTGATTCTTCGGCAGCACCAAATATGCTAGGTAACTTAAGTGTCATGCTTAAAGAATGCATGTCTGCTCATGTGTGTTCTAAAAACATACTGCAGGAAGCCCTGGGATGATGCTAGGTTCAGGAAAATGCATGAATTTTAACATGTCCTGGTATGTACCTGGCGAGCCAGCTCTCCTGAGCGTCAGCTCTGAAGCCTGGCTGTCTCACTGTTGTAGCAGAGCTCAGAAAGGTGCAGAGTGTTGTCCTCCAGCTCATTCTGTGTACTTTTATAGTCTGTAGCACTTGAGTTCCAGACATGTTTTTAATTAGCTTTCAGAAATATTTCACTGGTTTTCAAAAGTGTTTTTAACTGAACAGGCCCTTGGAAAGTAACAAAATTTGTTACAGTCTAAAGCAGCTATTAAATAAACTATTAAGAAAGCAAATAAACTTGGATAAAGATGATATTTTAATCTTTAATATGTAAATTTAAAACTATTTACAACATATTTGATGGATGCTAATTAAGAGCATATCAGTGTGAACTTTTTCATTCCTACAGGAGGCAGGATGGACCCTCACAGACAAGGCAGTAATAGCATCCTTCATAACAGTGTAAGTTGAAGCATCTGTGGTGACAAATGAATATTTATGGCTTTAGTCCTAGTTCTTATTGAGGGTTTTTGCATTTTATTCTGAATAAGGGTCATTACTCCTGGCTTCATTTGAGGATCATCTCTGAGATGTCCAGGCAGCCCAGTTTCCCGGGGCTGGGGGTGAGGCTCAGCAGTAGAGTTCTTGTTAGCATACACGAGACCCTGGATCTGTCTCTAGCATCACAAAAATAAAAGGAGAAAAAAGGTTCCAGAGACTTACTATGACAGAAGCCTGAATTGAAAGACCTTGTTGAAAAGAAGCCTAGTTTCATTGAATATAGCATTGGATGCTATTCTATTTGAATTGATCTTAAGGAGCCAGGCATGGTGGTGCATGTTTGTAGTCCCAGCTGTTCGGAGGTGGAGCCAGGAGGTCCAGAGGATCAAGGCAGACTCAGCTATACTGTTGAGTTCAGAGCCAACCTCAACTACCCAAAACCCTTGTCTCAACCAACAAAAAGTAGTATTGTATGTTTATGTTGTGATATTCTTAGATGTCACACATATTTATTCTGAATCTTTAAAATATAATTTAAGTATATTTGCATGTTTAATTATTTCATTTACCAAAGACTATCAGTAGCTAAACTGAACAACTTGTGTGAGTTCACTTGTTCCTTATGAAGGTGGACATGGTAATTATTTGTGGACACTAATGGCTCAGCTTATTAAAATTCATTATTTTCATACGGGAAACTACTGTTGATATCAGTGGAACCTGTACGTGGGAAGCGATGAGATACAGTCCTGTTGTGAGCATGACTGAGGGCCAAGAGTATGAACTGTAGTTGTCCAGGAAGGAGAGAGTGCACATTTTGCTCATAGAGTTTCTGAGTAGCCTGTTTTAGAAGACAAACTACATTACATTATATGTGTACATGTGTCATGAGTATTGTATATTATACATGTGTATGTATATCATAAGCTGAATGGTACCACATGGTTTGTGAGAAGACAGTGGGTGACTGCCTTGCCTCTCCTGCTCTTAGATCTTCTACAAAAAAAACCTCCTTTAACCATTCTAGCTTTCTATTAATATCTTAACTATGCACTCTTGAATGAAATCCTGAGTGTGGTAGCCCAGCATTTGGGAAGCAGAGGCAGTAAGAGCTCTCTGAGTTTGAGGCCAGCCTGGTCTTCATGTTAAGTTCCAGGACAACCAGAGCTGCATAGTGAGACTCTTGTCTCAAAAAAAAAAAAAAAAAAAAAAAAGCAAAAGAACAACAATAAATAAAATCCTTATTTTGCTGTGCCTTTACTTTCTAGCCTTTGATCACCTGTCTTCAATAAGAAGGTGAGGAAACTGGGAGTGGTGGTGAGTGCTTGAAATCCCAGTACTAGGAGGAAGGGACAGGAGGGTTCTCAGGGCCTGCTGGCCAGCCCACCAAGCCGTCCTCAAATTCTAGGCCGGTGGGGGACTCTTGTCTCAAAAACAAGGTGACAGCATTCCTGAAGAATTGCTGCCGAGGTGTCCTCTGGTCTCCACACACATGGGCAGACATGTTCACATGAATGAACATACACATACAGAAAAAATAATGGAAGGTGAAGATTTGATGATACCCCTTCCCCATTTTATACTCCTCTCCAGCCTTGAAATATTTTTAGTGGAGATGAACTTAATTGTTTGTGTTAGGATGATGAGGTGTCCGTAGATGAGCCACGTAGTGTGCTGTTAGTATTATTCCTTCACAAACAACTTTGC
This sequence comes from Cricetulus griseus, assembly GCF_003668045.3. Lineage (NCBI taxonomy): Eukaryota > Metazoa > Chordata > Mammalia > Rodentia > Cricetidae > Cricetulus > Cricetulus griseus. Next base: position 152,622,250 of record NW_023276806.1, on the reverse strand, counting down.
TTTTCCTGCCTTTAACTGCCTCCCTTTTTTAGTTTTTTTTTCCTTTCCTGTAATAATTCATAATACAATTCCAACATCTAAAGCAATTTCTTTTTTTGTGTCCTGGAACCCTTCATGCTATAGTCCAGGGCCTCCTAGGCTTTTTCAACTCACAACCCTTTTTTTTTTTGCCCAAGAAAATTTTGTATAATCCAATATGTAGGTATATAAAATAAGTGTACAAAAGAATATTTGCTAATATTCATAGAAAAGTATATTGTGTGTGTGTGCAAGTATACATTTTTATGCAAGATCACATACGCAAGAGGTCAACACAAGGTATCCTCCTCAATCACTGTACTGTATGTCAAGATGGAATTTCCCTGAACCTAGGTCTTGTGAATCCAGCTGGACTGGCTGGCCACAAACCCCAGGGATCCTCCTGTCTCCACCTCCCCAGCACTGGGGTCACAGGCATACACCACCATAATGCAGCTTTTTTCGAATGTTTTTATTTGGGTCCTCATGTTTGTGCATCTCCCCAGACTGAGAAAGGACTTTTTTTTTTTTTTTTTTTTTTTTTGGTTTTACGAGACAGGAGACAGGGTTTCTCTGTGTAGCTTTGGAGCCTGTCTTGGCATTCGATCTGGAGATCAGGCTGGCCTTGAACTCACAGAGCTCTGCCTGCCTCTGCCTCCCAAGTGCTGGGATTAAAGGCGTGCGCCACCAACACCTGGCAAGAAACCACTTTTAAAATAGTTATTTGGTATATATACAATCTTACCATTATTAAAGAGAAAGCAAATTTGCATACTAATGAGATGGTTTGTACTTTCTTAACTGGAGGATTTAGAACATCTTCAATGTTTTTGAAAATTGATGGCTATTTTGATTTTATTATTATAAATGCTGAGAACACCACTACACATAAATAATGTAGACATAATGGCAAAGTATGTTTAGATCCATACCATACATTGTTAAAAATTCTGTCCTAATTCTTTGTGAGCCAAAATTCATGTAATGGTTTCTGTAAAATCCAGGTCAGCAACTCAGCAGCAATTTAAAAAGAAATCAAATATCTAGAGGCCAGTAAGGTGGCTTAATGAGTATAAGTACACACACAACACACACACACACACACACACACACACACACACACACACACACACACACACACGAGTAAAACAACAGCAACACTGGAGTATTTGAAGAAAGACAGGTAATTTTTTTTTTAATTTTTAAATTCATTTTGCATACCAACAACAGTTCCCCCTCCCGCCTCCCCATACCTCCCCCCAACCCACCTCCCATCCACTCTTCAGAAAGGGTAAGGCCACCCATGAGGAGTTAACAAAGCCTGGCACGTTAAGTTGAGACAGGACCAAGCCCCTCCCCGATGCTTCAAGGTTGAGCAAGGCATCCCACCATAGGGAATGGGCTCCAAAATCCAGCTCAAGTACCAGGGACAGATCCTGGTCCCACTGCCAGGGTCCTCGCAAATCTACCAAGCTACACAATCTCCATCCACATGCAGAGGGCCTCGTTCGGTCCAGTGCAGGTTCCCTAGCTGTTGGGCTCCCAGTAGCTCAGGTCAGCTGTCTCTGTGCCCCCCTCTTACCCCCTTCTCTCTCTCCCTTCTCCCTTCCCCCCTTATGATCTTGACCCCCTTGCTTATATAATCTCTCCTCCCTTCTTTGACTCAACTCCCACAGCTCAGTCTGGTGCTTGGCTGTGGATCTCTGCATCTCCAAGGCAGGACATTTTTATGGGTCCATGGCTATATAATTGATGATGTATGTCATTGATAAGTTGAACCTCCATACAGTTTAAATGTGTTCATTATAGTATATTTAGGAAGATAAATTAAAATGTCATTAATAAAATCCCTGTCTCTCCCCCTCCTCTCTCCTTCCCTTCCTCTTTCCTCTTCTCTTCACTGGACCCCATCTTCTCTGCCCCAGCCTCCCAAGCATCCAGAATCACATATCTAGACCACCAGGCTCAGCAGATCTTCCTAGATGTGTGATCAAATGTTTAATAGTAAATAGTATAGACATGTAGTATGTTGAATCATCATATGTAAAATTCAGTCATACAGAATTATTCATTTGCTGAAATTTTTCTTTTAGGAATCATCAACTCTTTCTGCTATGTGTCTAGTTTGTTTTTAGAAATTGAGTAACAAAATTGACTAACAAAATGGTTCAGTGAGTCAAGAACTTGGTAGGCAAGCCTGACCACCAGAGTCCAGTCCTTGGGACCCACATAAGAGCAGGAAAAACCGACTCCATAAAGTTGTCCTCTGACCTCATGGGTATCATGGCACCTGTGCACCCTCTCACATTATGTATGCACACAATCAATTAAAATTGTTAACGCAGGCAGTGGTGGCACACACCTTTAACCCCAGCACCTGGGAAGTAGAGGCAGGTGGATCTCTGGGATTTGAGGCCAGCTGGGTCTACAAATCGAGTTCCAGGACAGCCAGGACTACACAGAGAAAGCCTGTCTCTACCAAAAAAAAAATGTTAACAAAAACTCTGTAAAGTAAGCAGTTTTCATGACCTCACCTGCATTACATAAGTATTTTTGAAACAGCTAGAGTAAAAATATAATCTTTGAAGCAAGGAAATTAAGTTTAAAAAATCTTAAAGATACCAGGTTAAAGAATGATTATAAAAATTAGGGATGTAATTTTAAATGTTTTGCATTTTGGTAAATTTGTTTCTGTTGTTGATTTGAGAGTCTTATTTCCTAGCCTAGGCTAGCCTAGAGCACTGGAGTTTTCTGCCCCATCTCTCAAATTACCTGGAATTACAGGTGTGCACCACCACTCCCCATTGTTGAATTTACTTTCTCAAATGTACTTGTAAATTACTTGGCTTGCTTCTTTTTTAAAAGTATTTCTATTTTATTGAACACTACTTGCTATGATGAACTGTTTTATTCCTTGTAGGTTAGTGATACAGTAAACAGTGCAAAAACTGAACACACAGCCATGAAGGGAACTTCAGTGAAAAGCAAACCAGATTTCAGAGCAACAGATTCTAATGCTGGTTTACATTCACCTTTGGCACCTAATGCTTCTAATAATAACAGTTGTGTGACGGATATGCTGTGGAAGAATGAAGGTATAAGGTTACATTTTAAATAAAATTAAACCTTTATAACATTGATAGGGAATTCTAGAGTTATTGAAAAAGTAGATGTTACACTATGATGGTGGTGGTGGTGGTGGTGGTGGTGGTGGTGGTGGTGGTGGTGGTGGTGGTGGTGGTGGTGGTGTGTGTGTGTGTGTGTGTGTGTGTGTGTGTGTGTGTGTGTGTGTGTGTGTGTGTGTGTGTGTGCACGCTTTGAGACCAGGTCTTACTGTGTTGTTTTGGTTGGCCTAACAGAGCTCCAACTGCCTCTGACTCTAAAGTGCTGGGATTAAAGGCAAATACTTATATTACATGGTTTTGGTCATTTTCTTCATAGTGAACCTCATTGATAAATTGTAAGTATGAAATTTCAGTCAGGGAAATTCTTGTGTGTGTGTGTTTTGTGTTTCGAGACAGGGTTTCTCTGTGTAACAGTCCTGGCTGTCCTGGAATTTGCTTTGTAGATCAGGCTGGCCTCAAACCCACAGAGATCCGTCTGCCTCTGCCTCCCAAGTACTGAAATTAAAGGCCTGTGTCACCACTACCCAGGCAGTTGGGGAAATTCTTGTTGACATGGATTTTGGTCAGTGTGGTCAGTGTGACTTTCCTTGTATTTTGTTTCTGTCACTTTTTAAATATATGAGGTTATTTGTTCATTTTATTCCTATTTCAAAATTCTGAGAGCTGTGCTTGCTGAGTGGTTGTCATTTAGTAAACAGTTGTGTTTACTAAACAGCAGGTATCTGGATTAAGGTGACTCAGTTATGGGAACTGTTCATTGATCACTTGAGTTCACAAGAGAGCACTTAATTTGGTGGGTTTCTTTTTCTTTTTCTTTTTTCTTTTGGTTTTCGAGACAGGGTTTCTCTGAGTAGCTTTGGAGCCTATCCTGGCACTCGCTCTGGAGACCAGGCTGGCCTCAAATTCACAGAGATCCTGCCTCTGCCTCCTGAGTGCTGGGATTAAAGGCGTGCACCACCACCACCCGGCTGGTGGTTTTCTTATTTGAATGTTCTGCTGTATTTTGCTTTTTAGTTTTTTATATTTTTGGTTTTTTAAACAGGATCTCAATTTGGAGCCCATTCTAGTCTGGAACTCACTGTTGTAGCCTGGGCTGAACCAAATTTGTGGCAATCTTTCTGCCTCAGCCTATAAAATGTTGAGTTTGTAGGCATGATCCATCATGCCCAGGTTATATTTGAGTATTCAGATGCCATTGAGATATATATCAGGTATTGCTTGTGATTTCAATATCTGAATATAGACAGAAGTTTATGTTCTGCCTGGTCCCACAACCATTTAGTCCAAAATAAACACATAGAGGCTTATATTAATGATAAACTGTTTGGCTGATGGCTCAGGCTCCTTATTGGCCAGCTCTCTCTTAATTATCAACCCATTTCTGTTAATCTGTGTATTTCCACATGCTCTTGGCTTACTGGTGATGTCTGAGCTTCTTGCTTTTTCAGCAGCTCCATGGAGTCTCTTTGACTCCACCTACCACCTTTCACTATCCATGTTTGGATTTCCTACCTGGCTAAATCCTGTTTGTTCATTGGCCAAAACAGTTTTATTCATCAACCAATAAGAGAAACATATTCACAGCATGCAGAAGGATATCCACTATCGTCTGGAATTATTTTATAAATTTTATTTTGGTATATCCTTAGAATAGAAATTTAGCTTTTTAATTTTAAGATTGTGATAGCTGTCCTAAATCTAATTGTTCAAGGATTCAAATATAAGGGAATAAACATTCTTTTGATGTCTGTTTTGAAGAGTAGAAAAAATTGTGTAGAAAGATTATTTCCTATGCTATTCTTCTTGCTCTTACACAAAAGAAGCACTTTTGTTGATTTTCCTTCCCTTTTTCTTGTTTGTTTTTTCTGGTTTTTGTTTGTTTGTTTGTTTGTTTTCCAAGACAGTGTTTCTCTGTGTGGCCCCATCTGTCCAGGAACTATCTCTGAAGACCAGGCTGGTCTCAAACTCAGAGATCTGCCTGCCTCTGCCTCCTGAGTGCTGGGATTAAAGTGTGCAACACCACCACTGGGCTTTTATTTTATTTTTCTTTTGAGATAGTCTCATGCTGTATTCCAGACTATCTGGCTTTGAGCTCCTAGTGATTCTCCTGCTTCACCCTTCCAGGTGCTGGAATCACTACATCTGACAGGGTCACTGACTTTCTTGATATAAAGTTATTGCTTGGTATAGATAAGCTTGATCCTAAACTTCCAATTTAAACTTTCTTATTTGTAGTTTTCTGTCTTACAAAGAAGTTTTATATACTGAAAGCAAACTTGAGCTTGAGATTTACAAATCTTCAGTAAAATTGGTACTGAGCAAATAGTAAAGGCAGAGGATGAAGGTGGCTGACCCATCATAGACACTCTGTGAGGGGCTGGGCGGGCTGCTCAGCCTCAGGACATTTTTGTTTTGTTTTGTTTTGTTTTTGAGACAGGGCTTCTCTGTATTGCTTTGGAAGATGTCCTGGAATTCCATCTATAGACCAGGCTGGCCTTGAACTCATAGAGATCCCCCTGCATCTGCCTCCCAAGTGCTGAGATTAAAGGTGTGCTTCACCAACGCCCGGCTAGGACATTCTTTATAGACTGCAAGACCTGCCAGTCTATGTTTTCAGGAGGAAAGGAGTGATAGGGTCAGATTTGTTTCCCCTGACCAGAGAAAGAGACATTTTAGGAAATAATTGAAAGACTGGGTAGGGCTTCTTTAGTACCCTCAAACAGATGTGCATAAAGACAAAACAGTGGGTAAGAGAGAGCAGAAAAAGACAGTGAAGAGGCTCTTAGAAAGGTATAGTGAGTAAACGTGGCAGCTGGTTGGTTATGAGAGAAAAAAAGCAAGTCAAGTAAGACTGCTTTAGTTGAACCTCAGAACGGATGCTGATTTTCATCAAAATGAAGATGCAGGAACAAGAACACCTTAGGAAGAATACTCTACTCTGAGCTTAACCAGGGTACTTGAGGAACATACTGGGCTGTTTAATATGTGGATGTGGAGTCTAGGAAGCAGTTCTCAGCTATGTATACAAATGTAGAAATTATCTAAAATATAAGTTCACAAGAGCAGAGGCCTTGTTGACGTGCTCACTGCTAGATTCCCAACAGCCAGTACTGTGCCTGGGACATATGTGCTTGACTGGTGAGTGATTCGTGACTAGTGTTTACAGCATAGGGTATACAAAGAGAAGGACACTCAGCTTAACACCTGATAGAAAAATTTCTGAAGAAGGTAACCCAGCTGGAGAGAGTGAGAAAGGAGGCCCTTAGCTTAGGAAAAGATAAATGTTGAGGGTGGATTGCTTGTTTGTTTGTTATTTTTGTCTTTTCCTTTTTGGTGGGCATTATAGTTTGACTCTTGGTATATGTATGTTTACCAGCTGAAGAAGTTTGTGCAGCATGAACCCTGTTTTCCTTCTCTGTCAGAGAAGTAAACACAATAGGCTCCTATAGGAGCCTTCAGTATTGTGGGCTGAATGACTGTAACTCATAGGCACCACTGTTTTTCTTCTACAATGGGAAAGAAGACAAAATGGACAGGGTCATAAATGCAGCTCCAGTTTAGGCAGGAGAAGGCAGAGCACTGAAGAAACCCACCCCCCACCCCAAAACTGAGTGACAAAGTCATTTGATCTGTAGTGTAGTAGCAAACAAAGTCATGATTTAGAGTGGAGAGGGGAGCTGAGATGTTAGATGTCCATGGCAGTTCCAGTACACCTTCTAAACATTTTCTACCCAGTGGTTAATCCATATTAGTACTGTGTGCACTGCTCATGTTTGTGACTTTGAAAACTGAAAGCACCAAAACATTGACAGCAAAAGCAGCAACCTCAGCATATGTATGTGTCCTGAGTAGTTGCCTGGACCTAATGACAATAATTCTCAAAAAAAACTGTGTTCTCCAGTGCTGTTTCCAGCATGCAAACAATGGTAGCCCAGTAGACCGTTAAAACTGAATCATCCAGCACAAATGGGACAGTTGCTAAAGATAAGACCTCACTAACAACATTCAGTACCAAATCTAAGTTTGGAACATGTTTCACATACTGTATTTTCAGCCATTTATGCTTTATTATAAATCATCAGAGTTACCGATATAGATGGAAATTGTATTCCACTGTGGAGCAAATCATGAGGCAGTTAAGGTAAAATATATAAAATATATATATAAGGTAAAATTTATAAAAAAATATATAAAAGTTTTTTTTCTTTGACTTTTTGGTGTGTGTGTGTGTGTGTGTGTGTGTGTGAGACAGAGAGAGAGAGAGAGAGAGAGAGAGAGAGAGAGAGAGAGAGAGAGAAAGAGAGATTCTGGGATTGAACTGATTGAGATATCTCTCCAGCTCCCCAGTCTTTTGGTTCTTTTAATCATGGTAAAATACACATAATACAGACTATGTTTAAGTGTTTGGTGACATTAAATACCCATATATTTACAAACTGTGTTTTAATATGTCTGTGTGACTATTTAATACTTAACTGATGGTTTGGTTTTCAGTTGATGAAATATGTGCTCTGCCTGCAACTAAGATCAGCCGTGTAGAGGTGCATGTTGCATCAACGCCATTTTCTGTAAGTATATGATCTGGTGGTGATGCATGTTATAGATGAGTTTGTGTGTTTAAATAAAAGGCTCTCAGGTCTCATGTAGTGAGGAATTGATTGAGTGGATGAGTAGGAAGTGTCTATGACACAGTTAGTGAAAAAGATGGCTGCAATAATGCAGATTTTGTCTACTCGTAAACCATACAATACACACATCTTACACTCTCAGCACACCAACTCACAATGCATCCTCAACTGCTAGGTGACTATCTGTGGGATGTGAGGCCACAGATAGTTTTGACATTCTTCTCCATGCTTTTTCTATTTTATGTGTGTTTAAATGAACATACATTTGTGTGAATTAATGTAAATCAAATTACTGGTTAAAGAATATGTTGTGGAACAGAAGTACTTGGGTAATTACTTCACAGGAGCACAACAGAACATTGCTGTAATACATTGACATGTAGGCTAGCCCAAGAATCAGACAACCAGTATTGCCTTAATTAGATAGATATGAGGATCATACATACTGTTTTAGGGTTAAAACAACGGTCATTTCACTTTATGGCTGTGATTATTTTGATTCCTTGCTTGTCTTTTAGGATCTTTAAGAATTTTCCATAATTTTTTTTTTCATTTTGGGATTTTGATCATGTATTTTCCTTCTTCCATTGGTGCTCACTTCCAGAACGTTAAGTCTGTGTTTGTAGTCTCTTCTCAGGGAAGGATTAGTAAATGGAAAGATTTTCCTTTTGAATCTGTTATATGATGTACTAGTCACAATTGTGTTTGTTATTTCAGTTGGAGCCAGGTGCTTCATCAAAGCCATTTAAGTTTTTACAGCTTTAGGTGTCCCTAGCCTTTAAAGACTCTTGTAGTTAGTTGACTTTTGTCCTGTGTGCTAGCCTGAATAACAAAAGCCACTCGAGAGGGATGGGTGTGCACCTCTGCTGCTGTGTCTTGAAGTCAGAAATAAATAACTGAAGCGTACATTTGTGTTGAACTTCTAGAAACAGTGTCCCATTTCTAAGAAGATGGTTTTAAAAAGGTAGCTCCTCTCCACTGAGAGGAGCTTTAAGTCAGAGAAGGTCTGGTTTTTGTTTGTTTGTTTTGTATTTCTGAGACAGGGTCTCTCTGTATAGCTTTGTAGACCAGGCTGGCCTCAACACTGCTATCTGCCTGCCTCTACCTCCCGAGTGCTGGGATTAAAGGTGTGTGCCACTGCTGCTCAACTGAGAAGATCTGTTTTTAAAGCAGAGAAAAGAAATGCAAAACAGTTTAATCTACTCCTCTTTTGAGTATATATTGAAGTATATTCAAATTGCATTTTAGTTTTGAACATTATTTTTCCCCTTTTAGGTTTGAAGGAGCACAGGTATTTCAAATACAAAGATCACTGCATCTCTGCTTGTTGGTTTTGAATCTAGAGAAAAGGCCAGCTTGGAATAGAGCTCTCTACCTGTTACTTTTGGAGCAGATACTAGCATTTCTCTAAAGGGACTACACTTTCTGAGAGTCTCTGAAATGGCAGTGTTCTATACAACAGCTGGCATTTTAACCTGCCACTGATTGGGAAGGATGCTAACTACACCCAGGTTAATAGTCGCAAACTCCTAGCAGAGAGTCCCTGTTATACCCTGTGTTTAATTAGCATCCCCATTCCATTGTCAGTGGCCTAGTCTGTTAAGACCTTGTTCATTATGAGCTGGTAATGTGTGCTGTTCACCCATGTACACACTTGTAGATCACTGTATGGGATTATTGACATTTCTACATCAATAAGGTCTTCATAATTTTTCCTTTCTCTAAAATTAGAAAGAGACACCTTCAAATCCAGTGGCCATTTTGAAAACAGAACAACAATGGTGCGATGTGGGAATTTTTAAAAACAATACCGCTTTGGTGAGCCAGTTTTATTTGCTACCAAAAGGAAAACAAAGTATGTCAAAGGTAATTCTTGGTGATTTTCTACATTTTGAGGGCTGAATATATAACTGTAACAGAATGCATATCTAGCATGTGTGTAAGTTTGGCTACAATTCTTAGCATTTCAAAAAGCAAGCTAAATATACAAAAAGTGAATTATAAACCTTGAAAATGAGATTATTTGTTCTAACTGAAGGTCATTTGAAGGAATGAAATTGGGATCTTTCTACAGCATATTATCCATAGTTCTGTATGTGTAATCCAACATTATTTAATGCTGCTTTTGTAAATACAGCACAAATATTTCCTTTAAAAAGTATTTTGCCAGATGGTGGTGGCATACACCTTTAATCCCAGCATTCAGGAGGCAGATCTCTGAGTTCCAGGACAGCCAGGTGAGTTCTAGGACAGCCAGGGCCACACCGAAACCATCTCAGAAAAAACAAAAACAAACAAACAAAAATACAGACACAAAAGAAAAAACTTGCTTCAGGCTGGGCATGGTGGCACACATCTTTAATTCCAGCACTCATCAGGCAGAGGCAGGCAGATCTCTGTGAGTTTGAGGCCAGCTTGGTCTACATAGTGAGTTTCAGGACAACTAGAGCTACATAGTGAGAGTCTGTCTCTCTAAAAAAAAATGCTGTGCCCAATTATTTCAGATAAGGGGTACCCCAACCAACCTATATCACACACACACACACACACACACACACACACACACACACACACCACACCACCCCACCCCCACCCCCACCCACCCCCACCCAGTTTAGTTTCTCTAGTAAAACTTTTGGCATCGTTTCCTCTTTTTTCACATTGGATAGTTTCTTTTCTTTATTTTAGAAACAATCTTATTTTACATATCAATCCCCCATTCCCTCGCCCTCCCATCCTCCCATGCCCCCCACCAGCCCTCCCAACCCACCCCCCACTTACTCCCCAAGGATAGTGAGGCCTTCCACTGGGGGAATCATCAAAGTCTGTCACATCATTTAGGGGAGAGCCTAGGCCCTTTTTCATGTATCTGGCCTGTAAAAGTATCCTTCCATAGGGAATGGGCTCCCAAAGTTCATTTGTGCTTTAGGGATAAACACTGGCTCCACTGTAAGAGGTCCCATAGACTGCCCAGGCCTCCTAGCTGGCACCCACATTCAGAGGGCTTGGTTCGGTCCAATACTGGTTCCCCAGCTTTACAAATAGGGTCTCTGTGCTCTCACTAGGTCAGTTCAGCTGTTTGTGTGGGTTTCTCCAGCACGGTCTTGGCTCCTTTGCTCATCCCTCCTCCTTCTCTACAACTGGATTCCAGGATTATGGCTCAGTGTTTAGCTGTGGGTGCCTGCTTCTGCTTCAGTCAGCTACTGGATGAAGGCTCTAGGAATGGCAACCAAGGTAGTCATCAATCTGATTATAGGGGAAGGGCATCAAAGGCAGCCTCTCCACCACTACCTAGATTCTTAGTTGGGGTCATCCCTGTGGATCCCTGAACATTTCGATAGTGCCAGACATTGCTTTAAACCTATACTGGCTCCCTCTATCAAGGCATCTCCTCTATTCCTCTCCTGTCTCAGTCTTCCTGATCCCTCTTGTTTCCCCCTCCTCCTCCTCTTCTCCCCTTCTGTTTTTCCTACCTCCCTCCTCCCCTCCTCCAAGTTTGCTCAGGGGTTCTTGTCCCTTTCCCCTTCTCTGGGGGAACCATATATTTTTTCTCTTAGGGTCCTCCTTGTTTCCTAGTTTCTCTGGTGGTGTGGATCGTAGGCTGGTAGTTCTTTGCTCTAAGTCTAATGTCCATATATGAGTAAGTACATACCATGTTTGTCTTTCTGCGATTGGGTTACCTCACTCAGGGTGTTTTCTTCCAGTTCCATCCATTTGCCTTCAAATTTCAAGATTTCATTGTTTTTTATGTACCACATTTTCTCCATCCATTCTTTGGTTGAGGGGCATCTAGGTTGTTTCCAGTTTCTGGCTATTAAAAACAACGCTGCTATGAACATATGTCCTTGCTGTATGACTGTGCATTCTTTGGGTATATGCCCAAGAGAGGAATTGCTGGATCTTGAGGTAGACTGATTCCCATTTTTCTGAGAAACTGCCATACTAATTTCCAAAGTGGTCTTCCATGTTTGCACTCCCACCACCAATGGAGGAGTGTTCCTCTTTCTCCACATCCTCTCCAGCATAAACTGTCATTGGTATTTTTTATTTTTATTTTTTATTTTATTTTATTTACATCTGGCTGGTGTAAGATGGTATCTCAGAGTTGTTTTGAGTTGCATTTCCCTTATGGCTAAGGATGTTGAGCACTTTCTTAAGTGTCTTTTAGCCATTTTAGATTCGTCTATTGAGAATTCTCTATTTAGTTCTGTACCCTACTTTTTAATTGAATTGTTTGGTGTTTTCGTGGTTAGCTTCTTGAGTTTATTGTATATTTTGGAAATCATCCCTCTGTCAGATGTGAGGTTAATGAAGATCTTTTCCCATTATGCGGGCTGCTGTTTTGTCTTGTTGACTGTGTCCTTTGCCTTACAGAAGCTTCTCAGTTTCAGGAGGTCCCATTTATTAATTGTCAGTGTCAGTGTCTGTGCTACTGGTGTTATGTTCAGGAAGCAGTCTCCTGTACCAGTTCATTGAAGGGTACCTCCCACTTTTTCTTCTGAGAGGTTCAGGGTGTCTGGATTTTGGTTGAGGTCTTTGATCCATTTTGACTTAAGTTTTATGCATGACAATAGATATGGATCTATCTGCAGTCTTCTACATGTCAGCATCCAGTTATGCCAGCACTATTTGTTGAAAATGCTTTCTTTTTTTCATTGTATAGTTTTAGCTTCTTTGTCAAAAATCAGGTGTTTGTAGGTGTGTGGGTTAATAGCAGGGTTTTCAATTCAATTCCATTGGTCTATTCCTCTATGTTTGTGCCAACCCCAACCTGTTTTCAGGACTATAGCTCTATAATAAAGCTTGAAGTCAGGGATGGTGATGCCTCCGGAAGTTCCTTTATTGTACAGGTTTGTTTTGGCTAACCTGGGTTTTTTTTTTTTATTTTACATGTAAAGTTGAGTATTGTTCTTTCAAGGTCTGTGAAGAATTGTGTTGGGATTTTGATGAGGATTGCATTGAATCTGTAGATTGCTTTTGGCAAGATTGCCATTTTTACTATGTTGATCCTACCTATCCAAGAACATGGGAGAGCTTTCCATTTTCTGGTATCTTCTTTAATTTCTTTCTTTAAAGACTCAAAGTTCTTGCTATACAGTACTTTCAATTGTTTGCTTAGTGTTACCCCAAGATATTTTATGTTGTTTATGGCTATTGTAAAGGGTGATGTTTCTCTGATTTCTTTCTCAGCACATTTATCTTCTGTATATAGTAGGGGTATTGATTTTTTTTTTTTTTTAGTTAATCTTGTAAATTGCCACTTTGCTGAAGGTGTTTAGCAGCTGTAGGAGTTCCCTGGTAGAGTTTTTCTTTGCTTTTCTTTTTGTGTTTGGAGACAGGGTTTCTCTGTGTAGCTTTGGAGTCTATCCTGGCACTCGCTCTGGAGACCAGGCTGGCCTTGAACTCACAGAGATCCGCCTGCCTCTGCCTCCCAAGTGCTGGGATTAAAGGTGTGTGCCCAGCGCCTGGTAGAGTTTTTCAAGTCACTTATTTAAACTATCATATCATCTGCAAATAGTGAAAGTTTGACTTCTTCTTTTCCAATTTGTATCCCCTTGATCTCCTTTTGTTGTCTTACTGCTCTAGGTAGAGCTTCAAGTACAATATTGAAGAGATATGGAGAGAATGGACAGCCTTGTCTTGGTCCAGATTTTAGAGGAATAGCTTTGAGTTCCTCTCCATTTAGTTTATGTTGGCTGTTGGTTTGCTGTATATTGGTTTTATTATGTTTAGGTATGTTCCTGTTACCTCTGATCTCTCCAAGACCTTTATCATGAAAGGGTGTTATATTTTGTCAAAGGCAGCCGGGCGGTGGTGGCGCACGCCTTTAATCCCAGCACTTGGGAGGCAGAGGCAGGCAGACCTCTGTGAGTTCGAGACCAGCCTGTTCTACAAGAGCTAGTTCCAGGACAGCCTCCAAAGCCACAGGGAAACCCTGTCTCGAAAAACCAAAAAAAAAAAAAAAAATTGTCAAAGGCCTTTTCAGCATCTAGTCAGATGATCATGTGGTTTTTCTTTTTCAGTTTTTTTTATGTGGATTACATTGATGGATTTTCGTATGTTGAACCATCCCTGAATCCCTGGGATAAAGCCTACTTGATCATGGTGGATGATTTTTCTGATGTGCTCTTGGATTGGGGGGTGACATGGTTGGAGTTGGGCCAGAGCAGAGCCCACACTCACATCCACATTGAATATTTTCACTTCTTCTTCTTCTTCTTCTTCTTCTTCTTCTTCTTCTTCTTCTTCTTCTTCTTCTTCTTCTTCTTCTTCTTCTTCTTCCTACTACTACTACTACTACTACTACTACTACTACTACTACTACTACTACTACTATTATTATTTTGGCTTTTCAGACAGGCTTCTCTGCTTAGCTCTAGCTGTCCTAGAACTCTCTCTCTGTAGACCAGGCTGGTCTGGAACTCAAAGAGATCTGCCTGCCTCTGCCTCCCAAGTGCTGGGATTAAAGGTGTGCTCCACCACCACCCATTGAATATTTTCAATTCTTGATTTAAAAAACAAAGTCTGGTAAACAATCATTACTTTTATGGCTAAAGAGATTTCCTGACTGGAGATGAATCTATGTCCATATAAGGATATATCCATTGTAAAGACATGTTAGCTGCCTACTTTTTCTTAAAGAACCAAAGAGCGGAAAATCTGCAGCTAGTAAACATGAGTTTGAATTTCTAGTTCCAGTATTCTTGAGTGTGAACTGAGGCAAGTCAGTTGTCTAAACTCTCTGAGACCTGGTGTCCCCCCTATACAATAGAGATCATCAGGTTTCCAGAAAGTGTGATGGCCCACTGGCCCTCTCTCAGCAGATGTGCTGATAGTTATGAAGAATAGATACAAAATGTTTGAAAGGTATAGATGTTAAGGTATTGGCACACAAGAGCATATCATTCTCTAACATTATTCAGTGTTAGTCACTTCTTTTCTGCCAAACTTGCTTACCTGTCTCTAAAGGAAATTGCTCCTAGGAGACCATTATATGACAGCAAGTCTGAGATTCTTCTTCCTGTTAAATTCACAAATGAAGAGTTATTTTGTTTATTGTGATATCACCTCTGATTTTGGGTTTTTTTTCTTTCCTTCCTCTCATGTGTAGAATTTCCTTGCCTTTCTCCTTACAGGCAGAGGTTCAAATCACCTTCCCTTTGGATCTGAGTCTATGATCAGGAAGGGCTTAACGGGTTCTGTATGAGAGTTTTACTCTTTGTGTGAGAAAGGGAGATACATGAATTGGAACTATAAAATATAGCTCATTCTTAAGAAGTTTTGTTTAATAAAAGTTGAATAATTATAACCTTGAAATAACAAATGTACCCTTTTTTTCTGACTTCTATCTATCTTACATTTTAGGCAGGAAATGCAGATGTACCTGACTACAGTTTACTTAAGAAACAGGATCTTGTCCCAGGAACAGTATATAAATTCAGAGTTGCTGCAATCAATGGTTGTGGAATAGGCCCTTTCAGCAAAATCAGTGAATTTAAAACATGTATCCCTGGTTTTCCTGGAGCTCCTTCTACAGTCCGAATTTCCAAGGTAATTTATCAGGTCCAGTAAGAGTTGTGATGCAAATGATTCAAAACTTCTGGATTTCGAAGTTCTTACTAGCACTTGTGAAAGATACCTCAGAGAGGCAGATTAAATGTTTAAAAGTATGTTTTGGTAGCCATGCATGGTATTTTGCAGTACCAAATTGCAAGTAGAACTACAGCATAAAACCACAGGACTGGAAATATTGTATTGTCCTGTTTCCATCACCCAGAGTTCATTTTGGAGAGTTAAATTTTAGGACATATGAAGTTGCATTGTATTTTATAATAACTCTTGCATTTTGTTAAGGAATAAAATCCCCTCTTGGGATACAATAGGCAGATTCTGGCTATTTAAGCCTCACTTTGTGAAAGTGTGTGTAAAGCATAGAGCTGGGTAGGGTAAAGTCTTAGCAGTCAAAGTTCTGATGTCTAGTGCAGTGAGAGAAGGAAGGAAAGGTTCTGAGCTCTAAAGTCGCCATCTGTGACACCAGAGAACCACCTGTCTCTTGCTCTTCTCCAGAATGTCGAAGGCATCCACCTTTCCTGGGAGCCTCCAACTTCACCGTCTGGAAATATTTTGGAATACTCAGCGTACTTGGCTATCCGCACAGCACAGGTGCAAGATAATCCAAGCCAGCTTGTGTTCATGAGAATTTACTGTGGTCTTAAAACCTCGTGTACAGTGACTTCTGGGCAGCTTGCAAACGCGCATATAGATTACACATCCAGACCTGCCATTGTATTCAGGATATCAGCAAAGAATGAAAAGGGTTATGGACCAGCCACTCAAGTTCGATGGCTTCAAGGTAACAATAAGAAGGCACCTTTGAGTTGAGTTGTTTCTATTAAAGCTGTTGTAATGGTTATTTATTAGTGACTGGTTATGAAGACCTGTTCTTTGAGAGTATTCTCTGACTGTATTTCTAGCAGTTATGAATTTGAGTTTGTAAGTTGTTCTTAAAATGTATTTGCTCACTTCTAGATCTAAATAAAAATAGAAAGAAGCAAAGACTGACAATTAGTATATGGATTCTTCCTTACCCATAAAGCTACTTACAAAGAAAAAAATAACAAAACAAAGATAAAAGCTGTAAGGTGTATTTCCCCTTATCTTTTATAACAGCTGCATAACTCAGCCATCCTGCAGCTACTAAGAGGAGTCTAGTAACTGGCTGTTGTACACCTTTCTGTGGTGAGTGTTCCACATTGTAAATGCCCTGCCTGAGTACCCTCTGACTTTATCCATGAGCAGCGCTCTTCTATCAGCTATTTCCAGTGCATAGGATTTATGATACAACTTTAGTAACTATTTTATTCCTTTATTTATAGTTAGCACAAGCTTAAGAAGTTAAAAGAAAGAGAAAGACAAGTTCAGGAACTTTTTTTAATTTCTGAGAATCATAGCAAAATATGAAAAGGATAGTGGATAGTCTCTTGATTTGTGTATGTCCAATATATCTGACTATATCTTTAGCTAAAGCACTTAGTCTCAATGGCCCTTCATTTCTTCACTAGCAGGTAAGGGAGTTAGAAGAGTTTTCTGTTAAGGTTCTGTTTCAGCTCTAAAATTTTGTATTTTCCTTAGAAATTGAGTGGTTCCCTGAACGTTGTCATTTGTCAGCAGTCTTACTGGCTCTAACTGTGCTTTCCATCATTTCATTAAAAATCAAAGGATAGGTCTTCCTCTTGAAGAAAGAGGGAGTCACCTTAACAGGACACAGGTTTTTAATATGTTATTCACATTTGTAAGATTTTTGTAAATGGTCTAAATGTTTTATTTTTGCATTATTTTTACCTCAAAATTGTATACGCTTTTTTATACCAGAAATAAAAGCATTACACAGTCAATTCAGGCTCCTTATCACCTTAGAGATACAGATAATTCATGACCATCCGACTGCAGGTCACTTACTTTACACCTTCTGAAGTCTCCTAGTTTAACCTCTTAGTTTGGGAATGAGTAGGTACAGAGCAATAACTTGGGAAAAGACATTTCAGACTGAGAGCTGCCATAACTGCAAGAGCACAGGTCTAACTTGTTTTGCCACACAATCTCAATGCCAGTTTAGGGTAACTGAGTAGCTATGCCCTTCAACTTTACATATGCCCAGTGAAGATGAAGCTAATTATGAAGAATTGATATATATGCCATTACTAACTTAAAGTGTATAGAATATTTTAATATATAATTTTTGTAAAGACTGGGATTTTTATACTACAGTATTTGTAATTAATGTGTCTCACTAATTAAATTTCTCTTGAAGAAAATATGCAAACTATTAGACCCATGAGTGGTTTCTGAACTCTAAAGATAAAATAAATGCACTACTCTGGTGTTGTTAGAATACCTTTTTTGGGTACATGAATCCTTAATCATTAAATGGGTACTTTCCAAGCAGTGTTTACAAGGAGCACCTCTGGTTGGTTATTCCAGCAGCTCCCATGAGGAGAGCTTTACTCTGCCTTCATTTAATTTACGTGCTTTGCTTTGGGCAGTGCTTGCTTTTTGCACTAGTAGACTTTGAACTTACCTCATTATTATGTTTATAATCATTTGTGTAGCTTCCATGACGTGTCTGAAAGAAGCTAAATGTGTCTTAACCAAAGTTACATGGTATGCAGATTTGCACATATCAAATGGTAGGCTTTGTTGTATGTATGTGCTCAGCTTAGAAGAATAGCCAGTTACAGGAAGTACATGTTTCAAGACCAGTTACTTTATTAGAAAAATTTTGGCTTTCAATCCCTATCCTCTACATTAATTAACAGTTTACACTTTGAAACATTTATCTTATTGTTGAGGAATAAGTTGATGTAAAGCAGACTAGAATGTTGGTTTTTAGTGTGTGCACTTTTTTTTATCTATTTAGGATGTTATTTAGTTTATTTTGCTTAAAGGCATCTTCTAGCTCAGGAGACAGATAAGAGCCCAAGGTTCTAACATACAACTTGCTTCTTTGACAAAAGGGTAGCCT
The DNA here is from genome assembly GCF_003668045.3 of Cricetulus griseus. Classification (NCBI taxonomy): domain Eukaryota; kingdom Metazoa; phylum Chordata; class Mammalia; order Rodentia; family Cricetidae; genus Cricetulus; species Cricetulus griseus. The sequence continues at coordinate 152,603,957 of NW_023276806.1, read as the reverse complement.
TTCTATACCAAGCAATTTGTTAAAAAAAATAATAAATCTTTTTACCTTGAGAATTGCCCAAATTGTATTTTTTTCTTCATTGGCCTACTTCCTTAAGCATAAGTCATTTTTTCTGTTTCTGTTATGGGACTAGTGACTGAAAGATACCCTTAGCAGATTTGTGTGGCTTTGGTGTTATTAATTCATGCAACGTTAGAACTGCGAGAGCATTAGTATAACAACTCGCCATGCTAATGTGAGCACCTGTAGCTTCTGAGGACTCGAACATTGTGAAGCTTTGATCCATATCATGTAGACTCTTTTCTTTTTTCAACCATCTCTTCTTCCTTCCTTCCTTTTTTTTTCTGGTGCTGGGGATTGAATTTGGGGCCTGGGCACTAGGCCAGTGCTCTAAAACCAAGCTATACCACACCCAGGCAGGTATTTCTCAATAAGAGGATTTACATTAAGTTAAATTTCTTTCCTCTCAGAGTTGTATAACAGTCTCTGTGTCACAAGCCTCTTTCCTGTGTTCTGGACTTTGGTTGAACATAAAAAGTAAAAATATTATTGATATTGCATGCTCTTAGAATTATGTTTTCTGAACAACTGTATTGGATTTATTTTAGTTTAGCAAATTATTTTGGCAATATAACTAGAAATAAGTTATATATAAACTCTGTATTTAAAGATTAAAATAATCTGATTGCATGTATGAGGTACCCTTGCCCCATAATCTAATTACATGTTTAATCATCTGTAGAGAATTTAAACTGTTCATCGATTATTTCAAAGACTTGTAGACTAGCAAAAATGGGTTCTGCTTAGAGAGTGTCTGCTATAACTGAAGGGCTTTTATTTTAAAATGATAGCACTTACAACGTAAAGACCATTTGTTACATCCTGTCTGCAGTGATTAGTCTTTGGAGCCCCTGTAGGTATCTGCTCCTAATGGAGAGACTGCAAGTAGGCTTGGCCTTTGGCCATCTCAAGTGTAACTGTTGTGTTTCCTAAGGCTTGACTTTAGGCAGTTCTATGTATTGTGTACCAATGATATGTAAAATAAAAGCACCCTTTTGCTATAAACAATTACAGGTGTTATTATTTACTTTGAATGATACACAGTAGTGGTGGCAGAGCCAATCTGTGCGATGCTGATGGGTGTGTCATTCATTGGAATACAAAGGTAGTCTCTAACTGAAGTCGGACTGTCTAAAAACTGAAGTTAACTTGTGGACAGGAGTCATTTTCTCCAAGATTTGATGCCTGCTTGTCCCTTCCTGTGTTACAGTTGTGCTGATCTGTGTGCAAGTAAACAGACAGATGGCCCAAGAGACAGTCTGGACTAGACTTGTTTTCACCTTTGGAGTCTTTTGTTTCCTTTTCAGGTATAATGTTGCATTTCCCAGATCCAGGGGGCTCTCTCATCACACTTCATCTTGTCACATGAGCACCCCTTTGGAATTTGCACAGTCCCCTATGTCTGTGATGCCACATCTGTCTATCTCCACATACTTCGTCCTGTCTGTAATCCACATTTCCACTCCTGCCATTTTTATTAACTTGACCAGTCTGGCCACACCTTCCCTGACCTATTCCACCTTCAGGGACATCTAGCTGGTGCATTAAGTCTTCTTTCTTCACAGTCCCCAAAATACTGTCCCCTTACTTGTTAGCATTGTCCCTTTCTGGTCTCTGATGGTGGGTGTTTGTGCAGACACTTGGGTCTTCATGGTCTTCCATCCTGGGCTGTCAATGGCACCTTAAATATCTGAACAGGTGAGTGAAGAAATTTGCCATCCTTGTATTCATCCATTCCCCAATCTCAAATCTTGGTCTCAATGGAGGTGGTTCTGAAGGAGAGTGGTTGTAGTGTATTTATTATGCTGGGGAAATACACAGTACAGCTTTGTCTTGTCTCACCCTGCATGGGGTTCTTAACTAAGGAAATTACAAGAAAAATAATGGGTTTAAGAGGGAGATGCTAGATCTCAAAAAGGAGGGCCTAAGTGGAAGTTGTTCTAGGATTTAACAAGATTGGTGGGGCATAGAGACACTAAAAGATCAAAGTGATCTAAAAATCTGTCAGAAGTTAGTATCTTGGTTTTTGTTGCTGTTGTTGCTACCTTTTTTGTGCATTTGTTTGTTTTGATACAGGCTCTCACTATGTAGCCCTGGCTGTCCTGGAACTCACAACAAAGACCAAGCTGGCCTCAAACCACAGAGATCCACCTGCCTCTTCCTCTCAAGTGCTGGGGTTAATGGCGTGTGCAGACACATGGGACAGAAATGAGTCTCTTCCTGACACTGGAAAGCTGTGTATCAGCAGAAGTGTGGAGAACTGCACTCTCTGCTGCTCTCTGAGGCAGGCCACTGTCCTCCCTTCTAAGCTTGTTGGGCAAGACACTGTTTTGCTTTATTCTGTAACATAGGCTAACTTTGAGCTCCTGGCACTCCTCTGCCTCAGCCTCTCAAGTGCTGGATCACAGGCCTGAGGTACCATACTTATCAAAGCTTCCTACAGGGACGCAAGATGCCCTTGGCCTTACCCCCTTCAGGTCTAGTTAGAGTTATAAGTTCCTGTGCTTGTCTATTTCTGTAACTACAATGTATCATTCTGATCATGCATGGGAAAACAAACTATAACATTCTCGGAGAAATAAAAAAACAAGTTCTTTAAGCTGAGTGAAGGCTATAGAATCTCAGGATTGTTAGCCTCCTGGTTCCAAATGGCTCTCCATCTTCCTACCAGTGTGCTGCTTCTGTCCTCTGCAGAACTAAAATTTAAAAGAAAGAAGAAAATGTGTGCTTGGGGCGGGGTGGGGGATGTCTCCGGATCCTAACAGTAAAACACAGCATAGCAGGTGCATGACAGATTTTGAAGTCCCCAGTGTTTGATGCACAGACCTCCTTGTTCATTCCCATAAAATTGGGTGAGGTTTAGGGCTACGTTGATAGCTAGGTGTGGATGTGTCTGCACTCATATTGTCGATGGATAGCCATAGCAGCTCCTGAGGAGTTGCTGGTGTTCTCAGCCTCTTTTGCTGCCACAACTAGTCTGCCTTTTCCCACTCCATAAACCAGGAAGATAAAAACTTCAGTGACTGATGGGTTAAATATTTCAAGAGTTTTTTTTTTTTTGATTTTCAGAATTTCTGAATTGATAACCAAAATATTTAGTGAATTCTTCCTTAGGAGAAAGTGTACCTTAACTGCTACAAGTCTATAAAATGGCACAGACAGGGATGATATTGGCAGATAAAATGGTTGATATTTTTTGCATGCCCAGAAGGAAGCGGCCCTTGATGAAGATAGAGAGGCAGTTGAGAATGACTATATGTTGACCAGGCTTTGCATATAGTTAGCACATAAATACACAATTAGTAGAATGTGCCTAGACAATAGTATTTGGTAAGGAGATGTGGTATGCTTTACATTGCCAATTTGTTTCTCATCAGAACCCCAGGCTAGCTTGGACCTTACGAAGTCCAGGCTAGCCTTGAGCTTGCAGTCCCACTATGTCTGGCTCATTATCTGCTTTATAGAAATAGTTATACACATGCAGAGATGTGGTGATGACTGAGGGCTGATATGGAAGGGCTTATTGGATCTTTCCCAGCTTCAGTGAGGAATCATCCACACTTGGTTGTTTTGTATACACGGACTTGCCCATTATTGTTGGCTGCATCTCATTTGTACTATGGTGACTGAAGTAGTGGTTTCATCTGGTTTGGTGGAGTACTGTACAACTGCACATCTTTTTGTTTAAAAATATTTGCTGTGAACCAGTGCGTGCCAACCATAAACTGTATGGGTAAAGTAAGTAAAATGTTGAAACTTTTATCAAGCTTTGCTTAAGAAGCAGAACATTCCTAACTGCTTAGAGACACCTTTAGTCTCTTCTCCCTTCACACACACCATACCATGTAAATGCTCAGGATTTGTTTTTAGCAATTATTTCCATGTGTTTATTTGTAGCCCTATCAGACATGTGTATATTCTTAATAAAATGTTTAGATTTACCAGGTTGTAAACTACTTTGTAAAAGTAATCATGATATATGTATTCTCCTGTGGCATATTTTCTGGTATTTTTAAAAATTTATGTACATGTTTATGCACATGGTTATTTCATGTCTTCACTGATATATAATATTCCATTATCTTACTATTCTACAATTTTATCTGGTCTTCTGTTGGCCAGGATTTGAATTATTTTCAGTTTTTTGCTATTGAAGACAATGCTGCTGTGGTCATTCTGGCCAATTATAATGTAAACTCTGTGTTCCTTGCCGTATTCATTGTTAAAAGCAACGACACAGGACAGACACTCAATAAATGTTTAAGGACTGTGTAGTTTCTTGTACCCATTTCCTTGTATGTGCAAGAGTTGTTCTATGACAGCTGTTTTTGAAGAACTGCACTATGGTTCAATAACCATACCTAAAAAGGTCTTTGAGGACAACTCTTTTCATGACACCACTGAGACATTTGTCCTTTTTATTGCTTTTCCCCAAGTTTAAATATTGTCCAAGTGTGTAGCTTCACAGCTGATACCTAGTCAAGCACACACATGCATGTTTTGTGTCTTTAAAAGTCTCCATTTTAGTTTCTTGTGTGGTGAGTACTAGCAGATGGCCCTGCATATGCTGTAGCTCTGGGGGCCTCTGTTTTTGAGGTCAGAGGTTCAGAGATGATAGATTTGAATAATGCCATTTGTAGGAGGAATCCATTGTAATGCAGCACGGGGCTCTGATGTGCCCTCACAGGCACATGTGCAGCACAGCTTGAGTTCCTGAAACTACACCTTGGCAACACTTGTTCTTGACTTCTAGTAACTATTTGCCAGTTGGATGTCTATTATATAGTATCTCATGGTGTGTTTAATTTGCATTACCCTGATTACTGATGGAATAATTTTTCTATAAATGGTCCTCTTCTGTAAAATAGTGATTAATGTATTTTGCCTATATTTGATGAGTTGTCTTTCATTGATGAATATGGTTTCTATATTATGTTCTGAATGTCAGTCCTTTGCATATGATGTACACATTTCCTACCAAATTTGTGAATTGTCTTCTGTAGTTCTGTTGAAAATGCAAATCAACTTGGAGAAAACGTGCATCTGTTCCATGTGTCTTCCAAGTCAAAAGCATTGTGTGTCTCTGTTGATTATGTTTTCTTATTGTTTTTTTGTTTGTTTTGTTTTGTTTTGCTTTTTTTTTTTTTTTTTCTGGGACAGGGTTTTTCTGTGTAACAGCCCTGGCTGTCCTGGAACTCACTTTGCAGACCAGGCTGGCCTTGAACTCACAGAGATCCACCTGCCTCTACCTCCCAAGTGCTGGGATTACAGCCGTACGCCACCACACCTGGCACTTTTTAATTTTCATTTGCCCATTATGGCTGTTTTGTTTCTTATCCTTATTCTACTACAGTGATAGGTAGGAATGTTGTGGGGTCTGAGAGTCCGAAACCACCCAGATAGGCACAAGAGTCCACACAAATTGAGATCTTTATTGAATTGGGCAGCAAAAACTGACCAGTCAGAAACAATACAGACTTGGGAGATGACTGCACCCCCGGAACACTCATTTTAGCAAGTACTTAAGCAGAAAAACCACCTATACCAAGTTAACAGGTACATTTTCTATCAATCAGGATCCAGAGATAGTGGGCATTCCTTGGGACATTGTTCTTTGATGTACTTACCTTGTTGTCCGTAGTTGGTCCACTCAAGTGTGGTGGGGCAGCTTGCCAGCCAGGGTGTCAGGTACCCAGAGAGGCCTGCAAGGCCTGCAGAGAGCTTGGTGATCCTTATTCAAAATGGAAATTCTATCCCAAATGGTTTCAGTTTGGTTCCTTCTTACAGATGTGGGGTACAATGTTGAAAAGTACTAATGGTGACCATGGGCTGTCTCAAAGAAAATGCATCTATTCATGGTTGTGATGTGTGCATATGAACACACAGATACTCATACCCATGAGGCAGCTGTAGGAGTCTTCTCTGTGGTCTTCTGCCTTACTGCCTAGGACAGGAACTGAACCTCTGACTAAGCTGTGTCTCCACCCTCAGTACTGGGTTAGGAAGATGTTTTAACATTTGCTGCTGGTAAATGTTGCAAGTCACCTGTGCTGATTGAGGAAGTCCTCCCTACCGTAGGTACTGGTACTCTGTTGTGAATAGTTTTTGAGTTTTACTGCTTTCTGAGTATGTACCTGACTGTTCTTTCTAAAATACTAAACTGACCTTTACTTCTTAGTATAAATTGAACTTAGTCATGGTATGTGTGTTTTCATACATTGATGGACTCCATTTGCCACTTTTCTTTTTTAAAACAGTCAACCACACTTCAGTGGAAGGCTCTACATCCAGGAGTGGTTTTTTTTTTTGGGGGGGGGGGGATATAGGGTTTCTCTGTGTAATTTTGGAGCCTATCCTGGCACTCATTCTGTAGACCAGGCTGGCCTCAAACTCACAGAGATTCACCTGCCTCTGCCTCCTGAGTGCTGGGATTAAAGGTGTGCACCATCAACGCCTGTTCTTAGATATGTGTGTGTGTGTGTGTGTTTTAAAGGCCACAAAGTTGGGTGTGTGTGGAGTGGAGGTAGAGCTGGGAAAGCTAGTGAATAGTGATAAAAGTGGAAGCGGGGCATGGTGGTGCCCGACTTTAATGCCAGCACTAGGATACAGAGGCAGGCAGATCTGTTTGAGGCCAGCCTGGTCTATATGACATCCAGGGCCACATAGAGAAACCCTGTCTCCAAAGAAACAACAAAAAGACCAAATTAACCCCCTACCCCCAACAAAATTGAAAACACATTATACAAGATTCTCAATTTATAAAAAATGAAGGGGGAAATATTTTCTTACCACTGGGTTTTGTAACTGTGATTTCAGAAGCCAGTGAGAATATATATTTCAGTCTGAGCCTGGGTTTAGTGTTACTGGGTCTACTGATCTGTTTGTCTGCCTTTGTGCTGTAGCACATAGTCTTCACCATACATAACAGCTTCACAGTAGGAAACCAGCCTCAGCCTTTCCAGAGAGAATTCTTATAGATGCCAGTGTCATCATGTCCCACAGTTGTACCCTTGTGTTTTCTTTTTTGATAGAGTGTAACCTAGCTAGCCTGGAACTTCCTGTGTAAAACAGACTGGCTGTGAACTCAGATTGCATGCCTCTGCCTCCCAAGCTCTGGAATTAAAGGTGTGCACCACCACACCTGGCTTGTATTTTCTCTTGATCAACCCTTTCAACCGTATATATATAACCCTGTAGTTATTTTTTTAGAATGTATTTCCAAGTATCAGTAAGCTATAGCCTTGATTTGCTTTTCTCTAGTGGTACCAGAGAAAGGCCGACTTATCTTTTCTGAGCAGCTCTGTTTCACACATGTCCTGTACACTAGAAAACAGTGTGCCCTATCTATCCATGTGGGTCCAGAAGGTCTCCAGAACCTCAAACTGCTACAACATCCTGTGTTGACTTCTTTACTGAAATCTCAAAGTCTCACATCTATTTAAATTACCAGTATTTGCTTTCTTTGGCTTTATTACTGTGTGGAGGGGAAAGAGGGGTGTGTGTGTGTGTACATTAACAGGTACATACATGCTGGGGTGCATGTGTAGAGTGTTCAAATCAGACCATCAGGCTTACGTGGCTGTGTGTGTGTGTGTGTGTAGAAGCCTGGGAAACACCTGTAAGTTAGCATTTGCAGTTTGGGGGAACCCTGCTTAATATTAGGTGAGAAATTGGCCAGGGCCCGTCTTTACCTCCCCAGTACTGGAACCTTTCCTGTTTTACAGGATTCCTGTTAACTGAACTGGTCCTCGTGCATGAGTGGCAAGCATGGAACCACCAAACCCTCTCCAGCCCCAAGCAATCATTCTCCAAGTTATTTTTGCCAAAGTAAGGAGAACTGGAATGCCTTTAAGTGGCCCAGATATTCCTTTGCATGCTGTCATTTGTTGATGTTTTCCAAAGTGTTGTTTGCATTTTAAATTGGGGGAGATTGGATGTGTGTGAGTACAGGTATACAGGTGATTGTGAGCCACCAATGTGCGTGCTGGGAACTAAACTTGAGTCCTCTTTCAGAACAGTAATTACTTCTAACCACTGAGCCTCTCTCCAGCCCCTAGTATTTTTGTTTGAGCAAGCATCTTACTATTGCCAAGCTATCTTTCTGCTTCTGCTTTATAAGTGCTGGGCCCTTTGGCAGCATGCTGCCATGCTCAAGTCACTTTGGTTTCTTAAAAACCCAGCAATGAGGACTATTCCTATGTGAAAGAGACTCTTTGGCATATAATATAGATACTGCTTATGACTTGTCCTTGCCTAGAAACTTATTTTATTACGTGTGTGTGTGTGTGTGTGTGTGTGTGTGTGTGTGTGTGTGAGAGAGAGAGAGAGAGAGAGAGAGAGAGAGAGAGAAGAGAGAGAGAGGAGAGAGAGACAGACAGACAGACAGACAGAATGTGAGTGGAGTCAGAAAAGTAATCTGCAGAAACCTACCCTCTTCCCTCATTGAGTGGGTCAGTCCCCAGCCTTGGTGGCAAGCACCTGTACCTGCTGAGTCACTCATCTTACTGGCCCCAAGAAACTTGTTTCAATTGACTGTTTAGTTTCAAGATTCAGAACTACCTTCATTCATAGAATCTCAGATTAAGTACAGAAAGCGAGGGCAAAAGTAAGACACAAACTCACTACTGCCAGCCAGGAGTACCCGAAAAAGAGGCAAAAAGATGATGCCATCATTTGGTCTGTTGTTGTAGCAGAATGAGGAATGTATACTAATGCATGACATGCCCTGTTTCTATGAACAGTTCATCCAGTGTGCAGTGCAGAAAGAAGCCAGAGCCAAACTTTAGGCACGTCTTTGTCTTCACAAGCAATAACCACAAGTCGGAGAAATAACACAATACAGTGTCATCTGCAGTTGTGATTCTAAAGACTCTTACAGACCCTCAAATGGGAGGGCTCGGAGGTGGCCTTGAGACGCCGTTATTCTTGATTCCACTTTCTGAAGTACTAGGATGAGTCATGTTACCACAACATCCAAAAACACTCTGAAAGAACTAGGGTTTAGCCTGATATCACTGGAGTGACTGAAGGTATATTTTGTCATATAACGTCATAGTCCCATAACTTTCTACAAGAGAACTATACATCTGCATCTCACAAATTAGGTATTTTTAAAAATAACACATATTGATTGTGCGCATAGAGACAGCATGCACATGTGTGTCACAGCACATGTGTGAGGGTCAGAAGACCTCCTGGAGGGGTCCTGAGGCCTGAACTCAGGTCAGTCTTGGCAGCAAGTGCCCTTATCCACTCCTAGCCTTTTGTTTCTTTTGTCTACCTCACTGCTCCACTATAGAAATTTGAGGTGGACCCTCCTAAGTATTTATAATTAGAGTATCAAAAGTAACTGGATTCCTTTAGCTCACCAAGGCAATAAGGTATGTTTTCAAGAAAGGAAAATACTACATACATATTATACGGGAGGAGAGAAGTAAGTGCAAATAGCTTCTACACCACTGTACCAAATACCAAATCAGAACAGTTTAAGTCCCTTATGACACCAGTAACTTAAGTCACAATCAAAAAAAAAAAAAAAAAAAAAAAAACACGAGCGTTTACAAATAAAATTATTTTAGGCTAACAAACGCTTAAGGAATGGTAGCGGATGTAAGCTAGGATGAATATGACACTAACATTGTGATGGACATGTATTGGGCACACACAGAATGCCTGTTCTCTTCCCTGCATGAACACAGAGGCGGTATGACCCAGAGTCGACCTGCTTTTGCTCCAAAAAGTATTCCTCACAATCAGGTTCAAAATCTGGTTTTGATGTATGCTTTAAATTTAAAAATGGTCAGTAATTTCTTTTTTATCTTTATTCTTAACCTCTAGGGAGTTATTGAGATGGTCTGATGCCCAAGGTCTCACACTGTATCATTGAGGTAGGACACATTCTAAAAGTGAACCCACACACAAGGAGCAAAACCTTCCCACTTTGTGTATCTGGCAATCCAGCAGTTCTACTTCTAGGAATTTATTTCAAGAAAAGTTACGATATACACAAGATTCAGTGAAGGGCTATTTATAACTATAAAGAGATGAAAATAAGTCAAAAATTCTAATAGTCAATTAAATAAAGATTCTTGATTCAGTAATACAACAGAATAAAAACCCAGTAAGAATGATGCAGAAGACCATGCACAACCCGGGGAGATGTTCACAATATATTGTTAAGTGAAAAAGCCGCTTACAAAACCGTGTGCACAACATGAGCCCATTTTTATAAAAATATACATATTTAGCAAAGTAAAAGGACAAATGAATTTATCAAAATATTAACATTGGTTATTTCAACACAGTAGGTGGCTGTTGATTTTGCTTAACCATCCTCTCCCTTTCTTTCCTGTGTGCATTTTCTACATAAAGATTATTATTGAAAAGGGGTAGGACAGGAGGGAGCTACTTAACCTCTGAATAGCCAGAGAACATACCCCAAGACTCCTGGCAGAGTGGCCATTACCATTCAGCTTGTAATTAGGAAACTGCTCCCCTTCGTCCCTTGGAGCCCCACAAATTCCCTTCTGGACAAACTGTACAATAAGCCATTTTTGGATAGAGCTAAACTACCACCACCACATACACAAAAATTCAAAGTAATTATTACCAAAAAGAATAGATGAGAAAAATAGAAATCTTTAGTTTAAAAAAGGAACCCGAACACACACTACTATACTGTACAAAGCTACAACATCTATTGTTAGTTTATTGCAGATAGCATGACAGCAAACCAAAGGCTCCCGTGTCCCATCATCCATCATCCCAGCGCTCACTGCTCCCCTGGTTGTTCACTGGTTGATTTAAAACGTCTGCAGAATTACACCCACTGTTTTAGTTCCCACAGCTTAACAGAAAATCTGACCCCTCAGTGAAAAAGGTAGTATGACATTATCAGTGGATTACACAATCCCTCTCCTTGACAAGGATACTATAGTACTTTAAGAATAGGACCACTTCAAGGATGCTAGGACTACACCGGGGGAAATGAATTCTAACACACATAATAGTAACTAAAGCTACCTGAACAGGAACGGACAGTGACGGGCACCAAGTTTATAGGCCAGACAATACTTGCTTCTGCATCCAACTTAATTATTCAATTACATTTTAAAAAATGACACTGCCTAAGCTATGACTGTTTTACCAAAAAATTAATTTCAATAAATAGAATAAATGCTAAAAATCTAGCTAGCTTATCATGCAAGATAGAATATAGCCAAGACAAATTTATAATAAAGGCAACTCTCATTCAAAATGAACTCTACCCTTACATTTTATTAAAAGGGCAAACATCATGAATTAACCCAGCTGCTTACTTGAATTACAAAATAACATGATTCAATATGAAAATAAGAAACTGTCTACAAATCTCTGACAGTAATAAATTGCAATATACAATGCATACAGGCGTCATACAGAGCAACAAACTCTCGTACAAAACAAAAATATTTTAATACCTTTAAAATCCAATTTTTTCTTTAAAATCATTCATGAAAAAGATTCTCAAGTCAGAATTAACACCTCAATTAGTCAAGCGTCAGGAAGCTACATTACAGCTACTTATTTTACACAGAGGAGTCTTCGCCCTCACTTCCTCCCAATGCCTGTTCCAGACTTGGTTGGAATCTCTCCAGAGCCCGGTTCCATCATTTCTTCAGATCACGAAAACTGAATTTGCTGGACACCAGAAATCTAGGATTGGAAAATGTAAATAAAGACCTTTTAAAAGTATAAAGGAACATGTCTATCCCAGACACCAAACAGGCAGCAGGAGGGGGCTGCTTCCGCACCAAGCTTGCAGCTGCCTTCCTCTGAGCCATGCATCTTCTATGCAGATACAAGCACCTGTGAAATGTTTTCATTGTTATGGGGTTCTGCTAGTAATACATATTTGGAGAAAACAATTTTATTACATCCTTAATAAGAAGTTGAAATTGTGGGTGTTTTTTTTTTTTTAAAAAAAAAATCAGTGAATATAATCTGTTTTTGAAGCTGTTAGACATGCAGAGATACCTGTTGATAGGACGTCGTGTAAACCATAACATTTTGTTGTTGACCATCTGCAGTTATTAAGCCAGCCGGTAACTGGTTAGCTAAAGGAAGAGGAGAAGAAAAGATTAAAGAGGAAATAATCTTACTTTCTTGACCTTAACCTTAGATTTACATCATTAACGACCCATTGTAGTTCTCCCACATAGGCACAATATAATCCTATGTAAAATCATAAACTTCCTATTTTCTTTCCTCACATAGGGTGTGGCCAGAGCAACACAGGACTGAGTAATATGTGTCTCATAAGTGAAAAGTTTCTTGTGCTAACATTTAAGTCATAAAATTTTATAAATTACAATTTTCAATATATTCCTCTCAGAAATCTTCACTCTAAAGGAAAAGCTATGGAAATGATTAGTAATTATCATGGAAAGGTCGCAGTGTCTTCCCAGTTAACATCTCCATGGATCTTGGTGACACAAGGTCATTTAGAACAGGTCCCCTACAAAAGGCTCAGCACTGAGACTCAGCAGCCCACTCTCCAGCCACAGCTTATAGTGCTTACTGAATGCTTCTTCTGTGAGCTCCTCGCTTAGCCCATCTGTAGCCGAGACCGCTCCACCAATGCCCTTCTCTCCTTTCATGGCCTAGGGAATAAAGAAACCAAAACAAATGTTCACATCAAACTGTTTCTAATGAGAATGTGATGTCCAAAACTGGAAGCTTCAGTGAGAAAACTTCATAACGGTATTTTATTAACACTCCATGACATGTTTGTGTGTGGTGCCATCAGTGCACAGCCAGGTAGAAAATACTGGCAAGTTCCAAGCTTAGTGTTTAAAATCCACAAATACAAAATAGTTTGAACCAGAGACTCACCAACACCCCACCCCACCTCTGGCTCTCTGGGTCTGTGGTACTCTTAAGTACACCACAGAGTATTGTGGAAATATTTGGAGGAGTACTGTAGACTTACAGTTTTCCCACTTTAATCATTCCATTCAAAAAAAACACTAATTTCTAGGGACTTGAACACTAAAGATCTTTCACAGCAAGCAAGAGGACCTGAGTTCAGAGTCCCAACAACCCACTTAAAAGCTGGGTGTGGCACCCACCTGTAACCAGTGCTGGAGAGGCAGACAAAAGTGTCTCTCAGGCTTACTGGTCCACAAGCCCAGCCCAGTAATGGGCTTCTGACTCAGTAAGATGCTGTCTCAAAAATAAGGAGCATACAACAAGGGGATGGTCACAACATCCTCTAGTCCCCAGAGAAGCTCCACCCTGACCGATGGTTCCTAAGCTAATGCGGTAGCACTGTCCATCATTTGCTGAGTCCTCTCAATAATTCTGTAATGGAAGTGCTGTTAAGTCTCTTTACAGATGGGGACCCAAAGCCTCAACTATTTCAACATTCGAACCCCCCAGCACAAACCCAGAATCCTTTTGATCACTACTCACCTGCTGAAATTTAGTACACTAAGGAAACAAGTAAAGGATTGGTATTTAAAGTACTATAATACATCAAATGCTACTGGAAATGTTCCATCATTTGCTGCAAGGCATTTGATCTTAAGTGACGTAATTCTACACACCAAGCTGATGGCGATTGTCACTTTCCTCAGCACACTCACCTCTCTGAACTTCTGAAGGTACAATTTCAGAGGCTCCACGTAGCTGTCGAAGCCTAGAGTGGACATGGCGAAGAGAATGTCCTCTCCGTTGATGGTCTTCCGCTTCTCCTGATGACACCGTTCACTTGCTTCAGACGTAATGAAGCTTATGAACTCACTCACACACTCCTGAACACATTCTTTGGCATCTTTTGCAATCTGAAGAAGAAAAAAGCCATAGGTCAATTTTTAGGAAATGTAACCATTACCGTCTTAACACCTGCGAAAACAAAAAGCTACACACAGCATACCACATTGTACTGACAGACACCTTTTCAACACCTCACCTATCCCAGGCTGGGTTCTCTATGTAACCAAGGATGACCTGAACCTTTGCTCTTCCTGCCTCCACCCCTCAAGTGATAAAAGCACACTAGGCAAGCACTCTACCAACTGAGCCACATTCCTAGCACTGATGATGGCTAAACTCTAGCCCCTTAAATATTAACATATGTTGGTAACAGCCAACTCAGAACAGAACAAACATGCACATAAAAGTGAGAGGGACTATTTAGAGCACACAGAACTAAGATGGTTAAGAGCCACCACTGTAGCTTACCATCCATACCAACCCAAGTATGCCTGCGCTGAGCATGCGAAGGGCTGAGACATGGAGCACTTCTCTCAGCATTTCCTAAGGACATAAAAAATAAACCCCCGCCCCAGTCAAAGAAACTGGACCAAAGTGTTGGCTCAGTGATTAAGTGTACTGGTTGCTCTTCCAAAGGACATAAAGTTCATTTATGTCCATTCCAAAGTTCAATTCCCAGCACCCACATGATGGCTCAAAACTGTAACTCCAGTTCCAGAGATCTGATTCCCTTTTCTGGCCACCTCAGGCACAAGGTGTAAATACAGACATATATTCACACAAAACACTAATACACACAAAATAAATAAAATGCTAAAAAAATGTTCAGGAAAAACAAAAACTGAATTCACAAAAGACTTAGGAGTAAGATACTGACGATTTTTTTCTTTTTTTTTTTTTCAACTACTGAGACTAGAAAATGTCAAGTGTGGGTCCTGAGTGTTGCCTAAAACAGCACCCCCCCCCCCATCATTATGAAGAATTCTCCTCTTCAAGTTGTGGGACTGCTGGGCATGGTAGAGAATGCTCTTAGTCCTTGAGAGGCAGAAGCAGGCAGAGGCCAACATGGTCTACACAACAAGTTCCAGACCAGCCAGAGCTATACAGTAAGATTCTGTCTCAATATATACATACAAACATACATAGATAAATAAAGGTCTGGGGTCTAATAATGAAAACGAAACAGATCAGTCAAGCAATTCAAGAGCCACTTATAACTGTAGCGACACTCAAATCCCTTCCTGAAAAATTACTATTATTGGGTCCTGACAAGATGGCTCAGTAGGTAAAGGTGCTTGTTGCCAAACCTGATGACTTAAGTTTGATCCCCAGGGCCCAAATGATGGAAGGAAAGAACTGAACACTGTAAGTTCAGTTATATAAGTTCTGTGGTATATGGTACTTATATGCAATCACACACATATCACTCGAGCACTCCCTCTAAATAAATATAAATACTGTCATTTACTAAATAATAAATTTACTAAATACTACCATATCCATTTTACATGGTAGAGAAAGTAAATGAGTCGCACAATGCACTGAATAAAAACAATGGGATGCAAGCCAAGTGTGTAACTTTGTCTTTCTTTCCATTTGAAGCCATGTTGACTATGTTATCTAGCACATATATACACATGTATCATCTTAGCAGAAACATGTAATCAATTTAATACAGGGTATCTCCCCTGTCACCCTCACACCAGGCCTCTGAAATCTGGTGGTTTAGTTACAGCACAGCTCCTTTTAGAGCAGCCACCTCTCAGCTGCTTGGTGGCCCAGATAGATGGCTGAGGTTTTGGTAAGAGACAGGGCAGAAAAAGCAAGTCTGGGACAATTCCTCTGCCCTAAAACATATGGAGGAATATCTCACATCAGTAAATTTGAGAACTTTGCTTTCAAAGGTTTATGAAAATAATGGAAAAGGCTAATATATATGCATATATATTATATATAAAGCAAGAAATTTACCTCAGATCAAGTGATAAGCTGAATGATGAGGGTTGTCTGTTTTAGGACACAAGGTCTCATTATGTAGCCAAGACTGGTGTGGAACTTGCTATGTAGCCCTTGAACTCTTGGCATTTCTCCTGCCTCAGCTCCCCAAATGCTGGAATTAAAAGCAAGTGCCACCATACCTGGCTGAAGAATGTTCTGTACAAGGAGTTGTTCTAAGACAAGCTACTGTGTGTCAGTTGAGATGCAGACAGCCTCCATTTGTATAAAAATGAAAACAGCTGTTTTGAAAATCTTATGCTACCTGCCAGTCCAAGGCCACCTAACATCACTGCATTCTAGATGGACGGGTGGGGAGGGGAGGAGTGAGGCCAGAACACTGCGGAGTAGCCAAGTAGTCACAACAAATATTTGATGTGCTGGAAGGCTGGGGACCAAATCAATAGCTAGCTACTGATTTAACTGTAGCCATGTGTCTTACAGTTTAGTTTCCATTCCCTCTCCCTCCCCCTGCAAAGAAAACCAAAGTATCCTCTACGTTACCTTTCCTGTTTGAGGTATGGCATTTTTCATTATCCTAGCCACATTTGCAATGGGAAGATAAATATCTTGTTCTCTGAAACTTTCTTTTGAACCATTTGTATCTTCATGATCATTCATGCTGTCCTCAGTATCTAAAGAAAGTTTTTTAAGAATTAGGTTTAGGGGCTAGAGAGATGGCTCAGCGGTTAAGAGCACTTACTGCTCTTGCAGAGGACCCGGGTTCGGTTCCCAGCACCCACATCAGGCAGCTCACAACCGCCTGTAACTCCAGTTCCAAGGGATCCGATGCCCTCTGCCTCCACAGGCAACTGCACACACAGTGCACATAAACTCACCCAGGCACATACACATAAGTAAAAATAATAACCTTTAATTCATCCTTGAAAAGATTAGCTAAATTGGTTGTGTAAATCAAGAGCCATGTGGCTCATCACCCAATACTCCTAAGATCATGATAACAGTTTTTTCCACATGTCCTCAGGGTTAGAACTGACCCGTTCATCTCAAACCCAGTGTCTAGGGTTCTTTTGTCTCTGCTATCATGTAAAACCCCACCACCCATTCTTTCAAAGGCTCTACTAAGATCCAAAGTGCTCTCCCCTTGCATGCACTACCTTGTTTCTCTCAATTTTATAATGCTTCTCACATCTCATTTTCCTTATCAAGATTATTTCCTGATGCCAGACATGAGCTTTGTGTCCCCAGAACTTGGTTCTACAGAGCCGATGCTTACCACTGGGTTTTTTGTTTGTTTTTTGTTTTGTAACTCAGTGCAGGAGTGCTTGACTGTCATCATGAGGTCTCATGCTCAACCCCCACCAGTGGCAGAGCCAACACTCATTCAGTGCCTAACTTAGCTATAAAACTCAATTTGCAACCTATGCCCCTTAAATATTAATGGACTAAGTTTATGTTTATCCACAGCCAATTTTATATAAGCCTGTATATGTAAAGTTTACAAAGTATAAAACTCATAGCTAGCATTTACATAAACTTGTTCATATAAATTACATTAAATTCTAGAGACTTGAAAAATTAGACTTGAATATTACTGATGCAACTGGATAATAATATAGTATCTAGGAATGCTAATCCCTTCATAGCTCCTAAAAGATACATGTTAATGTTTAATTTTACAAATTAAAATGCCACAAAAGCAAATGATTTCTGGTAGATTAATGTAAGAATTCCTCTTATTACTGTTTAAGAGGGAGTCAGTGATAAGTTTTGAAAATTTTTAGAGCACCCTTTTATAGAGAACTCTTTCTAGGCCTTACCCCTCTTCCAAAGAGCGTTTCTAATAAAGACAGGGGAGTGTATCTTCTACAATGTCTTGGCTTTGGAATACTTGGACTGGACCAAGGGCCTTAGGGATACAACCGGAGGACAGAGCACTGGGCTCTATCCAGCTGATACTTCTGTCTCTCCTTCCCTTCCTCTGTCTTGCCCACTTCCGTTTTGAAAAAGGGTTTCTCTATGTAGTCCTGGCTGTCCTAGACCTCTCTATGTAGACCAGGATAGCGTCAAACTCACAGAGACCTGCCTACCTCTGCCTCCTGAGTGCTGGGGTTAAAGCTGTGCACTACCACACCTGGCCTTAACTTTTTGAGACAGGGGTTCATAAAGTTGACTAGGCTGGTCCTAAAATTTGTAGACCCCTGCCTCAGCATCCCAAATTGGTGGGATTATAGGTTGTGTCCCTAGACCAGGCTCTCACTAGATTTCCAGGGAACCAAGGCATGCAACAGTTCACTCTGCTGTCAAGATGCTGGTGACATCTGTTCTAGCTATGCATCTTACCATCATGAGGCTGGATAACATAATGACTTCCTCCAATGTAGTCTGCGGAAATCCCTAGTTGAGAAGCGTCGGTTGTGGAACTGTCGCCATCCATCTATGGAGACAAAGTCTTTAGTGAGCTTCAGAAAACAAGGCTCAGCACAAGGCTTGCTGGGTGGACCAATTCTATCTTTCAGTTCACCCAGTTCTTGTCTAGGAAATTTTTCAATAATTTGCTAACTATTCAACATTCCTGTCCATCTTCCATGTCTTAAGTGTAAAATCAATACAGGAACAAAACAACAAAATGAACCTAAACTACAACCTTAACTTACCATACACTTCTTCCTTGGAACACCAAATCGAGCGAGCATAGCAGTCCCTCAGGGAAGTTCACGGTGCTGTCCCTCCTAGCTGTCCTTCCAGGCCTAAGGACCAGCCACCCTTTTGTTCCTGCTGCACACTTCTTCCCTTTGCTGCCTCTATGCCATCTAAAAGCACAGCCACTATTTTTCCAGCAGGGTCTTGTCACACAGCCAGACTGAACATGCAGTCCTCCCACCTTGACCTTCTAAAAGCTGGGATTACGGGCACACACCACCATGCCAAGCTTCAAATCAGGTTTTGAATGAGCCCATCAACATCATATAGAGTCTAATACAAGTATTTTTTCTTCCTCTAGCTCCTCAAACCTTTTGAGTCTTTAAGCAAAAGAAAATATCTAAAAGACCTGAATATAGAGATAGGAAAAGTACAACCACAGACCAGAATAAGTCTCACAGTGACTATGTGTGTCTGTGGAGGTCTGAGGTCAACCCCAGTAGTCATTCCTCAGGGGCCAGACACATTGCTTCATGGATAGTAGCTCACTGGCCTAGAACTAGCCAACTGGGCTTGGGTGTCTGGTCACTGAACCCCAAGGATCTTCCTGTTTCCAACACACATGCACTCACACACGCAAGCATGCTGTTCTGGAGACTGAACTTAGGTTCTCATGCAGTCAATACTGAATCAACAACCTATTTCCTCAGTCCCAACCCTTTCCAGTCTGCTTAGGGAACAAGGTCTGTATGAGGAAAAACCTAGTGGGAAAGTAAACTATTAGCCCTGAACAGATTCCATTTCATTTCTTTTTTTAAAGTAATTTATTCTATTTTTATTTTATGTGCATTGGTATTTTTGCCTACATGCATATCTGTGTTAAGGTGCCAGATCCCCTAGAACTGGAGTTACAGACAGTTGTGTGCTGCATGTGGGTGTTAGAAAGTGAACCAGGGTCCTCTGGAAGACCCCCATTTCATTTCACTGCCAGCAGATTCAGAAAGAGTTCTGCTTTGCAAATACTGAACACGGAAGGTCTAGCCTGTGTGTATGGGGAATTTAAGGTTGCATTATCCACATGACAAGTACAGCAGAGTGAGTCTAACTGGCATACCAAGCTAAAGCCTAGAAGTTAGCCCTGACTGCAGCACTTACTCCTCACAGAGATATTCTCCATCTCTGTGGGTTTTCTCTAATCTAACGCACCAGGCTAGCTTCCAAGTTTTTAACATGGCACGTCTCCCATGCTTCGGTTGGCTTTGATATCTAATTCAATTGTAGACAGAGACATATTTCTGTAATTTACAATTGCTTTAGGGAGCCTTTGTCTATGGAGATGTAGGGGTCCTACTCATTCACCAACCTCCCACTCATTTCAAGATACATGGAACAATACTGCTCTCCCTATCTTATATTAACACACACGTCAACCATCACCCATCACCCCAATAGAAAATGCTACTTCTTTGACTATAAATGCCTTTCAAGGCTATGATGTTGGTTGGACCTATTGGGCATGGAGTGATGGTCAACCAGAACAGCTGAGAGTCCACTGTTTTAAAGGAAACAGGACTAAAAGATTTGGTTCAGAACCCAGAATTGGAAATAAATCTGGACTGGTGAGGTCTGGTAACAGAAATTCTTGGCTAAGTGAATGTTTACTACTCTTAAAGTCCTCAAGCAAGAGACTAGCTGGACTGATCTGGAGATGGATTAATTAATAAATACAACAAAGATAATAGAGCAAAAGGCCCAACTCCTATCATCTCACTGCACACTAGAATCAGTGGTTCTATGTGAACTGCCTGCAGCAGTCCTCTAAAGAGGCAGATGACACTATTCCCCAGCTGTCAGAATTAGCATGACAGAGCTGTCAAGACTTGGCGTGCAGTTCTTGCAGCCACTGGCTTGCCTCGTCCTCTTCTCAAGCCCCCGTCTTCTACTTAGCTGTACGGTTCTTTGTTCTGTGAGTTTCAGCCTTTCTGTCACTTCACACCTTCTGTTCCTCACTTCTCTTTCTGCCATTAAAACTCCACCCCAGATTTTAATACCAAAATTCCCTTTCCTGCTGGAATTTCTTGATTTATCTTGTTCTGGAATCTCAAACCATCTAACATTCACTTGTCTGAAGTCATTCCTCAGATAACCAGCCTAAGCTCCAGGTCTTACCCTATGCTAGCTACCCACTATATGCAAGGAACAGTGGGGAAAACTTGTTATATAATCAAAAGGTTTGTTTTTCTATGAAATTTGTATGAAAGAGAATGTAGACGAAAGCCAGCCAACACACATTTCACTGGGTGACATTCAGTGTTTACTGGTTCATGGTATCTGGCCACATAACAGCAAATAACAGATAAGGGCTCTGTCCTCATCCTGCAGAGAAAACAAATGTTATGTAATCTAGGGGCAGGGTGAGGGAGTAGAGAGCAATCAGGGGCTCTTTGAGGCCACTGGCTCTGGAATTACCTAGTTTAAATTTCCTGCTACTTACTGGTGAGTCCTTGAGTAACTGAGGATGGGTCAAGGACTTCTGCTTCTGTGTGGACCAGGAGACCTGATTTTCTGAACACAATATAATGGGAATTCTCCATGCTGTTATACATTGAGCCTTAATTGTTAGACATTTATATAAATAACAACAATCTATCAGCCAACTGCTAATACTGCCAAGTGATAAGAAAAACAAAGAGGTTTTGCTAGTGTCCTTATTTCAAAAGGGCTTCATTAGTCTGAGGAGGGCAAGAACAGCTCCATTTTTTAGGAGATGGCATTTAGCTGGCAGTGATGGCACACACCTTTAATCCCAGCACGCTGGAGGCAGAGGCAGACAGATCTCTGAGTTTGAGACCAACGTGAGTTCCAGGACTCCTGGGACTATACAGAAAAATGTCTTGAAAAACAAACAAACAAAAAATGACAACAAAAGGAGGTGGCATTTTTAGACTGAGACTGAAAGATTGGAGGCCAAAGGGGGTGGGGCTGGGGGAGCACAGACATGCTTCAGAGACGAAACAGAGAAACTCAGGACTGGGGGACAAGCTAAGCAGTTATCTTGTGGACAAGAACCTGGGGGGGGGGGGCGGGTAGGGGGAGTATCATCCAGTACAGAAAATGGGCTGGAGGGAGCAAGACTAGACCCAGAAGATAGAAGGGTCTGTAACCCCACTGTTATGGCAGGAAGTGCGGTAAGATGATCCCCCAGCGTCTGTTAAAGGACCAGAGCCCTGCACATCCACAGGACAGTGACTACACAGCCCTTCAGAAACTAAATGGGACCTCTGCCTGGCTGCAAAGAACTCTTTGAGTGATGCTGAGATGCCAACTGGGGAGACACATGGCTGTAGATACAGAGAACAGGAAAGGATGGGAACAATATGGAAAGGACAGGAACTTGAGGTTGAGGCAACAAGGGGCTTAACTGGCTGTGACTGAATTTGCACATGTCCAGCTGGGACACCTTCTAGGCCTGGGAACTGAGATTCAGAGATCATCTTATTACATTATGTTCAATGACTATGTTATGTAGATGAACTGATTATGATGTTCTTCAAAGTTCATGTGATAATGCATTTCTATTCTGATTTTAAGGTAGCAATATTTAAACCATACTAATCACCTGCTAATACAGTAAACGCACTATAAACAGAGTCCTAATACGTTTACTTATCTAGCACTTCTAAATCCCATATGAGAGGTTCTTGGCGCTATGTAGCAGCTTAAGAAACTCAAGTGATAGGCCAGCGAGATGGCTCAGCAGGCACACAGGCTCACCTCCATGCTTAACTACCTGAGCTTGATCCCTTGAATCTACAGGGAAAGGAGAGAACCCAGTTCCACAAATGATCCCAACCTCCACATCATGCCATGGTGTCAACATTCACCCCATCACCCCCAACACACAGGCACGCATAGGCACACACACTAAATGAGTTTTAAAAAAGCAAAGAGGCAGATGAGGGTGCAAACTTGCCTGAGGTGATATACTCGACCCTCCATATTCCTTACGAAACACACTCCTGGTAGCCTTCCCTCCAGTGCTCAGGCCTGATTTTCCATGCACCCCCTTAATTCTCAATCTACTGGTTAGATACTGAAAGCACTGAAGCTGCTCTGAAAACCAGAGTAACGTTTATAAAGTGGTCAAAAATGTGTTCTGGAGTTTGGGATGAGTGTGGTCTGGGTTGGAGACACAGCTCCCACTAACTGTAAGTGTGTGTCAACAGGTCACTTTCCGTCCCATATGGGTTGCTGTAACAAGTTCCTGTGCAATGTCCTAGCAAAAGCACGGGACTTCTGAAGAGCACACAGGCCTCTTATAGTGACCGTCTTTTCAAACACTGGTTCTTTCCAGGTACAAAGAGCTTTCGTCATACATACCTGACTTCTGACCTGCTCTTTATCTTTTCTGCAGGGTGAGAAACAGTATCAGGGTTCCTCATCTCTACTCTATTTTCAGCCCTGCCTGCCTGCCTGCCTCCTCCTCATGCTCCCTTAAACACGCGTCATGTCATCACCCACAGCAGCGCCCTCGTGGCTGTGGGACACCCTCACTTTCCCTACGCCTCGTCTAGCTCTCACTATCACATCATCACAGGGTCCTTACACAACTCTTCATTCTAAAGCCAATAGAAAGTCTGTGAGAAGCTGCCTTTTCAGGTCGTCCTCCATCCTACTCAACAGACCACTGCAGAACTGACACCACTGCCCCACTCCCTCCTGAGACTTCCAAAGCAATACTCTCACTCTCCCCTAATTGTTAGCTTCAATCCAAGGTTACTGTCTGCTCTTTCTTCCTCTACTCATCTAATGAACTCATTAAATACTACCTCCACTCTCATAAATACAAATTTACAATCACCGTTCTGCCTGCCACATAAGCAACCATCAATGAACACTGGAGTGTAATTCATCCCCCTATCCCAGCAACTCTGGGATCAGCCTGTCCAGGGGTCCAGGTTAAGTGGCCAGCATTGTCTTCAGGTTTCCACCTGGATCTGCCCCTCCTTTTCTATCCCACTCAATCACCACCCAGCCCAGCTTAGCCTAGCACACTGTGGAGACTAACTCACGAAAACTGCATCCACAAGATCTCTTGCATCAAATCCAAACATCTTCTTCAGAGCTTTACAAGAAGGTTCCCTTCTTAACCTAAGAAAACTCTTAGCACTAGAACATGCCTGGGGGACCACCAAAAGCAGAGTGAAGCAATCATGACTCAGAGGAACTGTACCCTGCCTGAGGTCACAGATACTGTAGCAGAGCCAGATCAAATATGCAGACCAGTCAGGTGGGAGCTCGTCAAGGGCCATCCTGTGAAATCCCCATCTGAAACAAGTACCTATCTCCACCTCCAAGCCCCCAAGTTGACTCACTGGGGCTTCTGGGCTTTTGCTCTGGGTGAGACCCTTTACCTGGCCAAATCCCACCTATCTGTTTACCCCATTCGGCCCGGGAGAACCCCTCCTGACACTCCCAGGTCAACCACATCCCTCTTCTTTAGCCCTGTCCATTTGGCATATAACCCCGCCAGCTGAACAGACAGTCCATAAACAGGAGGGCAAGCTCCTTAGCAGCTGGTCTCAGCAGTGCTGAGGGGCCGTACAAACCAGTGAGCATGTGCCACTGGCTGACCAGAGAGGTGAAGTGGATGTACACAGGTACTGTCTGTCTAGGCTTGAAAGATTCACTATACAGCCCTCTCCAATATATCAGCTCTCCTTTCATTTCATATGGAACTAACAATGGTTAAGACATACTTACTGTCATGAAACACTGTCAGAACTGTGTACTAGTGGTGCTCTCAAACACCTGTCAAAAGGTGTTGGATCCTTGCCCAATTTTAACCTAAAAGAGAAAGATCTCTTAATAGAAGTGTACAGTCTCCAGGTTTTCTTAAAATTAGACACACAGGTCATCTTACCTCCTGTACTTAATCAATGGAGAGTCTACAGGGGAGAGTGGAAATGGCTGTGTAGTGTAACCTTGAATTTGTTTTAATAGTAAATATTCATATTACTCCAAATAAGGAACCAAATTATATATTATGCAAGACAGTGAAAACTCACATATCTAAATCTCATAAAATATTAACACTAAGGCCAAAAATACACCACTTATTAACTTCAGTGTTTGAAGATGGTTTCCTTAAATGTTTCAGAAATGCATAAATTTTTTAACTCAAAAAGGAGAAAAAATTTATGTCAGACTATAATACATTTAAATTACCGTATGTTATGCTGGAAAGACACACACTGCCTAGAGGGCACATCAAAACACACAAAAGCCCCACAGGGCCCTTATTCATAATTTTGGAGTACCATCATTGTGAACTAAAATTGCATCAAATAGCACTTCAGTCTCACTGTAAGGCAAAAATAACAGTAAATCAGAAGCAATGGCAACATCAGCACCTTCCTATTTGCTGTTTCCCTTTTCTTTCAAAGCAAACAAAAGTGGGATGCAAAACAAAAATCCTTCCAGTGTTAATTTTTAAGGAAGAATTTCCACTGAAACATGAAAGTAGCAAATAGCAGGGGGATACTGTGGCTGAATTGAATTTTTAAAATGGTATTAAAGGAACCAGACAGCAAAGACTGCCTGACATTGTTATAATCTTAAAAGTAATCTGTATCATCTTTCCATATTATGTCCCTTTTGTAGATCCAAAACTGCTCTGGTAGCTTTGAAATGTGCCTGAACACTTACACACATAAGTTGGATATGTGTATGTATACCGCTTAGAATGGCTGTGGGGTGAGAACCCTTACCACACTAGTAACCCAAACAGTTGGCTAAGTATACATTTAGGTGTAGTCCATTAAGAATAAAACCACTCTATCACTTCATATAGAAAACATTTTCCTAAGGGCAGGTTATAATCTGTGTAATAGCTCAAGGGAATGCATACATCTGCTTAATGTTTGAAGAAATGCAAATTTGTATCCAAGAAAAGCAGTATTCCCTTCCTCCAACCTCCATTCTTTGGCATCGGCAACCACTGTTTTGCATCGATAGAATCCTTAAATTAAACTACAAGAGCAGAGGAGGAATTTGACTTTTAAAGGAATTCTGTAAAAACTCAATGCATAAAGCTCGTATCTATTTATTAGTGCCACTATCACCGACGAGTTGAGCCATCACTTTTCGGCTGCCAATTAGTTACCTTACTGAGAGCTGAAGCCACCCCGGGTGATTTGTGGCACGATCCACAAAACTAGGGTCTGTGAGGATTAGCGGGATGCCATTTTTTTTTTAAAGGTCGCCTGCGACCTAACATTGCCTAAACCAAACCAAACGGTCTTCTTGTAGCACTTTGGGCATGAAATCCATCTGTGGGTGCTCAGTAATTCTTTGTTCTCGCGGACCCTCCCGCCCCCCCAGCACGGGCGACTGAAACCACCGAGCAACCTCCCAGGCTCCCTTCCCACCTTCGGGGCAAGTCCAGGGCGCGCCAGCCGCCAGATGGCTGCATGCTGTCGGCGCGGAGCGGGCCGGAGCCCGCCAGGCCGCTCGTTCCTCGCGGGGGACCCGCCACCTCTGCTCGCAGGTGCCCGGGCGGCCCCGCCGGGCGCATCCCCCCGCCCGCACCCAACGCCCGCCGCCGCCGCCGCCGCGCCGCCGCCGCCGGTGCGGGAGACAAAGCGGCCGCTCCGGTGCGCCCGCGCTCGCCCGCCCCCCATCGCCGGCTCCCCGAACAAAATGGAGCCGGCCCGGGGCTGCCGCCGCGAGAGCCCCACGGCCGCCCGGCCTGGCCCGGCTCGGCCGAGCTCGCGGCCCCGCGCACAAAGCGCCCCCGCCCCGCGCCCGGCCCGGCCCGAAGCACGGCGGCCTCGCCCGCAGGCCCGGCCGCCCGGAGGCTGCGGCCGGCGAGTGCCCCCGACCGCCGCGGCGGCGGCGAGGAGGAGACGGACATTTCATTCGAGCTAAAGTGGAGTCGGTTTAGGAGCGATCATTGGCCGAAGCGAGACACAAACCTCCAATGCAGCCCTGGTTGGCTCCCGTCTCCAATCGGCTGTTTGGTTGGACAGAAAATGGCTGCGAAGGAACCAGTCCCAGCGCGGAGCTCCACTTCCAGGACTCGGCCTCCCCTCCCTCCGCCGCGGGCCGCTTCCCTCTGCGTGACACCCTCCCTCCGCGACGCCCGCGCCCGAAGCCACGCCCTGACCACGCCCCCCCGGTCGCGCCACGCCCCCGAGCCGGCGGGCTAGCAGAGCGCTGGTCCCGGAAAAGCGCGCGGGCGGGCTGTAGGCTCCCTTCTGCAGTGCTTGCGGGAGGCTGGCACTCTCACCGCGCGGTCCCCGGTCGGTGCCGAGCGGGCTTGACCAGCCTCTTTCTCCTTCCTGTTTCTTCTTGCCTTTGTGCCACCGTCTCGCCCGCCTGAGTTCAGCCCGGAGGGCATCGACATCGAAGCTACTTTCCGGGATGCCTTGGGCACCTTGTGTTTTCTAGTGTCCCTCCAAGTGTCCTCAGGCACACAGCGTTCCCTCTCTGAACATGGCTGTTGGTTTTTCAGGTTTCATCTTAGCACACCACCCCCTTCCTCCAAGTTTAACAGGTCGGCCAGTCCAGCAGACCATCACCCTGTACGCTGGTCTGACTCTGCTTTTCCTTGGTAGGCCCGCTCTACCAAGTTGGCTTAATAGCTTGCTACCTGATGTGCATTTTCCCAATCAGATGACACTGGGCTACAAAAATTCATGGCCTCTCTACAGCCAAGGGTTCACTGAAACCTGTATCGAATGTCCCTTGGCTGCTATGCTCCCTTATAGTGGAGAGCCAAACATCCTGCATGGCCTGCAAAGCACTGCAGCATGCATGCACCCAGGGCTGGGATCTGTTATCTTACTTTTGTGAACGATGCCTGGTATATTAACTTTCTAGCTTTACTTATTTGAAAATACGTGGAAAATGATTGTCCTAGAACTTACAGGCATAAGTAAGCAAGAAGATTGAGAGTTTAGGCCAGCCTGAGCTACACAGAAAGACCATCTTGAAAAATTAACAATAGTAACAGTAAAGTCCTGGATTGTGTCTTATGCCTTCCCAGCAGGAAGGCTGGAAATTCAAAGCCACCTTGGGCTCCCTAGTATGATCACAGCCAGCCTGGGATTGTATCTCAAAAACAAAAAACAACAACGACAAAAAAGTATGTGTGGGTATATATTACATACAGGTAAACTGGGTAGTGGTGGCACACACCTTTAATCCCAGCACTCAAGAGACAGAGGCAGGAAGATCTCTGTGAGTTCAAGGCCAGCCTGGTTTACAGATCAAGTTCCAGTACAGCCAAGGCTACAAAGAGAAACCCTGTCTTAAAAAAACCAAAGAGGTCAATGAATGCAGTTGTGGGAGGGGAAGAGGAAGCAAAGCTAGTCAGATGTGAATTGTATCTGTTGTAATAAACATGTTTAAACAACAACAACAACAAAAAAAAAACCAAACAGGTGAAAATATAAGTGTGTGTGTCTGCATAAAATATACAGAAAGGTTGAGAAAGATGTTGTTTATTGAGCTCCTACTATGTCTAGAAAATATAAATATTTCTTAGACAAAGAAGCAAGAACAAACGAGTTAGTTATTCTAAGAGGAGTAAGAGGCACTGTATGATCTGATGGATGATCTGACTTGAATTCCAGGATCCCTTCTCATGGGTCAGTGTTGGGTCCTAGCCCCCACGGGGTCTCTGTGAGTTGCTTATCAGCCAATAATCACAGGTTTATCCTGTGTTCTAGTCCTGGCTTACAGCCCGGGCCTCGCCCCACTACACCTGGGAAAACACGAGCTCTTCCACGAGCTCTTGCACCTAGGGTTTTTCCACTGTGCTGTAAGTGTGTGTAAGGCTGTTCTCTCCCTGGAAAACGGCAGATGAATAAAGATGGACAGATGCACATTGCACAAGCGCCGGGACAGCTTGTTTTTAACTAAATCTCCAGGCTTTTGCCCGATACTCGACTTAGTCGAGGCACAGATGCCACAGGTCAGATTTATTCCTCTGTTATTTCTTATATTTTTGGTTGCGAACCTAGCCTTTAACAGCTGAGCCATCTCTCCAGCCCTCTGTTATTTCTGTAACAGAGATACAGAAATAATACTAACTACTAGGATTGGTTGCAGTTATACATACAAAGACCTAAAACAAGGCTAATTCTAAGATTTTTGTTTGGTCACTTTGTTTTTTGAGACATTTCTTTTCACTATATAGTCCAAGTTTGCCTTAAACTCAAGATCCCCTGCCCCTGCCCCTGAGTAATGGAGATTACAAGTATGCACCACTGGTGTCTGTGTATTAGTCAAGGTTCCTTAGAGGAACAAAACTGATTGAATAGATGATGGATAGACAGACAGACAGACACATATAGATTCATAGAGATATTCCTATATTTGGATCTTTTAAATCCCATGTATACACATATATGTGATCAAATAAATCCTACATGTACTTATGGAATTTATTAGAATGGCTTATAGGCCGTGGTTCAGCTAACCCAACAATGGCTGTCTCTGTATGGAAGGTCCACAAATTCAATAATGGTCCAGCCCACAAGGCTGGATGTATCAGCTGGTCTTCAGTAAACACTGGAATCCTGAAGAAATAGGCTCTAATGCCGGTGAAGAAATGGACTTTCCAGTGACAGCAAGGGCAAGCAAGCAGAGAGAAAGCACTTCCTTCTTCCATGTCCTTTATGGAGACTGCCAGCAGAAGACTTGGTCCATATTTAAAGTGAAACTTTTCACTTCAAAAGATCCAGATTTGGGTGGGTCTTCCCACTTCAAATGATTCAATCAAGAAAAATCCCTCTGCCCGGCGTTGGTGGCACACGCCTTTAATCTCAGCACTAGGGAGGCAGAGGCAGGCAAATCTCTGTGAGTTCAAGGCCAGCCTGGTCTCCAAAGCGATTGCCAGGACAGCCTCCAAAGCCACAGAGAAACCCTGTCTCAAAAAACCAAAAAAATCCCTCAGCAGGGCGTTGGTGGTGCACGCCTTTAATCTCAGCACTTGGGAGACAGAGGCAGGCGGATCTCTGTGAGTTCAAGACCAGCCTGGTCTACAAGAGCTAGTTCCAGGACAGCCTCCAAAGCCACAGAGAAACACTGTCTGGAAAAACCAAAAAAACAAAACAAAACAAAAAAAACAAAAAAAAATCCCTCAAACATGAACCCAGACACATGGGTTTTAGTTAATTCCAGACATAGCCAAGTCAACAACCAAGAATAGCCTTGTCTATAAGCATTTCTATAGATTAGATGGGATGTAGATGGATGGATTCTGGCACTCGGGAGCCAAAGAGTACTGAGTATTACAGCTCTGATAGAAAGGAATTTTGGCAATCAGGAGCCAAGGAATACCACAAGTCACAGTAAGCATAGCAGCTTACAGCCCTGCTTCAGGGAAAGGCTTCCCCAGTGTATCAGCCTTGCTCCAGCAGGAGAGGGTTTCCCTGTCAAAGTTGTTACAGTTTGGCTCCAGTCCCCAGAGAGCAGAGTGTAACAACTCCACCTTGCCAGGGGAAGGTTTCCCTGGCCAAAATGTTCTGCTCTGCCCAGGGTCATCTCTGCTTTGGCAAAAGAAGGTCTCACCCAAACCTCATTCAAGAGATTTTTTGGGAGGGAAGAATCCAGGAGAGTGGCTGCCTCTGCCAAGGTGGCAGAGGACAGCCGGGCAGCCTGAATAGCCAAAAGTTGAACAGACAAAGAGCTTATACAGGGATTCTTAGGGGAAAGAGTTTTTCCAAGGAGATTTCTAGGGTTCGAATTGGTCAGATTTCAATCCCTGAGCTCAGAATGGCTAGATCTCCTGCTCAGGGATTGGTTGGTTTTCTGCACATGTTTAGGGTCAGATTTGGCTCTGGTTTCAGGGCCAAAGTGTGTTTCTTTCACTGGTCCTTTTTAGCCTTTTGGCTCTAATTTTAGGGTCAGAGTGTATTTCTTTCACTGGCTCTGATTCCAGGGCCAAATTATGTTTCTTTGGCAATGGTTTCAGGGTCAGGGTGCATTTCTTTGGTTCTGGTTGCAGGGCCAAAGTTTGTTTGTTTGGCTCTGCTCAGGGTGTGTTTCTTTGGCTAGTCCTTATGCCCTACAGTGTCTATCATAGCATGTTCTCCATTTCAAACCCCAATTCTACCCTTGCCTCTCTCTTAGTTCGTTCGTTCTTTCTTTCTTTCTTCCTTTTTTTCTTTTTGGTTTTGGCTTTTAAAGACTGAGTTTATCTGTGTGTAGCCCTAGCTGTCCTGGGACTAGGTTGGCCTCTGCCTTCCAAGTGTTGGGATTAAAGACACGCACCACTGCTAGGCTTTCTCAGTCCTTTCTGTGTGCTGAAGCCCAGGAGGTTATGGCTTCTGCTTCTTTCTCCTGCTGCAGCTACACCATTCTCCCAGCCCCACTTCACCACTCTCTGAAGCCCTAGGCTTGACATAGACTCACGTGCACACGCACACACACTTTTACCTCAAGATCTTTTTTTTTTTTTAAGAAAATTTTATTTATTTATTATGTATACAACATTCTGCTTCCATGTATATCTGAACACCAGAAGAGGGCACCAGATCTCATAACAGATGGTTGTGAGCCACCATGTGGTTGCTGGGAATTGAACTCAGGACCTCTGGAAGAGCATCCAGTGCTCTTAACCTCTGAGCTTAACCTCCAGCCCCTACCTCAAGATCTTAAGTGGTCACCTTTTACCTCTAAGTCATCTCTCGCTCCAAAGAGAGACTTTCCCTACCATTCCATCTAAAGTAGCCCTTAGTTCTAGAGCATTGGTAGCACGTGCCTGTAATTTCAACACCAAGGAAACTGAGGCCAGCCTTTGCTGTCTCCTTCTGTCTCCCCCACCAAATCAACAGCAAAATAACATTAAAAAACAAAAAGACCACTAAAAGGAACCCACCTCCCCCAATAATGTTACTCAAAATCAAGCCTTTAACAGCAAGTTTGGGGAGGACACTTAAGCTCCCATTACAATCAGTAAACTTCATCTCGTCATAATAGCAGTTCTTTTGCTCTCCCCTTCCCTGACCTTTGAGGAGCTTCAGCAAGAAGCTGGGTACTACAGTGAGGGTGAGGTTGGAAAGGCTCTCCCCTGGAGAGCCTTAAGCTGAGCACAGTCCAGCTGAGAACTTAGGTTATGGCTGTGATTAAAAACAAAACAAAACAAAAAACCCAATGTCACAGCCGCGTGCAAATGATTTCCCCACAGAGACTGAGAGGTGGTCACTGTTTTACACCACTGTTTGGGATGACTTGTTACACAGCATTAATTAATCAATACACCTAATTACCTAATGATTTGAAAG
This sequence comes from Cricetulus griseus, assembly GCF_003668045.3. Taxonomy (NCBI): domain Eukaryota; kingdom Metazoa; phylum Chordata; class Mammalia; order Rodentia; family Cricetidae; genus Cricetulus; species Cricetulus griseus. The sequence continues at coordinate 152,572,248 of NW_023276806.1, read as the reverse complement.
GCTGAATGGTATGGCATAAACCAAAATATCATGCTACCAACTAAAAGTGGTTGTAAGGATTTTTTGTTTTTTTCTTTTTTTGAGACAGGGCCTCACTTTGTAGCTTAGGTTGGACTTGAACTGGAGATCTCCACACACCCCGCCCCCAGCCCTATCTTCCTAAGTGCTAGGATTACAGGTGTGCACAACACCAGCTAAACCATTTGTCTTCACACTTATTTATTTGTATATGTGTATGTTCCACTGCCATGGCACATGTGTGGAGGTCAGAGGTCAACTTTCGGGAGCTGATTGTGTCCTTCCAGCATGTGGATTCCAAGGCTCAAACACAGGTACCAAACTGTCTTTACCAGATGAACCCAATTGTTGGCCATGAACCATTTCTTATTGGAGGGGCTGTCTTAGTCCAGCCTGCTGTAACCAAATCCCTGAGATTCAGTAATTCATAGAGAACAGGTTTACTGGCTCATCACTCTGGAGGCTGGGGAGTCCAAAATCAAAGGCTTTATGTTGCACCAGGGGCATCTGGTGAACACCTTCTTCATTCCTGGCAGACAAGTTTGGTGGAGGGATGGGGAAGAAAGGAGAGATACAGAGAGAGCATCCTAATTTTTCTAACAAGCCCACTCTGGAAATGATCACATGATTAGCATTTGTGAGAGCAGATGCCTCAGAACCCTAATCACCTCTTAAAGGCTCTGTTGTGTTGGGAATTATGTTCCTCGGCCTGAGCTTTGGGGACCACCTTCAAGCCAAAGCAATGGAGATGCAGACGGAGAAAGAGACAGTAGTGTGTGGCCTGGCATTTTAGTGATAGACCACTCTAGCCCACAAAAAGGAACAATGAAAACCAACTGCATTTACCCTTGGATCGATGGCTTGGTAGCAAGGGGGTTGGTGGTGGATGGAGTCTGGAGTAGAGTTTAGATTAGAACCCTCCAGCCACCCTCTACTAGCTGTATGCTCTGGAGTCCACACACTACTACAAAGGCAAGCCCCACATGCCTTTGTTTCTGCAGATTGAGGATTTCTTCACCCACTTTGCTCACAGAGTTTGGTTGTGAAGCATTAGGCAGCAGACAGGGTTTGGAGTGGTGCTGACTCAGGGAAAGACAGCTAAAAACCATATGCGATTGAGAAGGTTATGACTGAAGAGGTTATTAAAACTAAGAATAACTGAGTACTTAGGAGGTGTAACCTTTATTAATGTTATTTATTAATATTTCTCTACCCCAGCAGAGTTGTGCAATCCAGTAAGGATTACCTAGTTTAACCAGTTATGGAAGTAATTTATGTGCTCCATGATAATTAACACTGTGGGTTAGAGGTGCCTGAGGGAAGGAATAAGAGAGCAGTAAATTTTAATAAGAACTCTAGGGAGTGGATCTAGAAGGGAGGGGCTAAACCTTGCCTAGGGGAAAGGAACTATAGAGTGAGCTATGGCAGGAATTGGAGGCCACTAACATGTCTCCTACTTCAGGTACCTGGGGATGTTTAATGGTTCTACATTGAATAATTGAAACCTCTCTCATAAATACAAAATGTAGGGAGACATGGTAACCACACCTCCTAAGGGCTGGCTACAGGTGTGCTGACCACACCTACCAGGGTGTAGTCAAGGTGATGTCAGGATGACGTGGAAAAAGGTTTAAAGGGATAGCCAAGGCACATGGTAGCTCTCTTTCCCTGCTGCTTTGGCATGCCCTGTCTTCTTGTTGGTTGGCATTTATCTATTAAAGATATCTTGACTATTATGAGCTGTGTAGTAGTAATTAATCATGATACCAAAACTTCAAAATGGAAAGGGAATTTCACCATATAGTGTTGGAGGATATTGGAGCACACTGTGAACCCGGGGTTTGCATTTGCATCAATTAAATAAAGTTAACCTTGGATCAGGAGACTGAGTTAGCAACCAGTTGACAGAAAGTAATCATAGAGCATCAGAGGGCATCTGGAAGAGAGAGATGCACAGGAAGTGGTAGGGAAGAGTTTTGAGTGCAGCAGCTTTTTGTTTGTTTGTTTCAACAAAGCAGAAAGATATGCTTTTTTGGGAGATGCCAGCAAGGAGAGAAGTTTACCTAGTTGCTACTCAACCTCCCTGAGCTAGCAGGTCTTCACCCCAGCCTTTGAATCTCAAGTCTTATTTATAAATAGCACAATAGAGATTTAGTTAAAACTACCCTTAGTGGCAGAGACAGATCAGGTACCTTCAGGAACAGAATTCCTGCCAGGCTGTAGCCTGAGTGGCTGGGCCACTGCCATAGAAGCAGGCCAGTAACTGCAGAGTTGCAATTGCTGGCTGAAATAGCAGTAGATTAAGGTGCAGCCACTGTGCCAAAGATAAAACATCAGTAAAATGGGTGAGTGAGAGTCCTACAAAGCCCAGCTTTGCCAGGATGGGCACATCTATATGTTTTATATTATCAAATTCTTTTTTCCCCCTGTTGTGGTTTTGGGGCCTCATACACGCTAGTTAAGTGCTCTGCCATCCAGCCATATCCCAGCCCTCCTCTGTTTCTCTGATATCCCTTTCTCTAAGCATATTCTTGGTTTGCCTAATAGTAATCCCACCCAGGAAGTTTTATCCATTCACACCTCACCCTTTGCCATTTACTTGGCCAATTCCTCAGTATTCTTCAAATTTAGGTTAGGTAACACTTCATAATAGTTAATCCAAATTGTCAAATTGGTTGGATTGAGCATATCAGATCAATCATGAAGGCTTTGACCTACAAAGGTTTAAGACATTGATAGATTCAAACTATTTTTTTTTTTGAGACAGGGTCTCACTATTTAGCCCTAGTGATCTGGAATTGGCTATGTAGGCTATGTAGGCCATGCTGACCCACAGAGATCTTCTGTGAGACCGAAACAGGAGCAATATTACTTGCAAACAAGTTAATGAGAGACCATGACAGGAAAAATATACCTCTAGGTTAAGGGTTCTGTTTGCAGTTGAGACAGTTAAGTTCCTAGGGCCGGGCGGTGGTAGCTCATGCCTTTAATCCCAGCACTCGGGAGGCAGAGGCAGGGGGATCTCTGTGATTTTGAGACCAGCCTGGTCTACAAGAGCTAGTTCCAGGATGGCCTCCAAAGCCATAGAGAAACCCTGTCTCAAAAAAAAAAAAAAAAAAAAAAAAAGAATAAGTTCCTAGCTGGGCAGTGGTGGCACATGCCTTTAATCCCAGCACTTGGGAGGCAGAGGCAGGCAGATCTCTGTGAGTTCAAGACCAGGCTGGTCTACAAGAGCTAGTTCCAGGATAGGCTCCAAAGCTACACAGAGAAACCCTGTCTCTAAAAACCAATAATAATAATAATAATAATAATAATAATAATAAAAATAAAAACAAAAAATAGGTTCCTGTTTGTCCTGTATTAAGTTTTGCAAGTTAAGGTTTCTATTTGAAATTAAGAATAAGTTCCTGGGGCTGGAAAGATGGCTCAGCAGTTAAGAACACTGAAAGCTCTTCCAGAGGACCCAGGTTCAATTCCCAACACCCTCATAACTGTCTGTAACTCTAGGATCCAACACCCTCACACAGACATACATACAGGCAAAATACCAGTAAACAAATTTTTAAATAATAAGTTTCTGTTTTTTAGGTCTGATGTAACTGCTTGCAACCTCTATTCATATGATATAAATCCTTACCCTTGTCCCTTCCCTTTCATTGTATTTTTCCTAAGATCTATTTGTTTATTATGTATACAGTGTTACGTATGCCTACTACATGTCAGAAGAGGGAACCAGATTTCATTATGGATAATTGTGAGCCACCATGTGGTTGCTGGGAATTGAACTCAGGACCTCTGGAAGAGCAGCCAGTGCCCTTAACCTCTGAGCCCTCATTGTATTTTTTTTAACAGTGTATAACAGTCAAACATCTGGCTCCTGTGAACACCTCTCTCCTATAAAAGAGATTTCAAGGGACCAGCAGGGGCTGCTTTCTCAATTCCTGATGCAGGGGAAGACAGCCGACTGGCCAGCTTGCTCCAATCTTTCAATCTTGGATTTGGTGTTTTCTCCTCAGGAATCTCAGGTTTAACACCACCTATCTCTGCTTCCCCAGTGCTGGGATTAATGACACAGGCTTGGATTTAAGCTTTGAATAAATTTTGGGGAAGTGGTGGAACGTCAAAAGATGAGGCCCCAGATGAGGAAGTGAGTCATTGAGGATTCCATCGGAGGGTATTTTGAGCTCTGATCCATCCCTGCTCCTTGTCTTTACTTCCTAGCTGCTGTGATCTGAGAAGCTTTTCTCCACCATGAGCTTCCTCTGTTGTGTTCCTGCTTTGCCAAGAGCCTGAAAGTAACAGAGACATTAGAACATTCACTGGAGTCTTCAAAACCTGTAGCCAAATAAGTGTCTCCTCCTTGAAGCTGTCTCAGGCATTCTGTCTCAGTGATGGCAAAGCTAAGGCACACCTCCTCCAGGAAGCATCCTTGAGCCCAAGCCATTAAGTTATATCCATTTCTTACCACTGTCCACCTCTCTCTCTTTTTTAAAATTAATTTTTATCTTATTTGCATTGGTGTTTTGCCTGCATGTATATATGTCGGTGTGAGGGTGTCAGACCTTGGAGTTACAGACAGTTGTGAACTGCCATGTGGGTTGCTGGGAATTGAACCCACGTCCTTTGGAAGAGCAGTCAGCCCGTGCTCTTAACCTCTGAGCCATCTCAGTCCCTGTCCACCTCTCTTTGAACTATAATTTTAAATTTTTTCTTTATTTTAAAGATTTATTTATTTATTATGTATATAGTGTTCTTTCTACATGTTTGTCTGCAGGCCAGAAGAAGGCATCAGATCGAATTATAGATGGTTGTAAGCCACCATGTGGTTGCTGGGAACTGAACTCAGGACCTCTGGAAGAGCACTGAATGCTCTTAACCTTTAACCACCTCTCCAGTCCCTATTTATTTATTTTTACAATTTGTTTGGTTGTATTTTTGTTTTGTTTTGTTTGAGACAAAGTCTCTATGTAGTCCCGACTGTCCTGGAACTCCCAATGTAGACCAGGCTGGCCTCACACAGAGATCCGCCTGTCTCTGCCTTCTAAGTGCTGGGATTAAAGACACACACCACCATGCCCAGCTTTTTCATTAGTTTTTGAGACACTCTAGTGTAGCCCAGGCAGGTCTCAGTAGCCCAATATGACACTAAACTTTCTCCACTTCCTGACGTCTGGGTTACAGGCAAAATGCCACCATGCCTGGTTGGGACTGTAAATTTTGTTGAACCAGGCAGTATTTATCTTTCTATTTTTTAACCACTACATGCACCCTCCCCCTTTCTGCTCCCTCATGCCTAGGACAGCACCTGTATCAGAGATGAATGAACATTTACTAAACAAATGAGTTATTGAATAAATGACACCTTCCTCCCTCAACTTTTTCACCTCCAAAAAGCATTTACTGAAAGTTGGCCAGCTTTGTCCCCTCACTCCCACCCATTTCTAGGACCCTCACACTCTGCTGCCTCACAATCAGAGGTCCTCCCACCGGCATGCCTGTGGTATGACACCAAGTTCATTTAAAAAAAAACCAAAAGGTAAAAAATACAATCACAATGAAATCACAGGACTGACTCTTGAGCTCGGAGTGTGGCTCATGAAGCCTCACTCTGAGGAGTCCTTGGGTTCTCTGAGGAGTCCCTGGGTTCTCTGAGGAGTCCCAGGGTCTGTGTACCTGCAGTGAAGGTCATCTGCACCTATCCTTTCTAAGCAGCCATAACTGCTGCCTTAATCACACTCTGGAAATAGCACTTTCTTGGCTAGGAAAGCTCCCCTCAATACTTAAGGACACAAACTCCTGGTTTCTACCAGTGGCTTAGACAGGGTTTCTATTGCTGTGAAGAGACTCCATGACCATGGCAACTCTTAAAAAGGAAGACATTTAATTGTGGTGGTTTGTTTACAGTTTAAAGATTCATCCCATTATCATTATGATGGAGCATGACAGTGTACAGGCAGATATGATGCTGGAGAGGTAGCTGAGAATTCTATATCTGCATCAGCAGGCAGCAAGAAGAGACAAATGACACTGGGCCTGGCTTGAGTATCTGAAACCTCAAAGCCTACCACCAGTGACCACTTCCAACAAGACCACACCTACTCCAACAAGGCCACACTTCCTAATAGTGCCACTCCCTATGAGCCTATAAATGCATTTTCATCCTAACCACCACAGTGGCACTACTGAGAGATGAGTAGGCCATGAAGATACCCAACTTCATCAATGGATTGAGCTGCTGATGAGTTCATAGCAGAATGGGTTATTAAGAGTTGGGTAGCTCAACAACATCCCATCTTAGGTGGGAGAGGGCCTGCCCCACCCTGAGGAGCTATTGGCCATTAGTGGCTGCTGAGGAAAGAGGGCCATTTTCTTCAGAGATGTAGATATCTGTGAGTTTCCATGCTCCAGTGAATGACTCCCCACACATGCAAGTAATTAATCTCGGTGGGTCACAAGAAAATTAAAATATACATGAAAATAAAAGGGGAAAAGGGGGCACAGTGGGAATAGAAAGAGGAGAGAACGTGTGTGAAAATGACCATGTACATTGTATAAATGTATGCAATTGCCAAGGAAAGGGGGGAAAGACACAGGACTTATTGGAAGAAGTGTGTCACTGAGGATAAACATTGTTTCATGGCCTCCTTCTCTCTCCCTGGTTGTCATGAAGTCAGCCACGTAGCTCCAACATATCCTGCTGTAGCCATGATGTTCTTGCCATGACTGATAATGGTGGAGAATGTCAACCACAAATGAAAGCCTCCCAAATCCAGTGCAGAATGAGGTCTTCCTCCTTTAAGTTGTTATCTCGGGTATTTGTCACAAGGACAATAGGCTGACTAATACAACCCTTACCCCTTCCTCTTTTTTCACTTTCCTGTTGTTTGTGCTTAGTGTCACTAGTATGTATGTACGGTATGCCTCAGTTTCCCACCAGGCTTCACTCATGCTGGGGTTTGTTCCCTAGAGACCCATCTGTGAAATCTGGCCTTCAGCAGAGTGATGTTGACCATAACTCAACTGAGCCAGAATTCAGGAGAATTAGTAAAGGATCCCAGAAAGAGTATGTGTCAGGCACAGATGTCAAAACCCTGCAGAGCCAGTCTGGGGATTTGTTCCCTGCCCTGAGAAGAAAATAAACTTGAGGGAAGAAGCAAATAGGAGAAGAGGTCTCTGCGTAGTGTCTGACTTTCTGTGTCATCTAAGCTCATACTAGAGTTTGTTTTTTTGGTTAAGCCCTGAGTAGCAGGCACTTTGTATACTATGTTGAATAGTGTTACAGATAACAGCTGCAAAGAAGGGTTAATTTTGTTTTGTGATGTTGCTTGACAGTCTCCTTCCAACTGAGTTAATAAATAACCACCATCCTGCTAATCAACAATGCAAACAAAATCATTAGAAAACTCTACTCAGCCAAGCCTGGTGGCACACACCTTTAATCCAGCAGGCTGATCTCTGTGAGTTTGAGGCCAGTGTCAGGAGCATCCCTGTATGGAGGCTCAAAGAGGACATTGTGTGAAGCTGTGAAGGTGAAGTCTGGATTGCCTTGGAGACTCCAAGATGTTGGAGATGCCAGAGCCGTAGGATACCTCCTGAGGAAAGCTGCTAACAGGGTGTGGACCCAGCCCAAGAGAAAGAAGTGTGTTGCAGTCAATAAAACTGAAAGGAGTTGGAGATCTGAAGAGCACTTTGACATCAGACATGGAGTTTGCCCTGCTGGCTTTCAGCCTTGCTTTGGTCCAGTATTTCCTATGTTCCCTTCCTTCCATTTTGGAATGGTAATGTATGCCCTGTGCCATTGTATGCTTCAAGTATGTGATCTGTCTTTTTGATTTTGATTTTATAGGGCATTACAGATTGCATGAATCTCAAATGAGAATCTAAACTTTGGACTTTTAAATATTGTTGAGACTCTGATTGACTATGAGGGCTTTGGAAGTTGGACTAAATGGATTTTTGGCTTATGCTATGGCTACAAGTCTGTGGTGGCCAGGGAGTGGAATGTGGTGGTTCGAATAGGTATGACCTATAGACTCATGTGTTTGAATGCTTGGAGTAGGTGTGGCCTTGTTGGAGGAAGTTTGCCACTATGGGGGTGGGCTTTGTGGTCTCATATACTCAAGCTACACCCAGTGTGGCACACAGTCTCCTTCTGCTGCCTGTGTATCAAAGTGTAGAACTCTCAGTTTCTTCTCCAGCACCATGTGTGCCTGCATGTCACCATGTCCTACCCTGATGATAATGGACTAAACCTCTGAATCTATAAGCCACCCCAATTAGATGTCTTCTGTATAAGAGTTGCCATGGAGCCGGCTCAATTCCCAGCACCCACATGGCATCTCACAACTGTCTGTAACTCCCCTTCCAGGAAACCCAACACCCTCACATGTAGGCTAAACACCTATACACATAACATAAAAATAAATAAATTGTTTTTTAAAAAATGTACCTGATGGCTGTAGTTGACCCCTAACACTAGGAAAAAGAAAATGTCCATCTGAACACAAAATGATAGTCTTGAGATCCTCGACCAGGCCTTGGCACACGTTTTTGTATCTATAGTGTTGCTGAGGCACAGCCATTATGGGCTGTGTACTAGTGATGATGTTTGCCTGTTGTGGTGGCAACAGGGGAGAGGGATACAAAGTGGAAACTGTTCCCTGGTTGTCTCTTTAAGGAAGCCTGAGACCTCTGGCCAAGGACAGAGCTTAAGACATAAAGAACTTGGGAGTCACACACCAGTTTTCAGGTTGGGTGCACAAAAAGCTCTTCCAAGCCCATCAGAGAACATTCTGGAACTCTGCAATCAGCCCTATCCTCCGAGCAATCAGCAGTGCTGCTTATTTTCCACCCCGCTGTCCCCAATCCTGCTCGACCGCTCTCCAGTTTTTTCTCTCATTTTTGGTTTTCCAGGTGCATAGCCCAGAGAATCAATACCATTTCTACCCCTCCCCCACCCTCCTACAGCACACAGTCACCTCTGCAAGCCCTGTGCTACCAACTTCTACCATGTGTTTGGCCAGAGGCAGTAACTCAGCCAGGTTGACAATGAGAAGAAACCAAGTTGGGGGTGTTTGTTTGCCTGGCTCCTGTTCCCCTGGCACACCACCTCCCTCTGCCAAAGGCCATGATCAGGCCTCTTCATTCTACCTTGGGCCATAAATTCTGAAGTTGTTCTCTCCAGGCTCTTTTGGACATCAGAGGCTAATGGTTTCCTGCCATTCCTAACCTTCCTTCCCAGGATTTGACTACTCTGTTTCCTAAATCTTGATCACACTTTGTAAATACTCACTGTATTGACTATAAATTGTTAATGCAAAGGAATGCCCTGAATGTAGTACCTTGAAAAGTTAACATTTATGGCAATTGGTAGAATGCTTGCCGAACATGCAGGAAGCCCTGAGTTCAAACTTCAGCAGAACATAAACCTCTAACCCAGCACTTGGGAGGGAGAAGCAGAAAGATCAGAAGTTCAAGGTCATCCTCAGCTACCTAGAGAGTTCAAAGGTCAGCCTGAGCTGTATGAGATCTGATCAAGATAACAATAAAAAGTAAACATTTATGATCTCACATGGGGCTGAGGGTGGGAATCTAGTGGGGAGGGGTCTGCTGTCCATGCTTACGACATTGTAGTCAAGTTATTGGCCACAGTCATTTGGAGGCTTGAATGCACCTTGGAGATTGACCACCAAGATGCTATGATTCAGATTTACAATGTCCTCCAAAGGTTTCTTTGTCGGGCTAGGGAGATGGCTTACTGGTAAAAACACTTGCTGTGCAAACCTGATGGCCTAAGTTTAAGCCCCAGAACCTGTGGAAGAAAGGAATGTGGGAAATGTGGTGATGCACATCTGTAATCCCAGAACTCCTAGGGCAAGATGGGAGGTGGAGACAGGAAGAATCAAATGGAAGCTTGGAGCCTGCTAAGCTGGAGTGTGCAGAGAGGCAGAAACAGCAAGAGGAATTCTGGCCCAAGGAGCTGGAAGGAGAGAGCAAACTCCCGAAAATTGTCCTCTGAGCTCCACAAACATACTGTGGAGCATAATGCATGCATGTCCACACACACACACACACACACACACACACACACACACGCACGCGCACACACACACACACACACACACACACACACACACACATAAATAAATAAATAAATAAATAAATAAGCAAACAAATAAACACATGAGATGGCTCAGCAGGTAAAGGCACCTGTCAGAGTCTGATGATCTGAGATTAGTCCCTGGAACCCACACGGTGGAAGGAGAGATCCAATTCCCACAAGTTTTTACCCTGACCTCACACACATGCTGTGGCACCTGTGCTTACACACACACACACACACACACACACACACACACACACACACACACACAAACACACACACACTTTAGAATGTAAAAAACAATGTCCTCAAGTAGATGATGAAACAGCTGGGAGCATGAGGGAGCCAGGAGCATATACTCCTGTATCTGTGTAGAGGGGATTATGGATCGACTGTGTGTAGACCTCTTTCCTTTCCCATTACTCATTAGCTAAGCTATTGACACACCCTCTTGGTCACTGGAGGGAAATGAAATCCACGAATCTCATTGGGCAGAACCTGCCAACATTCTCAGAACATAGACTAAATTGATAAAGTGAGGTTTAGGAGGAAAATCTGAGGTGAGGACAGCCCTGCCCAGTAGAATTTCCCTAGCTTAGATCCATAAATCCTGACCAAAGGGTGGCCAGTCAATCCAGAGAGCTGGGGGAAGGAAAGCCAAGACCTATTACCTAGTAGTAGAAGAATAAATATCAGCCTCTCAAGGGACAATCAAAGACCAAATGACTTAGATCCATTCAAGATGCAAATATACTGTGAATATATGTGGAGACACAGAGAAATCATATTACTTACGATTCTCCAGAAAACCAGAAACAATGAGGAAGGAAGGTAGGAGAAGAAGGGAGGATGGCAAATGGAGGGAGGGAGAAGAGAGGAGAGTACTGTGGATATTTATATGGGAAATTGGCTTACAGGATTGCAGAGGCCAAGGAGGCCCCACAATATGTCATTAGCAAGGCGAGGAACCAGGAAATCCAATGGTATAACCATCTGGGTACAAAGGCCTAAGAACCAGGAGTCCCTGTGTCTTAGAGTAAGAGAAGGACAAAGTTATAGCTCAAGGAGAGAAAACAAGAATTTCTCCTCCCCTACTTGTTCCCATAGACCCTCTGTAGACTGGGTGACTTTTCCTCAGTGGAGAAGGCAGGGCATTTTTACACAGTCTTTAAGAACTTCCAGAAACATCCTCGTGGACATTCTCAAAAATAATGTTTGACCTGTGTATCTTAGGTCAACCAAGTTGACACATGTTGTTTTTAGCTGAGTTGTTCTATTTACCAATAAAGACCCAGGAATCAGATGTTGGTGTGAGAAACAACAGCTGACCTTCTTTTTCAGTCAGAGAACCAGCAAGATAGCATCTCTCCATCTGTCCCAAACCAAAGGCCTGCAAATCTCTAAGTCCCTCCCTACTCCTTCCTGTGTGTTTCTTTAACTGTCTTCCCAGGTTCTCTGTATTCTCTATGGCTAAATTCTTGTCAACTAGTCACTGGCTCTGCCCCGATCCAAGATAAATTTTATTAACACAGTCTTAGAGTTTCCTAATGTGATCAAATATCCTATAACATTTCCCCCTTTTTGTCTAAATAAAAAGGAAAGGTTTTTAACTCTAACCCAATAAAGCTGTATAAGAACAATTATCTGGTATTGTCTAAATAAAAAGGTGTTGTGTTCTTAAAATTATTTCCTGTTGTCTGGGGGTGACAGCATCTTAGGGAACCCTGAGAAAATAGGGATAATGGTCAAGTCCTGGGAGAGCTATCTGTATCATTTGCTGTTCACTCTCTGTGTGAGGTGAAAGTGCAGGGCTGATCTGAAGTCCTAGCTGGAGTAGTCTATGAGGCTGGACAATCTTAGCTAACCTTTTTGAAATTACCCTGAACAGTTTGTACTCTGAGACTAATCATTGGGTGGCATTGTCAGCTTAGTGGTGTTACCACAATCCAGGTGGATTTATTGTTGCAGGGCCCCGACATCTTGTTGTAGACCTCAAAGGTCACCACTAGGCACGGTAATGGTTCACTGCAGAAAACTTAAACATTTTAAATGCCATATACAGAAGATCTCTGAAAGGTTAGAGGACCACAATCTATTAAGTACATTCAGGGTACACAAACTTCGTTCCTAATTACCTGCTTCAGACTCAAGCCGGAAAACACATACAGGAAGTTAGATGAAGCCTATTTCTAGAATTAGTTAGTAGTCTATAGAACACAAATATCACAACAGAAAATTCATATATGCATAGTAATCTTAGAGATTTAGAGACAATATTTATATCTTAAGAAAAGTTTCAAAGAGTCAAAATAAAACCAAAGGATTATGAGAGATTAGTGGCAATAGAATAATAGTCCCTTAATTTTGATTGTCCCATACCAGGTTGCTCTTTTAGCTTGACACTGAGATTCTGGATGTTCCTTGAACAAGCATGCCTGGGTTTAGAGAAGGAGAAAGACATGTTTTAACTCCAAAGCCAGCTTTGATTTTTAATCGAGTTGGAACCACAAAAAGACCATTTCCTTTTATGTCTGTAGAGAGCATCAAAAGCAAGCATTTGGGAAGATTTATGAAACCCTACCTTGCTGGAGGTGGGCTGTATCATAAAGCCAATTTATTCTTTTTCTTGGGACGTTTTTTTCTTGTTGATTTGTCCTTCTTCAGATGTTTCATTTGTCCAGTGGTCTTCAGATTCCTTAGTTGGATGCTCTTATTCTTCTGGAAAAACAAAAACAAAACCCTGACCCAACCATAACTTTGGGGAGTTCCTTTTTTTTTTGTCAGGTTATATCTTTGTTAAGGCAAAATGATTTTTTGGCAACAGAAAAGTATTATCTTTTAATTAAAAATATTTGTTTTGGGTCTTTCCGTCTCGGGCCGTCATAGGGACAGAAGCCACCACCATGTCTGCGCATCTGCAATGGATGGTTGTTCGGAACTGCTCCAGTTTCCTGATCAAGAGGAATAAGCAGACCTACAGCACTGAACCCAATAATCTGAGGGCCTGCAACTCCTTCCACTACAATGGGCAGATTCACTGCAAGACTGTGGAGCCCGCAGCAAACGGCAAAGGGGTGGTGGTGGCTATGAAACACTGATCCGGTCAGCGAAAACCAGCCACATCTTACGTAAGAACCACCATTTACAAGAAGGCACGGGCCACCCTCTCAGCAGCATCAGGCACATGCTCCGAAAGAACAAGTACCGCCCCATCTGTGCATGGAAGCCATTCACAGGGCCAGTGCCATCCTGTGAAGCCAGAAAGAAGCCCGTGGTGGTGAAGAGGAAACACACCGGCTCACCAAGAGCTCCTGAGCCCTACACCCCAGAAGCAATAAAGAGTCCACTGACTTTTTCGCGTGCAAAAAAAAAAAAAATATTTGTTTTGAAATTTTGAAATTGAATGTACCTTGGTATGTGCAGATAAATATGCCTATATCCCCTTTCTTCTCTCTCTCTCTCTCTCTCTCTCTCTCTCTCTCTCTCTCTTTCTCTCATATATGTGTGTGTGTATATGTATATAAATATATCTATAATACAATTCAAGGTTAAAGTTTATTTATTTTTAGATCACAAAGGACATTCATTTTGATTTTAGCCTTACTTTTAAGTGACCCTGTAGAGGTTTGTATACGAATCTGTAAATATGTCATGTTATTTCTCTAGTGTGCAAATATACCAATTAGGAACTGTATCTGAATTTTGTCTCTGGGTGGTGGGAACAAAGAGTTCCATCACAGCCACCTTGTTCACTCTAACTCTAGATTTGAAAAACAAATAACTTAAAGAGCTACACCTGTCTCTACTGTGATTAAAGATACAGGTCATCACTGCCTTGCTCAAATATTTTATTTAATCTCCAGATTACTCTGACTCTTAGACTTGAATTATAGTAACACTTTATAGTAACACTTTAGATTTACTTAAAAACTTTTAAATTACTTAACTGGGTTTTTAATACCAACAATAAAAATACCCTTAGTAAGCTGATGTCCAGGATGTCATGGGCCACATGGCAATCTACAGTTTAACATTCTAATATGCAATTAAGACACGTGGTTTAAGAAAACCCATTTTTCCTTTCATGCCAGTAGTAAAGCAATTGTATCTCTGGTAAATTATGATTCAAAAATATTATTGTTTGTCCCTACCTGCAGGACATCAACCTGGGGCAAGAGAGTCAGGGATAGGGAATGAGGACAAGAGATGCAGAAAGAACGACCACAAGACAGGATTCTGATCAAGTGGAAAACTTTATTTTTCTGAGGATAGCTTATATAGTCAGTAGAGCAGGATATGGGGAGGGATATAATGGGTTGTTTGTGCACCGGGTATTAGTGTAGGCAGGATATTAGGAAGCTACAAAGAGGATGTTTGGCAGGGTAAAGAGTTCATGAGTAAGAGGTCCTGGAAGGGTTGCCTAGGCGACTGAGCCTGTGGGTGGAGGACTGGGTCAAGTTGTTTCTTTTCTTGAGCTGAAGTTCTAAAGAGCTGCAATGTAAAGGTTAATATACAACTATGTGGCCCGCCAAGAATGCCCTAGGATCTCATGCCAAGCCCTGAGATCTTTGGCTCCCAACAATTGTTGTTATATGTTTTTATACCTAATCAAATGAAAGGCATTTGTTAGTCTTATAAGTTTGAATTGAAAGACCACGCTATTTGAGAAACTACTGACTCTCTTAATCAAGAGGTCTCTCCTATTGGAATCTAATCTTTGTCAATTATAATGGTACCCATAGCTTTTCTTTTCCCGTGGAAACAAAAGCAAAATCTCTTCTATAATGTAGCACATACCCTAGTTTACACTCTGAGGTCAACACATCTTTAAAATATATAGGCTGATTTAACTCAGCAGTTATCTCCTCTCTAATGCCTCCTCCATAGCCATTGTTCCTTTTTCATTAGCCTTTAAAAATTTAGAGTTAATAAAGCACTGTGTAATTTATCCCTCGGGATCTTTATTGCAAAATTTCATTTCTTTGAGTACCTTTTGGGTTACTTCCTACAGGTAATGGAGTTTGGGTATACAAAGAATAACAAATAGGACTTTTCCTTATCATTTCCTTGGCTTGTTGCCAAGTGATAGAAAATTTTTTCTTCACACCTTTGCTATTAACATGGTATTTCTTACAAAATTCTGAGGCTTCTAGCACATTTCCTACTAATAGCTAATCAGTTTCATCATTACCTTGTGCTAGAGGGCCTGGTAGACCCATAGGGATCTGATATGTGTTATATATAAGAGATGATTTCTATTTCTGATTATTTGTTGTAACTGAATACATAGCAGAGTTAATTCTGAATTGTTTGGAATAAGTTCAGCAATTTCAAAATGTGAAACAACACTTTCTGCAAATTGAGAGTTAGTAACTATGTTAAGGAGTTCTGGAAAATCAAATAATACCATAAGAATAGCATATAATTTGATTTCTTTTAACTGAATCATAAGGACTTTGAGCTACTTTGCTTATTTTTCCTGACTTATAACTGGCCTTTCCTGATTTATTTGCATCAGTATAGAATGTAGGGGCTCCAGGAATTGGTGTTTCTTTTATTATATGAGGAAGAATCCAATTAGCTCTTTTTACAAACTGAAGTCTCTTGCTTTGGGGATATTTGTTGTTAATCTCTCCCAAAAAATTACTGCAAGCTCTTTGCCAACATCCATTTTCCGCCCATAATGAGGAAATGTCACCATTAGTAAAGATACCACAATTTTTTTGGCGGGGGGGGGGGGGGGTTCAAGACAGGGTTTCTCTGTGTAGCTTTGGAGCCTATCCTGGCACTCGCTCTGGAGACCAGGCTGGTCTTGAACCCACAGAGATCCGCCTACCTCTGCCTCCTAGGTGCTGGGATTAAAGGCATGAGCCACCAACGCCTGGCCAAGATACCACAATTTTTGCTGGGTCTATTCCTGCTAATTGATGAAGTCTCAATTTTCCTTTCAGAATCAATTCAGAAACCTCTTCTACACAGGTCTTTAATTTTTTTACTCTGTTGCCTGGTTAAAAACATCCATTGTAAGATATTATCTTCTCTCTGTGTAAGATTTCTTTAGGAGAATGAGTACAAGGTTAGAATGACTAGGATACATACAATCAGGCTCTGGATGGAAGCCATCCACATGTGAGTCCTGAAATTGCTTTTCTTCCAGAGAGTCACTTCTCTCTCAGCCTCAGAGGATAATTTTCTTAGACTCAGACCTCATCCCTGATTTTTCAACCTTGTCCCAAGCATATAAGGCTGCCTACCAACAGAGGGCCATGGTGGGATCTCTTAAGGGTTACCGAGTGCGCTCAAAGATGAACTGTAGTCCATGAGGCTAAGACGTCTTTATTCAGGTAAACACCAGTCCAAAATGCAAGCCAGAGCGAGCTCACAGGAAGCAAGCTAGCGAGGCCAGAGAGAAGGGCCGGGGGTCTCCACATGCAGCCCTTAAGAACCTTCCCTTATGTCACCCGGACTTCCCTTCACCCCGTCCTCATGGACGTGTCCCCAGTACACCTGGCACCTGTCCAAATTGCCTGGGGCGGGGCTAGGATGTCTCCCTACAGGGATCACCAAATTCAAACTGTCTTTGCAAGTCAGCATACTGGCCTTTGCCAATAAACAGGTCTTGGAAAATATTAATACCTCTAGCCTTATTTCATTGTTCTTTGGCCCCAGCTTCCTCTCTCCACCATGTTCTCCATTATAACTGAGGACCAGCTCCTAATATTTCTGACTAAATCTTCCCAGTCTTGGGGAATAATTCTGTTCTGATTTGCCCATGAATTTAACATCTGCTTCACATAGAATGACTGTATACCATATCAAACAACCGCTTCCTTAAATCTCCTCAAATCTGACATTTCTACAGCATTCCACTTAACTCTTGAATAGCCTTAGGGTTATCTATTGTCTGCTAGTCACTCTTGTATAGTAACTGGATAGTTGATTTGGTTTTCTAATAACCTTGGGTTGCCCCTTGTCATTTTCATCATGCAGTGGTGTTGTAGGTTTTTGTCTAAAGGAAGTTTACTGCTGAACTTTGCCAAGACTAGGTAGGCCAGTCCTTCAAAATTCCTGCTTCACAGAAAAGTCTGTCAGATATTCTAGGCCTGTAGGCTGAAGATGGATGTCCCAACATTGCAGAGGAAACTTAGGTGACTGGTTGTTTGCTCTTCACCCCCGGTTTACTCAACGTCCTCTGTCACAGGAAAATTTAAAAAGAAATTAAAAACAAAAAGTAAAAAAAAAAAAAAATACATGAAGTATTCATTAAAAACAAAAAACCCAAACAAATACAAACAGAAAACTGCTTTGCTCCTCTGTCTTTCTCATGTCTCCATCACCTCCTTACTCATGCCAGTGGCACTGGGGTTGCTGTGTATCATACAGTATACCCCTTTTTTTTTTTATTTTTCGAGACAGAGTTTCTCTGTGGCTTTGGAGCCTGTCCTGGAACTAGTTCTTGTAGACCAGGCTGGTCTCGAACTCACAGAGATCCGCCTGCCTCTGCCTCCCGAGTGCTGGGATTAAAGGTGTGCGCCACCACCGCCCGGCTACAGTACACCCTTTTGTCCCAACAGCTTGATTGCAAATGTTCATCATGCAGTGAGTTGCTGGTCAGGTCCAAGGCCTCTGGCTTCTGGTATGACATCAATACTGGTCCCTCACTGCATATTCTCTCAGATATCCTGCTGTTGCCAGGAGTCATGGTGATTCTGCTGATATGGTTCCACAGGACCAGTACCTTCTTGGGCTCCAGAAGCTCATAGATGGGGTAGATGTCGGGGTGGACCAACTCAAGTGTGCCTGGACCCAGACATGGTCCATGGCTGCAGCTTGGACCCAGAGTCACCATGGCCCTGGGTGGCGGTGCAGGCCATTCCCATCTGTATGCCCCTAACTACATCATGGTCCCCGGACTCCAACATGGCTTCAGGTATCAGCCCAGACCCTGGGCATCTTCTCTGCCTTCAAGGGTTACTAGAGCCATAGACATCAACATACCATGGCTGCAGTAGGACCACAGACCCACACATGGCCCTTAGCAGCAGGAGAGCACAATAGTTTGTTTGTTTAATGTTTTTTGAGACAGGATCTATGTCTCCATGGCTGTCCTAGAACTCAGTATATCGACCAGGCTTGCCCGAACCCACGCCAGCTTCCACTTCCTGGGATTAGACATTCTGTTACTTTCCATCAGCACATCAAAGAAAGTCAGGGTACCTATTTTCTTTTTCAGCCTGCTGTTTTAATTGCTCTTAACTATTTTGTTTGTTGGGAGGAATCAGAATTTGATTCTGTGACCATGTGGTACATTTGGAAATTATCAGTTTAATTTTATTCCTATCTTAAAATATTTCATCTCTATGTTTATTCAAAGATTTATTTTATGTGTAGAAACATTTTTTTGCCTGTACATACATATGTGTACCACATGTGTGCCTGGTGTCCACAGAGGCCAAAAGAGGGTGTTGGATTCCGTGTACCGGCAACTGGAGTTACTGACAGTTACGAGCTGCCATGTGGGTGCTGGGAACTGAACCTGAATCCTCTGCAAGAGCATTGCTGAGCCATCATTCCAGACCTTGACTTTTTTTTTTTTTTTTTCTCTTTGAGACAGTATCACCATGTGCAGCTGTCATACTTTGTCATCACTTCAGAAGCACATAGTTGTAGAGTGGAAGTGGTCCTCAAGGTCTAATGCCATGTGCTGGGCCAGACAGTGTCTTTCTCAGATGCAAAGTGACATTAAATCTCATTCAGAACTCGATCTCATCTTGCACACCCCCCTCCCAACTCCTGTTCCGGGGGTTCTCTGGTTCCTACCCAGTATTTGTTGTCAGTGAGTCCAGAATGCCTGCCTCTGCCACCATGTCCAGTTTGTGTAGCTCTGGGGAGCTAGTCCAGGACTTCCTACAGGCTGAGTGAGCCCTCAGTCAATTTAGCCACACCCTGCCTTGTCTGAACATCTCAATCTCCCTTATGTTGTTTTGCTGTCATGGAGAGTGAGTGCCTTGGGAAGAGGAAGGATGCCAGTTCCCCTCTCCAGATTACAGGCAGCACAGCACTTAACAGGAGCCAAAGACGGATTGGTTGGGAGGCAGATGAAATGCAAAACTGTGATGCAGACGTGGGAAGATCCTGACACTGCTTCCTGGCAGCAGGCTTGGCTCTGTGAACCATAGAGCTGCCATGATGCTTAATGCATGACTCAGTCCGCCCAAACCTGCCAGGGGAGGGCAGTAGCTCCTTGTTTCAGATTCTTGCCCTCCCCCCAACTATTCGCCAAGCCAAATTCCATGGATTCTACCTGAGCTCCGGAATGCCACCCCCTTCTGCCAATGCCGGAGTATTGTCTCCTGTCTAATACCCACCCGGTCACTGACTGGGCTCCTTGCCAGCATTCCTGCCCCATCCCATCCTACCTTCCTGTCAGCTGCCAGAGATACTATCATTAAAATGTTTGAAAACTTCAATTCTAAAGATTAAGAGCTCATTTTCTCTCTAAACCCAAAGATACAATCAAACTCAAAGAGTTTGCCATAAGGTTCAAGGTGTTTTGTAATCTGTCCCGAGGTCCCTCCTGGCTCTTCTAATTACCCGCCCAGGCATGATTCTGGTGTTGAATGAACCTGCCTACCCTGCCAAGATGCTGTGAATTGGCCAGTGCTCTCATTTGCATGGCCACCTTGCCTCTCTACTGTCACCTGGCAATTTTTCTTCTGCTCAACTCAGACCTGACTGGAATTGTGCTCAGGGGCTGAGGCTGAAGCTCTGGGAATAGAATGCTTGCACCAGGCCAGGTTCAGTTTCTGGCATGGCATAATCTGGGTGGTGGTGCATGTGTGTATTCCCAGTACTTGAGAGGTGGAGGCAAGAGCATCAATAATTCAAGGTCATCCTCAGCTGTATAAAGAGTTGAGGCTGGCTTGACTATGTGAGACCCTTACTTAAAAAAAAAAAAAAAAAAAAAAAAAAAAGGAAGGAAGAAAGGGAGGGAGAGGGGATAAAGAATCACATCTACTTCCCTCCAATTGTTCAAATTTCTATTAAAATTCTTGACAAAAGAGCTAGAGAGATGACTTGGCAGTTAAGAATACTGACTTCCAGAGGACCCAGGTTTGGTTCCCAGCATCCACATGGTAGCTTACAGCCACCTAGAACTCCAGTTCCAGGGGATTAGACACCAATGCTCTTATCCGGCCTCTGTGGGCAATGCATGCATGTGGTACACAGACACACATACAGGCGAAACAGTCATATGCTTGAAAATAAAGACTTTTAAAAATAAAATAAAGCCCTTCATGGTGTAGCCGGATTCTGAAGGAGGAAATAAAGTCAGAATAAAAACGAAGAGGGGAGCTGGACATTGGTGGTGCACACCTTTAATCCCAGCACTCGGGAGGCAGAGGCAAGTTATCTCTGTTTGTTCGAGGCCAGCCTGGTCTACAAAGCGAGTGGCAGGATAGGCTCCAAAGCTAAGCAGAGAAACCCTGTCTCGAGAGAAAAAAAAAAAAAAAAAAAAAAAAAAAAAAAAAAAAAAAGGAGAGGGAGAGGAAACAATGGCAGTGACCACCTGGAGGAAATGGTTAAACAGCTGCCTGCAATTACCCTCTTTTGCAGAAAGGCACACACGCCAACTTCCATGCTCTTTAACTGCTTAGGTAAACACTCCTGGATGACAAAAAATAAATGGAATTTCTGTTTTTTATCCTTTTCATCTGGACCCCTAAGGCCCACCAATGATGGACTGGTTAGAAAGTGCCGAAATGCCTGCCAATATTCTAAAACTCCCTGTGCTGTTGCTCGGATTTTCGTCTTCTCTGCGGAGCCCTCTTGTCCTCGGTGTAGTTTCTTGGTGTCAGTTTGAGCTGTTCCCTGTCACAATGCTGTGGTCACAGAGATGAAGGAGGCAGGAGACTGAAATGTGTGTCCCACAGTTGATACTCCATTGCACTTCTCGTTTCTTTCTGCTTTCTCTGCTCTGACTAACTTTCCCCCAGGGAACACCTGCTGTGTTTGGATCCTGAACTTTTGCCTTAAGGCACAGGGTTGGAGCTGCAGGGAAATCTCACTGCTTAAGAGCACTGGCTGCTCTTTCAGAGGACTGGGGTTTGATTCCCACCACCCACATGGTGGCTACTGTCTGTAACTTCAGTTCCAGGGGATCTGATGCCTTCTGCCTACCCTGGCACTAGGCACACAACCCAGACAAAAAACGATGTCAAAGCTCTGAAGTCAGGCATGGTGGTGCATACCCATGGTCCCAGCACTCAGGAGGCTGAGACAGAACTTGAGTTTGAGGCTATTGAGAGACTGTGAGGGTTGATCTGTATGCTCAACAGGAGCTTCTGGGCATGCCTGTGGTGGATTATCTTAAAGTGTTATTTGAAGGGGAGATCTGCCCACTCTGGGTGGTACTAATGTCTGGTTTGTTGTCCTGGGTTAACAAAAAGGAGAGTGAACTGAACACAGGCTCTCTGGGCATGGCTGTAATAGCTCCTGTTGCCCCAACTTCCCCACAGTGACGGACTGTACCCCTGAACCATGAGCCCAGTTGACCCTTTCTTCCCTCAGTTCCTTTTGTCAGGATATTGTTATTACAACAACAGGAAAAGCAACTAACAAATCTTGTTTCAAAAATTCAAACAAAACTTCTCTCTGAGACTTTTCTGCCAAAGGAGTGGCCTCCTTCCCATGAGGATGCTAGACTAGCAAGTGTATGGGTCTCTAAGGAACACCGTGTTGTCTAATTGAGATGGCTCACTTAAGGGGAAAGGGGTATAATCTGGTGATGTCATCTGAGATTGGACCCAGGAATTTTCCAGGACTTGAACAGTTGATGGGGGATGTCCTTCTGTATGCTGTGAATATATGTTTCTCTTATTGGTTGATGAATAAAGCTGTTTTGGTCAGTGGGCAGGCAGGATTTAGCCAGGCAGGAAATCCAAACAGGGAGAGAGAAAGGTAGTAGGCAGAGTCAGGGAGACACCATGTAGCTGCTGAGGAAGCAAGAAGACCCAGGCATCACTGGTAAGTCAAGACCACATGGAGATATACAGATGAATAGAAATGGTTTAATAATTAAGACAGAGCTAGTCAATAAGAAGCTTGAGCCATCAGCCAAATAGTTTATAATTAATATAAGCCTCTGTGTGTTTATTTGGGACTAAATGGCTGCAGGACCAGGTGGGACAGAAACTTCCATCTACAAGCAGTAAATTAGGTTTTCAACTAATCTGGTCCATTTACGACCATTGCAGCTGAATCTCCAAGTGTGGAGTTTTAATTAAAAAAAAATCCATATGCATGTTACCTTGCATAAGGTAACTTACTAGTAATGAGGAATAAAACCCACTCTCAAAGTTTGGGATACAGAACACAACTGAGATGGGTCTTAGGTGTGGGATTTAGGGGTCCCAACAGCCTTCTCTTTGTTTTTCAAGAGCAACTTTATTCTTCCTCTCTCTCTTCTTCCCTTCCATCTTCCCGTCTCCCCTATTTCTCACACTCCTCCCCTCTTCCTCCTCCCTGCTTTATCCTTCCCCTATCTTCCCTCCCCTCCTCTCATCTATAAATGTGGAAAGTTACTTGAAATTAAGTAAACCCATTTTTAAAATTAAATGCTAAAATGCATTCCTTAGCCTCATGGAATACGTCATTAATACTAACACCGGCCTGTGTTGCTAGAGCTACTCACAATTTAGAAGGGCTGAATTAGGCTAGGCATATTGGCACTCAAGAGGTAGAGGCAAATGGATCTCTATGAGTTCAAGTCCAGCCCAGTCTCTAGTGAGTTCTAGGACAGCCATGACTACACAGTAAGACCATGTTCAAAGGTAGGTATGTGTGAGGGTGGGGTGAACACCTGGATTAAAGCCAAGCATTATAACAGGAGCCTATAATCCCAGCTCTTGGGAGGCTGAGGTAGGAGGAGTTCAAATTTAAGGTCAACTTGGGCTACACATGAGACCTTGCCTCAAAACAAAACAAGACAAGTTGTTTGTTATTGAAAAACCAAATTAGCAAACCCAGTAAATCCATTTTTGATCCCCTCAAGTGTCTGCAGTAAACCATCAAGTTCATTCTTTTGTGTTTGTGTGTGGTGTGGGGAGAGGGTGCTTGAGTGTGTGTGTATGAAAGCCAGATGTGAGCCTCTGAAATCATTTCTCAGGAACTATCAGCCCTTTCTTTCTTTCTTTCTTTCTTTCTTTCTTTCTTTCTTTCTTTCTTTCTTTCTTCCTTCCTTCCTTCCTTCCTTTCTTTCTTCCTTCCTCCCTTCCTTCCTTCCTTTCTTTCTTTCTTTCTTTCTTTCTCCCTTTCTTTCTTTCTTTCTCCCTTTCTTTCTTTCTCCCTTTCTTTCTTTCTTTCTTCCTCCCTTTCTTTCTTTCTTCCTTCCTTCCTTTCTTTCTTTCTTTCTCCCTTTCTTTCTTTCTTTCTTTCTTTCTTTCTTTCTTTCTTTCTTTCTCCCTTTCTTTCTTTCTTTCTTTCTCTCTCTCTCTTTCTTTCTTTCTTTCTTTCTTACCAGCTAAGTAGGTATAATTGTTTGGTCATAGGGCACCAGAGATCCTCCAGCCTCTACCTCCACAGTGCTGGAATCCCATGCAAGGACTACCATGCCTGGTCTTTTTACATGGGTTCTGGGTACTTAGTGGTGCTGGGAGGAAGTGAACCAGAGCCTTAGGAGCCTCAAGCTTTGGACAAGTCAACTGGTTCTTACTTTTTTCCCCATTAAAAAATATACATTAGTTTATATATGCCCATGCATGTATACATGTGCCTGCCACAGCATGAGCATGGAAGTCAGGTGATAACTTTTGGGCGTTGGTTCTCTCCTTCCAACTCTACATGGCTTCCAAGGATCAAACAGGCAATCAGACTTATGTAGCAAGTACTGTTACCAGCTGAGCTGTCTTGCCATCCCACCATCTGGTTCTCAGATGAACAGAGAGCAGTCCAAGCAGAGATGGTACTGTAGAATCCATCTGGGCTTCCAAAGACCTTCCTGAAAGGAGAGAACTCCTCTATGTGGTGATTCAGTGACAACGACACTTCAGGAGCCATTTTGGGGAAGGGAAGCTGTAGAAGAGACAGGACTGACAGGTACAGACTGGTTCTGAAACATCTGCCTTAGACCACAGGGCGCCACAGCAAGGTGGGTGAAGCAGAGAAAAGGGTGTGCAGAAAATACTGTGGAAATGAAATCATTTAGATACTCTTGCTTGCAGGATCAGGTAGGGTCCATGAGGCAGTATGTCCAAGAGGCTTGATGACCATTTGCTACAGTTTAAGTGTTAATCACACCCCTACATACACATTCTCTCTCCCTCCCTCCCTCCCTCCCTCTCTCTCTCTCTCCCTCCCTCCCTCTCTCTCTCTCTCTCCCTCTCTCTCTGTCTGTCTCTCCCTCCCTCCCTCTCTCTCTCTCTCTCTCTCTCTCTCTCTCTCTCACACACACACACACACACTCACGTGCACTCCTCTCACACTCATACTCAGTCATATCCTCACACTCACATACACTCCCACACACACTCCCACATACTCTCACAGTCACACACACACACACACACACACACACACACACACACACACACACACAGGTCTCAGTCCTTAGTAGAACCTTTGAGAGGTGAGGCCTAGTGGAAGGAAGTTAGGTCATTGGGTCCATGCTTTGGAAAAGACTGTAGGACCCTGTCCCATCCTTTCTTTTTTCTTTTTTTTTTTAAAGATTTTATTTATTTATTATGTATACAACATTCTGCTTCCATGTATATCTGCATACCAGAAGAGGGCACCAGATCTCTTCTGGTATGGTTGTGAGCCACCATGTGGTGCTGGGAATTGAACTCAGGATCTCTGGAAGAGCAGCCAGTGCTCTTAACCTCTTAGCCATCTCTTCAGCCCCCCTTCCTTTCTTTTTGCTCCTCAGCCACCATGAGGTGAGCAGTTTGCTCCATCCTGCATGACACACTGCAATGTGCTTGCTCACCCCAAGTTCCAAATCAGTGACCCTCAAACTTCCATGAGCCAAGCTAACCTTCATCTCCAGGTTAATTATCTCAGGTATTTTGTTACAGAAATAGAAAGCTGACTTACTTTCCTCTACTCTGTGCTCTTCAAGGACAGTTATCGCCAAGTCCAGCTTTTTTCAAGGATTGCTCATCTGAGAAGTGTTTGCTGAGCTGCCATCAAGGGTATGACACCCACAAGCCATCCACATGACACCAAAGAGCCCAGAAGAAGCTGGATTCCAAGACACCAATCAAACTCTCCTTTTATTGGTTGGAGCTTATACTCTCATGGCCACATGGCACATTCTTGCTATGTAACTGCTCCAATGCCTCTCTCTCCACCCCAAGAATCTCTGTTTTACCTTGTCCCCAAGGCTACAAAACAAACTATTAAAATGCTTTCTGTCTCAACAGTGTCACCA
Organism: Cricetulus griseus; assembly: GCF_003668045.3. Lineage (NCBI taxonomy): Eukaryota > Metazoa > Chordata > Mammalia > Rodentia > Cricetidae > Cricetulus > Cricetulus griseus. Next base: position 152,546,698 of record NW_023276806.1, on the reverse strand, counting down.
GGGCACATCTCCTACCTCAGCCATTCCTCTTGGGCCAATTTCAGGCCTGTAGGGCCCACCCCAAAACTCTTCCAATTTCTCTAGGCAATAGCACCCAGCTGCCAAACAACCTCTATTGGCTTCACTTCCTTTAGATAAAATCTGTCTTCATTGGCACGCATTCAAAGCTGTTCAAGATCTGTCCCCTCTCCCTTTTAACTCAAAATTTTTCAAAAACATAGTCCTTTTTCTCTAGTATTGTCATGCTTCTAACACTTTCTGTTCTTTGTCTGATCACATGACTGTTACTGTTTCTATCCCTCTGTCCTTGTCGTCACCAGATTAAAGACTTGCTGGGGTCCCCCCCAGTTCTTCTCAACTACTTTCTGTGTCCTGGCTGAGAGACAGTGAGTGACTTGTTGAGTCTGTCACAGGGCTAACTGTGTGCATCCTTCCCTAAGCTGGGGCACTCCCAGGCACTGGGGAAGATGTTTAGCCCCAGCCCAAAGGCACATTCCTTAAAGCCTATTATAGACACCACACCTACACTCTGTAACTGTAGACACACCTTGGGGGTCTCTCTCTCTCTCTCTCTCTCTCTCTCTCTCTCTCTCTCTCTCATGCAAAGATGCTGTGGCGTTTAGTAACCGCTCCTAACAGCTGGGTGGCCTTTAGTGCTTTTCTCTGTTCCCCCTGTTGGCCCATCCTGGCACAAGTCTGGGCAGTCCCTTGTGGAAAGTGGTCTGTTGCCACTTTGGGGGGGGGGCAACTCCAGCCGCCGGTTCTGCTGGACGGAACACTGTCTTTTATTTATGGTTACCAGTGATTTCTCATGGAACTACTTGATAAATTAACAGCCTGACTAAATTGCCTTCTGGCAAAATTTACTCAAATGAATGACATATAGGTCAAAGGTGCCATGGAGACCAGCTGTTCGTGGTATGTCCTCTAGGGGTCCCAGCTGCAATTTTAGTTGGAACTTCCCTGGGATAATCTCCATAATAATTTCCCCTACCTCTTTTATTCACTTAAGTCATTTCTGATAGATTTGTGTTATTTGTAAGTAAACATGTTTTCCATCAAGTATGACTTCATATGAACGGGATCACTGTGCTCATCTGTGGATTTCCAGCTGTCAGTTTTACTCGAGGAAAAGGGATGAGAATGATAACTAGCTCCTTTGATTGTCATAGGCATACACAAAGTGATGCATCTTCAGGCGTGTGTCAGTCAGCCATGGTGTCCGTCCGAACTATTGGGGAATCTGTAAGGCCAATCAGGTAAGTGTAAGAAATGGAAGAACCTGGCTCCTGAAAACTAGGGTGAAACTGCCCATTGTTTTCTATTGGGAAATTACCACAACCATAGCAATTTACAGTGCCTGTTAATGCCTCCCAGGCCTGAAACCCTGACTCTGGGCTGAGTTCCCACCTGGAGCCTCTGGAAAATGTGCTCCCAGGCTCCTTCTTGTAGCTAGCAGGATCCAGTCCACTCAGTCCTAGGATGGAGACCCCATTTCCTCTCTGACTCTGCTGTTCTCAGTTCCTGATGTCACTCCTTCCTACCTGGCCCCCGTGGGTAGTCCACAACATGGATGTTTGCTGCCATCCAGGGGATGACAGAGTATTGCCACCCCCACCCCCCACTGAGACCGTCTTTTCTTGGCACATGTAGAAATTGTGGGCGTTTGGCCTACATGGTACTAAACAAAATATGTAATATGGTGCACCAATCACTAAATCAGTAAGTTCTAAAATACAGAGTTGGCTCCTATGAATGTAGGTGGGAGACACAAATCTTGAACTTACCTCCTCGAGGGCAGGGCTGAGGATCTAATGGGGTATCTGAGATGTGGAGGAATGGGATTGGAGGTTAAGGATTCTCTAGCCTAGGCAAACATGACCAATCTTCAAGACTTTATAGCACATTCATTCCAAACATGGAGGTGTTGGTTGAATGTAGGGATGCTTGCTGTAGATGCGCTCTCTGATCATGACCCACACCCCTGCAGTGGTGCGGCAGTGGAGCTAGTGGGAGACTAACAACATGCCGCTGTGTGACCCTGTCTGTTGTAATTTTTAAAAAGTGGCTTGAGAGAAAAAGACACCATTCGACAGACCTCACATGGAGGGGTTATTTATTAAGGGAAAGAGGATAGGAACAAAGGGGAGGGGAGAGGGAGCCGGCCTCTGGGGACAGGAACACAGAAGAGAGCAGAGGGGCAGGGTGGGGGGAGACAGAGAGACAGGCAGAGAAGCAGAGGAACAGAGAGAGAGAAAGAAAGATGGGAGGTGGGCAGGGTCCTTTTAAAAGGGAACGTAGTGAATTTGCACAGCAGGTGCTCTTAGTGGCTGCAGCTGAGGGCAGATCCTGTCAGAACCCCAAGGGCAGGCCGGTACAGATGCCTGAATACTAACACCATCCATTCATGGTTTTTATAGCTTTCTAAGCAAGCAACTAAGAGATGCACATGGGCTCAGAATCAGGCTGGTGCAAAGCACAAAAGGCTGGAATGTGCTAGTGAGACCAGGTCAGCCATGCAATTATCACAGTTTGGATGCTGTCCTCTGGTAAGAAAACCTGATGGAGACTGAGGTAAGGGTATGTGAGGAAAGACAGTGGTCTTTCAAGAGGGGAACAGAGATGCTGGGAAACCCACATATTTCACTAAAAGTACAGTTCATGGCATAGAATTGCTATTCTATAGTGTGTGTGTGTGTGTGTGTGTGTGTGTGTGTTTAGAAGAGTCACTGTATTTGTGCAAACATTAGAGTAAATAGTTGTTTTCTAGAAGTACCTTGATCTTGAAGAAACAGTGTGGAAAACTGATTGTTTTCCATGATTTGTAGGATTGTTCTTCTGAGGGGGGTGTTTACAGCCTTTGGGTGTCTTTGGTCACAGATGTTTATGGCACACCTGAAGCTCTTGGATTATTGGGTTCTGCAAAACACAATAATGACTAAAGTAGCAGGGGTGTGATGCTTTTCTTTAGAGAAACATATATATTAGATATGGGACTTTGGTATGAGGAAATCATTTACACAGAAAACAACTTTATGTAATAATCAATAAATTGCCTTTGTATGGTTGTTCAAGGTTCAGTTCACCAGAGACTGACCCTTCCTGCTGCCACACAGGCCTGAAAGATTCATCTTGGAGTGACTTCTTCCTTTGAGTAACTCATGCAAAACATAACACTCCGACGGTGTGAACATGCATGTAGAATGTAGAGGCCAGCAAAATCCATACATCCCACTGAAATTGCAGCATCACTGTTCTGCAGTTTGTGTGCATATGTGTTGAGACCAAAGGCCATCCTCAGGTGTTTTCTCGGAATAGCTGTTGGCCTTATTTCTTTCAGATAGACTCTCAGTGGGACCTGAGGCTCACCAGCAAATGCAGGGATCTGCCTGTTTCCCTAGCCCCAGCTCTGGGATGACATGCACACACCACTGTGTGTTGCATGTGTGTTACATGGGTTCTAGAAACTAAATTCAGTCCTCAAGCAGCAAGCACTCTGTGGGCTCTGTGACTCAAAAAACAGAGAGAGAGAAAGAGAGAAAGACAGAGAGAGAATTAATAACCAGTCCCTTCCACACCCACCCCTCCCAAACTCCCATACTCAAGCCTCTAGGAATTCCACATCCTTTGTAACAATGGGATAGGGAGAGGGTTTTCTTGCCATTAGCCCCAGGCCACACTATCCTGCTCCCCCACACACCCCACCCCACCCCTTTTTTGGTTTTGGTCTTTTGATACAGGGTTTCTCTGTATAACAGCCTTGGCTGTCCTGGAACTCCCTCTGAGGACTATGCGGGCCTTGAACTCACAGAGATCTGCCTGCCTCTGCCTCCCAAGTGCTGGGATTAAAGGCATGTGCCACCACTGCCCAGCCTTCCCTGCCCTTCTAATGTAAGTCTGCAGTAGCAAAGGGTGTGTCTGCTGAGCTCACACACTTCCTGTTTGCTGACACCCACACACTCGTGTATATTATTTTCTCTTCAAGGTACCAACATGCACCAACACCAGCCTCACAACAAGGCCTTTGCTCTTGCTTTCTTTCTGTTGCTTTGTCTAGTTTGTCAGTTTTCTAGTTTCTAGACAGGGTTTCTCTGTTTAACCTTGGTTGTCCTGGAACTTGCTCTATAAACGGGACTGGCTTCAAACTCACAGATATCTGCCTCTGCCTCCCGAGTGCTGGGATTAAAGGCGTGCATCACCACCGCCCAGCTCAACATTATTATTATGCTGTTTTTTCTTCCTTTTTCCAGTAGTTCACGACCCAGAGGTCAAAATGCCAAAGGAAATGAAGATGTTATTGCAGCCTCTGGCTCCAGCCCCCTAAACCCTGACAGGAAACAGCTCAGGGCAAGTCCTCCCAGACAGTAACTGTACTTACTAGTGCACTCTTGACAACTGGGCCACCTGTCTCGCCAGCCCCTCTTCCTTTCTTTTTAAGGATGATGGTGGAATATTATGCCCACAGTGTATATATTGCTCTAGATTTATTTATTTATTTATTTATTTATTTATTTATTTATTTATTTAGATATGGTCAAACTTCCTTTGTGGCCAGGGGTGGCCTTAAATACCTGGTCTCTTGCCTTTGTCTCCCAGGTGCCGAGATTACAGGTATGCTCCTCCAAGCCCAGCTTTCACAGGTATGCTCCTCCAGGCCCAGCTTTCACAGGCGTGATCCTCTAGGTCCAGCTTTCAGAGGTGTGTTCCTCCAGGCCCAGCTTTCACAGGTATGCTCCTCCAGGCCCAGCTTTCACAGGTATGCTCCTCCAGGCCCGGCTTTCTGGTTTATTTTATTTCAGTTGGAGGTTATTTCCGACTTGGGGCTTTCTCATTCTCCTCATGGAGGCTTCCTTGTCCACTCCATTGATCTAATTAATCAGTCCTATCTTGATGGATGTCTAGGTTGGTTACAGTATTTTTCCTTCCTTTATTTTTGAGATGGGGGTCTCTGTTGTGCCCGAGTCACAAGGATCCCCAAAGAGACCAGGGAGACAGACCACCAATAAAATGCATAAGGTTTATTAAATTGTTTATCCTTCACCGCAGGAGGGACCTTGTCTAGCAAGCTGTCACAGCAACCTCCAGAGGGGGTGAAGTTCCCTGTCTATTGCTAGGTTTTAAAGACAAAAGTCACAGGATTACATCAGTAGGTATGGGTTGGTTTCTGATTGGTTGACATTTGGGGAACAATCAAGAAATTTCTCAAAGTTATATTTTGGCATGAAATACCTGTGTACCAGGTATTCTCATTGGTCAGTGCTGAGAGGGAACATTCTGGTTTCTATGGCTTTGTCTTGTTACTTGTAGGTGGCCTGTTGCTCATAGATATCAATAGTTTTCAGAACTGTACCCTGGAGACTATAGGGGAGGTTTTGGTCTACACAAGTAGTTAAACAATGGCCCACAGCTCAGGACACAGCTCCCAAACATTCTTCGATTCCTGTGTCAAAGGCTGCTCAGAAGTTCTGTTCACAGCAAATATGCTGAGGAAGGAACTAACCATGGTGGTGCCAGATACAGGCTAGACAATGGAAATGGAACCACGGAAGTTTAGAGGGCCAGGGGATGTGGCAGCATCAGAACAGTGCTGTGTCCTGAGCTGTGGGCCATTGTTTCTGAACTAGGAAAGAAGTGCTTACAGGAGGAGCCACCACTTAGTTGTGAGGAGGCAAGAATGGCTCATCAAGTGTGACGTTTAACTACTTGTGTATATGGGGGTGGGAGCATGCACATGCCACAGCACACATTGAGGAGGTCAGGTTTTCTCCCTCTACCATGTGGGTTCCAGGGATGGAACTTGGCTCTTCAAGTTAGGCAGCAAGTGCCTTTACCCACTGAGCCATGTAACTAGCTGAGATGGCAAAGTCCTTTTCGTCAAGTTTTAGTTTTATTTTTGTCTATGTGTGTCTGCATGCCACGTGTGTTTGGATACCTTTGAAGGCCAGAAGTGGGTGTTGGATCCCCTGGAGCTGTAGTAATAGTTATAGGTGGTTATAAACCTGCCATGGGTGCTGAGAACTGAACCCAGGTCCCCTGAGAAAGCAGCAAGACCTCTTAACTGCTGAGCCTCCTCTCCAGCCTCAAGATGATGAGATCTTGATGAGCAGAAAAACTTAAAACTGAGTGACCGTGTATCACTGCCCTAAGGAATCTGAAGTGTAGAAAGATCTTCACGTACACAGTTGCTTGTGAAACACAGTGTCTATAAAATGGAAGTATGTAAATGCAGATAGCACATGTAAAAGAGTTCCCTTCTCACCAAGGGAGGTCTGCCCTAATCGTCTACTTAAATGGTACCCCACAGCCTGGCATGGCGGCATGGGCCCATAATTCAGCAGGCGGAAGGAGGAAGGAGGTCACAGTGTTCTTGGCTGCATTGTGAGTTTGAGGTCAGCCCGGGCTAAGTGAGACCAATTAATTAATTATACTACTCTCAAGTCTCCCTCATGATTCTCAGACCTACGCAATGATTTTAATTTATTGCACTTTATTGCCTTGCAGGTGTGACCAGTCCACAGGTCACATGCTCCCCAGGATAACCCAGAAAGGGACACAACACAAAACCATTAACTTGCTATATGCCTTTAATCACAGCAGGTGGGATCTCTGGGAGTTTGAGGCCAGCCTGGTCTACATAGTGAGCTCCAGGAAAGACAGAGAGAGTCCCTGTCTCAAACAAAACAAAAAATCATTTACTTACTTAAAACAGTGTGAGGTGGTTTCATGTGGCAAGTTGCAACTTGTTCAACTCAATTGCCTGGTTCTCAGGGGGCGAACTCTGTAGGTGGTAAGTGCTATGACACAATGGCAGCAGGCTGAAGATGCCTGTATGTAACGGACCTTTGTATTCTTGTGTTTTCCGTGCTGCTGTTTCCCTGTGATGAAGTGTCCCAAGCATGGGGATTTTCCCTGTCACCTGCTGTGTCTCCAGCACTGAGTATGCTCCACATTCTTGAATGGTTTTCTTAGGGATTAAATGTCCATTTCCAAGCAAAAATTGGGGGAAATGAAGGCAAAAGTGGTTGATTTTTCCTTTGAAGTTGGTTTTTGAGAAGGTATTACATGCACATAATTCAAAATCCAGATGTTACACAGGATGGACTGGGAAAGAGCAATCTCCACCCTGATGTATTGGAGAGGCTTTCCCCATGTGGGAGTGGCTTGTCCTATCCAGTGGCTCTCTTAGCATTTTGAATCTCCAAAGTAGAGTGGGGCACTAGGATTCACTTCCTAGATAGGGCCTTGCACACCTAGTACACTCACTAATCAGCTAAATGCAGCCTCCCCTTCTAAAGTCTGCAAATGTAAGGACTCCCCCTTATCTCTCTGGTTGCTACTCATCGCCACTATATCCTAGCTTTCCCTAGCCTGAGTGTTAGGGTTAGAGTTAAGGTTAGGGTTCGGGTTTAGTAAAAGAGCTGGCATTATTAAAAGACCTGAAGTTCGACTCAGCGCATTCTCTAACATACCAAGAAAGGATCTATATAACTACACTATTTCTCCTAATGTTCCATTGTCCTCTCCACTGGAGACATCTGACACTGTCGCTATCAGCTCTTTTATAAATTCTCCGAGAAATGTCGAAGGTGGATTCCCTATCCTTTTATATATACCACCCTGTTATGTGATCTCTGGAGTAACATGCCTGCCCCCATGCCCCACCCCCTGCCCCCAGCCACACACAGACACACACATACACATACACATACACAGACACACACAGACACACACACACACACACACACACAGGGTTTCAGGTAGCCCAGCCTCAAACTTGCTGTGCTACCGAGGCTAGTATCAAACTCTCAATCCTGCAGCCTCCACTCCCCAAGTGCTGGTGTTACAGGCATGTACTACTACATTTCATTTCAGGTTTTATGCTGGAAATGACCACTTGCAATTCCTTGTGAGATATCTCAGTAGTTTTGTTTCTTTACTACCCTGAGAGTCATGACTTGACATGAGAATGGACACTTACATTTATTTCTTTATTTTTGTCGTGTTGCTGGTGGTGGTGGTGGTGGTGTGTGTGTGTGTGTGTGTGTGTGTGTGTGTGTGTGTGTGTACTTAAGCCTTGATGAATGTATAGATAGATCAGAGAACAATTTGTAAGAGTTGGTTCACTCCGTCCACCATGTGGTCTTGGGGATTGAACTCAGGCCCTCAGGTTTGGCTACAAGTGCCTTTACCCACTAAGCCATCTCACCAGCCCTTATTTTTTTGTTGGTTCATTTTTTTTTTTATACAGGATTTTGTTATATAGGCTGTTTGGAACTCACAACAATTCTCCTGCCTCACTGTCCTTTTTGCTGGAATTATGAGATATATGTCATCACATCTGGTGAGAATTATTACTTCTCATAAACATTTGACAAAATAATTACACCACACTTGTGTGGTGTCTCCTACTTGCAATCCCAGTGTTGGGAAGACAGAGGCAGGAGGCTCCCCCAGGCTTGCTGGCTAGTCTGTCTCAACTGCTTAGCAAACTCCAGGGCAATGACAGGCCCTGTCTCAAAACTAAAACAGAATAACACCAGACATTATCCTCTGGTCTCCACATACAAGCTTACTCACGTTTACAAACATGTATACACACATGTACATGTGCACACACATAGGTATTGTATCTACATAACGCAGTTACTGTCTCATGTGCTGACAGATACACTGCGGGAATTTTCCATGGAAACTGGGTTTTTGAGATGTAGTGGGCCTTTCTTTTTTATATTAAAAAGTTTCAAAGTCAGAAAGCAGCTCTGATTTATAGTTGCGGGTGTTCCCTGGGTGTCTCCAAGGCATGCTGGCTCCAAGTGGGCAGATACCTACAGCATGATCTGAGGCTACAGTCTAGACCTGCTTTGGCCAGGAGCCCAGTGTCAGCAAAGCTGCCCTCTAGCTTCACCTGCTGTGCCTGGAGGTGTGGCTCGCTCCTTAGGTTACCCCAAGCTAACATGGGTGGATGGCTCTGCAGTCTCTTATGTACACAGGCTAGATAATGCACCATTTTAGGGCTGGAAGGTGGAGCTCTGGGATTAAGCATGTATGAGGTCCTTCATGAGATCCCCAACAGCAAAAGCAAGCAAGCAAACAACAAAAAGCTATTTAACCTTTTAAAGTATACAGTACAGGGGCATTAAGTACACTCACATGGCTACACAGTCACTACACAGTGCCTGCTTTGCCAAACTAAGACTAGGTACTCCCTCATCCCTCCCTTCCCTCGGCCCATGGCTCCCCTGGGTTAACTCTTTGTTGCTGTGAATTTGGCCACTCTAGTTATCTCAGATAAGGGAGATTGTGCCAGGCTTTTTCTTTTGGGCCCACCAACTAGCTCCTAAATCATGACTGGGAGACAACATTAGTTTTTAATGCTTGTCTTTATCTTATACTCCTTTCTTGCTAGCTCTTATAATTTAATCTGTTTCTCTTCATTTTGCCTCAGGCTTTTACCTTCTTTTCTTTTTGTGTATCTTACTTTGACTGCTTCTCATATTTGGCAGATGGCTACCTGGCTTCTGGCCCTGGGTGTGTCCTCTTTTTCCTTTATTCTCTCTTCTTCTCCTTCCTTTCTAGATTCCTCCTATTTTTTCTCTCCGCCCAGTAGTCCTGCCTGTCCCTCTCCTCCTAGTTATTGGCCATTCAGCTCTTTATTAGACCAATCAAGTGCCTTGGGCAGGCAAGGAGAAACAAATGCAGCACATCTGTACATTGTTAAACAAATGCAGCCCAAACAAATGCAACACAGGACTGGAGATATGGCTCATCAATTAAGAACACTGACTGCTCTTCCAGAAGACCCAGGTTCAATTCCCATCATCCACATTGCAGCTCACAACTGTCCGTAACTCCTGGTCCATGGGATCTGACACCCTTACACAGACTTACATGTGGGCAAACACCAATGCACATAAAATACAAAAAGAAGAAGCAGCAGCAGAAGCAGAAGCAGAAGAAGCAGCAGCAGAAGAAGCAGAAGCAGAAGCAGAAGCAGCAGCAGCAGCAGCAGCAGCAAGCAGAAGCAGCAGAAGCAGAAGCAGCAGAAGCAGCAGCAGCAGAAGCAGAAGCAGAAGCAGAAGCAGAAGCAGAAGCAGAAGCAGAAGCAGAAGCAGAAGCAGAAGCAGAAGCAGCAGAAGCAGAAGCAGAAGCAGAAGCAGAAGCAGAAGCAGAAGCAGAAGCAGAAGCAGAAGCAGAAGCAGAAGCAGAAGCAGAAGCAGAAGCAGAAGCAGAAGCAGAGAGAAGCAACTGAGGATGACCTTTGGACTCCACTTACATAAAAATATGGGTCCATGAAGTGTGTGTGTGTGTGTGTGTGTGTGTGTGTGTGTGTGTGTGTGTGTGTGTACACATACAAGTTTCAAACTACATCAAGTTACTCTTAACAAGACAAAGCATTGTGGAATTTGTAAAATTGGGTGAAAATTTGCTTTTGAACCCAGGGAGTTATGAAGCAGCCATGTAGCCCACCTTTTTTTAGGAACAAAAAGTTTTGCCACATTTTAGATCCAGTGTCTTGGCTTCTTCACTTGTGAAATACAGTAATAATGCCTGTCTGTGACTACCAGTACTCAGAGTGTGTATCATCTTTCCCAGGAAGCTTTGATCACAGCCACCCTGGAAGGGACAGCCCCTTTGCATCCTGTGTTTGCTGTGTGCCATTTACATGCTGAGGTGTGATATGATTTGACTTTACCGCCACAACTTCTGTTGCAGGGGAGATATTGCTGTTCTCATTTTATACAAAATAAAGGGGCCCAGAGAAGCTCAGAAACTTGCTGATTGTTACACAGCCAGTGAGGATCAGAAGCAGGATTTGAATGAGGTCTATGGGATAACAGAGTCTCTCTCCCACCTTGCTGGCCAGCCTGCCTGGAATTCTAGTCCCAGGAAGGCATGGGTAGACCAACACCAACTGGAATCATTGGCACTGGGGGACCCTCGGGTGCCTTTCTCAGGATCAGAGAGTCTTCCTTTCCACCAACAGCAGTGACCATAAAGGCAACCAGGGCTTATTCTCTCATACTTTTGTTTGGCACACTTAGTTCACCGAAGATCACCCTGAAAATAGGTGATCCTGCCTTGGTGCCTTCAAAAAGCAATATGGAATTCACATACAACTTCAGTGACAATAATCCTAATATTATTCAAAGTAGATTCAGGGAAATAACTCCAAAATAATTTTCAATTCCAGTACAAAGCTCAAACAACCAGAGAGCTCAATGGATCATAATGTTTTGTTGATGAATAACTCATGACTGATGTTCTGTTGGAGACTGCTGATGTTGGCTCTCTTAGTCACAGAGCCAGGTGTGTAGAGGGGCACAGGTGAGTGAAATACAGGCCCGCCCTAAGCAAGGTCAGGTGATCTTATGTGCAGTCTTGAGGCCAACCCAGCTTCCAGGCTTTCTTAGCCAGTTTCTGCCCTGTGTGAGGGACTCCTGGAGCCTTTCTTTGGGAAGATACAACAGTGCTGCCCAAATGCCTCGAAAGAAGTTCGAGAACAGAATATTCTAGATGCATTTGCAGGAGTGTGGCTTCCCTGTGACTTCACCTGGTGAAAAACAGTGAGTGTGTGTGTTTGTGTGTGCATGTGTGCAAGTATATGCAAGTGTGTGTGTGTGTGTGTGTGTGTGTGTGTGTGTAGAATAAGGAGGGCCAAGATGGCCAGTGAGGTGGCTTAGTTGGTAAGGGTGCTTGTCACTAGGCCAGACAACCTGAGTTCCATCCTCAGAATCCCACAAGGTGAAAGTAGAGAACTGACTCCTGCAAACTGTGATCTCCATACATGTACCATGGCACAGGTGTGTACACATAATAAGTACGTGGAAATAATTCAGAAGAGTAAAGTCTTGCCACCAGGTTTTTGTTTTCGGGGTACTGGGAATTACACCTACACCAGGCCTTGCAAATGCTGTGTCACTGAGCTACTATCCTTAGCCCAATTATGATGGTGATGATGATTTGCAGGTTGACTCTGAGGGTCTCTCCTCTTCCAGAAACACTGGCATGGGAGGAAACTTGTTTAGCTTTACTTTCCTTTGGAGCCCTGGATCCTATCAAGGTGACATGTAGGCCAGTGGCAGCTATTGAATACATGTGCCTAATGCATGGAAGGATGGATATTGAAGGGTTATAGGGAAACAAGACCTAAGTGGGGAGGAGAGCCTGAGCTCTAAGGCCATAACCAGGTGGCAGGAGGGAGCTGGGGGCACCAAGACAATGTCAGTAGGGCTCAGGGGCAGAGACTGATGAGGAGACATTGGCCATAGGCAGCATGAAGGAAGGCAAGGCCTGTGATCATGGGTAATGGCATTAGGGCAAGCCATAGGAAGAGAACTGTGGAAAGCCACATAGAAGAGAGTGCCCCTTGGTCCTTTAGCATAAACAGAAATACCAGCATGGAGAGAAAGTTAACTAGGTAATGCTGGACCTCTACTTTAATTTTTTTAGTATTTATTTATTTATAGTGGGAGTGGGTGAGTGTTCACTATGGCACACGTGATGGTCAGGAGACAACTTGCAGGTGTCAGTTTCACCTTCTACAGATGGATTCTGGGGATCACACTCATGTCATCAGGTTTGGCAGCAAGCACCTTCACCCACTGAACTATCTTGCCATCTCTGGAACTCTGCTTTTGCTGGGACTTGATGGCTTTGTTTTCAAACTCCAGTGGTAGCATGGCACTCAGGGATAGATGCATGGTGTGTTCAACCTGGTTTGACAGAAGGTTTCATGTCAAAGTGGCCAATATGATGGTGTCAGTGATGGGGGAGTGATATTGATGATATCGGCAATAGTGCCCTGCCACAGGGAGGACCATAGTAACTTTTGACTAAGTGAATGAATGAATGATCCTCTTCTGGGTGCTGAGGATTAAGCAGTAAACACAGCAGATCATTGAGAAGAGGCATCTAGACCCTAGAGAGAGTAAGGAAGCAAACCATGTAGATGATAAAGGAGGAAGGAACAGCTAAGAGAGAATCTAGGGAGCCCGTGGTACCTTCAATGAAGAAAAGCATCTAGTGTGGCTGGAGGGGAGTGAGCAGGACAGAGAGATGAAGGGAGGTGTGGAAGATCCCCTGGCACCTAGGACCCCCTATGTTGATAGGGTCATGCTAGAGACTGGCAGCTGTCTTAGTCCTGTGTGTGCTGCTGTTAGAGAGCCTGAGTCTGGAAAATTTAAGAACAGGATGTATGTATGTATGTATGCACGCACACACACATACACAGAGAGACAGACAAGGAGAGAGAGAGAGAGAGAAAGAGAGAGAAGAGAGAGTTCTGAAGGCTGGGAAGTCCAAGGACGAAGCAGCACCTGGTGAGAGGCCTCTTACTGCATTGTCCCACAGCAGAGGTGGAGATGAGAGCACACACCACAGAGATAGGCTGGGGAGCACCCTTTATCAGGGCCCAGACTGTGATCACACACACACACTCACTCCTGCAATAGTGACGTTGTATCTGCAAGGACCTCATGACCGTATTGTTCTCACTGATTACAGTGGGGACTCTGGGACATAGCTACACTGTAGTAAAAGCCATAGACTTGTCTAAGGGGGCAGCCCCTCTAGTAGACCTGCTCCAGGTGAGGCAGCTAGAGGAAAGCTGGAAGTCATTGCTTTTTTTGTTTTGTTTTGTTTTTTTTTGGTCTTCTTGAGTCAGGAACTCAAGCTAGATTTGAATTTGGGGTCCAAATTTGATCATCTATATTGGTCTCCAGAATGCTGGGATTGTATTTGCTTCTATTTCCTAAATCTGTTTCTTTTAAACCTTAAAAATGGAAATCTACAATGTCAGGCCTTTAAAAGTATACAGTTCAGTGAAGGGCATCAGGCTTGGGAGTAAACACCTTTATCTGCTGAGTCATTTTGCAGGCAGGAATAATGTTTGGAGAAGCAAGCTGAGAGCTCATGTCTTAGACTGCAAGCAAGAGGAGAAAGGGTGGACTCAAAATGCCAAGTCTTTAAGCTTTCAGAACCCATCCCCAGTGACACACCTCCTCCAACACCCACACCTCCTACACCTCCCCAAATAGTGCCTCCAACTGGAAACCAAGAGTTCAAATACTGAAGACTATGGGGACTATCTCCTATTCAAACCACAGTACAGGTGATCCAATGCTCTCTTCTGACCTTCGTGGGCACCAGGCAAAACACCCATACACATAAAATAAAACAAACCTAAACATAAAAAAAATAAAATAAAATGTGACTTCTAAGCATGTTGTGCCCAGATTTCGGAACCCCAAAAGAACCGGCCAACAAGGAGACGACTCACCGAATGCAAGGACAAAGGTTTCTTTATTGACTCGAAGATACGAGCTGCAGCAAGGACCCCATTCGTTTGGGAACAAATGAAGTACCCACTTTCAACTAAGGGGTGTTTTTATAAGGGAAAATTGTAGGGCTAGAAGCCCCAAGATTACAAAACTTCCGTGGTTACACAGGACAGGACAAAGATTGTATGCTTCAGGCAAGGTGCAATTAAGCAGGATGCTGCAGAGGAAATGAGTTTGTTAATTGTCTCCTGGGCTGGGGACTTCTACAATGGATAACTATCTGATCCTCTTTGGACCAGGGGAATGTCAACACCCCTCTAGGGTGTGATATCTGGTCTAAGGGCTTGAATCTTGTGGACCTTTGTTAAACCTTGTCTGCTGAGCTGCCTTTTGGGAACCGAGTTTTCTTTTTGGGCTTTGGAGTCTGGGTTTTAGACTTTTATTAACTTTCCCCTTTCAAGCAGAGTGGAATCAAGGGCAAGTTGGGTGTGGGGTATGAGATGGGTAAGGGTGCCTGCAGGGACTTGGACCTGAGCAACTGGAAGATGAAAGCTGCTCTTTTTGTAGGAGGGGGAGACAGTGGAAAGTGTAGGTCTAAGGAGACGATGCTTTTAGTTTGAGGTGCTTTTTGGACACTCAGGTGGGAATGCAAGGTGACAGTTGGACACATGAGGCTTATACACAGACAAGGTCAGGGCAGGAGATAAAAACTTGGCAGTCATTACTGGAGAGCCGACATTTAAAGCTTGAAGGCCAAGTGACTTGGGGACCATGCCTCAGAGAGTTTCAGCATCAAGTGCCAAGGAGACTGGACTGTAACAGCAAAGGGGGCCAATCAGCAGTCTGGGCATGACAGGGGGAAGCTGATAGATCTGGTCCCCTGGGAACCCGTCATTCCAAGGAGGAGAAGATGCCAAGTCTGTAACTGAGAATTAATTATGTTGAGGTGGAACGGCAATGTCCTATCTTCTGATGTTCTCCAAACAAGTAATTTATAATCAAATTAAAAGTCCAAACAAATGTTCCAGGGAGGAAGGTTTCTCATGCCTAAGGGTTAGAGCAGTGGTTCTCAATCTTCCTAACACTGAGACACTTCAACATGTGGTGACCCCCAACCATAAAGTAATTTTGTTTCTATTTCATAACTGTAATTTTGCTACTGTTGTGTATTATACTATAAACATCCGATATACAGGTTATCTGATATGTGACCCTTGTGAAAAGGTTGTTAGACCCCCAAAGGAATCGAGACCCACAGGTTGAGAACCAATGGGTAGAGGATGGTTATTGTCATGGTTCAGAGTGGAAGCTCCAAAGTCAGGGAGGTGGATTTACGTAGAGTCCTGGGAGCCTGGCTGAGTGACCAGAGACCATCAGGAATAGTCATAGTGGTCTCAGCTCTACAGGGTCAGACAGAGACGACACAAGTAAAAGGCTTTGTAAGGTACCTGCCTCATTGTAAGTACCCAAGGAATGGTAAGGTTTACATATACCAACAAACAATAGGATGACACAGGTCACATGACTGTCTGCTACTTTTGTGCCCTCATTTTAAAAAGCAGAAAAACAATCATTCAAACATAAAAAGTCACGATACAACTGGAATTGTGATAATTGTAATCTTAGCATAAATTGCACTAAAAACCCCACGAAATCTCTGGCTGGCCATGGTGATGCATGTCTGTTATCCCAGCCTTTAGAAGGTGGAGAAAGCAAGAGATCTGGAATTGAAAACCAGCACCGGCTTCATGAGATCTTGTCTCAAAAAACTAAAACTGAACAGTAGTGTGAGAATGTAGCTCAATTCTTAGAGTGCTTGCCTGCCATGCACAAAGTCCTGGACTTGCTTCCCAGCATGCAGGAGGTTCAGAAGTTCAAGGCACTCTAGGCTACAAAGAGAATTCTAGTTCTGAGAGAGAGAAAAGAGATGGGGAGGGAGGGGATTGAGAGAAAGAAAGAAAGAAAGAAAGAAAGAAAGAAAGAAAGAGGGGGAGGGGAAGGGAGAGAGGGAGGAAGGAGGAAGGAAAGGGGAGAGAGAGAGAGAGAGAGAGAGAGAGAGAGAGAGAGAATCTAAGGCAACTAACAAAGCAGATGAACAAAGCAGATGTAGCCCGGATCCTGAAGGAGAGAACTCTGCCTTGAAAGGTCCCGGCTCCTACATCAGTTACTATTTTAACAGGCACCAAGCACCTGCATGAGGTTGTTATTAAGCTCTACTTTTCCTTTGTACAGGGTGGTTTTTTTTTTTTTTTTCAAACGCTTTGGTCCAGCTTTTTATTTGCTTTCTGTATTTAAGCAAACAAACCCCTAGTGTTTTCAAGAGCTCTGCAATCCTTTAATGGTCCAGGAAAAAGCAGGACACTGGCCTGAACACAAACCCACACCTGTCACACAGCTGGCAGCCAGATGAGCTCACGAAGTTCCTTAAAAAATTGAGTTAGACACTCTGTAGGCCCTGAACAGAGCAGGGGCAGAGGGTGGGGCCAGGGGGAGGTTGAGACTTAAGGCACTGCAGTTAAATGAAAGACAGTAAAACAAAGCATTGCCCAGGCCCAGAATGGCGACCCTGTGGGTCTCTGTGAAGGCCCGAGGTTAAAAACTCACCTCCATTCTTTACTAGTGGGAAAACAGATGGGGTCACCTGATGGGGTGCAACTTGGCACTGTGTAGGCATAGCCTTAAATTTCCAAACACAAACATGTTCACTGCAGTTTAGAGTCTTTTTAGAAAAGAAACAGTTTGGCAGGCAGGATGGCACATGCCTATAATCTGGTCATTCAGGAAGCTGAAGCAGGAGGATTGCGAGGTTGGGTCCAGCTGGCTACACAGTGAAACCCTGTCTCAAAACACCAAACCCCAAGAGGCTGGGGAGATGGCTGAGGGAAAAGTGCTACACAGATCTGAGGGCCTGAGTAGAGCATGGTATGGTAGCCTGCAAACCCAGTGCACCCATTAAGAGATGGGAGGCCGAAATGGGAGAAATCTCTGGAATTGCAGGCAGTTAGTCTGGCATACACAGGCAGCAGGGAACAAGAGACCCTACCCCCAAACCACATGGATGTTGAGGAAGATGCCTGCACCCACAGGAGAACATACACACACAAACACATTACATGATTAGACATTCACGAACTGCATTGGCAAAGGCGTGTGGTAGGTGGGTTCCAGCAAAGCAAGGGCAATTCTGCTACAGGTTTCAGGTGCTGTCTGTTGACATTCTTTGGTTGATGGAAGCTATGTGCACATGAACTTGCACACATGTGCACCCCTGACACACACACAGGGTAAAGAAGAAGAGACTAAGCATAGTAGTGCATGCCTCAGGAGGCAGAAACCCGAGGATCCTGAATTCGAGGTCCACCCAGCCTACACAGACTCTGTCTCAATAAACACACACCCACGCACGCACGCACGCACGCACACACACAACTTTTAAGAAATAGGGTGGTAGGGTGGCCAGTGTACCCACTACTCATTGCCAGATGATGTGTTGGTGACAGTGGAAGTCAGGTCGTTAGCTGAGTGGCTTACAAGGCTACTGAGAACCAAATCAACCAACCAACCAACCAAACAAACAAAAAAACCACAAAGCTCAGGCACCAAATATTTTAGCAAGTTCCAGGACACCTCAGGCTAGACACAAGACCCCCGAGTGCTGGGATTAAAGACGTGTGCCACCAACGTCCGGCTCCACAAGACCCTCCTTTAAAAAACAAAAAGGAAAAACAAAGCAAAACAAAAACAGGGCTGGAGACAAGGCTCAGTATGCAGTAAAGGCGTTTGGCATCAAGCCGGATGACCTGAGTTTGATCCGGGAAACCCAGGTGACAAGGAGAAAACAGACTCCTGACTAGTCTTCTGACCTCAACACGTGCATCATGACACGTGTGCGCTCCCCACAAAAAAATCAAAAAGTCAAAGAAAACGAACAAAAACAAGTGTATATGATCCACCGAAAAGCAAGCTGCCCTCCCTCCAGCACTCACCCCTCCCCTGCCACACCGAGCCAGCTCTCCCGCGGCCCGCCGGCCCGCCGGCCGCTCATCTCGCTCCTGGCCGGCAGGGGGCGTGCGTGCCCCACTCGCCGCCCTCCTTTGCGCTCGCCCTGACCCCACCCCGCGTGCCAGGGGCTGCGCGGAGCGAGGAGGAGGGGACTGTCGCGGAGGCGCCCAGGGCAGGAGCGGCGAGGGTGTGTCAGGTACGGCCCAGCCCGTTCTTGCAGCCGTCCACGCTGCGGTGAGAGACGCCCACACAGGAGCGGCCCTCCCGGAGCTTCCGACGGGTTCGGGGCGGGAGCGGACGGGGGCGCAGGCCACCAACAGGCCGCCCTGCCTCGGTGAGCCGCGCGGTCGCGAGGGTGTTGTTGGCCTGACCCCGCTGGCCGCCGCAACCTCTGGAGCTCCAGGCCTGGTGGAAGCACTTCCCGCAATGGTCTCGAGTAACCCGCGTTTTATAGCTGAAAAAACCGAGGCTCGCAGAGGTTAGGGAACGTACTCAGAGTTCCCCCAGCTAGAGTGGCAGCGTCGGCATCCTCGCAGAAGTCACTGGGCTTGCCGCTCTGTCTGGAATCATTGGTTACTCTGCCTCCCCCACGTCCTTTCTAGGTTCCAAAAGGGAAATTCAACACTGCTCTGCCATTTCCGCCGAGCTGGTGACTTAGAGCTCGCCAGGTGGGGTGCAGAGCTGGTTGGCAGGGTGTATGAGCAGAGGAGGCCATGCAGAGGACCAAGGAGAGTCCAGCATCAGAGTTTGAGGCCAGCCTGGTCTGCAGAGCGAGTTCCAGGACAGGCTCCAAAGCTACATAGAGAAACCCTGTCTCAAAAAACCCCAAAATAAAACAACAAAAAACCAACAAAACAAAACAACAACAAAAAAGATGAGGTAAACCCTTTTCTCCCCAGGTTGCTTTCGGTCATGGTGTTTCATCACAGCCATAGAAATCCTGACTAAGGCACTGTTTTACCCGTGTTGAGGCGTTCAGTTCAATAGTGAGTGATAAGTGAATTAAAACTGTAATGTGCATCTCTGGAACACTTAGGGCAAGTCTGCAATCCCTTAAATGAAAGTGCTTCCTATTTCTTTATCCCTCTGGCTCTGTATCCTATGTTTCTATGACCCTGACCGCCTGAGGTTCCTTATCCAAGCAGAATCACACAGATAGAGTCTTTTTGTGACTGGCTTATTTCGCTTAACAGAATGTCTTCAGGTTTCATCTATATTGTGTGTCTAGATTTCCTTGCCTTTTCAGTCTAAATAATAGTCCATTCTAGGTTCAAACTGAATTGTATTTATCCTTTCAATATAGTAGCATTTGGGGGGGCACTGTTGGGGATTTTATCCAGGGCCTCACATAAGTGCTCTACCACTCAGCTACAGCCTCAACCCCAGTAAATTCACAGTTTGATAATGTTTTACATGTAAATAATGCATCTCTATCATATCCGCTGCCACCCTCCCACTTCCCCAGGCACCCAGAGTAGGTCTCGAATCCTACTTCATGTGGTCTGTCTCTCTGGTTCCCACTTTTTTTTTTTTTTTATTCCAGTGAATCCATAGTACTGCCTGCTGGAATGTTGACTGACATTGTTAACTTGACCTTATACAGGTCACCATAGCTGCAGTGAGTTCTCAAGGGGAGTAGCCAAGTCGTGTTCAGAAGACAGCATTCTCCCCATCCTGCCTTTTAACATTCTTTCTTACCTCTGCTCAGTGATGTTCCCTTAGCCGTGTGTGCGAGTGTGTGTGTATGTGTGTGAATGTGTATGTGTGAGAGTGACTGTATGAGTGTAAATGTGTGTGAGTGAGTATGTGAGTGTGTGTCACCCAGGATCAGAGCTACCTCAGGTGATGGTTCTCAGGCACCTCCCATAGATTTAGATAGGGTCTCTCATTGGCCTAAGCTACTATACCAGGCTGTCTCTGTCTCTCCCTTGCTAGAATTACAGCTGTGTATTGCTGTGCCTTTTTATTTTAGTTTTTATTTACGTGTGTGTGCCTGCTTGTCTATATGTGCACCTTGTGCTTTCAGATGCCCAAGGAAATCAGAAGTAGTTGCCCCCTCCCCTGGCACTGGGGTTGCAGGTGGTTGTGAGCACACATATATGTGCTGGGAAATAAGCCCACTGCTCCTGAAAGAATACCAAGTGCTCTTTGCCTCAGAACCATTTCTCTAGCCCTGCTTCTCCTTTTTCTCACACTTACTTGTTTGTTTGTTTTGTTTTGTTTTGTTTGGAGACAGGGTTTCTCTGTGTAGCTTTGGAGCCTATCCTGCCGCTCCTGTAGACCAGGTTGGCCTCGAACTCACAGAGATCTGCCTGCCTCTGCCTCCCGAGTTGCTGGGATTACAGGCATGTGCTACCAACGCCCAGCTTTTGTCACACCTGCAAGCAAGAGCTTACCCAACTGAGCCATCTCCCTAGTGCTTGTCTTACTGTTGGAAACTTAACTTGGGGCTTGTTTTAAGTACTAGTCTTAAAAGCACCTCTTTATTATAGCCATTTTCTATAACACACACACACACACACACACACACACACACACACACACGTGCACACACACATGCTTGTGTTACACATGTTCCTTGTAAGACACTTAAAGACAACTCTAGACGCCCATCCCCTGGAATGACCCTGAGGAGCTGCACAGCCACTTTATTGAAATGCTGAAGCATACAGTCTCCCCTCACTTGTGCTAAGTCCTGAGAAGCCGGTTCCCTGGTGAGCATCCAGAGTCTGATGTGAAGTTTCTCAGAGTCTGATTCAAGTTGCTAACCATGCAGTGTCTCAGCTGACTGAATGACTCTGCACCCAAGCATCTGTTATTTCTCAGGCATCTCGGACTCATATAAACAAGGCATGACCTCTGCCCTTGAACATACAGTCGCCTGGAGAAAATGCAGTGTCATGCGTGGTATGCAGTCAGGAAGTCGGAGGGGCACCTGAAGCTTGGGGAGAAGGGCAGAGGGAGTAGATTTTGGGGCTTAGCATTTAGCATGTTTTTGCTGTAACACGTCCCGTCCCATTCCTTCTTAATTAGCTCGTAAAAATTTTTCCTTGCTGGAGTTTTGAAGATCAGGAATGTATCTCAATCATTCTTGTAACTCCCACAGTTCTTGGCTCACTGCCTTACAGGTGGGCAAAGGCATCCATCTGCTCCATATGCAAAAGGACATTTACAAGTGAGGAGCCTTCCAAAAACTGGTGTGGTTAACACTGACCAGCTTCTCAACAAGCAGGGTCCAGTGTTTCTCAAAGATTGCCCCAAGACCATTTGCAAAAGTTAATTACATGTGATCTGGGAATGTGTAAGTTACAAACTCATCTTCCTGAACCTTTTAACTGGGTCTCAGACACTGGGCCAGGAAGCAGAGTTTGGATGTGTTGGGTGGGGGATGAGACTGAGTAAGCCACTGGGGGCTGCTGAAGGGAGGAAGAGAGGGAATCGGAAAGCTGGGCATAGACGTTCTTTTGACTGTTACTCTGGGAACCCCAGTCAGAAGTTAATATTGTATGATCTATGGAAAAGACCAGCTTGCCGCCTATTTTAATGTCATAACTTAAGTCTTTGCCCTTTGACTCTTGTCACTTGATTCTTTGTATGGGCACAGACTACGTAAAGCCTGTAAATTTTTTAATATTGGAAGTAAAGTTTAGACTTAGAGTGGGTTAAATCCCTGAAAGAAGGAGTTGGGAATCTGTGTACCTTCCTTTCAGGGGATGATTGAGTGAGCATTCCTTCTAGCCTGGTTTCTAGTCCTGAGCCTCACTTGGCTGGTGAAATTAGTCTACCATTAATGAAATGTTAATGTAAAGTGATAACTTCTCATATCTCTTTTCTTTTTGTTTTTGTTTTTTTTTGAGACAGGGTTTCACTGTGTAGCTTTGGAGGTTGTCTTGGAACTCACTCTGTAGACCAGGCTGGCCTCAAATGCACAGAGATCCACCTGCCTCTGGGATTAAAAGCGTGTATGGGTGTTTTGTCTGCACATGGACCACATAAGTGCCTAGTGCCCATGAAAGCTAGCAAATGGCATTCAATCCCCTGGAACTATAGTTACAGATGGTTATGAGCTGCCACGTGGTGCTGAGAACAGACCTGGGGTCTCACTGCCTAGCTCTGGTTGACCTGGAACTTTTCTATGTAGATCAGGCTGGTCTTAAATTCAGCGAGATCTGGCTGCCTCTGCCAACCAAGTGCTGGGATCAATGGCATGCGCCACCACGTCCCTTTTTATTTTTATCTTAGCATACAGAGTGGTAGGTCTCATTATGACACTTTCATCCTTGTATCACGGTTACACTTTCTTCTAACTCATCCCCCTGCCCCTCCATCTCTGGATGTTTAATGTGTAAAGTGTGTGACTTCTATACCTGCCTGTTTAACTGATGGTGAAATGTTCTTCAACTTTCTGGTGTGTTCAGAGTGCCACGCTGAATATGCTGCCAGCATTGATCAGTGTGGGAAGGGTATTTTTGCCGTGGTTGGGTGCTATGGTAAGGCATGTATACCCAGACATTGGCTTCAGATAGCTGTGTGTGTTAGAGAGAGAACCGAGCTGGGCAGGAAGCAGTACACTGAGAAGAATGGCAGGCTACCTCACTCAGGATGATATTGTCTCGCTCCATCCGTTTACCTTACATTTCATTTTTCTTAACAGTTGAATAATATTCCAATGGAATAATATTCCAATTGGAATAATATTCCAATATACAATGAAAATCGTATAAATGTAGCACAATTTCATCATCCATTCATCAACTGATGGACATCTAGACTGTTTCCAATTTCTGGCTATTAAATAGGGCAGCAGTGAACATGGATGAGCAAGTGTCTCTATAGTAGGACGTAGAGTTGTTTGGGTACATGCCCAAGAGTGGTATAGCTAGCTCTTGAGGCAGATTGATTTGCAGCTACCTCAGGAACCACAGCAATGATTTCCATAGTCGCTGTACCAGTTTGCACTCCCACCAGCAGTGGATGAGTTTTCCCCGAACCCAAATCCTTACCAGAATGAGCTGTCATCTGCTTTAATCAGCTTTGTCATTCTGACTGGTGTAAGATAAGATCTCAGAGTATTTTTTATTTGCATTTGCCTGATGACTAAGGGTGCTGAGCATTTCTCCTAAGTGTTTCTTAGCCATTTGTGTTCATCTTTTGAGAATTCTCTGCCATGTTTTTTTAAGTTGGATTGTTTATTTTCTTGATAATCAGTGTTTTTTTTTTGTTTGGTTGGTTTTGTTTGTTTGTTTTAGTGCTTTATGTATTCTAGATACTTACTCTTTATCAGATGTATAATTGGTAAAGAACTGTCCCCATCCTAAAGGCTGCTGTTTTGTCTGAATGATGGTGTCTTGTCACACAGAAGCTTTTTGGGCTTTATAAGGTCCCATTTATTAACTGTTGGTTTTAGTGACTGTGCTGTTGGTGTCCTGTTCAGGATTTGTCTCCTGTACTAGTGAGTACAAGGCTGTGCCTCCCTTTTCTTCTGTCAGATTCAGGGTATCTGTCTGTCTGACACTGAGTTTTGTGCAGGATGATGGATGTAGCTCTTTTCATTCTTGTGCATGTAGCTATTGTTTGACAGCAGCATTTGTTGAAGATGTTGGGAGTCAGTGTTGGGAGTCAGTGCTCTGAGTACAATGTCACTGGTCTGCTGAGAAGTGGCCAGAGTGGTCCTAAGCATGGCTTTGCTTTAGTGGAGCCAGAACTAGACTTCATTCTGTTTTGTATGGAGAGATCAAGAAAGAATAAAAGAAGAAATAAACTGTTAGCTTCCAGCCCCGAGTATTGTTTATCAGAAACGTTAACACTGGCATCTTGGTAGGGAAAGCTTGACTACCAGATCTGTGGGTGTGTTGCTGCTGGGACTGTCCTTTATATCTTTTTAATTATGGTCTCATGCTGTAGCCCTAACAGGCTGGGACTATCTATAGAGACCTGGCAGGTCTCACTCTTGCAGCAGACCCTCTGCTTCTTGTCTGCCCCAGGTGTTCAGGTTTCAAGTATGCAACACCACCCTGGCTGATGGTGTCATTGAAGGTGTCCACAGGAAAGTCACATGGCCTCTCTGACCCCAGGTGTGGGCAGAGTAGTTAGGCAGGAGGCAGAGGTCAAGTTAGAGGGAATTGCACCAGGTCATCTCTTCTGCGGCAGCGCTGGTTGATAGACCTTCTTACCAGATTAGATACAGGCTGTGTTTAATTCCCAGTGAACTCTGTGACTTTAGATATTATGAGACTTGGAGTGATGGGGGGTTGCCCTTCTGTATATATGTTTCTCTTATTGGTTGGTGAATAAAACACTGATTGACTAGTCAAGGCAGGAAGATAGGTGGGGCTAGGAGATGAGGAGAATGCTGTTCTTCAACTCCCAGCACCCATTATGTCAGCACTGTACATACACATGGCATATAGACATACATGAAGACGTAGCATCCATGCACATAAAATAAAAATTAATGACAACAACAAAACACCTGGGATTTTTGTATATGAGTAATTTATTTTTGTAGCTCTGCTGTGTGATTCTTGAGGTTGAACTCTGATGATATCCTGTCAGGGGGTCTGAAGGTTGGGCAGGCCTGTACATGTAACTAAGTCTCCCTTGCACTTTCCCTCCTCTGACATTTCTGGCCTTTCTCATTCCTGTTTGGATGTTTGGTTCTTCTGCTTAAGTCACTCCTCTCGCTTCCTTTGCTGGGCAGACTCTCCCTACTTAAAGTCTAGTTCAAATGGCAATTGTGTGAGTTCCAGGAGAGTAGGAGTCGTGCCCTTTCTGGGTGGCACTGCAGGACAGTGTTCTCTGAAGCACATCTCATGGCAAGGCTGTTTTGTAAGAGTTCGATTTCCTCTCTGGGCCTTGCTTGGTACACAGCAGATGTTGAGGAGATGTTTGAACAGTCAGGCTGCCCTGGTCAAATTTCCTTGGCCGTGATCTTCTCGGGAACCTCTGTTATCCCTCTTAGAAACTTCTTTTATCTCCCCTTCTTGTTTTGGATCTTCTGAATTCCTACAGAGGGGCAGCCCACACAGACCAGATGGATCCAGTTATGAAGGTAAAAGAGCAGGACTTTTGTTTTATTTTAGTATGTATGTGCATGCAATAAAGCTTACCCGTGTGGAGATCAGAGGTTGTGGGACCTTACCTTCCACCACCTTTGAGACAGAATTTCTTATTTTGTATCTGTGTATGAGACACTAGGTGGCCTGAGAGGTTCTGGGGATTCTCTGCCTCTACCTCCTATTTCCTGTGGTGCACTGGGATTATAAACATGGCTCCAACACGTGGCTTTCCATGGGTTCTTAGGATTCAAACTTCAGTATTCGGTTGTCCTAAACCATTTTCCCAGCTGAGTATGGGAGCTTTTTCCTCTGCCTGCCTTCTTTCTTTCTTTCCTTCATTTTATTTTTGAGACAGGGTCTAACTGTGTAGCTCTGACTGGCCTGGAACTTACTATGTAGGCTGGCCTTGAACACAGAGAGATCTGCCCATCTCTACCTCCCTAGTGCCATAATAGCCAGCCAAGAATGGAGACTTTGGAGTATTTCTACCATCCCATACTTCCAAGGAGTAATTTTTGTTTTGTTTTTGAGAGAGAGAATAAGTCCTAAAGTAGCCTTGTTGACTTTATTCAGTATTTAGGAATCTGCTACATGTTAGGTGTTGTTGAAGGTGCTGGGTGTCTGTGAGTAAGTACACCTTCACAGAGTCATTTTCTAGAGTAATGTGTAACTTTAGGGACTCGGTGAAAAGCAGTAAGATTTGTTGAGTATGTATATGATGTAGTTCCTACGCTGAGCATTTCACATAAATGAACTCATCTAAATCCTTATTTGTTTTCAAAGTATATTTATTCATTTTAAAATTTTATGTGAGTGTTTTGCCTGAACTTTGTGTATGTGTACCATGAGTGTGCCTGGTACCCATGGAGGTCAGAAGAGGGCATTGGATCCCCTGGAACTGGAGGTGTAGACGGTTGTGAACCACCATGTGGGTCCTGGGAATCAAACCTGGATCCCCTGCAAGAGCAACGGGATGATCTGAACCACTGAGCCATCATTTCTCTAGCACATATGTTATTTAATCACTGCAACAGCGAGGAGGAAGATGAGGCCCAGGAAGGAGAAGGGCTGGTAGCTCCAGGTCACAGTATCAGGTCTCTGTCAGAAGCTGGTGTTCACCCCCAATGGAGTCACAACCCACAGGTTTAAAACTGCTGGTTTAGGGTAGGAACCCTGAGTGCTACGTGCTTGCTGAGCTTTGTCTGGAAAGCAGAGAGGATTCTCTCTCTATCTCTCTCTCTCTCTCTCTCTCTCTCTCTCTCTCTCTCTCTCTCTCTCTCTCTCTTCATGTCCACCATGAAGAGAGAGAGAGTGTAGCCCTGGAACTGTAACCCTGGAACATAGCCTTGAGCCAGAAGACCCTGATGGGAAATAGGGTAGCTCTTAAGATTGGTCTGATATCAGCCTGCCTTTCCAGAAAGCTTGTGTTGTGTGTGTGGGCTCCTTATTATGGCTCTTCAAGGCACCTGATGGTGTGGAAAGAAAATTAGGGTCACTAGGACAGACTTCCAGTTCTGATACAGCATTGAATAGCTGTGTGGCCTTAGACGAGTCCCTGAGGACCTCTGGGTGTAGTCTCATCAGCCAGGGAAAGTGAATGGGGAAGCATTAGGTCCTTTCAGCATTTCTCCATCTAACAAAAAGAAAATCAGACATTATGCCCCAGATTTAGGTATAATGAGTACAATAGTTCCAAATAAAAATACCAAGCATTTTATAAATTGCATGATATTCAAGGTAATTGCTCTTGAATTATTTAAGACATGCTTTTTCCTGGTCTTGGCTGCCAAAATGCATGCCTGAACAACGACTAAGGTTTGAACTCACCCACTTCATTCTATGTGGGCAAATAAGTAGCTCAAGATAACAAGGGAAGACATGTTTTACCCCAGAAAACACACAGAGGTCCAAGTGCTGTCAGCCGTATTTGAAAGGGCCTGGGTGGAATGGTTTGTGTACATTCAAATTCCATATCTGGGATCATTTTCTGAAGGGCGTGTCCCTTAAATGCAAGTCCCTTATTTATGAATTAGTTCTTTGTTTCCCCTAGTCACCTCTCTTGCTGTGGTAAAATACCCTGACAAAAAGCATCTCAGGTGAGGAAAGGGTTTATTTGGCCAGATAACATGGGTTCTGGGTCCCAAACTTGGGTCATCTGGAAGAGTACTAAACATTCTTAATTGCTGAGCCATCTCTCTAACCCTCTCAGCTTATAAACAACATTTTAAAAGATTTTTATTTGAATTGTATGTGTATGAGTGTCTTGCTCGTCTGTGCACTGTGTGTGTACAGTGCCAGAAAGAAGGGCCTGATGCCCTGGTGCTGGGGTTACAGACTGCTGTCCACTGCCATGTTGGTGCCGGGAACCAAACCTGGGTCCTCTGCAAGAGCAACAAGTGATCTTAACTGCTGAGTTATCTCTCCAGCCTCTTAAACTGTTTTTAAAAGGTGATATACTTCTGAAAATTTTTAATTATTTATTTAATTTAAAAATTTTATATTTCTGATTTTTACAGAGTTTTTTAGTGTTGCCTTTAAAATGATTATATCTTCTTAATAGCCTCAGTATTAAATTTGATAGCCAGGTAAGTTGGGCATGTCAGCACTCAGGAAGCAGAGGCAGGTGGATCTCTATGAGTTTGAGGCCAGCCTGGTCTGTGTAGTGAGTTCCAGGACAGCCAGGGCTACATAAAGAGACCCTGTTTCAAGCCTCTGTGCCCCCACAAAATTGGGCAAGTAAATGGAAGTTTGGCTTTCTTTCTTCTCTGTGGTCCTTCAGTGATGCTTCCAAATCCCTGTGCTAGGCTCTAACTGTGATGATGCTTCCAAATCGCCTGTGCTAGGCTCTAACGGTAATAGATCATCTCTGGCATGACTATTCAGTGACCCAAGACCAACCTCCCCCTGCGCCTGCCTCACTCACACACAGCACACACAGGGAGAGAGGGCACAGGGAGAGAGGGATAGCACACCCACCCACATGCATACACTCACACCCACACCGAGACAGAGACAGAGACAGACACCCACACAGAGATGAGAAACTGCTAATAGTGACCAATGCTCTTGAACTTCAGCCATTGCCCCTAACATCATAAACCATTTCACACAACAGTTCTTTGGAGGAGAGGTGATCCTTTCTGGATGTATGTTCTTGATCTGCTGCTGCCATGGAGTCTTGGATGTGGTCTCTCCTCATGTGAGAATAGACTTACCAAGTGAAGCAAGTGGGTGTCCCTGCCAGGCCTGTCCCCCCCCCGGTTCAGCCCAGGTTTAAATTTAACCTCCAGCAAGATTTCTTTTCAAACACAAGAGCTCAAACCAGGCCACTGCAGTCCTTGTTATGGAGCTTGCTTCTGACAGAGCCAGTGCTTCATCTGAGGAGTTCTTTGTAAGGATGAAAAGCTGTTTGAAGTCTAAAACCTTGTCCCAAAGCATTTTTCCAATTTTCAGCAATAGAAGTTCATCCTAATGCCTATTACAGAGTCTTTGGTGTTTTTCTTTGTGTTGCCATACATATTTCTGTTTTATTTTTCTAGCATGTCTCATCCCTTGCAGACTTTTAAATGCACATATAATTATCCATGTCTTCACTTTACACATTGGGTCATGCTTATCCATGGAAGCTTCCCCACTCTTAGGTCTTTTATGGAATAACTTCTCAGTTAATGGGGCCTCATTAGCCTCAAGAGTAGTAATAAGCAGTGTGTCTTGTGGGCGGAATAAAACACAGTTCAGCATTATCACTTTATTAAAAGAAGTCCTCTGAGAACAGTGATGTTTGAGTGAATCGTTTGCTTCTTTGAGTAAGTTTTGTTGCGGGGTAATGGGACTCCAGGAATTCTCCATTTTTTTTTCTGATTTCTTGCTGTCTGGGTGCTTTTCACAGTGGGCAACAGAGTCAAACACTTGAGTGACAAACCCACAAACCAGAAAGCCATGACAGCAGAGTGCTGTTAAAAACTTTACCAAACTTAAAGTAATCACACTACTCATTTCTAACCAGGGGCAGCCTTGCCACAGTGTGTCTGCTGGACCCTTTGCCTTCTTCCATCTTCCAGTTTGAAGCCTACAAGTCTCTTCTCTCATCCTTTGGAAGGTGCAAGCCTTTACCTCATCCTCTGAAAAGCCTTAGTAATTAAATTGGGTGATGTCTGCTGGCCTTTGTTTTGTTGTTGGTTTCTGTCATCACAGAACAGACCATTTGGTCCTTCCCTGCTGCTCCCAAGTCCCTGTGCTTTTGCATCCTTCAGAGATGGATGAGGAGCAGAAAGGGAGGAGGTGCTGAAGAATCTCTTCTTAGGAGCCAAGCTGTATCGTTTTTTCCTCTCCTACATTTGTTCTGAATGATCTTGCTGGAAACCTTAGCAGTAGAAGACGTTTTCACAGAGGGGTCTAGACTAGCGGATTGCATTGTTCTAATTGGTTTTTGGAACTTTGGACCTGACTTTTCATTTAAACCAAGAGAAGAGTTTTTAAAGCTATGTAATTCATTTACTCAGAGTCAAGGACTTTCTATGTAGTCCTGGCTGGCCTGGAATTTGCTTTGTAGATCAAGCTGGTCTGGAACTCAAAGAGTTCTACCTGACTCTGCCCCCAGTACTGGGATTGAAGGTGTGACACTACTCAGTTTTTGTTTTTGGTTTTTTTTTGTAATAATTATTATTTTAAATCCTAGGGAAACTAGGAGTATTTTATCCTCAGGATTATGTAGTGGAGCCTCTTGAAGAAGATGACTACATTTAGATTTCTGTGTCACAGTCCCCTTCATCCTTGGGAACTCAGCTATGCTGATTGCATTTTCCATAACTTCAGAATACATATTTTATCAATGTTCTGTCCCATCTGTGAAACATCACTTTAGGGATAGTCTACAATAGGAGGTTGGCTGTTCTCATGTCAGCTTTTCCCCTAATAGCACTTTCTGTTCTCTAGTTCCTCCATGATTTTGGATAATCTATGGACTGTTGATGCCCTGGTTTGCCAACCTAGAGCCTCTCCATGCAGCTAGTGATAACATTTCGAGAGAAATGTTATGTTACACCACCCTGTGTATAGTGTGCTCAGTCTGACCAAGAGCCACTCACATGGTACTAGTCCACTGCTTGGTTTCTGTGTAAGTTATAGAGTAGCAGCCATGAGGTCTAAACACTCAGTCTGGAAAAGCAGTAGTAAGATGTGACCTCAGTGGTAGGGTGTTTGCCTCACAAATGCAATGCTCAAGATTGGGCCCTCAGATTGGGGTAGATATGGCAGAGATCTGGGAGATGATGCTAAAAACAAATAACAAAAACAAAGACGGAAGCATCTTCCTCCTTGTAGGAGTGATCTAGAGTTGGTTTCTCTCAGTAGGTCTGTGGTTGAGATGTCTTGCTTTCTCTCTTGCAGCACAAGGATGTGAATGAGTGCTTTGCATTCTTAAATCAGAGAGAATAGTTTGACATTTAGGAGTACACAGAAGAGGGTGTTTTACAGCTTGCTGACTGTAAGGGAGCAACAGCCATTCAGAAGCCCGTGTGCCTGGGTAAGCCATAAAACTAATTTGTGTCCCCAGTTTCCTGACCTTCTTGTAGAATCTCAAACAATTGCAAGTCTGTGTTTTGTGGGATCTCCTGTCTTGTTTTACTGTGGCTCAAGAGACTACTATAATTAGCCCTCTCCCTAAAGCCAGGCATGTGTTGTTTCTAGATTTTTTTTTTATTTTTTATTTTTGGTTTTTTGAGACAAGGTTTCTCTGTGGCTTTGGAAGCTGTCCTGGAACTAACTCTTGTAGACCAGGCTGGTCTCGAACTCCCAGTGCTGGGATTAAAGGCGTGCGCCACCAACGCCTGGCATTTCTAGATTTTTTTAATGACAAGTGATGATGTTGTATCCAAATTGTCAACATAATGAGGTAAAAGGAGGAACTGGACAACTGGACAGGGGATGGGGTGGACTGCTGGGCAGCTTTGGGAGGAAGAGAGGGAATGAGGCAGCATAACTGTCCCTGTGTCCAGAAAGACAAGGACATGTGAGGAGGGGAGTTAAGGGTAGTGGTTTTAAGAGTTCTCTCCAGAAAGTTTCCGATACCACCCTCTCATGTCTGGGTTCATTTCAGCACACATTTGCCAGCGATGCCCGTTTGCATTTTTACTGCCCAATTTTAATTTTGATTATAAATAAGATAAATAGATTCTTTTATCCTACATTTGCTATTTCCTTTCTGATCAATTAGCTGTCCTTATTTGTTAATCATTTTATAGTTTGTAGCTAGTTTATTTTTTGTTGAGTTATTTTTGTCCTAAATAATCTCCCTATCTTTGTCTTTGACCTTACAAATGTTATTAGGATTTTGCGGTATAATCTGTTGCATGTTTTTTATGAAGCAAAGTTGGAGCTCATTAGAAACAGGGTTTTGTGTATTCATGGTGTGTGTGTGTGTGTGTGTGTGTGTGTGTGTGTGTGTGTGTGTGTATGTCAGATCTTGATGCCAGCTGTTTTCCCTTATAGCTCTCCACCTTCATTTTTGAGACAAGGTCTTTCATTAGCCTGGAACTCATCAATTTAACAAAACTAGCCACTAAGCTTTGGGATCCAGCTATGTCCTCTGCATCCCCAGGGAGTGTGGCTTTGTCCAGGAGTTCTAAGGGTCCAGACTCTGGCCCTCATTAGCATGGCAAGTGTTCTCCCAACTGAGACATTCCCCAGCTCCTGAAAAGTAGCTTTTTCCCCTCTATATTTTATTTTAAACATCTGTTTAATTACTTGTGTGCATTTACACGTGTTCCTTGGTGTGCAAATGGAGTGTCAGAGGAGAACTTGTGGGAGTAGGTTCTCTCCTTCCACAGTGTGGTTCCTGGGGGACTCGAACTGTGGGGGCTTGATGACCCACAAACTTGAGAGAGTTCTCCTATGTCTGCCTCCATTTCCTCGTGGGAGCATCAGGATTATAGATGTGTGCTCCACTATGTCCAGCTTTTCACGTGGTCACTGGGTGTGTGAACTCATGTCCCCAATAAGTGTATGTTGAGTGCTTTACACACTGACCATCTCCCCAGTCCATACTGAGGTTATGAGAAGTAGTTTTTAATAGTTTTTTTGGTTTGAGGCAGGGTTGTTTTTAATAGTTTTAAGAGTAGTGTGTGTGTGTGTGTGTGTGTGCATGCGTGTGTGTAAGAAAAGGACAGTACTATACACTTTATCAAGAAAGTCATATTTACATGTCATATGTGTGTATGTCTCTGTATGAGTGAATGAATGATCTGGTATCTTTTGAAGCTAAAATATTAAGTTTAATTAACTTCATTATTTATTTTGGTTTTTGGAGACAGGGTTTCTCTGTGTAGCTTTGGAGTCTGTCCTAGAACTCACTTTGTAGACCAAACTGGCCTCCAACTCAGAGATCTGCCTGCCTCTGTGAGTGCTGGGATCAAAGGTGTGCACCACCACTGCCTGGCTAACTTCATCTTTTAAAGATTGTTTTAATAGAAAAGTTTAAAAGATTAAGTAGCAGACTGGGGAGATGTCTCAGTGAATAAAGGATCTGAGGAGATTTTTGTTATTGTTGTTTTGTTTGACACAAACCTTGCCTGTTCTGGAACGCAATATGATGTAGACCAGGCTATCCTTGAACTCACCGAGCTCTGTCTGCCTCTGTCTCCCAGATGCTTGGGTTAAAAGTTGGAAGCCTGAGTTCTATCCTCAGAAGTTCACATGGTTGATGGGGAGGACTCATTTCTGCCCCTTGTCCTCTGATCTCCACACACATGGTGACATGCCACCCTTCCCTATAACCAGTCAATGTAATTAAAAAACAACAAAAAAGGTGACATCTCTTGGCTGCAGCAATTGTACTGATGGTTGGATGCTGAAAATGTGGCAAAACACAGAAGAATGATCCCTAATATGGAGTCCAAGCTAGTGCAAAGCTGTGCGCTGTTATTTTAACAGTGCTTGAGAGAAGATAGCTGGCAAACAGATCTGAGCACACCACAACTTCGAGTATCAGCCCTGAGGTCATTTTGCCCTTTGCCTTTAGGTCCTTTTTTAGACCATGTTTCTCTGTGCAGTCCTGGCTATCCTGGAACTACCTCTGTAGACCAGGCTGCCTTAAAATCATAGATCTGCCTGCTTATGCCTCCTGCCCGAGTGCTGGGATTAAAGGTGTGCACCACCACTGGCTCCTTTAGGTCCTTTGTGCTCAGTGCTTCTCCACTGTCTTGGAGAGAACCTTGAGTCTAATGACAGTTTGCAGGTGGGAGGACCCTGACCTGAGGCTGTTCTTGGGCAGCAGTTCAGATTCTCCACTTAGGCTTTCAGGGAAACTGTAGCTGAACTCTGCAGGCTCTGGCAGTCCCACAGGGTCTTCAGAGACCTGTCAGCTGAAGCCAGGGAGGGCCTCTACACTAATGAAGTTGTTCCTTTAAATCTACTTCTAAATTTAGGAAGTTATCGCTTCTAGATGTTTACCTAGAAAAGGTTTCCAGTCATATGCTTTGTTGTTGGAAATCTAGAGAAAGTTTCCTAGTTACATAGTAAGTGCTCAATTAAAAATAGATAGATAGATCTGGGTGGTTAGTGGCACATGCTTTTAATCCCAGCACTCTGTTGGGAACAGTGAGTTCCAGAACATCCAGGGTTACACAGAGAAACCCTGTGTCAAAAAAACTTAAAAAACAAAACAAAACAAACAAGCCACTATTGAGTTATTAGCATACTGTTTACGACTGTGGTTTCTCACTAGATGTGGTTGTACACACCTGGAACCCCTGAGTTTAGGAGGCTGAGGCCTGTGACTACTAGTCACAGTGTGAAGCTAGCCTGGGGTACTAGCAAGACCCTATCTCATAAAAAACAACTTTATACATTTTTCTTCATAATGGCTTTTTATATAAATTATTCTATTTGCCTATTTCTGAGATAGTCAATTTTGTCTGTTCATCTCTGTGCTGATTTTTATTAATTGCCTTTTGGTTTAGGTTTTATCAGTGGAAAATAGGATAAAGAAATGGCTAAAGTATTAGAAATTGATCATGGGTGAAAAGTTAGAGGAAGAAAAAGAAGAAATCATAACTACAGCTTTTTCTGACCACCTGTTTCTGTGATGTTCTTGCTACATTTACCTAATATATTTCTTTGAATGTTGCTTCGAATTTTATTTCAAATTAAGAAAAAAGATCAATATATATTATATACATGTGTGAAATTATCGAAGAATAGAATTTTTTCAATGATTGATGAAGAAAAATCTAGAAAGAAAGATAAGCAAATGACAAACTCAAACATTTGTTTAATAGGCAGATTTTAAGGGAGAATTCTAGTGATTTTAATTGGTTGAGTAATTTATGATTTATAGAGAGGTGATGGACATATACATAAGAGTATCTATTGTCTATTTGTGTGGGCAGACAGTCTCTCCTTGGTGAGAGAGACTGCAGCTTTTCTTAGTCATAGAAGGCCTCATGATGTCCCTTTGTGCTGGGTTCTGAGTGTTGGCAGGTATCTGGGTTTACTAATTAGTTGGGCGGTGCCCTTGGCATGGATGCTATGTAAGGAATTATCGCCTCCTTTTAGAGTCAGTCATCAGGTGGAAGAGCCAGTCAGGTATAATGGGATTAGGAGCCTGAGTGGCAGAGCCAATTCTAACACCAGTTAATAAACCTGCCTTGACCTTTGATTCCTCATCAGTAGGAGTGGCTGACCTACTGACTTCAGGAGTCTCTCTTGGGATGCCATCTCATGGTCTTTCCATTGCTGCTCCCACTAGGAATCGTATATCTATGTTATCTTTAGAATAATAAAAGTGGAAAAGAGAAAATAAACACCATAGATGAATTACAGTTTTTGAGGTGTTGTTGGTGGAAGACTCATTTGTTATGCTTTGGTTCAACATCTACTGATTAAGAGTGCAGATTAGAACATCAGTGAACATTTACAATGAAGGTGTATAGGTATATACATTGCAGATATATAGGAACAATGCCTTGCAGTTGTGGTTCAGGAGGTCGGGGATGAGACCCAGGGAGCTACACCTGCACTGATGTGAGTGTCGAAAGGCCTGCACACCAGCTATGGAAGACAGGTTAAAGTCTGATGTGATGTGTTCTGCAACAGATGCAAACCCCGCTGATCTTTGGGATCCTATAGTTAAATGGTGTGTGTGTGTGTGTGTGTGTGTGTGTATGATATATATATATATATATTTTTCTTTGAGTATTTACCTACTCCTTATTGTTTTATCTTTCCAGATCCAGTCTATAGCAAATTACTGCAAAATGGGTAGTTGATGAACAGTGACATTTATTCCCCACATTCTGAAATCTAGGGATTCTAGTATCAATGTCCCAGCAGATCCCATGGCTGGTGATAGCCCACTTTCTGGTTCACAGATGATGCAGTCTTGCTGGTCCTTATATGGTGGGGGGGACAAGGAGCACTTGGGGTTTTTACCTGCATGGATCCCATCAATGAGGGGTCTTACCTCATAGATACTTGTGTCCTAACACCTTCACTTTGGCAGTTAATATTTCAAGATATGAAAATTTTTCCATAAAAATTTAAACCACAACACCAGTATCTGAATGTCAAGGGGATTTCTACATTATTTGCACTTTTCTTTGTCTGTTGGTCTGTGTATCCAAACATCCATACACCCATCCATATCCTTTGTTTTAAACAAGGCTTGCACTTAGGCTCATATACATGCTAGGCTAGTTGTCTGCCATTGTGTGATCTGCCTGGTCCCCTTTCCTGTAGTGTGAGTATTAGTACACTTTAATGTCTGGTGTAAAAACTTACTGACCCTGTCTTGACATTGTTCAATAGAGACTGTCTTTAATTAACTGGCTTTAAAATTGCTTTTACAAAGATAATACATATTCATGGGCTAACACATTTTATAAAGAATATATAATTAAAGATGGAAGTCTGGCTTCCTATTTGGGGAGAATTGCCTGATTTTTTTTTAAATTCAGTTTAAGTGAACGCAGGGGTTTAAATGAGTTCACCAGACCCAAGATAAATGATAAATAGGTATTTATTAGGGAAGCACTTATACAGATAAGAGTAAATAACAGCCAAGGTCTTCCTGCTCCAGAAGATGCCATCTCTGCCCTTCTGATGCACTCCACAACCCAAGAGAACTCCAGCCAGTCCCCCTCCCTTAATTGGTCACATCTGTACCTGAAACCATGTCCTAAGGATGTGGCCGCTACTACACGTTCACTGGCAAGGCAAGATGCCACTACACCTAAGTGAAGCTATGTGTACAAACTGATTAAAAATATAGCTGCTTCATTTGTGATCAGTTGATTTGCACCAAGGATGGTAAACATACCAATAGAGTACCTCTTTCAACAAATGATACAGAAGTAACTAGTAATCCACACGCTAAAGGAGGAAGTTAGATCCCTTCTGTCACACTAGATAAAAATAACTGACCCAAATGGACCATAACCTAAATATAAAAATGAATCTGTAAGAATCATAGAAGAAAACAGTAGGAACTCTCGCTACCTTGGAAATGTGACTGATATGACTGGTGCCCAGTCATTTTTAGACATGACAAGGAGAAAATGAAAATGCATGAATTTGATCATACAATGAAAACACCAACAGAATGTGAGAAACATTTGTAAAATATCTCTGGTAAAGAACTTGTACCCAGACCTCATGAAGAACTCCAGTGACTGGAGGATAAGAAGAAGATAAGCAGACCTTCCTCCAAAGACAAGACAAATCTTTTTTTTTTTTTTTTTTTTTGACAAGACAAATCTTAAAGGCATGAAAAGTTGTTAGAGTATTGGCCATTGAGCAGTGTGGAACAGAGCTGGGTGAGTTGTGTGCAGTGGCTCATGTCTGTAATCCCAGCACCTAGAAGGTGGGAGGATCAGGAGTCCAGGGCCATCCTCAGCTACATAGCAAGCTTGAGGCAGACCTGTATGTCAGACCCTGTCTCAAAACCAGAATCCCATCACTTGAGCCAGTAGGAGGGGTATAATTAATATACCCGTCAGTGCTGGTGGGGCGTGGGTAAATTGCTTCACGAATTGTTTGTGAAACTAAGTGGGGTAGTTGCTTTGAAAAAGTTTGGTGAGAAGTTTACCATAGTTACCACATGACCCAATAATTCCACTTGTAGGTATTTTCACCAAAGAATTTAAAACAGCATTCAACCAAGCTCATGTATGTGATGTCTGTGGCAGCTTTATTCATAATATTCCGAAGTAGCAACAGCCCAGTTGTCCACTAACTGATGAATAAACTGATAGAATGTGGTGTATCCACAGAAGAGGGTATTATTTGGCCTTGGACACAAGTAAAGCACTGATGTATATTACTGCTTTAGTTCTGAGTAAATACAGTATCATTTATGAAAATATTGAGAATGACAGACAGTGGTGGTGCACTCCTGTAATCCCAGCACTGTGGATGCAGAGTGTGTGAGTTTGAGGCCAGCCTGGTCTATAAAGCAAATTCCAGGACAGCTAGGGCTACACAGAGAAACCCTGTCTCAAAAAAACCAAAAAGAAAAAGAAAATATTGAGAAGACTAAAGAAGAATGCTACAAGCTGAGTGGTGGTGGCACACGCTTTTAATCCTAACACTCAGGAGGCAGAGGCAGGTGAATCTCTGAGTTCGAGGCCAGCCTGGTTTACCAAACAAGTTCCAGGAAGGCCAGGGCTAAACAGAGAAACTCTGTCTAGAAAAACAAAGCAAATAGCCAGGCAGTGGTGGCGCACGCCTTTAATCCCAGCACTCGGGAGGCAGAAGCAGGCAGATTTCTGTGAGTTTGAGACCAGCCTGGTCTACAAGAGCGAGTGCCAGGATAGGCTCCAAAGCTACACAGAGAAACCCTGTCTCGAAAAACCAAAATAAAGAAAGAAAGAAAGAAAGAAAGAAAGAAAGAAAGAAAGAAAGAAAGAAAGAAAAAGCAAATAAATAAATAGAGGAATGCTCCAGACTTAGATAAATAAAATACTCCAGGCAAGGACTAAAAGTAGGAAGGTAGGGCAGAACCTGTTTGATGCAGGCTCTGAAGAAGAGAGGGTTTTACAAGCCAGAAGTGGCTGTCCCTTTGTGTTGTTGATGGTGCTGAGCCACAGTGCTGTTGTGTAGCAGGAACATGGCACCCAGCTGGATTTGTGCTCACTGTTATAAAAAAAGAGTTGATTTATTTGTTGTGTGTATGTGTGTTACATACATGTATGTGTGTTACATGCATGCGTTACAGTGTGTATGTGGAGGTCAGAGGACAACTTGTAGAATCAAGTTCTGGCCTCTCACCCTGTGGATCCCAGGGCTCACACTCAGGGAGGACTGGTAGCAAGGGTTTTTACTTGCTGAGCCATCTTGTTAGTTCTTTGCTCACTTTTCATGTATGTGTGTGTGAGGGTGTGTATGTACCTGTTCATGTGGATGTGTCCATGTGTGCTTGTGAATACACTTGCATACATGTGTATAAGCCCAGATTGTCTCCTTCAGTTGTTCTCCACCTTATTTTTTTTTTAAGATTTTATTCATTCATTCATTCATTCAAGGTGTTTGTGAGTCACCATGTGGTTGCCGGGAATTGAACTCAGGACCTCTGGAAGAACTCTTAACTGCTCTTAACTCAGCAGTGCTCTTAACTGCTGAGCCATCTCTCCAGCCCCCCTCCACCTTATTTTTTGAGACAGTCTCTTCATGAACCTGGAGCTCACCAATTTGGCTAGGCTGGCTGGCCAGTGGGCTTCAGGGGTCCTCCTGTTTCTGTACGTACCCCAGTGCAAGGCATGCAGACACATGCCAATGGTGCCACCTTTTATGTGGGACTTGGGGTCTGAACTCAAGGCCTGAAGCTTGGGTGGTATATATGTCACCACCTTAGGCTGTCTCCCGGCCCCCTTTTTTTTTTTCACTGGGCCTGATCAGATTTCAGGGGAGAAAATGGAAAACTGGAAGCCATTTTGTTGCTGTTATTTTTGTCTTGCTTTTCAGTTTTGCCCTCTGGGGCTTGAAGATCTCATCTGTTTATCCAGAAGTTACTTGGGAAATAGGAACTCATTTGCATTTTTGTGAAGAAGGCATGGGTTCCTTTTGCCCTCTCTGCAGTCAACCCACAGGCTAGGTGGGCACAGTAGCGGCCTGATGTTTGGACCTTCCCTTGTGCTGCCAGGGAAGGTTCACATCACTGCCTGTCGGCGGTCCTGAGAACAGACTAAGTGTGGGAAGCTGACCCAGGAATAGACTTGCTAGAGGTCTCCAGGGATGAAGAGCCCCAGTGAACCTTACACTTTGGAGTCCTTCCTCAGATCCAGTGTTTGGGCCTTGGGCTAAAAATGTGAGGCTCTCAGAGTGACCCTGATATTAGCCAGTGTGTTGTCCTGCTTTCCTCTCTGATAATTGCCATCTTTGCTCTCATTGCTTGTAGCTAGAATCATCACCCCATCCAGACTCTGCCAGAAAACCCAGCAGGCTCCACCTGTGCTCCTGCAGACCCCAGAGCCCAGTAGCTGGTCTCAGGAAACCGTGGTGCTGTGGCTACCAGCAACCGCTGTACTGTAAGGTAAGGCTGCTGTCAGCCAAGTGGGTGAGAAGTAGCTCAGCTCAGGATTTGACAGACCTGTCAAGTGTAAACAAAGGGACTGCACCTTCGAAAGAGCATGTGTGTGTGTAACTCTTAAGAGGAATTGTGGATATTGATTTGAGCATAAATTTTTGCTTGAGCAGTTGTTTTATAGCCTTTTCAAAGTACAGTGTGGTAAAAGTCACAGAGGCCATGGAAGCATATCCTCTGAGTTTGTCCCTAGGGAATATTTCCTAAGATTTTAGGGTGTTTTTAGCTTTTCCTAGCTAGCTCTTCTTGTTTTGCCTTATTGTGGGGAATGTGACTTGACACAGACAAAACAAAAACCATGTTTTCACTTGGTTCAGACTTTTAGATTTTTATCAAGAAGAAAGGGGCAGTGATCCCATCCTTGGCTGGTTAGGTTAATGCACTGGGCTTAGCCACAGAAAAAAGGGTGTAGATGAGGCTTCCCAGACAATCTGCTCTGCTGTGTCAGAGGACTAGGGAGCTGAAGTGTCAGGAGTTTTCACTTTCATATATTCAGTGTCTTCGCCCTTCTGAGACCCAAAGGAATTGTTTTTGTCATTGTCAATTTGAGACAGGCCTTGAACTTTTTATGTAGCCAAGGATGACACCTTCCAAGCCAATGGTTTCTGTTTTGTTTTGGTTTTGAGACAGGGTCTCTTTATGTAGCTTTGGCTATCCTAGAACTCTGTGAAGACCAGGGTGGCCTCAGACTCACAGATAATCACTGCCTCTGGCTCTCCCAAGTGCTGGGATTAACGTTGGTAAGCCAGTGGTTTCTTGAGCCTACCTATCTTTCCAGGTTCAGTCTTAGGAACTGGTGTACACTTGAGTGTTCTTACCCGTGTGTGTGTGTGTGTGTGTGTGTGTGTGTGTGTGTGTGTGTGTGTTTGTGTGTTTGTGTGTATGTGTGTAAGGAAAAAGGGAAGGTGTAGAGACCATGAGAATACCTGTGCCCAGAGGAATCTTTGATGTGTTGCTTATGAGCACAGCCTGCATCGTTGCCACCTCAGACTTCAGCTGCTCGATGATGTGACGGTGATGCTTTGGTGAGAGGGGGCAGTGTGTTGAGAATAAGGTTACAGAGGTAGAAGACATAAATCCTATTCTGAGGGGCGATAGTCAAACTGGGAAGGTAGAATGTAGGTTTATAAAGGAAAATAGGGACTAGGAGGTTGCTCGGTGGTAAAGCTGTCATATAAGCTTGAGGACCTGCATTCAAATGCTAGCACCCACATAAAAAGCCTGTGACATGTATAATCTAAGTGCTGAGAAAGTAGAGGCAGACTAGACTGATGCCTGCACTGGCCAGCCTGTCATTCTAGGTTCAGTGAGAGACCCTGTGGAACCAGGGGTTATGGAATGCACCTGTAACTCCAGCACTGAGGCGTTTCTATGAATTCAAGACAAGCCTGATCTCCATAGTGAGTTCCATACCAGTCAGAGTTACATAGTGAGACCCTGCCTCAAAATAACAACAGCAACAACTGTTGTTGATTTTGATGATGATAAT
This sequence comes from Cricetulus griseus, assembly GCF_003668045.3. NCBI lineage: Eukaryota > Metazoa > Chordata > Mammalia > Rodentia > Cricetidae > Cricetulus > Cricetulus griseus. The sequence continues at coordinate 152,505,295 of NW_023276806.1, read as the reverse complement.
CCAGAAAGCAAAGAGTGACTGAATAAGACACTTGACTTTGACCTCTGGCCTCTATACCCATTTGAACACACACACACACACACACACACACACACACACACACACACACACTCTCTCTCTCTCTCTCTCTCTCTCTCTCACACACACACACACACACACACACACCACTGAGTAGATAGAAAACCTATGCTGAACTACATACTGAATGAGGGATATACAGGCAGTACAGTTATGCAAAGTAGACAAGGGCTGGGAATTAAGATCTGCTGTGTAATTCTTGGCCAAATTATCTAGTTTGGGGTGACTACTTTGCCTACTTTGCCTACTTTGAAGTAGGCCTACTTCAGGCCTACTTTGCCTGAAGATCTCCAACCCCTCACCTTAAAAATAAAAATTCTTGAAGATGATTGGCCTAGACTAATGTATTACTGGTTTCTTTTAGCACTGTAATTATTAAGATTACTGACCTTTTTTTGTTAGCAAATAATAGGTAAGAACCTGGACTTCAAAGTTAGGGTTTGGCTGTGGCCTCTGTGGCTTGCAATTAGCCATGTGACTGTGGTTAACCTGGTGTGCCTCAGTTTCCTCCTCAGTAAATGTGTGTAATAATAGTAGTTATGTCATGACGTTAATGTGAAATTTAGTTAATATTTATAGAAACCATAAATATACTTAGCACATAGAAAATGTCTCAGAAATGTTTGTTAAAAACAGCAACAAAACCCCCAACAACTACTTACTTTTCCTGTTTTCCTATCAGTACTGAAAATCTTGGACTTAATTCCGATATCTGGCTATTGTGTGAGTCAAATGTCTGTATTTGTACGTGAGCATGTGTGTGGGTATGTGTATATGTGTATGTGTGTACAGGCATATGTACGTGTGTATGGAAGCCTGAGGTGGAAATCAGGCACCTCCTCAATCACTTTCACCTTATTGTTTGAAACAGGGTCTCTCACTGAACTTGCTGCTAATCAGTTGGGCTAGACTGGCTGTCGGATGAGCTCTGGGATCTCTGTCTCTAATGCTAGAGTTCTAGATGTCCTCAGGCAGGCCTTTCAGTGGGTGCCCAGGATCAGAACTTAGGTTCTCACACTTGTAGCAAGCAGTGTACTGCATGAGCCACCTCCTCAGTCCTTCAGGTTAATCTCTAGTACAGCTAACCCTGAAGCACCCTGAGCTCCTGCCTCCAGGTTAACCTCCAGTACAGCTAACCCCGAAGCACCCTGAGCTCCTGCCTCCAGGTTAACCTCCAGTACAGCTAACCCCGAAGCACCCTGAGCTCTTGCCTCCAGGTTAATCTCCAGTACAGCTAACCCCAAAGCACTCTGAGCTCTTGTCACACTGCTTATTGTTTGGCACACTCCCAGATAAGCACTGTGGCGGAATTGGAGAGGACCACTTCTGGCCCTGCTCTGATTCTGCATGCAGGCTGTGCTGTTGCTCGGGAGGATGGTTATCTAGTGATGTTTTACAGAATGAGCAGTCTCACTAAGTAATGGGTTGGTGGATTCTTATCGAGCTGTACCAGGGCCCAGATCTTTGACCTGTAATAACTCTCACTCTTAGTATCTCATACTCTCCATTCTGCTGACACTGCCATTTCCTGCTCCCACGTACCCAGTCTTATTTCAGCAAATTGATTACAATGAGGGACTTGTAAAAGCTGTGCTCACCATCCACATTCTTAGAAAGCACAGGTTTTCTGGAAGCCTTCTTTAGCACCACTGTATGTATAATCAATCCTAGGTATGCCAGGATTGGGCTGGCAAATCCCAAAGTGTGTTTATTGTTATTGTGTGATGTGTGTGTGGCACGTGAATGTAGAAGTTGGAGGATAACTGTGGAGTCAGTTCTCTTCTGCCTGATACAGGCTGTAAGGATCGAACTCAGCTCGCCAGGATTGCATGGCAAGTACTTCGAGCTGCCTCCCATCTTGTTCTAAGCATTGGCTCTTTAGTTGTTCTCAGTACACAAGCTATTTTTCTTCTTCCTCCTCCCCTTCCTCCTCCTAGTCATCTTCCTCTTCCTCCTTCTGTTCCTCCTCTGTCTCACTGTATAGCCTTAGGTGACTTTCAGTTAAGGGCCATTCTCCTGCCTCATCCTCCCAGCTGGACACCCTTAAGCCTAGCTCTATACAAGCAATTTTCAGATTTATGCCAGTTAATACAAAGATCATTTTCAAAGTTTTTGACCATGGAGATGTCTAAACACTTCTCTTGGCAAGAATAGTGAATTTTTCTTGCAGGGCATAATTTGTATACTTAGCTGTTCTTATTAATGTTTTTCACTGCTGTTGTTTTTTGAGACATGTATCACTGTGTAGCTAAGACTGGTTTTGAACTCAAAGTCATGTTGCTTTCACCTCCTAAGGTATCTCTAGGATCACAGGTATGTGCTGCCATGCCAAGCTTTAATATTAAAAAAAAAATTACCTTGAAGTAGAATTTCCCCAGGTTGTTTCCTTCTTTGAGTTTGCCATTTCATTTAGCAGTTGTGATCTGAGTAACTAGAGGAGAAGTACTTCCTTTTCATGTTTATGCTTATTCTGATTACCCGATCCTTATCTCTGAGGTGAGGAATATTATTTGCATTAGTTCAAAGTGGGAAGTGCCCACAAGGAAATTAACTGCTGACAGGAAGGTAGAGGCCTATTTGTTGCATAACATGTACCAAGTTTTGAATATATCCTACTCAGAAATGCAGGTTCAAAGTGCAAAGGTAGGCTCTATCTTTTTAGAAAATGTGATTTGCCTCTTAAAGAAAGTTCAGTAAGTATTCCCATCAGCGGGAGACAATAATGGCTCACTACATTGGATGTCTAGATCCATGGCCAGTGGCGTGTTTGCTGGCACATTCTACAACATGTCACTCGAATTATTCAATACAGGTCTTTAAGCTTGTACTGTGGAACTATACTAAAGTTCATTAACACACACAGTAACAGTTGTTTTCTTTCTTTCTTTCTTTTTTTTTTTTTTGAGACAGGGTTTCTCTATATTGCTTTGGAGGTTGTCCTGGCACTTGCATTGTAGACCAGGCTGGCCTCAAACTCACAGAGATCCGTCTGTCTCTGCCTCCTGAGTGCTGGGATTAAAGGTATGTACCACCAATGCCTGGCCCACAGTAACAGTTTTTTGAGGTGGGACAGTGTACACTCTGGAGTCTAAAGAGTGTATTTTCTTCATCTCACCAAGTTATGATACTGACTTTTTGAAGCTCTTTTTAGGATTTTTTATCTCTGAACCTAAATAGCTTTGTTTTTAGGAACAACCTATATATATATATATATATATTATATATATATATATATATATATTTGTTTGTTTCTAAAAGACTAAGAACATCACAAGGGTCTGTGGTTTTTTTAAGATTTATTTTTAATTATGTATATGTGTGTGAATCTGTATATAGTTATGTATACATGAGTGCAGGTACCCCTAGAGGCCATCAAATTCCGCTAGAATGGAGTTACAGGCTGTGAGCTGCTGGATATGTGTGCTGGGAGCCAAACTCTTAACCACTGAGCCATCTCTCCAGCCCCAGGTCTGTGGTTTTATGTGATAGGAACACTTTTTTATTTATTGCCTGTTTGTTTGATATGGGGTCTCTCATGTAGCCAGCCTGTCCTTGAACTTTTTACATAGTTGGAATTGGCTTTAAATTCTTGATCACCTTGCCTCCATATCCCAAGTTCTGGGATTGCAGACAGGTACTGTTTGTGGCTTGAGCACTTTCAGTCTTAGGAGGTGGGCCCTCGAAAGAATTGACTTTTGCCCCAGGAGCTTCCTGGATCCTGTGTTCCTCCTACATGCCCAGTTTCCCTGTCTCATTCTTCAGAAGGAATGTTTCTTTGAATGTCTGTTGCTAAGGAAGATGAACTATGATGAGACTAAGATGTCATCCAAGAGCACAATAGGGATACCTCCAAAGTTGTATGTATGTCTGAACCCTTTCTCCCGTCTCTATCAGATGTAGTACCTGGTCTGGCAGTGAGCTTTTGGTGTGCTTCTGCACAGAAGCTGGTTGTATGAGTAGTTGAATTTAGAATGGGGCAAAGATGCATTTTTATCAACTTTATTTTTACAATTTAAAAATATTTGTGTGTATGAGTGTGCTCTCTCTGTCTCTCTGTCTCTCTCTCTGTCTCTCTCTCTGTCTCTCTCTCTGTCTCTCTCTCTCTCTCTCTCTCTCTCATATGCATGAGTATTTGTGCCACACTATACTTAGATGAGCATATACATTTTTTTGTAGATGTGTTGGTTGAAGTTTTTTTTTTTAGTCAAAAAATATTTTGAATACTATAAGGATGTGTTTCCCCCCCCTGGAATATTATGTTTTTGTTTTGGAAACATTAAGTATCCTGGTGCTTTTAAAAAAACATGATCATTATTAAACCCATTTCATGGCTTGGTGTAGACTGAGTCACCAAACATGTAAAATGTTCTTGTGTAGCCATATAGGTAAATCAATACAATAGAATAAAATCAACATATACTTCAAATGCTGCATTAAAGAACATTGCTCTCAATGGGCAGAGTCTCTTGAGCTGGAGATGGGGAAGCAAGCTGACCCCAGAACTGAAGTTTTTTTTTGTCACCAAGCCTGATCATCCAAGTTCGAACCCCAGGACCCACCTGGTTGGAGGAAAGGAGCCACTCCACATGTGCCTCATGACACACAGGAGCACACACACATGAATGAATACATGTAATAAGCCTCTTTTACTGAACTGGGTAGTTCTTAGCAAGGCTGGCTACAGAGGAAACCTTGAAACCTCCTGCTGCTCATCAACCAGTTTGTCATTCTCCCTTTGTTTTTTTCAACCTCTTCCAGGTAAAGAAGTTATTTAAGTCTATGTGTGTCCCTTGTTTTTTGCTTCAACTTGACCAAGCAGGTAAGAGTCTGTTTTCTATAAATTGTGATGCTGACTGTATGTTTTATGTCATGTTCTGCCTGCTTGTGAGTCTGTCTGTTTTCACCTGCTTGAGTGAGGTCTTATTGGCTGGCAGGTTCTCTTTGTGACTGTTTTTTTTTCTTTCTGGTTTTTTGAGACAGGGTTTCTCTGTGTAGCTTTGGAGCCTATTCTGGCACTCACTCTGTAGACCAGGCTGGCCTCAAACTCACAGAGATCCACCTGCCTCTGCTTCCCGAGTGCTGGGATTAAAGGCGTGTGCCACCAACGCCCAGCTTCTCTTTGTGACTGTTAAGAAGGCATCCATAGGAGACTCACCTTTATCTTTAGCCTCTACCTACTTGATGGCCTTGGTGTACCAAGGAGTTTCCCATTGTTGAAGTCACTGCTTGGTAATCCTGAACCTAGTTACTGGTACAGTATTTGCTGGCTTCCTGGTGACTTTGTTTACAAATCTGTCTCCATTCTAGCAAGTAATTCTGAAAAATGTCAATCAAACATGAACTGAGATGGAGTTAGAGATCGTGTCAGGGACATATGAAAAACAGCGAAGCCAAAGCTGTATGGAAGGAGCCATGGGAAAGCTTCACTTGAGTCTAGACTCTTAGGGCAAGAATGGTTGGTGGAGGAAAATGGAAAGTTGCTTCTAGAACCATGGTGCTCGTGGCTTTGTTCGTAGCTCAGGATATTCCAGAACTCACACATTAGGAATATAGTGAAGCATCTAGCACTCAGAAAACCCAGCCTTTGTGCCTGGTAGCTTGGGGAAGTGGACCTGGGCATGCACAGTCCACCTAGTCTTCAAGGGAATAAAAAGAAGGGACTCTGCTAGAAAAGAAAGAGACAGTGACAGTCAGGATAGGGGAGCTTTTGAGGGTGAAGTGCATTTCTGGGGGCAGGAGGAAGTAGATGTGTGGCAGATTGTACAGACAGATTCCCAACATGGAGAGTCAGGTAACAACTTCCAGGTGTGGAGAGCCATCTGGTGTGAACAGCGTTCTTTCCCCTCATCCCCTCTCCCAGTGTGAAGACAGGCTGCTGTGAGAATAGAGCAGCATGTGTGGGACCCTGGAGGTGTCCATGAATTAGTGACCCACAAACTCAAAGCTGATTGTTGTTGCCTGCCATTTCTACTGCTTTGGCCTTGGCTGTGTAAAAGCAAGAGTGGCGGAACTGCTAGTGTCCTACAGGGGAAAAGGTGCCTCCTGCACTGGTAGTCACGGGACTCTCCACCAAGTCAGGGAAAGAAGATGTTATCGCGAAGTAATCAAAATTACTGTTTTGGGCTGGAGAGTTGGCTCAGCGCTTAAGAGCACTGGTTGCTCTTCCAGAGGACCCAGGTTCAATTCCAAGTGACCCACGATGGCTCATATCATTAACTTGATCCTTTCTGTGCCAGAGACTTACACGTGTGCTGCTCTGAGTCTTTGAAGTGCCATCAGTGATGTAGGTGATGAGATCACCTTTTTTTTCCATTCATTTATTTAGCTCATATATAAAATCATGCACAATTATGATACACAATATAGTATGTTCACAATGGCATGGCTAAATTAAACAAATTAACATGTTATATCACACATATTCATCATTTTTGTTTTGAGAACATTTAAAGTATACTATCTCACAACTTTTAAAATATAGCATATTGTATCAACCATATTTATCATGCTCTCAGTAGACCTCAAGACTTCACAGAGTCCATGCCTCTTGTCCAACTGCAGTTTTATATCCTTAATCCAATCTTTCCCCCATTGTTAAAAGACCCACATTGAAGCCTAATAGCCACAATTCTGCTCTCTGTTCCCATAAGTTCATCATTTCTAGGTTACACATAAAATTGAAATTGTGTGACATTTGTCTTCCAGTGTGTCACTTTTTTTTTTTTTTTGGCAAGCATATAACTTTACTACTTACTAAAGATGAAATCAAATTTGCATGCACAGGTGAGCACTCACTGAAACACCTTGGATTCATCACATATTTGAGTTTCAATTAGCTTATATATATATTTATATTTATATAAAAAGAGCAATAATGGCAATATGTTATGCATCAATAGCAGCAACAGCTTTTCCAGGTTCTGCAGTCATTTGAACAAAATTGTAGAGACATTCAGCACACTCCATTTAAAAAAACAAAAACAAACAAACAAACAACAACAACAAAAAAGTAAAAAACAAAATCCCAGAAAAACAGCACAGTTCTGTTACTCTTGTGGTACTTGGCACCATTTTTTTTTTTTAAATTAGCTTCTCGGTCATCATCTGGGAGGAAACCATTCTGAGCAACATCACTAAAAACAGCTCTGATAAAGCATGGTCATTACTATGTATCATAAAGCAGGTCCACATATGAGTGAGTACATATCATGTTTGTCTTTTTGTGATTGGGTTACCTTGCTCAGAATGGTTTCTTTGAGTTCCATCCATTTTCCTGCAAATTTCAAGATTCCATTGTTTTTTTTTTTCTGCTGAGTAGTACTCCATTGTGTAAATGTACCACAATTTCTCTATCCATTCTTTGGTTGAGGGGCATCTAGGCTGCTTCCAGTTTCTGGCTATTACAAATAATGCTGCTATGAACATGGTTGAACATATGTCCTTGTTATATGAATGTGCTTCTTTTGGGGATATGCCTAGGAGTGGAGTTTCTGGATCTTGTGTTAGACTCATTCCCATTTTCTTGAGGAGTCGCCATATTGATTTCCACAGTGGTTGTACAAGTTGGCACTCCCACCAGCAGTAGAGGAGTGTTCCTCTTTCTCCACATCCTCTCCAGCATAAACTGTCATTGGTATTTTTGATTTTAGCCATTCTGACAGGAGTAAGAAGGTATCTCAGAGTTGTTTTGATTTGCATTTCCCTGATGACTAAGGATGTTGAACACTTTCTCATGTGCCTTTCAGCCATCTTAGATTCCTCTATTGAGAATTGTCTATTCAGTTCTGTACCACACTTTTTAATTGGATTGTTTGGTGTGTTGGAGACTAGCTTCTTGAGTTCCTTGTATATTTTGGAGATCAGCCCTCTGTCAGATGTGGGGTTGGTGAATATCTTTTCCCAGTCTGTGGGCTGTCGTTTTGTCTTGCTGACTGTGTCCTTTGCCTTACAGAAGCTTCTCAGTTTCAGGAGGTCCCATTTATTAATTGTTGATCTCAGTGTCTATGCTACTGGTGTTATGTTCAGGAAGCAGTCTCCTGTACCATTAATTCAAAGGTATTTCCCACTTTATCTTCTAGTAGGTTCAGTGTGGCTGGGTTTATGTTGAGGTCTTTGATCCATTTTGACTTAAGTTGTGTGCAGGGCAATAGGCTTGGGTCTATCTGTAGTCTTCTACATGTTTGCATCCAGTTATGCCAGCACCATTTGTTGAAGATGTTCTCTTTGTTCCAGTGTATATATTTGGATTGTTTGTCAAAAATCAGGTGTTCATAGGTGTGTGGATTAATATCAGGGTTTTTAATTCTATTCCATTGGTCTACCTGTCTATTTTTGTGCCAATATCAAGCAGTTTTCAGGACTATAGCTCTGTAATAGAGCTTAAAGTTAGGGATGGTGATGCCTCCAGAAGTTCCTCTATTGTACAGGGTTGTTTTGGCTATTCTGGGTCTTTTGTTTCTCCATATAAAGTTGAGAATTGTTCTTTCAAGGTCAGTGAAGAATTGTGTTGGGATTTTGATGGGGATTGCATTGAATCTGTAGATTGCTTTTGGTAAGATTGCCATTTTTACTATGTTGATCCTGCCTATCCACGAGCATGGGAGATCTTTCCATTTTCTGGTATCTTTTTAATTTCTTTCTTTAGAGACTCAAAATTCTTACGGTACAGGTCTTTCACTTTTTTGGTTAGTGTTACTCCAAGGTATTTTATGTTGTTTGTGGCAATTGTAAAGGGTGATGCTTCTCTGATTTCTTTCTTCACCAATGTGTCATCTGTATGTAGTAGGGCTACAGGTTTTTTTAGTTAATCTTGTATCCTGCCACTTTGCTGAAGGTTTTTATCAGCTGTAGGAGTTCCCTGGTTGAGTTTTTCGGGTCACTTATGTAGACTATCATATCATCTGCAAATAGTTTGACTTCTTCCTTTCCAATTTGTATTCCCTTAATCTCATTTTGTTGTCTTATTGCTCTAGCTAGAACTTCAAGGACAATATTGAAGAGGTATGGAGAGAGTGGACAGCCTTGCCTTGTTCCTGAATTTAGAGGAATTTCATTGATTTTTTCACCATTTAATTTGATGTTGGCTGTTGGCTTGCTGTATATTGCTTTTATTATGTTGAGGTATGTTCCTGTTATCCCTGATTTCTCCAGGACCTTTATCATGAAGAGGTGTTGGATTTTGTCAAAGGCTTTTTCGGCATCTAGTGAGATGATCATGTGATTTTTTTTTCCTCAGTCTGTTATATGGTGGATTACATTGATGGATTTTTGTATGTTGAACCATCCTTGCATCCCTGGGATGAAGCCTACTTGATCGGGATGGATGGTTTCTCTGATGTGTTCTTGGATTCGATTTGCCAATATTTTATTGAGAATTTTTGCATCAATGTTCATGAGGGATATTGGTCTGTAGTTCTCTTTCTTAGTTGTGTCTTTGTGTGGCTTGGGTATCAAGGTTATTGTGGCCTCATAAAAAGAGTTTGGTAATGACCCTTCTGCTTCTATTGTGTGGAATACTTTGAGGAGAATTGGTATTAGCTGTACTTTGAATTTCTGGTAGAATTCTGCACTGAAGCCATCTGGCCCTGGGCTTTTTTTGGTTGGGAGACTTCTAATGACTGCTTCAATTTCATTAGAGGTTATAGGTCTATTTAAATTGCTTATCTGTTCTTGATTTAATTTTGGTAAGTGAAATCTGTCCAGAAAATTGTCCATTTCCTGATGAGATCACCTTTTAAATTTATTTTATGTGTAATGAAGTGAAGGTGTCAGATCCCCTGGAGTTGGGAGTTACAGACAGTTGTGAGCTGCCATGTGGGTGCTGGGAATTGAACCTGGGTCCTCTGGAAGAGCAGCCAGTGCTCTTAACCACTGAGCCATCTCTCCAGCCCCAAGATCACCTTAAGATGAGGAAATGAGGGGTGGGGGAGGAAGGATGGGGGTGAGGGGAGGGAGAGGGAGAAGGGATTTACATGTGAAACAAGCTTGTTCCCAACTTGAACTGAAAATAAAAAAAAAGGTGAGGAAATGAAATGTAGAAGAGCATTACTGTGCAGAGTGGTTAGCTCTCTGGTGAGCACACTGATAGTTCCTGGTCACTTCCTAGCTTTCTCTGACTACTTCTTCAGAACCCTTGTGGGTGCACCCCACCTGCCTTAGGTATGATGCTTATGGTATTGGTGCCATAGTGTTCCTGGAAGTCATGGTGACTTTTGTAACTGGAGGTTATATAATAGACCATCACACCAGCCACATCTTAGCCATGCCTGTGGATGAGCTGCCTCTCAAATATGTCTACCTGGGATAGCTTTCTAGTGTCTTTGGCCTGATGAGTAAGGAGAAATCAATTAATATCAGTGAATATGAACTTAATATTGTTATGCACTGGCCACCATCTTAGAGCTATTTGCATGGGAAACAGATTAAAATTTGAGAGTACTTGCGTGACATTTTGCCCAAAGTATCTGTCCAGACACTACATGTCACTAATGGGTGCTCCCACATATGCATCCTGAGCTCCAGCTTTGATGGAAAGGGCCCAGTATTTGAGTCATTCTCACTGTTCCCCACAATAGCCTTGTGTGGTTGTCAGACTAAATTCTAGATGCTAGGGGCTGTGGAGAGTGTTCACTGTCTGCTGTCCCTGCTGCCTCTGTAGGGGTTGCTTTTCTTAAACAAAGTTTCTCACCAGCACAGACCCTGGCCCAGCTCTGGTCCCCCACTCAGTCATTTGTTCCTTCAGCAACTGTGTTTTGGGCATCTGCTTGGGTGCCCAGTGCTGGCAGGAGAGAAAAGGTGAATGGGTCACACCCCATTCCCAAGACCATCCTCTTCATCAATATCTGCCTCCCTTGTGCTTTAGAATAATCTGCCATCTGTAAAGGCTCACAGAGGAGGGTGGATGGCGGGTAAGGGTTTTCTCAGGAAAAGTAAGGGACTAGCAATTGACGAGGAGCAAAAAGAAGGAACAAAATATTATGGCTTCTCCACTGAATTAGTCAAAGAGGAGGGTGGAGAGGAAGATGGGAGGCTTTGTCCTACAGGAAGTGAGGATTCCTGGGAGTTGTATCTATTTATAATTATTTTGTGTGTGTGAGTACAGACGCATGCACATTGCGGTGCACATGTGGTCAGAGGCTCATCTTCACCTCATTGAGGTGCTGTCTGTCTTCTTGTGTTTGCTCCTGGGAAGCTGCTCCAGACTTACTGGCTTGAGAGCTGTTGGCAGGTTCTTCTGTCTCTGTCCCCATCTCTCTTCAGGAGTGCAGGAATAGCAGATGTGTGGCGCCACATCTGGTTTTTTGTGGGCTCTGGGAATTAAATTCAGGTCAGGCTTATGAAGCAAATTTTACCCACTGAGCCATCTCAATCCTCTGTGTATTTTTTTTCTCAATGAAACTTAATATAGTCATTAAATATTGAGAGTTTAATTGTAAAAGGATTAAATTAGAGATGGGCTTGAGCGATGGCTTAGTAGGAAAGGGCACTTGTGAAGTGTGAGGTGGGTTTGGTGAGAGGGTCTAGGGTGGAGGATGGCTGTGGTCTCTGCACATGCACAGGAGCACACTCCAATCAGAACAGTTCTATGCAGGTAGTTTTCTTTTCTAACCTTCACATGGGGTCATCAGGCCCATACAGCAAGTGCCTGTACCCACTGAGCCATCTTGCCAGTCCCCTTTTATCTTTTGAAATAGTTTTTAAAATTATTATTTGTTTGTGTGGCTGTTTTGTCTCTATGTGTGTCTGTGCATCATGTACTTGCCCACAGAGGTCAGAAGAAGGTGTTTGGTTCCCTGCAACTAGAGTAACAGATGATTATAAGCTAATGTGGCAGTGCTGGGACTCAAACCCATGTCCTCTGGAAGAGTAACCAGTGCTCTTAACTACTGAGCCATCCATAACTCTGATGACCCTTTTAAAATTGAAATCTTATTTGTGTGTGTGTGTGTGTGTGTGTGTGTGTGTGTGTGCACCTGCTCATCTGGATGTGTACCATGTTAGTGTGTGTGTGTACTCACACGCTGGTGCTATGTTAGTGCATACAGATGCCTGTCAGGGGTAAGAAGGTGTCAGCTCTCCTGGAGCTGGAGTTATAGTAAGGCGGTTGTGAACCACCCAATGTGGGTGTTTAGAGCTTAACTTGGGTCCTCTGCAGGAGCAGCAAGTGTTTTTAGTCACAGCCCTTGCTTTTGTTTTTGAGACAGGTTCTCACTATAACACCCAGCCCCACCTTGAGCTTTCAGTTCTCCTGCCTCACCTTCCCAAGTGCGAAGATTACAGATGTGAGCCAGCATGCCCAGTTTATGACATTTTCTTTTTCATGTGACAAAATAATATGTAAGAAGTAGTTTTATTTTATGTAGATTTTTGCTGTATTAAGAATTATTTCCTCTAGGCAGTGGTGGTGCACACCTTTAGTCCCAGCACTTGGGAGGCAGAGTCAGGTGGGACTCTGTGAGTGTAAGGCCAGCCTGGTCTACAGAATGAGTTCTAGGACAGCCAGGACTACACAGAGAGACCCTGGAACAGATCACTTTTCTAGATCTAAGTATGAACCTTTCTGAAGTTTGGAGTCTTTGAACTGGCTTGTACATATACCCTACAAAGTCAGTGACCTGCTGGAATCTAGTGAGAAATAATAGCCGGCTTCTAAGTAGTATTGCTTGCCAACTTGAGAGGTAAAAAGCTGTGTCTCTGGGATTATTGATGAGGTATAGTGTTTTCCCCGTGTCCTAGTGCCTGGCTGGGATTGTGTTCTGTTCCATTTCATTGTCTGTTAGTCACGCTCCTTGTGGAGTACTAGTAACAGAGGGAAGGAACCCTAAACAGTGATGGCCATGAGCCCTGCTGTAAACCCATAAGCACTGACAAAGTTACTGACAAAGTTCTGTGAGGCAGAGGTTGCTATCACTTCCCTGTCACTGATGAGAAAAGGCTCAAAGAGTTAAATAAGTCACTCAAGGTTATTCACCCGGCAAGTCAGCTGGGACTCAGCACTGAGGAATATGCCTGCAGAGTCCAGGCCCCTGATGAGTGTTGTCATGACCCCACCAACACCTCCATACACAGTCAACACAACTGTGTTAGTGTTGTTCATGGAAATAATCGCTACACTTGTTGGGACCCTGGTTTGTGCTCTGCTTATTTTTTTTTAAATGTCTGTTTTTGTTTGTTTGTTTTTGTTTTTGAGACAGTTTTTCATGTTGTAGCCCAGGCTGCACTTGAGCTCCTTTTGTAGTCCAGGCTGGACTCAAACAGTAAAGCTCCTGCCTTTGCTTCTCCGGTGTGTGGTCTGCTCTTCCATGAATGGATGAAGAGGGTGGATATCAGTGATTGCATAGCACTTGTGGGAATTTAGACATCTCTTCCTCTTCTGGGCACACTGTTGTTTTTCAAAAGGTACACGGAGTGGGGCTGAAAACAACTCTCACATTTCTCACAAGGATTGCTCTACAGTAGAGACTAGAAATACATCTGGGGCCCAATTCATGACAAAAGGGAATAGTGTGACCCATCTAGGTTCTTTTGCCTGTTTTCTTTTCTTGTGGTGCTGGGGGCCAAACCCAGGAACTTGTACATGGCAGGCAAGTGCTTTGCCACTGAGGTACATCCTCAGCCATCCATCCACTGTGGCTGAGTTGTCAGATTCAAATTAAGGTAATGTTGTATATTTTGTAGTAATTAATGTCTCCTCTCCAGATGTTGTCAATTGGACAGATTTAGATTAAGATTTTCATAATATAAACTTTATTTAGTTGATATCCTAGTGGATTGGTCTTGCTAGCAAATAATGAAGGACTTTTCTTGTACTTAGGTGATATGAGTCCTACTGTTTGTGGTCATTAGTCATAGTCACAAGTTGAGGGCTCTTGAGCTTTCCTTTCCTCATCTGTACATAGAGATGGGATGAGGTACATATAAATGCCTACCGCAGTTCCTGACACCTAGTTATAGCAGTAGCTGCTAACTCATGTGATATTAGGCATCCATAAAAATGATTCATGGAAGTTTAATAGCATGGGAAATTGTCTACATCATAATGCTTCATGAGAAAAATGAAAAATGTAAAATAGATTTTTGTAAAATGTCACATCTTGCTTTAGAAAGCAAAGGAGGGCTGGAGAGCTGGCTCAGCAGTTAAAAACACTTATTCTTGCAGAGGACCTGGGTTCTGTTGCCAGCATCCACATGGTGGCTCAGAATTCCAGCTCCAGAGGATGAGATGCCCTTTTCTGACTTCCATGGGCACCAGGAACACATGTAGTGTATATGAATCTATGCAGGCAAAACATGCATATCCATAAAATAAAATAAATCTTTTTTATTTAAAGCACAGAAGAAGGGTTGAAAAATCCTGGTGTTTGTGCTCCTGTCCTTCAGTGTATTAGGCACTGTGTAAATATAAATGAGTCAGATCTGGTTTCTCTTTAGGAGAAAGGCTTTAAAATATTTAAGTTTTTACAACTATGTGGATGCACATGTATCTGTGTGGGAAGGGTGTGTGCATGTAGATACAGGTGGCTTGTAGAGGCCACATGTCTCCCTGGACCTTACAGGCAGTTGTGCACCACAGCTGGGGATGGGTTCAGTCCTTCTGCAAGAGAACCTAGCCATCTCTTAATCCACAGGAGAAAATTTTGGTAGACGACAGACTCACAATCTGGGGTGGAAGAAATGGAGGAATTTCAGGATGTTGCTCAGATTTCTGTCATGAAGTGTGGGCTGTGGTGCCATTCTCTCAGAGACTGATGACTTCTTCTTCTTCTTCTTCTTCTTCTTCTTCTTCTTCTTCTTCTTCTTCTTCTTCTTCTTCTTCTTCTTCTTCTTCTTCTTCTTCTTCTTCTTCTTCTTCTTCTTCTTCTTCTTCTTCTTCTTGGTTTTTTAGGACAGGGTTTCTCTGTGTAGCTTTGGAGCCGATCCTGGCCCCGAACTCACAGAGATCCACCTGCCTCTGCCTCCCGAGTGCTGGGATTAAAGACATGCGCCACCAGCGCCCAGCCAGAGACTGACTTCTAAGGAACACAATGGTTTTTGTCTTGGCCATACTGTGGTGCCCAAGGTAGCTGTTTATATCGAGGGTAACTGCACATGTCTGGGTGAGCTAGGGTACAGGCTTGAGAAGGCCCAATCTACAGATAAGCTTTGGGGATGAAATAGAACTGGAGGAAAGTCTGTGTGGTGAAAAGTCTGTGTGGTGAGACCAGAGCCTGACTCTTCACTGGATCCAGACAGTGAGGAGAGTCTTCCTTTTAAAAGTCCCTATAATGTTGTACAGGTGGTCTGCTTATGCTTCAGTTTGGCCACAAATGTTCTCACACCCCAGACAAAAATGGCTTAAAGTAGTAGAAGCCTATTTTTCTTTCCTGAAATAAGTCTAGGCAGCAGTAGCCTAACACCGGAAATCTGACTTTCCTTAGCCCTCAGCATAAGCAGGGTACCCAAACTAGCCATCACTGGGAAGAGGGCTGAGAGAGAACATGTCCCTTCCATGTAAGAATATTTCCTGGAAGTTACACATAACAATTTGCCTAGACTTACTAGCCAAAGTGTAGTCACTTAGCCATATGCATGCCAAAGGGAGACTGAAAAGTGAAATCTTTATTTTAGGATGTTGTACGGCCCGCCCTGGTGATGTTGATAACATCTTGTATTTACCTGTGCATGGCTCAGACTGGTTCATCTGAAAAGATAGCACAACCATTTCCACATAGGTCATGTATGTCTCTAATTTAAACTGCATGTATAAGCCAGGTGCAGAGGCTAGGGTACAAAGATCACCTGCACTTCAGTTTGAGACTAACTTAGGCAATACAGTGAGCCTCCTATCTCAGAAACGGAAACCAGAAACCAAACAACTTTCAAAAACAGCAACCATAAATGTAGATGCTTTATAGTGATGCCTGTATGTGACAGTACTTCATCTTTTTGGGAAGACAATGACTGCTCCTTGGACTAGAGGCCTAGCACATGTCTTTCTTCTGAGAAAGATGAATTCCACAAATGATTAACTTTGAACCCTGTTCAGAACAGTGTCCTCTACTGCACTGATTTAGAGTTCCTGAGAGTTTCAGTGCTTGCTACAGTTTCAGTCTGTAGATAAGAGAATTATAAGGAACTAGGTGGGAACATACCAGGTTGTTCTCTGTGGTGAGGTTGCTCTTTTGTTTTGTCTTGGTGCTGTGGAATCATATGCTTGCTTGGCAGGAGCTCTCCCACTAAGCTACAGACTGGAAAGGAAAACTTGGGGGCAGCTTATGAGACCTAAGTCTGTCTCATTTAACACCAGTGCCTGGCAGGCATGTTGCATGTGGCCCAATAGTAAATCATAAACTCCCTTGAAACTATGAGGGACACCTCCCCCGTTTTTAGAAGTGATTAGATGGCCTGGTTCTTGAGCATGAACTTTGTAGATGACCACATCATGTTGCAGTGCTAAAAGGTTGGACTGGCATAGTGTTTGCTACCCATCAGGAGGATCCAGGGTTCCTTCTGGCTCAGGAGGTGACTATGGTCTTCCATCAACTGCCTATAGTCAGCTGTTGGCAGTTTGGGTTTTTCAAGAAAGTGGAGGAAGATGCTCCTCACAGTCAAGCACCTCACAGCAGGTGTAAGTGGGTAAGAAGAAGAGGTGGGAAACTTTGATCTCTAGGCTCCCAAAGCTGGCTACCATTAGTAATTAGTTCATGGCTGCCTGGCTGGGGGCGAGGGTGGCTGATCCCCAGTTTTATAAGACAAGACATCTGAGAGTTTACTGGAATGGAGCCCACGCCTCCTGCGGCTCTTCAGGCTAGTAGTTTTCTGCATTAAAACCTTTTATCTTCCGGCTGGATGTGGTGGCACACACCTGGAATCCAGCGCTTGAGAGGATTGAGTTCAGGACAGCAGCAGGGGCTACAGGAGAGAAACCCTGTGTCAAAAACAAACAAATGACAAAACGCTGTTTCCCTTCTTTTACAGCTAAAATAGGACAGTGAAAAATCTAAAGTGAATAGCACACAGGAGTGTGTTTCTGCCTGCTCCAGTAGTGCCTTAGTTTTGTGTGTACATGGAACACAAACTTAAGGTAGTATTTCCACGCCTAGCAAGTTGACTGAGCAAAGCATGCTCTTTTCTCCTTGGGAAAGATGAGCACTGTAGAAAACGCATGCTTGGGGCTAGGGTGTAGACCAGCTGGCAGAGTTCTTGCTTAGCCTGCAGGAAACCCAGGGTTTGCTCTCCAGTACCACCGAAATGACCTGCCACCTGTAATCACTTCAGAGGTGAAGGCAGAAGAATCAAGGTCTTCCTCATCTACATAGCAAGTTCAAGGCCACTCTGGCCTATGTGAAACTCTGTCTCAAAAAAATGAAATAAAATGGCATGCTTCATGCAGACTGGGAATGGGAAGAAGGTGAGTGTCACCCTTTAATTAGATTGTGGACAGGGTCTGGTGTAATACATTGTTGACAGCAGTTGACTGTGAATGACTGACCTCCTACACGGGGCGGTCGGGGGGGGGGGCGGAGGAGAAAGCATTCCAGCTTTACATCATGTCAGAAGAACCCAATGATGCTAATATTGATTACCGATCACGTTCTAGGTCCTTCTCTGTTTACTCACCGCATTCCACAACTGCCACACAAGGCATAGCGACTATTGTTATTTATCAGCACTTTACTGAGAAGTAAACTGAGGCACACAGCTTGCTAGCAGCAAGGCCAGGCTGTAGCAGGATCCCCCACTACTAAAATACACTGCTTGTCAGTAGAAAACCAAAGGAGACGTGGCAGTGTGGGGTTAGCCCAGAGCTGTGTCAAAGAAGAGACTAGGCCCCAGTTAAAGGCAGGCTGTGGGGTTCCAGAGCACATTTGGAGTTGGCACAGTGTGGAGTGCTGGTAAAGGGGCCTCAGCACAGCAGTCCTTGTTTTCTGTGGACGCAGAATGATGTGAGGATGGTACTGGAAGAGAAGACGGAGAGGACAGCTGGTGCCCAGAGGTGAGCTCCTGCCAGCTCAGAGAGCCACCATTAGACAGACACTCAGTCTGTGCACAGACTGGTAGCTTGAAACTAGCTTAGGCTGAAGTGTTTATGCCACAGACACTGGCAAATGCAACAAGACAGGGCTCCTTCACCTTCATCTGCAAGCTTTTCTCCACTTCCCTGACATCCAAAAGCACACAGAATCCAAACGTGGAGTGTGTACCTCCTATGGGGGCATGTACTGTGCCCGGCACGGGGGAAACAGGTGGTGGATTGTGGACTAGCTGTGAGCCCTCAGGCCAGTTACCCAGCCTTGAGTTACTCATCTGTGAATGGAGATGATGCTAAGACTCTCAAAGGGCTGTGGGAGAAGGAGGCTCTCAGGAAGTAA
Organism: Cricetulus griseus; assembly: GCF_003668045.3. NCBI lineage: Eukaryota > Metazoa > Chordata > Mammalia > Rodentia > Cricetidae > Cricetulus > Cricetulus griseus. The sequence continues at coordinate 152,486,867 of NW_023276806.1, read as the reverse complement.
GAGAAATGAAGAGATGTCCTTAGTGCAGAAAACAAGGTGGAAGAAACAAAGGCGGAGTGACTAGGTTTGTGTTTGAGGGGAGATGTCTTTGTGTGGTCATGGCCACCATGTAGGATTTCACTGTTCCCAGGATGGATGCTGTGTGGATAAAGTCTTCTTTGGCCCTTGTTAGAAAGTTACCGCTGTTTTTTGTATCTTTAGCATGTTGCTGTTCACACTTTGTGGCCTGTTCCTCCCTATACATTACTTAACTGTAAAAACATGGATCTGTATCTAAGGCTTTTTGTCACCTCTCCAGTGTTAAGACCACTACATCACTCCCCAGTGATGACACGCCAGTGTCTGATTCTCTTCTGTGTATTCAGTAGAGCATGTGGACCACATGTGAGCATTCACCATGGTCCAGGTCCTTCCCCAGCAGATTACAGAAGGAATTTTATTCAGATGACCAGTATGTTCTCAGTGTTGTCCCAGCTTCCCTCTGAGAAATGAGTTTCTTACAAGTGAAATTCACCTCTCTAGAACTTTAGGAGACCCCCCCCACATCTGTCATGTTAAAAATATTCTTTCCCTTCTGGGGAAAAGATACAATCCATATAAATTAATTAGTAATATCCTCAATTTACAGATTTAATCTTTGAACAAATATTTACTGAGTGATTACTATGTGTGCACACTGTATTAAGTGCTGGGCATTCAGTGATGAAAGTCATAATTGTGGCCCCTGCTCACTTGTGGCTATTTACATTGAAATCATTTAAACTTAAATAAAATAAACAGGTCTGTACTGATGCAAACTGTCTTTTAAGAGCTCAACAGTCACGTGGCACTGAGGTGGGAGAGCACAGATGAACATCTCTGTCACAGCGAAAGTTCTGCTGGACTGTGCTATTCTAGAGGAGGCTGGCATGCATCAAATAGTCCTAAATAAAGTATAATTGCAAGTGTGAGTACCAGGCAGACTGTCTGGTTATGTGGCACGTTTCATAGGACATGGCTTCTTTGATGCCATCCCCAAGGAAGACAGGTTGGAACTGGATTTGTGGAGTACTTGGGAGTCAGTGAAGCCCTGTGGTGAGAGGAAGCACAGTAATTAAAGGGATGCAGGACGGACTAATGACTGGGGTTGGAGGGAGGTGTAGGTGAGATGAAGAGGTGAAGGACCACTGAGGATCTGGTGGGAAGCAGATAAGGGAGCTTGGAAGCCTCTAGTTAGACAAAACCGGGGCTTTACTTCTGAGTCCTACTGCCAACATAAATGTGTGTTCAAAGAGGTTCTTCGGTCACCTTGTCCTTTCCTCTTTGGGACCTGCCACATTACCCTGTCTGGGTTATTCCCTCAGTATGTCGATATGATAACACCCTGTAATCAACTCTTTTTTTATAGGAACAAAAATACAAAGGCCCTGGCACTGTTAGCCCCATCCCGCATCCTCTTCAGGCTTCATTCCCTGCTCCCTGCTTCTTGTTGTTTCAGGATGAAAGAGTTGGCTCTGCTCCCCACCTCCAGTACTTTTCTGTTCCTTGTTTCCCTCAGCTTCTTCACTGGTTCTTATCCACAGGTTCTCTCAGCAGCACTTCGTCTCTAGGCCTCCTTCCTTAAACAGCCAACTTTCATTGGCTTCTGCCTACATTCCCAGGGCCTCCTACTTGGCCGAGTCCTTCTCTCTGTAACTTGGTGCTCAGGGCTCTGTCTCTGGGCCACCTTCATTTCCCTAAATGCACCAGCTCTCTGGTGATTTCATCTAGGACCACAGTGTGAGAATTAACTTCATGTGTCAGCTTGGCCCAGCTATGGTCACCCACTCCTTTAGTGTGACAGAGATGCTGCTGTAAAGGTGTTCTAAAAGTGTAATTAACATTGAAATCAGTAAAACAGATTACCTTCCATAATGCTTGTGGGCTTTATACAACTACTTCAAGGCTCTCAGAGAAAAGCCAGAGGCCCACCAAAGAGGAGTCCCCTGCCTGCAGAGTGATACTAAAATCTCCAGCCTGTGGATTGTAGATTTGTTGGCCTTCGAAGCATTGAGCCAGTTCTTTAAGACAGGGTCTCTTACAGTCCTGGCTGGCCTCAAACTTCCAAGCAAAGGATAACCTTGAACTTCTGATCCTCTGGCCTTCACTTCCAAAACATTAGGATCACAGGCAAGTCCCCTGTTTGCAATTCTTTTTTTTTTTTTTAAATTCACTTTCCCCTTATACTCATATATTCCACAGATTGTTTTTTTTCTAGAAAAACCTAACATATGTAGTATTTTTATTTTAGTATTTGTTTATTTTTTTTTGAAATTGGGTAGTCTTGGCTGGCTTGGAAATCACTTTGTAGATCAGGTTGGCCTCAAACTCACAGATATCTGTCTGTTTCCACCTCCTGAGTGCTGGGATTGAAGGCATCTGCCACTAGGCCCATCTAGTACATATAGTATACATATAGTATATATTGATGTCATTTATATTGGGGTCTCCTGATTTCTCTCAAATTTTTACTTTTAACTCTGACCTCTAGATATATATATCCAATTGCCTATGGGAACATAGACCTCTCAAGTTGGACTATGAATGTGAACCAAACTAACTTTTGCTCCCTGGGCTGGTAGACTCTTATCTTCCTTTGACATCTCTCATTCCACTGTCTGCAAACCTGTGTCAGCTTCTGCCTCACTAGTCCAAGCCTTTATGGCTTCAACCTCCATGCAGCTTCCTCCTGGATCTGTGCCTCTTTTCTACCATTTCTTCCTGGTTCCCTGGCTGCCTGGCTGGCTAAGTACAGCAGGCTTTAGACTTGATTCTTGTTTGTTTCTTGTCTCCTCTGCTTAGAAAGGTTTGCATGGTGTGCACCTTCACTTTCCTTTAGGCTCGCCCCACAGGCACATTCTTAGATAGTTTCTTACCCTTCTGCTTCCTTTATTGTTCTTCAAAGTGCAAAGAGCTCTTTCAACACCCACCTCACCCCTGTTGCCTGGTTGAAGAAAGCAATGGCTTCTATGAACCAAGAAAAGCACAGCATGTTCGAGTGATGATAGAAATGATCAAGGAATTGATGATGCCTGAGGGGATCTTTCCTGATGAAGTTATTGGAATGACAAGAATTGGTGAGAGCCTGCACAGGAGCCCAAGGACCTTGCTTTTATTCTACCTGGAGTCATGGCAAAGAATTTAGTAGTTTGGTGGCCATGGGGAAATACTGGGAAATTCTGTCTGGTTCATTCTATTTGCCTAAATAGAAACTAGGTTATGAGCAGAGGGATGGCAGAAGCAGCAAGCAGTGAGACACGTGAGAAAAGGAGGAGAAAGTGGAAGTCACCAGGGCTGCTGGGAAAATACAACAGGGTGATAGACTGCTGTAAGGACTCAGGCACTATGCTGGCCTGCCCCTGTCACCTGGCAGAACCCTGGTCAGCCCAGGTTTCCATGGTTGTATAGTCTGCACTCAGGTGCAAAGGACCCCTTTAAAAGAAAGACTCCTGCCCACTTCCGTGCTCTTTCCCTCTCTCTTCCCCGCGGTTCTCTTGGAGCAGATAAGACTTTTCCTGCCTCCCTCTTCTCTTCTGTCCTCTCTCTGTCTCTGTGTCTCTTTACCTCTTTTCTCTTTCCTTCCCCCCTTCCCTTTCTAATAAAACTTCCCACTTAAGCTTGTCTAGGTTCATAGAGCTCAGAGACTAACCCAAGGAGTCGACACTCTGACGCAAAAGCAAAAGGTTTCTTTTTATTGTTCAAGCTAGCCAGCTTGGATCTCACTGCTTGGCGGGTAAATGAGATGCCAACCAGCCAAAAAGAGAAGCTTTTAAAGGGGCAGACCATAAGCTTGAAGGCCACAAATTTCAGGGTTTCCATGGTTACTTAAGGTCATACAAAGTACAGAGTCAAGCAGTAACTATATATTTTAAGCAAGATACGTTTGAGTGAGATAAGACAGGCATGGGCTTGCAGAGTTATGGGGTCACAGGGTCTGTCAGTTATCCCCTGGACTGGGGAATCTTTACAACAGGCAGGGGACCTTTAAGACCAGCAATTAGCAAAGGAATGTTAACAGGAGTGGTGGACAGTCACCTCCCCTTCTCTGAGAGCAGGGGCTCAGGTGCCAGTCATGGCACTCCTGGTTTAAGGAGTTAAATTTTCCTTTGCCATTAGAAGTTCCCTTTTCAGGGCCTAAGTTTTTAAACTTTTATTAATTTTAATTTTTGGTTCCTCAAGCTCTGTCTGCCTGGCGTGTTTGTCCCTCTGCCTTGGTCACCCTCGCCTGCCATGGGATCAGCCAAGGTCCCCACACGCTTTCTGATAACAGTTGCTGAGTAGGGCTGAGGACAGCTTTGAGATTTGTGGCCTTGACTTTTAAGTAGAAATCACTTTTACTCTCCAAGTGTTTCTCCAACAATGTAAGGGTACAGGCTGTGTGGACAGCTAGCATTAACAAGAGTGGGTCTTTTTTGGTTTTGGATTTTTTCTTGTTAGTTTTGTGTGTGTGGTGTGTGTGTGTGTGTGTGTGTGTGTGTGTGTGTGTGTGTGTGTGTGTGTGTGTGTGTGTGTCTGGGTTTCTCTGTGTAGCTTTGGAGCCTGTAGACACTTTGTAGACCAGAATAGCCTCAAACTCACAGAGATGCACCTGCCTCTGTCTCCTGGGTATTGGGATTAAAGGATTTTATCCAGATGGTGTCTGACAGTATCGAGCCTTTAATCCTGGCAGACGCAGGTAGATCTCTGCATCTGAAAACCTGAGTGGGTTACAGGACAGCCAGAGCTACACAGAGAAACTCAGTCTTGAAAAACCAAACCAAACAAACAATACATAACAATCAATCACAAAAACACTAAGGGTGGGTCTGCCTTGTCTGTGCCATTAAGAAGCCCAGGAGGTGCCAGGCGGTGGTGGAGCACGCCTTTTAGTCCCAGTACTTGGGAGGCAGAGACAGGTGGATCTCTGTGAGTTCGAGACCAGCCTGGTCTACAAGACCTAGTTCCAGGACAGCCTCCAAAGCCACAGAGAAACCCCGACTCAAAAAACAAAACAAACAACAAAAAGAAGCCTGGGAGGCAATCTCAAGGGCCCTAGAGGAAGGAAGGCCTGAACAGCCATTGTACCAGCTCAGTGTGCTCTGTCTCTAGGTGGACATTTTATAGTGGAACACTTTTAATGCAATATGTCCCATATCGCCTGTCTTAGCTAACAGTTGAGAAACAGACAAGCATTTCCCATCATTTTCTGAGCACCTGCTCTGTACCACATTCTGGAGAGGCAAGAAATCAAACAAGGGTTTGCTTTTCCAAAGTTCTGATACTTAGATGTGTAATTAAGAGTAGGTATTTGGGGCCACAAAGAGCTACTAAGCACTTGGTTACAGTCCTAACACTTCAGTCCAGGTGAGGTGATGGTACAAGCACTGCATACATATGAGAAGTGTGTGGAGTGGGGGAAGTGTGGGAGAAGGGTTAGCCTGTGCAGTGTGTGTACATTGTGCAAGTTTTTTACTTTCACCTTGGAAAAGCCTAGAAGGAACGCAGGAGGCCGCCCAGTTACCAGGAGGTGTGGCCTTAAGCTGTTAGGAGCTTTCGCCTTGTTTTCTTTCACCCTGGCAAGAACCAAAGTAGTGGGCCAAACACTTCATTCATTCATTCATTCATCTATCCACCAAGCATTCTCACCGACCTAAGGGTAGAGAAGCATGAGAGGACATGCCTCCTTTGGCAGATGCTGTGCTAAGTGCCAAATATACTATTTCCCTTAAAGTGAACAAGACAACCCCAAGCCTGACAAGGAGGAAGTAATGTAAGGAGAATTAGTCACTTCTTTTCAGGGTTAGTCAGATATGATTTAAAAATCCCAGTAACTTCCTTTAGGGAATTACTAAATGTGACTAATCCATTGCCTTAGGGCAGTGCGTCCCTAACTTTATTGTCAACTAAAATCACTTGTGGAGTTTTTAAAACCTAGGTGCCAGGGTCACAGCCAGTACCAAGGTCATCAGAACATCTGTGTGGGTGCCAGGAGTCAGTATTTCTAAAGTTCCTCATATGACGACGTATTTCGTAGAGAGCAGCGCCCAGGGCAGGCAGGGGATGGTTTACTCATTGCACACTCAACTACTACTGGGTCTGGTTCCCAACATTCTTTGAATTGCAGCCCTAGCCTTGGGTGGGGGTGGGGCGGTTCTGAGCATCAGGAATAGGCGCTGTCCAATTAGGAGCTCTTACTTTGCCGAGCCGATGGGTACAGGTTGCCAGGGCTGCACGAGGACTGGATTTTTGCTTTGTCATTCTGACACTGTCAGTTCACCCGCCTACTAAGAGCAGGGCGTGGCTTCCTAGAGCCACTAGGAACCAGCCAGTCTTTAGCCTCAGTTTGCTTCCGTCAGGCCTTGCATCCACGCGGAAGGTGTGGGACGCCGCGGGGTGAGGAGAGCTGGTGTTTTCATCGTGCTTGTTCACGTAAGCTCTGTGTCAGCGTGAAGCTGACCGCCAGGGGCCTGGGTTGCTCATTAAGTTCGCTGGCGGGTCGGAGAGCATCGCTCCGGGGTGGTGATTTGGAAGGGGAGGGGGCACACATTCAATGTGTGTCTGAGAGGGCTGGGTCTTTTGCGGTCGAGCTAAGGGAAGCTCTTGGCAGGGTGCTCAGGATAGCCAGGGCCACAAAGCTTCAGTATATGGGGACTTGAGTCTGGTCCTTGGCTACTGGTGGCTTGCAGGCTACCAGAGAAAATGGGTATCATTTGCAGAGCAAGGGTCTTGATTTATACATATGTGGCAGTGTGCCGAATATGAGTGATAACATTAAGAAATTGCATGCCTTTACAGGTATTTTCACATGCTAAGAAACTCCATGATATTGTGCCGCACATGTCATGTTTTTCAAGTGGCTTGCCCTTCCCGACCTAGGCTGTTATTTAACAGGGCAGCTGAGACTGCTACACAGCCCTTCCCTAACTGAAGGAGGCGGTGCAGCCTGTCCTGTCTGCATTTGAGTCCTGTTTACAGTATTGACTGGCTGCTCCAACTTGTGCAAGTTGCTTGGCTAGAAGTAGCTCAGTTTCCCTACCTGTGAAATGGATGTGGTAATACCTACGTCTAAAATACAGCTGTTAAGACTAAATACTATATATAAAAACATTGCATTATATCATTATGCCATGTTAACTGTTGATATTAGTACTGAATAACTATTCTTTCAAGTGCTGGTATCAATATAGCTGTGGGCTCCGTTTTTAATTGTCCCAGACTTTACCGAGTTTACCCCTTAGTGAAATGGGACCATCCTCCCCTGATGTCATCCAGAGCGTGGATGGACTGTGGTTTCAGATTCCAGGAAGCCCTGGCTGTTGCATCCTCCAGGTGCAGTGTCAAAAGCCAGACCATGCTGGGACGAGCTAGTGTTGTGTGGTCGCGAGGTCGGTGTCTTTAGCTGCCCCTCAGTGCTTCTTTTGAGTTCTGGCGGACCTGGAGTCTCGTGGTCCGGCAGCTTGCGGGTCGGAGTCCACCGGCGGGAGTGCCCAGAGGGCGCGTGGCGTCCCGGAAGCCCCGCCCGGAGGAAGGCTCAGTGCCGCTCTGCTTTGTGCTACAGAGGGCAGGCGGGGCCTGCGGCGGCGGCGGCGCGGGTGCGAGCGCGAGCGAGCCCAGAGAGGCCGCAGGACGCGGGCCGAGAGAGGCCGCAGGAGGCGGCGAGCAGCGGAAGGCGCGTCCGGAGGAGGGTGGCCATGGTCCAGCCCTGAAGGTAGGAGCTGCGTGCTCCCCAGCCCCGATCCCGGATCCCCAGCCCCGGGCCACTACGGGCTGCCGGCCCACGTGCTCAGATCCCTGAACCGAGACGGCAAAGCCAAGCCGTTTCTTTTAAAGTGACCGTTCAGAGTGCCCTTTGCTTGGGTTTCCCCCTCTTTTAGCCTCCAGCGGCAGGGTGAGTGGCCTGGGGAAGTCTTGAGAAAAGGGCATCAGGAAATGCTTACGCCTCCCTCATCAGACCGCCCCGTCTCCTTCCTCTTTAATTCTCTGAGGCGTGGGCCTCCTGGAAACCCCAGGCTCCGAGGAGCCCCCGGGAATCCCCTGGGTTGAATTTGTTTCCCGGCAGGCATTTCTTTTCCTAGCTCAGAGTTAACAGTTGTGGCTATAAAGGAATGGAGTCTACCCTCCAGTGGCAAGTATGCTGAACGTCTGCTTTTGGTCCATCCACTTGGAGAATTACAAAAATGAAGTCAGATCTTGGGGATCAAACCCCGGTGTCCGTGCGTGGTAGCAAGTGCCTTTCCCCACTGAGCCATCTTGCCAGCCCCTTTGATTTTCAGAGTAACATATGCTGGAGCGTTGCCCTCTTGGTGTAAGGCCTGCTAGGTTTAAGAACATTTATTTAGTTGTATGTGCTGTTAAGAAGGACGTTAACAATTGATTCACATTTTTATTTAGTCTTTGCTTGCTTCTAAAAGAAACATACTTTTTTGAAGAGTGAATATAGGGAATGGAGCTAGACTTCAAAGGCAAACAGCAAATGGATGGAAACTAATTAAGGGAGATAAAAGGCTTTTACCTGTAGTTAAAGTAGTTGTGTAACTCAGACCTTTAGTGTTCAAGTAAAATAACACAAAGACCTAGTAATGGGCCTTCCTGGGGAAACCCCACCTCTATTGTAGATGTATATTAAGAAGTTACAATCATTTGATTTCTACATAATCTTATTCATGCTCTTGATTTTAACATCAGTGGAGTTAGTTTCAGGCTTTTGTGAGTTACACAGTCACGAATGAAAGAAATATGTACATACCATTTACCATACACATAGAGCTGTTCTTTTTGTATTTTCCTTTGGTTTTAATGAGCAGCGCCAAAAGTGGGAGGAGACAGAGCAGGTAAGATTCAGTATTGAGAATTTGAGCCATTGTTTGCCACAATGAGTATATTATAGACAATGAGAACTTTGGAAGGGCTCGGTTGGCACAAATGACTACTTAAAGAGGCTTTGTGCAGATGTTTCCCCTCCTTCCCTTTGTGTGTGTCTGGGGTGGGGGGGTTGGGGGTAGGGCTGTGCCAGGATTGGACAGGGCAGCACTCATTGTGGGTAAATGCTCTACCACAGAGCTGTAACCCCAGGGCAACACTTTAGTGTTGTCTGTTTGTAGTGCTGGGGGTAGAACCCAGGGCTCTTCACTTGCTGGGAAAATGTTGTTCCACTTAACTACACCACATTCCTAGCCCTTTGTATTGTTTCTCTTTTGAGGCAGTCTTCTATGCAGATCAACCTGGCCTTGGAGTTATGTTTTCTCCTGCCTCTGTCTCCTTCAATGCTAGGATTACAGGTGTGTGCCACCAAGCCTGGCAGCATCTTATTTTGTCTTTAGGGCAAGAATCAGAGTGTGTATGTGTGTGCTCATGTTTGTACTTACCATGATGTTCATATGAAGGTCAAAGGACAACTTGTGTGATTCCATTCTCTTCTTCCACCATGTGGGCCTCAGGGATTGAACTCATGTTGTCAGGCTTAACAGCTGGTACCTTTCAACACCAAGCCATCTTGACTTTCCTGATTCCAGAGTTTTGAAACTACCCATGTAAATGCCTCTCTTGGTAGCACTGAGAAGAAAGAGCACAGTGAATGAAAAGGTATCCATTGGAATACTACCAGACATAGTTAAGTCTTCAGTAGTTTGAGAGAAGAGTTGTGGGTGGTAAGATTAAAATTGGCCACATGAGACTCAATTTCTTTTTTTTTTTTTTTTTTTTTTTTTTTTTTGGTTTTTTGAGACAAGGTTTCTCTGTAGCTTTGGAGGCTGTCCTGGAACTAGCTCTTGTAGACCAGACTCACCTGCCTCTGCCTCCCGAGTGCTGGGATTAAAGGCGTGCCCCACCAACACCCGGTGAGACTCAATTTCTTGATGGCAGGAATAGAAGCTGTGACAGGCAGGCAACAAAGCATTGTGAGGTTCACCTCCAAGAAGGCGGATCCCAGTTGTGTTCATTTGTAGTTTCAAGCCTCCCTAAGTTAGCAGCAACCCGAACTCTTCTTGATAGCCATCAGAGAAGGGCACTCAAGCATCTCACTCAGGTGGGCCTCACATTCAGAAGGCTTCCTCCCTAACCTGGCCGGCCTTCTGCCTGATTGCTGCTTGTTGCTGCCAGATCTGCTTCCAGGATAAAGAGCTCACTTTTCAGTGTGGTGTTATATACCTTCTTGGCTGGGGCCAACGTGGTTTTCTTTTCATCTCCTCTCCCAAACTCCTGTAAGCTCCTGGGAATAGTTCTCTAGATCTCCCCACCTTGCTGGTTTCTTTACATCACTTTCTGTGCAGACACACATTACCTCTGTGTTTCCACAGCACCCCACAAATCCTTATTTCTGGAAAGGGAGGAACCCTGCCAGAGACAATTTTCTGCCTCTCTTATCAAGGTAGGTTTTCTTTATATGGCTGTGTTGTTTGCACGGGTGTGATAGTACTCCCATCCAAATGAATATGCCATAGTGACAGTAACAATGGTTTATGTGCTGGATTCTAAGTCCTCACAACTGCCTGATGAAAGAAGGATCTGGTGTTATCCAGTATTGCAGATAAAACCAAGGCTTCCAGAGTTACCGGAGCATGCCCTGATTACATAGCTGGCTGCCAGGCAGAGACCCCCTGTCTGCAAAGCTCACACCTCTGAGAGACAGGCCTGCTTCTGATCTGGTTCTCATGTTTGTGAGTCAGAATGGAGCCCGTGCAAATCCAGCATAGTTCCGGCATACAGTAAACCACCATTCATTAGAGGCTTGCTAGATGAGCCTTCATTCCACTGTGCCCACTAAATCAGAAGGGTGATGTGTCTTTGGTGTGTCTTTTAGCTCTTCATATGATAAATTATCACTTGATTCATACACTCATTCCATAAGTATTCATTAGGTGGCAGGGACATAGAAGCTCACTTAAAGGAGATAACATTGAAGTTACCTGATTTCATCAAGATGGGTTGTCAGACAGGAAACTGTGAGCTGCTCAGAACTGGTTCTGAGTAGCACATTGGCAAACAATTTAGAATTTTTATATCTGACAGTCGGTGCCTTTAGCATGACATGCAGGTGAGCCTTTGTCAGTCAGGAAGAAAGTAGGACTGAAGTTTATCGGGTACCTGCACTGTCAGCACCAGGCTGGGTGTTACCGTGTACGATAATGTATACATTTAAAAATACTTCTGATAGCTGGGCAGTGGTGGCCCATGGCCTTTCATCCCAACACTCAGGAAGTAGAGGCAGGCAGATGTCTGTGAGTTCAAGGTCATCTAGGTCTACAGAATGAGTTCTAGGACAGCCAGTGCTACACAGAGAAACCCTGTCTTGAAAAAACAACCAAAAAACTGGTTAAGGCTTACAGTGCAGCTCAATGGTGAGGGGATTGCCTGGTACATTCAAGGCCCTGGGTCCAATCCACAGCATACCAAAAAATGTATGCTGACAAATGTTTTTCTATAAGTAAAAAAGAAAAAAGGACCAGCATTAGTATTTTAAGAGAGAGTAGAATACCCAGTAGACTGACTACAAATGTGGAAACTGCAGTGCTCCCAGAGAGCAGTAAGTGGAAGTTAAGCATTTTTTAAAACATATGTGTGTGTTTATATGTGATATGTTCATGTGAGAACAGGGCTCTGGGGAGGTCAGAGGCATCAGATCCCTATGGAGCCAGAGTCACAGACATGGGCTCCAGGACCCAAGGGTCCTCTGGAAGAGCAGCAAGTGCTCTTAACCACTGAGCCATCTTTCAGGTCCTCCAAAACAGGCATTTTTATTTGAACCCAGGCGTGCTTCAATTCTACCTTGGATAGCAGGACAGTCAGGCCTTGTGTTGATCTAAATGATGCTTTTCTTGGCTCTGAAGTGTGTGGGTTGATAGTAAAGTGTCCTGAAGTACGTGTTGTCACCACAGAGGAAGGGTGGAGGTTTTGTATATTCTAAAATACCATCCAGGTACAAGGTAATTGGTGTGACTTGACTTGCATTTTATCTTTTGCTTCATGAATATACTGCTGCCTTGTGCCTGGGTGCATACAGCCCATTGGTAGCACTGTGATTAGTAGGTGTCAGGCCTGGGTTTGATCTCCAACACTGTAAAATAATGTAATACATTTTATTTGAAAGAGCAGTTACTTAAAAGTCCCTCTGGGGTACCTAAAATATATGACTTCGAGTGAAATCCAAGGAGTAGTTCACGAGAACACCTTATGTGGAAACCCTACCTCTGTGGACCTGCCTTGGAATAGCTGGAGGGGTTTTTCCCTCCCTCCCTCCCTCCCTCCCTCTCTCCCTTCCTTCCTTCAAGATTTTATGTCTGCCTGCATGTATGTCTGCAGGCCAGAAGAGGGCGCAAGATCTCTTTATAGATGGTTGTGAGACACCATATGGTTCCTGGGATTTGAACTCAGAACCTCTGGAAGAGCAACCAGTGCTCTTAACATTTTGAGCCATCTCTCCAGACCCCTCTTCAGGGTTCAAACATTTTTCATCACTAGAAACCTTAGTGGATTTTTTTTTTCTTCCACAGACAGGGTTTCTCTATATAGCCCCTGCTGTCTTGGCACTAGCTCTTGTAGTCCAGGCTGGCCTTGAACTCACAGAGATCCACCCACCTCTCAAGTGCTGGCTCTGATTGATACTCTTAACAGTGGAATATGCTTAATGCTCATTCTTCCTTAACAGTTGAAACTTTGAAAAGTATTTTTTCTTTCTTTTTTTTGAGTCAGGGCCTCAAGTATCCTGAGCTGGCCTCAGACTGGCTATGTAGCTGATGATGACTTTGAATTTGATCTTCCTGCCTCCCCCTCCCAAATGCTAGGATTGAAGGTGTCATTACCAATGCCCAGGTCTGAGGATCAAACCCAGGGCTTGTGCATATGGACAAGTACAACTGTACTACATCCTAGGCCTAAAAACATCGTCCTTTTCCTTAAAACAGTGAAAAGAAAATTAAATTACTACTTTGTATGTAAAAGTGTCTTTGAGACACTTTGGGATTGTAGTAAGTACCTACTCAATAGTTAAACACACTGATTGATTATGTAATCATAATTCTGTATTTGAGTAATTTCGTAATTATTGTCTTACAAGTGAGGAATGGTGCTAGCTAGGCTGAAGGTTTAGCCACCTGTCTGAACTAATACCTAGTAGGGCAGATAAAGATGGGGACACAGACTTTTCTCCCAGTCCATTTAATTAAATTATGTGTATGTCTGCATCTGTGTTTCTGTGAATATATTCTGTGTATGTGCAGGTGCCTGCAAAGGCCAGAGGAGGTTGGGTCCCCTGAGATGGAGTTACAGGGTGTTGTAAGTCTCAGTCCTCTAGAAGAGCTGCAAGAGCTCTTAATCTCTGAACCTTGTCTCCAGTCCTTCCAACCCATTAAACATTTTTTTAAAAATTAGCTTTATGCTATGCATATGGTTTATGTGTAGGCAAGAGTACCATGGTCTGTGTGGAATTCAACAGACAAGTTAGTGGGTTGGTTCTCTCCTCTTTTAGTGTTTTGTCTTTTTTAACGCTTTATTTTTGAAAATGTGTGTGTGTGTACACATGTGCCGGAGTCCAGTTCTGTGGAGTTCAGGTTCCAAAGAGAAGGTGTGGAGTCTGTGAGGGAGTGAGGCTGACAGGATCTGAAAGTGAATCAGGATGACTGCCCATTTATTGAGATTAGGCTACACCTTATGCTCTCTATTGAAAGCAGACTTAATGATTCAAGAAAAATGTCATTACAACATTTTTCTTGAAACGAAACCCAATAAGTTTGGCAAGAATCTAAATGCCTATTGTACTCCAAGGTTCAGTAACCCAGCCATGTGAGTCTTACACTTCCTCCTGCATGGTCAGAAGTGTCAGACATCGAGTCCTGAGAAATAAACCCCTAAGAGAATTTTCATTCTTCAAAGGACATGACATGGTGTTTGTATCATGTCACAAAACAAACGCTGAGCAGTTTCCTAATTACTGGCCCATTCCCCTCATATGCTACCAAAAGGAAGGTCCTGACACCTCACTCTTTTTCCATTATACCATACCATTCTGATTCCTTCAGGGTATACTACTCTGTATAGCAGAGAGGGATCACACCAGTCTAACTTCTTAACAGAATGAATCTGTTCACCATGGGGCAGACCAGATCTTGTCGTACAGTAAGCTACTAATAGAGGGCACTATTCTATACTTATTAACTGGAGTCTTAACCCTAAAGACCCTAAAGCCTTAGGCTCTGGGTCTGGGCCCAGGTGAGCCCAGTTAGTAAATCCTTAACTTCTCTATTCCTGGTGTAATCAAGGGGATGGGGACGCAATGGGGATTCTTGTGTGGGAATAGGCTGAGTTATGCTATATGGTTCCATGGTGGCAGGGAATTTTTTTCCAAGAATTATTTTACTCGAAGAGACTGGCACTGTATATATTCTCATCTTATACCAACACTCACACAAAATTCCCAAAGGAGAAGGCATAAGGAACTCCCATGACATAGAATGCTTAAAACATGAAGGTAAAGGATGCTGCAGAGTTGTGATCCACAGTGTGGAAGTGCTGGAACTTAGTCAAGCAGTGGTTTCGCCATGCACGCCAGTGAAGGTTGGAAGAGAGTGTAGGAGCTGGAATTCAAGCAGTGGCTGTGAGCCACCCCATGTGGGTCCTGGGAACCAAACCCGTGTCCTTAATTAAGAGCTGGGAAGGCTCTCAAACACAGAGACATCTCTCCAGCTTCAAAGAAGTTTATTTTATATATTGTAGTGATTTTTCTCACCCTCCGTCCTCTCCCTTCCTATCCCCTTTTTTGAAACTCGCTCTGGACAGTATGTCTTGCACTCCTGGGGCTAGAACTATGATTCAGAAGTTAAAGAGTGAATCCTTGGGAAGCACGGGGTCTGATGCCCTCTTCTGACCTCCTCAGGCACCAGGTGTGCCTATGGTGCAATACATACAAAATAACATTTTTTTTTCTAATTTAAGAAAAGGCATGTTTCAATCTTTTTGTTTTTTCAAGACAGGGTTTCCCTGTGTGGCTTTTGTTGTCGTTTAACTTACTCTGTAGACCAGGGTGGTCTTGAACTCAGCTGCCTGTCTTTGCCTCCCAAGTGCTGGGATTAAAGGTTTGTGCCACCACACCCAGCCTGAGTTTGTGAGTTGCTCCTGGATAAAATTATTGCACTTGAATAGGACTTTGGAATAATTTAGTATCGCTATAGATGTTACTTGCTCTTCATTCACTGCAAAGAACTTTTTTCTAGCTGTCTCCCAGCACCCCAGGTGAACCAAAGGAAAAAGGGCCTAACAGTTGCTTCTCTGGACTCTGGGACTGACCCCTGTACCCTCCCTGGTCAGGCTTTCTTTGTGTTGAGTTAGGCATGTACTCATCCGTGTGTACTGATGATAACCTGAGCCACATTAACTGCTCGATGGGTCTCCAGTGAGCTGGTGTGTGGGTTTTCATGACGTTTAAAATCTTCGTTAGATTGCTTGTTTTCTAGGATTAAGGTTAACCACCTCAGTAGAGTATAAAAGCCTTTATTTAGCCTTTGGCAGGCTTCCAGATAAACAGCGCCTTTCCAGAACCCTGCCCACTGTTCTTCCACCCTTGAGTGGAGACACATCTAAGATCGCTTTTGTGTAACATGAGCCTTGCTCACCACTGGTGCATGAATTAGCTTGGCAGAAAAAGAAGGTTGGGGCTGAGGCCTGACCCTAGGGCTGCTGCTGGGGCCTGAGCTGGGGGCGTGGTCACGGGGTGGGCTGGGGGCGGGGCCGCTTGCGCATGGGCAGGAGGCCTCCTCTCCAACGGTCTCCAGTTCGATCGATCAGCCTTCGTCACTGGCATCGTCACCGTTGCTAGCCCTCTGAGAGCTGTTACCTGCGTGCAACCGGCATGTCTAGAGGAGAAGGTTCCCTGCCTGGAGGCAAAGAAAAAGGAGAGGAGATGGTCGGAAGCCTGGCTTGGCGGTACCTGGTGAAGCAGGGGGAGGAAGAGGCACTGAAGAAAGAAGAGGAGGAGGAGGAAGAGGAGGAGGAGGAAGAGGAGGAAGAGGAGGAGGAGGAAGAGGAAGAGGAGGAGGAGGGGGGAGGCCCGGACTGTTGCTCTGACGACCTGAGTCCTGAGGCCTCAGGCATGCACCCGGACCTCCTGGAGCTGGCAGTGGACAGAGAGAAGTGCCGCAGCATCCGCAGGCAGTACCGACAGCTCATCTACAATGTACAGCAGAACCGCGAGGACATCGTGAACACAGCCAGCGACTCGCTGACCGAGGCCCTGGAGGAAGCCAATGTGCTGTTTGATGGCGTGAGCAGAACCAGAGAGGCCGCCCTTGACGCCCAGTTCCTGGTTTTGGCCTCTGATCTGGGTAAAGAAAAGGCAAAGCAGTTAAACTCTGATATGAGCTTTTTTAATCACGTTGTGTTCTGTGACTTACTGTTGGTGTTTGTGGGCCTGAATTGGGTGGAAGACCAGTGTGAAGAGCTGAGCGACTGCGATGACACCATTGCACTTGCCTTTTGGGGGATGGTGCAGAAGGAAGCAACATCCTGGATGCTGAGAGCTGAAACCTTCCACTTCGTTTTTGGCTCTTTTAAGGCAGAGCGTTCTGCCCGAAAGCCCCGGCTTGAACATCACAAAAGAGCTTGCAAAATGGAAGGAAATGGAGATATGCCTACAAAGTTGAAGAAGCTGGACATGCATGCTAATCAGGAGACGACAGAAAAAGAAGTAGAAAGAATCTTGGGATTGCTGCAAACCTACTTTCAAAAGTACCCCGATACCCCAGTGTCCTATTTTGAGTTTGTGGTTGACCCAAACTCATTCTCTCGCACTGTGGAGAATATCTTCTATGTTTCTTTTATTATAAGGGATGGCTTTGCAAGAATAAGGCTTGACCAAGACAGACTGCCAATATTAGAGCCAACTAACGTTAACCAGGTGGATGAAGAAAGTGATCCCTGTTCCTATGGCAGGAAGCAAGGAGTTATATCTTTGAGTTTACAAGACTGGAAAAATATTGTCTCCACTTTTGAAATTTCAGAGGCTATGATCAAAAACTCATGCTAAAGATTTTTGTTTGTAGTGTATGACTCCCATCTTGTACTAAGGTATCTCAAAATAGAATCAAAATAGAAGCACACACTCTAGTAAACTATTTTCAAGAATAAATGAAATTGTCTGCTGTGCAGTGTATTTTTCTTGATAACTTACAAGGTTGTCTTAAAAGTTGACTGTTGTGATCCACATGACACTTATAGTAAGTAAGCTCTTAAGTTTATCAGAAGGTGTTAGCCGACTTGCTAAAAACAAAAACCAGTTCTTGTTATGGAACGGCCTCCCTGTCATGGTGAGCCCAGGGTCCTGCAGGGGGTGCTTTTCACCAAGGGCGGGAAGAGTGGGACCAGAAAAAAAGTGAGTCAGTAGTTGGGCAGTGTTAAGGCTTCCTTTCAAAAAGTGGAGCTCCATATTCAAAACGATTTCTTTGATAAATGAACAAGAATGTGTGTGTGTGCGCATGCTGTTAGACTCACACAACCAAGACATTCTGGGTCTTTTGTTCTGTTGTTTTGAGACGGGGTCTCACTTTGTAGCTCTGACTGTCCTGCCTCTGCCAGCCTACTTGCTGGGATTAAAGGTGTGCACCTCTGTGCTCTTTGAGAAGGCATTCTGCGTAAGAAGGGCAAATGTGTGGAGTTGTGACATGAGAGAACATGCAGATTTATAGAAAAACTTTTCTACTTGAACATTAAGCTGGGCAGGAATCACAGCAACCTTACCAGTGTTCTCAGAGATAGATGTCCAGTAGCAAGCCTTACCTCTAGTCCATCTGGCCAATATCTCTGAATTCACACAAAGTGTCCTTCAGAATCGGTGCTGGTTCATCATGTAACAACTCATCCTTGATTTCAAAGGTGGGAGGGGTGCTGGAGAAATGGCTCAGTGGTTAAGAACACTGCTCTTCCAGAGGTCACGAGTTCAGTTTCCAGCACCCACATGGTGGCTCACAGCCATTTGTAATGGGAACAGATGCCCTCTTCTTTCTAAACCTGGCTTAAATTTTGAAGATCATTGATTTCTCTAGGAGACCTAAGAAATTCCAAATTGGCTAAGTGTTTTGCATAATTATCACCCCATTTTGTTTGCAGTTTTCCTTTAGATCTGTTGTCTGAATTTTTCTGAATTCTCTGATGGTCTCTTCTGTCATGCAGGCACTACAATGCAAGTGATGCACTCATACATGAATATAAGAAACAAACTGGAGGGTTTTGTTATGTGTCTGGGCCTATATTCTCTCTTCACCCCTAGTGCTTGTGCGGCACACTCAGTTTCTTGTGGCCTAAGTTGGATGGAAATGGGGGCTGATTTGAGGAGTTGTGCTGACAAATAGTCTTTTTTCTGGAAGATAACATCAAAGGAAAGCAGTGCTCTGAAATATTCCAAGTTGGGAACTCCTGTTTAAGATGTTTGTATCATAAGTTTTTTTTTTTTTTCCTTTGCTGCTTTGTAGTTTTAAGAATGTAAACTACAGGACAACTAGGGATTTCTTAGCATGGTTGAGTGATTTCTTAGCATGAGTGCTGCTTTAGCTTCTACCCTCAACATCAGTGATGGTGTATGCATGTGTCTATGTGTGGTGTGTGTGTGTGCTATTTGGTGGTCAATGAGGAAAATTTGGGTTATTAAAATTGAGAAGAGGCAGCACACATGCCCCAAGCTACTTCTTATCCTTTTATGAATGTAAGTCTTTGGTGGTGGTTAGTGGTATTTTTGTTATGCTTAATATTAACAGTAAAATTTCTTACTAAATCTAAGGTAGTACAGAGGAGGGAAATCCAATGATTGGGAGGTGGGATCTTTGCGAAGAGAAAGTTGTTACACCAGTAATGAATAGATAATTCGGAAGAAAAGGCCTTTCTAATAAAAGCAGACCACTTTCTATAGTAGCTATTCCCCCTTTCTGCACATGAAGAAGTGCTCACTCTTCAAGATGAAGGACAGCATCATTTGGTCCTGCTGATTGGTCCTCATCCTGGCATCTCTTAGCCAGAGCCCTAGGGTTTCGGGAGGTCTGTTTGGGCAAAGTAGATGCTGCTGGGTTACAAGATCTGACTCAGATCCTTACTCGACAGACTGCCTTGTTGAATGTCTTTGCCTGGTTGTGTTCTGACATGTAGAGAGCGCTTTTAAAACACAAACAGAAAATGGAGGCTTGGGAAGAGCTTAATTTTCTGATCTGTTGAGAGGGGTGACTTTCCTATATAGATCACTTTGGCCTCTTGCTTGTGCTTTCACTGGTTGTAATGTTGGCAGCTTGTTGCATTGTTTTGCATTCAGACTAGGGACCTTGGAAAGAGAATTGAGCAGCAGGAGATGAATTCAGTTATAGAAATGAACTGAATTGCAATTCTGCTTGTCAAGATTCAGCAAAAAGAAGCTGACTCTATGGAGAAAACTTATGGGTTTTGTTTTAAAGGTAGAACTCTGATAGCACCAGGTGCATGTGGTACACATGCGTACATTCAGGCAGAAGACTCCATCTAAAGCAAGATTACAGGATTAAATTAGAAATGCACGTGATTAGATATAGTTAGTAGGTTATTGGGAAAAGCAAGAGATTAACTAAAGATGTGTTTGTGGGGTGCATGTGATGCTTGTATGTGTAGAAGTGAAAGGACAAGCTCTCTCTGTAGACTCAGCTGGCCTCAGATTCACAGAGCTCCGCCTGCTTCTGCCTCCCAAGTGCTGGGATTAAAGGCGTGTTCCACTGCAAAAGGCAGCCTTTGAAAGTTGTTGTTTTTAGTTACTGTGTGATCTGGGGATTGAACGCTGGTCATCATGAGTTTGTACAGGGAGCACTTTTACTGATGGTGTCACCGGGAAAGTTTCTCCCATATTTAAAAAAAATTTTTTTAATTAGTTAATTTATTTACTGTGCATGGTCATTTGGAGGTCAGAGGACAACTTCTGGGAATTGGACTCTATGTGAGTCCCAGGGATTACATTTAAGTGGAGCTGGCAGGTGACTTTATCTGTTAATTGATCTCATCAGCTTGGGAAAGTTTAATGCCACAGCCTGTCATATCTGAAATAAAAGTGACATCTGGCTTGGATTTGATGGGATTTAATGTGCACAAAGCATGTCTGGCACAGTATCTGTCTCATTGTGGACGCTCAGCACGGTGCCACCTACTTCTGTGTTGACAACTCTGTAGTGATTTATTTACTTTGAATCTCATACTTTTTAAGGTCCTTACCTTTGTTCTGGTGGAATCTACTGCCAGCTGATGGTAATGTGCACATTGCTAACTGACTCAACGACTGCTAAGTGCCCACTGTGCCAGGCACTGCTCGCTAGAGCACTGTCCATCTAGAATGTGCTTTACAGTGTCCTGGGTGTGCTAATTTCCTTGTGTTGCTGTAACAAATTGCCAAACACCCAATAGCTTTAGACCCACACTGCCATAGCAGTCTTGGAGGCTGGTGTCAAACCAAAATGGGTTTGGATAGACTAAAGTCAGGACATTGACAAGTCTGGTTCCTATCTTTCACTTGATTACATTTTGAGTGGGGCGCCAATTAGCAGGAGCTGAATGACAGCCAGTTCAATTTTCGATAGGGTTAAGTGAAAGTATAATGTTTAGTTCTAAGGTCAACTGAGGGCTTCACTTGCTCACATCTTGCCAGTTAAACCTTTGGAACACTTCTTTTCTTGTTTTTGTTAAAAGCTGATTGATATAATTTGATTTAAAGCTTGAACTGTAAAAATCCCTTAGATGCAAAATTTTGGTAAAGAACATTTTTTAAACTGTCTTAGTTAAGGTTTCTATTGCTGTGAAGAGACACCATGACATGGCAACTCATATAAAGGAAAACATTTAATTGAGGCTGGCTTACAGTTCAGAGGTTTGGTCCATTATCACCATGGTGGGAAGCATGGCGCAACAGACAGACATGGTGCTGGAGAAGGAGCTAAGAGTTCTACATCCAGATTGGCAGGTACCTAGAAGAGAATGCCACACTGGGCCTCTGGCTTGAGCATCTGAAACCTCAAAGCCCACCCTCAGTGACACACTTCCTCCAACAAGGCCACACCTCCTAATAGTGCCATGCCCAATGAGTCCATGAGAGCCATTTTCTTTCAAGCCACCCATAAAGTTTAGGATGTATTTGTTCTGGCTCATTTTGCTTAGGTGTCTGCCCTAAGAACATGCAGTTAAAATGAATTGGAGGTTATAATAGTTATTTTTTAAGTCAAATTTTTATTTAATGGGATTTCAAATGTGATTACTTTGTTGTCCATTGAGGTCACTGAAGTTCAAGATTTCTAAGAACGCCTTTTTTCAAAGAACAAATGCTTAATCTAGTTATGTCATCAGCCCTTAGCCATGATTCTTTTATCAGAGTGAATTAAGAGACAGACATACTCATGACAACTTCAAAGTTCTCCATTGGAGGTCTTTGGCTCCCAATTTCTTCAAACAGTTTAAGGGTAGGTTTACCTCTGCTTACTGACATCAGCCTCTTATGAGTGAGTTGAGATCACTTTCATTACTGTCCCATTCAGAATACCTGTGGGTCTGTATGCTACTTGGAAATACACTTCCATTCCCAGCAAGAAGCATCTACAGATTGGACCTCATGTTCCCCTAAGAGGGGATGTTCATCCATTGAGTGACAATTGGAACGTTGATCTGTGCATCTTAGTTTTCTCATTCCCTGTGCTTTGTAATGATGCTCTCTTCTTACAGCTAACCTCTGTATCAGCACCATCATCACTTTGCGCTGTCTCCTGTGTCCGTGTGCTTGCTTCACACTGAACAGTGTGGTTCCAGGAGAAGATTTCTTTTTGCGCCTGCCTTTTGTTCACCAGTTTGAAAAAAGCACACACAAGTACCACCAGTTGTTGTTGTTGTTGTTATTATTATTATTATTATTTATGTGTGTGGTGTTTGTTTGCATGTATGTCTGTGTCTCACTTGTGTGCCTGGTTCCTGTGGAGTTAAGAGACAATTATGAGTTGCCATGTTGGCACTGGAAATTGAACCTAGGTCCTCTGGAAGAGCAGCTGGGGTGGGTGGGTGGGTGTGTGTGTGTGTGTGTGTGTGTGTGTGTGTGTGTGTGTGCGCGCGTAAGTGTGTGAAAGCTGGTGTCTGGGAACCAGACTCTGCAGCAGGATACTGACCATCTGTTGAAGTATCTTTTTTTTGTTTGTTTTTGTTTTTTTGTTTTTCGAGACAGGGTTTCTCTGTGGCTTTGGAGGCTGTCCTGGAACTAGCTCTTGTAGATCAGGCTGGTCTCAAACTCACAGAGATCCTCTGCCTCCCGAGTGCTGGGATTAAAGGTGTGCACTGCCAATGCCCGGCGAAGTATCTTTTGTTTACTCTTTAAAACCAACAGATGAGCCTCATGCTCTTGGTGACCCCTAGGGAGGCGTCATGATGGTTATTTGGCCTTACTTTGTATGGAGGGCTCTTATTACCAGCTTCTTTTCCCCCCACAGCGCCCTGCATTGAAGGAGAAGCCTTGGTCATCATGCCAGCTGGCGAATGCTGGTTGTGCTTCCCAGCTTCTCGAGGTAGCCCTTTTGTGCAGACGGTCTGGGTGATGAGACACAGTTGCCCCAACTGTTGCTGGTTTCCAGGTTTTCTCCGTCCATTTCCCCAGCCTCTGTGTGCACCCCGTGTGCTGCGGAGGGGCACTCGTGGGGCTGTGCTTCCTCCACGTTCTTCCACGGCACCCCCCTCCACATTCCCGATGCCCTGTTCTCCTGACCCCCGGCTCTGCCCTCCACCCTCTACACCTGATTGTAGGCAGGAAAAAAATATGCAGTCTGGGCTGGTAAGTGTGGGGCTTTTTAGTTATTAAGGGTAAAATGATTAAAAAGTATTTTTATTATACTTACTGATTTTCAGCCACTATCCTCATTAGCCCAGGGTTTTATTATAAGGTAATAGTGAATGTATTGCTAAAACAGTGTTCCAAAACAATGTAGAATGTAGCCAATTACATATATAAATATATATATATATATATATATATATATACACACATACATATATTAGAATGAAAAAGATATTTAAAAGTTTTTCCTTAATACCCGTTTTTAAAGTCTGATACATGCAAATACCAAAACAAAAACCAAACAGGACTTCAGACATGCACTGGGTAAAGCTGTGAGCTTCATAGAGTATGTGTCTCCGAAGGACTGGCTGGTAGAAGGCATGCATAAGACCGTAGGTTTGAAGCCGAGTGTGGCACCGCATGCTTGAACCCCAGCACTTGGGAGGCAGTTCTACAGTGTGAGTTCCAGGAGACCCAGAGCTACATAGTGAGACACTGTCACATAAAACAAAATCCCCAACTTATAAAATACCTTGTAGAAGCAGAGGCTTGAACTTACACGTCGATCAATACTGGTTAGTGATTTTAGATTTTTGCATCTCAGCCACACAGTGTAATAAAGTCTTAAATCTTGGCCAACTTTGCAGTTGCTGTGTTAACATTATTGTGTTTGTTATTCTCCAGACTCCCTTCTTAGCCTAAGACCTTTGCCCACTGATTTTGTTTTCACTAAAAAGTAAAGGTGATGGCTAAATTACATTTCTGGCACTATAAAACATGCTGGACAGTTATATCAAATAGTCTCACACTGTGCAATTGGGAGAATTTCAGTAGAAGTTTTTTGTTCTGTGTTTTGTTTGCCCCAAGGTGAGGGAAACCTAATTTAAAATATAGTTTTAAAACTCTAGGAAGGGATGTTGGATGGCTCAGCAGGTAAAGGTGCCTTGTCACCAAGCTGACAGATGAACTGACCCCAGCAGATTCTCCTCTGATTTCCACAACTATGCTGTGGCAGGCTTCCCCCCACAAATAAATAAAACCGGGTAAGAAAAAAAAAATCCTGGGGCAGTCAGTATGAAACTATGACAGTGAAACCCACTAATAAACCCATTAATACATGCTTGTAAAACACTAAATTCTGGAGAGAAGAGTTGCTCTAACTTTGTTGAGGTGTTGGTCGGTTTGGATGGGCATCAGTATGTGAAATTGGGTGAACACTCCCGAGTAGTAGGTAAGCAGGCATAGGGAAAGGCATTGGGGTGCAGTACTCGGGCATCCTGGCCTCCATGAAAGGAAGCACTGGTCCCCTTCAGGAAGGCTGAATGTTTCCATATGTAGCTGCAGTGAGAGTTGACATTTTCTCTTTGAAAATAACCTTTGTTTTCTTTAAAGAAAGATTCCCAAAGCTTTTTGGACCTTGCTGCTTTTCAGTAAATTCTTTTCATTTATGTTGTATCCCTGCAGTCATATCAACAAGGCCAACTTGAGAAGCTGCCCACAATGAATGGCTCTGAAGGTCGCCCCGAGTTCTATGACTTCGACCTCATCATCATTGGTGGAGGCTCAGGAGGACTGGCGGCAGCTAAGGCAAGGCCTGCTCTCTGTGCCATGGTGTCTAGGTGATGGGTGGACACAGTGCCCCCACCCTGGCAGTTCCCCACTCCTCTGGGTTTGCCCTGACCATGGCTTGTGGTTTTTTCCATTGACTTGGTCGAGACATATAAAAGGGCCACTCTGTAATCACTTCCATACTGAAATGTCAGCTCTTCATGTAAAAGTTCAGAGCCCAGCGATTTAAGGCACACTTTATTTCATTCTAAATTTGCTTGATATTTCCCCCCAAGGATAGTAAAGGTGTATGGATATGGTTTGAAATTGCTGACATTGTTTGGGGGTTTGTTTGTTTTAAATTTTGATTTTTTTCACTTTGTTGGCTTTTCTGTAATTAATCTTCAATGAACAGTTAGAGTTCTTAAATGTAATTAAAAGTGACTTGCCTCTGGTGTATAGCGGTGATTTGAGAATAACTAGTCAGTCCAGGACCTGACTGGAAAAAGGACCTGCAGGTACAGGACATGCCTGTGTGATGGCCTCAGGCCTGTCATCATCCAGCAGGATCTCTCAAAGGCAAAGGTGGTTACATTCTCTAAGGTTCTTCCTATGGTCAGTCAGTAAGATAGTCCCAGGAACCTCCCACATCAGGAACAGGGAGTACCTGGTGTGAAGCAAGGCTTTGCTAAAGGTGTCTCAGCAAAGCACCTGACACTTGGCCTTTTGTTCTGTGGTGGTGGCATGTTTGAAGGACACACAGCCTCAGTCCTTGTTCTCCAGTACTGCTGCAGGTCCAGTGGCCAGTATACCATGCTTCCTCTGAGAGAAAAAGTAGTCTCTACAAGACAGTTTCAGAAAAACAAAAGCATAGCCCCTTCCAGTACTCTGGCTTAGATAGAACTAGGTAAAACTTAGTTTTTAGATGCTGCCTTTCAGAGCACAGCGTGAGGCAAGCTCCTTGGGCTGTCAGTTAACTGGCTTTGCCAGGTGTTAATCACATGCTTGGAAATAGAAAAAAAAGTTGCTCAGGTTTGTGTTATATGTGCTAACATTTGAAGAGGACACATGCAGGAGTCATCTAAGGCCTGCTAGTGGTTTCTAACAATTTTCCAGCTATAATTGGTGTAAACCTTGGACCTGTCTGAGTGTCTTAACTTGTCCTGCAGCTGGACTAATCAACAGTGTAAGGTTTCCACACACTGATCTGTGATTGGTTATGTTTTAGAGCATAATAAAAACATCGTGATTGCTCAGCCCTATTTCCATTCTTTTAACTCATTGTAATATTTTTTTTTTGTTTGTTTCCCAGGAGGCAGCAAAATTTGATAAGAAGGTGCTGGTCTTGGATTTTGTCACACCAACTCCTCTCGGAACTAGATGGGGTGAGCTTCTAAGATGCTGTCTGTGTGGTTTGCTGGAAGTAGTCCTTTCCCCTGGCAGTGATGCCGATGGCTCCTAAAACCCAACTCTTCTACAAGAGCAGAGTTAAAGGGGATCCAGTTAAATGCTGTAGATTTAGATTCAGCAGAAACACTGACCACAGGCTGGCAGACATTTCATGATCTGTTACACAGTGGAGTTTGAAGCTTTGTAAGCTTCCTCCCCTAAATCCTCCTCCTGCATTCAGATACCTAAATAAGGCAGCTATAGCCATTCTGTGAGTTACATGCTGGCTGTTCATTCACTGACTGTGTATTGGTTACTTGTGAAGCAGGAGCATGGGGCTTTAGTGGTGAACTTACTGTAGAAGAAGTTCCCATCCCTTTGGAACTTCTTTTTACATCAGTGGGAAACAGAAGTGAGCCCTTTACTGTTGGTGGTGAGTGGTACTTAAAGGGGGGACTCCTGGGTAGAGGAGAGCTTAGCTATGGGACTTGTAAGGCAGGGTTTCTGAAGAAGTGCTCAAAGTTGAAGCAGAACATCAGGTAGTGTTTGCTAGCATTCTCACAGAATAGCTCAATAGGTCCCCAGGCAGGTAAGAGTCCTTAGTGGGTATAGCTGGATAGTTGATCTGGACATAATACGTAAAGTGGAAAGAAAGGCAGGTCCAACTGTACAGTACTTCACAGGCCAATGAAGTCAGTTAATGGCTCTTTTGAGGAGTCTGAGGCCAGAGAAATGATTAGTTTGTTTATAAAGATTGCTTGGCTCCTTGCAGTAGTAAGTGGCAGTGCAGCCAGATACAGTGGCATCGCAGCCTATCAACTCATCCATCCAGTAAGTAATTAGTGTTCAGTACTCCATGGGGCACTGTTCTTGGTCCTGGATTCATTTCCTGAGCTGTGGAGTTTGGATTTGTGATACTGTGGTGGTACTCTTCCCCAGAGGATATGCCTTTGGACTGTGAGCTCCATAGCCACCTCCCCTCCCTGCCTGCAGATCACAGTGGTCTCTCAGCTTAGAGGTGACTATTTTGGGAGAGGGGAGCTTTACCGTAGGAGTTCTTTAGAGAATCAGTGAAAACTATAGGCTGCTGCCTCAGAAATTCACAGACACCAAATTTTTACATATTTTCAGACCTCCGCCTAACCATGCCCTCTCTATTTCTGTGTGTAGATTTAGTATCAAGTATAGCATTATGCACATGGTAAAATTTCAATTTTTCTGTCACTGTCAACCATTTGAATCTGGACGTTACAGAAATTGTAGTAATCTGTCTGTTTTGTTTCAGGATGGCTATGTGCTCTGTCCGTAGGCCATAATCGTAGAAATGCCATGAGGCTTGGGAACAAACTTTAACAGTATTGGCCATGTTAAGCAACAATAATAATAGTGTCTCATTGCATATTAGTGACCTTTGGCTTCTTTGAAGACCCTGAGTGGGCTGTGAGCTGACTTTGACTTCTGTTGTTGCAGGTCTGGGAGGAACGTGTGTGAACGTGGGGTGCATACCTAAAAAGCTGATGCACCAGGCGGCTTTGTTAGGACAAGCCTTGAAAGACTCTCGAAACTATGGATGGAAAGTTGAGGACACAGGTATGAGAGAGAAAGAAGGGGCTTTGAGCTGTGGCCTTGCGACGTCCATCATAATACCTACAGCTTTGTTCTGCGTTGAGTTCTGCTAGTAGCCCAAAGTGGCCTGGGTTAGCCCCAGAGCTGTACATGGTAAAATTCCAGAAGCTCTTCTTGAACCAGGAGCTTACGCGGTGCTGTGACAGGCACTCAAGGCTGTGAAGAGTACTTAGTTATAATGCATGCATTGCACGAGAGTTCGTATCACTGGCTTTTGGGCATTAAATGACAGCTGCACTCCTGCATCACATGACTAGCAACGACTTACCTGGGTTTGCCTCTGTCACTTGCTAGCATTATGACAAGTCCATTGATTTACTAGATTTACTTAAAATGTAGTACTTAAAAAAAAAAAAAAAGAATCAAAAACAAACTCAACCCACATGGGAACAGAGGTTGGTTAAACATTGGTAGTTATTATAGTTAAATAATTGGCAGATGGGGCAAGATATGCACTGTCCTCTTCCATTCCTGGTGAACAGTGGATTCTATTCTTCTAGTGAGCAGAGGCCAGGCAGGCAGGCTTTCCAGCTCCCTACAGCATCCCCACCCCCAAGTATCTAGTTTGTTTGGCCCCATAGCCCCTAAGATGAACTCATTTCGTAAGGTTGGCTCTAGTTCTAACATTGTATGCTGTGTGGATTGAGTATCTGTGTGGTGTTTGCAATTGAAGAAGCAGACGGTTAAGTGTCATAGGCCTGGCTTCACCATGTGCTTGGAGGCCAGGCTGCTTGACTAGTGCTTGTAGACTCTTAACTTTTCATGAGAGAAGCCTCTTTTCCTGTTGTTTCTTCTTAACACAGCCTCCCTAGGGCTTGTCTTTTCCTTATTTCTTGAGTGTATTTTATCTGTGCCTTGTTTTCTTCAAGCCATTAGTAACAGTGATTAACCAATGACTAAAGGTTGATTTTGTTGGGTTTTGGGTTTGTTTTGTTTTGTTTTGTTTTGTTTTGTTTTGTTTTGAGAGAGCATTTCTCTGTGTAGCCCTGACTATTGGGGGACTCACTTTGTAGACCAGGCTGGCCTCGAACTCACAGACCTGCTTGTGTCAGCCTCTGTTTCCTGAGTGCTGAGATTAGAGGCATGTTTTAAAGACAGAAGCCTTACTCTGTAGTCCAGGCTGGCTTGGGATGCACTGGGTAGCTCAGCTGCCCTTGTAAGTGCTGATGCAGGCATGTGCGTGTCAAAAAAGATGGATTTTTATCAGTTGAAATTTTGAGATCTAGTATTTAGTGTCTTGACTCAAAGGACTAATTTAATTACAGAATGGAAAATTTTCTTTCTTCTAGGTGAGGATTTGGGGACAATGGGATTTCAAGTTCTCTGAATAAGGAGCTAGCAAACTTGTAGATGAAGCAGTGTTTGAGATGTTGGGGCCTTACATACTGTTTCTGTGGCAGTCACTTAGCTCTATCTTCATAATGTGAAAACAGCTTGAGATGATATGTTAATGAATTTGACCATATTCACTAAAATATCATCGACCAAAATGATGGCAGGCCCATAGTGCCACAGTGTGCCCACATAAGCATGTGTTGTTTACACTGTAGTAACCCCACACCAGCCTGCAGCAGAGTCTGGGTTTGTTGCAGATGCACCCCTAGCTTTAATGGCACCCTGTTCCCCACAAGCCAGTGTTTGTAATCCGAGTAAACGATCTATTCACGTCTTGATAAAGGAGAAAGGAATTTGTGTTGCAGTTTGGGATCCTGAACGTGAGAAAGTGGCCTTTGTGCTCCAGGAGAACTTGTTCATCTGGGTTGAAACGCCTGGCTCCAGGTGAGACATTCCTGAGAAACTCATGAGGCAGTGGGAAGGACTGAATGTTTTCTCTCTTCTCACGCAGTTAAGCATGACTGGGAGAAGATGACAGAGTCTGTGCAGAATCACATCGGCTCGCTGAACTGGGGCTACCGAGTAGCTCTTCGGGAAAAGAAGGTCTACTATGAGAATGCCTATGGGAAATTCATTGGTTCTCACAAGATTAAGGTAACTGTAAAGCTACATTCTCCTCCCTTGCTTTTTCATAACTGTTTCCATTGGTGTGAGCAGAGAAAATCATCTCCAGTATGTTTTTTAAAAATCAGACAAGTGTCAAAGTTAAGGCTACTGTCACCTGGATTGTCCAGTTGGGTTACTTTGCTGTCACACTTGATGGGGCCTTCTGTGGGACATCTGGGTTGGTGGAGTGCCAGGGTCCTAGACTTGAATTTGAGGTTTGCCTCTGTCACTTGCTAGCATTATTCTTTATGGCAGTCCTTTACTGCTCATCCTTTAGTGTCTCTTACTGTCATTGTGAGGACTGAGGGAGACTTGTGTTCGTGCCCTTTACTAACTAAGGTTCTAAGGGATAGTCCTCTGCTGGAATTGACATTGTTTCCTTTGCAGGCAAAAAATAACAAAGGAAAAGAAAAAATTTATTCAGCAGAGCGGTTTCTCATCGCCACTGGGGAAAGGCCACGCTACCTGGGCATCCCTGGAGACAAAGAGTACTGCATCAGCAGGTGGGAGAAGTGGGCTCATGGGCTGTGCCTTCGGCTTGTTCTTTAAACCCACTTAGTTCATTGCTTGCATTATTTGCCGTATTTTGTCCGTTGGGATTGGAAGAAACAAGGGACTGACGTTTTAAAAGTTGAGAGCTACAAGCATTGGTCATCCTGCAGTTAATACATTACATTGGCAACCTAACATAGCTAGATGTACAATACATTTCTCTTTGCAGTCGAAATTAATTAATCTGTATCTGAAAACCAGATGGGTATTCGGAACATTTTGTAAAATAAGTGTGGTTTTGTATGTAGGTTTATTTTTTGCAAAGCAAGGATCATGTCCTTGTTAATACTAGGGAAGTACAAACTGAAAGGATTAGTTCGAATAGCCATCCATAGAGGTTCATGAACCCTTGGCTCCTCTGCCTGGCTCCTCTAGGGTTTCAGTGTCCTGTAGCAGGACCTTCTAAACATGTGTCAAGAAAAAAGATTTTGCCCACCCAGGGATAGCATTTCCAGCACTGTTGCTTGAGGAGTTTTAAGTTACAAAGTCATTAGGACACATTGCCAATTTCTGTCTTTTTGGATGCATTTTTTGCCTGGGATATTCTGGTTGTGTTTAACTTCCTTACCTGCTGGGGAGTTGGGGTGGGGGCTCCTCCCGTGCAGACAGGGGCAGTTCTGATATTTCTGTCTCTCCTGCCTGGAATGTGTGAATTTTAAGGAATGAACTCCATAGTTCTGGAGGTTTGGCAATGACTCCTGACTGAATTCCTAGTTGATAGATGGTACCTTCCTGCAGTGTCCTTGTGTGGTGGAAAAGATGATGTGGGGCTCTTCACAGGCTACAGTCCGTTCATGAGAGCTGGGCCTTTATGATCTATTAAAAACCTGTTAATACTGGGTACACTTGGGAAGTAGGAATTTTGGTGTTTGGACACATAGATGTTCATACCCTAGGAGGCTCCCTTCCCATTTTTATTTTGTTAAAATTAGACTTTTACTATGTAGCCCTGGCTGTCCTAGAACTTACTATGTGACCAGGCTGGCCTTGAACTCACAGAGATCCACTTACTTCTGCCTCTTGAGTGCTGGGCTTAAAGACTTGCACCACCACACCTGGCTGATTTTATGATCTCTTATCTGTTGTTTATTTCTAACTCAACTACAAAATTTTTGTTGAATTAAAATTTCATAACTTTTCATATTACAAAAATGAGATTTTCAAAATTTTCTTCCCACTCTTCTTCCCATTCTTGATAACTAGATGTTCCTGGCAAGAAGTTAAACCCACCCAGGAATGAAACTGAGTGTAGATCAGTGGGGGTTTGGGTTTGCACATGGGTCATGTTTTCCAGATGGCACAAGATGACTGTGGGATCTCATACCAGAAGTTACACTAGTGGCTGTGTTTAGTGAGCATATTTGAAAACCGGCTGGGTATTTCCAACAAAGAATAGTTATGTATGACTTTTAAAATTTTCTCATGTTGTATGTGTAGTGTCTTAACAAATGTTGATAATACTAAAAGTTCTAATCTTAGGAAAGTGGAAAATACTTCCATCACTCCCCATATCTGACCAATGTCTTTGTCCTTTTTTCTCCCCTTAACTTTTTCAGTGATGATCTTTTCTCCTTGCCTTACTGCCCCGGTAAAACCCTAGTGGTTGGAGCGTCCTATGTTGCTTTGGAATGTGCAGGGTTTCTTGCTGGTATTGGCTTAGATGTGACTGTAATGGTACGGTCCATTCTCCTGAGAGGATTTGACCGGGACATGGCCAACAAAATTGGTGAACACATGGAAGAACATGGTATCAAGTTTATAAGGCAATTCGTGCCAATTAAAGTAAGTGGTTTTCTGTGGGGTTGTTGGTTTTATATTCCGGGGAAAAGTCAAAAGGCAGGATTAGTGGTAGAAGCAGGCCTGTAAGCATTCTAAACACGAGGAGCGCTGGGAATTACCAGGACAGCATTCTTCCTCTCAGCATTTCTCAACCTGGGGGTGTGGGGTGGATGCGTGTCAAATGACCTTTTCACTGGGGTCACCTAAGACCATTAGAAAATACAGATATTTATAATTTATAAAGTAGCAAAATTGCAGTTAAGGATTAGCTAAAAATAGCCAGTTGTGATGATGCCACGCAGGTAGGATTTGCTGAAGGAGGCAGAGGCAGGAGGATCATGAGTTCCAGGCCAGCCTGGACTACACATTTTAGCTGGGTGGTGGTAATGCACACCTCTAATCCAAGCACTTGGGAGGCAGAGGCAGGTGGATCTCAGTGAGTTTGAGGCCAGCCAGTACTGTTACACAGAAAAGTCCTGTCTCAATCCCCCCCTCAAAAAAAAAAAAATTAGCCAAAAATAATTTTATGTTTTGGGGTCACCACAACATGAAGAACTAACTGTATTAGAGGACCACTGCTCTGTCTGGGTTTAGAGGAACAGGCGTAGCCCTTATATTTGCATTAGCACTGTAATTAGGAGACAATGTGTGTTGTACTGTTGAGAAGTATTTCTTTTCTGAAATGTAGCATCTTTCTGAATAATGTCAATGTTCATGAGGTTGTCGACCCTTGAGAGAGCTGATGGACTGTCCCGTGGTGTCTGATGCCCTTAGACTGTAGTAGGTTGTCAAGGTAGGCAGGGATGTTTGTTCTGCTGATGCAGGAGGCTTCTCACTCCTTCCCCATGTCCCTAGCAACTGTGAACGCTACTTAAACATATCTTTTACACTGTGATTTTTAGTGCTTTCTAACTGTCATTTAAACCCTTACTCACGTACTTCACTGTTCTTTGTCAGTGAAAGCTGAACATTTGTAGTCAAGAGATGCTCTCAAAGCGTGTGGCAGTGGCTCTCGGATTGATAATTAACCTGGAGACTGCAGTGGCTGATGGGGTCCATCTTAGGGAGTGTGCTGTGCCTTCTCTACTTCTTCCCCACTTTTTTCTCTGCATTTTAAGAATTATTTGAGGAAAAGCCTGTCGAATAAACAGTGTTGGTATGGAAGCAGAAGGTCAATGAAAGTTGTTCATCCTGATGTTGCTATGTGAGGGAGATGGATGTCAAAACCCTTTCAGGGCTAAGTTCTGTTTCACTGAGGACGAACAGATAGAAAGGGAGGAAACATTTGGTCTTCTTGTCTGTCTGTTTAAAAGCAAAACTTGATTACTTTTATAGGTTGAGCAGATTGAAGCAGGGACACCAGGCCGACTCAGGGTAACTGCTCAGTCCACGAACAGTGAAGAGACTATGCAAGGCGAATTTAACACAGTAAGGCGTGGGCCTGGGTCAAGTGGCAGAAGGTGTTCATGAGTAGACTTTCTCTGTCCATGATCTTCCCTTTTTGTCTCCCAGACTGTCATTTAGGAAATAATTGAGCCATGGACTGTATTGAGTTTGTCTAGCCAAACCCTAACCCTTACCATTACCCTAGCTCGACCACTATACCTAAACTTTTTTTTTTTTTTTTTTTAAGATTTACTTACTTATTATGTGTACAGTGTTCTGCCTGGATGTTTCCTACAGGCCAGAGGAGGGCACCAGATCTCATTATAGATGGTTGTGAGCCACCATGTGGTTGCTGAGAATTGAACTCAGGACCTTTGGAAGAACAAGCAGTGCTCTTAACCACTGGGCCATTTCTCCAGCCCCCCACTGTACCTAAACTTAACCCTAACCCTAATTTAAGGCAGCACCTCCCTTTCCTTTAAAAAATGCCAAGGGATGTTCGCTGTATCTGTTCAAAAGACTTTAAAAAATAAAAGGTTTTCATTCATTTACACTCTTGTATTTTATTAATGAAATGTGTTTTCCAGGTCTGGGGTTAAGTGGTTTGTGCAGCCATCTTTGCTTATTCTTTTTCAGGTGTTGCTGGCAGTAGGAAGAGATGCTTGTACGAGAACGATTGGCTTAGAGACAGTGGGCGTGAAGATCAATGAAAAGTAAGGGGACAGACATGGTGCAGTTACTTAGTGCTTTGCTCTGCCTTTGCCTTTTTAAAGTTCCAGTCTCCGAGGCTGAGCACTGCCTTTGGCTTTGGAAGCTCTTCTTTCAGTGCTGCCAAATCAGCTGGCAGGGGTGGGGTGGAGGTGGGGGGAGGGTGGCTCTTTGTTAGAATTTTCACTCTTAACCACTATGTTAAAGGAGGTTTTGGATTTATGCTTTAAAATATTTTCCATACTTGACTTTCAAAGTAGTCACCAGGATTTTCACAGAGTGTTTGATTCCTGTGTGCAGTTTTGTTTTTAGTAATTAGAGCAATGTTGTTCTGGGGAGGAAGAGGACTTAGTTTTACTTGACTAATCATGGCAGTTGATGGTTGCAGGACTGGGAAAATACCTGTTACAGATGAAGAGCAGACCAATGTGCCTTACATCTATGCTATTGGTGACATTCTGGAGGGAAAGCTGGAGCTGACGCCTGTGGCCATCCAGGCTGGGAGATTGCTCGCTCAGAGGCTGTATGGGGGCTCCACTGTCAAAGTGAGTTTTGTGCTGTCACCCACTGAGACAGTGTTTTCTGTCATCATTTTGCCTCTCTTCATTCTCTTTTTTTTCCCCCCATGTGAAACAGTGTGACTATGACAACGTTCCAACAACTGTATTTACTCCTTTGGAGTATGGCTGTTGTGGCCTGTCTGAAGAAAAAGCTGTTGAGAAATTTGGGGAAGAAAATATTGAAGTGAGTTCTCCTTTGTTTTCATCTTACTCTTTTCAGAAGTTCAAGGTGGTTTCAAATATATAGAAAACTACAGTTACAAATGAATTAGTGAGCATTTTATTTTTTTAAATTTACTCTATTTTTTTAAACGTGTATTTATTTTTGTTTCATGTGTATGGGCGTTTTGCCTGTATGTATCTCTGTACCACATGTGTACCCTTGGAGGCCAGAAGGCATCAGACCCCTTAGAATGAGAGTTACAGGTGGTTGTGAGCTGTTTGGTATATGCGGGGAATTGATTGAATCCTGGTCCTTTGGAAGACTGCCAGTGCCGCTCTTCACTGCCAAGCCTTGTCTGTGAACATGCCTATAACCCAGTGTCCATTTCTGTAATTATTATCTGAGGATAGACTGTCTATCAGAAGAAGTTAGGAGCTAAATAATGTAAGAACACTTCTGTTCAAGCATCAGAACATGAGTTCAAATTCCCAGCACTCACATAAACCCAACGTTGGTGGTGGGGGACAGGCAGGCAGTATTGACAGGATGAATGCTGGTCCTTTGCTGGCTGCTGGCCTCCCCAAACAATGGTATGCTCCAGGGTCAAGGGAACAAAGCAGAGAGTAGTAAGAGGATTCCTAGTGGCATCCATTCTATTGTGGCATTCCTTTCTGGCCACACACAGACCTGCACAAATTTTGCTTTCCCCAGGTGTCTCAGGGTTCTATTACTGTGAAGAGACCCCATGACCACGGCAACTCTGATAAAGAAAACAGTTGAGGTGGGGGCTTACAGGTTCAGAGGTTTAGTCAGTTACAGTGGTGGAAAGCATGGCAGCATGCAAGCAGACATGGTGCTAGAGAAGGAGCTGAGAGGGCTACACCTTGATCTGCAGGCAGCAGATGGGTGTAGCCACCTCCACAGTGACAAAACTTGTCTAACAAGACCACACCTCCTAATAGTGCTACTCACTATGGGCCAGGTATTAAAGCACATGAGTCTATGGGGGCCATTCCTGTTCAAACCAGCACACCAAGGGTCTTAAGTTTCTTTGTAAGCAGTTCACGTTCATATAAATAGTCTTTGATTTTCTTACTTTAATTTGCTGTTTTCTTTATGAAAGTGATATATTTGCATTGAAGAAATTTTGAACAATTTAGTTAAGGAAATAGGAAACAGCTACTCGTAGGTTATATCTGTAATGTCAAAATTTGGAGTGGTTTTCTTTTTTTTTTTTCTTCTTTTTTTGAGACAGGGTTTCTCTGTATTGCTTTGGAGCCTGTCCTGGCACTCACTCTGTAGACCAGGCTGGCCTCGAACTCACAGAGATTCACCTGCCTCTGCCTCCCGAGTGCTGGGACTAAAGGCGTGGTTTTCTTAGACTTTTCTGTGCCCAATGTTGTGATGCCTTTGCACTTGTGCATATCAGACCACTGTCAAATGCTCTCACTAGGGAACTTGTAAAAGGCCCATGCTGTATCCTCACACTGAGGCTGGAGGTTAGAGGAGAAAACAGTCCTATTTGTCATCCATAAGACACAACAAAGGGGTCCCTGTCTGCTGGTACCTGCACCCCTTTCCTTCTTCCTGTGCTGACTAATAAAGTCCCAGGAGGAGGTGTCTGCAGGCAGGAAGCAAGAGAACCAGCATCTAGGTAGTTGCTAGAGTTGTCCCTACCAGCTAGAGTGGACTTTTATTTAGTTGTCATTTCTCTAGGCCAGTGGTTCTCAACCTTCTTAAAACTAAAACCCTTCAGTACAATTCCTCATGTTGTGGTGACCCCCAGCCATAAAATTATTTTCATAGCTGCTTTATAACTGTAATGTTGCTAGTGTTATGAGTCGTAATGTAAATATGTTTTCCATGGTCTTAGGTGACCCCTGTGAAAGGATCATTTGACCTCCAAAGGGTTCAAGACTCAAAGGTTGAAAACCACTAACAAGGTGGTCACTTTGTATTCTTTTGGGGTGGGGCATCGGTACATACGTTAGGTAGTTCTGACTGTCCTAGAACTCCCTGTGTAGACCAGGCTGGCCTCAAACTCACAGAGATCCACCTGCTTCTGCCTCCTAAATGCTGGAATTAAAGGTGTGTGCTATCCTACCTGTATGTGAGGCAGTAATCACATGTCTTCTTTCTTCATAGTCTTAGTCTTTTTGTTACATCACTTAAGGTTTTCTAATCATGTTGAAATAAGATCAGTCAAAGGGGTTTTGACACCAAAATTCCAAATTATTTGCCTTTTTATCAAGTCACATGTATTTTACGAACTGTATTTAACAAATGCTAATTGTTGAAGCACCTCCACACCCACTGCTTGACAACAGCCCACGGAAGGTAACATCCAAATTGTGCTTATATCTTCCCAGGTTTACCACAGTTTCTTTTGGCCATTGGAATGGACGGTTCCATCCCGAGACAACAACAAATGTTATGCAAAAATAATCTGTAATCTTCAAGACAATGTAAGTGGGTTGATAATCTTATGGTAATGTTTAGCTTTTTCGAGGCTCAGTTTTGACTGTGCCGTGTGTGTGTGTGTGTGTGTGTGTGTGTGTGTGTGTGTGTGTGTGCCGTTAGTACTCCACCTGTCCCACCCCGGGGATGCCATTTGAGGCCAGGGTCTTGGCCCTTTGCTTGCTGCCCACTCACGTTCCTGTTGCAGGCAGTCAAAGCGCACCTTAGTGAAGGAGTCAAAGGGCACTTGGAACTTGTCTGTGTTGATTGATGAGAAGTAGTGAAATCCTCCACTACCTAAAAAAATGACCGCCCCACAAAAACAAACAAACAAACAAACACACACTGTTATTGTTTTGTTTAAAAAGAAGAAAAGAGAAATTGCTGAGACAGACATATTGACTATAAGTTTATTATAAGGGCCGGTAGAATGGGGAGACTAAGAAGAGGAACAGGGTAATGGCTGACCGCCATGGCCGGTCGCCATAGAGAGACAGAGAGAGCGCACAGAGCGCGGGACAGAGGAACAGAGCGGGACAGAGAAACAGAGAGAGAGGAGACAGGAGACAGAGAGAGAGAGAGAAAGAGAGAGAGGGGGGGAGGGGGGAGAGAGAGAGAGAGAGACAGGGAGAGAGAGCATAAAGGTGCAGGGGCCTATCTTTTAAAGGGGTCCTCTGCACCTGCGTGCAGACTTCTTTCCCATGGAACCTTGGGCTGACCAGGGTATTGCCTGAGTGGATTCCACCAGGTAACAGGGGCAGGGCAGCATAATGCCTGAACCTTTCACACACCCCAGGTGTGCTGGCGCTTTAATCCTCAGAGCTGGCACTGTAGAGAAAGCATAGTGGGAGGGACCTCATTCAGCTGGGTTCCGGACTGAGATTTAAACACATGACTACGGTAGTGCTTAGCCTGGGCAGACTCCTCCACCTCAAAAAGTCCACACCTATAGTATGAGAGAGAGATTGAATACATTTTATATCTCAGAACACATACTCTCTTTAAATATTGTATCAGAAACTGAATTTTTTTTCAACATAGCCAGCATTTGACCTTAAAAATTCCTACAGAAAAAATATGAACAAAGCCAAAACCTTACTCTTAACACCCAAGAAACTTGTTTAAATTATTGAAAAAATAATTTTAGGGTTTCCCTGTAATAAAAACATATATTTTGCTTAAAAACTGTTTTAGATGAGACAGTTATAGAAATTTTTTCAGAGCCCAGAGTTTGAGGACATTGCCTTGGATGCAGAAGTCATCACTGAGGCTGGCATCTAGTAAATGAATATACTAGAGTAAACCCCAATGAACTCTGCCATTGACTTAAGGAACAATTGTATGTCATTGTCTCTCTTTCTCTCTGGATGTAAGTTTTATTAAAACATGCTGTATGTTAGTGTCACCTGACTTCACAATGGCTGAATGTCCTTGGTTTTAAGTGTCACTTAGCACATGTGAAACGATTAAAACTCACGCACAGCTAGAAGGGCTCACTGCACGCGCAGGTCCGTGAGCGCTGGTGTTTGGCTGTGTAGGAGAACAGCACCTCAGGTGGAGTCTACAGCAGCTCCTTTTCCTGAAGGCTCGTGCACCTCAGAATCTGTGTTAATATGTGCTTACTGGTTAGCATATCAGTGAACACTGATAATCTTACCTGCTCCTTCTGCCTATTCTGTGGATAAGGAAACCGAGTCCAGTCATTACTTAGCTCTTAGATTCTAGTCTGTGTAGCAGCCATGGCAATGACCATCAGTCCCTGCTGGCTCACTTTTGTTTTATTCCTTCACACCTCTTCTGAAGTTGGAGTCTGTCTCATGAATGTTCAGTTTTTGTTTGCTTGGTGTGTATCTGCACAAATATAAACATTACACAGTGCTGCTTGCTTTGTGATGTAATTACAAGAGTCATCCTCAGTAAATGGAGCCTGGTCCTTTTACTTTTAATGTCATTTATTGAAAGGACAGTAGATGCGGCTTCATGATAGAGTGCTTGTTTAGTTTCCTACAGTTCTGGGTTCAGTCCCTGGCACTGCACACGCAAAGGCCTGATTGTATATTTAGGTTTTACTGCATAAGGATATGCAAACCTACTACATTTTAAATGTCTCTAAGATTACAGCATGTGTGTATTCCTTATCCATGCCCCAAGCCTCCAGTTGTCTGATTAGAATGTAGCAAGACTGGCAGCAGAGTGACCTTAGACTGCTTCTAGTGAAGCCTCTGCACTTTAGCTTGTAGCGCCTGCCCTGATCAGCTAGTCTGTCAGCTCTGAAAATGAACCAGTTGAACTACACAAGATTTCTGTTCTGGTCAGAGATAATCTGCCTTTGAGATTTAGATTTTCTCCAGAATAAATAATGCTCACAAGGTATTTCAGAGTTTCCAGGTATTTCCTTTCTGTGTGCTTATGGAAGGGTATGGACAAGATCTGAGTTGCTCTTCCTATGCCAGAGTGTTAGGTAAAGGATCTTGAAATTTGAGTGACTTCCGTTAAGTCTCTATCATCACCGATCCTTTGTCAGGTACTGAGAGAACCAGATAGAGAACCTGGGTGCTGCCCACTGCTGGACCTTCCTGGAGTGGTTGTGGCTAGGCAGCTGCAGGCACTGTGCCTTTCCGGTTACTCCTCTGTTGCCTGCAGTTTTTAGTGTTTTCCTCCTGTTTGGTGTGGACTCGTTCCCTGTTACGCATACGAAGTCATCACTTTCTGCAGCACATCGTTGGGCTTTCACAGTGCAAGGCAGTCATTTCTGTGAGGAGCTTTCTAGAACTTACTGAGGAAGTACCTCAGGCTGTGGAAGAGAAAGGAGAGACCGGCTTATCCATATCACTTTATTTTGCTTCATAGGAACGTGTCGTGGGCTTTCATGTACTGGGTCCAAACGCTGGAGAAGTGACACAGGGCTTCGCAGCTGCACTCAAGTGTGGACTGACCAAACAGCAGCTGGACAGCACTATTGGTATCCACCCTGTCTGTGCAGAGGTGAGTCACTCGCACTTCCCAGTTCCATTGGAGAATGCCCACATTTGCCACTCAGAGTGGCATTCTTCCAGCATTTCAGCCACTTTTCTATGTGACCGTGTGGCAGTGATTGTTAATACCCCAAAAGAAGGCTCGCCTTCTAGACTGGGGGTTCCCTTTCTTCATATTTGACAATGTCTCAACATAAGGCTCGCCTTCTAGACTGGGGGTTCCCTTTCTTCATGTTTGATAATGCCTCAACAGATACACCTTCTAGACTGGGGGGTTCCCCTTTTTCATATTTGATAATGCCTTAACAGAAGGCTCGCCTAACTAACTTTTGGCCTGCACATGTACGTGCATGTACACTCAGACATGTGCATGAACACACACACACACATACACATAATACACAAACATACACACACACAATACACACATACAATACACACATACACACAGTGTATACACACACATAAAGGCTTGGGTGTAACTTGGTAGAGTGCTTGCCTCAGTGTGCATAAGGCTTTGATTCAATCCCAGCACTTAACTGGGCGTGGCAGCGTACACCTGTAATCAATCCTAGCACTTAGGTGGAGGAAGGAGAATCAGAAGTTCAAAGTCATCCTCAACTACATAGTGAATTTGTATGCAGAATAAGCTAAAGACCCCCATCTTTAAAACAAACAAAAACACAGAAAAATGCTGAGCTTCTGTTTGCTTTGCCTTTCTGTCATTAGGAATGGTATCTGTCTCTGGGTTGACTGGAAACAAACTGCTAACGTGATTCTCTAAACAGTCACAGCAGAGAGGTGCATGAGCCCTCAAAGCTGCTGTTAGTCATAAAAAAAAAAAAAAAAAAAAAAAAAAACCTAATCTGCAAACAATTATAAAGACTAAAGAGTGTGGATTAATACTGTGTGTGTGTGTGTGTGTGTGTGTGTGTATGTATGTATGTATGTATGTATGTATGTATGTATGTATGTATTTGTTTTTTTGGGGATAAGGTTCACTGTGTAGTTCTGGCTGTCCTGGAACTCACTCTGTAGACCAGGCTGGCCTCGGACTCAGAGATCCACCTCCTGAGTGGGATTAAAGGCGTGTGCCTCCACCACCACCTGGTTTAGGTGAATACTCTTTGGACGTATCTTTTATTCAGATACTCATTTATTCATGGGGAAGGTGCTGGTGAATTTTCTTTTTTTTAAGAGTATATGTTAACAGTACCACAAACAGGCTAATGTGAGAAAGCAGAAATCGGGCTGGCTAGATGACTCAGCAGTTAAGAGATTATACCCCTTTTGCAAAGAACCTGAGTTGATCCCCAGCACCCATGTCAGAAGGTTCACAACCACCAGGAACTCCAGTACCAGGGGAGCTTAGGACATCCACACGCACTTGGCATTTGCTCACATATTTTTTAGGTGATTAAAAAATTAAATAATAAAAATGTTTTTTAAAACAGAAATGTATCCCCCTACCATTCTGAGCATGCCTTCTCCAACTGCAGCATCTTCACCTTCACCAGCCTGCTTCTGTTACACTGTGGGAGATGAACTGAGGAGAACATGGGTGTAGCTGCAGTCCAGTGTTGTGGCTGTAAAGGTGGAAAAGGGGAGGGGATGGTGGTGTCTGGTTGGGGAGGCAACTATAGAAGTGTGGAGAGAAAACAACACTGAAAACCTGACAGCGAATTGGAGGAAGTGTTGCTAGGACCTCCCACTGACTGGATGTGGCTGCTACCATGTGCCAGGCACCATGCTCTTGCTGTGTTATCTTCTCTTCCTTTTCTTGGGACGTAGAGGGCAGCATTTCCTGGTGACAGTGACATTGAGGACAGGTCACAGGGCTTGGCCCACAGTTGCCTGGCCTGAGGTGTGATCTCATTCAGTAATTGCTTCTCAGTGAAGTCTGGCACATCTTTGCTTTTTAGCTTGGCTTGCACAAGTTTACTAAACTAGGAACAGTGTCCAGTGTGGACTTGACAGAAAGGCTATGGTGATAAAGCATCT
This sequence comes from Cricetulus griseus, assembly GCF_003668045.3. Taxonomy (NCBI): domain Eukaryota; kingdom Metazoa; phylum Chordata; class Mammalia; order Rodentia; family Cricetidae; genus Cricetulus; species Cricetulus griseus. The sequence goes on along the minus strand of NW_023276806.1, from coordinate 152,444,939 downwards.
AGACCCCAGCATTTGCATTTGACACTGCACCTGCTGAGTTGGTGGCTGGTCTTCTTCAGGGTCCTTCCCACACAGAAGAAACAGCTTGACTGGAAGGTTTTTGTTGCTTTGTCATCCTTGCCCGTGAATTCTACTTGATTAGAAATTAGAATTTTGCCAAATCAAGAGCTTTTCCATCTGCAGACGTCTAGAAAAGTGAAGTTTGACTTTGAAGGGGTCCTCTCTGGGGAAGGTTGCTCTGATGCCAGTAGCTGTGAGGCAGTATCCAGACATTTGCAGTCCTGAGTGCTGCCCGGTGAGGTCCCCGGGATGGTTGCTGCTGGCTTGTGAGAGAAAGGGATGGATAGAAATAGAGGAAGAATTCAGAAACTTGAGCCATTTGACAGATTAATAATGCAAAATTAGGGACTAATTTACATGCCTTTTAAAATTCATTTCCCTATTTATGTTTTATTGAATTTCACAATGTCAGTCATAGACAGATAGAAATAGTGGTTAGTTAGAAACTTGTCCTGAGCCAGTGAGAAGTGCTCTGAAATGGCCATGGGGCCAGGGCAGACTGATGGCTGCCTTACAGAGGATCACTAAATGACCTGCCTGCTGCCACAGAGAGGGACCCAGGAACCAGCATTGTTCATTGTTCCTCTCAGAGGAGTAATTACTATGAACACAGAAAGTCTCCAGTTGACACCTTGTCTTTAGGCAATACAATTTCCTTCTGGAAATTTCTGTAGGAAACCGTCTTGCTCTGACTGGAGGTCTTAGAGAAGCCCCAGTACCTGGATTGTTAGTAATGCCTGAGTGATAGTCAGAGTGATTCTGGCTAAGTAACTTCACTTGGAGGAAAAGCTAACACAGAAAGACCATCTAGTAAGATCTCTTTAAAATGTCTAATGTCTTAAATAAGGCTGGCTGCAGCAGCTCCTGCTATGTCAGGACGAGAGAAGGAAGCGGGGTTCCAGGCTGAGCCTGGCTTAAGCTACACACAGTGAGACCTTGTCTTTAGAAAATAAAATGACCAAGGCTATCTTAAAATGCCTCAAGAATGTTTGTTTGTTTTTAACGTTCAGTACACTCCCATTCTAAAGAGAGTGGGAACCTCATGGCTCAGCAACACGAGGTAAGACCTCATTGTACCAGTGGAAGTGTCTGGCAGCACTTCCTCTGTAGTGTCCTGTGTACTGCCCTCTGCCATCACTTTTTACAGGCAAATATTTTTGTAAAAGTTGTGAAGCAATGGTGTAAGCGTTGATACCTTTGGAAAATCAACCCTTCCATCTTTCTGTTGGTCTGGTGTCTGTGATGACTTGCTTCCCCTTTTCAGTAGCCACCAGCACAGGAAAACAAGTAACAGCTCTTTTCGTTTTCAGTGCTCCCACTCCTTGATGGCTTAGTTCTTATCCACACCTCTTTCTAAATCTTTCTGCACCCAAGAAGCAAGATGTAAGCTTGTGGGTGTTGGGAGCCAAGAGTTTATGTTCATTTTCTTGCCCATTCCTTCTCCCGTCAGTCACAAAGACCGGGAATAGCTCGTCTGATGCTGTCTTAAATTGTACACAATACCACTGTCCTGACAACTAGTTCATTATCACACATTGTCCCATCCTTATCTGTAATGTACATTTTTTAAACAAAGGAACTGTGCTCCTTTTCAGAAACAGTTGGGCTGGCTCACAGTGTGTCAGCACTGGATGTAAGGATGCTAATGAGCTTGTGGAATTCGTCGTGAATGTACTTTTTTCTGTAGTTACAAAGGGGATGACTACTTCAGGGATTTTTCATCCTTGCTAACAAAGATGAATTCCTTGTTGCAGTTCCTTTGGTTTTGAATGTGAGTTAGTCATATTTTAGGAATTGAGCTGAGGTTGTGTACTGCTGCTGGTTATAGGAAAAGGCAGTCTCGAAGGTTAAGCCAGAGCAAAGGCTTTCTCAGGGTTAGAAATCCCCTCTTGTCCAAAGGCTGCTTGATTGATTCCAGTTGCTGTGGTCCCTGCACATCAAGGTGGCCTTGATTTCCTGCTCTATTCTCATGTTAAGTAACGATGGCTCATCTGTGAAGAGCAGTATTTGAGATGCCCACAGGAGAATTGCTATGAGCCTGAAACCAGTCTGGGTGACAGAGTGAGGTCCTGTCTCAAATAAGTTAGTGTTCTAAGAACCAAGTTTTTGAAAACCAGTGAAGGTATTATTTGGCACAAAGGGTTGTCCCAGAGTATCATTGAAGATACACGCAGTTCATGTCAGCTTCCTCCAGCACTCTTCAGATACACTGTGGGCTTTGGTTCAGGAGGCGGTGCTTGGCAGGGTTTAAAGGTCCCTAGGCCTGTGCTGACATTTGAAATACTGAGAGGACAGAAACAGTCCACCATGTTGTTAGATGTGTAACCTTTGTGACCTGAGTCATTAGGGGATGGCCTGGTGATTGAACCCTGAGGACCCCCCCCCAGCGCTGCGCACACACACACACACACACACACACACACACACACACACACACACACACAAGAGTATAGTGAGACAGTTTCTTTGCCCGAGAGAGGCACACTGTGTTACAGTAAAGCATCAAGGTAGGGCAATCTGTAGGGGGGGACTGGGGTCTACAAGGTCTCGCTGCATCTCAGCTGTGACCAAGTAGCTACAGAACAGAACAAGGACAGGGGAGCACTGCTGTGGAGACGAGAGGAGGAAAGGGTGGGTGGAGCCAACAAGAGATGCTGCAGATGGAGGCTGTTCCCCTCTGGCTCTCCCTTCCTTCAGCCTGCGTGCTTTTCGTGGCTTTGGTCTGTATGAACTGGGGTGAGCTCTCTAGTGTGTAAGAACAAGGGTAGGGAGAATCGCTAACCACTAAATGTTTGTGCACATACAGAACTGCTTGTTTTAGTGCGCTTCCTCCTGTTATCACCCTGGAGAACTAGAGGGCATCCTTGGTGGTACTCTTCAGTCTGTCTGCTCCCTAAGTCATTTGAATGCATATGAACTCATTTGCTCTGAGCTTTGAAAATGCATGCCTTCTTACTCTTTCCTACAGATATTCACAACGTTGTCGGTGACGAAGCGTTCTGGGGGAGACATCCTGCAGTCTGGCTGCTGAGGTTAAGCCCTGGTGTGGATGCTGCCGCCAAGACTACAGGCCACTGCCTTGCTTCCTTGCCCACATCTAGGTGAAGTTCAGGCTCTTGGGCTCTTGGCGCCTGTCCAAGGTGCTGTCCTAAGGCCACCAGATGGCAGGTAGTAGGCTGCAGCATCACACTGGGGTCACCTTGACGGACTCAGACAGACATTCGGCAGTGTATCAGGGAGATACATTCATGAAGTCACCAGCCTCAAGCCCAAAGTGGTAGGCAGTGACAGATCAACTGTCGGATCTGTTCAGCTAGATCTCCCCTTTAGGTTGTGTAATCTTGTTTTCAAGCTGTCTTATGTCAATTCTAGTTTTCTTTTTTTCTCCATGGGGTCAGTGATACTAAAGCTAGGGAATGTTAGCAATCAGTTTTGTCTAAAAGCATGCCGTGGCTGGATAGCCACAGTCTTACTGTGTGGAAGGGGGATGAATTCATTTATGAAAGCCACACACGTTTGTCCTGAGAAAGAGCAATTACCCTATGACTAAAATACACTGTTCATTTTACTGACCTGTGTAGCTTCGTCTCTTTTAATAAGTCATATGTCCAAAACAAGAAAAACCATAGTCCACTTTTTGCAAGTTTCCCCACTGTGCACATTGCTGAAGCTGCTTAGGAAGGGAGGTGGCGACTTGGCCAGCGTTCTTGACCTCCATTGCATGGCCCTCGAAGTAGTGTAGATTGTTGCCAGCACAGAGGCCAATGAACAACAAATGTCTTTCTTAATACAGTTGTTGTCCTTTGATCTGAGTAGAGATTGTTTGCAATGGAAAACAATTTGCTTTAAACTTCTTGTTTTTGTAAGGTGGATTTAGTTTTAAGCTTCTGTCCCCTGAGAACTACATTCATAGACAAGTCGCTTTTTCCAGACATAGCATATAACTCTTCTGAGGTAATTACTTTTGTAAGGAAGCTGTTCATAACATAAGTTATTATTATTATTGAACGCAGGTGGATGTGAAGGATTTTTATTGAAAAACCAAATGGTTTTTCCTTTTTCTGTCGAATGAACCCAATGATTTGTCTCCTGGGTTATGTGACTGTGAACACGCAGGCTGAGGGCTGTGTTCGCACCACCTCTCCCACTATAAACAGCCATCCTGGCCCTGTAGCCCCTCTTGTCCTCACCTGTAGCACTGAGTGGTGTTTCACAGTACACTTCTGGGCCACCTCAGGGAACGTGTGTTTGCCTAGTGTTCAGCCAGCAGCACTGTCCCTGCCCCACAAGGCTCCCTCATGACCTCCTCCCATCAGCTTATGTGAAAACAGTAGGAAGAGGAGAGAGGATGGAACAGAGGGAGTTGACTCTGTTCAGTTTTATTTATTTATTTTTTAAAACTTTTCACCCAAGTCTGCCAGTCTCTGAGATTAGAACGACGGTGTAGGGTTAACTGTGCCTAATCATGTTGTGATTATCTTAGTGGAATGGAATGTTCTGCCCCCACGAGAAGGAATAGTCTTCATTGTTTATATTCTGTAATCGCACAATGTACTGTAACTCCAATTCCAATTCCATGTATTTTTGTTACAAATTTTCTGGGGAAAAAATGTGAAACAATAAAAGGTGTTCATGCATGTGTGTCTTCTTATTGAATGATGGTTTGGGGTCAACTTCCCAGGTTTTCACTTCTCAGCTTCCAGCAAAAGGCCTGGCACTTTAGAGGTTGGTGTAACTGGCTCGGCAGGTAGGTACAGCTTGGATTAGGATCCATGGGAGGTGGCTTCAGAAGAAACTGGGTAAGGAACCACCATCCTCTAAAGTGTAAGTGTGTGCCTGAGAGGTCCACCACCACTGCTGCCTGCTGTTTGAAAGGCCTTGGCTGGGTCAGGGCTGCCCAGACAGCTAACAGGATGTTTACTCTGCGTGTGTTAGAGCGAGCATGTGTGTGCGCGCATGTGCATGTGTGCGTCTTAGCACTGGATGAGATGCAGTAGGGTTCCTCTCTCCAGTGGGTGGCTACCCATGCAGTCCCTTGAGGCCCCACATTGAGCTCTGAGAGTAGATTTGACCTTTCCCTAGGTTGGGGGTGGGGCGGGGCTGCTAAAGCAGATAAGGAACAGTGGTGGGTGGGTACCTGTGTGGCTGTGCAGAGCTGACAGGATTGAGGATTGGGTGTTGACGCCAGGCTTAGCCGTGGGTACTTTTAGTTCCAGCACTGAAAGGCTGAGGCAGGCCCATCTCTTGGGAATGAATTTGAGGCCTGATTGGTCCACTTAGTGAGTTCCAGGCCAGCTAATGAGACTCTGTCTCAGAAAACCGTAACAAAAAGATGGAATGTTATGTTGCTTGAAGGGACCAAGGGTGGCTGCTTGTGCTGGCATCTGAAGAATCAGAAGGACAGAAGGTGGAGATGTCATTTCAGAGATATCTGAGGTGTGTAAGGCCTACAGGCAGAGGTGCCAAGTGGACACAAGCCAGGACCTGTTCCAGAAAGGCAGAGTAAAGGGTTGAATAAAGGTCAGAGTTTAAGCCTGGAGGGGTGTTTACAGTCTTGGTGATGGAAGGTCCTCCAGGGCACTAGTGCAGAAGGAAGAAACACTTCTAAGAGCCATAGGGGTTTGAGAGAACAGGGCCCCAAGAGGATTCCTGCAGACCCTTCTGGTAATGAAGGTTGGAGGCTCCTGAGGAGCAAACTCAAGGAGAGAACTTTCCAGGCTTGCAGACAAGCGGGAACAAGGTAGTGGCAAGGGAAGTTTGTTAAAGCTTGGAAGCAGCATGGGAGCGCAGGATCCCCACCGAAGGCACTGGGACACAGGCAGGTGCTCACTCTGCCTGGGGTGAGAGCTACATTTCCTCTGCCTCACCCCAGTCCCTTCCCTGGGTGACTGCTGCTTAGTTTTCATTGTCAACTGGACAGGAACTAGAGAACAATTGAGCTATCTAGATTAGGACCAGTCCACTGTGGGTGATGCTATCCCTGGGCAGATGGCCCTTGAAGTTAGCTGAACTAGACAAACTCGGCAAGTCAGTAAGCAGTGGTTCTCCATGGTGTCTGCTTCAGTTCCTGTTTCCAAGTCCCTGACTGACTTCCCTCAGTGATGGACTGTTAGCTGGAAGTGTGAGTTGAAATAAACCCTTTCCTCCCCAGGTTGGAAAAAGGGTTTCATCACAGCCAGCTTTGGGTACAGTGCATTCCCCCATCAGTCCTGACCCAAGCGCCAGAGGTTTGAATTCCAGCTCTGCCTACTGGTGGATGGCCAGGGCTGGAGTCTCTCTGCCTGACTTCATTCTGCCTCGGTCCCTCATCTGTAAGATGTGAGCCCGTACCGGGCAAGCTAGCAGACAGATCACCTTTTGTTGAGCAATGAACTGGAAGTTGAAGGAGCAAAGCATTGCACTGACATCCCGGTCTTGGCCTTTCTCCTGTCTGGGTCTTTCATAGATGCCTGAACTTGCCCAACTAGTGCTCACAGCAATTCCAAGCTCATGTAGGAATTTCACACTTTCTTTGGGCTGAAAAAGCACACGGTGACATATCATAGATTGTATTGCTCCTTTATCTTGTTTCCATGACAACTGCCCCTTTCCAGTTTTCCTGCATCTCTTGCTGGTTTGTATCTACTATATGTCATCCTTCCAACATCCCTTTACATTGTTTATTCTGATCAAATTGCATAACAACCCGAAACGTGCTGCTGTGTGCTCACTCCTTTAACTCTCAGGGTCTGGGAAGCTCAACAGGGGCTGCCAGAGAGAAGGTGGGAAAGTGGCTACAGGAAGGTTCTTAGGGCTACACAGTGAACCAAAGTCATGAGCATTGTTAATACCATGAACAAAAGGCCCAGCATTTGACAAAGCCTTAAACAACTTTTTAAAAAATGCTTCAGAAGGTGACCGTGCAAATCTGACAGTTACCGTGGCCTGATCTTTAAATGCCTACACAGTAGGATCTCAGCCTATTGAGTCACAAGGATCCAGTTCCCATACACTTGTAGATGAGCCCCTTTTACTGTGGGCCAGTGTTTGGAGTGTGCTGAAAGATGGCAAGAAATACACAGGCACAGCAAAGTTAAGACCACAGATGGGGGAGCCTTGTGCATGGTAGCCTGGAGGCACTCAGTCACCAGCCAGAGCTCACTGTGACCATCTGTGGCACAGGTGACTCCTGAGCCCAAGAGATGGCCTGCCCCCTGGTGTCTGCCCTGGGAGCAACAGGCTAGCCCCTACCTGATGTCCTGTGTGTTTTATAAGGACAGAGCTGTAGGGAGCCGTCCCTGCATTCTCCATTACAATGATGGTGCCTGCAGGCACTGAATGTAAATTATTGCGCAGGCGCTGGGTAATTTTCCATTTCCTTGATCTCTGCCTATTCCGTGGCTCATATGGCCTGAGGAGCTGAAGCCCAGCCTTTATTAGGGGACGGGATTCTTGGCTCGGGGTCTCCGCTCTGGTAAGCTTATGCTCTCCTCTCAAGACGCATTAAAGCTTTCCTGCAGAAGGATCCGAATGTCCTGTGTGGTTCTTGCTGGCGAGGCCATAGCGTGGGACACAGAGCAAGGATGCCAAGCCACTAACCCACTAGTCCATGACTGGATTTCTTGTGAGGACTGAACCCTCACTGCCCCCCACCCCAGCCACCTCTCAAAGGTCCCACCAAGGGATTGGCAAGATGGCTCAGCTGGTAAATATATCTGCTACCAAGCCAGCTGACTCTGAAAGGGAATAAAGGAACTCCCTCAAGCTGTCCTCTGACCTCACACACTTGCCCCTCCTCCCTGCACACACACAACTTAATTAATAAAAAGTGTAAAGGTCCAACACATTCCACTTCTGTTACTTTCCGTGTGTGTGTGTGTGTGTGTGTGTGTGTGTGTGTGTGTGTGTGTGTGTGTGTGTGTGTGTGTGTGGTTGTATTTGTGGTCATATGTGTATGAATCTGGTCCACACATGCATGTGTGCCATAGCACATGTTTGAAGGTCATAGGACAACCTTGGGTGTTGGCCCTCATCTTCCACCCTCTTTGGCTACAGTGTTTCCTGTGACCTGCCACTGTGAGCACCAGGCTTACTGGCTGGCTCTTGAGCTTCCTGATACTCCCCTGCCTCAGCCTTACTGTAGGAGTTCTGGGATCACAGGAATGCACTGCCATGTGTGTCTAGCTTTGAAGCAGGTTCTAGGAACTCATCCTCATGCTTGCATGCAAACCTTTACTACTGAGTCATTCCCCTGCCTGCATTTCAGAGATGGTTCGCTTTGTGGTCACCATTTTTGAGCCACACATACACATGGGCACATGTCACTCTGAAGTCCAGCTTTAGCTCTCTTGAAGGGGACCCTATAATACTTTCTAAACAGCTAGCCAATTGTTTACTGTTTTATAGGGTCTTTTGGGCGAGCCGTGAAAGGCCCCATTACATAGGGGCTTCTGGAACTTTCCATCTCCCCACCTCCGAGTGGAAAGCATTTTGACCTGGCAGTTATTTTTGGCAGACACCAGCTGCCCTCAAAAAGGGCCCTCAGTGCAGAGTGCCCGTGGCAAGCCAGTTGCTGGAGTCTGTGGGTGAAGCTGTAAACTTTGGACCCTAGGCAGCTCCAGGGAGTTGTGTTTCCTTCTCTGTTCCTTCTCACTTCCTCTCTCCCAAGCCTTGACTAACAGCCAGGGTTTTGTGTGCTTCCCCAGGTCTGTGGGGACTGTGGGGCATAGGTCTGTGTGGTTGTCTCTCTGACATGCTGTTCTGTCCCTGCAGAAATGCTGCCTCCACCACCACCCCCAGCCCAGCACCCTGCTATGGCTGACATAGACCACCTTTGCCTATCCCCACACTGCCCCTTACAGCGGGCCTCCATCCCGTATGAGACTTTGCTTTCTGTGAAGGCTGTGGGTGTCCTGTCTGGGCTTGGTAGGTTACTCATGGGTTTGTCTAGGCTTTACTTTGCCACACAAAAACAGACCTCCTGGGAGGTCTGACTGGGCCTGATCGGCACTTGCTCCACCCACCTAGGTAATGAAGGTGCAGATTGCCCAGGCCACCATGGCAGACAAGCCATTTCAGGCCACTGAGAAAAATGCCATTGTAGCTCTTGTTGGCTAGCCTTCCATCCAAATCCCTGGGTCTTCTATGGTGGCTAGAGGATTCTGAGCATTGGCTCTCTATGTTCTCTTGAGCCATCCTGGCATGGCAGGAAAAGATGTGACAATCTAGTCCTTAGCACCAGGCAGGGACAGTCTGAGCATCCTGCATGCTTTGTCCTTTGTCATCTCTGCAGCTCTGGCTCATGTGTGTTCCTTACCCAGGAAAACACTGAGGCCCGAAAAGGCCAAGCCGCTAATGGGGGTCGCCAGGCTGTCAAAGGTCACGTCACAAATCAGACACAGATCCAGTTTCCTTCAGAGAAGGTGACTTTGTCCTTATCCTGTACCTACCTCCTCTGTTCCCCTAAGCCAGTGTCCCTTGCAGGAGCTGTGACTAACTCTTCAGGGTCCACACCTCCACAAACCCAAACCGAAAGCATTTGGAAACAGCCTGATTTATTTTATTTTTATTTTCTCATTTCATGTGCTGTGGTGTGTGTGTGTGTGTGTGTGTGTGTGTGTGTGTGTGTGTGTGTGTGTGTGTGTGTGTGTGTGTGTGTTTTCCAGGCTATTGAGTACCTAGAGCAAAGGAAATTAGTCTGTGTACCTCACTGGGTCTGCAGACAAAGGGGCTGTTTTGTTAGCTCTCTGAAAAGGTTGATGATGGGGCTGGAGAGATGGCTCAGTGGCTAAGAGCACTGGCTGCTCTTCCAGCAGTCTTGGGTTCATGGCAACTCATAACTGTCTGTAATCCAGCTGTGCAGGCTGCTTTCAGCCTCTCTGATGGGGATTGGATCCCATATTATTCCTAAATCCATTCTAGGTGAAGACACTGAAGTAGAAAACATCAAAACAGCTTGTCCAAGGTCACACAGCCAGTAACGATAGAGCCAGGATTTGAACCCCGGTCGACTGCACTCAGAACCCATCCTGTTCACATCTGGTCTCTGACAGCTTTGATTAGGTATGCTATGTAGGACAGTCATGCACAGGGCCAGCTCATGGTGTGCTGGGAGATCCCCTACAAATAAAAGCTAGGGTACAATCCATTTAGAAGCAGTCACAGGATGTGCACGTATCTGCAGGCAGCCAGTGCAAGGAGCTCTGCTCAGGGTCCTCCTGAAACACAGGATGAAGAAGTAACTAGGAAACCCTGAAGGCAGGGTGATGTCACTCAGCTTTGCCATCTTTCTTCTTCCTCTGTCTCCCTTTGTCCCATCTATCTCCACACAATTAAGCATCTAACAATAAAGGCTGACATACAAAATACAGCGGTGCCCTTCAGGTTACTGTCTAATGGAAACAGGATAGGAAGCAGTGATGACACAGAGCTGAGAGGCTCTGGTGGAGTGAACTGTAAGGGGCCGTGGGCCCAAAACTATGCGGCTTAAAGCCCACCTTTGTAAGCCTTTTAATGACCTTTAAGTTTTCGGCTTAAAGCCAGCTCTGTGAGCCTCCTGTAACCTGTAATTAGATACGGTTTGGCCAAGCGGAACTGCTAACTGCTTCTGTTCCGAGAAAGGGTCTGGGGCTTTTCTGTTTGCTGTTCCAAGGAAGACCACTAGATGTTCCAGCTGATAAGAAGAATGTTCCAGCCCCAGCAAATACCAGATGTTCCTTCTGTTATTCCCCCCCAATTCTATTGTTGCAGGGCTATTTAAGCCCACTCTAAGTCCCCAATAAATCGAGACCTTGACATTGCACAGACGGACTCTCCTCCTTTCTTGTGCCGCTTGGTCTTCTTTCTGTCTCTCACCCATGACTCTTTCAGACAGCCCCCCTTTGGAACCCTGAATGACTGGACCCGAGGGACGGGTCAGTGAACTATGTCTGATTTGCCAGGGACTTTCCTGGATTTAGCACAGAAAGTCCCGGATTCTGAGACACCCTGGCTTTAAATACGATCCTCGTGTGCATGTTAACCCTGAAAGGCAAATGGTAAAAGAATGGGGTGTATTACAGTGGGAAGTCTTTGCCTCACCTGTGTGGGTATATCTACTGGGTATGAATAAAGAGGTTTATTGTAGATCTGAAGGAAAACAGCCAGAGGCAGCTGGAAGAGTCCAGGCCATGAGAGGAGAAAGGGATTCCGAGAGAGGGAGACAAAAAAAAAAAAAAAAGAAAAAGAAAAGACTAAGAGCAAAGAGAACAGAAAGAGGAGCCAAGAGATCTGTTATATAGGGATCAGAAGTTGGGGGAGGGAAGCCCAGCTCAGGGGCTGGAGGGGTTTAGGGGAGGGGTGGGGATACGAAGTGCTGAGAGGTGCCAGGACTCCATAATAGGCACTGGGAGTGCGAGGAGGCCAGCGTCAGCTTTGATATGTTAGTATGTGCCTCAGCGAGCCATTTGTCCTGAGAGTCTTTGAGACCTACCACTAATATGACAGGTATCAAGTGGCATTTCATTATTCTCCTGCCTTTGTTTTTTCCCCAATTGCCAGGGAAGTTGAACAATTTTTTTTTTTTTTTTTTTTTTTTTTTGGTTGGGAATGTGGCTTACAGGTATTTTCTGTTGCTGTCTTTTCCATCTAATAGGATCTTTTGCAAAACTAGCACTTCATTTTGATGAGTCCAATTTATTAGCTTTTCTTTTTTTTATAGCTTGTTCTTTGGGGGTGATGCCTAAGAACTCTGTAACCCTAGATCTCAAGGACTTTCTTTTTGTTGCCAGAAGTTTCACACTTGCTTTTATGTCCACAGCTGTGTTAATTTTGGATGAGATGGGTGGTTTGGGATTGAGTGGTTTAGACAGTTGGCTTTTGTTGTCATTTATTTGGTGCCTGTGGGTGTCCAGCTGTGCCAGAGCAATCTATTGTAAAGAATAGTCTTTCCTCTATTGAACTGCTTTTGTGCCTCTCAAAAATGAACTGAGAGCAAGGTAGTGCACACATTTAATCCCAGCATGTGGGAGACAGGCAGGCAGATCTCTGTGAGTTGGAGGCCAGCCTAGTCTACATGGTGAGTTCCAGGCTAGCCAGGACCACATAGTGAGAGCCTGTCTCAAGCAAGCAAGCAAGCAAGCAAACAAACAAACAAACAAACACCCTGTTGAGTATATTCCTGGGTCCCCTTCTGGACTTGCCATCCCATCCCATTGATCTCCAAGTCTCTTCCTTTGCCAGTCATACATACTGGGTCACTTTGACTTGGCAATGATTCTTGAAATGGGGAGACAGATTGCTCCCAAGCTTTACTCTTTTTTTTTCAAAGTTTTCTGAGTTATTCTGGTTCTTTTTCCTTTCCATAAAAAGTTTAGAATAATCTTATTCATAGCTAAACATTCTTGCTGGCAGGGTAACACAGAACTAACCTCTGTACTATGATGAACCTGCCAATCATGAGTATGGGGTGTCTCTGTGTATTTATGGCTTCTTGAATTCCTTTCATAAATATTTTACAGTTGTCAGCATAAGAGATCTGTATATGAGCTAAGGATGGGACTTGGTTGCTTGCCTGGTATACACAGAGCCCTGGGTTTGATCCCTTGCACCCTGTAAACTGGTTGTGGTCTCAGCACTCATGAGGTAATGGCTGGAGGATCAGATGTTGAGGTCTTCAGCTACATGAGAGAGTGAAGATCAACCTGAGCATAAAAAACCCACAAACTGTATATTGATAGGTTGATACCTAAGTACTTAATTTTGGTGTGTAATTATAAGCAATATTATGTTTTTTTTAATTTGGCATTCATGTGTTCTCATTGTTTAAAAACAAAATTGATTATTGTGTATTCTTACATACTGTTCCCTCCCTCCCTCCCTCCCCTCCCTCCCTCCCTCCTCCCTCCCTCCCTCCTTTCTTTCTTTCTTTCTTTCTTTCTTTCTTTCTTATTTTTGAGACAGACTTTCTCTGTGTAGCCCTGACTGTTCTGGAACTTGCACTGTAGACCAAGCTGGCCTCAATTCACAGAGATCCTCCTGCCTCTGCCTCCCAGCCTTTCTCCATTAAGTATGCTAGCCGAAGCATTTTTTCTATTTCTTTATTAAATTGAGAGAATGATCCTCTATTCTCATTTTTCAGGGAGTTATTTTATTTTAGTTTTTGAGACAGTGTCTCAATATGTAGACTTGGTGGCTTGGAACTTACTCTGTAGACCAGGCTGACCTCAAACTCACAGAGATCTGCCTGTCTCTGCCTCCCAGTGCTGGGATTAAAGGTGTGCACCACCACAGTGGGCTCTGAGAGTTCTTTTAAAACTCCTGAATGGGCCTTGCATTTTGTCCAGCCCCGTTGCTGCATGACCGCACTCGTTTATAAGATCATATGGTCTCTCCTTTTCAGCTTGTGAATATGACAGATTGTCATGATGAAGGCAGCCCTTATAAAAGAGAGCATTTAACCGGGAGCTTGCTTACAGTTTCTGAGGCTCAGCCCATTGTCATCATGGTGGGGGCGTGGTGGGAGCATGGCACTGGAGCAGTAGCTACATCCTGATCTGCAAGCAGAGAGAGATCCTGGGCTTGGCATGGCCTTTTGAAACCCACCAGTGATACACATCCTCCAACAAGGCCACACCTACTTCAACAAGGCCACATCTATATGAGCCCATGGAAGCCATTCCTATTTAAAAACCACACCTGGCATCCATGGAACAATCTCCACTGTCAATGATGTATAATATGTCTTCATATTGCTGAATTTTATTTAGTAATATTTTATTAAGGATGCTCGTGTCCATATTCAAGAGGAATACTCACCTATGGTTCTCTCCACCCAAATACTAACCAGACCCTATCCTACCAGCTTTCAAAGCCAGAGGAGACCAGGCTCAGGGAGCTATCGCTGTGGATCTCTGTACTGTCTGTGGCTTTACTATCAGAGCCATGCTAGTTTGATAAAATGAATTGGGAATTTCCCCTCCTCTTCTATTTTCTGAATCTTTAGAGAGTGTGTAGAGATTGGGCCAACTCCTCTCTCAACATTTGGTAAATTCTTCATGAAACCATCTGGAATTGGAGACTTCATTTCTGTGAATCTTTAAATTATAAATTCAGTTTCCTTAACAGTTGTGACTGTATTCATAGTTCACTACAGGATGAATTGTATTTTTCAAGGTTTTGGTGTATTCTAAGTTATCCATCAAGCATATGTTCTCAAAGAGCTTTTAAAATCCACTCCTTTATCCCTCACATCCAAGTGAACGCTGGCACCCCAGAGATCCCACAGATTGAGTAAGTCTGGACCTCCAACCAGAACACCTTCCAAAACTCGGGGGATTTCACAGAAATGAGAAGCCTTTGCTTCTTGGAAGTGTCCTGGGCTAATGACTTTGTCCAGCTTGGGATTACATAAAAAACCAGGACTCTGGTACCACCACTAGGTGGCACTCAGGACATACACTTGCTGCCTGCTGTTCAACTGGAAGGGTCTCTGTGAGATGTACTATGAAACTAGAATCTGTAAACCCACCTCCCGTGAGCTCTGAGCTTTCACTTGATTTTTGCAGATCAAGGAGGGACCCTAGAGAGATGTGCCAGCTGGAGGCCCTGTAAGAAGTCAGCTGCATGGAAGAGCACTGCCCAGACAAGAGTCCCATGCTGAGCCTCTCTGAGGGTCAGGGGACAGCAGCAGCCTGTGACATACCTTTTGCTGGGAAACTGTCATGTGCTGTGTGAACTCTCAGAGTAGCTAGCTTTGGAAGTGGAATTGCACTTCTGCTCCCTTTCAGACCTAAGCTTGTTTGTCTCAGCATGTCCTCAAGGCCCCCTGTCTAGCTAGGGATTGGCTGCCACCCCAACTCTGTAACAGGGAGGAAGGAGAATAGCAAAACAGGTCAAGAGTAAAAACACTGTATCCTTGTCCTTAAAAGTAGCTAGAAGGTGGGGGGCTAGAGAGCATCCACTGCTCTTGCAGAGGACCTGTGTTCAATTCCCAGCACCCTTATGGCGGCTCACAACTGCAGTTTCAGAGGATTGCTCTCTTACTGGCCTCTGCAGGCATCAAGCATCCATACGCATACATTCATGCAGACAAAACACTTATATATATAATAAAAATAATAAATAAATCTTAAAAAAAACAGAAGGCAAATCATTCCCAAGAGATATTACTAACACTTACTTCCTCTATATAAAAGTGTCTGCAGTGGGAAAGAGAAGCAAGAAGTGTAGCTATGAGAAACGCAGCTGTGGAGAGAAAACTATTGGGATGCAAGCTGACTGCGTCAACTTCCCCAGTGAGTTTCTGCTGCGTGCCTTGAACAAGATGCATGTGGAATCTTTGCTAGATTCTGGCTTGTATTTAAATCACACCTGAACTATTTGCTGCCCTGTCAGCAGGGGCGCCATTCCTTCAGTCCACCTCTAAGATAAAGGTAAGAGCAGCCTCCTCCTCCATGGGGTTGTGGGGCTCCTATCCAGGCAAGCAGGAGTGTTAGGCACTTGGTGGACCTTTGGATGGCATTGTCACCACTTAGCTTCTGTATGTCTTTCACCTCCCAGTGTAGCCCACGTTTTCAGCACAAAGCCCAGGCCACAGCCTCCCCAGCAGGCTGTGCTCAGTCCCCTGTCCCGACCTCTAATTAAAGAAAGGCATGGTGGTGAAGGCAGAGAAACTCAGCAGCCAGAGGGTGGAGGGGAGCCAGAGCACAGTCCAGGGCCTGCAGATCCTGAGGGAATGACAGGGACTTTAGGTCAAACTTTGAGGAGGAATTGGGACTTGGGTCCTATGTGTGTTCCCGCCTGTCTTTGTCTCTGCTCAGGTCCTGCAGAGTCATCTGATACATTGTTAATGAGACCAATTTGGTCTCTGAAGAAAACCTGTTCTAGGATTAAGCCTTCCCACCATAGGTAAAGCTCATTTCGGGGTAGTCTGTCCTGCTTGGATGTGGCTTCAGTCTCTTGTCACAAAGACCTTTACACTGGACTCCAAGGTGACCCAAAAGGACAACTGAATCAAGACAGAAGGACAGGCTATGTTAAGAGAACATGGGAAACTGAACTCTCACCATCTGTGAGGAAAGAGTTCCATTGTAGTTAACAGCACTGGCTGTGATGTTGTCTACACACAGCATTTGCTTCAAAGTGGTCCTGAGCAAGAACATGAAATCAGCAGTGAAAATGCTCATGGCCTGAGTTACAAACATGCTGTAACTTCATCCATAGCAAAAGTGTGTCTTACCTTATGTGTGCAACCCTTGTGACCCACAGTTTTACCTAATCGCCTGCAGTCCTACTCAGTGCACCCCAAGGACTATCTGCAATCCTACTCAGTGTGCCTCAGGGACCATCTGCAGTCTCACTCAATGCCTCAGGGACCATCTGCAATCCTACTCAGTGTGCCTCAGGGACCATCTGCAGTCCCACTCAATGCCTCAGGGACCTTCTGTAGTCATACTCAGTGTACCTCAGGGACCATCTGCAGTCCTACTCAGTGTGCCTCAGGGACCATCTGCAGGCCTACTCAGTGTGCCTCAGGGACCTTCTGTAGTCATACTCAGTGTACCTCAGGGACCATCTGCAGGCTACTCAGTGTTCCTCAGGAACTATCTGCAGGCCTACTCAGTGTGTCTCAGGGACCATCTGCAGGCCTACTCAGTGTGTCTCAGGGACCTTCTGTAGTCATACTCAGTGTACCTCAGGGACCATCTGCAGTCCTACTCAGTGTGCCTCAGGGACCATCTGCAGGCCTACTCAGTGTGTCTCAGGGACCTTCTGTAGTCATACTCAGTGTACCTCAGGGACCATCTGCAGTCCTACTCAGTGTGCCTCAGGGACCATCTGCAGTCCCACTCAATGCCTCAGGGACCATCTGCAGGCCTACTCAGTGTGCCTCAGGGACCATCTGCAAGCCTACTCAGTGTGCCTCAGGGACCATTCTATGATCTCATTTACTGGGAGAATAAAGGGAGGAAAGGAAGAAGGAAGAGAAAGAAGGAAAAGAGGCTAACAATGTAGCTCAACTGGCAGGGTACTAACCCAGACTGCTAGAGGCCTTCAGTTGGATCCCCAGCACCACATAAAACCAGTCATGGTGGCCCAAACCTGCAATCACAAAATTAGAGGGGAAGAGCCAGGAGTATCAAAGTTCAAGGTCATTCTCAGGTATTGGCCAGCCTGGGCTACATGAGGCCCTATCTATAAATTAGTAAATAATGAAAGAAGGAAAGAGTTCTTTGAGATATGACCGATGTTATTGCATTATTGGTGATGGGGCAGAGATGCATCTCTAACCCCGCAGTGGCAAGGAGTTCTCAGAGACCTCTACTGGGGTGGAAGTGGGGGCATTCCTGACTGCATTGTGGATACTCTCAGGATGAGCCCATAGGAGATGCAGCTGGAATTTATTAGGGGAGATTTTAACAGAGATTTATACACAAGTTATTAGAAAGAGAGGCACTTGGAGACACCAGTATAAGACATGTAGGTGCGAGTGCAGGCTTCTCAGGAGAGTCGCACATAAGAGTTTTTGCAGTAGCCATATGCATATGTCTTCTGCTGTCCAAGTAAGGGAGACACACAAAATGCAGTCAGTGTCAGGCTCTCACAGGTCCAAGTGAGGAGCCAGTGGTCCTTAGCAGCTTCTGAGCAGCTGGTTGTTTCCTGGGCAAAAGACATTTGCTTCCTATAGCTGTCATGACATGTCACTTGCAACACAGTAGCTTAAAGCAGCTGGGTTTATTCTCTTGCAGCTCTAGAGGCTGTTGGCATGGCTGCATCCCTTCAGAGTCCACCTCCTTCATCACCAGGCTACCAGAGGTCATTGCTTCTCTTCGTCCTTTTGCCTTCTCTTCCCTTCCTCTCTCACCCTCCCCACCCCCCAGCCTGATCTATTCTGCTGACCATATTCTGTCTGGACTCTTCCAGATGCTTCTGGCTGTTTTCTCCCTCACATCTACAATAATAAACCTTCTCCTCAACCATCCTTAGGAGTGGTCATATCCTCATTTTCATTCAAAGACCAACTAGAAGGCTGCCAGAGACGGGCACATTCCAGCCTGAAACTTGAATATGTTGTCTTGTATGGTAAATGGTAATGTGTGGTCATGGCTAACTTGAGGATACAGAGATACACAATCACTCTGCATTTCCCAGATGTGGCCAAGTTAATAACAAGGATCCTTAAAGGGAGGAAGAGGACCCGGGTGGCAGTAGGACATAGGTCCACAGAGCAAGAGATTAGAGTGATGCCAGGCTGGCCTTAAACTCATTATTGTCCTGCTTTCAATGCCTGAGTATTAGGATTCCAGGCCTGCACCACTACACCTAGAGGGTTGGGAAAGGACATGATACACTGCAGGCCTACTCAGTGTGCATCTCTGTTGTCTGGATGTCTGTGCCCTCCTTTCCCCTCTAGTTGAGGTGTTGAAATCTTGAACCCCAAGATTATGATAGGAGATGTGGCTTTGGGGGAGATAACTAAGTTTAACTAAGCTCACAGAGAACTCCCATCCATGATGTGGCAGTTAATCTGATTAGCAGCTCCTGAGTGGGACAAGCCTTTGGATGTGCACCTGACAGTGTTCTGGACAGATTTTATGGAAGAGGGCGGTGCCATCCAATGGACTAGAATCCCAGACTGAATGAAAAGAGAAAAAGGAGACAGACAGCCATGGACCAGCATTCCCTCCATCCCCCACTCACTTCCTAACCCACTGAGATGTGAAAAGTCCTAGCCACATATTCCTGCTGCTATGACCTCTGCTGTGCCTTCCCTGCCATGATGGGCACCTTCTTAAACTGTGGCCCCTTAAGAGAGAAGGATTTCTTTGATAAGATGCTGGGCATTTAGTCACAGAGGAACAAAGTAACAGGATAGTGTGACTTGTGCCCTCATGAGGTAACTTAAAGAGGTTCTCACCTTTGTTCTGAGGACATGATCAAGGGCACTGTCTAGGAACCAGAAAATAGGCAGACACCAAATCTGCCTCATTTTGATTTAGGGCTTCCAGTTTGCCGAATGTGGAGAAACCTATTTCTGTTGTTTGTCAGCCTCTTAGCCTGTGTATGGTAGTACAAAGGCCCAAGAGAACTAAGGGGTCTAAAGCATGTCAGCTTTAGATCCCTTTGAGGCCAGACTGTACTTACTGAAGGAATAAGCATACTCGCATCGTGACAGACATGTCTGGGGCTCAGCGGTTCCTATTTTTTCTCTCCTCTTTTGGTGGGAGTACATGGGTGGTGACTGGTTCTGGGCAGTGACAGTGATCAGGGACAATGTAGAAAGCGTTTCATAGGATGGGTTCAGGCAGCCTGGATTGAAAGTCATTTCAAGAAGGGTGACTGCCCTGGATTGTCAACTGAATGCATCTAGTCGTGTAAACAGGAAACTTGGGAACTTTGGGCAAAGCTTGTTACTGTAGATGTTCCATCCTATCCTAACCAAGACAAGTGGCTTAGTGGATATGCCAGTGACTCCCAACCAATAATCCCTGTGTGTGAGCTGATAATTCCCTCTGATTCAAGGTCTCTCAATGCCCCAAACTGTATAACCACTCCACCTTCAGGTTCCACTCTGTGAATTCAGAACATCAGTGCCTGCTTGACCGAACTGTTGGGGGCTGTGGATCAATGCATTTGAAGAAGCACAGGATGACAAATGTTTCCAAATGTATATGCTACCTTCATCATCATCATCATCACCACTATGGCTCTCAGCAGCAGCAGCAGCACCTTCATGATCACCACGACCACTGCTATTGTCACTACTGTCACCCGAGCAGCACCATGAATACCACCTCCATCATAACTACCGTTGTCACCATCCCCATCCCTGTCACCATTGTCAGCATTGTGACCATAAGGAGGAGCATGAGACAGGAGGATCGTTTGTACTAACACCCAATGTGCAAGCAGTGACCAGACTAATTTGATCAAATCTGATAAAGGCAAAAGCTAATCAGAGCAGCGATGTGTTGTTAATTAATGAAGCCAGGAAAAAAAAAATCCAGAAAGTCATTTACACATTGCTGATTTTCCTTCCTCAGGGACGGTCAGGGCTTCTCCTCCTCCTCCTCTTGCTTTCTCCCCCTTTCACCTTAATGGACCATGACTAACTGGAATTCTTTCTGGGATGAGTAAAAGAAGCTGGAAGTAGGAGAGACAGCCCATAATGAGACATTAAAAATACATTTCTACATAGTTGAAATAGGTTAGCAGCTTCCCAAAGAACCAACTTCTCTGCCATACTTTAAGTAGTCAGTGCAACCATGGGTATGCCATAGACTCAGAACACCAGGATGCTCTGATGTACTTGCTGGGTGCCCTGCCTGTAACATGAATAATAAAAGACCCAGAGACTGATATTGGGGTTCAAGCTTCAAGCTGAAGATCAGAGAAGCAAAGCAGCCAAGCCAGTAGCTCTTACCTCTACCCAGCTGAAATGGAATCCTGTCTCCATGAATCCTCAGAGGCAAAAAACTCTCAAATCCTGTCTCCTCCTCCTTATATTCCTTTCTCTGCCCAGCCATATCACTCCTGTCTCCACCTTCCTAGTACTGGGATTAAAGGTGTGTATCACCACTGCCTGACCTCTATAGCTTGTGGCTGACTTTGCTTTCTGAATCACTGTGTCACTACAGCTGCCATTCAGTCACTTCTCTACTCATGTATGGGGTCACTGCTGAGGGGCAGACACTATTCTGGGCAGCTCTAAGGAGAGACTGTCTGGTGTCACGGTATTCCCTATCCTGCTCTCCTGTAGGTTCAATAACAAACATACGACTGACTCTATAGCTCTAAAAGCAACTCAGCGTCGACTCAAAAACATGGTAGCATGTGCCTTTAATCCCAGAAGTCAGGAAGCAAAGGCAGATGGATCTATGTGAGTTCCAGGACAGCCTCATCTCCATCTGGAGTTCCATAGAGAGACACTGTTCCCAAACAAACAGAGAAGCCCCACACATCCCCAGGTGTCATTTCCAGAGCCAAACCAGGGTTTACTCCAGTCTCCCAGGATCTTTGGTTCTGCCTGTTCACCAGTTCACCTGGTGATGGTGTTACCACCAGCCAGGGAGACCATGAAATGCAATACCCTACTGGGTGAGGATGGTGAATCACCAGCAAGAGCAGCCTGAGGGTCAGGGAGGAGTTGACCCAAGAGAACCAACTACAGCTTGCTTCCTCCTCCTTCAAATGATCCATCAAACAAACTTGAGAAAAGCAACTGGATCTCTCTATGACTTCTTGGATGTTGTCCTGCACATCCCAGCCTTGAACCTAATTTCAGCTAAAAGTAACCGAACCAGCCTATGCCGTGCCCAGTGTATGGCAAGTTGAATTTGGACAACTGGTTGAGCTTGTTATTGTTTTAAAAATATTTATTTATTTTATGTGTAGAATGTTTTGTCTGCATGTATGTCTGTGCACCACATGTGTGCAGTGCTGGTGGAGGCTGGAAGACAGTTATAGGTCCCCTGGAACTAGAGTTACAGACAGTTGTGAGTGCCATGTAGGTGCTGGGAATTGAACCCAGGTCCTCTGGAAGAGCAGCCAGTGCTCTTAACTGCTGGTCAATTTCTCCCAGTCCTAAAGGGTTCTTTGTCTTGCAGTTAGATGCAGTCCTGGGCCCTTGGAATTTGGCAAGCTTGTGTAGCTATATTATGACAATGTAGCAGTGTATTAAGCTACTTTCTGATTCTAAGATGCATATAACACACACAAACACACATTCCACATTTTCAGCAGCTATGTTTCCAAATGTCTCACAATTTTTGACTTACGGTCAATGATACAAAGTCATAACATCATTTTCATTGCTCAATATTTCTGGCAAGCTCCAGAAACCTCCAGTTACAAACTTTCATTTTGTTTTATACTTTTGAAGCAGGATTCCTCTATGTAGTCCTGGCTGTCTTTACTATGTAGACAAGACTGGCCTTGAACTCAGAGAGATCTGCCTGCCTCTGAGGTCTGGGTTCTAGAATTAGTGGAACACACTACTACACAGGGCTCAATTACAGAATTTTCAAGTGAGCCCCAGGCAGCACCAGAGAGCACACGTGGGTCGAAGCCATCTCCTCATTTGCCAGGGATTGAAGATGAAGGTTTCTGTCCCACCTGGTCCCGAAGCTGATCAGCCCCAAATAAACACACAGATGCTATATTAATTATGACCCTGTTGGCCTATGGCTTAGGCTCCTTATTGGCTAGTTCTGTCTTAATTATTAACCCATTTCTATTAATCTATGTATTGCCACGAGTCTATGGCTTACCTTTAATCTGACATGTTACTCCTTTAGCAGCATGGTGTCTCTCTCGCACCTTCTCTCTGCTTTCCTCTCCCAAGAATTCTCCCCATCTCCTAGCCCTGCCTATCTTCCTGCCTCTACTGACCAATCAGTGTTTTATTCACCAACTAGTAAAAGAAACATATACACAGAAAAATATCCCCCATCGAAGAATGGCAAGGGGGTGATTTTGTGTGGAAAAAGTGCCAACACCAACAAGACTGAGTTGGAAATCACTTAGAAGAGTTGGAGACTGCATAGACAATTTATTCCAGCCATACTTCTCTTTTTAGATGTACCCTCAAAATAACAAGTGATATACCTAGATAAGTCTAAGTGAGGACTTTCAGGAAGTCTAAAGTAAATGCTTGAAGAGATAAAGGAACCCTGGGTCCCAACTCCACTACATAGATCACACCCTTGCCAACCATACCCAATTTCCTGAAAGTTCTTGGTACTTCAGCATTGTGATCATTGATTTAAAAAAAGGAAGAGGAGACAGAAGTCTTCAGGAAGTTTATATAAAGAATTCAGAACATTTGGGGGCTGGGCATGATGGCACATGCCTGTAATCCCAGTCCCTAGGAGGCAGAGGCAGAAGGGTCAAGGGTTTAAAGCTTTGGGGGATACAGGGTAAAGGTGCTTGCTACCCAGCCTGAGAACCTGAGTTTGATCCCCAAGACCCTTCTGATAGGAAAGAACTAATTCCCACAAGTGGTCTTCTGACCTCCGTATGTGTGCTGTGGCATGAATGTCCCCATTCTTACACACATGAAGACCCACAGAAATAAATAAATGTTAAAAAAAAATTCAAAGATAACCTGGGCCACATAGTAGGCTATCTCCGAACAAACAAAACATTGTTTTTATGTTAAACCAAATGCAACTCTGTTACCAGGGAGTTTTTAAAATAAAATTTTAGCCAGTGGACACATTTTTTTTTTTTTTTTTGGCTTCCTGGCCAACCTCAGACACAACAAGTCAAGTCCTCAGAGTCAAGTGGTCATTTTTGTCTGCTTCAAGGCTGCTGCTATGGAAAAATTTGACTAGTTCCTTTCACAAAGAGGCCATTGATTCTCTTGGCCATTGGTCATCATGCAGAAAAACACACCCAGTTCCTTCTGTTCCTGGCTGCTGCCCATGGCTGTTCATCTTTACCATCATCTGTCTACTGGTCGACAGTGTCTTCAGAGCCGCACGCCTCTTGGCAGACTGTCTCTGCAGTTTTAGTCTAGGAGGTCCAGGTAGTGTGGTTTCCAAGGTTAAGTCAGAGAATACCCTCGATCCAGAAGGTAAATTTCTGACTTTGGAGTTGGGATGAGTGATTAGACCCAAGATGGACTCAGCACAGAGCCCTGTGGGGGTGGTAGAGCCCATGCATATGGAGTCTTCACAAATCTGGAATAGGGTTTCTTCATTGTATTAGGCTTGGAGAGAGAGACAGAAAGAGAGACAGAGACAGAGAGAGACAAAGATAGAGATGAAACAGAGACAGAGAGACAGAGGGAGAGAGAGACAGAGAGACAGAGAAAGACAGATAGACAAAGAGAGAGACAGAGGGAGAGAGAGACACATAGACAGAGAGCGACAAAGACAGAGAGAGCAAGACAAGACAGAGAGACTGCATTTCCATGTATTGCACTGTTTTCCCACAGAGCAGCAGTCTCTCAAGTATGAGGCACAGCAGTAAACAGAACAGGTAAAATCTGTGTCCTTTAAAATTTGCACATAAGCCTGGCAGTGGTGGTGCATGCCTTTAATCCCAGCACTTGGGAAGCAGAAGCAGCCAGATCTCTGTAGTCAGGTTACCATAGTTGAGTTCGAAGCCAGCCTGGTCTACAGAGCAAGTTCAGGACAGGCCTCAAAGCTACAGAAAAACTGTCCCAAAAAAATAAAAAAAAAGGATTCACACATAGTGGGACTATAGTGGCACACACCTTTAATCCCAGCACTCAGGAGGTAAAGACAGCCAGATCTCTGAGTTCAAGGCTAGTCTGGTCTACAGAGTGAGTTCCAGGACAACCAGGGCTATACAGAGAAACCCCATATCGAACCCTGTCCCCAAAGACACCTCCAAGCAAACAAACAAAAGTACCTTACACACTAAGCTGAGAAAAGGCACGTAAAAGACAAAATGTCTAGACTATGGGATAGATGGTGGTAAGTACTATGAAATATGGGAAGAAGAAGCACATGTGACTTTTAGCAGGGTGCTCAAATGGCAATGAGAGGAACAAGGGAGCAAACAGCCAGAGATGCTGGCTCAGCTGCTTTTGAAGGTACCACAGGAGTGTCTAATCTACAAGAGGAGAGAAGGGCAAGGGCATTCAAGCACAGAAGTGATGGGGGAGGTCCTTCTGTGTATATGTTTGCCTTATTGGTTGATAAGTAAAGCACTGTTGGCCAATAGGGAAGCAAGATAGGTGGGGCTAGGAGTTGAGGAGGATTCTGGGAAATTTAGTAAAGAGGAGAGTCGCCATGTGATCCTGGGGAAGAGAGGACACATATTGCTGGCATCCTCGATAAGTCTTTATAAAAGATATATAGATTAATAGTTATGGTTGATACTTAAGACAGAGCTAGCAAATAAGAAATCCTAATCATTGGCCAGCAGCATTGTAACTAATATTAATCTCTGTGTGTTATTTGGGAGCCCTAACATGGCGGCAGAACTCAGGCAGCTGGCGGAAAGAGTTATCGTTACACAGAAGCCATGTGGCACACTCTGCTTGATGAGTTGGTGATGGACTCAGTGACTTGTTTCTGATGGATGACTTAAGTTGATGGGGTCTCACTTCCATGACAAACACAGTGCCTACCTTCTCGCCAGGTTCACATACTTTCTTGGCAAGCCCTTTCCCCTGCATAAGATTTATTTTTATTCATTTATATGTGTGTGTAGCCACTCGTGTCCATGTGCTTGAAGAGGCAGAAGTGGGTATCAGATACCCTGGAGATAGAATTGTAGGTGATTGTGAGCCAGCATGGGTGCTGGGAACTGAACTTGGGTTCCTCTGGAAGAGCAGCCAGTGTTCTCCACTGCTGAACCATCTCTCTCTAGCCAAGCTTGCATTTTCAACGGAGCAAGCTGCCTTAGGGTGGGCTGCCCTGGTGAGCCTTGAGATGCCCCTTCTCTAGCTCTGATAAGCTTTGAGATAAGCCATTGGCACTTGCTAAGTATGTACTACAGCCTGAGAAGGTCCTACAGAAGAGTTGGCTAGGCCAGGTTCATTCAAGGATTCAGGAGTTGATACATACATTTTCAAGATGTCCAGTTATGGGTGATTTGCTATGCAGCAGTTCATAATTAATGCACAAGAGCTTTTGGTCTGGGCAACTAGAAGAATGAAATTACCATTTACCACAATGGATGAATGCAGGTGATGGAATGTGGGGTGGGAGAGGAGAGCACTGTAAATTTGGTTTATTATGTGTGCAATATGCACATGTTTCTGTTTTGTGTTACGTCTCTCATACATTTTCCAAGTGGCAATATAGTGATCTCTATCTCCCACAAAGCACTTTAAACCAAAGTTAATTAAGGCATCTTAAAAAATCAGATTCTATAATAATTTGACTATAATTATTTCTAGAAACCAAGAACATCAGATACAGCACCAACAAAACAAAATTCCAACATTTCATTTTTTTTAAAGTAGTTTTCACAAAATCTGGGAGATTTTGGGATGGATTTGGTGGTATAACCATTGGAGAGAAGGAAGGTTGCATTTAGGCATTTGGCAAGGACTCCATTTGTTGCGAAGCCATTCTCTCTTGGACATATGTCCACCTTACTGAGGTTTTGAAGTAAGTAGCCTGATGGTTGACATGGAGCTCAAAGGTCAGGCTTGGAAACAGAGGGAACACAGGAGGTCAGATCCACAAGCCATGGGCAAGGAGGAATGGGGGGTGGGTGGGAGGCGGCTGACTCGAAGTGCTCAGTACCCAGCCCAGCTTCCATAGCCCAGCTTCCATCCCAACATGGCACCATTTTGCGTTTAGTTCTAGAATCAGCTTGCTGATTCCAAGAGCACAGACAGCTCTCCACCCAACCCTAGAGGAGACGAAATTCATATGGGCAGCCATCTTGGGACCATGACTATGTGATGATAGTAAATGCTTTCAACTTGTTAGGATCTAATCTCTCATAGGAGACAAACTCCTGGGAATGTCTGTGATGATTTTTCTGGTTATAATTGAGGTGGGAAGGCCTCCTGGAATGTGGGGCACCCCTGGAATGTGGGACCTCCCCAGAATATGGGTAGCCCCATTCTATGGGCTGAAGTGCTGAGCTGAACACAAGGGAGGAGGTGAGCTGAGCAGAAGCATTCTGTCTGCTGTCTGACTGCAGATGCAACAGGACCAGGTGCCACCCAGCCCTCTGTTATGTCTTCAACACGACCAGGTGCCTCTCAGCCCTCTGTTATGTCTCCCCAGCATGAAAGACCATACCCTTGACCTTTCAGTCTCAAATGCCCTTCCTATCTTAAGGTGCTTTTGTCAGATACCTTATCATAGCAAGGAGACAAGTAACTAAAACAGGTGTAATCAAGTGGCCAAAGAGCAGCAGAGGGACTTGGGTTCTTGATACCAAGTTGAACTACCATGATTTCTGGTTTTAGGGCTGATCTTACAGACTTATTTTTATAGGCAAAGCATCACTTTCCAGTGGTTCCAGCCATATTTTGAGTTAGATTTTCTATTGCTTGAAGCCAGAACCTATGAAATGGTCCTGTTTTCTGGCATGATCAATGGACTCATTGTATACCATAGGAAATGCAAGAGACAGTGACAGGCCTGTGGATGTGAGAAATGGTGAGCTCAGCTTGAGTCGTGCTCAGTTAGCATGTGTTCAGTTAGCATGTCTGAGGGAAGCCTGAAACTTCTGAAGGTGTGTGGGAGCCCTTGCAGAGGGGTGAACGGATGGCTGCCATGCTAGTCTGGCCTGAGTTTGGATCTTAGCTTTGTCTCAAAATTCTTTTGTCTCCTGGGGCAGGACACTGACGGCCTCCATTTCACCCAGTAGAAATTCCTATGGTGTGACAGACCATCCCAGCGCTTGCTTTCCTTCCCTCCAGACTGGTGACAAACCTCACATCCCAGCACTCCCACTCTCAGATAGTGTCACACAAATGGTTTCTGAACAATGGGAGCGTTAGCTGTTTTGTTTCTCACTGGTTAGCTGATATAGAGAATGCAGGGGCAGTGTGACAGCTGATTTTGGTTGTCAGTAAACGAGAGAGAGAACCTCCATTGAGGAATCATCTCCACCAGATTGGTCTGTGGGACATTTTTCTTGATTTCTAATTAGTGATAGTGACCCAGCCATTCTGTTCCAGCTGGCCTGGACCACATCAAAAAAGAAGCTGAATGTGGCCCTGGGAGCTAGCGTTCCTGTGTGGTTCCTGTGTAAGCTCCTGCCTCAGCTTCTCTTGGTGACAGGCT
The DNA here is from genome assembly GCF_003668045.3 of Cricetulus griseus. Classification (NCBI taxonomy): domain Eukaryota; kingdom Metazoa; phylum Chordata; class Mammalia; order Rodentia; family Cricetidae; genus Cricetulus; species Cricetulus griseus. The sequence goes on along the minus strand of NW_023276806.1, from coordinate 152,417,193 downwards.
GTAAACTGTAACTCTTCCCGGTTTCTTTTTGTCAAATTGTTTACCAGTTGCAGAGAAGCAAAGTAGATTGGAGAGATCTTTTGGATACTGGGAGACCGGAGCCGATAAATGAGGCAGAGTAAAGTCTCAAGCAATAGCCAACTTTATTCAGCCAGTTTATACTCAGAAGGCAAGGAGTTACATGAGTGAAGTTCATGATCAGAGGGCGAGCCTCACGTGGTGACAATCCACACCTGAGCTGCATGTGGCAAAAGCATATTTCCCATGGTGGGATATAAACAAATAACAATACCCAGTTGTAATGAACAATCTGGAGTAAACTCACTCCTGTCTGCTACACCTGGGAGAGAGAGACATGAAAGCACATTCCAAGAACAATTCTCTGGTTTTGAAGAACCTGAGGTCACATGACTCTTGTCTTGTTTGCTTGAAGATTTCTCACAAGAACACAGATTTCTTACATGACTCCATTCATGGACTGTGTTCTGACATCTCTCCCCTTTTTATTTTTTTCAGTGCAGGAGTGGTTTTGATTTGAGATGTTGCAGATAATCTAATTGTCATTTGATAAATGAATATCCTATGAGAAAGCAAATTATAAATATAATGAATAATTTTAGAACAGTGAAATCATTGTGTGTAGTACTCCACCACCAAGAGCAGGTATCCAAACGATGTCCAGTACTATTGGTTACATTTTTATATTGATCAGAAAAATCTAAAGAATAGCTTGAAAAGAGACTCATATGATTAGTAGTTCTGGCATCTTGTAGAACATAAGCCCGTATTTTCCTTGTAATAGAAATACAAATATTTTGATGTCCTATGCAAATAGGAGGTGATTAAAATCCCAAGGAAAAATTAAAGGCAGATGAATGAAAATTCTCCAGATGAATGAGTGAGTCTATTATGTTCCCAAGATCCAGCCATAAACAAGTCATTAATAAAGATAAGAGGATCTGGATCCATCCAATCCACAGGTTGAAGCAAAGGGGGATGAGGCACATAAGATCAATACATGTGTTCAGAGGCGCTCACACAGAGGTCCATGTCAAAGCAGCTAGCACCGCCAGAAAGAGATTCTCAGGTGACACAGATCTCTGTGTGTTTTATAGAATCACTCCCTGGTTGGTGCATAGGATGATAACTTGGCCTCAGGTGGGCAGACTTGATTCCTTTTGCCCTTTAACTTGAGGCTTGCTATCTCCCTGGTGAGTCCCGCTGTCTCCTCACCCTCCTATATTGTCTTTGATGGTTTGGAGCCAGAGGAATCCATTATGTTTCTGTGGATTCATGTGCAATGATGAATGTATACCCCTTCCAGACTTTCTTCTGAAGCAGCAAACAGGGCAGGTTAATACATCAGCTTGCTTATTTCCTTCTGCAATGAAACCAAGGAGGTTAGAGTATGAGTCTATTGCTGGAAATAATTCCACAACACAAGCAGAATTTGAAACAATATTTAAGGGCTTATGAACTAACTGTTACAGGTGATTAAAATCTGTTGGCATGAGAAAAAAGTATTCATAGACTGATGACTGTCTGGACCATGAATCCCTCTTCTACTCTTAGTTGGACCCAAATCACAAAATCAGTTCTTAGGAGAAAATCCCATAGTTTACCAGATGGATAATGATTTCCTAACCTTTCAGAGTAATCTGCAAATGAAATTTGAAAATCCATAGAGTTCTGTAATGTTCTGAAAAAGACTGATTGTTAGTTAAGAGTAATGTAATACAGCAAGGATCAAATCCATGTCATTGTTGACATCAGGTCCTCCCGCAATATATTAATTGAGCAAGAAGAGTAAGGTAGGCAATTAGTATTTTATGGCCCTTATGGTGTAAATAAATCCATTCCAAAGGTTTGTCCTCTTGTGTTGTAATCCCTGTAGGAGACAGTTTAGTGGGGAAAATATGTACGTTTAAAGGCAGCAAAGAATCCACGTTACACTACACTTTTAGTCTGAAAAAGCTGTGCTTCTTGTCTTCCTCTTGAGATGTTATGTGAGGACTTTTGGTACTATCTTTCCTTCTAGATTTTTAAATAGATGGGTCAGTGCATTGGCAATACCAGGTACAGCTGATGAAGCTGGGGAGGAATTGGGAAATGGGTTCCTTTGGCCTGCCAGTCTCCTAAATCCTCATTAGGAAGTAGAGGGAATCTAAGATGAGTTTGACTATCAGAGTCCTCACCCCATGTTTCAGGGTCACCTTCAGGCAATGGAGGGTATGTATTTAAAGGAGGCTCTGGTAAGGAACCTGAGGGAAACACCACCAGCATAGTTATCGATGTCACTGTCCTTACTTGCAATTTTGTCTCAACAGGGAAAATATAAGTTTTTGCCTCTTTTACCAATTTTAAGGTTTGGTTATCTAATTTATGTACATACACAGAATTAGTCATCTCTTCCTCAAGATTAATATCCTCCTTATCTTCCTTGAGTATTTTGATAATAATCCAAATTAATGCCTAAGTGATCGAAAATTGAACAGGGATCTTTCCCATTGTTTATATACCTTCTCAATATTCTTTCAGACTCCGACCCATACTTCTTTATCTAAAGTTCCCCTTTCTAAAACCAGGGATTATAATCATAAACAACTCGCAGCACTCTATTAATTGTGATTTTTGATACCTGTGCTCCTCCTTTCTTTGAAAATGATACACAGCTCTATGTAAGGCAAAGCCCTCCCTGGTTTCTGTCCCACTATTCTCACTCACCCCCTTCTGTGAGGTTCCCCACTCTCATCTCGTAGCTGACTTCAGGTCCCTTGATTACAGCTCTAGCTGGCAGTGGGACCTGAGAGAACAGAGCTGATAAATGAGACAGACTCTGGTGGTTTGAATAAGAACAATGCTCCCCTCCCCCGTAGGCTCTCTTACATTAGAATACTTAGTCATCAGGGAGTAGCACTATTAGGAGGTGTGGTCTTGTTGGAGTGAGTAGGTGTGGTCTTGTTGGAGGAAGTGTGTCACTGGGGGTGGGCTTTGAGGTTTCAAGTGCTCAAGCCAGGCCCAGTGTGTCTCTCTTCCTGCTGCCTGCCAATCTGGATGTAGAACTCTCAGCACCTCTCCATCACCATGTCTGCCTGTGCGTCACCATGCTTCCTGCTATGACGATAATGGACTAAACCTCTGTAAGTCAGCCCCAGTTAAATGTTTTTCTTTAGAAGAGTTGTTGTGGTCATGGTGTCTCTTCACAGCAGAACATCGACTAAGACATGGATTAAAGTCTCATGCAATAGCCAACTTTATTCAGAGCATCAGACAGTTTATACTCTGAGGGTTATGAGGAGTCATTAAATAAAGTTCATGATCACAAAGACAATTCTGAGGCCCTGAGCGCTATCTCCAGACCCCTCAGTGGATGAGGAGCTGACTTTTGCAAGTTGTCCTCTGACCTCTTCTATAGCATGCTCCCCCCAAAAATGTAAACTTAAAACAAACAAAACAGTGAACTTTGACCCTGTTGTTTGGTAGTAGCTGGCATTCTCCATCCTGTCCACCTATACTTCCCAAATGTCTGATATACAAGATGGCCTAGGTGAGGCTCAGATTTGGTGTGTATTTGCCCTATAGTTATGTACCGAAATCAAGGTGGAGTGGATGAGTAGAACATACTTTCCTGCTTGTCCTTCTGGGAGCGGGAAGTAGGAGGTCAGGTGTTACCCTGGAAGGGATCTACAGGTCACTCTTCAGATGTCAGTGCACTCTTCCGGTGTCCTCACACAGTGGGAACAGGGCTTCTGCAGGAGGGTGTGTTAAAAGTTTGAATGTGAAATTCCCTTCCACAGGCTTATGTGTCTGAACACTTGGCCCCCAGCTGGGACTGCTGGTTAGGGAGGTTATGGAGCCTTTGGGTGGGAGGCATGGCTGGTGGTCCGCTAGGGTGGGTTTTGAGCAGCACGGCTTCTGAACTCTGCTTCCTGAACTACCGGATGTAAACAGCCATGCCTCCAGGTCCCACACACTCAGGTGTCCCGCCTTCTCACCATTGTGGATGCCTTTCTCCTGTAAGCTGCATCAGTTGGGTATTAAGTCAGAAGAACGAGAAAAGAAGCAAATACAGGCATGAGTCTCATTCCTGAGACACTCATGGCCCTAATTCCTCCCAAAGCCATAACCTATTGTCGTTCAATGGGAGTTAGTAGGAGTTAGGATTTCAACAATTGTGGTAGCTAGGATTTCAACAGATGTGGTTTTGAAATAACAATGGTATCAAAACCCCAAAAAACTACTTTCTACTCTTATAGTTTTAGAGATTACTTAGGACAAAGACAGGATTAATGAATGAATGTAAATAGGCTAAATTTAAAAAATCGTCAAGTAGCCAGACATGTAACCCCAGCAAAGGCAGGAGGATGGAGAGTTTGAAGCCAGCCTGGGCTTACCTATTGAGAATCTGTAAAAAACAAATGGCAGCCACAACAAAGAAGTTTCCAGTAGAATGGGTATTAGGCAGAAATGGTGGCATATGGTGGCTCCTTGACATGACATCATGTATGTGCAACATCATCTCCAGGCTAGCACAGTGTGATGATGGCAGCTGGGTGCAAATTTGCATTACTGGATTTACCCCTCTATGATCATAACTCCCTGCCTGTGTGTTTGCTTAACTCCTGCTACCCCTGAGCCCCTGTGAGGATGAGATATTCTTGTCTGAGTCCAGAGTGGTGGGTTAGTGCCTGTTACTCAGTGGGGTTCTTATTGGCACAAGCAGGTTTATATATGTAACATCTGTAGGTCTGTGCACCACATGCATGTAGTACCCACAAAGATCAGAAGAGGGCATCATATCCCCTGAGACTTGAATTGCAGATGGTTGTGATCCACCCTGTGAGTGTTGGAATTAAACCCAGGTCCTGCAGAAGAGGGGTTAATACCCTTAACCACTGAGACATCTCTCCAGCTGCTGAAGGCAGGTTTTAAACTTTAAGGTAGTGTGATATTAATGTCTATATGTCCTAGAAACACAAATTTCATTGCACAGGACCGTGAGTCCAATGCTGCCTGGCTCTGTTCTGTGCCTCTAAAGCCAGCCTAAACCTGGTATGTTGCACACAGTCAAGAACTTCTGGAAGTGTGTGTGTATGTGTGTGTGTGTGTGTGTGTGTGTGTGTGTGTGTGTGTGTGTGTGTGTGTGTGTGTGTTTGAGACAGGGTCTCATTGTCCTGGTTGGCCTGGACCTTGCTCTGTATACTAGGTTGGCTTTGAACTCACAGAGACCCTCCTGCCTTTGCCTCCTGAGTGCTGAGACTAAAGGTGTGTGCCACCATACCTGCAACATTTTAATTTTAATCTTTTGCATAGATTCCTTCCATATCCAGACCAGCCCATAATTTGAGAGAAATATTTCTCAGCTGAAGAAGAGCAAAGTTTAAAGTACAGTGACTTTGGAGGGTCACATGGGCACAAGCACAGGCAGTAGAATGTTTGAGTCACATAGAAGGTGGACAGCTTGTTGTGCAAGGCTGCCTGGGCTTTGTAAGATATTAGTGCCCCAGCCAGGGTCTGGAAATGCCAGCATCTATAGCTATTATGGGTATCAAAGACTTCTTGTGACCCTCCACAGACTGTAGACCAGTATCCCACTGAGAACCCACCCACAATGAAAAACTATGACTCAGAGAGCAAGGGGGTCTCACCCAAATACCAGAGCCACATCCGGATTTGGACATGGATTTCTGCAGTCACTTGACAGTCTTTCCCCAATGGTTGATCCAAGGTAAGCATCCCTGATCCCAAATCCAAGTCTGATTAAATGTCAATATCATGATGCAAATAAAAAGCTCTGCACCCCAATACTTTATTTCATGGTTCAAATTATTAAAAATATTGTATAAAATTACCTTCTGGCTATGTTATATAGTGTATAGAATATGCATGAATTTGTTTTTGTTCTTGACTCCCATCCCCAGGATGTCTCATTATGTACGTGCAAATGCTTCAAAATCTGAGCATGTTCAAAGCCAGAAACTCCTCTGGTCTCAAGCATTTTAGATTGGGGATTGTCAGTCTGTAGTATGTATTGTTCAGATCAGAAAGCAAGACCATGGAGGGACCAAGGATGTGTGTGCCACTGACCCTTTTAAGTGCCTATTTCTTGTTGCTGGTCCCTGTGCATACCCAGGAGCTTAGCCCTGGCTAGGGAGGAGGGCAGCTCAGCTTGGTCCTGGGAGTTTGGGCAGGGCTAAGCACTCCCAGGCCAGGCTAGCTTGACTTCCTAATAGAATGGAGATGTGTATGTGTGCTTTAAAGCAAATAAATGCTGCAGGAGCTGAGGAGGGAGCCGTAAATGGCTCTATTGAATCCAGAGGAATTTATTTTCCATTAGGGGTAGCCTTCCTGGGAAGCATGGTTCAGCCAAGGTTAGACAGGGAAAAAGCACTGTGGCCGAGGGGATGGAGTCCATCCACCCACTGCTTTTACCAGGTTTTTAATTGCCTCTCCAAACTTACACAGCCTCCTGTGGCTGGCACACCAAAGCACACTCACCTCCCCTTGTTCTTTTCAGTTTTTCCTCATTGGATGAGATCATCTGTGACTTGTCACAGCTGTACTGAGATGACTAGCTTCCCAGAAGCCCCGGCATCTTCTCTGGCATCTTCATCTCTCCTTGCAAGTGGTGCCTGTCAGTGGGTAATGAGACATTTCCCTCGCCCTTCCTAGTGATTATTTTAAACAATGGATGGTGTTTGCAGAAGTGAGAGTGAGAATAGAGATTCCTAATGAGAAGTTCTGGCAATAATTAGTTATTTTCTATATTTATCGAAAACGACTGTGTCCAGCATGGCTGTTTTCTCTGTAGAGAAAAATGGGATGATTACCATGGCTATTTGTCTGCTTCCCAATTTTAATGACTAGCAGTTGCCATTTTTTTAATTACTAGGACTAAAGAAAATGTTATCCCTTAGCTGAGGTGGCCTCGGTGTCATTAGTAACACGTTTGCACATTTGTATCAAAATGTAGTACAAGGAGAGTAAATGCGAGGTGCTTGTCAGGCTGTTTGCCCCTCCATCGGCCTGCTAAGACCACAGGTATAGCAAGCAAGGGCTCGTTTTCCTGGGAACCATCTTTTGACAAAGGCCATTTGCCCATATGTGTAAGCATGCACTAGGAAATGTTTAACTGCTCGCTTCCCAGGGTGTTCCTCCTTCGCTATGGCAGACTTTAAGATCCCAGAATTTTCACTCTCAGGTCTCCACATAGCTCCAGCTCCTCCAGTTTCTCAGGCAGTCCCTGAAAGCCTCATTCCTCGGATGCCCCCTTAGGTGCTCCCTCAGATGCTCCCCCAGATGCTCCCTCGAATGCTCCCTGCAGTCTTGCCTAGGACAAGGGGTTTGTTCACTCCTGGATCCCACCCTGAGAACCAAGCCTGACCCACAAACACTAGTATTTATAGGAGTCATCAAGTTCAGTGAGACACAAGCACCTGATTATTCCATTAGGATGTCCAGACAGGCCTGGCCTGCACTGTTACCCCACCCTCAGAGTGTGTGAGCATCCCCTTTGTGCTGGCTCTGTTTGCTGTTCCACACCTACCCTTGTGCCTGGCTGGAGGCACTCATAAGCGTTTGTGTGATGATTGAATGCATGGGTATTATTTTATTCTAAATTACTGCTATTTTCATTCCAAATTACTTTTATTCTTCTTTCATATTACAGTGAGGACATTTTATTGATTGGTATGTGTATGGAGGTGAAATTATCTATGAATTTCATTTTGGCACCATGCAGAAACCCTGGAGTATCTTTAGTCCTGGGGTGGGGAGGGGACATCAGAATGGTTCCATTCAAGGACAGGGCACAGCAGAATTTCCTGCTAATATTTGTTGTTTTTTATTTTCAAATGTTTACCTATTTGATTGTGTGTGTGTGTGTGTGTGTGTGTGTGTGTGTGTGTGTGTGTGTGTGTGTGTGTGTGTGTTAATGAGTGCCATAGGGTAAGTATGGATGGAGGTCAGAGGACAATTTGAGGGAGTTGGTTGTCACCTTTCACCAGGTGGCTTCCCAGTGTTAAGTTCATGTCATCAGGCTTGGTACCAAGTGCTTTTGCTCAGTGTAGCCCTCTGCCCTGGTTTATTTTCTCAGACAGCATCTTGCCATGTACCTCAGGCTAGCCTCAAGTTCAGGATCACCCTGCCCCATCTCCTGACTGTGTGTTACCACTTCCACTTACTTCCCTGTTCCAACTGCCCTTCAAGTCACCCTAGTGGCTCTCCAGACACTAGGGAACTTGGGCAGCCCTGGGGACAGGGATCCCGAGGATACTGCTGGAGATGTTCCTGACCTACGGCCTGTACAAAGGTGGCACTGCCTTCTCAGGATGGCCCAGGAGCACAGGCTGGAATGGTAGAGCCATGGGGCTGGCAGTGAAGAGCTCACTTCATGTGTAGTGAGTGTTCAGTGCATGGAGTAGGAACAAAGGCAGCCACTTGTGGTGGCACATGCTTTTAATCAGGTATTGTTTTTCATCTCTGCATCTTCAGCAAAGTCTCTGTACTGCAGAGGGTTCTGTTGTTTATTTATTTATCCTATAGACTTCTCGTGGAGAGACATGGACAGCAATGCTTTACCTCCAGCAGCTGGCAGCTCCATGGGGCAACAAGCTTGCTGGGAGTATCCAGCAGGCACAACGCACAGGCTCTAGTGTTAGAGTCGAGGGATCTAGCCTCAGGAAAGAAGGGGTTTGCCTGATACAAGCCTCCCTGGTTAGGGCAATCCAGGGCTTAACCACAGGCCTCTGGCTCTATGCTTGCTGTCCCAAGGAGTAGCTAAGAAGAGGCAGGAACTATATAGTCAAGGATCTAAGGGAAACACAAGTAGTGGGGTATATGGAGTGTGTATGTGTATGTATCCAGGGGAGAGAGAGAGAGAGAGAGAGAGTGTGTGTGTGTGTGTGTGTGTGTGTGTGTGTGTGTGTGTGTGTGGTTGAGAGAGGCAAGATAGATATTTGGCTTGTAGGATTGTGGCAGCTTGGAAAGGCACAACCCTGACAGAGATCCAAGGAAGAATTACAGGTTGAAGTTCAAAGGCAGCCTGTTGGCAGAATTCCTTCTTGCTCTGTTCTCTTCAGGTCTGCAAGCGATTTTGTGAGGCTCACCAGAAGTCTGTAGTATATCCATTTGAATGTTAATATCATCATCAACAAAAACTGTCACAGAAGCATCTAGAGTCGTGTTGGGCCAAACAGGTAGGCACTCTGGCACAACTGAGCTGGCACATAAAACATTATGTGCTATCCTTTTACATATATTTTTTAAAAATAGCCAGCGCCATCATATTAATCTGCATGTTCTCATTCAGCTTGTCTGGAGGGAGGGGAGCTCTCGGATGAGAGGAGGCAGGCTGGGTGGGTGAAGCCCTGGCTCTGACCCCATCTCTCCTTGACTTTTCTGCTCAGCTGCCCAGCTTCCTTCAATGTTCCCACCATACCTGATACTTTGGCCTGCTCAGGCCTTCACAACTGGTGGACTCCACATGCAGAGAATCCTCCCTAGTCTGGCTCACCCTCCTGTCAGAGGGCTCCCCTGCCACCTCAGTCAATGTCAAACTCCAGGCAGGTCTCAACACCCAGTGTTTCACACAGGGTGTCCCAGCATTCACTTCCCTCAAGTCTTTATCTCTTCATGGAGGAAGCAGAGGATACCCTTGGCCTCCTTACCTAGTGAGGTGAGGGGTGGGGCAGGAAGCTGTCTAGGGCTCCAGGTGTACACATCTGTAATCTGTTTCCACTTATGGCATGAGGCTCTGCCAAGTGGCACCAATCTGTTTCCCATGGTCCTCACAATGTTGCAAGCTGACTTATCCCTGTGTGTTCTGGGGGAAAGGGCAGGATTACCTGCCCTTCTTCATTAACATCCTTGTCAGGAGAGTGCTCAGCTAGCATGCATGAGGCCTGGGTTTGATCAGTCCTCAGTCCTGCTTAAACCAGCTGTTTTACTCTGCAATTCCAGATTGCAGGGGGTGAAAGCTGGAGGACCAAGAGTTCAAGGTCAATCTCAGTTACATGTGAGTTCAAGGCCAATCTTGGTACGTGAGACTCTGTCTCTAAAACAGGCCAAGGCCCCTGCTACTCAAGCCTGGCAACCTGAGTTCAACCCCCAGGTGAAAGAATTGACTCTTGGCAAGTGGTCCTCTGACCTCTACATTCTCACTGTGACGTGTGTGCCCACACACACGTCATGCCTACACACACAATAATAAATAGACTCTTAAACAAACAAGGGCTGGTCAGATGGAGCATCAGATAAAGGGACAGCAGGTAAAGGGACTTGCTTCACAGACAAATGGCCTGAGTAAGATCCTGGCAAGATGGAAAAAGAGAACCAATTCCATAAAGTTGTCCTCTGATCTCCACATGTGTGCTGTGGGCCCCTGCACCCCCTCCTACACACACACACACACACACACACACACACACACACACACACACACACACGATGTAGGTACCACATGTGACACTGCATCAGGCTACTACAAAAGGATATGAAACACTGCAACAGTTGTGTTGATGATGACAGTTATGATGAGAGAGAGGGCAGCTAAGTGATGGACAAGCAGCAGATAGGGTAGGGACACACCGGACGGGGGATGATTCTATCCCATAATGCCTGAATCAAAACTTCTTAAGACTCCACCACTCGGCTTGGAGTGGCAGTGAACTAAAAGTCTATGAATTATTTAGTTCTGGAATTTTCCACGTAATGTTTGCAAACCATTGCTGAGCTCAGGAAACTGAAAGTACAGGAAGTGAAATCATGGGGCTAGTGTGTGAGTAGGAGGCAGGAGACAGCATGGAAGCTTGGTTTGCCACCCAGGGAGCTGTTGGGAGGAACTGGTATTTAATCCAGCAGGTGACAGTGTGTCTACCTGACCAGTGGGGACTCTCAGTAACCAGGGTATGAAGTAGATGTGGCCCTGGAAAAGGACCTGAAGGGAAAAGCTGTAAGGAGTGCAAGGAGGACACTGGGAGATGGGGTTGGGTGGAAGAGACTGCGTGGGTAGAGGGACCCGGCCGGTGGAGGGACCGATGGAGCTCTACAAAGGGAAATGCTCAAAACAGAAATGGGAAGTGAAACTGAGGAGCAGATTCTGAGGGGAAAGGGGTGAAAATAGAGAAGGCCTTGCTTCAGCGAATCTGGTCTGGAGAACAGATGGAGCTTTTGACCTGTAGCCTGAGGTGTAAGGAAGGCGTCAGCCTGGTTACTGATGGCAACATGCAGACAGGAGGGAAGAGATCTTCCCAGGAGAACCAGATCTCAGCTGCCTAGGCTAGCACCTCCCAGTTGGGCTTGGCTGGTGCCATCTCTGCTTGCTCCCAGCTTCAGTTTTGTTACTACGTGGCTGGGTAACAAGCCTAGAAGGAGGATGAACAGCCAGGTGTGGCGGAGGGCTAAGGAGTGTAATAGAGCCATTCACAGGACACAGAGAGAGGGGGCATCAGGGTGTAATGCCATGAAGACCCTCAAGGATTACGGATTCTGTCCTGTAGTGGGTTGGCTGGAGGCTGAATCCTACAGACTCCCCTTCACTCAGGATACCTTCTTCCCTGGGATCTGCCGCATGCAACAGATGAGAGCTCTGACTGCACCCCAAGTTCAGATATTCCCCCACAACCCCACCCCTTACAGGAATGATTCTCTGTCCCGAATGAGATCTCCATCTCTGACTCTGCATCAGCCAGTTCAATCTTGCTAGAATGGTTTTAAGCCACAAGACTATCACGTGTTGTTGGTGGGCCAGGCACTATTAAACACTATACCTAAAATTATATTAGATAATAATATATATTGTTATATATATATTAAATGCTATACTGAAAATTCTCAACCCAGAAACTTAGCAAGAGAGCAATGTGCTAGAGACTGAGCCGTGGGTTATGAGCATTCTCGGGTCTGTTGGAGAGCCTTTCTTAGGTATGGACTCTTTGGGCAATAAATGCTTATAGATACCCAGAATAATCTCTCTCTCTCTCTCTCTCTCTCTCTCTCTCTCTCTCTCTCTCTCTCTCTCACACACACACACACACACACACACACATACACACAGAGGATTGCAGAGAGCGGGAGCAATTGAAGCCTAGCAATGAAGCTGCTGTAAAGACACTGATGGCCCTGGCATATGGTGCAGACACAGTGAAATAGTGAAAGATGGGTCAGTGGGTTCAATCCTCCAGAAGCAGTGAGTGTTGGTGTTGCTTCAAGACACACAACAGCTGCAGCACAATGCAGAACACATGGCTTCTGTTGAGGAGGAAGTCAGAGGGGCTACAAATATGAAAGACAATGAAAGAATGTGTGATTTACCTCCATTTTTTTCTCAAGACAGGGTTTCTCTGTGTAGTCCTGACTGTCCTGGAACTCTGTAGGCCAGGCTGGCCTTGAACTCACAGAGATCTGCCTGCTCCCGCCTCTTGTGCCACCATGCCTGGTTTAGACCCCTGAATTCTATGCATGCATTCCTAGGGAGAAGAGGGAGCTGTGAACTTTAGGGCTAAAGAAGGCCTTGGTGTTACAAGGTTTGTATTCTACCCTTAGACTATTCAGTTGCAGGACAGGAACAGTATCTACCTGAAATTCGAATTGAGTGTGAGGTCTTTAGAAGGGGCCTGATGGTCAAGGTCAGTGCCCTTGGGAAGGGGTCCTTGTCTGTGGGCACATCATACTGAATGTACTTAGTCTTGGAAGCTGAGCAAGGTAAGCCCTGCTTAGTATTTGGATTGTAGAAGAGGTATTTATTTATTTGTCATGTCAGAACAGAAGTCTCATGTGCAAGCCATCAAGGAGGCATTCACCAGACCCCAATCTACTAGCTCCTGGATCTTAAGCTGCCCAGCCTCCAGCCTCAACAGGTAAATGTTTGTTGTTTAAGCTATACAGACTCCAGTTGCTGTTACAGCTGCTGCAGCTGGCTAAGCCAGGTAGGAATCCAGGGGCGGATGATGAACCATCAACCAGATGGGTTGGGTCACATGTGGAGGCGCTGGCTGGAAGTTCTGTTTGCTGTGCCCTTGACCAACACCAGTTAGACCAGAGAATAGCAGCTAGGAGTTTACTAGTAACATTTATGCCTAATACCTAGTTACAAGAAATGGGTTCTTGTTTATAAAATTAATGATACCAAAAGTGAAACTTTTGAAGTTTTATTCTTTTAAAAAAATTATGTGTATTGTGTTTGTGCACCCAGAAGAGGGTGCCGGGTCCCCTGGAGCTGCCTGATGTGGGTGCAAGCAACCCAACTTCTCTGGAGACCAAGTGCTCTTTAACTGCTGAGCCATGTCTCCAGCCCTGCTTGAACCTTTTGAGACATTGCATGCTTCAATGATAGGGACCACGAACTCAATAAACCCTGTCCCTTCCCTACAGAGCTGGTACCTGGGACTTTGCTCATCTCTACCATGTCTCCAGCCGGGGGCAGGGGCCTGGTCAGACATAATCTTGTTTTCCAATACCCACCCTATGCAGAACAAAGGTGTCTTTGAATGTTGTTGTCTAACATTTAAGAAAATGTTCCCTGTACCGTGCGAACAGATCACCTAAAAATTCAGAGAACTGGAGCCCTAGGGGATATATAATTATATGTTGTGAACTGCTTATTAATGGTGTGCTTGCCAATAGGTAAGTCTATTGGTGAGGCCTGGAAGGACTGTTGCTCTCAATGACAGGCAATGAAGTAGCAGAAGACTGGCCAACTGTTGCCCACATTGAACATTCTAGAAAACCAAGATGTTGTTCATGGCCATATTAAGTTAGATGGTTATGTTACAATAGCGGGTATGTGTCTAAAACACTTCTTTAGGTCTAAAATTGTCTCTATTACTACCTGTGCTGTAGGGGAAAAAAACAACCAAACAAACAACTGCACAGATTTAGGGGAAGGCAAAATATTCACTGTCAGAGGCTTCAGGGAAAGTTGGGCAGAACTTGGAGGTCAGTTGTCCAATGAGTATGTGGATAGCTAGCTGGAGCAAGTGGTGGTGGTGGGGTCACAGGAGAGCAGAGCCTTGCAGACACAGGGTCTGCAGACTTGACTTCTTTGCTATTTGGCTGACAAAGACAGTTCTTATTTGGTGGCAATGAGTCCAGCTTTAGCAAGTGAGGGCAGGGTTCCCCTGAGGCTGTGCTGGAGAGAGCTCAAGGCTGGGCTCCATGGGGAAGGTGCTGCCTCCTGGTTCCTTGCTATGCTGTGCTTTACAGGGGATGAAGAGAAATCTCAGTGCTGGGAATGACCAGAGATGGAGCAGTCTGTGCCTTTGTATGAACTAAGTAGCAATCATGTTATGAGCATTCTTCCCACCAGCCTGGTCCCACTGACACTTCAGGCCCAAATGAAAACAGACACTATGTTAATTATGAAACTGTTGGCTGTTGGCTTGGGCTTCTTATTGGCTAGCTCTGTCTTAATAATTAACCAGTTTCTATTAATCTAAATATTTCCACATGGTCTTGGCTTACTGAGGAATGCTGGACCTGCAACTTCTTTGCTTGCTACATGATGACTGCTCAGCGTCTCTGCAGAGCAAAGAACGATTTCTTGTTTGTCCCTGCTTATATCCTAATTCTGCCCAGCTATGTCACTTCCTGTCTATCTCTACAGACCTCCAGACCTCTATGGTTAGCTATTGGCAAGTTTCTGCCCAGCTATGTCACTTCCTGTTTGGTCAATCAGCCAATCAGTGTTTTATTTATTAACCAATAAGAGAAACATATATACAGAAGAACACTCCCCATCGCAATCACAAATGGGAGTGCATGTGTATGCGTGCGTGTGTATGCGTGCGTTTGTGTGAGTGTGTGTGTGTGTGTGTGTGTGTGTGTGTGTGTGTAAAGGGTGTGTGAATTGAGGGTGGGTTGACGTGTAATCTAGACTAGGTGATAATGATGGCTTCCTGAAGAGTTGGCCCTAAAATGTCTGAAATTGGAACATCAGGATTTTATAGATTCTATATGCACAGTGTATATGTTCCAAATAGTAACTGAAGTTCTATAGAGAGTAATAAGGTTGGAAATGGCTCAAGAAACAGTCATGTAAGGAGGTTGATACTGTGATATTTGAATGGCCATGGAAGAGTCCTCCTGAGCAGAGGACTTTTGAACAAAGACCTGAAAGACAGAAGGGAGAGGGACATGCAGACACTGAGGGAAGAATGGTACTGCAAAGGAGACAGTAAGTGCAAAGGCCCTGAGGTGGATCATGTCCAGACTTTTCACATCAGCAAGAAGGCTGGACCAATAGCTCAGGCTTGTTGCTACCTAACTCTTACAACTTAACCCATTTCTATTCATCTATGTGCTGTCCCGAGGCTCATGGCTTTACCCCTATCCCATTTTGTGTGTCCAACTTGTTCTCTGGCTGGCTGGCAACTCCTCTGACTCTGCCTTTCCTCATCCCATTATTCTGAGTTTGGCTTTCCTGCCTACCTTTATCCTGTTCAGCTATTGGCCAGTCAGCTTGTTTATTAAACCAATTGTAGTGACATATGTTCACACACACAGTGTACAGAAGGATTATTCCATAGCACCAAGCTCCTACACATTTCCAGCTTTCTCAAATGAAAATCCTGCTCCCATCCCCACCCCTCCAGCCCCCATACCCTACCCCATACCTACAGGGTATTTAAGTTGCCATGTGATTTTTCCTGCCCCTTTTCCAGCCTCCATCTCCAGTGGCTAGAGGAGTCTCTGGGAGCTTTTTTTGTCCAGAATAAACCTGGTCTTTTACTGCATCAGCAGAGAAACCTATTGTCAGGGTACAGAAACTCTCTTATTTAAAGATCTCAGTCTCTTTGTGGACTGTGTGCCACCACAGCTCAGCTTAAAGTTTCCCTGTCTTTAGGAGAAAAGATGTTCTTAATTTTAATGTAAACAAAAATGACCAACCTTTCTAGTTAGGCTTGACGTTTTTCTTAAAGAAAAATCATTTCCTTTCTTGAAATCAGGATTGAGTTAGCCTAAAATTTTTCTTGAAAATTTCAAGTTTTTTTTTTTTAATGCTTAAGTCCTTAATATTAAAATAAGTAAAAGTGGCCTTGCCGGGTCACTGATGAGGTTCCATAAACCAAAAACCTTGTTCCCTGAGGAAAATTCAGACTGAATAATAAGGAAGTTATTGGCCACTCACTGCTCTTATAGCAGAGCCACCCTTCCTGCTGACAGTCTATCTGAAATGGTGTCCTTGTGTCTCTGCCCCAGGGCAGAGCAGTTGTCCTGTGTCTTGACTGTTCGATAACCCCTGCTGACTGACAGGGAAGGTGCAACTGTGCA
The DNA here is from genome assembly GCF_003668045.3 of Cricetulus griseus. Taxonomy (NCBI): domain Eukaryota; kingdom Metazoa; phylum Chordata; class Mammalia; order Rodentia; family Cricetidae; genus Cricetulus; species Cricetulus griseus. Next base: position 152,400,924 of record NW_023276806.1, on the reverse strand, counting down.
GGGAGTGAAGAGTTATCAGTGACATAGCCCTTTCTACTGCCATCTTGCTTTTCTGTGTGTGGTTGGCTAGCTACCAAGATAGACTCACCACAGGTACTTTATTTAAAAAGGAATGTTCTTGAACCTCAACTGTTATCTACTGGGTCGGGGTTTTGTAAAATTGAGCTTCCTTTCTGTTTCCCTTCCCACCTTCCCTAGCAACAATAATAACCTTTGTTGTCTATAATTTGCGTACAATTAATCATACCTCTCTAGTTTACAGTTTCATAAATTTTCACAAATGTATATAGCCATGTAACCCCTAACCCCAGAGAATAAAACATTTCCTTGGTCCCCAGATTCCCTTTTATCTATCTGTAGTCTCTTACCCATAACACAACCCTGTCTCTATTGATCTGTTTGACTCCTAGCCACCATTTACACCAGTCATTTGTTTCCCGAGTCAACATTTACTAAGCACTTTCTGGAGGCACATCTATGTGGCTACATGGATGCAGGTCAGCCCCAGCTGCAGTCTGGTACACAGAGGAGGTCATCTGACTGGTTCTGAAAGGGTGGCTGCCTTGGGGAGGCTGCTTGGAGGGGGCAGGGAGCCAGAGAGGGGAGAAGTCAGCATGCACAGAGCTTCCTCACCTTTGAGGAGACTAGAGAAAAGGTTGAAATCCCCATCCTAGAGTGAGAGCAGAGCTGGAAGCTCCAGGAACTTTCCTTTCTTTCTTTTTGTTGCTTTCTTTCTTTCTTTCTCCGTTTTCTTTTCTTTTTTGTGTGGTTGTTTTGTTATTGTTGTTGTTGTTCTGAGACAGGGTTTCTCTATGTAGCCCTGACTGTCCTGGAACTCTTTCTGTTGGCCAGGCTGGCCTTGAATTTAGAGATCTGCCTGCCTCTGCTTCATAAGTGTGCCACCACCACCTGGCCCTGGAAGCATTCTCTAATGCTGCCCCTCCTCTCTGACATCACTGAGGGCAGCATCTTCTGCAGGCAGCCAGTTGTGTTTCGGGGACGGGTTTCTGCCTCACCAGCTTTAGGAAGAGAAGCAGAAGGTCTGTGTAGATGGTACCCGGCACCTACGAGCATCTAAAACGGATCTTCATGGGAGTGCTGGCTGGTCTTATGTCAGCTTGACACACAAATGAGAGTTATCTGAAAGAAAGAAACCTTAATTGTGAAAATGCCTCCATAAGATTGTTTTCTTAATTAATGATTGATGGGGAAGGACCCAGCCCATGTGGGTGGTGTCATCCTTGGGCTGGTGGTCCTGAGTGTATAAGAAAGCAGGCTGAGCAAGCCATGATGAGCAAACCAGTAGGCAGCACCCCTCTGTGGCCTCTGTATTAGCTCCTGCCTCCAGGTTTCTGCCCTGTTTGGGTTCCTATCCTGATTTTTCCCTCCTTCTCCTTCCTTCCCTCCCTCGTCCCCTCCCCCCCATTGCTTTTTGAGACAGGATTTCTCTGTGTAACAGTCCTGGCTATCCTGGAACTCACTTTGTAGACCAGGCTGGTCTTGAACTCACAGAAGTCCTCCTGCCTCTGCTTCCCAAGTGCTGAGATTAAAGGTGTGTGCCACCACCGGTTGGTTTGTCCAGACTTCTTTCAATGATGAACATCAATATGGAAGTGTAAGCCACACTTGCTTTTGGTCACGGTGTTATGTCTCAGCAATAGAAACCCTAACTAAAACAATGGGCCATTCAGGAACAACATACCCCTTGGCTCCTGGGCAGCCCCTCTGAGGGCCACTCACTCCCAGTCTCCTGGCTCATCAGGACATTTGCTTGCATTTCATTCTCTCCAGTGAGGAGGTAAATAGTGTTGACTGAGTATGGTCTAACCCACGTTACAGACTTGCTTTATACATCTGCTCTGGTGGAATTCTCTAGAATGTACAATGGGCCTGTGGTTTTGATGAGCAGTTGCTCTATTTTAAGCAACACGTGTAAAATAGCAAACTCCCCTGGGAGCAGCTTCATTGGCAGGTGAGAGATTTTTGCAGCTCAGGGTATAAGCCTGTTATGTCTTATTTTTTTTTGGGGGGGGTTGCTGACCACACACTGGAGATTGGCAGATTCTTCTTTATTCATACAAGATCATGGAGTAAATGACAAAGAGGGAGGTAACTCATGACAGAGACGTCCACAGCTCCATAGTAAAAGCTTGTGTTTTACGCCAAGTGTTAACTGAAAAAAATAAGAAACCGTCACAGACCTGGAGTCAGACTGAGAAAAGAGGCTTTGAGACCCCAACGGGAGCATATAGTCCCTATTTATTGCTAGAGTATGGGTTTTCCTGCATCACACACCCATCTGCAGCCCTCTGAATCTAAGTTAATGGCAGCATTGCCGTTATCCTTGTGGTCTGGGCTTGTAGGTGGATTGTATTCTTATGCTTTGTTGTGTGACCCCAAACTGCAGGCACACATGCACAGATGCCTTTAAGGTGTCTTCTCACAAATGTATTCTGAACCAGCCAGTCCAGGTCTCTGGTATTCACATAACTCAGGTCTGAGCTGGAAGCTATGACAATGATTTAACTTTGAGGAACTGACATTTTTTTTTTTTTTTTTTTTTGGTTTTTCGAGACAGGGTTTCCCTGTGGCTTTGGAGGCTGTCCTGGAACTAGCTCTTGTAGACCAGGCTGGTCTCGAACTCACAGAGGTCTGCCTGCCTCTGCCTCCCAAGTGCTGGGATTAAAGGCATGCGCCATCAACGCCCGGCTGGAACTGACATTTTTCCTCTTGGAGATGTGGTGAAACTTAGAGGTAGTTTTGGTTGTGTCCTTGAAACCCTCCTGTTGCACAATATACTATAATTATTATTATCATTAATGAACTAATTTATTAGTTTATTACCTGTGGGATAGGTACTCAACACACCCATTTTCCAATCCAACACACCTAGTCTTCTGTTTCCTGTCATTGGAATCCTAACTGTTATGGTTAAATGCTGGCATTTTTATTGCACTGGATACTAGCCATGTCAGTGGTGTGCTGGTTACCTGGGAGAGAGGGTGGCATCTCCAGCTGCTTTCTCTAGTGTTGAGGTTCCCACTGTATGGACTTCCAAATTAGCCTTACCAATGAATGGACTCAGAAAATTCCTGAAAATGTAGCAATTAGAACCTGAATGATCTCCTTGGGGTATATACAGTGGGCGTGCTAGCCAGAATGGCAGTGTGTACCGCATGGCATATGCCCAGTTAAAATTTTTTGCCATTACTGTTACATCTCATAAATATTTCACTCTTTATCAGTTAATTTTGTCTCTCCATCAAACCACCAAATTGTCAGCCTTGGTTCTCTATTGAGGTCAGGATTATCTTCAAGTTGCTGAGTAGATCTTAGATAGAATTGCATTCACTTCCATTTAACAGCTGAATGTTATTAATAGAAGCCAGTGTTGTGACTGTCCTTGTACAAGCTGGACTCGAGTGACTTTGTTATCGTCATTCTTTTTTTTTTTTTTTTTTTTTTTTTTTTTTTTTTACAGGGTTTCCCTGTGTAGTCCTGGCTGTCCTAGAACTGGATCTAAAGACGAGGATGGCCTCAGATTCACAGAGAAGCACCTGCCTCTGTCTCCTGAATGCTGGGATTAAAGGTGTGCACCACCACCACCTGGCTAATATCTTTATTCTTTTTAATTCTTTTTTTCTTTTTTGAGACAGGATCTCGCTGGGCGTTGGTGGCGCACGCCTTTAATCCCAGCACACAGGAGGCAGAGGCAGGCGGATCTCAGTGAGTTCGAGTGCCAGGATAGGCTCCAAAGCTACACAGAGTAACCCTGTCTTGAAAAAACAAAACAAAACAAAAACAACAACAACAAAAAAAGACAGGATCTCACTGTGTAGCCCAGACTGGCTTGGAACTCAAAGGGATCCTCCCGCCTCAGTCTTCTGAGGCATGCATCATTATGTCTTGCTTTTTTCTTCTCAGAAACAAAAACATTTTTGTTTTATGTGTATCGAAACAACAACAAAACAATCCAGAGTTAGAGAGATGGCTCAGTGGTTAGGAGTGAGCACTGGCTGCTCTTTGGGTCTGGTCCCAGTACCCACACGACCGCTTAGAATTGTCTATAATTCTTCCGACCTCTGTGGGTACTAGGCATATACATAGTGCACAGACATACAAACATCCAGGAAAAATACCCACGCAAAATAAAAATAAGTGATCTTGAAAAAAACTTCAGAGAACTTTAAAAAATCTCTCATATGATTTTTTCTTTAATATCTTCCAAATAAGTGAAATTATACCACATCCCTTTGGGTACTGCAGAGGGAACAGGTGCTGGATCCTGGCAGCAGGAGCTTCTGGGATAATGGTGTGATGAGGCTGTCTAGGGAAGCTCTCGTGAGGCTTAGGAACAGGCTTCCATCTCTATTCTGTACAGAGACCCATGTCAGGTTCCTAACTGAACTGTAAGGGTCAAAGAAAAAAAAAAAAAAAAAAAACAAAAACCCTGAACATTGGTGACTTGTCATTGCAGCTTCAGGAAGCCAGTGCACTTTACTAACCTGTTTCACAGAGGTGAATTCCAGGGCTTGAGAGAAGTCACACTAGGAAATGGCAGTGATTCAGAGCCCATGCTCTGAGCTACCACAAGCCCTGTGCCACAAGGACCTTCACAGTCTAGCAGGAGAGGTGGGTGCATCCATAAAGCAAGGCACTGGGCGAACAGGAGATGCTTGATGACAGGGTTTATCCAAGGTCAGTAGAGGAAAAGTGAAGAGGTGGATCTCTCTTCATCATGAGGCTAGATAAGCAATCCAGGCCTCCTGCAGAAGCAGTGGACTGGAATCCCACCCACTTGGTGGCCCATGAGCACCGAGTCTAAGAAATGCAAGCCCACCAGTGTGAGATATAGATGAGCCACACCTGGAATCAGGCCTTTGAACAACACCTGACACCCCTCATTTCATAATCTGCTCTCCTCTTAGCCAGACCAATTCACCCTCGAGATGGCCAAAGCCACAGTTTGTGACACGGTTTGCTGATCTCATCACTACCCTGATGCTTGGGGCTTACCAGACCACACTGGCCTATGGGTCCATTCACAGAGCAGTCTCTCTCAGAAGATGGTTGACCAGGGTCCCCCAAACATCAGAAGTTTCAATCCAAGACATGAGTCCCAGGAGTTAAGGAATTGGTCACACGCCAAAGGGAAACCAAAGCCCATCCATCAGAAGAAAGTGGAAAAGAATATCAGTCAGGCAGAAGCAAGTGACTGCTTTTACCTTAAAAGACTCATAAGGCCAAGCTGAATGTTCCAGGGTCACTGATGTGACATGTATGTCATTATGTGTGACACACATACTTTGTCCTCTTCCCCACCCCAACTCTTTGGTAACAGAACATAGAACCTGAATTTGCTCCAATAGAGATAAAAGGGCCCTTGGGCTCAAGACAGTGGGCCCTTCCCCAAACCCTAGTTTAAACTGTGACTGGGCTAAACTAAGCAGGGCACTTTGCCTAGGACTGTCTTTCCCATTGCCCCGTGGAGTTAGGGGTGGCCATGCCAGAGTTCTGACAGGGAGATTCTATTTGGGGAAGTTTTTTGCATCCTGATGAAGTCATGAATTTTCTATGCCTATCCCTTCCCTATCTCTTGCTTCGAATGTAGTTTCCTGTTGGCAAGATGCTTGGAGCTTCAGCAGACATCTTGCATCTATGAAGCAACAACCCTAAGATAAAAAGCAACATGCTGAGGATGACAGGGAAGAGACAGGAAGCCTGTCTGGGCCACAGAATTGATCTGCCACTGGACATCTCGTGCCAGATGATTAAATGTCTTTATTGTTCCAACTGTCTTTAGGTATTTTGCAAACATGCAGCCAGACACATCCTGACAAGATTGTAAAGGTGAAAGATTGCTACATGCCCAGGCTGTGAGGAGGAGCTCTGAAAGACAGCACGTTGGCTCATCTCTCCCTTTCTCTATCTTCAGCCAGGATGGGTCAAGCTGCTCTCTCTATATCTGGTCACTCTGACCCTGCTTCCATGGCCACATGCTTTCCTCCACCTCGTCCTACTTTGTTTTGTACTTTGGGGAACTCTTGTGGTTATACTGGACTCACAGGCTGATCCTCCTGTCTCAAGGAGAGCCAGTGTGAACTTGACTCTGTCTGCAATATATTTTAAATTTAAAAAAAGTGTATTTATCTTATTTGTGTGTATAGTGCATGTGTATGGAGGTCAGAGGCTAACTTGTGGGCAGGTTCTTGCCATCTGCTATGTGGGTTCCAGGAACCTAAGTTAAGTCTCAGGTTTAGCAGCAAGTGCCTCTACTTGCTGAACCATCTCACAAGCCCTGCAACTTTTAAAATATATTTTGTACGCTGTGTGTCTTTGCATCCATACTTATGTGAAGGCCAGAAGGCAACTTGATTTTTTTTTTTTTTTTTGAGACAGGTTCTCTCTATGTAGTCCTAGCTGTCCTGGCACTTGCTATATAGACCAGGCTGTCCTCAAACTCAGAGAGATCCGCTTGCCTCTGTCTCCTGAGTGCTGAGATTAAAGACAAGCACCACCACTCCCGAAATTCAGAGGACAATTTGTGAAAGTGGGTTCTCTTTCCTGCTTGTTGAGGCATGGTCTCTCTTATTATTTCTGCTGCTGTGCTGTGTATGCAAGGCTCTGGCCGGTTCTCCTGTCTCTGCTCTAGCAGTGTAAGTGCTGGGTTATAGAAATGAGCCTTTGAATCCAGCATCTTTTTTTTTTTTAACATAATATCTTAGTCACTGTTCTATTGCTGTGAAGAGATATCATGACCAAGGCAACTCTTATAAGCGAAAGCATTTAATCGGGGGCTTGCTTACAGTTCCAGAGGCTTAGTCCATTGTCATTGTGATGGAGAGCATAGTGGCAGGTGTGGCAGGCCTGGAGAAGTAACTGAGAAATACATCCTCATCCACAGGCAGAGAGAATCAAACTGGGCTAGGCTGGGCTTTTGAGACCTCAAAGCTCACCCCCTAGAGATACACTTCCTTCAATAAAGCCACACCCTCCTAATCCTGCAATCCTTTCAAATAATTCCACTGCCTGGTAACCAAACATTCAAATATAGGAGCCATTCTCATTCAAACCACCATGCGTGAGTTCCAGGGATTGGACTCAGATTGCCTTGGTTATATGGCAAGCACTTTTACCTACTGGGCCATCTCATATGCCCCCTGCAACTTTAATTCCCATGGCCAAATAACATAGCATCTTCACAAATAGTGTGTCTTAGCCACAGGTCCCAGGAAGATGGATGTGAGGCTGTTTGGAATCTAGCATCTCACATGTCATACATTTTTAAAGTTTAAATGAGATCATGCCTGCATGCTGGTATACAGCTGGTGCTCAACACATAATTTCTATCCTCTCCTTCTCTGTGTTTAACACAGATCAGATACTTGCAGTAGCTGCTCTTTCTATGAAGTGGTTCAATGTCACCTTTTTGGGATCTGGTCTATATAGTTGTTGAGCCATGACCTCACACTCGTGACCCTACTGCAGTAGCCGTCAGAGTTCTGGGGTTATGGGCACACAGCTTCATTCCAACCATAGTTTCAAAGTCAGAGAGTTTTCAACAGCATTTCCATTTTTTTTTAAAAAAAATGTATTTTGATCTTTAATTTGTGTGTATGCAGGGGCTGTGTGAGTGAGTGTGTTTGTGTACATGAGTGCCCTTGGAGAGAAGAGGGTGTTGTATTCCATGGAACTGGAGTTACAGGAGATTGTGACTCACCCAATGTGGGTGCTGGAAACTAAATTCATATCCTGTAGGAAAACCACAAGCTCTTAACTACTGAGCCATCTTGCTGACCCCCAAACTACCAAACTTTTATAGAGTGAAATTTTGAGGGAAAGTATGAGTTTGTGCCACTTGGATGTTGGTGTTTAGATGGAAAGATTGGATATGGTAATGGAGATTATTTTGAAATATTCTATGATAGCAATGAATGCACACTAGAAATGATTTTTAAAAAATCAGAGTGTTTAACCGATAGACACGGACTTGAAGTTCAGGCCTAACGCTGCATCCTTGCTTCCCATCTCGAACTCTTGAAATAGAGTGACAGCAAGCCAAAGAAGCCCACACTGCCCTGTAGAGAGGCCGAAATGGAAGGGCGAGCAAGCTGGGGTCTAACAGCTGTGTGAATGAGCCGTCATCAGCTGTCTTGGGACCATCCTGGCTGACAGAGTAGAGTGAGGCAAGCACCCCACCAAGCCCCATGCAAGTTACAGTCTTGTGAATAGGCGAGACAATGATAATCATTGCTGTGTTAGCCTAAGAGCAACACGGTTAGCTGGCAAAGGCGTCTGAAACTTCTCACCTTCAGATGACCGTGGAGCTCATATGAGGCCCTGGCACAAGACAGCTAGGCAGAGACTGAAAGGGACCTCAGAGTGGGTACACCAGACAACAAATTCTCAGCACAAAGGAGATTTTATACAAGCAAAGGTGGGGTACTTGTAGATAGGGCAGGTGTTTCTGAAGGAGTGGGTTTTAAGGAGAAACGAGGGATGTTTGTGTAATGATGAGTTGTAAATCCTGATTGGACATGTTAGTGTAGCCAAATAATGAATTTTGATAGCTGGACCTTGGTGTTTTGATGGCTGGACCTTGGTGATCAGCCTCAAAAATGAGTCAGGCATAAGGAAGTAGCCAAATAAGGGAATGGACCTTGGTGGCTAGCTTTAGGAATGTCAAAGTGCCTAAAGAGGAAGATCTAATGGTTTAGCAAGTGGGGAGGGAAGTGAAGAGGGCAAGGCCTGTTGGTGCCATGTTTGCCATGCTTGGGCCTGTTAGAGTCCTCAAGGACACCATCCACCAAGATCTGTCACCTCGGAGATGACCAATGGAGAATTGTAGTGTTCTGGACAGGACAGAGCACTTTATTAAGGTGTCTGAGCTGGCTGCAGGCATTGACTGGCTTTGTGAAATATAAGGAAGAGGAAGGTACCAGAGATACATACAGATGGCAGGCAGACAGACAGTTACACACACACACACACACACACACACACACACACACACACACACACACACACACACACAGCTAACTCCCACCAAGCAGGGAACCAGGATTGGAATTTCCAGGCCAGGAGAACTATTTTTCACCAAATTCTGAATCACGTGTCACCAGTGACGATGTCATTTAGCTGCCACCCTAAGGACACCCTTAATAGATCTGCAGAGAAGAGCGCACAGAAGCCCCTTGAGACAGGCATTAGTAGTGCAGGGTTAGACCCTGGCTAGCTGTCTGGCTGTGCCTCAGGTTCTCATCTCAGAGCTGGGACTTCAATTGGAATTCTTCTCATATGCATGGTTGGGGGCTCAGAAAGCTGGAGAAGGTTGTAGGGATCTCAGGCAGACCTAGAGGGGCCCCTGAAAGCATCAGGACTGGAAGGGATCTCAAAGTAAGCTACTTCCCTCCCCACTTCTCCCCACAGCACACAGGAGATTGGTGTCTGCTGTACACAGGACTGGTAGGGGACTTCTCTGGCCTCACTTGTTGTTGAAGCCATTCTGCCCAGGTGACCTAGGTTGTTCCACTCTTGCCTGACCCTGCATCAGGCTGACCCTCCTCTCAGGTTCACTACAGAAGACTGCTCACTGTCTTTGCAGCCATGATGACAGGAATGGAGATAGTTGAAAGAGACACTTGTGGCCCTCTCTTTAGCTATCAGGGTATTAAAACAGTGACCTCAAGAAAGTAGAATTTCCCCAGAAACTCATTCTGGGAAATGGAAAAGGCTGGGAGGTGTGCCAGCCAGAGGGAGAACTTGTCTCCCAAAAAGGAACCACACAGTTCTGAGTCACTGGACTACCTTGCAGGAGACTGGAGCCCAGATGGTGATGTGTGTGACCACATCTTTTTAAAAAAAATTATTTATTCTTATTTTTTTCCATGAGTGTCAGGTACCCTGGAGCTAGAGTTATAGACAGTTGTGAGCTGCCATGTGGTGCTGGGAACTGAGCTAGTGCTTTTCACCACTGAGCTATCTCTCCAGCCCCATGTGACCACATCTTGACTGCTTAGTTGTTTGTGCCTTTTGCCCTCCATTTAAACCTGAACCTTATGTTAGGACCCAAAAGATAGAATTGGGGCTAAAGTCACCGGATCCCTACTCCTCTTCCAAATGAGGCCACATTGAATAAGTCTCCTTTCTTTGCCTTTTCATTGTATTTTGTTTGTTTGTTGAATTGGCTGTTGTCCGAACCTGGCATGTCAGAGCTGCCAGGGTCAAGCTCTGACCCTACCAATTTTGGTAGTATAATAGATTACACTGTCCCTCCATATGCATACCTACCTGAGACAGAATGCGATCTTCATTGAAAATGAGGTCGTTGTCCATATCCTTAGTTGTGGTGAGGTCAGTTGGGGTCAGTGGTGTCCACTGAGCACTATGTCTTTGAAGATGCTGGTGAGGACATAGCAACCAACAGGAAGAAGGCCTTATCACCATTGAAACAGGTGGAGGGATCCAGCTTGGGGCTGAGGAAAGCCCAAGATTGCCAGGAGTTCAATATCTGGGAGAAGATTCCCCCTTGGGGCATCCAGAAGGAACCAGTCATGCCAACAGCCTTGGCTCTAGACATCCAGCCTTGGGAACTATGTGAGATGGGCCTCTGTTACTTTAAGTCATGGTCTATGGCCATTTGTTTCAATGGTCCTATTACAGTAACAGAATTTTCAAGAGCCGGGATGCTGGAAGCAGGACACTGACTGAAACTGGGGAAAGACAGAGCCAAGGAAGCTCTGGAAAAAGATGCCTTTGATGGGAGTGGTGGTTAGAGAAGAGACCCAGGAATCCATCCCTATAAGGTGGGTCTCCTCCTGCAACACCCCTTATGGTAGATGAGTGTAATTGGCCCCCATAATCTCATAGGGAGTGGCACTATTGGGTGTGGCATTGTTGGAATGGATATGGCCTTATTGGAGGAAGTGTGTCACTGTGGGGCAGGTTTTGAAGTTTCCTATGCTCAGGATACAGCCCAGTACTTCAGTCAACTTCCTGTTCCCTGCAAGATGTAGCTACTTCTCAGATCCTTCTCCAGCACCACGTCTGCCTGCATGTGCCATGCTCCCTGCTAGGATGATAATGGACTGAACCTTTGAAACTCTAAGCAAGACACCCCCGCCCCCCATGGTATCTGGTCTTCTGCTTTGCTGCTGTTGCAAAGTTTCCTCTATGGTGGCCTGCCTGCTCATCATTGTGTCCAAGAGTCTAAAACATCTGACTGTTGTGGGCAGTATTTTTTGATGTTATTGTTTATTGTGTATTCATTCAGATCTTGGATGCATCAACGTGAGAAGCACCCCAAATTTTAAAGACACAAAAATGTGAGAAAAACGTGTGTTGCAGGTAAATTTACCTTATTGATTTACTCCTGGTGCAGAGAAATGCCACTGATTTTTATAGCTAAACTTTTATCAGGAGATAAGTTTATAATGTGTCATAAACTATTCATTGACTGTTAGGTTTCTAGGTAAAAGATGAGAGTTTTGAATCTTTGCTTCTAACCTGTCTCTTCGGTTCATCATAGGCCAAGATGTCTAATGTCACATGATGCAATGGTAAGACTCAGATGTGAGCTTTCTGTTTATGAGCCAAGTTCCTCTTGCCTGACTCTCAGGTGCTGGGACTACAGCCATATACCACCATTTTAGTTACTTTTCTTCTGATGTGATAAACACCATGGCCAAGGTAACTTAGGGAAGAAAAGAGTTTTTGGGGGTTATGGTTCCAGAGGGTCAGAGTCCATGAGGGCAGAGTGAAGGCATGGCACCAGGTGCAGGAAGCTAAAAGGTGAGCACAAACATAACAGAATGGTGCTGTCTTTAAACTCTCAAAGCCACCCCACCCCCTGCCCCTGAGTGGACTAGAGTCCACAAAGGATACACCAAGACCAAGTTCTCAACACAAAGGAGATTTATTTGCCCCAGAGGGATAAAGTCAGGGGTAGGAGACAAGGGAGAGGGAAGAAAAAAGGGAAAGGGAGAGGGGGGAAGGATATTTGCAGAGGGATGAAGGATTGGCTGTGGATAGAGAGGAGATAGTCACACCCCATAGGCAAATCTTGGTTTATAAAGGGAAAGGGGGAAATCCCGGGTTAGGATGAGTGGGTTTGTTTTGATTGGGCATGTTAATTAGGTGAGTCAAAGGGGACTTATGATTACTGGACTTCAATACTTTGTTAACTGAACATTGTGGTCAGTCTCAGGAGGAGGAAGTGGCCAAATAAGCGAATGGACTTTGGTGGCCAGCTTTAGGAATGTAATCAACAGTTTAGCAGACAAGAGGGAAGCAGGAAGGGCAGGGCCTGCCAGAGCCTTGTTTGGCATGCTCAGGTCTGCTAGAGCCCCTTTACCTCCAACACGGCCACGCTTCCTGAATCTCCTTAACAGTGCCATCCACTGCCCGAGACTATGAAGCACATAGTTTCCACAGCCACTGTGTCGTAATAAACCCATTCATTCATGTGCTTCTTTCTTTCTTATTGTATGTGATATGTCAATATACATATATTGGGTTTTTTTGTTTGTTTTTTTGTTTTTGAGACAGGGTTTCTCTGTGTAGCTCTGCCTGATTGCCCTGGAACTCACTTTGTAGACCAGGTTCGCCTTGAACTAGAACTCAGAGATCCTACTGCTTCTGGCTCCAGAGTGCTGGGATTAAATTCTTGTGCTACCATGCCCGGCTATGTGTATATATTGTGTATGTGTTGAGGCCAGAGGTAAATGTTGGGTATTTTCCTTAATCACCGCACCTTATTCTCTCTCTCTCTCTCTCTCTCTCTCTCTCTCTCTCTCTCTCTCTCTCTTTCCTGTTGGGTCAGGGTCTCTCACTGAACCTGGGGCTGGATGACTCAGCAAGACCAATGAGCTCCGGATCCTCCTGTCTCCACCTTCTAAGTGCTGAGATTATTGGCATGTACTGCCATGTCCCACTTTTTGTGTGGGGGCCAAGAGTCTACACTCTGGCCCCCATGCTTGCATGCCAAGTGCTTTATTGACTCAGCTAGTTTCCCCTTTGTTTCTTAATTCAATGTGGTTGAATTTTCTAACCCTGATAATCCAGGAAACCTGATTAAAATGAAATAAATAAATAAATAAATAAATAAAGTAACTCCTTCAAAGATTCTGCTCTGGAACTACAGCCAGGTCTTGAAGAATCCAGAATGTTCTGTACCCCTGAACCATTTGGCACAATTGTTGTTGACTCTAACACCTCTTTGGATTTGTGGAGAAAGAGGAATTTTCATATAAGGGGTTGCAGCAGGAGGGACATAATAGGTGGCTTTAGTACAGTAATAATAATAATTAAGGTAACTTCAAAGATGGTGGTGATCCACCTGTCTTTCTGACTTCACATTTCTTTCTTGGGAACCCTGCATCACATTAGATTTTGTTTTGTTTTGTCACAATAAGGTTGGATTTTAAAAGGATCATTAGCTATATTTTTTCCACAGGGGAAAGAGATGTGGGTTTCTTTGATGAATGTATGAACAGCTCCTTGGAGATCAGCTTTGAAGGCAGGGACACAAGACCCCAGAACTGTGCTGGCCTGAGAACTTGCTTATTTAAAACTACCTTTGTGACTTGGGTGGGGAGAGAACTAACCATGTGTTGTGGGACTATCCGAGCCACACAACCATCTGAGTCTGCTCATGGAGGGTCATCACAAGCAGGCCTGTGGACTTCTTACTTTTCCTCACAGAAGGAGGGGACAGCAAGAGTCCTAAGACGCTTCCTGAGTGTCCAGCTAGCCCCTCAGCCAGCTGTACGCAATTCTGCCCTAACAACATTTGGTCTTGGCAAAGGTGTTAGAAGATATAGGTGGGGAAGGAATGTCATCTACACATCCATGGGGAAGCCATTATCCTGAAGTGAGAAAAACATTGGCTAAATCCTGACTCAAGCTCAAGCTAAAACTGAGGTCAGCCTGACTCTCAGGCATGTAGGGTAATTACAGAAACTTTATTTTATTTTTTTTTTGTTGTTGTTGTTTTGTTTTTTTTTTGTTTTTTTTTTTTTTTGAGACAGGGTTTCTCTGTGGCTTGGAGGCTGTCCTGGAACAAGCTCTTGTAGACCAGGCTGGTCTCAAACTCACAGAGATCCACCTGCCTCTGCCTCCCGAGTGCTGGGATTAAAGGAATGCACCACTAACGCCTGGCTTAATTACAGAAACTTTTGCTAACCTGAGCTGTTCTGCTCTGTAACCACAAGGCTTTCTGTTCTCCCACCAAACAGAAACATTATGGTGATACAATTGTGCCCTATTCTTGTTAAAGTTCATATCCTGTTATGCCTGCTAACAGCCTCACAGCTACATCAGTGGGATGTCCCAAACTTGTGGTTTTAACCTTTATAACAGCTCAGGGCCACCTCTAGACTTGTAGTCAGTCACAAGAGTATGGGCTTCCAGCAGAGTCTGTGGGGCTCATAAAAACTTTAAATTCATAAAGAGCTCACCCTGGTCTCCTTCTCTTGGATGAGAACAGTCTGGCTACAGCAACCCCTGCTAGGTGCAGACCTTTTAGTGTGGTTACTGGGAGGACATATAAGTTCTTACCTATAATCCCTTACGCATTAAGCCTGATGACCTTATTGGTTCTCCCAAGTGAGCTTTGGTGGGCTCATGTCTGTACCTTGGGTTGTCACTGGGACCTTAGAAAAGGGGTAGATGTTGTTTACATCTCTCCCAGGAAAGGAACTTTAGCAATGCCATGACGGGGGGAACAGTGCCACAGAGATTCCCGGGTCTGAAAGAGGAGAAGGTCCATGGAGCATTCAAACAAGGCCGTGAATGGGTGACCATGGAGGGACAGTCACACACTCAGGGGGTCTGTTTTCAGTGAATCCACTAGTGAGACTGATGACTAGTGAGTTCTCATGCCTGGAGTGGGCTTTGGTTCATTGATTGCACAGACTTCTCCCTCTTAAATAGCCCCTCGACTGCCTTCAAAGAAGCTCCTGGGTACAATGTGAAATCAGAGAGAAATGTTAAGGCTGAAAAAGGAATTTTACTCACTGTGACTCAGCTGTCCCCACCTGTCTGCTTGCCAGTTACTATAAACACTGCGAAACATAGAGTGTAGGTTCAAAGAGAGCTGCAGGAGGGCTTACATTTGTTTCGCTTTCCTGTAACTTACTCGGGCCCTTCTGTTTCATATTCCATTAACACTTGTGTTTTACAAACTCTTTAGAGGGCCATGTGGTGAGAGTTGAAGATGAGGTGTGAAGAGAAGAGTCTCATTACAGTTATTTATTTAGTGGCACATGGAGACACACACAAAGACACACACACACACACACACACACACACACACACACAAACGTCCACACACAGACACTCCACACACACATAGGCACATACACATACACACATACAGGCACACAGACACTCAGACAGACAAATACACATGCACACAGGTACACAAAGGCAGACACACACACACACACAGACACATATGTGCATACACAGACACACATAGACACACCCATACCAACACACAGGCACACACATATACACACAGACACAGACAGATAGACAAACACACACACAGACACACACACACCCACAATGGCAGAGGACAGAAGGCAGTCTGTGATCCCCCATTCTATGAGTTCTGGAAACTGAACCCATCAGGTTGGGTGGCAAGTGCCTTTTCCCACTGAGTCATCTTGGTGGACCCACAGAAGAATCTGGCTTTGAAGGAAAGTGTCATATAAACACCCAGGCCATTCTGAAGGGCTAGTGGTAAAGTCTCACCCTCAGGGCTGCAAGCCAAACAGGGACTGGGTGCTTGGGCCCCACCCTGAAAGGGGGATGTTGAAGCCTTGTCCCTTGTGTGACAGTATTGTAGGCAGAGCCTTTAAGAGGAAACTGGATGGAAGATGGAGCCATGTGAATGGGATTCTTCAAAAAAAGACACAGGAAGGAGGCCATCTGCAAACTCACAAGATTGACCTACTCAGAACCCACCATGCTGGTCCCCTGGTCTTGGCTTTTAGTGTTCAGTATCATGAGGAGTAAGTACTGAGGCTTGAGATGCTACTCAACTGGTAGCATGCTTGCCCAGCATGCCTGGTTAGATCCCTAGTGTCACGCAAACAGGGCATGGTGGTGCACACCTGTGATCCCCTGGGAGGTAGAGGCAGGAAGGTCACAAGTTCAAAGTTACCCTTGGCTACACAGCAAGTTCAAGACAAAACTTTTGGCTGGGTAGGTCTGTTTAAGCCATTCAGACAACCTATGGTTTTGTTGTGTATGTATGTGTTTGTGGGGATGGTGTGTGTGTGTGTGTGTACAGGTGTGCATTTGAGTGTGCAGGCCAAAGGGTGACATCAGGGTGTCCTCCTCTATCACTGTCCAGCTTCTTGTTTTTCTCCTCCTCCTCTTCCTCCCTCTATTCTTTTTCTTTTCTTGAGACGGTCTCTCACTAAACCTGGGGTTTAGTGTTTCAGCCAGACTGCTGGCCATGGAGCCCCTGAGCTCTGCCTTTCTCTGTCCCCCAGCACTGGGGTGACAGGGGTATGCTGCCACACCTGGCTTTTTATGTGAGTGATGGGGACCCAAACTCAGATTTCTGTGTGTGCACAGCAAACACATTTCCCCGAGCTATCTCCCCAGCTCCCAGCTCATGGCATGTGGTCCCAACACACAGTCTGTGCTTCTCTGGAGAGTCTCTTCTAAATGGCTAGAGTCTGGAAACAGGCCATGCTTCTGGTAAAAAGTCACAGGAAACACATTATCTAGTGGCAGAATCCAGAACAGTGCTTGGAGAAAGAAAGGCCACCCAACCCGGGAGAAGCCGATAATGACATATAAAATTGTGGTGCATGAATGCCAGGACGCTACTCAGTATGGGAACTGAAAAGGTTTCGTTCTCAAAGACTACACTAGGTCTGTATGTGGATGACAGCCACTCGATGATGAGGAGGTTTGTGCAATAAACTCAAAAACGTTGCCTGGCATACTGGTGGATTTTGCCAATCCCTGCTGTAGCATCTGTAAGATTTGTAAATGATAAAATAAAAAAAAATACTTTTTAGGGCTGGGGGTGTGGCTCAGTTGATAAGAGTGATTGCCTTGAATGCATGAAGTCCTGGGTTTTCCAGCACCAAATGAGTGTCCTAGTGTAGTGATTCAGAGTCTCAGCACTGCAGAGGTGGAGGCAGAAGGGTAAACATTCAAGGCCTTCTCCCACCAAATTTCAAGCCAGCCATGGATACTTGAAAGTCTCAAAAACACAAACAAACACAAAGGGAAAAGGGAGGAAAGAATATGCTTTTTTGCTACAAAAAGCTGCTTCAGGCAAACAGAAGTCAATATATTTATTTTTTCTGTATAATGTTTCATTTTTATCATTTTTTAGGAATTATTGTTATGCAGTAAACTACATGTTGGATGAATTTTGATTATTTTTTTTTTGAGACAGGATTTCTCTGTGGCTTTGGAGGCTGTCCTGGAACTCGATCTGTAGACCAGGCTGGTCTCAAACTCACAGAGATCTGCCTGCCTTCTGCCTCCTGAGTGCTGGGATTAAAGGCGTGCACCACCAACGCCCGGCTGAATTTTGATATTTTTGTATGTCTGTGAAATTGTCACCACACCCTGGTTAACGAATACACTCATTTCTTCCAAAACTTTGCCCAGGCTTATGTAACCCATTGTTGTCTTTTCCCCACCTCTGCACCAGGCAGCCTTGGTCTGCTGTCTGTGTTGGAGCAAGTCTAGAGTTTACCATAAGGTAGTGTACATTCTTTTGTATCTGGGTTGAGGAAGGACTTCTCTTCTATGGAATGCTCACTCTTATGGCCCAGCTACCACAGAGCACTCCTATGGGGACAGTCCACATGACGAGAGGCCCAGGTTCTCGGCTCCCACTAACCAGTGTGTTGCTATTGTGAATGTCCCAGACCCCACACCCTGTATATTGAGGAGGATCTGCAGAAGTGATCCAAGTGGACTGAAAACCATTGAGTGGTGAGAGGTAATTCAGAGCTGTCATTTCAGGCACTGCATCATGGAATGGTTTGTTATAGTAGACAATGGAGCCATCTGGGATCAGCCCTGTAGACATTTCCAGGACAGTCAAAGTTACCTGTTAGAGTGTGACATCCACTCTTGTAATCTTTGGTAATGAATGATTCCCTTTGCTGAGGAAGAGGGAACTCTCACTCTCTGATCTGACCCCATGCCTGGCCCCACAACACATCCCCAACTTCCTCTGTGCCTTGTACATCTGTGGTGAGGGGCATGGGGGTGTGGTCTCACGATGCATTGTTGCTTGTCCCGTCATCTCATCGTGCCTGTTCTCTAGAAAGGTCCCTAGTTATCATGTCTGTTGTGAATAAAGGGACCCCTCTTTTGATGTGGTAAGACTCGGTTCCCAGCTGCATGACCAGACCCTGCTAGAGTCTATGGCAGCTGTTCTCAACCTGTGGGTCTTGACCTTGTTGAGGGGGGTTGGATGACCCTTTCACAGGGGTAGCCTAAGACCACCAGAAAACACAGATATTTACACTGTGATTCATAACAGTAGCAAAATTACAGTTATGAGGTAGCAACAAAAACAATTTTATGGTTGGGGCCACCACCACATGGGGAACTGTATTATGGGGTCCAGCATTAGGAAGGTTGAGAGGCACTGGCCTAGGGCTTGCTGAGGAGGGTGCAGAGCGTTGCAAGACAGATGATGGTGATGCAGCACCACATGGGGCCATATCTGTGAAACTCTGGGATTCTCAAGGCTGTCATGGAAAATGGGGGACAGACTCCAGTGCCGTAAGCTGTTCCTGGTGAGTTAGAGGATGAGCCTGCTGCAGAGTGTGACTTGCCTGTGTGAACACGTGCTGGTGGTACCGTGGCAGGAGGTAGTATGGGGTCAGGGACTAGATCCTAGGCAGTACACAGGCTAGGTGATCTGGACGAAGACCCAGGGGCCCAGGAAGAGACAGAGTTGTCCTGAGAGGAAGTGAAAGACAGGGGTCCCACTGAGTGACAGAGGCTTTACTTTGGGACACGGTGAGCTAGCTTTGTGACCTGCTTTGTCTAAAACCCATGTCTGGTCTGTGTCTAGGAACCTCAAGTTATAAAAAGGTGTCCTGTGTGTGGAGTGGGGAAAGAACAAAGAGAAGCCATGTGGAGTTGGGGTCAGCAGAGGCTCTGCAGGCTCCAGGCTCCAGCATGGCACATGGCTGTGGGGGATTGGCTTTAGCACTGGCAATAGGCAGGTCTGGGTTGCAGCAGGGGGTCGCCTTGTTCATGTACCCCACCCTCATCCTTGCCCTTTGAAGGTGAATTCCTGGTGCATGAGGTTTTTTTTGTTTTTGTTTTTGTTTTTATGTGCATATTGGTGTTTAACCTTCATTTATGTCTGTATGAGGGTGTCAAATCACTTTGAGCTGGATATCCTTCAGAAATTCTCTCAGGCCAGTTGGAAAGTGAACTGATATAATTGTAGTAACAATAACAAGTATTTGAGTTCATTCTTTGCCAGGCTAAAGGACTTGGCGACATCATTAACTCATGTCATTTCAACTCAGGTGATAATAGGAATTTTCTGGAATATTGATACTGAAACTGTTTAAAATAAAATTATGTCCCTGGGTGTTGTGGTTCACACCTATGATCTTAGCACTTGGGAGGTAGAGGCAGAAGCAAGAAAACTGCTCACGTTCAAGGGCAGCCTGGGCTACATAGTGAGTATCAGACCATCTGTGCTGGTTTGAAAGAAAATGGCCCCCAAAGGGAGTGGTCCATTAGGAGATGTGGCCTTGTTGGAGGCAATGTGTCACTGTGGGGGTGGGCTTTGAGTTCTCTTTTGCTCCAGCTTTGCTCCGTGTGACAGAGACCAAGTCCTGTTACTTTCTGATCAAGATGTAGCCAGCACCATGTCTGCCTGCATGCCACCATGCTCCCTGTCATGATGGTGATGGACTGAACCTCTGAAACTGTAAGCTAGCCACCTCAGTTAAATGTTTTCTTTATGAGTTGCCGTGGTTACGGTGTCTCTTCACAGCAATAGAAATCCTGAGACAGCATCCAAGGCAACATATCAAAGTTGTATCTCAAAAAGCCAAAATCAAAACCAGAATGAATGAATTAGTAAGTATCCACTTAACGTATAAAACTTTAAAAAATTAATGTGGGGAAATGCACAAAGTACGGGTTGTCTGCTCAGTGAGAGACCACAAACGACTCACACAAAGTCACCAGTTTCCAGGAAGAAGCATGGCTTTCTCAAGTCTTCAGGACTCTGTGGAGTCCTCATCTCTAACTCCATCATCTTTCCCCAGGGTAGTTGCTATGGGAATCTTGAATACTACAGTGGCATTCAGATTTGTATGACTTGAGTCACACACCTCATGACTTTGTGGCTGGCTTCTTATTTAACTTGCCACTGTGTAAGATGTATCCACTGGGTGTCACAGTCCTTATTGCCTGGCCGTCCATCATTTGACTGTACAGCATTTAAAATAATTTCTTTATTTGGGGTTGGCAAGATGGCTCAGTGGGTAAGGGTACTTGCCACCAATAAATATGACTGAATTTTTAGAAACTATCTATCTATCTATCTATCTATCTATCTATCTATCTATCTATCTATCTATCTATCTTTTGAGACAGTGTTTCATTGTGTAGCCCCAGCTGTCCTGAACTCCCTCAATAGTCTAGGCTGACCTCCAGCACACAGAGATCAGCTTGCCTCTGCCTCCCTAGTGCTGGGATTAAAGGTGTGCACAATCAATATTTATTTTTATTTATTTATTTCATGTGTGTGGCCACACCACACACAGACACATACACTAAATAAATGTAACTGAAAAAATTTTAAAGTATTTTTATTCACTCATTCATTCTTTGAATGTGTGTGTGTGTGTGTGTGTGTGTGTGTGTGTGTGTGTGTGTGTGTGTACACAGCCCATGTGCAGAGGTAGAGGACAAAA
Source organism: Cricetulus griseus (assembly GCF_003668045.3). NCBI lineage: Eukaryota > Metazoa > Chordata > Mammalia > Rodentia > Cricetidae > Cricetulus > Cricetulus griseus. The sequence continues at coordinate 152,379,985 of NW_023276806.1, read as the reverse complement.
ACAAAACAAAACAAGAAAACACCACCCCCAAAACAACAACAAGAACAAAAAACCCTACAATGTGCCAGTCATGGTTGAGGTGGTCAAGAGCAAATAGCCTAGAGCCCCAGGCCTGCCTCTGTGGTTGGCCCTTCCATTCCCTTCTTCTTCCTTTCCACATGGCCATTTTAGTTTAACTATTGCCCTCTTCTCCCTCTCGCCTCCAGTCTGATACCCTTTCCTGAAGGGAGTGGTCTATAGTCCCTGGGAGAACTGGCCATGGCATTCTGCAGGAGGGCTATGTTGTGTGCTGCCCCTTCTCTTTGAGCTCCTGAAAGGCCAGGACCCCTCCTTTTCTTGGTGGCTGTCTTGGTCCTGGTAGATTCTTAGCATAATTTAAAAGAACTGTGATGTCACAGGCTTGTCCTCTGAGCACTTGGGAGGCTGAAGTGAGCCTATTGCCATGAGTTTGAGGCATAGCCTGGACTACATAATTAGCTCCTTGGGTGTTGGGTGGCAGGTGGAAAGAGACAGAGACAGAGAGCCACACAGAAAAAAAACAGAGACAAAGAGAGACAGAGATACACACACACACACACACACACACACACAGAGAGAGAGAGAGAGAGAGAGAGAGAGAGAGAGAGAGAGAGAGAGAGAGAAAGAGACAGAGAGACAGAGAGAGACAGAGAGAGATACAGAGACTAAGACTTCCATTGTGTGCAGTGTTGTATTCTAGTGAATCGCCAAAGAAGTCAGACTGACACCCAGTAGCTGCACAGTTAGCATGCCAAGGCTTTAGCCCTCACCTTGACAGCATAACCATCCCTGATAGCTTTTGGGGTCTCTTGGGTGAATGACTGGTGTAAGGGATAAGGATCCCAGGGACTGTCTGAGCCATCACCCTGGCCTCTACAGAGTCCCTGCTTTCTTTTAGTTAAATGGGAAGAGTGAGAATTGCCCTTGCAGGGTATTTAGGCAGCTCCAAAGAAGATACAGACAAGTGTTAGGCAAGGCCTAGTAAAGGCTGCATTGGCTGCTCTTCTATAATCAGCTTGGAAGGCAATTTTCCTATTTTACCACACTCAATCAATGCTGCCCCTGGGAAGGGAAAGGTGACCATTATGGTCAATTTATGGACGTGGAAATGAGGCACAGAGGGCGTTGGGAACTCACCTATGGCAACAGATACACTGGGTCAGTATCACGGCTAGGACAGAGACTGAGTGTGACCATTTCAGACCACTCTGCCTGAGCTGTTATCCCAATAGACTAGGGTCAGAACCTTCTAAATGGTGTTTGCACAAGCTGCAAGGTCTGGCTTTGCTTCTCCCTTCACCTGCTGTTTCCAGCCAGTTCCAGGTTCCAGAAGAGAGACAGTCAGAGCCAAATCCAGCTTCCTTTGAAGTCCAAATTCTGTTCTCTGGCTATCCTGATGGGGCCTTGGGGAAAATAATTATTTCCTTATCGAGCAGCAGAAAACAACATTGGAAGGCAGCAGCTTGTGGTGTGGGAGGCCGGGAGAATACTGATGATCAATGGAACTGAGAAATTCAAGTTCAAGTTTACTGACGAGAGAATGAATTGCTAGGTTCATTCATTTGTTTCTTTAACAAATATGTATTGAATATCCACGCTGTGTTTATGTGGAGGTGTCACTCTAAACAAGACAACAAATAAGTTGGAGACCTGCAGAAATATAGGTGACAGGTCAGTTCAAAGGGTGACAAAGGGACTCATAGAAAATAAAGCTAGGTTCTGTGATTGAGGCTGGGGGTGTGAAGGCTGTCTTAGAAGCTGAGTGGAGCACCCCCTGTACCTCCACTCACACCTCCCACAATGTCCCCTGCTCACTTTCCCCACCTCTCCCATTACCCTGTACTCCTATTCCCTAGTGAGGAGCTAAGAAGACTAGGACAAGAAAAAGTCAGCTGTGTGTGAATCTAGGGCATCCCCGGGGGGTGGGTTGGGGGGAGACAAGCTGGAACACACAGAACCCTAGGAAAGTCAGCCTTGCACTGTAACAGACAGGAGCCCAACAACATAGGATTTTGTTAGTTAGGAGCAGCAGACTCTGCTGGCCACCTGCTCTCACTCTGGGCTCTGGCCCATCCTTATTCCCTGGTAGCTCTTCAGTGGCTGTCTGTAATAACAAGCACAGTTAGGCTGCATGTGGTGGTGCCTACAAGTTCAGGACTGGGGAGGCCGAGGCAGGAGAATCATGATTTCAAAGGCCAGCCTGGGTTACATAGTGAGACTGACTTAAAAAACCCAAATGAACCAACACCAACCAACCACCATTCCAGCGTCTCTCACAGCAAACTCCTACTCTCAGCCCTGGCTTTCAAATCCACTTCAGTATCTTGGCCTGATGAAGAATTTCCACGCTACACCCTGTCTTGTTTTTGTTTTTGTTTTGTTTTGTTTCTTGAGAGAAAGAGATTCGTGTTTGTGCAAAGTCTTAAAATGCAATGCAAACACGCCTCATGAACACTACGCCACAGCTCAGGGAGCAAACAGACATCTACCAACCTCTTCTCGTATGGTGTTTCTTGCTCTAAAAGGTGCTTATTAAATGTGGAATTGACAGATGTGGTTGTCATGAAGAATGTGTTTTCACCTAATCTTGTGGCAGTCTGAAGAATGGTCCCCAAAGATGTTGCTGTCCTCACCTGGTTAGCCTATCTTGACTGGCATGAGGATCATTGCAGTGTGATGCAGGACGTTGAGAAAAGACCCTTATCCAGGACTTAATGGGGCTGCTGGTATAAAGTGGTTTTTGTTGTTGTCGTCATCGTTGTTATTTGTTTTTTGTTTTGTTTTGTTTTTTGTTTTTTTGAGACAGGGTTTCTCTGTGGCTTTGGAGTCTGTCCTGGAACTAGCTCTTGTAGACCAGGCTGGTCTTGAACTCACTCACAGAGATCCACTTGCCTCTGCCTCCTGAGTGCCAGCATTAAAGGTGTGTGCCACCACCGCCTAGAGGTATAAGGGTTTTTATGAGAAGGAAAAGAGAAGAAAAGGGGAGGAAGAGAGACAAATAGGTGTTCATTGGAAGATGCTATGAGGTGCCTTTCAGGACAGCAGAAGGGCCATGAGCCAAAGCAAGCAGATGGCCCTCAGTAAATATAAGAGGCAAGGAAACAGACATTTCCCTTGGCCTCCAGAAGGAACCCAGACTGCTGACATTTTGATGTTAGCCTTAGGAGATTGATTTTGGATCACTGACTTCTAGAACTGTAAGAAAATCAGTTTGTGTCATTTAAACCTCCACTTTGTGGGAATTTGCTATAGCAGTCGTAGGAATTGAATACTGGAAGCTTGTCTTCTTGTGACGGAATCTTAGTCTCTCAGGTGGAACCCCAGCATGAGGTCTCAGGGTCTTTCACTTGGGCTTCTCAGCATCATCCCACCCTACAAGACGGGGATGGGTTATCCTCACTCTGGATTTAGCACAGGGCATGTCAACTAGGCATATGGGTAGGGCCCTTAAAGGAATGGGACTGATAGACTGGAAGACATCACAGAGGGGATTTATTAGCTTGGCTTCCATGATGCACGTTCATCTGTACCCGAGAGGGCCTGAGGACCAGTAACTGCTCAGTCCATGAGGATGGCTGACTCTGCAGCCCTAGTCTAGTGCTGACAGTCTGGAAAACTCCTGAAGAATTTAGTCCACACTGGAAGTGAAGGCAGACAGGCAAGCAGTGTTTCACAGACCCACCCAGAGAAGCGTCCCTTATTTGAGTCCTGACCTCATCTAGTTGTCAGTCAAGATAACTGCCATGCCAGGAGTGAGAAACAGAGACACCATAGTCTGGTCACAGTGGTAGGTGCTGGGTAGACAGGTGATCATGGCTGGGCCAATCAGAATGCAGCAGAAGTCTTTCTGGGCTATCAGAAAGTAAGATGGACAAATACCCAGTTGAAGAAGGGAAGGCTGAGATTTGGGGCCAGCACCTCACAATGAAAAAAATACAAGGGAAGAAGTGTGGGAGGCTAGAAAAAAACCACTGACTGAAACTCACAGCTCAGAACCTGAGCCAGTAACGTCTGACTGACTTCAGCCTTGCCTCTGAGGGTCCCAATCACAGGAGCCAAGTGACAAAGCACGTCTTGGTTCCAGACAGTTGGAGGTGGTGGCCTGAACCTGATGTTCTTGGCTAATTCTGCTGCACGGTTATGGGTCTGTCACACAGGCTGATTTCAAGACTGGCTTGGTTAAAATTCAACACTCTGAACATAAGCTCGTTGTAAAAATGCATCTTCTCATCTACCTAGCATTGGCTTAGCAGTTAAATCTAGACAGGAAGGGTGAGTCCTTTCTTCTCTATAACGTTCCTGGCAAGAGTCACCATGTCAGGTCCTTATACGGACCTAGCTGCCTCCTGCCTAGCAGTGTGCTGATTTCTCAGGTTCATCTCATGCAGCTACTGACCCTGGGAAGGGGAAGACAGGCAGGACAGAACTCTGAGCCTACTGCTGTGTACTCTGAGGTATGCAAGTTGAGCGCCCATGACCAAGAATTGTTCTCTGTGAACAGGATCACTCCCAGCTGGATCTGGGGCTCCAGAAACACATCCTGTTCCTAATTAGTATTCACTCCTCTCCTGCAGCTGATCAGCATCCTTAATTTTATTTTCAGAGCCTAGATTAGTCATTATCATAAAGAGATCACTTAACATCTCAAATATTCCCGATCTGAACTCACAGAGAAAGATTTTTTTTTTACAGATACCTGTCACTCAACTCACTTTCTTTTGGGAGGGGGATATCACTTTGTGGGGCCAGAGACATCCCCTCACCAACAGAGGCCACAGTAAGAAGGCTCTTTGATGCCATAATAGTAATGGCACTCACATTTACAATAACCAAGCTTAGCCTGGTGTGTGATGGCATGACTTTAATCCCAGCACTCAGGAGGAAGAGGCAGGTAGATCTCTGAGTTTGAGGCCAGCCTGGTCTATAGAGTGAGGTCCAAAGTGAGGGCTACACAGAGAAACACTGTCTTGAAAAAGACAAGCCAAACCAAACCAAACCAACCAACCAACCAACCAACCAATAAACCCCCCCCCCCCAAACCCAATCCCAAACCAAAAGAGTCAGATCAACACCAGATGCCAGAGCCTACCTTGTCCAGTTGTTTTGCTTTCCAGTTGGGAAGACAAGGCTTGGAAAATCAAATATGTATCAGTCTTGGCTCAAGGGTTATTACTCTTTCACCTTCAGATCATTACAGCTAGACATGGTGGCACCTACTACATTCTCACCGCTGGGGGGAAGAGGCAAGGATGATCAGGAATTCAAGGATATCCTTGGCTACATAGCAAGTTCAAAGCCAGGCAGGGCTTTACTGTGTTGGGTTTTAAAAATAAAGACCATGAGCATTTTTAAGGATTCCCAATAGTTCATAGAAATTCTGGAAAGGCTGAGAAGTCAGCCTGTGCCTATTCAGCATGTGCAATGTGAGCCTGTGGGGCTGTTCTAGGAAAGGCGTTTTGATTTCCTGCCTATGGAGCTGAATGGTGGTCACTGAAAAGGTCTGTCTGCACAACAAATCTGGGACCTGTAAATGGGCCAAATTTTGGGAAAGTGTTCCAGCAGCTATAAGTTATAACTATATACCTCTAGTTAAATCTATAGATGTTGGTTACTCTGGACTACCTGAGTGGACCCTAAATCCAATAACAGGCATCTTTTTAAGAGTTAGAAAATTTCATCCCAGCAGTTGGGAGGCAGAGGTTGGTGGATCTCTATGAGTTTGAGGCCAGCCTGGTCTACAAAGTCTACAAAACAAGTTCCAGGGCAGCCAGGTCTACACAGAGGGATCCTGTCTCGAAAACGAAACAAGAGAGTCAGAAAATGAGGCAATACAGACACAAAGAAAGCCACATGACAACAACTAGGGAATTCTTGGAGGCATCAGGAAGAGAAGGCCCACAGAGAACTCTCACAGAACATTGGAGGGAGTGAACCTCTGCTGACACCTTGACTCTGGACTGTGTGAATCTCCATTTCTTTTGTCTTAAGTCAACAAGTTCATGATGATTTGTTACACTGCTCCTTGGCATGAATCCATGGCTCACCTAGAGGACCCTGGGACTGGCTCCCACAGGCTTCACAGCTGCCCCAAGCCCGACTTCTGCCACCATGCCTGAGTAGCAGATCCTTCAGGGTTCTGGGAGAGCAAGGCTGGCTCCCCTGCTTCAGTGGGATGATAGAATATGCCGGGAAGCCCTGAACATCGCTGGTGTCCTCCGTAAAGTGATGGACCCAACTCACTAAGAGTCACCTGGGCTACCGTAACAAATGTCATTAGCTTAAACAACACGTACTCACATTTCCACAGCGCTGAAAGCCAAAGTACACGTCTAAGTAGCCAGAAAGATTGGCTTCTGATGAAACTTGCAGTCAGCTTTTCTCTCATTGCATCCTCATATGGCCTTTGCTCTGCGCATGCGCAGAGACCAGTTGTTTTTCTTTCTTACGACTCCAGTCCCATTGGATTAGGGCCCACCTTCATGGCCTTATTTAGCTCTGATTTCTACCCGAAAGGCCTTTGCTGGTTACTTTTCTCTAGTTGTGACAAAATACCTGACAAAGGGTTTATTTCTGCTCACAGTTTTAGGGTACAGAAAGAGCATGAGGAGCAGTTCACGAAGTATTTGCAATCAGGAAGCAGAGAGTGATGCACAGTGGTGCTCAGCTCACGTCCTCCTTTTTGTTCAGTGTGGTATTCTAGTCCATGGGAATGTGCCGCTCACGTGCAGGATAGGCTTCCCATCCATTGCATCCTTCAGACACACCCAAACTTGGGTGCTATGATTTTTAACCCAGCCAAGCTGATAGCAAACAGTAACCAAAACAGGGTCCTGTCTCCAAACGCATTCACACCGATAATCAGGAGACCAGTATCAAATTGTGTGCATCACAGCTCATTCCACACCACTGCAGCTGCCTGTGGTGTGGAATGTGTAGACCCAAGCCAGGACTGAGTCCTACTCCATCGCTTGGCTCAGCTCTGGTCAGATTTGAGCATTGCCTTAGCTCTTTTTTTTTTTTTTTCTATTGCTGTGATAAAATACTCTGATAAAGGTGACATAAAGAAGAAAGAGCCTAGTTAGTTCACTGTTTCAGGTTACAGTCTCGCATAGCAAGGCAGTCAGAGTGGCAGGAGAGCACTGGCCACATCACATCCACAGTCAAGAGTAAAGAGTAATGCATGCTAGTGGCGCAGCTCATATATTCTACTCTTATGTAGTCCAAGGTCCCCCACTCAGGGGATGTTATCACCTACGGGGTATCAGGGCCCCAGACCTTAGTAGGCCCACAGGCCTTAGCACAACTGACTTCATGATGACAGTAAAATTCAGGCTGTAAAACATGTAGACAGCACCACCTGCCAGAACAAAAACAAAGTCCTAATCCATCAAGTCCATAGTTCTAGGAAAGTCTCTAAACGTACTTACCTTGCTTTTTGGCTTCTGTAGTTCTGCTTCAGGCAAATTGTTCTTGTTAACATGGCTTTTGTGCTTAAAAGCTCACTGAGGAAGGCTCAGTGCTACGCTGGGATCCTGAACACCCAGCGTAGTTGCCAACGGATTAATAAAGATTTTCTATTGGCTGAAACCATGCAGTCTCCTCTGGTGACTACCCCACAACAGTAGGCAGGTCTTCCCATCAATCACCATTCCTCCCCAGACGTGCCCACGTGCCAAACTAGACAGTCCCTCACAGGGACCCCTTTCCAAACTGATACTAGATTGTGTCAAATGGACAATTAAAACAACAAAACAAAACCCAAATAGACAAACGAACCAAAATAAAATAAAACTTAACTTTCACAGACATTTTGATCACAACACATGGAGAAAGAAGAAAACATCTAAATGATAGAATATACTCAACCTTGGCCGGTCCTTGGAATCCTTTGTTTTAGTGTACTGCCTGGGAGGAAGGGGCCATAAATGGGGAGAAATGGGCCAAATCCCCTTTGACACTGGGTCCCTGCTATTGTGTGGACCTCTCTATGGAGACCTGCGATGTGTAACAGCCTGGAATTTTCGCTACAAGCAGCAGGCACTGAGATGCAGGCAGAAAAAGAGTTTTGGAAAAGATGTTCCCACCTGACAGGCGAGGAAACTGAGCCTTAATAATGGCACTAACTGATTCTCCAAAGGCAAATAAATTTTTTACACTTGAGTCCAAAGCCTGAGACATCACAGTGTGGTACCTCAGCCCCATTGCTGAGACAAAGAACTTCCCAAGAGAATGGAAAGGGATGCCGCTACCAGCAACACACAGGTATCTCTTTATTTCACCCCTTCCAGCATAAAGGGAAAACTTTATTTACTAAAATGGTGTCTTACATCTTTGGTTTATCTTGGTAACTTAAATGTTCAATTATCAAACTATTTTTGTATGAGGGAGAAATCTCCCCATATTTTTTGTTCATGTCACTGAACTTGGTGAGGTCATCATAGCTGTTTGTATTGACTCTTAGCAAAGAAGCTAGAGCTTGTTTCCTTCATTAATCAAATGAGTTTTATCCTTCATTTCATATATTTCACATAGCTCATTTTCCTTTGATATCTAAAAGTTTTGCATTCTAGGGGTAAATATTGAACAACTATTTCTTAGGCTGCCTACACCACACAGCACAAGAGATTGGTGGGAGAAATTTCTACACTGAATATTTGGGTGATTCCTATTTCTGCATCCCCTGTAACTTCACAATGCTTAGGGGTCCGAAGGTTTATGGGGAAAGCCTTTCATCGAGAAAGAGAGTCATAAACCACTCAGAGAGGCTTGCTTGTTCGCCACCCAGGAGAGACAAAGAGTGGAACTGTACACCAGTTGCTTTCCATGTATCCTCCCACTGCCCTATTTAAACAATTGCTTGCAGGGAGCGAGGAGAGGCAGGTCGAGGGCCTTCATCCAGGAGACTTGATGGGCTGTGGAGAACTCTGAGTATGAGCAAGACTGGGGAGCAAAGGTGAGAGCCTGAGGACCGCAGAAGTCCATTTAACTCCTTGCTGTTGTCTAGAACCTCTGCTCCCTGCAGAGGGCTGTGAGGGCTGATCTCACTGTGCTATCAAGAAGACACAGAAACATGACAGATCCACTCTAAAGTATGGGTCCTAGTGCTGCATACCCTTGGTTCAAATCCCACCTCTGGCACTTAACAACTGTCAGTCCTTAGATATTTGCAAGGCTTGGTTTTTCTTGTGTATGAGAGGATCAGTGGTTGGGGTGAAACATTAGTGACACCTCGGTTCAGGTAAAATGTGCCATGAAGTCCTGAAAAGGAATTAATATTACCTCATGTGGCAAAATGAATTTCAAGGGTTTGAGGAGATGCTCTGTTGCTAATGACTTGCCTGGAAAGCATGGGGCTCTGAGATTCATGCCTAGAACTCACATAAAAAGCTGGGCATGGTGGTGTGCTATTGTGATCTCAGTTCTGGGGAGGTGGAGACACCAGGATCCCTGGGGCTTGCTGGCCAGCCAGTCTAGCCTACTCACTCAGCTCCAGGTTAGTAAAAGACCTAGTCTTAACAGTGTGGATGGTGCAGGAGGAACGGCACCCAAGGTTGACCTCTGGCCTACACACACACACACACACACACACACACACACACACAGAGAGAGAGAGAGAGAGAGAGAGAGAGAGAGAGAGAGAGAGAAACACATACACACACAGAGAGAGAGAGACAAACACACACACACAACAGAAAGAGAGAGAGAGAGAGAGAGAGAGAGAGAGAGAGAGAGAAAGAGAGAGAGATTAATACATTTCTAAATATTTTTTAAAATTTCACCAAGTGGAGAAATCAACAGGACTGGCATGATACAGTATGATTCCACGTACATGAAACTCTTGAAAAGGCAAACTCCAATGAACTCAAGCTGATTAGTGGCTGCCTACACCCTGAGTCTAAGTTGGAGTCAGCTGTTGCGGGTAAAGTGGGAAGTTTCTGGACCGATGTAATTTTTCCAGGAACCCCACCCCCACCCCACAGTCTCACTATATAGCACTGGCTAGTCTTCAACTTAAAGTAATCCCCTGCCTCAGTCTCTTGAGTACTGGGGTTCCAAGCATGTACCACTACACCAGCATTCTCAGTATCTTCATTTGGCCCTGGCACCACATCACAGAAAGTCCTCCTGGTCATGTGTTGGTCACATTGTTCACCCAAACCATCTGCTTGGCACCTCCATCTTCGAAACTCCTTCAGGCCAGTGGGCAGCTTCTGAGCCATGCTTAGGGTATTGTAACCCCTGGTGATAACAAAGCCATCAGGTCAGGTCCCTGGCACCAAAGCTGCTCCTCAAAGCAAAGGATGGTGACAACACTCAAGTCTCCCTTCTCAAACCCCACCTAAAGCCCATTTTCTCTCCCTGGAATGATAGCTTCTGGGATCCAAGGTTTTGTCACAGAAAGAAAGCCTTTCTAGAATTCCTAGGGTAAGCCAAGGCAGTGCACAGCCTTCATGGAAGAGAGCAGGGGAGTGGAGAGGTTAAAAAAAGGTGGGGTGCGGGGAACAAGCACAGAATAGTATTGCAATAAATTACCAACAAAGAAGTGAATGTCAAAGTGAACTCCGGAAAGGTACACTGCTGTACCTTTACAGTGTGTGTGTGTGTGTGTGTGTGTGTGTGTGTGTGTGTGTGTGTATGTGTGTGTGTGTGTGTAGGGTCCCAGAGGACTGATCTGGTAGGGGAATCAGTGGGCAGTATGGAGGGGGTGGCAGGGTTGAAAAGACAGTGAAGGGACCCAGCTGGCAGTTACCAGGTGGAGAAAGGGAGGCTAGAGAGGTGATGTCACCCGCCTCCTGCCTCCCAGGGGGCTCAGGAAGCAGAGGGTGACCCTGGAGTTCTGGTGCTGCCAGGCTTCTAGCTTTGTGATCTTGGATCTGCCCGTACCAGCTCTGTGCCCCGGGGGCATGATGTTACTTTTCTCTGCCTCAGTTTCCTCCTCTGCAAAAGGAGGATGGGGAAAGGAACTGCGCAATAGCTCTTGGATGTGGCTGGGCCTGGAGAGTGGTGGCTCTAATTGAGACAGGACAGGACACAAGGGTGTCAAGGTATAGGTGTCAAAGTACAAACTTTGATAGTAGGTGGAGGGCTTCCAAGGTTCTAGATAGAGGTTAGGAGCCAACATGGAAACTGGGTGAGACTTACTTATGGGGATGAACACAAGTAAGGGAAGTGATTTCTGGGCTGTTTGAGAGGTGAAACAGTTTTAGTGGGCTTGGGGTAGAGCCCGAGTGTCATTGGTGGGATCTCTGGGGCCTGGGCTAGGGAGAGGAATGAAGGTATCATCTGCAGTGACACAGAATGGGTGGCCATTCCTTCCACCACCCTGTGCTCACGGTTTCTATCTTCTCTGACTTCTTCCCTGCCCATTTTCTCGCCTCTGTTTCTCCCTCCATCTCTCTTTCCTTTCCATGTCCCTCTCCCCTCTCCCCACTCTTCCCATTCCTTTCTCTCTCCAGTTGTCTCCCCCTCCTCTTACCCTTTCTCTCTTCTCTTCTTCCTTTCCAATCTGGTTCTGAAAATCTGGCAAGGCGAGGAGAAGCTTGCTCTCAGAGCCATGTTGTGAGGGACCCATTTGTGTATTTGCGGTTTACCTACCTGTAGAAAATTTATACCCCAAATCTCCCAGTGCTGCAGGCAAATGGTTTTTAATTCAGCTCCACAAATATTGACTGTGTTCAGGCTAACTGAGTGTACTTTGTACTAGAGGTGTCGGAGAGATGCAAATGGGAAAACCCAGTCCTTGGAGGAGCCAGTGTGGGGGGGGGCAGCCCATGTTGGTATGAGACACATTCACCGTCTTCCTGGAAGATTCTGAAGGGCTCTCTGTCTTGCATGTACTCTGGGTCCATTTCTCGCTCCAACCAAGTGCAGAAAGGGGCATTGTGCCAGTTTTGGAAGATCCAAACAGGACAGTACATTGTGAGCAGAATCTACAGGCATGAGGCTGAGCTCAGCCTGTGCCGACATCTGTCTGTTCGCTGCTCACAAAAGGCGTTAGCTGGAGCTGTGGACTTTTGCATCTATTACTTTCTTTCTTATCAATTTTACAAGATAGATGGTATAAGTAGGACTTCCTGCTCCACCAGTTTTTGTTTTTTCTTCTTCTCCCCCCCCCGCAACCCCCCAGCCATGCTAAGCATTCAGCTCTGCAGGGTTTGCTCTCTCTGTCTTTGGAAAGTGATCAAGGCAGGGCCCATCATGGTAATGAGTTCAGTACCATCTTCCTGAAGAGGCCTGTGGACAAAGGGGAGTTTAGAGAAATGCAGGAAATGAGATCTGAAGAGTGAGCAGGGGTATAGCCACGAAGTCTGCTCCTCACTCATGTTTCCACTTGTGGTTCATAGAGGACCACACTTCCTGACCCAGACATGATGCTGGGCAGCCTTGTGACAGGTCCTGGCCAATAAATGAAGCCCAGAAACCACATGTAGTCCTTGAGGGCTAGATGACTTAATTTGGTGAGACTTCACAAGAGCCCCTACTTCTCAGGCCTAGCAAACAGCATCATGCCAGAACAGTGATTCTCAACCTGTGGGTCTCGACCCCTTTGTAGGGGGTTGAATGATCCTTTCACAGGCATCGCCTAAGACCATTGGAAGAGACAGATATTTACAATTTATAACAGTAGCAAAATTGCAGCTATGAAGAAGCAACGAAACAATTTTATGGTTGGGGCTCACCACAACGTGAAGAACTATGTTAAAGGCTGCAGCATTAGGAAGGCTGAGAACCACTCTTCTGGAAGGTGCTGCTTTGCCTTCATCTGTGAAACATATCCCAGGTGTAACTCTTCTGACCACCCATAGTAGATAACTAGCAGACAGAGGTGTAACCCAGTTGCTTTAAGCCACTAAAGGTAGGGATTCTCTGTCATTGCTTATACAACTTTGCCTGTCTTAGCAGATACATTGGGAAAACAGATCTGATATATTATTTCATGTGCTAGAGCTTGAACCCAGGACCTCATGCATGGTAGGCATGTACTCTATCACTGAGCTACATCCCAGCTCCTGAAGCCTGACTTTAGAGGCACTCTTCCTCCTTTGGCTCAGCATTGAAAAGATACAACCTTTTTCTTTTTCCACATCTTATCAGTTGACTGGCTTTTGTCTCGTCAGTATCTGTAAGGCAATGCAAGAAAAGGGGCAATAAGGTTCTGTTAGACTGGGGACAGGAACAAAGTGGTGGCTTCATTTGTAGTTGGTGACTTTACAGCTTGACATGCCCTCAGTGCGAATGTGCTGAGGACAAGTGTCACAGATCATTGCCACAGGCCATGATTATTTATATACAAGAGAGGGCTCTTTCTTAACTTCCTAGTTCAAGAGAACATTAGCTCTTCCTCTGTGGCTTCTGTGCACTGTGCACCAGTCACTGTATAGGACACCAGAGACGGGTGGAGGGAGAGGAAGACAACTGATCCTTCAGGAGAGAGCTCTGTCTACAGGGCACAGTGGCTGGAGGTGGGGGTGTGGTGAATCTAGAGCTCACAATGCAGAGGAGAGAAGAGGGAACTCCAGTGAGAAGTTAGAGGACACATCCTGTCACTGTCAGAGCCATACTGTATGTAGGGGCAATCCCAGATTTTGAGGATGCAAGCACAGATGCTTGGCAAGGCCACACATTCCATAGTCCACAGTCCATACATAGTTCATAGTCCACACAGTCCATAGTCCACAGTCCATACAAAGTCCATAGTCCACACAGTCCATAGTCCAAAGTCTATAGTCCACATAGTCTATAGTCCACAGTCCATAGTCCATAGTCCACAGTCCATAGTCCACACAGTTCATAGTCCCCATAGTGCATAGTCCACATTCCACATAGTCCATAGTCCACATAGTCCACAGTCCACATAGTCCATAGTCCACAGTCCACATAGTTCATAGTCCATAGTCCACAGTCCATAGTTCACATAGTCCATAGTCCACATAGTCCATAGTCCACACAGTTCATAGTCCCCATAGTCCATAGTCCACAGTCCACATAGTCCACAGTCCACATAGTCCATAGTCCACATAGTCCACAGTCCACATAGTCCATAGTCCACAGTCCACATAGTTCATAGTCCATAGTCCACAGTCCATAGTTCACATAGTCCATAGTCCACATAGTCCATAGTCCACACAGTCCACATAGTCCATAGTCCACAGTCCACAGCCCACAGTCCATAGTCCAACTCAAGCTTTCCAAACCCAAAAGGAATAATTTCTTACTTTTTACTTGGACATGCAACTTCACAAACTGGCTTATTGTGAATGTCCAGACTTGGCAGTGTGTTCTTTTCTGCCCCAGGAGGAAGAACAGGGGAATGTAATGCATGTTAAACCTTTCTTTGCTGTACTTAGAAAAAAAAAAAAAAACCAAAACAGGTGTTAAAGAAGACCCTGGGGCACCAGTGCCCCTGCAGGCACTGTCTTGGACATGCCCCTGCAAGGAGCCCATTCTCCTCCCACCCCACTTGGTGGAGAGGGGTACTGGGTCTATTCCTCCCATCATATGGGGGGACTCCCTAGAGAGTTGCTTCTATCGGAACATGACTAGTTTGTCTACCTTCAGCAAGCAACTCATTCATAAAAGAGGACAAATGAACACAGTACCGACTGGCTGCTCGTACCTCGCTGTAATTGACTGTCTTTTGTAATCACAGGGAGGTTGCTGACTTTCTCTGCTGGGGTGGGGGTGGGGGCTTCAGGACAACTGGAGGCTGCGTTTCTGTATGCTTGTATCAGAAAGCAAGTTGTGTGTCTGTCAAATCTGAGGGGAGGATAAGGCCCATTACACTCAGCTTCGACAAGAATTTATCAATGCCTCTGTGAAGAGATATATTGGAAGGTACAATGTCTTATTTTTATTATGAATCATGTTAGTACTGTAAATTTAATGATAAGTCACAAAAGTCAGGCTTTACAATAACATTGTTTTCCTGGCATTAAAGTGATCTTACCATTGACCTGCATGCACCTTATCGATCCACGGCCACCTAACCACATGGAGCTGAACATTTTAAAACATTTTACACAATGCAGGAAAGCAGCGCCATCTTTCTCTCTACCTGCCAAGGCTAAGCTGCCTCCCCACACTTTGTTGGACTTTTAGGGGCGTCTTTTCACACCCGCCCAACTGATTCTTAATCACTTCGGATACACTCCAGAAAGCTCTTTCCGTTGGTGAAACAGTTTTGGAACCCACAAATCCTTTTTTCCTCGAGGGTTGCGTGTGAGGGCGCGTGTCCGGAAGGCGCAGCTGTCGCCAGACTCTGGAATGCTGTGCCGTTTTTCCCTAACCTTGACTTTAGGTACGCTCTCTCTAACCTCTTAGCAAAAGCAGCCCTCAAAATGAGCTGTCCTTTGGGGGGGGGAGGGGAAGAAGGAAAGCAGAGGCCTAGTTTTGGTCATCGTGAAAAGGGGACTTGCTCTCAGCAGAGCTTGGGGCAACTTCCCCTACTAAATCGTCCAGGGATTTTCGCGTGTCACAGAGCCCCCGTTCGCCACAGCCACCTAACGTGCTTCTCGCCACTCGTCTTCCCATACGAGAGAATGGGTGGCAGCACTAAGGTGATCTTATTCGTATTTCCCCCTCCAGGTTTTGTCATGGAAACGTTCACACCACCTCGAGACGGCGGCCCAGCTCCGCCCAGGGACTGAGGGCTTTTGGGACCCTGCGGGAGCGCGCTGTGCTCTCCGGACTCCCGGGGACACAGCTGGACGCGACCACGTCTCGGGTAGGGGCGGGGGGAGGCGACGCTCCGCCCCGCCCCGGCGCGGCCCCGCCCTCCCAGCTCGCCGGCGCCCTCCCCTCGCCGGGGGCTGCGAGTTGCGTTTGGTAAAACCCAACCCTGGAATATATAGATCACTGGAGCGCAATGAAGTAGCTTTTGGCGAGGGAGGGAGGGAGGGGGGCCTGGACAGTCACAGAGGCCAGTGCACGGCGGCGGTGGCACCTTCCTTCTCGCATCTCGGTCGCCCGGCCCGTGAGGAGGCAGCGGCGGCCGCAGGCGCCAGCAGAGGCGGCGGCGGAGCATCGAGCTGAGGCGAGGCGGACCGGCAGGAGCGCGCGGCCGGGGCCACGCATCTCCACACTTACACACCAACTCCCGCGCCTTGCACCCCGAGACCCGGGCTAGGGGCTCGAAGAGCCTCGGTGAAGCTAGCGGGATTCAGCTCCGGAGCCCGGTCAGCTTGGTTCTGAGCCTCCCGGGCGCTGGTTCCCCGCGGCGGGGTCCCCGCTTCTGCGCTCCGGACGCGCCTCCCGGACAGCCGGGTCCCCGCGGCCAGGACAAAGCCATGAAGCCGGCGCTGCTGGAAGTGATGAGGATGAACAGAATTTGCCGGATGGTGCTGGCCACTTGCTTGGGATCCTTTATCTTGGTCATCTTCTATTTCCAAAGTATGTTGCACCCAGGTAGGGGGCGCGTTAGCGTGGTTTTGTTGGATATTTTCTTCTCTCTCTCCCTCTGCTTTCTGCTTCTTCCAACCTCACCTCTTCCCTTCGGCCTCTTCTGGGCTCCTTGCTGCCGGGATCCGTGGGTCACGGAGTTGGGATGGGAAGAGGGAAGGTGCGCTTCCTCTTCCTCTCTCAGTTCCAGGCTGGAGGTTGAGACTGCAAGGAGAGGCGGCGTGTGTGGCCCCCGTCTTTCTTTTCTTTCTTTTTTTTTTTTTCTTTGTGTCTTGTCTGTTGGCTAGGTGGTAGAGAAAGGTAGGGGTTGTTGGAAGCTGCCAGGATCGAGGGTTAGTAGGAGGACAACACAACTCGGTCCTGGTTGCTCTTGAGGGCTGGAATGAAACAGGCACCGAGAGCCGGCTGCTCTGCGCCAGGGAGCGCTGCCTCTTCCTGGTTGAGGACCCCCGGGCGGCTGATGCACGCCCGGGCGAGGTAGTGGGTCCCTGCAGCCGCCTGAGAAGCCCTAAGCCGAGCTACCACGTGTTCCATGCCCGGCTGCGCCGAGCAGGTGTGGGGAGAGGGTGGGAGGGTTTACAGCGCTTCCCTCCACCCGGCATGATCTTTTGCGAAACACCCAGGGTCTAGCTCCGCAGTGACCTTGCAGCTGGCGCTCCAGGGCCTGGCCCACCAACCACCTTCCAGCTCTAGACCCCTACCTAGGGTCTCCAGAGCTTTTTGGGTCATAGTTTGGCCACCACAGCTCTTGGAGATACTTTGTGCAGTTCCTAGGCTCATCCCCTCTTCTTGGGTTCCGAGCATTCGGAGATCCGCAGCACAAGAACGAATCCTTCTGCAATCCTCCCTGTCTTAGGCTAAACTAATTCTACATCTGCTATCAGGATAGGGAGAACCCAGGCTCCCCTCTTCCGGGGGTTCCAGAAAGAAAGTTTGGGACTAGAGGAGGAGGGGCGCCATGGAGTGCCCTTGGCCCGGCTGTGCTGTATGGCTTAGAAACCCAACAGGTAGGAGTTTCTGAGAAGGTTGTGTGTTTTGCCTTCCAGTCTTGGTCTCCGGAGCCCCTTCTCCCATTTATCCTGGATTCAGCAGACCTGTGCTGGGCCACGTTGGCATCGAGACCCATTTTTTGATGCTGCAGAGTTGCCACAGTAATAATTTACTTTTCTAATTTCAGGGAGGAGGGTGAGGGAAACACATTTACTTCCAGGGAAATAAGGTTGGCTTCGCCTCCTGCCTTCTTAAGTGTGTGTCTAACATTTTCAGTAGACGCGGCCCCGAATTCATCAAGCCTGCCTCTTGGTGGATGGTAGAGCCATAAAGCTGTTCTTTGCATCAAACAGGCAGGGCTGCCGGCTGGCTGTGGGATTCCTTGACAGCGCAGGGACAGACTGGCCCCTCTTCCTTGTGGAACAGTTGTTGAGGCGGCCTGGCTGCCAAGAATATGTCTTGTGCTACCACATGGAACCCCAGAACACCCCAGCCAGTTCTGGTAAAAGATGGCTTTTGTTTGTAGCTTGTATTTTTAGTTTAATGTCAGCAAACTAAAGCGGTGTTTGTCTCCTCACTCAAACCTGTGGTTGTGAAACTTCTGAGGGAATTTAAAAATGGACTTTGCTGGCGTTCTGGGTTGCAAGAGGGTGGGACCAGACAGGCGGGCATCTCGAGAGTGCCAAGCTCCTGGGGCCACCCGGGACCAAGCCAGCTTCTCTCCCCAGAGGGCTAGTGGACAGGTTGGTATGCAGATATAATGAGGCTCCTGCGGTTAAACAAAGGGCCCAATGATTTGGTCTAGACTTCGGAGCTCTGTTCAGGCCTATTCAAGTTTTGCTGGGATGGTGCATGCCCGGTAATTCTCAGAAGACTTGCTTAGAGTGTACAGCAGGAATGGACCTGAACCTCCCTGTACCTATGAATTGTCATCATAATTCTAGTGCATGGGACCCGTGGTGAACTAGGAGATAGTCCTCAGCCCAGACGCTGGGGAAGAAATTTGTAACTTGTAACTGGTGCCTTGCATTCCCAGCTTTCATCAGAATTTATTAATTTATTAATTGACTTGGAAGTGGCTTTAGAGATTTTTCAGTGTAATTTTCTGGAACCACAGTGGTGTCTTTGCTTGTGCTGGACTGAATACTCCTCTTTGATCCTGCCCCGACAGGCCCTTTCTGGCCCCCTTTCTCCCAATGGCATTTGTTTATAATTCGTATTACGAGGAGTCTGCTTTTTCTGATCCCGCCACCCTTTTAGTGCGAGGCAAATGCTACTTTTAAAATATTGAATTGGATACGAACCTGCTGATGTCTAATTGAAAGTTCTTACTGGAAGTTGTACACTGTGTCGAAGAATCCTGTCAATATTAGTATATAGGGCATAAAAATATGCTTTGGAACAGTATTTTTATTTCTTGTCTTTCATTTTGTTAACATCTACTGTTGATAATTGAGGACAATTTTTTTTTCTGCTTTGAATTTTTAAAAATGATTTAAGGAGATTTATTTATTTTTAATTATTCCCTCCCTGTTGTGTGTGAGTGCGTGCCCTTGTGTCTACGTGCTTGTGTGTGTGTGTGTGTGTGTGTGTGTGTGTGTGTGTGTGCATGTGTGCGTGCATGAGCACTGTGTGCAGGTGCCTGCAGACGCCAGAAGGGGGTTTGAATCCCCTAGAGCTGGAGTCACAGGTGGTTGTGAGCCACCTGATGTGGGTGCTGGGAACCAAACTGTAGCCTCTCTACAAGAGCAGCAGATGCTTGTAGCTGGAGAGCCCTCTCTCCAGTCCTTACTCCTTTAGATTTGAAAGTGATGCAGTCTCATGGTATGGCAGTCTTTTTGTCTGGGAAGTCTCTCAGGATCAGCCTGGCAGAGACAGAAGGAACCCCAACACAGCCCAGACTGTGTCCCTCCTTGCCCCCAGATTTGAAGTACGCTGGCAGGAGGTCTCTGGATACCTCTCTGTGAGACAGAAAAGCAGTGTGTGAAAGAAATGAACTCAAGATTCCTTGCTGGTTGGAGGGTGTGAGGAGGGTAAAAAAAAAAACAAACAAAAAACCCCTAAACCAAAAACCCAAACACTGCCCAGCTCTCAGGCTGGCAAATGCTCCCTCCCATTCTAGTCTGCAGCCCACTGTCTTTTGTATTTTTCTAGTTCATAAGATTGGGTAATTGTGAGCTTGAGTAATTGGCCATCAGATAATTGGCCATTGGTTACACTGCTGAAGATTTAGCAGGAGTGGGCCCCTGACAGTTAGGCAGTTTTCTTTAGAAACCCGTGACCTTCTGAGTTAATAGTCTTCATGAAGTGCTTTTTTTTTTTTTTTTTTTTTTTTTTTTTTTTTTGGTTAGGGACAGGGTTTTAGGTTCCCTTCTAGTCCATCCATTTTATACAGGGCCTGACACATAGAAGGCTTTCCACAAAGTATTTGCTAGCTGAATGTATGAAGTAGATCCTCATCTCCAGCTCCATGAAAGTAGTGTCTTCAAGAATGGTCAGGGGTACCTGGTTTCTACCACCAGCTCCGCTGCAGCGGCGTGTCCGTGCATTCCCAGGCTCCTAGTTTTCTGGTGACTGGTCCCGGTTTAAACCCATTAAGATCATAGCTTTCACCATGGGCTGCACGACTCCTGAGGCACCAGATGCGGTAGATACTTCTCTGTGTCCTGGATGTCGGAGAAGGGTGGCCTCAGCCACGGCCTTCAGTCCATGCTGATGAGGGACACCCCCATAGGTGTGAACTGCTGAGTTGGAGTCACGTGCCTGTGGTCTCTGAGCCTGCCACCATGTGAGCCCCTCCATGAATGCAGCCTGTGGAAGTTCATTCTCTCCCTTTCAAATGTCTCACATACTTGCTCAAGACAGCAGGACTGTCTTTTGATGGAGCTATGTCATATCTTGCAAAGCTGGGAGGCCCCAGGTTGCGCTGTGTCAGGAGGGCTCCTTCCACCTTCCTTTTGTGTTTCTCAATAGGATTATGTTTTTTTGTTTAAAAGCTACTGTTCCTGGAGAAGCCTGCCAAGGAGAAGCCTGCCTCTCTCTCATTTTTTTCTCTTCTTCTGCCGTCTCTTTACTTTCGACTTCACCTGGGAATTCTTTGCCTGGGTTGAATGTATGGAAAGATTACAGCCTTTATTTAAAGATTTCATTGGGTCAGGTTGAACATAGAGATGGAAGCATGATTTTAATCTCTAATTCCATCTGTAAATTTGAGATGTGTAGAAGAGAAGCAGTTCTCCACTATTTACTACTCAGAGGCAACTAGATTTTCTTTTCCTCCATTGTGTAGAATGTATACATGGCTGAACATCCCTTACCAGAGATTTTGCAACCCAAGAAGCTCTAGCACTGGAAAGATTTTGAGAGCCACCATGGCAACACAAATGGAAAATTCTACTCCTGACTTCACATGATAGGTCATAGTCCAAATATGGGTGAATAAAGATATATAGGGTCATCTGGGTCACTTGCAGGCTGTGCACTTAAGGGGACTATGTTATACATATGAATTTCATGCTTAGTCTTGGGTCCAATCCCCAAGAGGCCTCATTATACACGTGTAGAGCTCCCAGAATGCAAAAAAGGGTTCAAAATTCAAAAAGCTTCTGGTTCCAATCATTTCAGATCAGGAAAAAATATATATAATATATATTACATATACATATATTAGAAAAAAATATATATATATATACATATATAAATATATCTGTATTTGAGATCCCATAATGCATTCTGGATCTTATTCAGTAAAATCTGTTTTATACAAATACACCATTCTAGTGAGTCATTGTTAAAATTTGAGACAAGAGTCTAACCACAGCCTTTAAAGTTTATAGACCTTCGTGTGTGTCTACCCTTACCTGAACCCGTGTAAAGTGCTGGTTCCATATCGTTATCTCTATGCTGTCACACATGGTTAATTTTACATTAGGGAATCTTCTTGCTTACATGTGGACTAAGTTTGGGATCATTCCAATACTTAGGGCTGCTTTTGTCTTACCTTGGAAGAGGT
Organism: Cricetulus griseus; assembly: GCF_003668045.3. Classification (NCBI taxonomy): domain Eukaryota; kingdom Metazoa; phylum Chordata; class Mammalia; order Rodentia; family Cricetidae; genus Cricetulus; species Cricetulus griseus. The sequence goes on along the minus strand of NW_023276806.1, from coordinate 152,358,567 downwards.
GCCAGGCTGCTGTCTGAAAAGTGTTCAGTAACTGAGGATGAGACATTCTGAGTCTGGGATCTTCCCCTAGGTAGTTGAAGTGTCTGTGCCTCCACAGGTTTTTTCGGAGCAGTCCTTACACGAAGAGCTCGGTGGATTCCAGCCAGTGCCTTCTCTTCCTTGCCCTTTGAAATAAGATGGGTGACTGAACGCCATGGAAAGGTTGGCTAGGGACTCTGAGAGGATGGGTTGGAAAAGGGAATCCACCCTCCTCCAGGGGCAAGTGCTGTTTGTATTTGTCTGGCTCAGTCAACCCGGTAAGTTAAACAGGAAATCAAAGGCTCCCAGCGGCAGGTACTACCCTTTCTCTTCTTAAACTCATGCAGAGACAGTCCTCGTCTTACTCTGGGGGTCAGGGGACACAAGCTAGCAGGCTTCTTCTGAGGGTAGATACAGAGAAAATAATGGAAGTCCCTCTGCTGACTCACTTTTTTATTTCTTTTCTTTTCCTGAATCTTGGGGCCCCATCTGATAGGATGGATCTGAGGCAGGGGACCCCAGTGTCTGCCCTGTGAATTGCTATGCTTTGTGACACTTGTTGTTTATACATTCTAGTAAGGTGACATTTGACTGTGTTGCAGTAGATGGCATCTTACCCTTGTGCTGGCCTCTCATGAGCAACCCTTTCCCTTCTTAGTAGGACATAAAATGGCAGTGTACCTCCACAGCAGATATCCTCCGAAGCCCTTTATAAATCCCGAAGGGACTTTGTGTGAACCACAGCATGCTCTGTGACCTCAATAAGGGGATGAGCAAAGGCACTTCTAGAAGGTTCCAGCTCTGGCTAGGGTGTGGAAGCGCTGGGATAGCTGACCAATGGTTCTTTCAAGCCTGCCAAGCTTGCTGCCTACCTAGGCTTCCATGTTTGCTTATCCTGTTTAGAGACCTTGGACTTGGTGCTTGTCTCTGCCTCTCTGTGTGTTCACATGTACAGGTATACATGTGTGCAGATTTACATGTGTGTGAGTGCATGTACACATCAGAGGTACACCCCTGGAGTCAGTGTCGTCCCTCTGCACATCCCATCTTTTATTTGGGGGAGGGGGTAGGGCCCTTCTCTGGCCTGGAACTTTCTAAGTAGGCTGGCTGGCCAGCGAGACTGTCTCTGCTTTCCAGGGCTGGGATTTCAAAAGTACCACACCCAGTTTTGTTATTGTATTTTTAAATGTGGGTTCTAAGGATTGAACTCATGTCGTCATGCCGGTAAGGCAAGCGCTTCACTGACTGAGAGCTCTCCCTCGCCCTGGTGCCATTTAAAAATTATTGTTATTATTAGTGATGATGTTGGTTAAGAGTCAGAATGGGAAGGGAAGGGGAGTAAGTTATGAACTTTAAATAGATAGAGACAAATTTCCTAGGGAGAGTATGTCCGAAAGCCCTGACCTAGGCCATTCTGCCAGCGCTTTCAGAAATGTATTGCAGGTATGACTTGTTATTTGTTCCTCTTCTGACTTGTCAGGGCGAGGATCTTGTCACGGCATCCTTATAGCCAGAGGGGCTTAGGAGACATTTAGAGAGTAGATAACTGAATCTCAAAGCTTGCTCTTCCAACCTTTCCTGGCCAGCCACACGCCTGGCCAGGAAACAAGAGGGATCAGCCAAATTGGATAAGTCAGAACCAAGCAGAGTCTGGTGTGGAACGTTCTAGAAGAATGGTAGGATGAATGAGGAACACACCACCAGAGGACTTAGAAATATGAGCAGCCTCTCCCAAAAGCTCTGTTTATAAATAATTTATACACATTATTACATAATCATATAAATATCTATGACAGGGTCGTTTCTAGTCATGGTGACTGCATAGTCACCTTTTCATTGTGTTCTGGCAATTTCATTGATTGACTCTTCCAACTGTGATTCTGTTGTTCTGTTTTACACTGTAATGTGGCCTGTGAAGCCCGGCAATCCCCAGAAAGGATGCCATTCTCTTGTGAACCTGGGTTGCACTGTGACCTTAAGCCCACCTCTCTGTGATGATAAGCTTGTTCAAGGTGACCATGACATCTGCAAACCTGCTGGAGCAGGGGGATTCCTGAGTGGGCCACTGGGGTTCCCACTTTCTGGTTGCCTGTCTGTTCCAACCCTCAAAATATTTGTCAAAAATGTTCCAAATGGTGTGTAACCTCAGGTGATAAGTTAGAAAGGGGTTGGGGGTGGCTGTTTCTGATAATTTGTGTTCCTTACACCAGGTTACATCTTTTTGTTTTTTGAGACACCTTTGTAGAACACCCTGGCCTTGAAGTTCTGATCTTCCTACATTTTCCTCCCAAGTGCTGAGATTTAGGCATCCATGATCAGGGCCAGCTGCATTTGCATTTTCTTCATCTGGGGCGTGTGTGTGTGTGTGTGTGTGTGTGTGTGTGTGTGTTAATGCACGTGTGTGGTTGTGGCAGCCAGAGGTTGATGTCTGGTGTTTTACTTGATAGCTCTATCTTTTTGAAATAGGTGCTTGTCCTGAATTTGGCACTCATTGATTCAGCTAGGCCAGCCGGCCAATGAAGTCTAAGGACCCTCTGCCCACTCAGAGCTTGGGTTACCAACATGTGCTATTTGTGCCTGTCTTTTTCTATGGGTGCTGGGGATCTGAACCCAGGTCCTCATGCTTGCACAAGAGACACTTATTTTACCTACTTAGCCATCTCCTTAGCCCCAGTTTCATTTTTTAATATTAAATAATAAATGGAAGTTCTAATGGTTCCTTCCCAGACTCTTTTGGGGTTCAGTATCATCTGGACTTCTCTAGAATGTAATCAGTAATTATCAGAAGTGCCTATTCTCTTGCTTGAGTCACAGTCCATTGTGACCCCAGTATGAAGGTCAGTTTGACCTTAGCAAAGCATGTAGCAAGGGCTGCTGTTCTAACATCACAGTTTCATGTGTGTCTCAGAGAAATGGGTCTTTCCCATTCTCTTGAGTGGTTAATGGAAGAGCTTTGGGTGAAAAAGCCCATAAAGACCCCTCAGGTGGAGAGGAGCAGTGGTTGGATTTCAGTTCAAAGCTGCTCATTTCGAGGATGCCCAGAATATGGATCCCAGTTCTCACTAGTCCACATGCCTTAGCTTTAGCTCCCTGGATGTGGTCATGCCCCATAATACACAGAATCTGAAACCCAGAGAGCAGCATGTGGGCTGTGGCTATCCATGTGCCCATTCTATGTCGTTCAAGATATTTTGTTGAATGCCTCCTAAGAGTTAGCCTTAGTTCTGTGTGCTGGAGACAGAAAACAGAAAAAAAAATCCATGTCCTTGTGGATGATGAGTTTAGACAGGGAGGCATAACAGATGTGTTTTTTTTTGGGTATGTTTTCCAATGACAAAAGCTGTGGAGAAAACAGTAAAATAAGGAAGGGGGTGGCTTACAGTTTGAAATAGGGAGGGCAGGCCTCTCAGATAAGGGGGCTTGAAGATTGAAGGAGATGAGTTTATGGAGCTAATGAGCCAACTTGGCTCAGGCACTTCTTAAATATTAATCTTCACAGGACTTTTGAGGCACACACTATTATTTTTGCAGCTTTCTAGGAGAGAAGGCAGGCTTCCTAAGATCTGAAGTACAGACACCGACGGATTCAGAACTGACCTCCTATCTGATGCTCAGCACACCTAGCTGGGGTCTTCACTGCATAGGGTGGTGTGTTCCTCCTCATGCCTACTCCCAGGACTGTAAAGAACGATTGGAACTTAGAGGTGAGGACCAGCAATCATCCCACCAAACAGTTCTGCATAAACAGTATCTGGCTTGGTACCTGCTGTCCCCATGATTTGGGCAAGTGATGGCCAATTAATTGTAGGGTGTAAGAACCAATGAAATATATGACTGAATGCAGGTGACCCACTAAGATGTGGCCGCCTCATTTGTCCTCTGAGTGATGTGGTGAGGATTACATGGGAAAGCATGTAAGATGGTTATTATAAATGATATATTTATTATAAACGATAAATTGTGAGAATAAACGATACATTGTGAGAATCGTAGAATGTTCCTCCTTTGTTTTTCATCTTCATGTCTACAGTAGTGCTGACATTTCGTCCTGAAACCTGAGCCAGTTCTCATCCATAGCACACACACACTGTAAGATTTACTAAGAGGTCCTGATGTCTAGACTCCTAGGAAGCGCCTTCTGGGTGCTAACTGGCTCATCTCCCTGCCAGTGCTTAATCTTAGCTTTGTCCCTATGGAGCATTTTGCAAAAGCATGTATATCAGGTAGGAAAAAAAGTCAGCTTTGTGGTTTTGTGCTGAATGCAAGAAACACTCTTTCCCTCCAATTATGCACATAACTACTGTGCAGGTTGCCATTAGCTATTAAAAAAATGACACTTGAGAAATAACCTGCATGGGGCCCTGGTCCCTGCACCATTTTGAAGTTGGTCTCTGAGGAGGGCAAAAGCAAGCACATGTATCATGGCTGCCCTTGAGCTGTTAAGTGGGTCCTTGTGGCTCGTGGCAAGGGCAGAGATGGCTGGTTTTTGTCTCCACCTTGTGCTCTTGTGTACTTAGGAGGACTTTAAGGCCAGTCACCTCTTATTCACCTCAGGGCCACACCGCTTGCTCTGTGAATAGCATTTATGGCTGAGGCTGGGGTCTACTCTGCCACTGTCACCAGACCAAGAACCTGATTTGAGTCAGGCCCTGTGTTTTTCACCAGAGGCAAGGGCACATCCTGTCACACACATCACAGGGCAGTAGGGTTTTCATGGTAGCTTGGGAGTTGGTGAACACTCACATTTTTCTTCCAGGCCAGAAAGGTCTCTGTCGTTTCAGGCATGAGGCCCACATAGTCACCCCAAGAACTTTTCCTGTGATTGATTTAGAAAAGTGCTGTTTACCTGGGGCCTATCGCCTTCTCTTCTCTCCCCAGGGGACATATCTGGGGAGATTTGGATGTCTCCAGTACAGAGGGATTGCCCCTGACATCTATGGGTAGAGGTCAGATGGGCTGCTCAGCACTTTGTCAGACACAGGAGGCCCCCACCACAAAAGATGGTCTAGCTCAGGGTATGAGTAGCTGTGGTGGATGGGAAGTGAGATTGCTCAGTGTGAGGGAAGTGCTTGCTGTGCAAGCATGAGGGCCTGAATTTGGATCTTCAGCACCCACCTAAGGCAGGTGTGGTTATGGCTGTAATCCTAGTGACTAGGGTGGCAGAGGCAGGGGATTTCCTGGAGCTCATTGCCCAGCCAGTCTAACTGAATTGGTGAGTTCCAGTTGTTTCAAAACATGAGGTGCATGGCAGGTGAGATGACTAGGTAGTTAAAGGTGCTTGCTTACACGAGCCTGCAGACTTGAGTCCAATCCCTAGGACACAGGTAAACGTGAAAGAGGGAACCAGTTCCACAAAATTGTGCTCTGACCCTCAAACCTGTGCTGTGGCACACATGCAGATACACAATAATAAACATGTGCACACAGTAATAATACAATGGAAAGCTAAGTGAGATGGGTAATACTGACAGACACCTGATATCAACCTCTGGATTTTGCATGCTCACACAGTACCGGAAGCCCGTTTACCAGTAGGAAAAATTGTGATTTACTAAGTGTGGCAGCCAGAGTGTCTGTTCTGTCCTTGGGTCACGCATTTGCTCTCCCGGGTAGTCTTATGAAGTAGGCAACTGATGATCCCATTGTGCAGATGGAGATACTGAGGATTTGTGGTTCAGGGACTTGCTTGCCTGGAAAACTGGTCCAGGATCTGGGCTTAAGACCAATCATCACCAAAGCCAGACTTTTCACCCCACCCTCGACCCATCTTCTTGGTCTTGGTTTCAGCTAATTAGGTCAAGAGCTAATTATTTCACAAGAGCCTTGAGCTCAGCTGTGAGCTAAGTGGATGGGCCATTCAGTGATAGCCCTTCTCCCCTTACTCTCTACACATTATCCCTGGTGAACCCAGCCCTCTGGGGACTGGAGCTGTCAGCTGTGTTCAGATGTTCCCCATCTGAACTTCAACCGAGATGTGTCGTGAGGTCCAAATTCAGTTCACATGTTACTCCTGGGTGAAACCTCATCTGCCTGCTCTTGGTTGGGACACGGCAGGTGGCATTCTTCTGGGTGCATACCTGTGATGTTAAAATGCTGTGGACTGACTCCTGGAAGCCAGGCACCATGTTTCCTGCAGTATCCCCACATCTAGGACAGAGCCTTCACTGTATGTGGCAGCTTCCACCCGTGAGTCTAGCCACTCAGGAGGCCAAGGCAAGAGAATTGCTATGAGCTCCAGGCAGCTTGGGCAGTATAGTGAGTTCCAGACCAGTGTAGGCTGTAGTGGGATGGTGGTGTACTGTTGTTTTTACTTTTACTTTTGTGCTCTTTTGGGGGCCTGCCACCCAGCTCCCAAGTAAATCAGACTCACGGAGACTTATTTCTTATAAATGCCCGGCCTTAGCTTGGCTTGTTTCTCCCAAGTTTTTTTTAAACTTAAATTATCCTGTCTACCCTTTTGCCTGCAGGCCTTTTCGTTTTCTTACTTCTGTATATCTTACTTTTACTCTCATGTCTGGCTGGGTGACTGGCCCCTGATATCCTCCTCTCCTTGTTCTATCTTGCTCCCTTTTCTTCTCCTGATTTCTCCTCCCATTTATTCTCTTCTCATCATGTGTCTTAGACAAGCACAGTAAACAGCTTCACAGAGTTAAACAAATGCAACATAAACAAAAGTAACACACCTTAAAATAACATTCTACAACAGTGCCGTTCTATAATTCCAGCACTTGAGAAGTGGAGACAGGAGGGTTAGGAGTTCAGGCTCATTCTTGGATGGTAGTTTGAATGGCAATGGCCCCCATTGGTCCTTGGTTAGTGAAGGATTTGGGAAGGATTAGGAAGTGTGGTTTTATTGGGGAAGATGTAGCCCAGCCATTCCTAGTTATCTTTCTTTCTGCCTCCTGCTTGTGGGTCAGATGTGAGCTCTCAGCTACTGTTTGAGTGCCACCTGCTTCCATGTCCCCCACCGTGACGGTCATGGACTCTAACCCTCTGCAACCAGTAGCCCCCAAATTGAATGCTTTTTAAAAACAAGTTGTCCTGTCATGGTAATAGAAAAGTTAACTAAGCCAGGTGGCTACATAATGAATTTGAGGTCAGCCTGGGCTACATGAGATCATGTCTTAAAAGGAAAAAAAAAGTAATCTTTTCTAATTTTTTTGGCCTCTGTCTTCAGAACTCTAGCACGCACTTGGCACTTCGGTTCAGTGGAGCCCCTTTCCAGTGTTCAGTGTGCCATGTGGGTCATGGCTGCTGGACCAGGTTAGAGCAGCTGCAAAGGATGGGAGGAATGTACCTGGTGCCCCCTATCACGTGCTCTCTCCTGGGGTTGAGCTCTGCCCTTGGGGACTTACTGAGTAAAAGCTGCCAACTGCAGAATTGTGTGTGTGTGCCTCAGCCAAGCTGCTTCATCCTGGAAGGTACTAGATAGTTCATTGGTGAACTCCCAGAGCACTCAGGGAAAGGCTTACATTTGCATTATAAACCCTGAGCACCAAGCCTGGCCCCAGGAAGACACATTGTATTGAGATAGACAGAAATATGCAGGGTGAACTGGTCTGGGGTGGGGGGGGCAGACATGATTGGGGTTACCAAGTATGGTTGATTTGGATTGTATGGAGGGAGGAGAGGATTTCCAGGTGCAGAGCCTGAGGCAGAAGCAGAAGCCAGAGGGTGGAGAGGTGGGTTGGTGGGCTGGGAGGTGGGGTGGGGTGGGGCATGATCTCTTGGTGTTCTCAAGTTTAAATTTTCATTCTTGAGACCAGGAAGCCATAGAAGGTTTAGGGTTTTATTTTCCAGAAGATGAAATTTAAGCTGAATTTAAACTCTCTTGTTTTAGCACAAAGCCAGAATTTAAAGGCTTGCTTTCTCAAAGTGAACGAGGGGCCGTTTTTTGTTATCATTTGGAGGGAGGGAAGGTTATTCATGAATGTACCAAGAAGGAGCTTAAAAGCCCTCTCCAGCCGGATTCAAAACTCCAGTGTTTGCAAAAATTATAGGCCTCAGAGGTTCAGTTTCAGTCTCTCAGTTGCTAATGGTGCCCCAAGTTCACTCTCAGAGGGCCTCGGGAGGAATGGCAGGAGGGAGGGAGAGTGTGCCTTGTCCCTGGAGAACGGTGCACTGTGCCCAGCTCATAGTATATCTAGGCTCAGGTTGCAGCTATGGACTGCCCTGGGCATGCATAGTACAGAACTGGGCCAAAGGCCTCCTCTCTCTACTGAGGCCCCAAGGCCAGAGGAGTCTGACCTTCCTGCCGCCCCCCCCCCCAGAGTGCTCTGTGTCTTTCTTAGCTTCCTTATCTACCTCAGTACCACAGAACGAATCATTCCCAAGGCGTAATTTTCTGTATGTATCCGTGTTTGTGTGTGTGTGTGTGTGTGTGTGTGTGTGTGTGTGTGTGTGTGTATGTGTGTGTGTGTATGCTTGCTCGTGCGCATGAGTGTACTCACGTGGAGGCCCGAGGTTAGCTATGGGTTGTCCCTCAGGTGCCACCCACTACATTTTGAAGAGAGGGTCTTTATTGAACCTGGAGCTCACTGAGTAAGTAAGCTAGACAGTGAGCCCTAGGGGGTCCACCTGGCTCTGCCTCCCCATTGCCGGATTATAAGCACACCACACCCAACATTTTTTGGATCTTGGATCTTCAGGTTTGCCTGGAAAGTTCCTAACCAACTGAGCCATCCTCCCAGACCCCCCAAAATTTAATTTTTAAAAAGTAATACAGTGTCATCACTGGTGGGCACAGGTTTTGAAGGGGGCATGTGTGTGGACAGAGAGACTAAGAGGGGTTTGTGTTTATACTTGAGCTTGTTGGGATTTTGTGTTTAGAGACCAGAAGAGCTCATTAAGGGAATGCTTACATTTGAGATTATGGGACTGGAATTTATTTTAAAAATGTAGGAAATAGATAATGAAGTTCTGTAAGTGCTGAGATTCTATTGTATGCAAGTGTTGTTCGAAATCGGAAGTACACATTTGAAGACAGAAATGGAGCAGATAATCTTGTAATCACTTGTAGCAAAACAGCTTTTGTTGGGTGAGTGTGAGGCAGCTGTGGGCTTAAAAACCCTAGCTGCAGGGCGGGGTGTGGCTCCAGGGTACAGAAAGGCTTCCCAGCAGCACATGACTCTTTGGTCTTCAGCTCCATAAAACAGTCAGCCAGGGAAAGCAAGCCCTAGGTTTTAGAGGGGTCCCCCTGTCCACGTCACTGGGTGGTAATGTGGACCATCCCCTGACACATTGGAAGAAACCTGTTTCCCATGACTGTAAAAAGCACATTGATCCTGGGCCATTCTAAGTGCCTTTCTGCAAGTGAGATGTGAGGGATGTTGTCATTCATTGGTAGGTCACAATTCTTCCTTTGCTTTCCTCAGGAATGAATGAGGAATTTGTACCCATCACAGAGTGTTTGATCTGCTGTGAAAACGGCAGGAAGGGAGTGCAGCTAAGCAGAAAGGGCAGTGGGTAGAGTGTCCTCGGGGAACCTGGGTTCTGGCCCTGCTGCTGTGTCCTTCTTGGGGGGATTCCCTTGCTGTTGTTAGGAGGTAGACACAACAAAACAACCTCAAAGCTCATAGCTGAAGACCAAAAGAAGTCTTGCAGGGGTGCGGGGTGGGGAGGTCGGGAGGTGGGGAGGGCTCCTGGAGTCCTCCTGTCATCACTGTGGCTACTTGTTGGTTTGGGTTTTTTGTTTTTGTTTGTTTGTTTTTTCCCATTTTGGAGTTCTAAAGAAATTCTTTTTTTTTTTTTCATAAGAAAGCATGTGAGGCGAAAGCGACATTTTTCCTACACTCAGCAGCTTAGACTCTTCCTACCTCTTCCACTCAGATCTCAAACTGTTAGCAGTTCTCAACATTTCTAGGAGAGCTATTCATAAAGCGAATGCTTGCCATTCATATCTACCAAGGGACTAACATCAGCCCAGTCCTCCATCTAGCATTCGAGTATTTATCCAAGAGACCAATCCAAATGACAGTTGGTTCCCGAATGCAGATAGCTTGCAATTAGCTAGTTGACTGTAGACTAGAATTGGTAGCATGAGTCCTTTCCCATAACGGCTCAGGGTGACAGAAGAAAAGGAGTCATTAGTTTAGGGGAGGTCCAAGAACACCATGGAGGAAGGACAGTGTGAGCTGTACCCCTCCTTCTGCTGACCGGACTTTATTGAATGCCTCACATATGTACCAGGGACCTCCCGAGTACTAGGCGAACAGCAGGGAACAGCACACAGAAGACCTCTGTCTCTGTGGAACCCATGGACTTGGAGTAAATTTATCTGGTGGATTGACAGCCCCACCATTGTTAGGTTCCTTCTCTCTTGTCTACTTGACGGCACCTCAATAAAGCATTTGTGGTGTGGTGTGTGGATATTAGTGATGATGAAATGAATTCAAATGTATAAAAGAGAACCCTGCAAAGGGTTCACTTCTAAAAAGTCCATGTCACCCAGAAGGATCTGGCCATCTTCTGGTTTGACGACAACACACGTGCATTATAGTGTGTCTTGCTTTTACCACTTAGCACCGAAACACAATTTTCTCATAAAACATCACACTATCCTGTCATGAGGATGTATTTTAATTTAATTCTGCTTTATTGTTGAACAGCTCTGAAAACGTTTTTTTTTTTTTTTCTGTCTCTTTAAAGTTTTTGTTTAAGGTGTATGGGTGGTTTTCAGGCATGTGTTTATGTGCACAGTATGCAGGCTTGGTATCTGTTCGAGGCCAGAAGAGGGCACCAGATCCTCCAGAGCTCAAGTTACAGGTGGCAGTGAGCCACCATGGGGTGCTGGGAACTGAACTCAGAGCCTCTGGAAGAGCAGCCAGTGTTCTTGAGCTGCTGGACCATCTCTCAAGCCTCAGGTTTTCTCCTTTTGAAAGTGCCATAGTACCTCCCTCCCTCCCTCCCTCCCTCTCTCCCTCCCTCCCTTCCTCCCTCCCTCCCTCCTTCCCTCTCTTCCTTCTCTCCTCTCTCCTTCCCTTCTTTCTCTCCTCCCTCCCTTCCTTCTTTCCATGGTATGGAGGGTGGGGGGGGTTGGGGGTTGGGGGGTATGGAACCCTAGGGCCTTGTGCACTATAGGCAAGTGTTCCACCATCAAGTCCCATCTCTGGTGCCATCTGAGTTTCTAAAGGCTTCTTTCAAAGATGTGTTCAGAAGAGGGATTCTGAGACAGTAAACCTCCGAAGGCTCCTGGTCTGTGTGTCCAGGTTGTTTTCTAGAATGCTGTGTGGATTCATGCTCCCACCAGAGTATGTGAACGTGTCCTAGCCAGGATGACCTGGCTTCTGTCCAGGCTTCTGATGGGACCTTAGTATAGACTCCTTTGTTTCATTTTTGGTCCACACAGGATGGTGGGTTTCAGGAGAGCACAGCCGGCTTCCTCAGGTGCTGGCCAGTCACAGGCTCGTAGTAAATGTTTGTTGCCTGTGTACTTTGCTTGTTTGTTTGGCAGCCTAGGACGGCGAGGGTTTATTAGACAGCTGAGAATAGAGAACTGTGTTGTCATCAGAAAGTACTTTCCCCCCTGCAGGCTTTACAGGAAAGGACCGCTCACATGTTGATGACAGGTGGCTTGGTCACGTGGCCACTCTGTAGTTGTAGATTGTCCTCAGGGCTGAGACAATCAGGGGCACTTGCTTACCAGCGAATGAGAGCTGGAACCATAAGTTTCCATGTGGCTACAGGTACTCTGCTGAGACCCTTGTTCTGTGGGGGGAGTGTCAGTGAGGAGCACTTCCTGTAGCAGGGGGGAAACATAAAAGAGTGCTGTCTTCCCCAAATTCATACCTGAAGCCTGGCCCCAACTGGGCAGCGTTAGCAGGTGGGATCCTGGGGAGTAAGTTCTGAGAACTCTGCCCTCATGAGTGGGGTTCATGCCTTGATATAGAGGAGCCGGTGACTGATTATTGCCCCATGGGAAGACATAGTGGGGTGCCTTCACTCCGTGCCACATGGTCCTATGCCTCACTCAGCCTTGGACTGACTTCCCAGCCTCCAGAGCTGAGCAGTGAATGTCAGCTTTTATAAGCCACCCAAGGCAAGGCGTTTTGTTAGCAGCCTTCTGACTGAGACAAGCACTCCTTCCATTGGCAGGCGGTTGGTGGGTGAGATGTCTTTTAGCTGGGTTGGTGATGTGGCTGTGGTGCTCAGCTGTTGGAGGAAGGAGCTTGGGTGCGGGGAGTGCTTCTGATGAGGGTTAAGTCGCCTTTGCAAGGCATGTGTCACTCTTAGAAAGATGATGGTTATCAGTGCCCTGACCATGGAACCTTTCCAGGAAGCTTTGCATTGATGATGATGTCATATTGAGGAACAGACCTCCTCTAAACAGGAAGTGGGGAGGAGGAGAGGAGAGAAAAACAACAAAACAAAACCCAAAACCCACTCAGCCTCTCTCCCTCCCCACCCCCTGCCCTCCTCTTACACATATTCAACTACTCTTACACATATTCAACTACTCGTACAGCAGATGGGAGGGGGCTTCCCCCGTGTGGGCTCTGTAACTGTGCCTACAAGGCAAGGCCTGGATGTATTTTAGTCTCATCAGTTCCTTGAACATTAAAAAACAATCTTTTAAAACAGCTAGAATAAACGTTTTGATACACTTGACTTTCTGGCTGCTGCTTTGAAATAGTGTGATGTCACTCTGGGATGTTGGAGTGACATTCGTGCAAGCTGCTCTGTGGCCTCATCACAAGGCAACCTGTCTTGCCCCCGGTTTCTGCCAGCCCGCACTGACTTCCTTTCAGGGCCCCACAGGTCTTCCAGATCTGCTCCTCTAGGCCTTGAATGCCCCAGTACTGAGGCAGCCCATCCCTCCCTCCCATTCCTTCTATGCTGTGGGCCTGACTGCCCAGCAGCTGTGGTAGAAGCTGGTGAGAGGAAGTGAGAATGGGTCTAAAATAGCTAGTATTAGGTTTCCTGTTGGATAGGATGTGGTTGTCTTCGGGTCTGGCCTAAGCACTGGGCTCTGCTAGCAGTTAAGTGTGGCAGGGGGGCCCAGGTAGCCTTCCTGACACCTATTACCAGAGTCCTCAGGACCACCCTGAGGAAAGCCAGTGGGGTTCAGCCCCTTGCTAAATAAGGGTGATGCTACCTGTGGCCAGCAGCAGTAGCAGCCAGATCCCAAAGCTATACCCCACCTTGTGTGTGTTGATGCATGGTTTGATCCTTATTTATTTACTTACTTACTTTGAGACAGGATCTCACACTCATTCCAGGCCATCAGGCCTTGAACTTGTGGTAATCCACCTACTTCTGCCTCTGAGAGCTGGGACTAAAGGCATCAGATGTCACACGAAGCTTATAATTTAGTTCTTTTGTGTATGTGGGTATATATATATATATATATATATATATATATTATATATATATATATATACATGCACATGTGTGTGTTCATGTGGAGGCCAGGGGTTGACATCAGATGCCTTAGTTCACATCTTATTTGAGACAGGAGCTCACCTATTCTTCTAGACTGTCTGACCATTGATCCCCACAGATCCTCTTGTCTTTGCCTTCTCTAGGCTGGGGTGATAGGTATGCTGTACTATACCTGGTTGTATGAGTGCATACATTTTTAAAACATGGATTCTGGGAGAATCAAACTCAGGTCCTTGTGTTAGCTTGGCAAGGACTTTACTGACAGCCACCTCCCCAGTGAGCCTGTTTCCAACCCCAGTCCAGCCTAGAGCAGCATGGCCATGCTTCTATGTTTCATGGGTCCCACACCATCTCTGGTGATGCACCTCCACATTCTACCAGCCTCACTGGCAGTGTGCCAGCTCAGCCGCTGCTGCTCTGGTTGGGCTACAACACCTCTTCCTCGGGGTTTTATATAACTAGAACCCAGTCCCCAGCTTTGCCTATCCTCTACCGTCAACCGCTTGCTAAACCTTGGCCTGCGTGAGCTGCTGAGAAACATTCAAGCCTGCACCCTCCGTGACTTCCATTGCAGCTAAAACTGAAATCCTAGTCCTCAGCTTGACCTTGAGGTCTTGTGCCTTGGACTCCAGGCACACATCTTTCAGTTCCTTACAGGAAGCAAGTTCTTATCCATGCTAGGGAGCTTGCGTTTTCTGTTCCCTTTGGTTTAGAATGCTCCCTACCCCTTCAGGTCTGTGTCCTTCCCCAGGTGTCCCCTCTGCTTTGGTATCGGGTCCCTTGGTTATAGTTTCTTACCATGCAGTGTTTCTCCACTGCTGTTTGTCTGTCCATATGGTGATCCCTTGGTCACCTATCTATCCAGTCATTGGGGTTTGGGTAATAAGAGACAGAGTTAAAGTACTAGAAGCAGACCCCTAATTCTCCAGAGTCTCTGGTTATTGGATAGTAGGGGTGTGATGGCTTCAGTGAAAAATGTCCCCCATAGCCTAATGCGTTGGAAATCCTGGTCCCCAATGGGTGCTACTGAGGAGGCTGAGGAGGTGTGGTCTTATTGGAGGAAGCATGGGCTTTTAGTGTCAAAAGACTCCCATGATTTCTAGTTTACTTTCTCTGCTTCATGTGTCAGGTTCAAGATGTGATCCTTCAGCTTCCTGCTCCTGCCACCATGCCTCTGCTGTGTCACCAACCCTGACCTTCAGAACCATAAGCCCAACAAACTTTCTTCTTCTCTAAGTTGCCATGGTTGTGGTGTTTTATCACAGCAGTAGAAAAGTGGCTGATTCAAAGGATATCTGGCTCATTTCCTGTCTCCAGTGTCCCGTCATGTAGGCTCCATGAGTTTTTCTCCCTAGCTCTGTCCCCTGTAGAGCAGAGTGGCTGAGAGGATGGGGAGTGGATGGACCACCGGGAAGTCTGGCTGAAGGAAGTCTTAGAACGTTCCTTGCCTGACATTGAGGCTGATCTGGTGGAGGAGGCAGAGCCAAGGCTGAGCTGGGGGCCTTCAGCTGCTGCTGCAGGTTCATGCTCACTCTTTAGACCCCAGAGGGTCTTAACCCTGGCTCGCCTGATTTTGCAGTCCAGTTTTTTCCTGCTTGGCTGCCAAGGTCAATGGATTATCCCACATCCCATTCTGTTCTGTTCTGTTCTTTCCTCTTCCTTCCTTCCTTCCTTCCTTCCTTCCTTCCTTCCTTCCTCCTCCTCCTCCTCTTCCTCCTTCTTGTTTTTTGAGCAGCTAAGGTTGGGAACTGAGATCAGATGGGATGGCATTTGTTCGGATCATGGTCAGAGTGACCCATTTCCTGATGGCTCCCTGTCTGGATGCCACTTAGAGATATCAGGACAAGCCATTTTTCATTTGGCCACTGCCAGGATTGAGAGGGCCCTATGGAAGAGTTGCTTACCGAGTCCTCTTAACACTTAGCCCTTGGCTTGAGATGACAAAGGGGACAGCCTCATCATAATGGTGATAGTTGATTAGTTACCACATTAACATAGTAAATGGTCTGACAAGCCCAACAGTCACGGAGTTTATTCAGCTGTGATTGGTCAAGTATTTCTCCAACTTACACAACCACAGAACTTTACTAGGGCTGAGGGGGACAGGGAAGCTATGGTGTTTTCATCTATTAGACGGGCATCACATTAGTCTGCCTTTGCAGCATTAGGGTGGGGGCTAAGTTTGATGGGGTCATGCTGGTGAAAAGTTTGTGAAGCAGTCCAGACATGTTGTGGGTTGTCATGGCTACACACCTGTGTGATTACCAGTCCAGTGTGTGTGTGTGTGTGTGTGTGTGTGTGTGTGTGTGTGTGTGTGTGTGTGTGTGGTGTGACTGTCGGGTGGTAAACAGTCACATAGTTGCACACATTTGGTGACAATGCACTACAAAGGACTGTCAGGCTGACTGGGGAGTGAGGAATTGTACCAGTTGCTCGGTGGTGGTCACTGAAGGCTCTGTGCTGAGGGGGCTGTCAGAGCTGAAACATGGTGACTGAGTGGGGTTTGGGGGAAGCATGGGAAAGGAACAAAAGCTGCTTTCTTTGGGCACTGCAGATGCCTGCCAGTGTTTTACGTGTGGGTACTCTCTAAGATACTGAATTCACTAAATTGTCTTTCACAGTTTGGGAGCAAAGGCAGTCTTGAGTAGTTGTGGAGTCTAGAAGTGTGTTGGTATTTCTTTTAAAGCCTCAGGATAGAGGCCTCCACCCTTCCCTGGGTGTGAGTGTCTTCCCCACAGACATGGAGAGGTAGGTGTCTGGTTGGAAATGGGGTCTGTGGTCTGCTTCCAGAGTTGCTGATCTCTGATCTTGTTTGGAGAAATGCATCAGTGTAATGCCAAGTGCACCCAAGTGACTGGCAGCTGCCCCCCACCAGCACACGATTGCCCTGGAGGTGGTTGTGGCTGGGCTTCTGAGGATATTTGTATCTGGGTTGGGAATGTTACAGACCAGACCTGTGGGAGCTGACATGGGTCTACACTTTACCCATAACCCCAATCTTGAGGGTGTACTTGCTGGACTGGTGTATCCACAGTGCACTGGCACATTGAGACTTTGTCTGCAGACACAGCTTCCCTCATACTCCTTATCTTCATGGTCTGGTCCTTGTCGGGGCAAAGCATCTTCCATGTTGGGCAACCACAGTGAGTTTATGATGAAGGTGCGGAGTATGAGTAAAAGGACCATAGCCTACTTCTGCAGACCCTGCCCCCCTCTTCTGGGGTAGGCCTGTCCAAAACACATCAGTTGTCACAGCGCATCGTTTTTTTTTCCCTGTGTGTTTCTGTTGGTTGCCTGTCTCTCTCCCCTTCTTCCAGGGGCCTCTTCTGCTCAGCCCAAGGCTTCCCACACTGGCTTTTGCTCTGCTGGGTTCCTTCCAGCCCACGAGACTGCAAGTCATGCCTGCTTAACCTTTAAGATTCTCCCTTTAGGGAAACTCTGATCATTAATCTGTATTCTAGAGCAGATGTGTGCCAGTCTTAGGCAGACTTCCCACCTTACTTTGCATCCAGGGGGAAAAGGTTACACAGTCAATGTGTCGTTCATTTTTAAGCAAGAGAAAAATGAATCTTCAATGAGGGGACCACTCTACCTTGTGGCTTTGTAGATGGGAGTCTGGGGGTGGACATGGATGTCCCCAACTTTGGGAAATGATGAGCAGCTTCATCTTTTTGGGGGGGTTCCTGGATTTCTGCCTGTTGGTGACACCACATGGTAGGGTTTGATCTGAGACTCCATAGCCCAGCCTGCAGGAGGGACTTGGAAGGTCCTGGGCTGGTGTATTTGGCCCATGAGCCTGTGTGAAGGGTGTGTCTCTGGAACTTTGCAGTCATGCTTCACCATGGTGAGTGTTTAATGACCACACATGAAAGGCCCCATTGCCAGGCTGCTCCCTGGGACCAAATGAGCTATGGAGTCATGGAATCTCAGAGCTGGAAGAACTGGGAGCCAGCTGGTGGTGATCAGATGTAGTTCCCCAGAGGAGGGAGGACTCTGTGTAGTGTTCTTATTCCCTGCAAGCAGCCTGAGTGATTTCTGTGGAGTACTATGTTGAAGTCACAGGGCAGGATTGGCACCACTAGGTTTCCGCTTCATTCTACCTATAAGTAACAACAATTTGGCAGTCTGCTAGAGTAAACTTGTATGACAAGCTACATGGTTACGGATGCTGGATACAAGACAAAACATGGTTCTTGGGGTGACATTTGGAAGTCCCATCTTGGATTTTGGTAATTCCTTTGAAGTACTAGGGATAGAATCCAGGACCTTCTGCCTGCTAGGTAAGTGTTTGACCACTGAGCCACATTCTTAGTCATTATTATTATTATTATTATTATTATTATTATTATTTTGAGATAGGGTCTTGATGAGTTGTACAGTGCTACTCTTGACTTGATCTCACTATGTAGCTCAGACTGGCCTTGGATTTGTAATCCTTAGCTAGGCTCTTCTCCAGTAGATAGGATGGCAGGCTTGCACCATCATGCCCTGCAATCCTTTGGGTGATGCCAGAGTCTGTGTAAATGAAGAGTAGGACCCTGAATGGTTAGTTTCTGTCTGTTCAGAAATGGTCTTCTCTTCACTACATGACTCAAGAGTCTTCTTTTTAAAATTTTTAACGTTTTGTTACACTTTATTTGTGCCTCTCTCTCTCTCTCTCTCTCTCTCTCTCTCTCTCTCTCGTCTCTCTCTCTCTGTGTGTGTGTGTGTGTGTGTGTGTGTTTGTTAGTGTGTTCAGGGGACAACTTGCAGGAGTTGGTTCTCTCCTTCCACTGTTTGTCCCCCAGGGATTGAACTAGGTCATCAGACTTGGTGGCAAGCCACTTTACCTGCTGAGCCATCTTACTAGTCCTGGTTTTTTGTTCATTTTGTTTTGATTTTTAATTACTATTTTAGCGTATATTCCTACATACTAGGAAACACGTTGGCTTTTTTTCTTCTTCTTCTTCTTCTTCTTCTTCTTCTTCTTCTTCTTCTTCTTCTTCTTCTTCTTCTCTTCCTCCTCCTCCTCCTCTTCCTTCTCTTCCTCTTCTTCCTCTTCCTCCTTCTCCTCCTCCTTCTTCCTCCTCCCCCTTCTTTCTTTTTGGTGACTTTTTGAGATGGTTTTGCACCGTAGCCCAGGCTGACCTGAAATTCACCTTGTGGCTCAGCCCCAGGCTCTCAAGTGCTAGAACTGCAGACACATGCGTCTACGCTCAGCTAAAACAAGTTTATTGTCAAACGGCCCATCTTGTTCTACTTGTTCTATTGGCAGCCCCTTAACCTTCATTTGTAGCATCTCTTGACCCTATGGAGGCCATGTTGAATGACTGTTTTGTACACTGTCAGCTTAGGTAAGGGACTCTGTGAGGCATGCATGACAACAAGATGACCTCTGAGTGCAATGACACAGACTGAAAGTGCCAGTGTGGGGGACACTGAGATGAGTGGAGGATCCCCAGTTCAAAGCCACTCTGGGCTACAAAGTGACACCAAACTTCATAGACAAACAAAGCTACTAAGCTGCTTTAAAGATACATTACTCGGTGTGAATTCTGGTTCCTGGGCAAATCCAGCACTGGAGGCCCCTTAGGGACCTCAGTTGACTTCTGACTGCACCAGGATTTACATGGACAGGTGCAACGCCACAGTCAGTGCCAGTGTTTCATGGTAAATAAACTGCAGACAGTATGGGCTCACCAGTTCTTTCTCTGACGCCAACACTGTTTCCAGATCAAAGTACACCCCCTGCTAATTTCCCTTCTTGAAAAGTTAAAAAAACGGGCGTTGATGGCACACGCCTTTAGTCCTGAGGCAGAGGCAGGAGGATCTCTGTGAGTTTGTGGCCAGTGTGATCTACAGAGCCAGTTCTTAGATAGCCAAGGGTATGCAGAGAAACCCTGTCTTGAAAAAGAAAACAACAACAGCAACAAAACCCAAACCAAACCAAAACTACAAAAAAAAAAAAAAAAAAACAAGAAAGAAAGTTCAAGAAAAACAAAGTTGTACAGCACCAAGCATACACAGCATAGTGGAGAGGAGCTGCACTCGCCCTTTGAAGAAAATGGATTTCTCCCAAGAACTGACATTTAGAAAAGTCAGTGTGGCATCGTGTAGGGTGTCTAGTGGGTTCGGAGACAGAGTATATAGATCTCAGAAGCATGTCCTGTTGAACCATTTCCAAAACTCCAGAGTGAGACTAGAAGCAATAAAAAGTTGACCATCATTCAAGCAGAACAACACTCGCTCTTTGGACACGCTTGTCATTTCCTTGGTTTCTCTAACTTCTCAGTCCCAGTGTTCATTCTGCTCCTGGTGTGGGCTGAAAGGATTCCCACTTTTTTTTTTCTTTCTTTCTGTTTTAGCCTGGAGCCCTGGGGAGTTAGTGCAGTTAATCATTTACCCAATTATCTAGCAACTATTTCTGAGGCCCTGTAGCATCCAGACAAGGGAAGCTGTCCTCAGCATGCTCTCACTTGTTGGATGAAAACCCTGCTGAGTCTCCTCCACATGCTGTTCTTTGACCAGGTTGGAGCCTGATGCACTGTCCTCAGCCCATTTGATCTAGTTTTCTGAGAGTGACCTAGTGTGGTGGTTTGAAAGAAAACGGCCCTCAAAGGAAGAGGCACTATTCAGAGGTGTGGCTTTGATGGAATAGGGATGGTCTTGTTGGAGAAGTGTGTGGTGGCAGCCTTTGAGGTCTCATATATGATCAAGATATCACCCATTGTCTCAGACCACTTCCTGTTGTCTGCAAGTTGTAGAATTCTCAGCTCCTTCTCCAGCACCATGTCTGCCTGCATGCTGCCATGTTTCACCATGATGATAATGGACTGAACCTCTGAACTGTAAGCCACCCAATCAAATGTTTTCCTTTATAAGAGTTGCCATGGTCATGGTGTCTCTTCACAGCAATAGAAGCTCTAAGACACCTGGGATAGAAGTACTCTGTTGCTGGGCTGTATCTTCAACCTGTGAGATTTTTAAGAAACGAAAGATGATTTAATTCTATCTCGAAAAATCAACCAACTAAACAAACAAAAAGATGACTTAATTCTGTGTCCTTCAAATTCTTTACAAGGACATCCAGCCTATGGCCCATCATAGCTGTGGCCCAGGATAGCTGTGGCCCAACGTTGATTTCTTTTTGTGTGTAGTGAGATTGTTGGGTTCTCAGGTGTGAACTTAAAGATGACAACATTGCTCTTGCAACTCTCCTGGTGCAAGCTGGACATCCTGCTTAGTGTTTCTCCTGCACTTAGGAGGAGGGCACCAAGCCCATCTTGGTCACAGCCCCTACTACTTGCAGCCCAGTTTGCTGATAAACTCGTATTGTCTGCAGTGTATCTATCTCTAGAACTGCCTCAGGACCTTTGCACCTGCTTCTCCCTGTACCTGAAATGCTTTTCTTTCCAATGACTCCTGATATTTCACCAGGCACAACTCATGCACGTGTTTCCTCCTCAGAGATACCTCTGATTATCTAGTCACCCTGAGATTTTGGTCTCAAGGCTGATCACATTGGGAAATCCCCCACCTTGCCCTCTGTTTCCTTGTAACTACACACTTCTCTCAACCAGAGTGGAAACTGCCAGAGG
This sequence comes from Cricetulus griseus, assembly GCF_003668045.3. Classification (NCBI taxonomy): domain Eukaryota; kingdom Metazoa; phylum Chordata; class Mammalia; order Rodentia; family Cricetidae; genus Cricetulus; species Cricetulus griseus. Next base: position 152,337,592 of record NW_023276806.1, on the reverse strand, counting down.
CCAGAGCCAGGGTTTCAGCATCTGGCTCTGCTCCTCACCTCCTGGACTTTCAGGAATTTAGCCCATTGTCCGCTTGAGAGTCAGACCTTCCTGCCTCTGCCTCCTAAGTGCTGTGTTTAAAAGCGTGCATCACCATGCTCCCTCCCCTTTTTGAGACAGGTTTCTGTATAGCCCAGGCTAGCCTTGAACTTAGGAACCTCCTGCCTTGCTTCCTGAGTTGTGGGATTTATAGGAGTGTATAACCATGCTGGGATATTGGGATTCCATTTTAAAATCATGCTTTGGCTTCTGATCTGTGCTCTGGAGTCAGGGATGACCGAGACACTGCAGAGCCAGTTGAGCCGACTGAGGCGATATCCTGAATGTAACAGGAAGACTCTGGACGGAAATCATCCATACATTGACCTGTGACTGTGTTTCTTGCTCTCAGCCATGTCAGATATTCTTATCCCCCATCCCCCCAAGAGAGATGAGAAAGTGAAACAGAATCAAGTGAAAGGGTCTGTCATAGCAAAGTGTTTTGTGAGCAGTAGGAAGCACTTCAGCCTGTCATGGGGACCAGGAACCGCAGACCCACACAGTGAGCAAGGAGCCCCTGTCTAGCAGCATGACAGGTTTTTATCACTGGATGTGGAGGAGAATGTTTTGTCTGGAGCTGTGAACTTGGCCCTTAATGAAACATATGCATTCTTTTGACTTTTGGTTTTTTAGAAAGGTGTTCACTCTGGATCTCAGGCTGGCCTTAAACTCATAATCCTCCTCCTGTTTCTGCCTCTTGTGTGTTGGGGTGACAGGCTTGTGCCATGAGGCCTGACAGACATAGGTGTTGTCAGTGTGCACCTGTCACTTCATCCACAGAGAGGCACTGAGTGCGAGATTCTGTGGGCACGGATGTGAGCCACACAGCCATGTTGACTTGACATGGCTTTGAACATGCACAGCATGGATGGAGATAGCACGCGAGCAATGCCAGATGCTTTAGACACGACAACACTTGATGGAGTCAAGAGGCTGAGGAGTGCGAAGTAATTATGTGGAGTGTTATGTAATTATGTGGGAGGTGTGTTGGGAAGGGTGGCAGCCTTCAAGATGAAGGCTTGAGGACATGTGGACGCACCCCTTCCTGCTTCCACTCACCCGCTCTCTCCTGTCTCCCCTTTTTCTACTGTGGCATAGGCTCAGAGCCATCCCTCCTGGCAGGACAAGAGTCTTGTCTGTCGAGCCCTGTTTCAGGTCTATGAAAGACAGGCCTGTGTCTTAGTCTGTTTTGCGCTAATTCCCTAGGCTGGGTGGTTTGTCATAAGTGCAGTTCATCTGTTCTGGTTTTGGTGCCTGGACAGGCCTCACAGCCTACCTTGCTAGACCACGCCTCCTCGCCGTGTCACGCCTGGGGGGCAGAGGTGAGGCATGGATGTCTTATAGGTGTGGTACATATGAACTCTAGCTTCAAGCCTTGTATTTCCATGTCAGTCCATTGGGAGGGGAAGCCCTGGTGACCCAAATATCTCCTGGGAAGCCACTCCTGCCAACACTGTTGTGTGTTGTATGAGGCTTCCAGTACAGGATGCTTCCTTTGGGGTGACACACTGATCTCCCAACAAATCCTGTCTGAGACTTTGCATAAGTTGGGTTACCTCTCCCCAAGGCATCACATGTATAGCAGGGGCTCACAGCCCTGTGTTGCCCATGGTCACTAGGATTGGGACTCCAGCCTGGGTGATGGAATATGGCCGATTTCCCCAAGTATCTTGGGGTCACATCTGAAGAGACGAGGTGGAAGATCTTGCACAGGGCCGAAGCATGACATATAGTAGCTTGCAGGCTGGCCTCTTTGGCCAGCCACTTCCCTGAAGCCGTCATGTTCCTTGTCACAGTTTCTTTTCTTGGAATGGCTCAGTGATGACATCTCAGAGTGACAGGCAGGGCCTCCACTTCTGAGGGTGTGACAGAGAGTTGGAGTCTGTTTCCCCTAGGGAAGGTTTTTTTTTTTTTCTTTTTTCTTGTCACAGGGCGTTAAAATAGAATCCATTGTAAGTAAGAATCTCCTTTTAAAGTCAACTCCCCCTAACTCCCCCATCCTGATCCTCTGTTCGAAGCTGGCACCCAAGGAGAGACCCGCTGCTCCCCCAGAACTGTGTCCTATGAGTCATATTGATTCTGTGAGACCTCACTACTTCCCAATAATGACTGAGTAGGGGGATGGGCAGCCAATCCACTTTGAGGGCTCTAAGGGTCATTTTTTAAAAAAAGAATTTGTACAATTTAGGGTAGATTTTTTAAAACAAATAATTAAAATTCTGATCTGGGAATAGTAGCTCATGTCCTTGCAGTCTTAGCACATGGGAGATGAAAGCAGAAAGATCAGAGCTCACGATCATCCTTAGCCAAGTAGAGTGTTTGTGGCTAGCATGGGCTACGAGAAACCTATCTCACAACCCCATTCCAATTAAAATTCTTGTAAGAAAGACAAGCAACCTGAAGGTTACTGTTTTCAATATTTGAGTGTTAGGTGTGGTAGGGCTAAGCAGAGTCACCTGGACAGACCTGAGGGACTTCTTACCTACAAACTGCAGACTGTTAGCCACGTGATAATGGTCATCCAAACTCCTCACTGGAGTCTCTGCCTCCTCAATCTCCCTTCTATCCTTGTGGGTTTACTTGGATGGGACACTGTTACCTGTGGAATCACACACTTGTTCTCTTCTAGTGTCTGTCTTATTTTGCTTAAAGTCCTCTTAGTGTTCATTCATCTTGCAGTGTATGGCAGGATCTTTTTAATATTTATTTATTATGAGACAAGCTCTTACCATGTTATTTTTGCTGGTCTGGAACTCTCTATGTACACCAGGCTGGCCTCAAACTCTCAGAGATCCACGTGTCTCTGCCTCCTGAGTGCTGGCATTAAAGGTGTGCACTACCACACCTGGCCAGGATTCCCTTCTGAAGGCTGAATAACCCTGAGTGCCTCTACCACCTTTGATTTGCCCATCAGTTGTGGGCACTTGGGTTGGTTCTGCAGCTTAGATGTTGTGGATAATGTTGCTGTGGACATGGGTGTGCACGAATCTGTCTTGTTTTGAGACAGGGTCTCCCGTAGCCAAGGCTGTCCTGAGACATGCTTTGTAGCTAAGGATGACCCTGAATTTCTGACCCTCCTGCTTGTGTCCCCCAAGTGCTGAGATTGCTGGTGTGTGCCACCTTGACCCTCTTAATGTGTTGCTGGGGATCAAACCCAGGACTGCTTTGTATGCTAGGCATTATGCAGGCAATTAACCTACCCATACATGTCTCTTTGCAATCCTGCCTCAGTTTTCTTAGCTATGTACCAAGAATTAATGTTGCCGCATTGCTATGCCAGTTCTATTTTTAATTTCCTGAGGACCCGCCATGCTGTTTTCTGTAATGACTGTACTTTTTACATTCCCACCACTGATTGTTTTCTCATTTCTTTTTGATCATGTCCCAGTGGGTGTGAGAGGATATCCATGGCTAAACAATGCAGTTTTATTAGTTTATACTTCATGTTGTAATCAAGATATAAATTAGAGTTAATGAAACTAATAGCCCCTGTTTAGTGAGTGCTTTGGGAAGATTCTAAGACCCTAGCATGATTTGAGTAATTCTCAGCACAGCTCCATGAGGGAGATTTCATTTGTACCCCAGTTTTCAGCTGGGAAAGGCAGCGCTTAGAAATGGTAGGTGACTAACCCTAGGTTGTGTGTGCAGATAAAGACCTGTGTCTGCATTTGAACCGCTGGACTTGCAGGGAGTTCTCTGCCCCCTCCTCTTAGCTGACTTCACTATCTACACTTCACACCCTGAACTCATCTCTATCAGGAAAGGTGTCGTAGGTAGCTGAGGGATCCTTCCTGAGTGGCCTTGGTGGACTGGGGAGTTGATAGTTTGGAGTGAGGCTCCTGTTCGGTCATCATGGAAGCCTCACATAGTGGCCCGGAGACAGGCTCTCTATAAAGTGGTCCAGGTTCCTTGAACCTTGATCTATAAAGGAAGGTGCACTGTTATTTTTCCTTTTTTTGGAGTCCCTCTAACTGCTGAGGAAGTGATAGGAAGTGTGAGGAGAGAGACATAATTTTGAACTTAAAAACTTTTTTGAGATAGGGTCTCAATATAGCATAGGCTACGTAGCTGAGGGTGACTTTGAATCAAGATCTACCTGTCTCTACTACCAGTGTCATCACGCCTGGCTTTAATTTAATTTTAAAAGTTCTTCTTAATAGTGTTCAATTAGGAATTTGTTTTTTGCTGTGAACAGCTCTCTCTCTCTCTTTCTCTCTGTGTGCGTGCGTGCGTGCGTGCGTGCGTGCGTGCGTGTGTGTGTGTGTGTGTGTGTGTGTGTGTGTGTGTGTACAGGGTAGGTGTGTTGGATTAATGCTATTACATTAGATGGGTCTTTTTAGCATTCCAGATTTTCTGAAGAGACACACTGTAATTCGTATCAAAAGTTAATGTGACATAATTGTGTTCTGTTGATCTTTATCATAGTACATTCTCCCCCCCCCCCCCCCCAGAAATCTAATTGCAATTCAGTTTCCCTTTTAGGCTGTACAGAAACCATGGTTGGCTGCACTTCTCATACTGCTTCTAATGTTTGTGTGGGGGTTATTATTTTAACAAATGCTTCAGGTTAAAGTATTTCAGGTGGACCAATTCCACCCTCACATCTGCTAAGGCTATCAGTAAATAACAGCACAGGGCTATTCTATCTAACAGGATGGAGTTGACAAGGCACTCCCCGCCCTCAGTATCTTCTGTTAGCATTTTTCATATTTTCCTCCTATAAAGCGGCATCGCTGTTAAGAACCACACTCATAGACTAATCCTCAAAACATATGTGTGTTTCTTTTTAAGCAAGACAAGGAAAGCACTCCACATTGCTTCCTGTTACAGAATCTCAGTGCTTGTAGGATGTTTTATGGTGCATTATGATGATGGTGGAATGGGGGAGCTGGTGGGAATTTCCCATATTCAAAGAGCCTTCCAGGGCTCTTGGGGACAGAGTTGCTGGGTGCCTGCTGGGTTCTGACTTGCCTCTGTGCTGGTTGTGTGGAAATTAATCTCTGTGTAACCAGGACACATGGTACCCTTAGTGATGACTTGGGGATGAGAATACATCCCTCACAGAGCCTCAGGGGTACCCAATAAGTCACTTCATAAGTCATCACTCAAAGGAACAGCTGTCATGAGCACATTTTTGTTTTTACATTTATTTTATTGATATGTGTGTGGGCACACGTGTGCCATAGCACACATGTGGAGGTCAAAGTACAGCTTGTATGGAGTTGCTTCTCTCCTTCTATTTCGTGGGTCTGGGGATCAAACTCAGTACGGTGAGCTTCGAGATCACCTGCTGAGCCAGCTTGCTGGCATGTATAGGCAAAAACAGTGAGCCTGTGTGTGTGTGTGTGTGTGTGTGTGTGTGTGTGTGTGTGTGTGTGTGCGCGTGTACATGTTTGTGTGATGGTTAATAGTTGCTAGCATTATGGAGATTTAGGATCACCACGGAAACAACACCTTTGCCTGTGTCTGTGAGGGTGTTTCCAGAGAAGGTGTAATTGAGGAAGGTCTACCATGAGTGTAGGTGGTACCATTGCAAGGGGACTCAGAATGAAGAAAAAGGAGAAAGTGAGCTGAATATTGGTGCTCATTGCCCCCTGCTTCCTGACCTCAGATGCTATGCAACCAGTTGTCCTCTCTTCCTGTTGTACCTTCTGTGACATGAGGGACTTCACCCTCAAACTGTGAGCCAAAGTAAACCCTTCATCCCAGACATTGCTTTTGCCAGATGTTTTCTGATAGCAGATTCCTCCCAGATTAACAAGATGGAGAGAGGAGGCCATATGATCAAGCATGATAAGCCAGCTGCCCCCTTAGGAGTTACTTGCAGATACACATGTGTGGGCGCCTGCTTGGCCCCACTCTGCCCCACCCAGGCTGCCAGGGAACATCTTCTAGATTTCACCCATCTCTCTCCTGCTATCTATAATAGCAGGTGTTTGGCTGTACCTTCCATCTTTGTGTCAATTGCCATTTCTGATGCCCTTTCCCTTCATCATCTGTGACATGAGACTGTCAGCTTGGAGATATGGCTTAGTAGTAGAATGCTTGCCTAGCACACACAAGGCCCTGGCTTTAACAACCCCTCCCCCCACCATGTGCACAAGACTCTCCACTTCCCAAAGCATATGTGTTTATTCTGTTTTAAAAGCATCATTGCCAGCCATTATTGAAACAGGCGGGCAGGATGGGAAGTGAGTAGCTCTTAAGCTGCCAGGGTGGGCTTCTCTTCACCAGCACAAAGCCGGAAGAACAGAGGAGTGTATATTGAAACATCATGACCAGAATCATCGACACCGGAGGTCATGTGAAGGCCAAGTCTTCAAAGATGCTTTTGTGGGAAGCACTCCCATCGGCTCGTTACACGGTGTTTCTACAGATTTCGCATCTGGGTGATTTGACTTGTCAGGAAGGCAGCCTGGCTGTTTGTGTGAGTCTCAGTAATCTCTGAGAGCCCACTTGAGCAGATGTGGGGAGTGAGTTCAGAGAGCTTGGCCACTTGAGCTAGCTGCTGCTGGATTGCTGCATTTCCTTTTAGGACTCACTGGGATCGTTTTATATTCTTTGCAACAGTGGTAAGAGAGAAAGGTAGCTTTATTTTGATTTTCTTTTTGGATTCTCTTTTTCTCTTTCAGTGTGTGTGTGTGTGTGTGTGTGTGTGTGTGTGTGTGTATGTGTGTGTGTGTGTGTGTACCTCACCAATATGTACAGGAGGGCACATGCATTCATGGAGGCCAGAGGTTGATGTCTGATGTGGTCTGCTATTGCTTTTAACCTTTCTTTCTTTCTTTCTTTCTTTCTTTCTTTCTTTCTTTCTTTCTTTCTTTCCTTCTTCCTTCCTTCCCTTTCTTTCTTTCTTTCTTTCTTTCTTTCTTTCTTTCTTTCTTTCTTTCCTTCTTCCTTCCTTCCTTCCTTCCTTCCTTTCTTTCTTTCTTTCTTTCTTTCTTTCTTTCTTTCTTTCTTCCTTCTTCTCTCTCACTTTCTTTTTTTTTTTTTGAGACAGTCTTTCACTGAACCCAGAGCTCACCAGTTGACCAGACTGACTGGCAGCAAGTTCCAGGAACACTCCCCTCCTCCAAGTATTGGGGTTACAGGTGTGTGTCACCATGCTCAGCTTTTACATGGATGCCAGGGACACCAGTTTGGGTTTTCATGCTTGTACGGCAGGCACTTTGCAGACTGAACCATAACCTCAGCTCCAGTTCCTCACTTGCTTTAGTCATGTTTCACCATGGCCATTCCTCTCCCGCTCCACAACCTTCAGTGGCTCACTGTTGCCACTCTTGGTTCCCTTTCCCTCCAGATCTAGTTTAATTTAGGTCCCTGTGCGGGTTATAATTTCTTCGTGGGTAGGGACAGTAGTTCTTATTTTTCAGTTCTTACAGATTTCAGAGACGAGTGAGGACAGGGCAAGTACTTCTTAGTTTTAGAGGAAATGCAGGCACTAGTTTTCCATCCTTTATTTATAAGCTCCTTAGGAAGCAGGCTGTGGTGTCAGCAGAAGCAGAGGGTGGGGATGCATGGGCACAGTCAGGCAGGATGAGCACTGGAGCCCCTGGTGGGGGGCAGGGAACCTGCCTGTTGCCTCTTTCTGGACTCTTCCACACCAGTATAGCCGGATCAATGAACCTGGTCCCTGGAACAGCCATTGAGTATTAGAATATCCACGATGGGATTCTGGGCCAGACTGCATTCTTTAACCGCAACTCTAGTGAGACCTGGAAAAGAAAAGATGCATCCTGCTGATTGTTTATAGATCTGTCCAGGTGACTCACAAGAGCTTTAGCGTGTAAAGAAGCCATAATTCTGTAAGTCACATGGATGCTTATGTCACACAGCAGGAAGCTCAGAGCTGGAGGATTTCAGCCCAGGAAAGAAATGGAAAGATGGTAGAAAAGGAAGCCAATCAAAACCAGGGCTAGGGGCTGGGTGGTTGTTGCTGAAAGAAAACTTGTCCCACCAGGTCCTGACGCCCTTCTCAGCCCCAAATGAACACATAGAGACTCTATATTAATTATTAAACTATTGGCCAATGGCCAGGGCTTCTTATTGGTTATCTCTGTCTTAATGATTAACCCATTTCTATAAATCTATGTATTTCCACGTGGTCTTGGCTTACCGGAGAATGCCCCAACCTGTTACTCCTTTCTGGTTTAAATGGCGTCCCTCCTTGTCTTTCCCTGCCTACCTTTCCCAGAATTCTCCTCATCTCCTAGTCCTGCCCATCTTCCTGCCTCTCTTGGCCGTTGGCCAGTGTTTTATTCATCAATCAATAAGAGAAACATATATACAGAAGCCATTCCCCATCAGGTGGTGACTCAGTTGGTAAAGGAGGACCCAAGGCTGACCTCTAATGTATATAAAAGCATGAGCTTGTGCACTGTAATCTCAATGCTGGAGAGGAGACTATGACTGGTTGGCCAGCCAGCTTAGCCTACTCAGTAAGCTCCAGGTCAGTGAGTGATCACACCTCCAAAGATAAGGTGTGAGACACTTGAAGAGTGGTATTGAAGGTTGAATTTGAGATGTGTGTGAATGTACATGTATACACACACACACACACACACACACACACACACACACACACATACACACACGACAGAGAGCCTGTGTGTTGTGAGCTGCCTGTCATCCATCTGGGCCCTCAGTGCTGCCTTCTCTTACTTACCTCTCCCCCAGCTGGGCTCCTCTTCCATGTGGGGATCTTTTCTGAGGTCCCTATACCTGTGGCAGCTGGCTCAGGGCTCAGAGGGGAAGGATGCGCCGAGTAAACATGGTCCTGCAGGGCTAAACAAAGCCATCTAACCTTGTCCTGTTTGTGCACTTCTGACTCTGTACCCAGGTAACCCTTAGACTCTCCTCACTTCTGACCTGCAGCCTGGTGACCCTTGGACTCTCCTTGTTGTTGTGTTCTGAGATGCACTCACTGGCTTCCAAGGTAGTTTGTTTTTTCCCTTTGATTCATTAGCTCAGGGGCCGGAGAAGCCTTCTTTTCTATCTGCACAGAACAGTTAGCCTTTTGCTGTTTTATTGTTTTATGTGAGTACCAGAAGCTGAGAGCTCAGCTCTCACTTTATTTCCAGAACGATTAAAATTGCCTTGCTTTGGAAGGAGGCAGCTGCTAAGGGTTTGTTGGCCTTGTGATTTTCACCTTGTGAGGTGAGAGTTCAGACTGACCACCTCAGACAGAGTAGTGTGCTGCACAATTTCAAACGCCTGCTTTTAAGCGCATGAATGATAGATAAGGATTGGGAGGGCAAACTAACCAAGGATGCTAGAAATGAAAGAGGATGTAGAGAGAAAATGACTCCCACATTTGTCACTTTTGCTGGTTAGTTTTGTTTGTTTTGTTTTCCCTCCATTTTTTAATTTGAATTAGAAACAAGATTGTTTTACATGTCAATCCCAGTTCCCTCTTCCTCCCCTCCTCCCCTGTGGCCGCCTTCCCCCGTGTGTCTAGGCTGAGGGAGTATCCCTCTATCTGGAAAGGGCTCCCAAAGTCCATTCCTATGCTAGGGTAAGTACTGATCTACTACAAGGGGCCCCATAGATTTCCAAGGTCTCCTCACTGACACCCACATTCATGGGTTCTGGATCAGTCCTGTTCTGGTTTCCCAGGTATCAGTCTGGGGACCAAGAGCTTCCCGATGTTCAGGTCAGCTGTTTCTGTGGGTTTCACCAGCCTGGTCTGGACCCCTTTGCTCATCACTCCTCCTTCTCTGCAACTGGATTCCAGTTCAGTTCAGTGTTTAGCTGTGGGTGTCTGCTTCTACTTCCATCAGCTGCTGGATGAAGGCTATAGGATGGCATGTAAGTCAGTCATCAGTTTCTATCAGTGGAGGGCATTTAAGGTAGCCTCTCCTCTGTTGCTTAGATTGTTAGTTGGTGCCATCTTTGTAGATCTCCAGATATTTCCTAGTGCCAGATTTCTCTTTAAACCTATAATGGCTCCCTCTATTATGGTATCTCTTATCTTGTTCTCCTCTCAACTCAACCTTCCTGCTCCCTCATGTCCTCCTCACCCTTCCTCTTCTCCCCTTCTCATTCTCCTAGCTCCTTCTCTCCTCCCCCATGCTCCCAATTTGCTCAGGAGATCTTGTCCCTTCCCCCCTTCTCCCGGGAACCATGTATGTTTCTCTTAGAGTCCTCCTTGTTTCCTAGCTTCTCTGTCGGTGTGGTAATCCTTTTGTGCTGGTTAGTTTTATGTTAGCTTGACACAAGCTAAAGTCATCAGAGAGGAGGGATCCTCAATTAAGAAAATGCCTCCATAAGATGTGGCTACAGGCAAGCCTTTGGGACATTTTCTTAATTAGTGATTGATGGGGGAGGGCCCAGCCCATTGTGGGTGGGGCCACCCCGAGTTAGTGGTTCTGGGCTCTGTAAGAAAGCAGGCTGAGCTGGGTGGTGGCGCATGCCTTTAATCCCAGCACTCGGGAGGCAGAGGCAGGATTTCTGTGAGTTCAAGACCAGCTTGGTCTACAAAGCTACACAGAGAAACCCTGCCTCAACCAAAAAAAAAAAAAAAAAAAAAAAGAAAAGAAAAAAAGACTGAGTAAACCAGTAGGCAGCACCCCTCCATGGCCCCTGCCACCAGGTTCCCATTCTGTTTGAGTTTCTGTCTTGACTTCCTTTGATGAAGAACAATGATATGGCAGTATTAACCATAAAACCCTTTCCATGGTATTTTAATCAGAGCAATAGTAACAGTAATAGGACACTACTCCAAGGTTCATCTTAGCTTGCTATTTACTCTGGAAATAAGTAGGAAGGATGGCAGCTAAGAAAGGTGTGGGCATGCAGGGGTATAGGAACCATGAGCTAGAGTGATTAGGACACTGGGGCCATTGGGGTCCTGTGTGCCCTCTCTTGTCCCCAGCCTAGTTGAGAAAGGGGAGTACCAGGCTCTTGGATTGTAGGGTTCAGAGGAATGGCAAAGCCCTTTGCCTTTGGGTTGGTGTGGGGCTCATCAGGTACATGCAGTGCCCGTGATGCCCTGAAGAACTGAGGAGCAAGTGGCATCTCAGGAACTAGAGGGAGGAAGTTTCTGGTACTCTGTCTCAGTGGGAGCAGGGGTCGGGTGGCAGCACCAGGAGAGTCCCCTGGGAGGGAGTGGACAAAGCCTCTCAGTGGGAGCAGGGAGTGGGGAATGAGGGACATTAGAAGAGTCCCCTGGAAGGGACAAACCTTTCATTCTTTACCTGTGGTGCTTTGAAAGAAAATGACCCCCTAAGTGGGGGCCAATTAAGAGGTGAGACCCTGTTGGAGTAAGTGTGGTCTTGTTGGAGGAAATGGGTCACTGTGGGGGCAGATTTTGAGGTCTTTTTATGCTCAAGCCACACCCAGTGTCTCAGTTTACTTCCTGTTGCCTGCATATCAACATGTAGCATCTATCTCTCCAGCACTGTGTCCCACCATGATTTAATGGACTCAACCTCTGAACTGTAAGGGAGCCACCACAGCTAAATGTTTTCTTTATAAGAGTTGTGGTGGTCATGGTGTCTCTTCACAGCAATAGAAACCCTAACTCAGACACTCCCTTAAGGGCACAAGGTGTACCTTCAGAATCTGTGGGGACCAGAGGAGGGCCTTCAAGTCTTCCAGCCTTGCATAGAGAGACATGAGCATGGATAGTCTTCTTGGATTAGGCTGGTGGGCTGTTTAGAAAGTTGGGCAGGAACACACGTCCCCACATGTCTGCAGCTAGGCAGGGAGCCCAGTTCTGACCCTCTTTCTGCCTATAAAGCCCAGTTGCCCTGAGGGTGGGTAGGAGAAGCAGGTTGTAGACTATGTTTAGGTGGACACACAGTAGGGTCCTGGGATCCAGCATCCTGAAGACAGATGCATAGAACTTGTCAGTAATCTTGTTGAGGTACCAGGAAGAGAGGTCTGGATCCCAAGTGTACCCCTACTCGTGTAATGTCTGTATGGTTGTGAGACTGATTGTGTGTTCAAATCCTGATCCATCTACTTCCTAGAGGTTTAACCTTGGGCATATCACTGAACAGACATTCAAATGACTGCAGGTGGGTTCAGGTTGACAAGGAGTGCACTGATGACCTTGCACCTTCATGACTCAGTCAGAGACTGCAGGTGGAGTGACAGCCAAGAGCCCACTCCTGCAGAAGATGAACCTGAGAGTTGCACTCTGTAAACCATCCGCTCTTCCTTCAGTTCCCTGTCCAGTGGCCAGATGCTGGACGGAGGAGCCCTGCCTTGGAGGAGCACTAGAGACCAGCAGGCAGCCTTTTCAGAAGGTGGCTGGTGACTCTGACAAGTCCCCCCCCCCCACCAGGAAACGTCGTGTCAGAAGCCAGGGACTTTGGTGGTCAGGGAAAGTTGTGCTGTGGGTAGACACCCCCTTCTCCTTTCCCTGACTTTGTGCCTAGGATCTTGGCTTATAGTGATGATCAGTGACCTCCCTCCTCCCTCCTTAGCTCTTGGTTTTCATAACAGCTGTCCAGATGACTTCAACCTGCTGGGTTAGAGTGGTGATGAAGAAACCCACCCCCCCACCAAACAGTAAAACCTCCTCCAGGACCCCAAGCCAGTCATCTCCCAAGACTGGAAATAATGTAATTAGGTGTAGATAATTTGATTCTGAGTGATAATTTATCAGCCCTTTCTGCAATTAGTCTTTTAACATTTTTCGGTCTCCTCCCCCCAGGTGTGAAACGGCAAACATGGGAGCTAACTGGGGGTTTGAGAAGCAGTGCCTGCTGGGAGACAGTGTCTGTTGCCAGATAGGGTGGTTAACAGGCATTTTGAGATGTTCATTGTGCAGTTCAGGCTGCCAGGTGCGAATGGGTTGGGGAAGAACATACTCAGCAAAGAAACAGAAGAGTGGGAGCGACTGTATCTCCAGTTGGGACACAAATGTCAGAGGTCAGATGAGGGATGCAGCACAGAGCACTTGCTCAGCATTCGTGAAGCTCCAGGTTTGAACACCAGCACCACACAAACCCAACAGAATGGTGCATGTCTATCCTCCCAGAACGTGAGAGGTAGAGGCAGGAGGATCAGGTGTAGCTGAGACTTTGAAGACAATCTAGGTTGCATAAAACCCTGTCTCATTAAAAATAACAACAACAAAAACCACACCCTACTCTCCAGGCCGGAAGGAAAGTTCCCCAGCAAGTCCTGGTTAAATATATTCCGAATCAGGAGATTAAATGTGTTAGTTACAAGAAAGAAGGAATCGTATGGAACAATGTGCCCATAGACATTCTCAAGGTGACAAGTGACACTGATTGCATGGCTTGTGTTCAAAACAGAAAGTGGCCATTTCTTAATGGTGAGTTCTCTGGCAAGCAGTTAACTTGCTTAGCCCTGCATTGCCCACATGCAAATTGGAGGGACAGTTAAAACCCACCCTCAGAAGTGCATGTTTTTAGGAGCAAAAACTAACCCTGAGAGTTCCTGGAGCCTCCCTAGATTAGGGTCTAAAGTTCCTAATTAAGGACTTTCACTTGGCCTGAGACTTTCTGCTCTTTGGGGCCCTGTGTCCCCAAGGGCTATTCAGGCCGGGGTTCTCTTCCATGGCCCTAGTTTATGTGATGGTGTTGCACTGATCCTTTCTGTGGTTTCTGGCTACCACACTCTTAGCTTGGGACACAGGAACCCTTCCCTTTTTCTGTGGCCAGAGGTTGCTTCAGGAACTGACCAGAGAACTACAGGACTGTGGATAAGTGACTCAAGACTTACTGGGAGAAAAAGAACATTTTATGAGGAAAGGGGGGGTCACTGCGCATATTCTTGAATTAAAAATGGTGACATGTGCTGGGCAGTGGCGGTGCATTCCTTTAATTCCAGCACTAGGAAGGCAGAGGCAGGTGGGTAAGCTCGAGGCCAGCCTAGTCTACAAAGCTACACACAGAAACCCTGTCTTAAAAAACAAAAAATAAACAAACAAATAAAAGAAATGGTAACATGCTTTCCAGGCTCAGTCTTGAGCTTTTGAACTCAGGAAGCTCATAAAATGTTGGACGTAGCCAGTCAATGTTAGCTTTTCTTCCTGGCTGCATAGACCATCTGACTGAGTCAGCAGCCATCAAGATGGTGATTTCAGGGCTCTGGCCATCTTTCCTGGGTTCATGTCCCTTCCACTCAGGGCACATCCATGTAATTAGCATCTTGCTACAGGACAGTTGGTACCCAGGCAGGATGTTGCCTCCTCCAGGATGCTTCTTGTATCTGTACATGTTTTTGCATCTGAGAAACTGTCCATTTCTTACTGACTTCTTTGCTTGAGGCTACAGCCCTGTGCCTCACTGGTACCACCCTTTCTGCCTTAATGTGATTAGCACCTGCTTGTCTCTCCACAGCAGACTCAGGCAACCATGGCATGTGTTTCAGAGCCTGGGGTGGATCTTTGTGCAAAGCCCATCATTGCTGTGTGTTAGCTCTGTGACCTTGGAATTAATATATACAGTGCCCCGGTTCCAGGCTGGACCTGTAGCTCATTGGCAGAGTGCCTGCCTCTTAGGCAGGAAGCCTTAGGCTCAACACCCAGCACTTCCAAAAAAATAAAAAAGGAACACAAGGCCCTGGCATCCCCAGTTCTTCGACTGGAGTGTATGCTGTAGTAGTCATCCCTCACTGGTTTTGCTTCCCATAGCTTCAATTACTTAAAGTCAAGTGTGGCTGGGAAATTATTTCATTGCATGAAAAAATTCCAGAACTGATGCACACAAACTGTAAATTGCTTACTCATATTGAATAGTGTGTTGAAATGTGATGATGTTCTGACCTGTCCTGTCTGGGCATGAGTTTGCTTTTGACCACTGGGTCCTCACACATCCTGGGTGACCTCTTCCCAGTCACACTTCAGAGGCCTCCTCAGCTAGTCTGATTCATTGGGGCCTGAGGGAACCCCAGGAAGCTCTGTGTCAAATAGCACCCAAGGAACTCAGGTCCTCTTGAGCCACTTGGAGAAACCCAGTCCTAGTTCGAAGTTTAACGTGGTCCATGTTGGGCCTAGGCCTGCTTTCCAGTGACGAATGGACGGACAGTCACTCTCCAGTGCTATGCTGACAGCTGTCCTTTCTGTGCACTGGCCACTGCCCCCCACTTGCAGGTGGGAAAGCCTCAGAGAGCATGAGAGGAGCAGTGGATGGAGCCCTGCTGGCCCCAGGAGGCTTTTAGAGAAGTGAGCCTGAGCAGTGTCAGTGCTATGCAGGGACAGGTAGGGAGAGCTCAGGTGTGTCAGGCTCTCTGTGTGGTTACAGAGTTCTTGGGAGAGTGAGGAAGAGAAAGGTGAGCAGGTCCAGTCAGGATAGGTAAGGTCTCTGCTCCTAGCCTGGACAACCCACCTGAGAGCCCAGGCCATAGGTTTTGCCTCCAACGGAGACAGAGTTAGCTCTTGGCAATATATCGAGAGAAATTAAGACCATGAAATGGGTGAGGACAAATGTAGGCCTCAGCTTGCTTTCAAGCTGCAAGCATCTGTTGGCTATGAGACCTTGACCATGACATCCCTCTGTACGTCAGTTTCTCATCTGTTAGATGGTGATGGAGACAGCACTGTGTCATTGCCACAACGATGCTGCCTAGCAAGCAACTACTGCACCTTGGGGATACACAGTGGTGTTTACTGTTCACATCTTGGTGGGCAGAGGTCACATGTCTTGAAGGTCAAAGGTTCATGGAAGTGCCTTCACTTCCTTTCTCTGGGCAGTGCTTGCTAATGTGAGCCCAGCATCAAGGCCTGAGGCAGAATACATGCCTAAGGAGTGCACCAGGGAGGGGTGAGGAACTGGGACCATTTTGCAACCTTCCCCCAAGTGCTAGACACTCCTCTCTCCCTCCCTCCCTCCCTCCCTCCCTCCTCCCTCCCTCCTCCCTCCCTCCCCCTCCTCCCTCCCGATTTACCTCCCTCCCTCTTTCCCTCCCTTCTTCCTTCCCTCCCTCCTTCCCTCCTCTCAAGGGGCTCTTTGTGGGTTGACTGAGGAGAGGACAATAGCAATTGGTGTCTGCACCCAGTGGGATCACTTAAGGGTAGCATCTGTGGGGGGTCTTACACTTTGCTTTGGGGCTGAAGCAAGTGTGTACAGCACATCTCACAGTTAGCCAAAACAAAACAAAACAAACAAACAAAAAGCAAAATAAACCTTGTTACCCTGAGACAAAGTGATGGAAGTAATAGGGTCATACCATCTCTCATTTTGGTGGCACTTTTCCATAGCCCACACAGTTCACAGACAGCTCCATCCAGTCTTTGTGATGATGCTGTCACCTCCCCCTGGATATGAAACCACCGGGGAGATATGGAGGGGCTAAAGGGAAGCAGCTCTCAGGATTATGTATACATGGTCAGCCAGTCTTCTCACAGCTGACCCTGAATCTTTTTGTGAGTACAGTTTTCTTTCAAGTCCCGATGTTTTGTTGGTCCTCCTGAGTGTAAGTTTTGTTCGTCTTCTGTGTGTTGCTGTGCTGCTGTTGACATAACTGTGCCTATCCTCCAGGTCCCTGCTAGGCCATTGTTTTTTGTGACAGTCCTCACCAGCAAGCCTTTGTACTTTACTTTTCCTATCTCCTGTGTTCATGTGTTCTCTAACACTGCTCCTAAGGGCAGTGTTTGTGGATGGGTCTCCTGCAGATACACACAGTTGGCACACCCAGATCCATGAGGGCCTTAACTCATGAATGAATGCTTCACACTATGTGTTATTTAAGGCAACACTAGTTTCTGCAACCGAGACTTCCAAATTGAGGCAAATGAAACAAGAGAAGTTCCTTTGTCACTTATGTCATAGTCTAGAGTAGGTTTTTCTAGTTGGGCAACTGCTGGAGTTTGGGCTGTGTGGTAAAGCCTGCTGTCTGAGGAGGTGTTGCTGTGGGGTGGTGGATCCCTTAAGAGTTGACTGGGAAGTCTTCAGGTCACTGGAGATGTGCCCTCCAGAGGACAGTGGGTCCCAAGCTCATTTTTTTTTCTCCCCAAGAAAGTTGTCTAATGCTTTCCCTCTTATGTGCTGCTTTGCCCAAGACAACAGGACCAACTGATCGTGGACTAGATCCTCTAAAGCCATGAAGTAAAACAAACTCCCCACTACCCCAAGTTGATCACCTCCTGTATTTGTTACAGCCACAGAGAAAGCTAACTAACACAGCAGCTCTCCTCCACCTGCCACCCCAGGAACCCAGAATCATTCCATCTTCTAGGTCTTCTGCCATCTTTAACACAGACTTTCAAGGTCACCCCAGAGACCCCCACCAGCACCCAGCCAGACTGGCATAAGGACCCTGGGCTCACTAAGTCGGGCTCAGAAAAGCTCCCAGTGACTATTCTCCAGAGCTCTATCCTGTGGGGTGAGGAATACCGTCTTCTCTCTGCTTCTGTCCTGTTTAAGAACACTTCATGTCCTGCTCTTTATGCAAGAGACAGGCCTCCTTGGTTTGTCCATCTCTGTCTGAGTTTTCACTGTTAAGCCAATCTTAACCAAATCCCATGTCTACTTCGTACAACATGGGTCCCAGTCTCCAGCCATGTGATTCTGAGGTGTCTTTGACCCAGAAAGTGGGAAGGGTTACAGCTTGGGAGCTGCCATCTACAGTTTCTCCACCTGCCAACTTGACAGAAACTTACAGTTGTCAAGGAAGAGAAAATCTCCATTAAAGAATTGTCTCAATCTAATTGGCTGGTGGGTGTGTCTATTGGGCATTTTCTCAATTGCTAATAGATGTAGGAGGGCCCAGCCCACTGTGGGCGGTGCCATTCCTAGGCAAGTGAGCCTAGGCTGTTTAATAAAGAGCTGAGCAAGCCCAGGGAACAAGCCATAAGCATTCATTGTTCCTCCATGGTGCATAGTTCCAGACTCCAGGTTCCTTACTCCTGCCCTGGCTTTCCTCCATGATGGACTATCACCTGTGAGCTGAAATGAATCCTTTGTTCAGGCCAGAGTCTTTTATCAGAGCACAGTTTTTGTGTGATGAAGATAAACATGTTGCTCTCCGCTGTTCCTAGAACTAAGTTTTGGGCCATGTGGGTAGATGGCATACCTGGATGCAGGGAACACAGGGCCCTGTCTAGGAGTACAATCAAATCTGCAAAGAGTTGGTAGCTATAGAAATCAATTGCCACAGTACAACTTGGTTCCTTTCTCCTCATTGGTAAGTGTTGTTTGTGTAGTACGTCTTCCACAGTCGATGTAAGGGAGACAGCAGCAGAGAGCCTTTCCCTCACAGACAAAGCCTTCTCTGTCAGGCTAAGATCCCTCAGCTGGTCACGGGAAACTGGTTAATGATTCCTCTGAGTGTTTGTAAAGTTCTTGGATTTTTTCTTCTCTTTCTAAGAGTCAACAGTCTATTGTGTGGTTGTAAAGTGTTTTGGTTGCTTGTAATTTGAGGAATACACTCATGAGAGTCATTATTTTGTAGATTTAGGGAAAGTTATATGTACTTTCAAATGAGTAGGTTTGAGGTTAGGCCTTTAAACACATAAACCCCCTCACCCCTTGTTTGAAATAACCATGCATCAAAGCATCAGATTCTAGACCTTCCATGAAGAATGTTACAGAACAAAAGAAGTTGAGCACCATGCCTAGGAGGTTGGGGATGACCCCTGTCTGCATCTGGTCCACTCTCAGGAAGTTTGTAGCCTAAATTCTGTTCCCTCTTTAAACAAAAGCTTTTGTCTGTTCTTAATAGCATCTCTTCTTCCTCCTGTGTCCTCCTCTTTGCCTGTCAGGAAAGCAGAGTACTTTTACCTTTTCAATGTTGTAGGAAGTCTGTGGGTACCACTTGTGTGGGTGTGGGGGAGTGTAGCAAAACATCAAGATGCTAATATCTGGGGCTGGGGGGACAGTTCAGCAGTTACAGTGCTTACTGCTGTCATAGAGGATTGAGTTGGGATTCCAGCACTCTTATCTACAGACCGCTCACAACTGCCTGTAAGTCCAGATCCAGGGAATCTGAGGCCCTTTCACTTACAGGCACATACCCCACCCCCATATATACACACAATTAAGTAATGAAAACTAATCTTTCCTTAAAAGATGCCAATTTCTGCGTTCAAAGGAGGGGCGTGTGGCATGTTATCACAGGGTCCTGCCGGCTAGCTCATGTTCCTTCAGTTTGAATCCATGTGAGGTAATAGTAATTGGGACTGACAGCCAGTGCTACAGTCGGTCCACGCATAGCCAATTTCAACGAAGGCCTTTTAGTGTTTGCTGAATGTTATGCTAGCTTGTGTCGGTCATGAAGTGGTTTTAAAAAAAGTAATCCTTTGGAGCTGAAGTGTTCTGGCTGGTAAGTTTTCTAGTTATGGAAGAGAATGATTTTGGGCAGCATCTTTGACTGTAAGTGAATTATTTTTCCTTATGGAGCCTCAGTTTCTTTACTTAGAGAATGGGATCCCATCACTTTCCGTATTAGGACATACCTAAGACTCCTTGATGATGCAGTGTGTAGTGAATGGAAAGAAACATTATCATCAATTATTATTATTACTAGTATTATTATTAGTAGTATACCAAATCACCACTGGAGAGAGATTTTTTTTTTTAAATGTCCAGGGTAAAGCCAGGCACAGTGGGACATGCCTTTAATCCTAGCAATCAGGGGAGGCAGAGGCCAGTCTGGTCTTCTACATAGTGAGACCCTGACTTGAAAAAACAAAAGAAAACAAAAAATGTTCAGGGTAGAAATGAAATGAAACAGAATTTCCAGGAACAAGGATCTTTAAGATCTCCTGGAGACAGATTCATTATACCTGGTAACCAGGACCCTGTCTGAGACCCTTGGTTTGCAGACACGATTTTACAAATGACCATTACTGAGTACGTTGGTGTCTCAGGACCTATGCTAGGCACAATTTCCTTAAAAAGACGAGAGGCTTAACATAGAAAGCCAAGAGTGTTTTCTCTCCAAGGTTCCGTAGTTGGGGTGGGTTACTGCTGCTGTTTGCTGTCATCTTGCCATCACTGGCAATGGTAATCTCCTCCCACTTTGTTGTTGCTTTTGAAAGTATTCTGGGTTGGGAAATCAGTGCTCTGTTACCAATATAGGCCTTAATTGAATTCTCTGGCCAGGAAGGAGCCAGTCAAAGCTATTGCTCAAGAGGTTGGATCCAGGCTTGGTGGTTAGCCGTACCACCAGAGAGTAGGAGGTGGAGGGGAAGGATTTTAGGAATAATAGACTAGGTCAAACATTCCAGTATTCTGGGGATGAATTCCCTAGTGGAAGGATGGTAGGTGTAGGCAGAGTGGGATGGTCCCACCACTTGCATGTCAGATGCTGAGCTAAGCCTTTGATTTTTACAGCCATTTCTTGATCTAGGTGCTTGGGTGTCCCGGGGTGAAGTTCACCATTCCTCTTACCTGGTTCCTGTTGGGAGGTGGGCATAGCTAGTTAACCATTTCTTGATTTGGTATCTAGAACCTGAAGACTTTGATTGCTTTGGTATGCATGCATTCTCCCATTACACTGCTTGCAGTTGATTTGAGGAGTATTATAAAGTACTACTTTCTGTGTTCAGTGATTATTGCTAAGTAAGTCTCAGATTATGTGTGTGATTTTTCCCCCTCCCTTCTCTGAGTGTGTTTGTATTGCCCCAGAGTGTCTTAGTGACCATTTGGGCAATGTGTGGGGAATTTAGGTGGGAAAAAATTGGCTTGGCTTGGCTTGGCTATTAAACCTGTGTGTTTATTATGAGGACTTCATTTTAGGGTTCTTTTGCAGTCTGGGGCAGCAAAACAATTTTCTATGTCATTAATTTCTTTTTCCCATAAGGCCAAAGAGCAAGAAGGTGCTGGAATTACATTTTTTCTTCTTCTGAGACCAGCTAAACCACCATGTCCCAGGGGATGGATGCTCCCTCAGTAGCATTTGCTATTGCTTTGGCATTTTCATTCCTGAACAGGGGCTGTTGCTGAGCTGGTGTTCCACTTGCTGGACTCCTCTCTCCTGGATTGCTGGGCTCCTCCCTCCTGGTTTTCCAGGCTCCACCTTCCTGACTCACTAAGGTCTGTGATGGGTTCATTAAGACCTCTCAAGCTATGGTAGACCAGGTTTTGTGACAGTCTGTTAAGAGCATAACTGTTCTCATGGAGTCAGAGGCTAGGGCTCTGTGACCTTGAGAGTCACCTTTGTCCTCAGTTTCTTCAGGTAATTGGAGAATCTGAAGAAGCAACTGTCATGGGGTGTGACGGTGAATGATGGCCAGAAAAAGACTGGAAGCTATCCTTTATTGAATGTGATTGGCTTAATTGATTGATTAAATCACAAAATTCATGAAGACCTAGCCCAGAAGTGGACAAATTGTGATGTATGACCCAAGACTAGCCTGTGCCTGTCATGCCCATGAGCTGTGAACTGTGTTTATCTTAAAATAGCTGGAAGAAAGTCAAAAGGCTATTTCCTGACATATGGAAATTCTATGAAACTCAAATGCCCATATCCCTAAATAGACTCCCTGGAACTCAGCTATGCTTATCATTTGCGTGTTTTCCTGTCATGTTGGTGCCATCATGGCAGAACTGAATGGTCGGTCACTTCAGAGACTGAATGACTTCAGAGCTCTAAATAGTTCTCTGGCATTCAGGAAAATGTGTACCACATCCCTTCCAGAACAGTGGTTACCATACCAAGATGGAGCAGTTCCATCCAGAATCTTTGGCCTCTGATTGTTGCTGGTATTTTTTTTTTTTTTTTTGTCCCACCAAGTCCTACCAAGTCCCACTGCTGCTTTAGCCCCAAATAAATACAGAGACTTATATTAATTTTAAAACTGTTGGCCAGTGGCTTGGACTTTTTATTGGCTAGCTCTCCCTTAATTATTAACCCATTTCTATTCATCTATGTATTTACATGTGGTCTTGCTTACTGGAGAATGCCCAAATCTCTTACTCCTTTGTGGTCTACATAGTGTGTCCTTCCCAGTCTCTCCCTGCCTACCTTGCCCAGAATTCTCCTATCCCCGCCTATCTTCCTGCCTCTATTGGCCAGTGTTTTATTCATCATCTGATGTCATTAAGCTTTAGGAGTATGAAAGCTTTCAAATTCCTGAGGAAAGCTAGACAATCTGCAGGTGATCATCTGAGTGTTTCAGGTGGAAAAGAAGAAGCAATGAACAGCACAGGTGTCAACTTCATTTCCCCTGAGGAATAAGACAACATACAGATAAAACAACAACATAAACAAAAAACGTTCCATACCAGACCTTAAGGATGCTTCTAGGGAGGGAGGAAGGGAGAACCAGGCAGAGACAGGGTAGCAACCAGGCAGGCCTGAGGAAGAAGGTGATACTTGGTGTGAAGGGGATGAGGCCAGAGCTCTGAGCCTTCCAGATCTTGATCAAATGAATAGCAGGGAGATTCCCAGGCAGTATAAACAAGAGATTCTGAAGCCCTGGGACAATAATACTAGTAATAAATAAGACATGCAGGGCCAAGGGGAGCAAAGTGTGCAGGGCCAAGGAGGGCACAGTGTGCCTGGTGTATGGAGAGTTTTCATCCTTGGCTATAGAGTTGTGGTAATCGGACTTACACTCTTGTTTGAAAAGCTGTGATCCTTTTTGGGCCCTTTGTAAACAGGAAGGGAAGCTGCCTGTGTGATAGGTGATAAGGATGAGATTAGAGACCGATAAGAACAGAGGTTTGCTTTGGCACTAGGCCACACTGGGGATGTCCTCAGCAGTGACATGTCCTGTAGCATTCCTGACTTCTCTCCATGAAAGAGATTGCCAGTGAAGTCTCAAAAAAACAGCGTCACCCATTCATTCCATAGAAGCAAGGCCACCTCCATTGAGAGCCCCTGCTCAGAATGGTTGCTTCCAAAGGCAGCTGTGACTTGAGGCAAGTTTCTCAGCTTCTCTGGGCCATGGTGATTGCACTTGTGGGGGTGCCGAGATTAAGGGTGTGCAGTGTATTGGTGTGTGGAGCAGGGGAGTCAAGCCCTGCTGGTGTGCACTGGGAGGTCACAGACTAAGGCTCTTACCCCCCCACCCCCCAGCTCATCTGCTTGTGTCTTGGTGAGCAAGTATTTCCATGACTGGCCCAGGGCTTTGTATTGCCTGCTTCTTTAAATAATCCTCTGTGCGTGGCTGCCACCTGACATTTGCCTTATTAATCCACGAGCATCATTCCTTCTCCTTTTGCTGTGTTTAGAATGCTTCAGACTACACTGAAGTATCTGAGTCTATAGCTTCTGGCCTTCTGGTCCCCCAGGAGCTGTGTGTGGGGGTTAAAATGGCAAGGCATTTTATATTGTCCCTCCGGGGCTCTGTTTGAATATGTCATTCACTTAAAATGGACTTCCTTGCCTGGAGCAATCCTCAGTATGTGAGATTACCCACATCACCCTGGACTATACTGAACAAAAAGAGACATTGCTTAGAGAGGGACACTGTGGCACTAGGCAGCATGGCATTTTCATCCCCAGGTCTGCTCAGGTTGGAAGAGCTGTCAGGACAGCGCTATGTGTTGGATCCCCCCCCCCCCATTCTGTGCACAAGTTGGCCATGAGCTCCCTGTTCTCAAGGCTTCTCCTGCAGCTTAAGGAGCCATGACAGAGCCTTCTATGTGCAGATATGCCTCATGCACTCAGCCTTATCTTGTTTCTTCAGGCAGTGGTCACCATCTTGAATCCACTTAATGGTGTCCCAAGAGCTACCATAACCTTCCCAGGCTTAGCAGCCAGTACTTTAGGGAAAGGAGAATTTGACTTGCAAAGCCTTTTCTTTGGAAACATCTTCAAGTAGTGTAAAAGGAGTTCAAGGATTCTCCCATGAAATGAAAACTGTACTGTACAACTCTGTGCTCTGGGGTAGGGTGTCCTTGGGCTCCACCCCTAGGCTTTTTCATCATCTCTACTTGGGGTGTGGGGTTGAGTCATGGGAAGCTAGTCTCTAATGAATGGAGTAGGGTTTGGTGACCTTTGTAGGGGGGGTTTCCTTAGTCTTTTGCCACTAGGGCCCTCTCCCTCTTGAAGACTGGAGACTTAACCCAGGGAGGCAGAGTGTGGATTAAGGGACCTCAAGAATCATGGCTTGCCAGTATCTACCACAGACACTAAACCTGATCCTGGAGAAGGACTTTTGCCTTGGGCCCGGTAGCAAGAGGAGTTCCATCTTTGTGGGGTGCCGGGAATCCATGTGATAGAACTGAATGAATGATATAGATACGATGATGTCACTTAAGTTGACTCCCGGTGACTTTAGTTCAATGAAGCCAGACTCACTCCACCTTTACTGTGACATTTCATACACATGTGTAAAGTATTTTAATCCTACATTAGCTTCTTTTGTCCCACCTACTTCTGTGTGCCTCTTCTACTTTCATGTCTTGGTTTGTTTTGGTGACTCGTGAGTTTCACAAGGGCGGTGTACAGGAGCATAGGTGAGGGGTCATTTTCTGAGCATAGACACCGTATCAATGGGTCTGTCACCGGGAAACAACCCCCTCCACAACCATTAGCTGTCTGTAGACACTCAAGGAGAGGCTCCGCTCCCTTCATAATAGAACGTTGATGGGCTCAGTCTTGTGGGAATCTTGTACAGAGAGTTTAATAGCGTTCACAGCCATGCTATAACTGGAAGACAGAGAGAGCATTCTACAACACTCCCCACCCTCACCCCTGCCCACAACCAGCCATTTTGTCACTGATCCCTTGGTGGACTCCACTATGTGCCATCACCTTCTCTCACTGGGTAGCACCCTAGGTCTTTCTGGAATGATGGCCACATTGTGGTGTGAACTGTCCTCAGAGTCCAGAGCTATGTGTGATCATGTCTCATGTTACTGCCATATTTTGTGTCTTTTTCTTCTCCGATGTGTGGGTCCTGAGGAAGCTGGTTTCTTGGAGGGATATTATTGTTGGCTGTTAATTGCCTCTGTGACAGAACCTACTGAATCCTCATGAAGGCCCCAGGAAGGACATCATGTTCTGGGATGCACAGTATCTGCATGTCACCTTTCCAAAGCACTTGGAAGGTTCTAGTCAGGTGCCAGCTGAGTTAAGTGTCCTGGCTTTTCCCTTGCTATGCATAGCAGAGAAGAGAGCCATTAGTGTGTCTCACAGGAAAGACTTCATTCAGCTATTGGTCATACCCCATTGAGGATTGGGGTATGACCAATAGCAACTTGGGAAGGAAAGGGTTTATTTTATGTATAGCTTGTAACATCATCCAGAGAGTCAAGGCAGGAACTTAGAGGCAGGAGCTGATGCTGAGGCCATGGAGGTGCACTGCTTCTTGCCTTGCTTCCCCATGACTTGTTTAGCTTGCATTTTTTATGCAATTCAAGACCACCTGTCCAGGGGGTGGCACCAACAACAACGGGCTAGTCCCTACCATATCAATCAACAAAGAAATGCCCCAGAGTCTTGCTCCACAGGCCAGTTTGGGGCATTTTGCTTATTTTTTTTTCAATTGAGAGTCCCTCTGTTCCTCCTCTTCCTGCTCCTCCTCCTCCTCATTTTGTTTTTGAAGACAGGGTTTCTCTGTGTAACAGCCCTGGCTGTACCTTGTAGACCAGGCTGGCCTCAGACTAACAGAAATCCACCTTTGCCTCCTGAGTGCTATGATTAAAGGCATGTGCCACCACTGCCAGGCTGGGAGTCCCTCTCCTAAAAGGGCTCCAGCTTGTGTCAAGTTGACCTAAAACCAGCCAGTAGGGCTAGAAGGCTGATTATAAACAACAGGTCCTGTTCTACACAGGTCAGGGAGTCTCCAGGCTGCACTGTGAAGGCAATCTCTATCTGCCAGGGATGGAGTGTGTTTGTGTGTCTGTGTCTGTGTGTGTGATCTGTCTGTCTGAGGGCCTTTTGTTTTAAATCTGTGATCTGATATAATTTGCTTAAACAAGAGTAAGAACCACTTGTAATTCTAAGGTCCATGGTGTCTCTTCTAAGTCCCTTATATATTTTGAAGGACAGAATTATATATTTTAACAGGAGAGACAGTTTTCTCCAAATCTCCCTTAGTTTTAATCTTTCTTCTTTTCTGTCAAGTGACAGTGTTGGAGGAAATGTCACAATGAGGTTGGCACCCTTGTGGTCACAGTTTACTGTGCACAGGTGGCTTCGTGGGAAGAGCTGGCTGTAGGTGGAGGCTCAGAACTCCTTGTGAACTGGAGTTTCTGTATGTGTAGCAGCAGAACCATGCTTGGATTTTGTGCTTCGAGGTTGATGTGTAGCCACGTTCTGAATTATAGACTTCCTTCAGGGGAGTTCCAGGATGCCCCCTTACCACGAGGGCACAAACTTATCGTTTTTTCTGTTTATATCATGGCAGTTTTGACAGGAAGAATCTTTCAGCATATTATCTAGAGGTGACTTCATTCATGGCAACCTGTCCTAGCACTGTGGAGCCTAGCGTCTGAGACTCAAGGCAGTAGCACCATGACCTTTGACCTTCACAAGGAGGTGTGGTTTGGAGGGCTGGGTGAGGATGCCATGGAAAAGCAAACAGAATGCCTTTCTCTCACAGATGTTGATATTTGTCTCATTAACCCAGAGTTCAGAAAAATAACCTCAAGGAGCCCATTATTATGGCCCCAGCTTGAAGGACGACAAATGGTTCTGAGGGTTGATTTCACATCAGAATTTTGCACCAGAGCCTTTTGAATTTGCTTGGCTCAAACTGAAGGGGTTGTTAGGGCAATCTAGTTTTTGTCCAGTGGTGGGTCTTTCTCCTGAGGCATGACCCTGATGGAGTACAGCATAAACCTGTGAGGGGCGCCTATGTGCTAATGTGATCTGTGAGTGCAACTGAATTTGTCTCTGTCCCCCATCAGAAGGTGGTGGGAGGAAGGAGCCTTGAACTACCCTAGAGAGCCATTTGCCTTGGTTTCACTCTGATTTGTTCAGATAGTCTGAGATGGGCAGGTCCTTCGTGCATGGCCTGTGTGCTTGCGTGCAGCCACCACTTCTGTTCTTTGGCCTTGAAGGCTGTGGCCCTTTTGTTTTGAAGTTAAATGTCTGATACTCCTTTGAGTTATGTAAGTTGAAAGTAGAAAGAACTGAACATGTTAGAATCTTGCTGTGGTCTTTTTTTCATCAATTAAGGGAATCCCGGTGTCATTTAATTGCTGTGATTTTGTTCCTCCAGCTGCTTTAAGCAAATAATAATAATGATGGGATAATAGTTGACCTCAGAGTCCCTGACTCTTCCCCATACAGCTGCTTAATACATAGTTATTCATTGAACAGATGAATGATCCGAAAGGCTCTGAGGAAGATACAGTACTTGATGTCATTGACCCTGGCAGGGCATTTTAGACCTTCCTCCCGCTCTCCTCCTTTTTCCATATACCCACTCTCCAAGGACTGTGTGCATTTCTGCAGTGTGTCTGCACAGAATGGGCTGTGTGCATTTCTGCAGTGTGTCTATGTGTATTTCTGCAATGTATCTATGTGCATTTCTGCAGTGTGTCTGCACAGCATAGGCTGTGTGCATTTCTGCAGTGTGCCTCCACAGCATGGGCTGTGTGCATTTCTGCAGTGTGTCTGCACAGCATGGGCTGTGTGCATTTCTGCAGTGTGTCTGCACAGCATGGGCTGTGTGCATTTCTGCAGTGAGTCTGCACAGCATGGGCTGTGTGCATTTCTGCAGTGTGTCTGCACAGCATGGGCTGTGTGCATTTCTGCAGTGAGTCTGCACAGCATGGGCTGTGTGCATTTCTGCAGTGTGCCTCCACAGCAGGGGCTGTGTGCATTTCTGCAGTGAGTCTGCACAGCATGGGCTGTGTGCATTTCTGCAGTGTGTCTCCACAGCAGGGGCTGTGTGCATTTCTGCAGTGAGTCTGCACAGCATGGGCTGTGTGCATTTCTGCAGTGTGTCTCCACAGCAGGGGCTGTGTGCATTTCTGCAGTGAGTCTGCACAGCATGGGCTGTGTGCATTTCTGCAGTGTGTCTCCACAGCAGGGGCTGTGTGCATTTCTGCAGTGAGTCTGCACAGCATGGGCTGTGTGCATTTCTGCAGTGTGTCTCCACAGCAGGGGTTGTGTGCATTTCTGCAGTGTGTTTCTACAGTAGGAAGGTTCTGGCAGAGGACTCATCTTCCCTATGTTCAGTATTTTGGGATAAAATCCCTTGTGACTCTGTTCCTTCATCATGGCTGCTGTTTTCAGTTCAGTCCATTTGTTGTCAGGGAGGGGGCTGGGGATTCTAAGCTCCGTTGTAGGTATTTAGGGCCATCATGAAGTCATTTTCCCAAGATACACTGCATTAAGGGTGTCAGGGCAAGGCAGATGGGCAACCAAGGTTTCCTGACTCCCACATCTAGCCTAATCCAAGAACGTGATTCTAGCCTCTGCTGCAAGGCATTTTGGGAAGAAGTGCTATCTTTTTACTCCCAGAAGAGGGATTGCACAGAGAGACCCTGTATGGGGAGTCCCAGCATCCCCCGCCCCGGGGGGCATTCCGAATCTTTTGCCTTTGGGGAAAATGGATCTGGGTTTGCTTCACTGTCTGAAAGGCCCTTTCTTGCCCCTGGAGGAGAGTTGGATCTTATTTTCCTGCCAGAGGGCATTTCCGTCCTCTGTCCCCTTTGCTCACTGCTGAACATGGTGCCAGGTGGTGGCAGACCGAGCTGCAGGCTAATGAACTTGTCGGCCTCATTCCTGCCTGGAGCTGAGATCTCAGACAGGAGGTTGCCTATGCCCAGAAAACTCTTCTGGAGTTCAGAATATCAGGCATCTGTTTCCACTGTTTTTTTCCCCAGTTATAGTCATCAATAACATGAAATTAAATGAAGACATTCCTTGTCCCGGTGCCAGTTTCTTAAATACATTTATCTCTGATTGTAGCATCTGCTTTGGCTTCTCTTCCTTTGAGGGGATTTCTCTGTGCAGCTTAGGAACACAGAGCATGATTTCTGGAGACGCTGAGAATTCAGTCCTGCATAGTTGGTGATCTACAAACCATCATCGTTCACTGAACCCAGTTCTTCTCTTCTGCAGGTGGGTACATATGTGCTAGCCTTGATGTAAGGGTGTCAGAAGACCCTATAGCATATGGTGGGTATACATGTGCAGGAGAGGTACCCCAGGGTGACTCATGTACGTGTACTGCCGGCGTTCCCAGGCAGGCAGGCAGGCAGGCAGGCAGGCAGGCTGCTTATCCAAATGACCTGTGGGGCCTAGAAATGCCACCAGCACCAGAACTTGGGCCCCAAGATACCTTCTCATTGGTGTCTCTAGAGGTAGGTTCAACGAACTCTCACTTTAGGTGACTCCTCAGTGCTGTTTTGACTCCCAGTCACATCTGGGAACTTTTGTAGCATAGGGTTTTTGTTTTGTTTTTCCTCATCATCTTCAAGAGTCTAATCAGTGTTGTAGAATAAGTGATGCAAGGGTTTTAAATATGGTGGCCATTTTAAGAGGTTAGGGCTGTTTTTCAATACGTTATTTCTGTTTGTTGGGACAGATGGGGTAGGGGAGGCAGGAAGGAGATAATTAAGAAAATTATTGTTTGGGGGCCAAGGAGAAGTCTTGCAGGTATGTGGCTTGCTTGTAATCCCAGTGCTTGGGAGGTGGGGCTGGGATCCTCAGGATAGCCAAGAACCTCCCTTAGTAACAGAGTGGGGAGGGATCAGGAAGACACCAGCATCAACTTCTGGACACACACACACACACACACACACACACACATACAATTGTGTGACCCCCCCATACATGCTCATGCATCTACACATCATTCACATACCTGTTGGAGCTGTAGCTCGGTTGTGGAATGCTTGTTTACCGTGTAGCTCAGTGTCCAGCACCTCATGCACCAGGCTTGGTGTTACAAACTTTCAGGGTTGTCCTTGGCTGCATAGTGAGTGAGTCCCAGGCAAGTCTGGTCTACTTGGAACACTAACTTCAAACAAAAGAAAACAAAACAACAAACAAACAAAACAAAAACAGTGTCTAACAAGAAAACCTGTGATGTTCAACTCATTAGAAAAATTTGGCACACGCCTTTGATCCCAGAACTCCAGAGGCAGAGGCAGGTGGATCTCTGTGAGTTCGAGGCCAGCCTGGTCTATCCAGCGAGTTCCAGGATAGCCAGGACTGTTATAGAGAGAAACTCTGTCTTAAAAACCAAAAAGAAAAAGAAAAGAAAAGGAAGTTTGTTTTCTGCCTTCTTCTCCCTTCCTTTTTCTCTGGCTGGCTCTTAATGGGCAAGCTCTTACCATCCGGAAGACCCTCCTTACTTCAGAGTCAGGAAGGCTGGCTTAAATTCCGGCTTTTTGCAAACCCTGGAAACTTCATGGAAATGAGTCTGATCCCAGTTTAGAGACCACCTGGGTGCAAACTGACTCTCCTGCTGAGAATCAAGAAGTGTCTGTTGAACATGGAGGAAGACATCAGAGCAGGAGGCAGAAGACCCCAATCCTGGAAGCATGCCCATTCCCACTTCCTGCTCCTGTGAGCTTCACCATGTCTGAGCCTCACAGTAGGCTCTGGTCCCCTTGTTGGTGAGGCAGGTGTTGACATTATCTCCTTAGTGTTTCCACGAGAACTATCTCTGTTTTATAAAACCAGAGGCAGCGTTGTTTCTGTTTCTCCTCCGCCCTTTTGCTAGTTGCTTACCTGTTATCAGTATGTTTGAAAAGGAAAAATATTGACAATTACATTTGACTTTTGCTTTTTAATCCTCTGGGGCCCAGACAATGCCCAGACATTTTGAAGTAGTGGCTGTTCCCTCATTCTGTGCCTTGGACATCTTCAGAAGTCCTCTGGGCTTGACTTTCGAGAGGGAGACTAGGTGCTTATGCCACTGTGTTGTTCGCAAAAGCCAGAACACCCATTTTTCTTTGCTCCCAACTGAAGTCAAGATTACTTACAAACCCAAAGTGTCTTTCCTGAGAATAGATGTTTTTTGGGAATGGGACAGACACCACAGAATATCATAAATGTGTTTTGGTACCAGCACCTGGGGCTGCCCTCCACAGATTATCTGCATCAAGTGTGTGCTGTTTTACACATACAGTCATTCAGATGCCAGAATCTGTTGACCTGTCTGTGGGGAAGGTCGTAGTTCAGCCCACATGTGACCCTATAAGTCCCAGAGCAGGCAGGAGCTGCAACTGATTCGTGCTTTTATCTGAATCTAGGATAGGATATTTAAAAATAGGTATCTGGACAGAGAGCAGACTCAGATGTAGGCATGTGTAAGCGATGAGTGCCTTACAGGTGGTCTCAGTGTTTAACTGGTGAAGTAAATGCCCTTCCCATCTGTCAGCTTCTCACACTGATCATCATCCATGCAACCGTTCACATCTGCAGAATATGTAGAGGATGGTTGCTTTACAGACGATCCCAGCGTTTAACCATTGGGAAAATAGCCTTTCATCTATCCATTTCAGCTGCTGCACATCCAGCCGTCTACCCATCCATATTTGTTGTATTGGCAAGTGGCTGTTAAGTTGCTATTGTGTATCAGCTTAGTACCAGCTTTTGGATCAAAACGACAGAACCTCTGTCCTCAAGAAGCCTACAGTCCGGGTGCAGGGTGTTTTCCTAATATTCAAATCAAATTTTTACTTGACACAAACTTATTTTTATTTTGCTTTGGTCTCTCTTTTGAATTTAAGAAAGCAAGACACCTAGCCATGAGGACATTTCACTTGTTTGTAGAAGCCCAAGTTCTAGAGTTGGGTTTCATGTTTTGCATTAACTCTATGCTTATTTTGTTAGCAAGGAAAATAGAGGGGAGAAAGGACAACCCAGGAATAGCATCAAACCCCAGGATTGTAAATGTCTCAAAATCTTCTTTGGAATTGTTAAAAGATATTTTCAACTTCAGAGTACATCATATTTAGAGTCAGTCTTTGAATTTTGTTAAACACTGGACACCTCCAAACACTCGGGGGCCAGTTGGGAAACAGTCCCGTGACTGTAGTTGTCCAGGGACAGGCCATACAAATGAACAGTCATGAGTAGTATGTTTCACAAATTTGGATTTTGGTCTCCATTTTCTACCTGTGAGATTTTGGGTGAGTTACTTACTATTTCCAGGTTTCACTTTCCCTCCTTATAAGATGCGGGTGGCAGCACCATTTGCAGGAGGGCGTGAGCTCAGAGACGTGGACACACAGGTTTAGAATGCACACTGTAAAGGCTAGAGCTGTTTCTGTTCCTAAGGGGCAAAGAGATTGGATGGCTAACAAAATAGAAACACCAAGCACACATGAGGATCCTAATAAAAAAATTTGGAATGCAGAATGCTCCAAAATCTGAACTCTTTAGCACAGACAAAAAGAACATTCCACATATGACCTCATGTAACAGCTCAAAGCAGTCTAGGGCCAATGAGATGGGAAAGGTGCCTGTTGTCAAGTCTGAGACCCTGAGTTAGAGCCCTGGGACCCGCAGTAGTGGGAGAGAACTGATTGTGGCAGATTGTTTGTCCATTGGCTTCCGTGCAGGAAGAGAACTGTGCTGTGGCATGTGTGTGCCCATGTGCATGGGTACATACAAAATAAATAAATAAAATGTAATGCAGAACCAAACACGGGATTGCTAAGAATATTGTACAAAACTACATTCAGGTTATGTGTATAATATAAATTTTGTGTTTGTACTTGGGGCCAACCCCAAGATAACTAATTATGAATAGGCTGGTACTCCAAAGTTTGAAGAAAAAAAAAAAACAAAAAACAAATGCTTTGGACTGGAAGTGTTTAAGATCAGGGCTGTTCAGCCTGTATTAGCTGCTTGCAATTTCAATGGGAATAACATGTATGATGCCTCTGACATTATACCACTAATCATCTCCTGAGAAATGCCAGCCCTGATCTGTGTGCTCGCTGGCGCTGATGGGCCTTCAGCAGGTGTTTTGCATGCTGGAGGAATGTCTGTTGCTTTAGTCTGGGGGAGGAGAGAGTGTCAAGCCTGTCAGCCGGTGGTGTTACAGGTTTCTGGTTAGCTTGTCTTTTAGGCAGGCTACTGACTCAGGGAAATCCATTTCTAAAATTAATTTCAACAAAGGGCAAACTGGTAATTATGTCTGACATTATTTTATTTTTTTTAAATATAAAAGGCTGACCATGAGTTGGATTTTATATAGTGCTTTAGGCAAAAAGTTCAGTGCAGTGGGGATTATTTTCAAGAATGGATGGGGAATTTCTCTTGGTGTTTTTTCTGGAAGGTATTTCTATACACTGTTTATAGAGGCTGTGGTCCTTTTTAAATTTAAGGAGCTCAGTTGGCTTCAATGGCAATAAATAAAACCCCATATGGGGGCCAAGGGATAGTTAATTTATGGGTCCAGCTCTTTCCTTAACTTTGGCTGGCTACTTCCTGGGATAGTAGGCCTGACTGATGGCCGTCTGACATTTTGAACTGCGGGGGTGCTTTTGAAGTCTCTCCTGCAGGGCCTGAGTTCTGCCCCCGTGAAGTGTTAATGGGCCTCCTGCCCAGGTTTTATTTGAGGGGTGCTTGTTAGAGGAGCCCTGATGGGTCTTTTGGGGCCTCTAAGCTGTACTCTGCTCTGCTGGCTCTCAGGCCTCCATCCTCTGCTGTATTGTTTTGATTTTGACTCCTGGGACAATGCCTGTTTTACTCCTGGGTGTTCCCAGGGCCCAGGCAGCTCTGGGTGATCAGGCAGGCCCAGTCAGAGAAT
This sequence comes from Cricetulus griseus, assembly GCF_003668045.3. Classification (NCBI taxonomy): domain Eukaryota; kingdom Metazoa; phylum Chordata; class Mammalia; order Rodentia; family Cricetidae; genus Cricetulus; species Cricetulus griseus. The sequence continues at coordinate 152,303,973 of NW_023276806.1, read as the reverse complement.
AAGCCAGAAGGGAAAACCAGGGACTCCACCCAGCAGAGTACAGCCCGTCTTGTGCAGTTCAAAAACCACAGCTTGGTCTTCAGCAAAAATGGCCACTGTCCAGTAAACATACTCTGTTGGTTTTTTTTTGTTTTTTGTTTTTTTGGGTTTTTTTTTTTTGTGGTTGTTGTTTTGTTTCTTCCCCCCTGGGTCTCAAGAGTCTCCACCTTCCTGCTTTGGGTCCCTAGTGGCCTGGCAGTCCATCTCAACACCACCACTTGCTCTTCCTAAAAAGGAGAGCCTGTTCATGTCACTCTCATCACAGGCCTTCCATAGCTGTGCCTGTTATTAGAGTCCCATGCACCCTGGGCGGGAGCCACAGACAGTGCCACAGACCTCGCTGTCTTTGAAAAGACAAGGTTCTTATGGAAGTGACTGAGCTCAGACAAGGTTAGGGACTAGAGACTGTAGCTCAGTGGTGGAGTGCTTGTCTAGTAGTGCAAGGTCTTGGGTTCCATTTCTAGCACCCAGTAGATATGGGAGGGGTGGGGTGGGTTATGAGGTCATTAGGTTGGGCCCTAACCTGTGTGGTGTCCTGCTAGGAGGGGAGAAGGTGATAGGGACTGCCCTTGCAGGCAGGAAGGCCACATGAGGACGCACAGACGCCTAAGCGTGGCCTTGGGAGAAGCCAGCCCTGATGATTCCTTATCTTTTGGGGCCAGACCTTGGGGAAAATCTCTTTATTGTTGATGCCATCCAGTCTTCATGGCTTCTGATAGGACAGTGGGACAAATATGATCATGCTGTGTCTGTGGGATAAAGTCCTGTCCCTGTGGAATGTCACAGGAGGCCCTTTGTGTCTCTGGCTGCTGTCTGTTTCCAACACTGGGCAGAAATCTTCCTGCTTGCATGACAAATGACAGCTGTTTTAAAGCCAGGTTCCAGGACCTGCTGCTCCGTTGGGCGCCCTGAAGCCATCAGCTCTCTCCCTTGTCCCCTTTCCACACAAGTGCTTCTTTTCTGAATTCTTCTGAGAGCTTGGATCGAGCGGGCCTTTGCTTAATGTCAGTCCTGGCACCCAAATGGAGCCCTGGATACGAAGCACAGTGTAATGACTCATTGAATCAGCTGAGGCTTAGTCTCTACTGTTCTAGTCCCTAGGGCGTCCCCATTAGAGATGCTGTCATGATTCTTCCTGTACCACACAGGTTTGTCCCTAGATGACAATAATGATGACAGTGACAGCACTCACAATTTTAGCTAGTATGTGTGTATTTATATTTTTTAAATTTATTTCAGGACAGTGCATGTGTCTTTATGCTTGTATATCTCCGACTTTCTCTATTTGTAGTCAAGTATCCACTGTGTAGTCCATGGTAGCTTCTAACTCACAGAAATCCTCCTGCCTCAGATTTCTGATTGCTGGAGCCACCCCTCATAGCTAGCTACTACATTCTGAGAATGGTCTAGATAACAAATAAGCTTTATGTACCAGAGTTTATAGGGTCAGACATGAGACCAGGCCACTCTAACAAACTAGATTCAGGTACCAGTCCTTAATAGATGTCTTATTTGGATTACTATTGCTGATGAAACACCATGACCAAAGCAGTTTGGTGGGAAAGGGCTTACACTTCCACATCATTGCTCATCATCAAAGGACATCAGGACAAGAACTCAAGCAGGGCAGGAAGCTGGAGCTGATGCAGAGGCCATGGCTTGCCCACATATCTTGCTCAGCCTGCTTTCTTATAGAACCCAGGACCAGCAGCCCAGGCATGGCACCACCCACAATGAGCTGGGCATACCCCATCAATCACTAATTAAGAAAATGCCCTTTAGTTGGATCTTATGGAGTAACCTTCCCAATTGTGGTTCCCTCCTTTCAGATGACTCTAGATTGTGTCAAGTTGACATAAAACTAGCCAGGACAATAGGATAATTAAACACAAAAGTATTAGGAAAGAGTGGAAAAATATTTATTCCATGTAGCTACATTGGGAAGAGGACCCAATAAATAGGTCCAGTGACCCCACTCCATCTTTTGAGTCCTGGCATGAGGTTCATCTTTGCATGGGGGGTAAGAGTTAGGAATGACTGAGCAGTTCTGGTGAAGGTGTGGTCTTACCCAGCATTGACCCATCATTCAGGTTCATATTTTCATGGGGGTAAGAGTTAGGGATGACTGAGCAGTTCTGGTGAAGGCATGGTCTTGCCCATTGTTGGCCCATCATTGTTCATGCTCTACCCTGGTCTCCAGGGTTATCTGACAAGTTTTCAGAACCAATGAAGTCTACTCCTGGGGTAACCTCCTTCTCTGCCTGATACATCCCAGCCTCCCCCTCTCCCCAGCATGAGATCCCCAGGGAAATCCCAGTTCTGGAGAACCATGGTCTCTGTAGTCTTTGTCTTTAGATCCTGCCCAGACCATTATGGTTTAGTAGATAAATTGGCAGACATGTACTTCATGGGCTGTTCTCTGTCTTCCAGTCCAGGAGGCAGACTTCTGCCAGTGTCTTCAGTAGTTTGCCCGGAATTGGCCTTGTCAAGGCATTTATGCCTTTACCTCTACCATTCCCTCTGATTGGAGTGCTCGCCATCATTTTTGGCCTGGCAGAGTTGATGAACTCAAGGTCTAGATCACAGCTCTCCCTGGGAAGACCCCTTTCTCTCCTCCTCATACATACAGATGAGGTCAGCCAGCCACTGCATATCCATCACCCCATTGGTCATTTACTTACTGGCTTCTGGCTAGATGTAATGGATCTCAGAAACCTGCAGGCATAACTCAAACTTTCAAGTGTATGATTTTTTATTTTTAGAAATTATCTTATGTGTATGAGTGTTTGCCTGAATGTATGTGCACTACCTATGCACCTGGTACCTGGTACTTCTGGGGCTCAGAAGAATCTGTCAGAGCTAGAGTTAGAGACAGGGGGTTGCTGGGGACTGCATCTGAGTCCTCTGCAAGAGCAGAATTGGAAGAGCTATGAATGATCTTAACTACTGAGCCATCTCTCAGCCCCAGTATATCCAGTTATTTTAGGAAAGTGGACTTGCAGCCACATAAGCCTGCCACCTTTGCATATGCCATGAACTGCATTCCTCACCAGTGGGCTGTTGATAACATGGAGTAACTCATGTCTTATCGAATATAACCTTATAGAACAGTCTCATGTAGTGGAGCCACACTGCCCTTCCTGTCTCCTCACCCTGGCAACTCCCTCCTCTTCCTTTGGATGGTGCTGGTTTCCACCATATGTCTTTGGACTGTGGCTCTGTGGGGACATCCTTTACCCAGCCCTGTCTCAGGTCTGTTAGATAAAGCTGGTTTTGGTACTATTACACGCTTCCTTAATGGCTCCAGTCACTGGAACCCTGGACCTTCCCCAGATTTAAGTACTCTGTCTTACAAGTTCCATTGTCCTTGAAACCTCTTGAAATTGTAGTACCATGTCCTGCCATGGTTGGTTGTAGACTTGACTGTCAACCCACTCCTCCACTGGAATATAGACTAAGAGCTGAGGAAGCCAAGAACCTCACGTTTAGAAGAATTGAAAGTCTGTCATGATGCATGGGTATGACCATGCTTCCTTGGACTGTACATTCACATGAGGTCACCCTCCCCCGTTCCCATCTCCAGGCTCTGCTGGGACCAAGAACACAGTGCTGGGATGTTGTGAAGCATGGGAGGAATGACACTTACATTCCTTTTTCTCTGATTCTGAGAATGTCACCAGTGGATCATGGCAGAACCTCTACTTGGACTTGACAACTGAAAATGAATGAGTGATGGACAGAAGCTCCTGGCACCCAAGGGTCTTTCTAGATACATCCTGTTTTCAAATCACGTTTCTAAGGGCATATTGTCCCATGGGTTGCTGTTATTTATTAGGAGAGTGGAGCTCAGAGGCTCATCACCAGTGCTCACTGGTGGTAAGAAAAGGGACTTGGAGGCATCTTCCACATCAATGCAGTCTCATGAACTATTCATGGAAGTCTCCCTTAGGCCAGTGTTCAGGCCTGCAGATAGCACCCATTTATTCAGAATCAAAGCATACTTTCCCCTGGCTTCCAAGTCATTTTGAAAGGATGAAACTTCCCATGGGCATGGAAGGCCTGGCTTAAGAGGTCAGTTTTGAGCAGAAAAAAAAAAAAAAAAAAAAAAACCCAAAAAACCCAAAGTGTGATTTTTTTCTTAGCCTATGGTTTGATTTCATTTGGAAACAATTGTAGTCTTTTTATCATTGAATATAAATAAAATAGTGACAGAGGTTATAACACAAATGAACCTATTTGGCAAACTAACAGTAACCATTTCTGTCCTAAATTCAGTTTCTTGGCTTTATAATGTTGCATTTATGTAGGAGAGTGGGAGAAGGTGTGTCAAGGACTCTCCCTCTTAGGTTGGTGTTCTTTGGTGACATTGTGTGAACACTAAAGAAGATACTGACCTTGAAACAGACTGTAGTTCCCTCAAGATGCTCATAGTCAACCTTGACTTCCTTCAGAACCAGGAAAAGGCAAGAACACGACTCTAAGACTCCTCCATGTTGCTGGCATTTGCTGTCCATAGTTCCTACAGAGCTGTTCAGTTGAGTGATTTTTCAACCCGATCTTGTCACATAGGAGCATCTAGCTGAGATGTGCATGTGCACATGTGCGTGTTAGATTTCAGTGACTCTACTGAGTGGGTGGGACAATCACCATCCCTTTCATGTTTCCCCTAGGAAGAAAGGGATGAGGCCCATGTAATCTCAGGTTGGCCCCATGTACTTCCTGGCATGAATGATACATGGCCTTGGAGTCACCCATTTCCCTTCTGCCAGACTAAAAATACGATGGGTCTGGGGCTAGCTTCATGGATCACCACGCACTGTGTCCTCAGGGCATTGTAATCTGCACGTCCAATGAAGTCCAGGTCCTCAGACCTCTGGGCTATACCTCAACTGACTCCCTTTGAGTAAGTTCATTCCAGAAGCATCATGGGAAGATGTGAGCCTCTGGAAGATAACCTTCCATTTGGACTGTAGGTGCTTAAAAAAAAAATACCATTTCTTCTCCCATGACCAAGTTTCCTAGATGTCTAGGGAAATTAAATCTAGATGGGTGCGTCACGCAGATGGGAGGGCTGTCGGGATCACGAAGCACAGTGCTTCCTGTGTTTGTAGTGACATTCTGTGAACCAGAGGTAACCCCAGAGTTATAAGCCAGTCCATTATTTCCCAAACAATATCCTGCATTCATTGATGGTGTTCTAGAGGACTCAATTTATAGATATGTTTATACATAGGCATATGGAGGAGACCATAGCTTTGGGCTCAATGTTAACAATAAGCAGATTCATTCTGGAGCCATGTATACAGACGGAGTGCGAAGGACAAGCCTTTTTATTATATTACATTAACTTTCCTTTATGACATTTGTTAGGTCAACTCCCTGGCAGTGGGTCAGCTACATTATGGAGGAAATGAGCCTGAGAAGTGGAAGAGAGGCCATAATATGATAAAGCTTATCAAGGCAATTTATTTTTTTCCTATACAAAATGAAGTCAGCAAAGCTAGACATCTTCCTGCCTGGCAGAGACTTGTCAAAGATGGGCTGGAGAAATGTCTCAGTGACAAGGATTCCTAAAGGCTGAGCATTGAATGAGATGGCTCAGTGGTAAAGACACTTACTGTCAACCTGAGTTCAGTATCATAGGACCCACGTGGTGGAAGGAGAGAACTGACTCCTTCAAGTTGTCCTCTGATCTCCACAGGTGCATGGTGGTGCACACTTACATCTGTGTGTCACACACACACACACACACACACACACACACACACACACACACTCAAAATAAATGGATAATATTTAGCAGCAAGAATAGGATGATGTTTTGGAGCTCACAAGTCTTCTGACACCTTTGGGGAAGGTTTAGTGTCAGTTTACTGTGTCTGTTCTCAAACCCAGGAGGCCGGCTTCTCTCTCCAGTGGTTACTCTGGAAGGCTTTTGACCCATTGTGTGGCTCAAGGGACCAGTCACAGTAGCCCCACAGCTGTGATATGTAAGTCAGATCCCCAGAATCTCTTGCCTGTTGGAGAGCACTCGAGCCACGATTCCTCCCATTCATCCACCGCCGCCTGTGGCTGCTGCTCACTCAGATCGTGACAAGACAGCGCCCGTCCGTCTTGGCATGGCTTCTTATGTCATCTCACTCCTCTGCCTTGCTTTCCTGCTCTGCAAAGTGCAAATACCAACAACAACCTCCCGGGGATTTTAAGATTATTTTTAAAAATCCTCTTTCTAGAGCCAGCCAACCAGCCAGTATGTGATGGTTGTTATGGTGATGTTTATCTCCTACTTCCTTGCTGACTGCCAGTCCTTTGTAAGGCCTCCTGTCTGGCTCATCCCTGTGTTCCTCCAGACCCCCTCTCTGTGTGCTAGCTGATGGGATAGCTATGTGGCAGAAGCATCTCTAGCTCAGCTTGAGTCAGAGTCGGAAGTCTCAGCTTCATGGGAGAGTGTTGTAGAAACCTACAGCTCCCTTCATTGTCAGGTTTGGGCAAGCCCACTACCATTTCATTTACACACCCACCTTGCACATATGCATGTGCCGAGCAAAAGGTGGTTGCTAAGCACTTCGCTGGCTAGTGGTTTCTAGCATCTTGTCACTTTGCTTTCTGTACTCTCAGGCAAGCTTTAATAAATCATAAATAGTATCTCACCACACTTTTATGGTTGGGGGTCACCACAACATGAGGGACTGTATTAAAGGGTCTCGGTATTAGGAAGGTTGAGAACCACTGATGTAGAGGGTGCCCTATTTTCCTGTGTGGGTTATTAGTGTTTTTGTTAGCTTTTGCTGTGCTCAGGGTATAGTCTAGGGCTTAGCACCTGCTGGGCAAGTGCTTGCTACTGAGAGGCCCCTGAGTTGTGCTTGCTACTGAGTTGTTAGTGGTCCCTGACCTGGGTCTTTTGCCTGAATGGTGCCTGTCAGGTTTTCCAATGGAGTTGCTCCTTCCTTTCTCTCTGTCCTACACATTCCAGGAGGAAATTGCTGAAAATAACCACACCTAAGAACTGTGTTCAGGACTATGCCTTACCTTTGTCCAGAACTTTCTGTATCCCAAGTCCTACTGGTTTCTGCTGTGTTTCTGTCCACCATTCTGTCTCTGAATCTGCAATGTGGAGTTGTTGATATTGGTGACCCTGCCAAAGGCTTCAATAAAATAAGGCATGGAAAGCACCAACCTGATGTCTAGTGACTCCAAGTGTAACAGCCATATTAAAAGCCAGGAGGTACAGATTAGAAACTTCACACAGCACAATGGTGACAGACAGTGCGATTAAAATAGAAATTGCCTCCTTACTGGAGGGTGTCCGTATAATCAGTTATAGGATACTCGGGTCAAAGATGAAGTTGCTGATAGCAGAAGGAGCTTAGGGCAAAGACAAGGAGGACAGTGTCACTCCCCGAGACAGTGCTGTGCACAAAACGGTGTCAGCTGAGAAGCCTGGTTGTCTTTGCAGGATCTTAAAAGTTATTTAAAACTGAGACTCAAGGTAACAAATGAAAACAGTAAATAGGCTGCTGTTGGGTTGACTGCTGTGGTCAAGATTTTGTTTTTTCTTTGTGACAGGCTCTCACCCTGTAGCCTCTGCTGGCCTGGAACTCACTCTGTAGCCCAGGGAGCCTCAAACTCTACAATTTTCCTGCCTCAGTCTTTTAAGTGCTGAGATTACAGGTATGAGCCACCACATCTCTGAAACTTTTTTTTTTTTAAACTGTAATCCAGGAGCCATAAAGGAATATAGGTAGCATCTTAGATTTAGGGGGAAATGGTTCTTTTTAGGGGAGCATTCTTTTCTAGACTTTCACATTTATCTTTGTTTTAGTAGCACAGCAGGTGGCATTAGGGGAAAACTGTTATTTTCTTGCAAAGAGTGAGTACAAGTAAGTAAATGAGGGTGTGTGTGTATGTGATTTGGGGACCCAGGCTTTAGATCTAGGGGCAGATTGCTGGTAACCTGTAGCCTCTTTTTTGTCCTTGTTAGCCCTCACCTGGGTGAGCTTCATTCACATTTACTCCTCAGCAAAATCAAATCAATTGACCATGTGTCAAAGACTACGGTGAACAGTTGCCAGTGGGCAAAAACCATAGTGTTGGTAGATCCGGGAATGGTCCAGCTCCAGCCGCTTTAATTAAAGCTAATGATCGAGGGAGGCCAGGGTTTCAGATGGCTTTGGTGAGCTAGGGAATTGCAATTTGCCCCATGTGGTCCTCACATGTCTTCTCCTGGGAACATTGTGTGTGTGTGTGTGTGTGTGTGTGTGTGTGTACGTACACTATGAGTGTTCCTGTGTGTGTCTAAGTGAAGGAGTTTACTGGAAAATGAACTTTTTATATAAGATGTAACTTTCCTAGTTAAGATTGAAGTCAGGTCAGAAAAAAAGCTATTTTTCCCACCATCAACTCTGCAGTTTTAAATCACAAAAAGCAAAAGGCCAGAACTTGTAGATCACTTTTAGCCCAGATCTCCTGAAATATTCAAATGCATGTGACACTTAGGCTTTTATCCCAGAGAATGTTTTCAAAATAAGAAAAGTCTTTAGGCCCAGAGACAAGGTCCAGAGGCCCTGTAAAAACCTAAGCAGATAACATGTGCTTGCAGGCGCACAGTTTTTAAAGCTTGTGTTGGCCCTGCTTGTGCCATCTTCTTTTCAGATATGCAGATCCTTGGGGTGACCCGCATGGAATTGTGTCAGCATCATGTGTTTGTGAGGTTAGCATGATAAGTGACAAACTGGCTTGGCATCAGAGAGAGAAAGACAGAGAAGGAGGGGGAAAGAGAGAGGGAGGGAGGGAGGAGGGAGGGTGGAGGGAGGGAAGGAGAGAGAAAGAGAGAGAGAGAGAGAGAGAGAGAGAGAGAGAGAGAGAGAGGTAGTAAGATCCTCTCATTAAGCCGCTGTGGGGCTGGACATTTAGCTTAGTGGTAAGGCACTTGCTTAGCATGTACAAGGACCCAGGTTCCATCCTCAATACCAGAAGAGGAACAAAAACACTGCCAATAACAAATCTGGATTGTGTTCAGCTTGTCCTAGGATCTGTGTAGTTTTCTTGGTAGCAATGGTGTTCTTGTTACAGTTCGATACCTTCCTTAGATGATGTGTATACAGCACTCTCTAATTTTTAAAAATTCAAATGGAATTTTAACTATCACCTCTTGCTGAAATTATGTAGACCGTGGGTGGGGTATTTACTCAGAATTTATTCTATGCATTCTAGAGGCACCAGTTCTTTACTCATTTTCCAGGGGAACTGGGGATGTAGTGGAGAGAAGGACACTGAGCATCACATTATCCCTGGGCAGCTAGTCTGAGAGTGCAGACCGCCAGATGCCTGCTGCTCGGTGATACTGGGTGATACTCATTTACTATCTACCAATGTCATGTCTACTTTTGTTTTCAACATCTTGGGTTTCTAGGACAAAGTTCTGATTAACAGCCAACTTCATCTTTCCTTGAGAGAAGTATGGTATACTATTAAATACTGGTGCTGTCCATTGTGGAAAGTGCTAACATTAGAAGCGAGGTTGCTGGTTGGAGAGTTGACTCTGGTTACGAGCACTGGCTGCTTTTTCAGAGGACCTGGGTTTGAATCCCAGCACCCACATGGCAGCTCACAACCATCTGTAACTCAAGTTCCAGGGGATCTAGTGCCCTCTTCTGGCCTCTGAAGGTACCAGGTACACATGTGGTGCAAAGATACAAATGCAGGCAGAACACCCATACACATGAAATAAAAATAAAACAGCAACAATAATAAAAACCCACGTATGACTGTGGGAACAGTAAGTTTATTCCTCAAAAAATAAGCACACGATTATCATAAAGGTGGGCATCTACTTCTCAGACTTATATATTTAAAAAAAAAGCAAGTGTCTAACCCCAAAAGCATGAGCTGTAAGTGACTTACGTACGGCCATATTATTCACGTGCTCAAGCTCTGAGTCTCATCCCAAGAACCCCATAAAACTGGTGTGTGGGGGGCATACATGTAACCCCAGGAGTCAGGAGGTAGAGGCAAGAGGATCAGTTCAAAGTCATCTTTTGGTGACATAGTACATTAAAGGCCAGCCTGGGATACATGAAACCTTGTCTCATAAACAAAACCAAGCAGAATGTCTGACACATTCTGCAACATGGGTAAGCTGCAAGGATGCCGTGCTAAGTCAAATGAGCCAGACATCGAAGGAAAGTGCTGGATGATTCATGCATTTGCTAATCCTAGCACAGCCAGGTTCACAAGCACAGAAAGCAGGATGCTTCGTGAAGGGAGTTGCTGTTTCATGGGTATGGTGTTTCATTTGGCCAGAAGCAACAGTGTAATTACATTTAATGCTGCCCAGGTGTACACTTAGAAATGAAGGCAGTGGGATCAGCAAATGGCTCTGTCAGTAAAGGTGCCCAAAGCTGGACAATCCAAGTTTGATCTCCAAGATCTTTGTTGGGGAAGGAGGGAACCGATTTCCTCAAAAAGTCCACAGACACCAAAACACGCACCCACATGCTATTATAAACCCAGACCACAAGCCTGGTGTGATGTCAAATGCCTTTAATCCCAGCAATCTGGAGGCAGAGGCAGACCATTTTGAGCAGGGCAGTTGGGACACTGGTATGTGTTCAAGTAAATCAGTCTAGAACCCAGAGGGCCCCCACCCCGTGTTCTCACATAGCATCTGTCTTCTAGAAGTATTTGTGGAGACAGTGGTTCCTAGACTAGGCGAGGGAAGGAGAGAGAAGCCAGTTTTTCACTGTCTGTGCCAGTGGTATTTGTACCAGGGAGCCTCACTATTAAAGACTGTTGCAGCTCATGGCTGTGAAGATATAAACATACATTCCTTTTGGAGCCATGGGAGAGTTGTTTCCCTGCGGAGCATGTCGGTGATGTGCCCTCCCGACCTCTTAGTGGTAGCAGTGGATCATGGGTGGCCAGCTGAACAGGAGACAGGGACACGCAGAGACATGGTCACCAGGAAGTTCACAGTCTGCTTTATTCTACTTTCTGGGCAGGTATTTTTGGCAACATGCCATATCTTGTGTGTCTCCACTTGCTTCTGACTCAGGGAGATGACTGGTCATGTCTTCAAGCCTTTGACTCTGTTAGCATCCTTCTGCTGAGGACTGTGGGGTTCCTTCCCCCCCCCCCTTCCCTGACTCTTCATGGCTGGGAAAGTGTAGTTCCATGCTAATCACCCTGTGAGTTGACTCCTGCTTGGAGCTTGGTGTGTCAGTGGCATTGTGATGGGTGGTGGTCCAGAGTCACTTTATGTTCCCCCCCTTTCTCTGTGCCTTTCCCTTGCCTGTACTGAGCAGATTTCTCTCATGAGGGGCTGGCTGATTATTGATTTCCTTCCCTTACCTCATTCTGGCCACCACTTAAGAAGGTACAGGAGCAGGAAAGATGGCTGGGTGGGCAAATCGGTTACTGTGCAAGCCTGACTATCTGGGCTCCTATCCCTAGGACCCACAAAAGCCAGACCTAGTAGTGCACATTTCTGTAGTGTCAGGCCCCCCCTACCAGGAGATGAAAGGCAGAGAGAGAATAGGCAGAAGCTGGAAGGCCATCTAGCCTGGAGGACACAGCAACAGTAGAAAGTGAGGACTCTGATCTCCACAGGCATGCCATGGCTTGTAAATTCTCACACATGTGTGCCCCCCCCCCCAACCATGAAGATGCTAGTCAATGCCAGTACAGTATGAAATCCTAAATGGATTGATTGGTTGACTGGCTTTCGGAGAGTTCCCTTCTCAGAAAACAGCAAACATAGTTGAGCGTGTTTGAGAGGTGACATTCCACACAACGATAAAAATCACACACTACTCACTGATGGAGGGAAAGGAGGGAGAGGGGGACAGCTCAGACCTCTAAGCTGTCCGTGGTGAGCCGGGGTTCATGTGAGCTGCAATCATGGTCCAGGTCCTCCCTGGAGTAAGAATGAATGTGCCCAGAGCCAGGAATACATCTTCCCCAAATGCCTTGTTCTTACTCCACAGAGGGACAGGAGGAAGACAAGACCCGAGGTGAGCTTCCTTACAAATTGAACAACCCAAGTTGGGGTGGGGGCTTCTTAACTTTAAAAAAATTTCTCCATGCTCAAAGGTTTCCTGAGGATTTCTCTTTTGGGTGGAGGCTACTGTCCCTGCCCTGCCTCTGGCCCAGTGAGCTACCTCAGGGTATCTATACAGCTGCCTGCAAGCCAGGTTTCTTGGGGGGACTAGTGTCATGACCCTTGGTCCTGCTCAGTCTTTACAATGTTCCTTTGCAAAGCCTTTTGAGGGTTGTGTCGTAATGGAGGTGGAGAGTGGGGGGAATCCATTGCTGTTGAGCTGGTTTTCTCTGAGCTGAGCAGAGCTTAGCCAACTCTGACTGCAGTAGGAATGTAGGTCCTAGGTCCGGAGGCTGGAAACCCAGGGTTGGGTGGGTTCTGGTGAGGCCTCTCTTCCTGCTTGTAGACAGCCATTCTGACTTCTCATGTGGTAGAATGAGCTCCAGCCTGCTTCCAGGTCTGTTTTGTGTGACCCAGGATGGTTCCTGACAACTCCACTACCACAACCTAATCACTTCTACAGGTTCTACCTCCTAACCCTCCCACCCCATTGGGGATTCCAGCTAAGGCTTTGGGGAGAGAAGTACAGGACAGTTTAGCAGCCTTTCAAGGTCATGGGACTCTAGGCAGTCTGTTCTGGTTCTTGTTATTTTGGATTGGTTGGGGTAATAAGTGGGCTGGGCTTTCCTTCCTCTGCTTACATAATAAAGATGCCCCGAGCAGCTCGGGAAGTTCTGGATTTTGCCTTAATACTTATTAAAAGAGGTGGGGCCGGGGGGGCATTGAAAACAGAATCTTGAAAGGGTTTGTGGTCTCCTACCTGTGTAACACCTGGTGACAAGGGGAAGTTCCATTGAGTGAGGCTGCTTTTCCGTGGTGCCTGCAGCTGTCTTGGTCCATCCACCTCTTTTCTGCCTTGGACAAAACCCAAACAAAGCAAAATGAAAGTCCAGAGTCAAAAGCCAAATGGAGCGGTGATGGGACCCGCTGTGTGTGTTCCCCAGGATGGCTGGGGCTGGCTCAGAGCTTGAGCCCAAACTTGCCAGGGCAAATCAAGCCCCCAGCTGTGCCTTCTGGAACTTTATTCATCAAAACATCAGTTAAGAGGGACTTGCACTTCCAGGCCGGGCATTGTTTTAGTTCTTTTAAATTTCTTTATTTACACAAGTGATCAGGTAGAGAGCTTACTTTTCTATTAGAAAACATGAATAATAAGTTACTTAAGTCCTTTGGCTTCTTAAGCCAATACATTTTTCTCTAGTCGGATCTAGGGGCAATACCAATTTGTAGCAGGCTGCCAGTAAGATTGGAGTTTTCTTCAGTGGGGGAGCAGCTGGGACAGATACAGATTGTAAGATCTTCCCAGGCAGTGGGTGCAGTAAAGAGAAAGGCAATTCCAAGGGAGGTGTGCAGTTTCACAGGCGGTTGGGCCAACGACATGGTCTGAATGCCAAGTGGATGGGAGCCCAGACCTTCAGGTTTTCAAGTGGAGAACTGGAGCAGGAAGGAGCCAAGCTCTGGCCGGCTGGCGCCAGGAGCACTGTGATCTTTTTCCGTTCAGGTTGGACGGTCTGAGAGCTGAGATGGGTGCATGAGAGTGTTTCCCCTGCCAGCTAGCAAATAACAGCACCTGACAGTGTCTGTATTGTAAGTAGGTGGGAGGCTGCAAGCAAATGGTCAAATGGCTCTTATTCTTGGAGTAACCAACAATCTAAGCGTGAATGGTGAGCAGAGACCAGAGGTTCCTACAAGTTGGTACAGGTCGGCGGAGGGCTGTATCCTTCCCCAAGCCAGCATTGCCTTTTTTTACATGCTCGGGCTGTATTCCAGCTGTTCAAGCTTGGTAGCCTTATGCTCATCTTTTAACTGTCTCTGGAGTTTATTTCCATATCTTTAAAAGGAGAGTAGTTGTATCTGTCTCATGCAGTCATTATGAAGATAAAATTGTTTTCTTCTCAGATGAAAAGAGAAAGCCCTTTGCTCCTGCTTCGGCATTTAGGATGAAGTCCTGCATTCATGAGGTGGAGAGTTGATGCGAAAATAATGGCTGGTGAAAGGGTGTTGAAACTGTTGGATCCTTGCTGATGCAGGGTGGCCTCATCCTGCTCAAGGCGGTGCTGCGATTACAGGCTTGTGCCACCAGGCCTGGTTAGACTTTCTTAACTGAAGCACTGATGGTTGAGTGTCTGTTCCTTGTGACCCATGTCTCTTAAAGGTCTTGCTATGGTACTAGACTGTAAACTCACTGGAGGCCCATCAAAGCACACCACTTGCCTGCAGACCTGCACATGCACAGCACACAGTAGGTACTTGGGTTTTTTTTTTTTTTTTTTTTTTGAATATGGGTAGTTGGAAAGAGGTGATGTGGTGGCAAATGTTTCACAATTAGCTCTCCAGGGAAAAAAATCTGCTTTGTAATATTTGCCAGTTTTCCTGGTGTAAATATTTCTACTACAGCTGATTTCAAGCAAACAATGTGATTGTGATTGTATTATACTCAGTGTTGGGGAGAAGTACACACAAGGACAAGCCAGGGCCCCCTTGCTCCTGGTGGGGTGAAGACACAAGAGGGAAGGAAGAGTCAGTCCACTAAACAGTAATAATGATAATGGCAACAGCAGAGTTGGTTGAGTGCTTGGATTCTGTTCCAAGTCCCTCCCGATGTCTCACCAGCCAGAAGTATGTCACCTGACTTTTGCTAGCTGCAAGGAAAGTTAGTGAGAGGGGAATGACAGTGCCATGACTTGGTTAGACCATCAGTATGCCATTGCTCAGGATAGGGCCCCCTGTGTCCCTGACACATGCGGATACCTGCTAGTCAAGAAAGGGGCTGTTGCTTGAGCAACGAAGAGTCTAAAAAGGCACAACTGTTCAAATATCATAGGCTATTTTTCAACCTCAAAATTGCCTTTCCAGCCAAGCTAACAAGTCCTACTGTTAACCAGCACAATGAAATTTCTACCTGCCTTCTTCCATTTCTGTGGGTACCACTATAGACATAGTAAACAGACCTAGCCCCTGAGAATGACCCATTTTCTAATGCAAACAGATCTCAGTTGCAGTGATGAAGGAGGTGGGAAGACGGGACTGGTGCCGTTTGGCAGAACAGGATTGCAGCAAGCATCCATAAACACAAATGCAGGAGCTCCCTGTGCAGGTTCACCAAGTGTGGCCTGGGCTGTGCCATTCCAGATGGTGGGGTGCATCCTGAAGAACCCCTCCTTGAAGGTCATCTCTGTATGAGCTTCTGCAGGAAGGAGAAAACGTGGAAACTGGGCCTAGCATGCAAAAGAAAAGGGCTACCCTGTCCTGAGGGCTGTCCCACAGTCTTAGCATCATCCAGAATTTTGTAGATTTTATACTCGGAATCCTTTCCTGAAAAACCAGAGAAATGATTGATGGGTTCAGCACCATCAGAACCACAGTGAAGATACAGAAGAGGAAGAACTGAAGGGAGTGTATAGATGTTCTACCTGGGGGTGGGGGGCTAGTGATGCACAGCTCTGAGTTTTCTCCAGTTGGAGGTGGGAGCAGTTAAACTGGAAGATGCCCACTGTGTTCAAGACCAAGTACAGACTGCAGCCAAGAGGAGCCATGATAAAGAGGCCACATTGCTTAGCCACTGCAAACTGGACATTGGGAGCCAGAGTATATCCCTCCTTGACCCCTAGAGCTGTTTGCCAAATGCAGTTTGAAGGCACCCTCACAGCCATCTGAAGTGACACCCAGAGAAGCACTGGTTGGAGGTGACAATCCTTGTGAACATCTCTACCCTTTCCTCCAAGGCCCGTTTCCCCACATGGACTGGATTTTTGTGTAATATGTACAGGAGGATACAGGTTTTCAGCATGGCCAGCTGTTTTGATCTTTATGCAGAGCTAGAAGTGCTTAACAATTCTGTGAATATTGCTTTTCACCCAAGCTGAAGGGAGATGGGGAATGAGTTTTTCTCAAGGACTGGGTTGTGGACTTTACATTTTTGTAGGCTGCCGGGTCCCTGCCTGTATGTCAGAAAGCAAACATGGAAGGTTGCTGTCTAGTAGTGCTGTTTGCATAAACAGGAAGCAGGGAAGATTGGCCCTCAGGCTGTTGTTTGTCACCCTTGGCATCAAGCAGTCATAGGTGGAATGGAATATTGGTCATTATCTATTGCAAAATTCAACACATTGTTTTGCTAAAAGATATTTCTCTGTCTGAAATCAGAATTAGGAGTTAGAAGGACAACACACCCATTCCTCCCATGATAATGAGGTAGCCAAGGGGTAAAGGAGGCAGAGAAGATCTGTGGAACACTGTGTATGTGTGTATGTTGTGTTTATACAACTAATGGCTTGGCCTTTGATTTCTTTGCTGTTGTAGCTGGTATCTGACTTCCCCTAAGACTTTACTAAGGCCTTGCTTCCCCAATTTCTTCTTTCTAACAGTCTGGAGGGGGAAAAAAAAAGAAGAAAAGACAAAGTGAGTATCCATGATCCCCAGTTGAGACAAACTCTGGCTTATTTCTTGGGAGCTTTTAGGCTGTGGTCTTATTTCAAAGGATGCCTACTCTAGCTCCATAGTGTGGCTTGCTCTTCTGTAACCTGTCCTCCCAGGCTGGGCATGGCTCTATTACAAAAGGAAAGTGCTTTCCAGTTTTACAAATGGGACTTCCCAGAGGAAACGTGGGATCCAGATGACCGGTGGACCCCATGCTGAGGTCAGATTCTCCATGCACTGGTAGCACGCTAGAGGGTGGAGTGCTGTGAAGTGAGCTGCTCTACCCTGTGCATCCTGGGGCTGCCTGCCTTCAGAAGCATGCAATAGGCATGCAGTGTGAGTAGTGCAGCTTCAGGAGCTAGAAGTGCTGCTCTTGTAGCTGGCATGCCCAGATTCAATCAATTGCATGTCTTGCACAAACGACGAACTTAGCGCCCTCCTCCATGGCCTGTGCTGTGCCAGCTTGATGCAGACAGGCTCAATGAAGAGGCAGGATTTACATACTCTGCTAATCTCAGCCATCTGATTCCTCGAAGTGATCTGGTGGTGGGGAGGCCTAACAAGTGTGAAGAGTATTTTTAACCAAGCTGTGTGGGTTTGATAGTCATTTAGGTACTAGTAATGGAATCTGAAGTTCCATGGGAGGCTGTGGGGAAGCTGTGAGGGATGGAGCCTCGGGGGTTGGGAGCTCTTGGGTGTTGACAGCTGAGGGGCCATTTGATCCTGAAGGACACTCACCTTCTCCTTCCCCTTCTGATAGCTGTCAGTCAGCTGCTTTATGGGGTGTCAAACTGACACCTTCCTGTCTGGCACAGGGGACCCTGGATATCTGGTTGTTAAATGGAGTTAGAATTGGAAACCTGCTATGCAAAGCATTTGTTCACTCATTTATTCAGTCATTCCACAAGCATTTTTCTGTGGGGGCGTGAGTGTGTCTGATTTTCTTATCAGGCTGTCTGCTAAGTGGTGGATGCAGGGTGGGTAGATCTGGGCTTGACTGAGCCTCAGCCTTGTCTGTCTGTCTGTCTGTCTGTCTGTCTGTCTGTCTGTCTGTCTGTCTGTCTGCCTGCCTGCCTGCCTGCCTGCCTGTCTGCCTGCCTGCCTTCTTTGTTTTGTTTTTTGAGACAGGGTTTCTCTGTGGCTTTGGAGCCTGTCCTGGCACTCGCTCTGGAGACCAGTCTGGCCTTGAACTCACACAGACCCACCTGCTTCTGCCTCCTGAGTGCTGGGATGGAAGACGAGCGCCGCCGCCGCCACCATCACCTGGCTGAACCTCAGCATTTCTAAGTTGCTCCTACAGGCGTTGTTGCTGGTCCCAGCAGCCACACCTGAGTCACAAGGCCTGAGACTCCATGCCACTTTGGTATGCTCTTGCCTTAGGCCTTAATCTCTCATTTTCTCACTTGATCCTCTGCTGGCTTTTTGCTTAGCTTTCTTCTTTTCATTCGTATCTTAGTGCCCTAGAAAGAGTTTTCCTTCCAAATTTAAAGTATTCATTCCTGCTAGTGTGATGCCATCTTCTAGAGGCCTTACTTGAGGCCAAAGGGATGGAGCCATCTTTCAAGACTATAAGCCAATCAAGTCACTTTTCTTTAGGTAGTCAGCTTCAGATATTCTGCTATCGTAACCGAAAACCAGGCAATGTGGATCCCAGTCTCTCAACTGTTCCACACAGAACTAGGGGAAAGGGAGCTTGAGGCAGCCCTGGCTTGGTGGGTGGAGTGAGGTGGGATAACTAGACTAAGAGCAAGTCCAGACTCTGGCTGACAAGTCAAGATGCTGGCTGTTACACCTGAATTCCATCCCTGGGACTCACATGGTGGAAGAGAGAACTGGCTTCCCAAACCTGTCTTCTGACCTCCACATGTGTGCCACGCATGTGCATGTCCACACTAACACATGCAAACATACATACACATAATAAATGCACATAATAAAGAAAGAAATCAGTAGATGTTGTATGGAATGGAATGGGAGCAACCAGAATGAAAGGATGAAAAGAATGGATAAAGGGAAATTCTGAACTGTATTTTTGACCTAATAAATGTAGGGCTCAGAGCAACAGCTGGTTTGAATCTTGGCCTAATTGCTCCTAGCCAATGAGCTCTCGAAGGAGTTCCTCAGTCACCCTGAGTCCCCTGCAGTTGTGCCAGAGAGGCTGGGTTCTATCTCAGGCTGTGACAGATAGCATTAAAACTCTGTGTCTTCCCCAGAGCCAACTCGCACTCCACTGAACAGCTTGCCCCTCAGGCAGATGGAGCTGGCAGGAAGCCTGTCCTTCAGAGCTACAGGTGGAGTGCTGGCAGTCCCACAAAGAAAGCCTCTGGGGAGTCTACTCCCCAGCTGCTGGCTGGGTAGGGGGTCCTGATGGGATGGAAAAGGGAGTGCCTACTCTGAGCTGAGGGAGGGGAAGTCTGGGGTAAAGGGAGGAAGCTCTAATGTAGTCAGAAACTAGAGCCCTTGCAAGAGCACTCACTGGGATCCCAATGGTGATGGGGGTGGGGGTGGGGGACACAAGATGCATTTTGCAAGGAAAAGGAAGACCTTCCAGAAAGAAGGAGCTCAGGACAGGGTCTCAGGTAACTCAGGCTGGCTTCAGATTTGCCATGTAGCTGAGGATGGCTTTGAACTTCCTTTTAAATTTATGTCTATGTGAGAGTGTTGTGTGCGTGTGTGTGTGTGTGTGTGTGTGTGTGTGTGTGTGTGTGTGTATGTGTGTGTGTACACATGCACACCCACCCAAAGAGACCAGAAGAAGGCATCAGAGCTAGAGTTGCAGACAGTTGTGAGCCATCCAGTGTGGGTACAGGTATCTTATCTGAACTTGGAGCCACTATAGGATCAAATGCTCTTAACCACTGAGCCACGCCTCCAGCCCCAGGCTTGAACTTCAGATATCTCTGCTTTTACCTCAAAAACAATGGACCTATATCCAGTGATTCCATGACTGGATTGTGAAGTCCTAGCGATTAATCCAGGACTTCCCTTTACTATCTAGGCAGGCACTCGACCAACTGAGTCACATCCCCAGCCCAGAACTGGCCATGAACAGCTGCAGCCAGTGTGTATTTCCCCTTGGTCTTTGTGAACTAGTTGCACATCTTTTCTATAGCTCCAGGGTGGAGGGATACCCCATTTCACTGAGAAACTGAGGCTCTGAGTACTCAAGAGACCTATTCCAGGTGTCAACTCGGAAAGGGATGGAACTGTGATTTGAAGCCAACTTTGTCTGCAAATACTTCTTTCCCACTGCACCCTGATGTGAGGAGGCAAAGGAGAAGAGGCTTCTCCAGATGGGGACCTCCATGTCCCAGAGCCTAAAACAGAGAATATCTCTCTTAGTCTGGAGGGCACAGACGGTTAAAGCCAAGAGCTGGCTTCTCCTTAGGCTCTAAGGGAGTCTGCCTCATTCTCAGCCCCTGCTTGGATGCTGGCAAGCATTGGTATGTCTTGGCTTGTAGATGTCCTCTAAGTTCTGCCTCTGCAGTCACGTGGCCCACTGTGATACTATAACTGACGTACTAAGCCAAAGCCTAACCATACTTGCTTCAATGAGCCAGGCCTCACCGTCCCCAGAGATCAGTGATGACAGTGGAGGCAGGAGGAAATTGGTTCTCATTTTGTTCACATTTGGGAGTAGAACATGGCTGCAGGGCTCCATGTGAGGGGCTAGCAATAGTCTGGGCTTATACCGCAAAGGATGGGGACTTGCCTTGCTGGCTGGATTGGCCAGGTGGAAGTCCTTGTGGCCATAAGTTGCTGCTGCCCAGGATCTAGCTTTGAATCTTGTCTCAAGATGTTTATCTATGAGCCAGCTGTCTGGGATCCGTGAGAATCATAAGAGAGTGACAAAGCAAAGGGCAGGTCAGAAAAGATGGAGTTAACTGACTAGGCTGTTGACTCAGGCCTATGGCCGGAGGCTTCTGGGTGTGTCCTTGTGGTTGTTGAGCAAATGGTAGACAATCTGAATGATGACGACCCTGGAAACCTTGAAAATGTCTAAGCCATGGATGTAGTGAAGTTGGTAGAGTGTTTGCATAGTATTCACAAGGCCTTGTTCCCCCAGCACCACATAAACCAGACATATTAGCACATGCCTATGATTGCAACCTTTTGGAGGTAGAGCAGGAGGGTTAGGAGTTCAAGGTCATCCTCAGGTCCATAGTGCTTAGGGTTATCTAGTGGTAATATAGTTTTATATATATACATAGGCTTTTATAGTGTACTGGGCTAGACTTTCTGTCTCAAACAGAACAAGCACAAACTCTGAAGAAAAAGCGGAAACCGAAGCAATCCAGCATCTCTTATCTTGGTGTCTCCATCCTCGAAAGTAGACAGCAGGAGTAACACGAGACTCTGGAGTAGCTGTGTGTAGGTCCGGGGTGCAAGGTGGGCAATAGAAGGTGGGTGGGTGGGTGTGGAGAAGAGGCACTGGGACCATTGTGAGGGTTATGTAGAGCTTTAGAAGTGTGATAAGCAAGGCTTGCCCTCATCCACCAGTGGCCACGATGGGCGATTTGAAAGGAATTTAGTGGTGGAGTGGGTGGAGCTTCATCTGGAAGGAGGAAGGGTATCGTCTGTGCATGGAGTAGAGAGTTCAGGAAGTGAGGGAGCTGGTTCACCCTTACAAGGAGCAGAGATCTTGCTGCAAGAGAGGTATGGGACCCAGGTCACACTGTCTGGGATCTTCATCCAGATACTTCCCAGGGAGTCAAGTGGACCCATTTCTCTTGAAGCCTTCTCAAGCTCTAATTCCAGCTTCTGGGACTGTGGATGAGTGCCATCTGTATTGATCCGGGGAGGATTCACCGGGAGGCAGGTCAGACATGGAGGAAGGGTGTCTAAAGGAGAGAAAATAGGAAGGGGACTTCAGGGCAGGGACAGCTGATGTGGAGGTCAGAGCTGGTGCACAGTGTGACTCCATCCAGGCTGCCATGCGGCCGGCTTTGGTGGACCATGGGAGCCTTCTCTGGTGGCTGTAGCCACTGCTCTTGTGATATCTGTGCAGGCATTCCTTACCAGTATTTCAATCTCTGCCTTCACAAAGTGCCCCTGGGCCTCTTCATCTTCTCCAGCACCCTTTCCTTGCTGAATACAGGGTAGGAGAGATCTGCTCCAATGGTGGCCATGCCAGGTGAGGCATATGGACCCCTTGTAACCAGACAAATGGGACTCCTTAGGACCAAGCTCCTGAAGCCCCTTCCTTGTTCCCTCTTCTGCTCCCATCATGATGCTTTGTTTTCCAAGGAAAAGATGGAAGGGGCTAAGGGCTCCCAGTTCTCATGCCTTGCCCCTGGAAAGTGATAGCACCAGCTCTTTTGTGTGATTATCACTCGGGCTCTTTAAATGGAAGGATTCAAGGCTACTATGTGGGCAATTCTTCTTTAAATGAATAGTTAGTCATGAACCTGTCATCACGTGTGGGGACATTCTCCATCCAGGCTTCAGACTAGGACCACATCTGGTGGCAGTTTCTGGGGGCAGGTCTGAGTCCTCTGTCCTCAGCTGGAGGAGTACCAGGTGGCCTTGGGAAGTGGCCTGCTGTGGTTCTGTGATGCTGTGGGCACCCTCTCTTTTAGTGCATCCAACACCTGTGATGCTCACTCTCTAAGCTGTGTGCTCAAGGACAGCAACATTAGTTGTGTTTCTGTTTGTTTTTTCTGTGTCCTCGGAACCTGGCACAATAGTTGACACACAGCAAATATCCCACAAATTAATTTTGCCACTTGTTTCTTAGGCATGTAACACCTGTAATCTTTGCCAGGTCCACCTCAGGCACTGAGGAGGCAACAATGTGATAAACAGATGAAGCCCTGTTCCAGAGAGCTTTCATCCCTGTGGGGAAGTCAGCTTCTGTTAAGTTAGCACATTTTCAGCATGTAACCTGATTTTTGGTGGGAAAAAATGTCATTGCCAGTGTTAGTGATGGCGGGGAGAATGACTTAGAAGGGTTGGCAATGGAAGCCCTCTCTGAAGAGGTAGTTTTAAAGCAGGGACTAAGTAGGGGTTATGATTCCAGAAGGTTAGAGTTCATGATGGTGGAAAAAAAGGCATGATGATGGCGGTAAGAGCTGTTCCTGATGGTGGAACAAAGGTGTGATGGCAGGAAGAGCTGAGAGCTCACATCTTTATCCACAGTCAGAAGGCAGAGCAGGCATGACATGAATGACATGAATCTTTTAAAACCTCAAAGCCCACCCCCACCTCCTTCAGTAAGGCCACACCTCCTAATCCTTCCCAAATAGTTCCACCATCCAGGGACCAAGTTTTGAAACATATGAGCCTATGGGGGTCATTCTCATTCAAACTACTGCAACTAGTAGAGTATTTAATTGACTATAACCTAGGGCATTGTTGATTCAGATGCACACCAAGAACTTGGAGAATACTGGAAAGTCAGGGCATCTGGGTGAATCTTGTTCTCTTTGACTATATTTGCCATGAGCCTTCTTTTTGTCTATGGAGACATAGCATTAGATTCAAGTGAGGCATTCAAAATAGAGGAGCAACAAGATCCTCTCACTGAGCCATTAGCAGAACTCATGGCACCTTCTAGGAATTTGGTCTTGGGTGGGGTGAATTTGATGGGTGCTGTCATAGCATAGAAATATAGATCAGTACATAGTAAATGTCATTTGGAGATGAGCAGAGAACACCGTACTTTGTAATTGGGTAGCAGGCAACTCACCAGATTCGAACTCGGAGAATCTTGCTCCATTTCCTCCCTTGTGGAAGGATCTTGGCTTAATCACATCTTTAAGCTCAGTGTTCACAGCTAGTGCCTGTGTTCTGCTTGTCCATGGGGAATCTGAAGACATGGTAGCCTATCACAGTGGCCTGCGGTGTCCCCTTTTGTTAAACTTGGTTTCCTGGGGATGAGGGCTCTCTATTTTCTGCTTTTGTTTTCCATGAATCCAGCAGCATGTCTGGTGCTCATTGGATTTGGTGTGAAGTGAATTGTCCTCCTGACTCAGCCTCTTGGAGATGCCTGACTTTGGACTGGTGGTTAGCCTTTAATGGTACTTTTATCTACATCATTTGATCAAACTCATTTGGAGCTTGTGAGGACCAGATGTCATGGTTCATGCCAATAACCATGACATCCCTCACAAAATGACCCACCAGGGCCTGTATCATAGCTCCATGGAGCCGGAGGCTCAGACACTCCTCATTCTGTTTCCTGTCCTTGTGGTCTGCGGCAGTCCTTTGCTACAACAGAAACGGTTATGCTTTATCCCACTAGCCAGACCTGGGTCATTTGACCTATTTCTCACTGTGGGGGAAGTGAGGAAATCTAGTTTTTATTCTAGATAATGACGGGGACTGGGGAGACGGTCTGGTGATTAAAGTATATGTGGTACAAGCATGAGGACCCAGAACCCATGTCAAAACCTGGCTGTGGTGTCATGTGCGTGTAATCCCAGTACCAGGGAGGCAGAGGCAGGTGGATCCCTGGGGCCCACCAGCCAGCCAATGTAGCTTAATTTGTGAGCCCAAACTCCCAGCAGAGAGGAGGCTCATGAGGAACCTAACCCAGATCTCAAAGGACCAGCTTACTTAAAATTCTGTGAAGGAGAGATCTGAGGGGCTAGGAACACCAAGTCATGGCTTGGGCACAGCGACACAAAAGCCATTTCTGAACCTTGAAATAGAAGTGGCGTAGGGTCACCTGCCAGCCTGCAGCTTGTGTTGGAAATGGGTTTTTTGCTCTGCTGGAGTCTAACTGCAGACAGTTTCCCACATCCCTGTATTGTTACTGTTACTGAATGCTTGTTTGGTGGCAACTGCCCTGCTTAGAACATAGCCTAAGCAATTTCTAGTTAATCAGTACAGTGTCTGCTGAGCTGTCTCCCATGGCAAGGTTGCTTATAAGATGAAGAAATGAAGGCTCCAAGGAAATCAGAGGCAGGATTTGAACTTGGGGATTGAACTCTCAAGAACACCCACTTCATCTCCCAGGTGCTTGTGCAGACAGCTCCATTTCTTCCTACATACAACTGGTTCCTCGTCTGCCACCTCCATGGCTGGGGCCTCACATCCAGGAAGATAGAGACTGATGCTGATGGCCTGAACTTGTGGATAAAACACAGAATGGGATCCTCTAGCAGAAATGGGTAGCACACACTGGTACCAGCAGGCACAGTAAAAAGGCATGTGACAGGATGAAAGGACTGCTTCCAGCCAAGGCGGGTGATGAGGAAATTATAAATACTTTAGCCTCTCCCTCTCTGATGCCCTCAGAGGTCATCTCTAACATCACAGAAATTAAGAAAACGAAACCCTACTCTCTCCCCCTTCTCTGTACACCAGGTTACAGCCCCACTCAGCCTACCAGGGGCTTATCCATAGCCTACCACATGTTACCTTTCTTATCACTTTACAAATTGGTCAGGATTAGTGTTTTCAGATTTAAGGTATTTTTTTTTTACGTATTTCTCTATGATATAAAAGTGTTATTCAGCTGGGCAGTGATGACACATGACTTTAATCTTAGCACTTGGGAAGCAGAGGCAGGCAAATCTCTGAGCTCGAGGCCAGGCTGGTCTAGAGAGCTAGTTCTAGGACAGCCATGTCCAAAAACCAAAAACAAACAAAATCCACCCCCAAACTGTTACTCAATCAAAGTTTGTGTTCAAGAGACTTTGGCATTCATTAGTTTGGTCCTGTCCCTCCCAGTCATGTAGCTGGACTGTGATGTACGATCACTGGGTGCCCATCTGAGCATGCTGGGACACTGCTTTGTGAATTACCACATTGCTGACTAGCAACAGAGTGTGTGGCTCATAGTGGCAGAGCACGCGCCTCATGGCATCTTGTTCATGCACAGTAACTATTCTACTGCATGCTTTAATCAGGGGCTCAGTTTCCCTCTCTGCAGAATAACCTGTGGAGAGTTGCTTTGAGTTTGAAATGGTTGGGTGATGTACAATGTGCACTAAAACCAAGCTCACTGTAAAACACCCACTCAAACATGTAGTCATTGTCCTCTTCCCTGTGACCCTTTTCATCCTCCCTCTGCTCCTGCGAAAGCTTGGGCTTGTCATCTTTTCTTATTTGTCTTTATCACTCAGGGTTGTAGCACAATCCTAATGCCATTTATGTCTGCATGACTCTTCATTGCTCTACACTAGGGTCTTTCAGTAACCCGGCAAGCCTTTCCTCTCTTCCTGGTAGCTACAGAATGTGACTAAGTCCGAGTGGTCTGGTTGGGGGGGTGGTGGTCATGGTCTGGGTTTGGTGTGGGTAGTTCTTGCTGGTTTTCACCAGTGACCGGAGCTCTGTGACTGGCGATTGTATTAGGTGCCATGGTTGAGAGGGGTATGACATGGTCTTTACTGACTCTGGAATGTGTCAGTGGTGTCCTTTTCTTACCAGGTGCTGAGTTACTGTTTTCACAATCTGTTCTCGGTACCATCTGTGTGAGAGAATATTCTGGAACATGGGTGGAGACTGAGTAGCTATGAAGAGTAAGATTGATTCTCTCCCCATCTTCCAAGAGTTGAGAAGGACCTTGTCTCCTCCATTGTTCTTCAGCTCTATCAGGGAACACACCCCAGAGTGGGCTGAGGCGACATCTCTGGTTCTCTCTGTCAGTTTCTCTTGAAACTTAGCAAAAAATACCAGCCTGTCTGGAGTGGGCTAAAAAGCCCACACAGACCCCAGAATTCACACACCTGGTTTCCCACCTTGCCACTCAGTAACTATTGATCTGGCACAGTGTGACAGCTCACAGCCTTCATACTAAGAGTCTTGAGCTACTCTAAATTACCCTCTTTGGAGACTTAGCTTACAATCTACAATCTTAAAACTATCAGGAGACCCTTTTAAGCCACTCCAGGTACCAACAAACACACACCTCTCTTTTATCTAGTGTGAAGACACCAGACATCATCACACATGGATCTGTGCACCTTTCTCCATGTTGAATCAGAATGGAACCTGAAATAGATGTATGTTGAGCTAAAAAGTGAATGTTATCTTTCTATTCCTCAGCTTATCTATAAGGTAGAGATACTTACCCGTAGGGCTTTTGGGAGGATTAGAAGAGGTAGTGCCTCTGAAACAGTAAGCAATACCCAGATATTTAATTAATTCCCCTGCATATGTTATGCTATTGCCCCTGTTGGCCCTGAATGGCATTGTCTAAGATGGGAAATGGGTCTTATCAGTGTATTCCTTCCTCTCAATAAACTACTTGCCTTTTCTCATGAGGAGTGGCTCCAGTGATGGGGGCTGAGGGCTGTGGTAAGAGCAGCCCCCAACTTCAGCTACCGCTGAGCTCCCACCCTGGAATGTTCTTAGAAGCAGCCTCAGAGGTCTCCATGTTTCCTGAGACTTTATAGACTGATGTGAAATCAGCAAAGTCCCAGGAAGCCCCAGCAGCAGACATCATCATCAGGGTTAGAAGAGCCCACAGGACAGGGACAGAATGAGTGGTAGCTCTGGCATAGATGACACACATTTAGCCACGATGCAGCTGTCACTCCAGTATTCCCCTTAGTCTCTTGATGTCTTTCCTGGAGCAGGTGAGGCCAGTCCCTGTGCTAGGCACGCTGCGGGGAGGCAGAAATGGAGGCAAGAACCAGAGTTGTTTAGGCCTGGTAAATGACTTCTTTCATCCTTCCCATGAGCCCGAGCTCCAACACCTTAGCAGCCATTGTTCTCTCTCTCTCTCTCTCTCTCTCTCTCTCTCTCTCTCTCTCTCTCTGTGTGTGTGTGTGTATGTGTGTGTGTGTGTGTGTGTGTGTGTGTGTGTGTGTGTGTGTGTGTGTTGTGTGTGCGTGTGTGTGTGTGTGTGTGTGTGTGTGTGTGTGTGTGTGTGTGTGTGAGAGAGAGAGAGAGAGAGAGAGAGAAGAGAGAGAGAGAGAGAGAGAGAGAGAGAGAGACTTTCACAGTGGTGATTTGTCTATAAAATGACAGTTGCTCAGACTGGAAATAATTTTAGACCCTCACAGCCATTATTACTGTGACTCAATGGCTCATGGAAATGCTTGAGTTTTTCATGCTGGGAAGCCATTCCTCATCCCATCAGGTTTCAGGCTGAGGAGAAACTTCTCCAAGGCCACCTGTGGGCCTGTGGCTTTCAGGGAGCTTTGAGTGTGGCATGTAGAGGATTTGTTCAGCACACACCGCTTCCTCCATTTGTAGCAAGGGAATCCTTTGAACTTTTTATAACTCACTGTTCACAATTTTAAACATCATAGGCCTCTAGAGGTTCTAAATTAGCCTCTGCAGTCTTAGAATTAGCAAGAGTGCCCTTTGAGCTGATCCAGGTACCAATAAACATACTTCCCTTTTTTAGTGTGACCATAGCAGCCATTACTAATGGATCTATGCACCTTTCTCCAGGTTGAATAAGGTTGGAACCTTTGAATCCTTTTATCCCAGTGTTTGAACCTGAGGAAGCTTATCCTGTGCGGTTACAGAAGTTGAGACCAGAGCTTTAAGTGTCTAATGATGAGTGATGTAACAGACACCCTTCTGAGTGGCCTATGTATTAGCTCATCAAGGCTTACAGCAGCACAGAGAGGCAATATTGTTACTATCTCCACTTTATAAAAGAAACAGCCATGGGCTCTCAGGTCCCAGGGAGAAGAAAGCATAACAAAAGTGATAAATACATTTGTTTGACATTCAAACTCAGGCATCTGGCTACAGTTCACACACACACACACAAACACACACACACACACACACCTCTGCTTACTAGTCTATAAAACAAGTGACACCAACTTCTCTAGTTTTCATTTGAGTGGAAGAGATCATAGGGAGAACCCATCTTAACTTGGCGGGTCCCACAAAGGGCACACACATTAACTAGAAAATGTTGGATTGGTTTAAAGGAACAGCAAAGGCATGTGACTCTGGTTAGGTAATAAAATTATCCATTGGACAGGGACCATGAGGGACCAGAATCCCTTCTTCCTCAGTTGGCCTGCACCATCAACCCAAGAGACATAACTCAGAGGTTGCCCCGTTCTGTTTGGGGCTGAGGGTGTCTCAGGTCACCAGGCCAAGGAACGTTCAGGTTGCCTGAAACTGAATGTTTGAGATGAGACATGACAGAGTGGAAGACCTCAGGCGAGGAATTAGGGATATTGATTCCATGGGGCCCCTCAAAGTTTCCCAGCCTGTATCTTTGGGAATCACCCGTCCCAGCTCATGTGGCTGTCGCCACTCTTGAGGCTGTGGTAGTCAGGGTTTTGTCGACATGGGCAGGAAATGGAGGTACTGCTGGTCCCACCGTGCCTGAACTCACACCACTGACCTTCCTTTTGGCGGGGCCCACACTGTGCAGCTGCGTTCTGCATCGTCATTTCTGGAAGAAGCTTGTGATACAAAAGGCTCTTCCTTTATGTGTACCAAGGCCCTTGGTCATCTGAGCAGCCGCACACCACATTTTGCTAAACTGCTAACCAGACAGAAGCAGTTGACTCTCAACACAGCTGTCTGCCATGAAACAGACACAGCCCAGGGATCCACATGGTGTCAGATCCACATGGTGTCGCATCCAGTGAGAAAAGCATGACGTGTGGATTCCAGCAGATGCTACTGAACTGGGTTAAACCATACTGCTACCTCAGCACATACAACCAAGAGATTCAGTTTCCTTGGTGCTGGGCTTGGGTATGCCCCGCCCCCCCACACACACACCTGTTTACTCCTCCCTCCATCACTGTCTTCCTTGCTGTTGTGGAAGAGAAAGTTGACTCATCCCTGGCATTTCACAAGCGTCTCCTCCTGCTGGTAGATGTGTGAGCTGCTGGGACTTTTACCATCTGCAAACCCTTCACACTCGGCACATTCTCTTTTCACCTTGTGGTACTGAGCTTCACATTATCTCTGTGGCCCACCACTGCATCTTCTCTGAAATCGGGACATGAACTCAGTGGATGGGGTTCGAGGGTGGAGCGGTGGGGTGGTGAGATGGGGTAATCTGAAAAAGAGACCCCTTCCTTTCCATCCTCTGAAAAGACCATGCCAGACATGTCATGTTAGGGATGAGGCAGTGAAGAAGAGGTGTGCAGGCCCTCAGAAACTCACCAATTTGGGAGGAATGACAAGAACACGCATGGGTAGTAGCAGTGATTGGAACTGGGTGGAGAGTGTGGCAACCATCTTTCGTGTACTTGAGATTGCCGAGTCCCACCCTCAGCCCCATTAAGCAATGTTTGTTGAGCACACAGGGTGTTCGAGCAGCTGTGTGTCTCCTGAATGATACCCTTCAGTCTCCGTGACAACCGGTAATCTTGGGAACTCTCGTCTTAGAGTTGAGAAGTAGAGGCATAGAGGCTGAATTATTCCAGCAGCTAGTTAGTAGTGAGCCCACTGGCTGTTCTCAAAGGACAAATGTTATTGTCTGTAGTGAAATGCATTGAATGCCTGCTGTTACTCTATGTCCAGCTTCTATGTATGCTGTTCTTTAGTTTGTACCAGCGTGGTTTGAGCAGAGAGGGACATGATTGCTGGGGATTGCACAGTGAAAGTAACAACTTGATACCAAAGCAGGTCTGATTCTGGAAGGTTTTGGCTCCTGTCTTGGTTGGGGTTTCTATTGCTATGAAGAGGCACCATGAGCATTCAGTTCTTATAAAGGAAAACATTTAACTGGGGCTCACGGTTTCAGAGGTTTAGTTCATTATCATCATGGCAGGACATAGCATGCAGGCAGACATGGTACTTGAGGAGAAGCTGAGAGTAATACATCTTGATCTGCAGGCAACAGAAGTGAACTGTGACACTAGGCATAGCTTGAGCATAGGAGACCTCAAAGCCCGCCCCCACAGTGACACACTTGCTGTTGGCCACACCTACTGTAATAAGGCCACACCTCCTAATAGTACTACTCCCTTTGGGAGCTATTTTGTTTCAAACTGAAGCTCCTTATCTCTAGGCTGTATCAGTTCTCTCCCCTCAGGACAGTGTAGTATCTCACATCAGATCCAGCCCCTTAGCCAAATGAAAGAGGAGCCATGAAATATGGACTGAAAGTATAACCTGGAGGGCCACAGGGTGCCTGGATTTTGTGTTCACTCTAGATGGGCCACCACTCTTCGTTCCTTCAGTGAGTAGGACAGAGGAGTCCCCGTTGCTCCTTATCATGGCCATGCAACCAAAAAGACACAGTTTAAGGGAGAAAGAGTTTGTTCTGGCTCATATTTGAGGAGATATAATCTGTTATGGCAGGGAGGGCATGGTGATGGGAGGGAGGGCTTGGTCTTCAGGCAGAGTGTGAGAAGGCCAGGGGTGATACTGTTCCTTCCTCATTGTGTCCTCTGTGCCATTCTTCCTTCTCTGGGCTCTGGGCTCTGCTAACTATAGTGTTCCTCTGCCTGTTGCCTGGCAGTAGGAAAGCCCACTGTAAAAAAAAAAAAAAAAAATCCATTCTTGTCATCACAAAGCCAACAGGCCAGGATTTATAACCACAGGGTGGACGACAAGTAGACATTGGAGTGCTCTTTAATAACGTAAGTGTAAGAACAGTTGTTGCTCACATGCATGGTACCCTGGGGGCCGGGGGCAGGGGCTCCCCCCACACTCCCCAGCCAACAGCAGCATTTATTAAGCGCTCTGTGTGTGCTTCTCTCTGGCTTGGGCCCTTGTCTTCCACCAGCTTGTTGAATCCTCAGGGTACTGTTTTAACTCCCATAGTGAAGATGTGGAAACTAATACCTACCCAGGTGACCCACAAGTAGCTCAAAGTCCCATGCCTGGAACTCTGGTATAGCAGACCTTGTGCCAAGGTAGTAGGGTGGTGTTATTGACCAGTCTGCAGAGGGGAGGACACACACACACACACACACACACACACACACACACACACACACACACATGCACCTCACACCTAGTCATTTTAAGTTTATAGTTCTGTGGCCTTGAGGACTTTGTCCATTCAGGCTAATCTGGGGGGCTCCTTTAGAATGTTTTTAGAAAGGAAGATATATATATATATATATATATATATATATATATATATATATATTGTTTACTAATAGCTTTCCAGTGACAGTGGAACGAGTAGGGTCATTGGTGACAGGGCTCTGAGTTGGTTGTCTCTGTCCTGGGGTCTGATGAGAAGCTTGCATGCAGGTGCAGATGAAGGAGGCACTGTAATCCATGTCCTAATTCTCCATTTCTACGTTTTGAGTGAAACAGGATGGTGAGCTCATTGTCTGGTCCGTGCCACAAGTAACTTCCCCTGCCTGCTTCCATCTCCCTGAGCAGAATAGAGGATGTGTCTAAACTATCCTGGCACCCCTGCTGAATACACATAGTGTCCAGGATGCCTGGGCTGGAGTCTCAAATGCCACGATGCAAGGCCAACCTGGTGGAGAACCACACAAATGGGCCTTGTACACGCAAGAAGAGTTACTTCTGTGTCTTAAACCATATGTCAACAAAAGCTCTGTAGACACTCCTGCAACACATCTTGCTCTGTTGACTTCATGCAGCTGTGGCCATGGGTCTGTGGTTTTCAGGTTCTGGGGGAAGCCACAAAAGCCAGCTTGTTCACCGTGAAGCACCACGCCAATGGAATGTTCTTGAGCATTCCTGCTATGAGGGAAGAGAGGACATGAAGTCGGCAAGTAGACTGGGTTACAGAAGTACTGTCCTTGGCAGGGATGGTGATGCGTGGTCCCCCTTACTGCTCTTGAAGAACATCGAGACCCAGAGAGGGGGTGAAGAGTGAGAACAAAGTTGGTGGCTTTGTATTTGTCTTACCCCAGAGTTCCAGGGTGCCACTCTGACATGCATTGACCTTTTTCTTGGAGAGTGACTGAAGGAAAAGGGCGGGGTGCCAAGGAGGCTGTTGGGAAGCTGGCTGTGTCACCCAGTGTGCCCACCCCTATCCAAAAGCAAGACCCCTTTCATTTCCAAGTGGAAACTGAGAAAGACTTGGACTCTTAAAATGGTGGTCATTTTACCCACAGTTCCTAGTTAAATCCCCGAATGTTAGGTGTCTCCTGAGAGGTTGTTTTGTGTCTGGCTTCACTCAGAGGAGATACTAAAAGTAGCCTGCGGCTGTCTATGAGAGGGAAGGGCAGTGAGGAGCCCTGGGTATCTCCTGAGGAGTGCAATCTGTGCTTTGGGGCTCTAGAAGAGCATCAGGAAGGGCCCCCAGCTCCCCCATTGCTTCCCCATCTCTTCCTTCCCTGTCCCTAGTATACTGTGGATGCTCAGTGGATATTGCTGTTTTAGTGTCTGTCTCCTCCCCTGCATCTCTTTTTACAAATCCTGACGAGGTTTGTGCCTCTGGCTCACCTCATGTCTCCGGACAAGTTTCTTCATGGCAGTGAGCCTCCATATTTTTCTCTAACTCAAGGAGATATACATGTCCCTCTTGTGACCATGGTTATATCGTTGAGCCTCCCTGGCCTTGGGTTTCTCCTCTGTACTAAGAGAGAAACTGGGGATGGGTGGAGCAGGCAGACAGTGAGGCCAGCGTTTGCATTCTCAAGCCTGTGTCTGAAATGGGCTATCTCAAGCCTGTGTCTGAAATGGGCTATCTCACTGTTCTGTCTCACAGGAAGGTTCAAGAAAATGAACGTATCCCAACACGGGTGGCTTCAGGTCCCTGTGTATGATGTGGCTCTTGGCCCTGACTCTGCTGCTGACTTCCCCAGCCAGTCTGAATGCAGAGATGTCAAGTCATTTGAGTGACTCCCAGCACTGGAGGTAAAAGACGAGTGCTGAAGGATATCCAGCAGTGCCAGTCTCACCTGTGGTTTCTGTTCCCTCTGGGTCAATCACATGCTTTCTGCTAGCTGTGATCATCCCGGGGACATGGCACTGTAATTCATAATTGAGGACCACAGACAGGGATCACAGAAGATCAGCCTGAAGGAAG
Organism: Cricetulus griseus; assembly: GCF_003668045.3. Taxonomy (NCBI): domain Eukaryota; kingdom Metazoa; phylum Chordata; class Mammalia; order Rodentia; family Cricetidae; genus Cricetulus; species Cricetulus griseus. The sequence continues at coordinate 152,270,572 of NW_023276806.1, read as the reverse complement.
CTGCCACTTTAATTTTGCAGAGGTTGCAAGCAAAAAGCCCTATCCTCCAATAAGATCAGTCACTGTTTGCTCTCAAGCCGTTCAGGTATTTCTTTAGGGATGGAGGCCAGAAAGCCTTGGGGCTATGGCTCTGCTTCACAGATTTGAGGAACGGAAGATCTTTAGTTCCGTTAAGAAGGGAGATTCCAGGCTTAAGCCAGACTCTAAAAGCAAATGCAGACTCAAGAAGCATTTATAGACTTGATGGACATCTCTGTGATCTTCAGCCATAGTGGAGTCGGAACCTTTCATTAGGTGCATAGCTGTTTTAGTGGGTGTGGCTGCCAAGAAGAGGTTCATAAGTCACTTAGATTCTACATTAAGATACTTGTTTCAGACACCTGGGGGCCCTGGCCTGCTTGCAGTAGAGTTTTAGACACCCCAGCAGTGTAGACATGTGCGTTGTGGGTGAATGAAGGGGCAATTATGTGACTATTAAGGAACTGAGCCTTGCCTCCCGCTCAGTATTGGGTTCCTGTCTTCCTGGGAGTCTGAGGAACATGAGCTTGTTTTCCTTATACTTGCTGTAACTTGTTTCCAGGATGTAGCTGGGCCAGAAGGATTTTTGCCCAGAGGTGGGCACCTAACTCCTCTGAGGCTTCCTGATTCACTGGAAAGTCCTCTTCACTCAATCTGCTTGAGCAGATGAGTTTTTTTTAAGGGTCTTCCACATACACTGTGAAAATTGAGTTTTGTTTTGTTTTTAAGAAAAGCCATTTATTAAATTAGAAATGAAAGCTAGATATCCAGGTCCCTGTCCTATCCTTCTTAGCTGTCTGTGAACCCTGGTCTGAGCACTGTCCTGGTCTCCCCATCAGGACCCTTAGGAGTCTAGGAACTTCCTCTGTTCATCCTTTCTTGGTGGAGGCTCTTACACTGGGCACTTCTGCCACTCTACTCTCCTGTGGGCGTTGGGTCTCACTCCCAAGGGTGTCAACCTCTTAGCTTCTGCTGGAGGATGGCTCATGCCCAGTCAGGTGGCGGACCATCTGGCAGTCATTCTAATATTCTGTGGCATGGCTGTGGCTCTGGAAGTCCAGGTGGTAGACCCCTAATGCCCAAGTAGAGTTCATAGTCTGTGGGGGCCTTTGAGAGGCAGTTAAGATTAGATGGCATCATTAGGTCGGGTTCTCATAATGGCATTAGTGGCTTTATTAGACAAGGAAGAGAGACCCTGAGCTAGCACTTTTGCACTGTTATTACCAGGCCATACTTTCTGCCATGTTAAGATGCCGCATGAGGGCCTCACCAGAAGCCAGGACCAGGTTCACGCCAGGACCCTGCTTTGGGCTGTCCTGGCTCTTCAACCAAGCTAAATTAACTCTGTTCTTTAAGAATGGCCAAGTCTGCCATAGTCAGGGATTGCAGAAATGAAAACAAAACTGAAGAAGGCATAGAATAGTAATATCTATTGAGATGTTAATATAGTTCATGCTTACATAGGGATGGCTATTCTCACATAATTCAGTTAAATTTTAACAAATTTTTAAGGCAGAAAAATTTGATAGTTGAGAAGCCGTGTGTGTGTGTGTGTGTGTGTGTGTGTGTGTGTGTGTGTGTGTGTGTGCATTCCTGTGGATATGTGCTCATGTAAATGTACATGTTTGTGTGCAGAAGCTAGAGATGGGCCTTGGACATCTTCCTCAGGTTGCTTGAGATCAGGTTGAGACAGGGTCTCTCACTAATTGGGAGCTCACTGATTTGACTGGAGTCATTAGCAGCAGATTCTAGGAATCCTCCTGTCCTCACCTCCCCACCGGCATTGCAGATGCATGCCACCCTGTCACCTAGACGGTAGATATCAAACAACTTAGAACCAGACCCTCTCTGACACACTGGCTGTTCTAGAGACACAGGTGCTGAGGCTTCCTGTAGCAGGAACAGATTGCAGATATCTTATTGTTTGGTGGCTTTTTTTATTTGATTGCACAGATAGGCCCTGCCTGGATCACTCGGAAGGACTTTTAGTAGCTAAACACAGCCTAAATTAAATGTACCTGTTACACACCAAGAGGCCACACCTTCAAGCCTACCTTGGGCACAGCTTTTAGATTTTCTGGAGAAAGATGTGACTCTCCTGCTTTTTCCTGTCATGAAGCTTTTACATTTATACTTAAGGGGGGTAAAAGTCTTCAAATGCTAAACATTCCCCCTGGGGAACTCAGGACAGTTGCCTAAGGATTTTATCCCTTCTTTTCTCTCCCTTCCCTGTACTACTTCCCACCCTGCTGCCTGGCTGCAGAGAGACCAGGGAGCCAGGCCCAGTGGCATCTTGGATTCACAGGGAGGGAGGCAGCTGGGAACATGGGTATATTTAATAGAATGCAGTGGTAGTGGCCTGGCCCTGCAGGCCACACTTCGAGAAGATTTGACACACAGCAGAGCTCTCTCTGCCCCACCTCTCCATCCATCTGTGGCTCTTCTCCAGCACCTACTTTTATGCCCCCCTTCCACACTCCTCAATAGCAGCAGTTAGGGTTATCTTTGAGTATCTTGGGATCTTGAGACACACTGTGTTCTCTTTTGCAGTCTCTTGGGGTCTAGAGGTGGGGTTGGCTCAGTGTTAGGAGCAATCTGAGGCCCTGGGTTTCATCCCCCACTCTGCAGGGGTTGTGAGAAGGAAGCAGAAAAAGAGCTCTGGCTCAGAGGATCCCAGTTTGGGGCTGCAGATAATGTTTTGATTTTCTTTGGGGAGATTCCAACCCTTTGTTTAGAACATGGCTTTCAGTTACAGCCTTAGCACTGGATCTGGTGTTATGTTGGAGTCATCGCAAGGAAGACTATCAAAGCCACTCCAGCACTGCTTTCAATTCTTTGGGCTAGCTTACATGTATGTCTGTATTGGTGAGATTCTCATCTCCTATTTTGAATTCTGATGCCCCAACTCCATTTCCATGGTTTTACATCAGGATTTTTAATTATAGCAGCACGTTTAAGTTATTAGTAATATACCACTATTTCCTAAAATATACTTAAGTGGACTTTAATTCAAGAAATTATCGCTTTAGCTTTGGCTATCTTAGAATGTTTCCAGTGTTTAACTGGTAGAAAGAAAATACAATAATCAACATGCATGCATACTGTGTGTGTGTGTGTGTGTGTGTGTGTGTGTGTGTGTGTGTGTGTGTGTGTAAAGTTCAGAGATCAGCTTCAGGGGTATTCCTCTGGAGCTGTCTACTCTATTATCCTCTATTATCTGTCTGTCTATCTATTATTCATCCATCCATCCATTTTGAGGCAGGGTCTGACTATGTAGCCTTGGCTGGCCTGGAACTCTCTATGTAGATTCTTTGGTCTCATAAAATCAGCCTGCCTCTACCTCCTCAGTGGTAGGATTAAAGGCATGCACCATCATGGCCACCACTTCATTCTCTTAACTGGTCCAGGGTTTGCCAAGTAGGTGGGGCTGGCTAGCCAGCTAGCCCCAGGAGTCTTCCTGTTTCTCCTTCTTCCTGTAATGGGATTGCAAGCAGATATATTGAGCTTGGCTTTTTAATGCAGGCTCTGTGGATCCCATTCAGGTTCTCGTTCTTGTACCACAAGCACTTTGCCAGTTGATCTGTCCCCTGCAGCAAGCATCTTTACCCTGTTACAAGACTTCCCCTGGTGTCATTTTCCCAGAGGGAAGCTGCTAGATGTGAAAGGTTTAAACATCTTCCTGGCTCCAGTGATGTGACACATAAGACCATCTTCTTCGATTAGTATTCTCTCTCTTGGCCTCTGTGCCAGACAGGTGAGTGATAATTCCCCATCTTTAACTTGCCTAGACACACAGAAGGGAAGATATAATGTTTGGTAGCTGGGTGGCTGCCTTTTGAGTTTCTGTCTCTATGGCTTGAGTGTCTGTCCTGATGGGATTATCTCTCTAGCTGTATCTGACTTCATAGGAGAAGCAGAGCAACTATCTAGCAGCCATTTGAGCATCTGAGATTGCCCCTGAGAGTTTGAGGAACTCTCAGGGAATAATTAGGAAAACAAGATAGTAGTCATTGTGAATTGTCTTAGTTAGGGTTTCATTGCTGTGAAGAGACACCATGACTACAGCAACTCTTTATAAAGGAAAACATTTAATTGGGGCTGGCTTACAGTTACAGAGTCCATTATCCTCATGGTGGGAAGCATGAAGGCATGCAGGCAGACATGGTGCTGGAGAAAGAGCTGAGAGTTCAATATCTGGACCCCCAGGCAGCAGGAAGTAAGAGTGACATACTGACTGGGCTTGACCTTCTGAGACCTCAAAGCCCATCCTCTAGTGACTCACTTCCTCCAACAAAGCCACACTACTCCAACAAGATCACACCTCCTAATAGTGCCACTCCCTGTGGGTCTATGGGGGCCATTATTTCCCAAACCACCACGGGAATCATGCTCAATCGTCTCTCATGCAACACTTAGCTGGGACTGGGCCTTACTCTCAGCCCAGTTTTATGCTTTAGGATTCATAGCAATGTTAGGAGAGGAGACCTATACATGTCTTGTAGTGAACGTGTATGAACTTGTGAATCCATGTAGGTTAGTGTGTAGCTGGAGGTCCTTGTCCCACCAGGTCCTGCTGCCCTTTAGCCCCAAATGAAACACACAGATGCTATATTAATTATAAAACTGTTGGCCAATGGCTAGGGCTTCTTATTGCTAGCTCTGTCTTAATTATTAACCCATTTCTATTAATCTAAGCATTTCCACGTGGTCTTATCTTACCAGAGAAGGGTCTGGACCTGTAACTCCTTCCTGGGATATACAAGGCATCTCTCTCCGGCACCTCTCTGCCTACCTTTCCCAGAATTCTCCTCATCTCCTAGCCCCACCTATCTTGGCCTCTATTGGCTAAACAGTGTTTTATTCATCAACTAATAAGAGAAACATATATACAGAAGGACACCCCCTATCATTAGTGCTCTAGGGTTTTGTAATAATGGGCACAAACTGGGTGGCTTAAAACAACAGAAATCTGCCCTCCCAGGCTCTGGAAAGTTGACATGCAAAATCTAGGACTAAGTTGGCCAAGTTCCTCTTGAAGGCTTCTCTAGGGGAGAATCCTTGCCCCACCCTGCATCCCAGCTTCTGGCAGCTTCTGGCAACCCTTGGCATTTCTTTGTCTTGTTATTGTGTCCTTCTAGTCCCTTTGGCTATCTTCTTATGGGCTTCCTCCCTGTGTGTGTCTGTCTTCTCTCATTGGGACACAAGTCATGTGACTTGGGGCCCATCCTCATCCACTATGACCTCCTTTCCATGGAACTATAATTATATTAGCAAAAACTCCATTTTCAGATAAAGTTACATTTTCAGGTTCTGTGATATGAATTGGGGTGGGGCACAATTCCACCCACATATTTCCTGCCTTCCAAGAGAGACAAAGGAGAAAGGAGAGGGCTGGGGGACTCAGCATCTTCCAAAGTGGTCTTAAAAAAACAAAAGTGACAGTTCCTTTGATGTTCACAGGGGCTGTGTGGCAGGAGGGGCTGTGTGGCAGGAGGGGCTGTGTGGCAAGAGACTAGCCTGCAGATGCAGCTTGCTCTGCATTGATATGCAGCCGCCCTGTGCAGGGCTGAATACAGAGAGCAACAGGTTTGGACCGAGCGGCCCCCAGCTTCAGGGGTGCCAGAAAAGTTGACCCAAAGGGCTTCTTATCTCCAAGAGCCTCGGTGTCACTTGTCTGTGAGCGTGGGGGAACCCCAGAGGCAGACACCAACGTGTCCAAGTTGGAAAGGCAAACTTGGAACACCAGACACCAGGAAGAAAGTATGCTGGCGCGTTATCTGCAGCCTGCAAAATATGTTCATAGGCGTTCCAGGAAACTGCAGGGCAGGGGGTGAATTCCCCACCAGTTAAGGCAGTAACTGAAAACTTAACTGCTCAAGGCTGGGAATGCCTTCTGCATGGTGGATGTGTTGCAATGCTGTCTGTTTTGTCTCATCAGAAGGGATATAAAGTGAATTTATAGGGGCTTTCCTGGGTCAGCTGCCAGCTCTGGTTCTGTGAGCCACTTTTCCATAGGGACTTGAGTTTTCCACTATAAATCCTACCACTGTAGGGCTTCGGAGTTACTTATGGTTAGGTTTGGGATGTGGGCTGCCGCCTTCACCCCAGGCAGTCATTGCTCTCTACTTTATGGTTAGCCTAAAGCAGCCAAGCCCTGTCACTTCTGTTAGCAAGAGGCTGACTCTTGTGTGTAGAAAAGGCTTCTAAGAAATTAAAGTCCCAAATTCTACAGCCTACCTCTAGGAATCTCAAAAAACCCTATTGGTTAACATCTACCATGGCTTTTGATTAATATTTAGCCTTTAAGAAACTTTTTAACTGGCTTTAAATAATTTAAATTATGATTAAATTTTAAAGTCCTTTTTGAATACTCCAGTTCCCTGAAGAAGTGAACATCTAAATAATATAAACCTGATAGTTCAAATTTAGAAAATTTTTTTACTTGTACCAGGACAAAAATACTGTTTGGTTAAATCTTCCATGTTGGTATTGCTAGGTGGATCTCCTCAAATAGTTCAAAATCTTGAAAATATTAATACTGCCAGTCTTATCCTGAAAAACATTCTTTTTTGAAATAGCCTTATTGAGCTTTGAATTTATGCATAAATTTTACTTGTTTTAAGTGTAATGTTCTATGAATCGGGCCATATTGACAGAGCTCCGCAGATTCCCCTACAGTCCAATTTAATGAGTTCTCCATCATGCTAAAAAAGAAGCCCATGTCTCTACTGTCATTCCTGGTCCCCAGCCCTGGCCTTAGGTAGACAGAGATCCACTTTCTGTGGCTGTAGATTTACTTCTTTTGCACATATATAATCTCTAATAATTTGAAACCATCCTTGGTTTTAAGTTAAAAGAAAGTGGTATTAGACCATTTTGGAGTCACTGTTTGAAGCCATTCTGTGGGTCACAGTCCCACTGGCCTGATGTCCTTTTCTCAGGGATGAACTCATTCTGAGTGGGGCTCTTGCATGTGATGACAGAACTTGAGTCATTGGCTGCCCAAGTCATACATATTCCCACCTAAGACCAGTCCCACCTCCTCCATCAGGCTCACAACACTAAGATGCTTAGGAGAGAGCTGACAGGTCCAATCTGTCGAGGTGGCCATCTCTGTCATCTACTGTCCCCAGTAGAACTTGAGACACCCTGGTTCTAGCCACAGCTCATGGACAGTTTCCCCTGGTCATCCATTTCTTCATGCCTGTGTATCCCTCTTTATTGTCTGCTGTCTCCCGCCACCCCTCCAATCCCTCACCCCCACCCCGCACTGTGCCCTCCATGGGTGAGTGGTATACTCAGATCTTTTTCTGACCCATGTGTTTTAGCCCACAACAATCAACCATGGACTGTGTGCCATCTAAACAACAGGAAATTATTTCCTGCAGGTTAGAGTCTGCTGGATGTCTGCTTCCAGCTTCATGGTTGTATGTTTCCTGTGTCCTCCAGGGGTCAAATGTCACTTTTATTCAGACAGTAACCCTGCTCTAAAGACTGTTCCCTCGTCTGAATCACCTCCCAAACCACCCCCACCCCAGCTGTCAGTATAGGAATATGAGGGTCGTGCTAACATTCTTCCCATTGTACTTTCCACCTTGCCAGTTTGGTTCCATCACACCCAGTTTTGAAGACTCTACCTCAGCTCTTCATGTCCATGCTTGCATGAAAGTCACCTCCCCAGATATCCCTGGGACACCTTCCTTGTTCTCGCCCCTACCCCCACCCTAACTTAAGGTTTTAACAAGTGGTATTCCTCGGGCAGGACCTTGTGATTTTTGAAGTAGACACAGACACCCCCCCCACCCCAACCCCCACACAAACTTGCTCATATTACTGCTGAGGGACCAGAACCCCCAGGACTGGGGGAGGTGATTGCAAAAGCTCATAGTTTTGATGAATCCATTCACTGGCCATTCTTATCTGGCAGTGAGTATTTGGATGAGTAAATCTATTCTTCCACACTGGTTACTGAAGTCCCTGGGGAAGGCTTCTGGGTCAGTGAATCTCCTGATTCTTCGATGAATGTGTGTCTTTCCTGTGATGCCTGGGACATTTACTGAATTCTTAGATTTATATCCGTGACTTTCAGCTGAGAGTTCTGTTCAGTGTGGTTCTTGCTTTATGACCTTAAATACTAATGGACACAGATATGGGAACTGACTGTACTAAAGAGTGGACTGTCTCCCAAATCTGTGTACCCCGAGGAGGGAAGGTGATGGGGTTCATGTTTATTAGGTAGTTATGGAGTCCACTGGACATACACTGAAATTCTGGGGGCATCTTCTCATATTAACTTTTCTTGATGCTTTTGCCTGTTTGTTTTTAGGTCTCCCCTCCCTCCCTCCCTCCCTCCCTCTCTCTCTCTCTCTCTCTCTCTCTCTCTCTGTGTGTGTGTGTGTGTGCGCGCGTGCGTGCGCGTGCACATATGTATGCACTTGTGTAGGTGTGCATGGAAACCAAAGGACATCCTTTGAGGTAAGGCCCCCTCATTGGCTTGGAGGTCAGTCATTAGGTTGTCTGGCCATGAGCTCACTCCCTGGATTCTCCTGCCTCCTCTCTTCAGAGCTGATTACAGGTGTGTACCAGCAAGCCTGGTATCTTTCTGTGGGTTCTGGAGATCTAACTCAGTCCTTATATGCACATTTACCCCCCTAGTTCTGCCTGAACTATGTTGACTAAGAAGGCCAATGTAACCATCTTGAAGGCGAACTGCACCGTGGAGAGGGGTCTGTTACCAGCAACCTCCATAACTTTTCTGCCTCATTCTCCAACTTTTAGTTAGTGATTTGGTGTCATGTCCATCTGTAGAATTGATGCCGTTGGCTAAATCCTCAGTCTGGCCTCTTCTTTGATTTTTGTTCATGTCACACATATGTACTAAGAACTTCCTGTGGATTTGAAGAGGGACAGTGACATCTGTTGTGGAACCTGGCTACTGGGGATGAGATCTAGATGGACTAGGTCATCCTAGGCCAGCTCAGCAGGCCCCATGTGTAACAGGCCATTCTGTCCTCCACTGGCCCCCTGTGTAACAGGCCATTGTGCCCCCTCCTCTCCCCCCCCCCCCCCCGTGTAAGAGGCCATTCTGTCCTCCACTGGCCCACTTTTATCCTCTGAAAAGGAGCACTAGTGGCCAGATGAGGTCTGAGAGCCCCCCAGACTCTGAACAAATTGGATTTGAAGCACCAAAGATTCGTTGAGGTCAGATGTAAGCTCGCAGACACTGGTCTCTGGGGACATTTCCACTGTTGATGGCCTGGGTGCAGATATGGGTTTTGCGAGGATTTATGGACTCTGTTTACCACCCACATTTGTGGGAACTGCCTAAGATGGTGGGTTCCATTTGGATATTTGTATAGACTTATTAGCTGGTCATTGTTTCATTCTCTTGAAAATTAAGTAATTGTGTGTGTACATATGCCCGTGTATGTGAACATCAGAGGACAAATTGCATGGGACTATTCTCTTTTTCCACTATGTGGAGTCCCAGACTAGCACAGGTACCTTTACCCACTGGACCATCTTGCTGGGCCAGCTGCTCATCCTTTATCCAAAAGGTCTGAAATCTGAAATCTAAACTGAAATGTTTGGAGCACTGTGATGTCCTTGAAAGGTTTTGTGTTCTCCTTACACACAGGCCTTCTGCACAGGACAGGCTTGTTGTCATATAAATAGCACACAGGCCCCTTTGGCTTTTGTGGCCTGGGGTACCAAAGTCAGTTCACATGGCGCCGCATGAAGTCACAGGGAAAGGACCTGAGCTGCAGGCCCCACACATCCAGGCTTCTTAAAGACCTTGTTTTAGAAAAATAAACCAATTAAATAATACTGCCCCCTGTAAAAGCAGGCTTTAAATGGGTTCCATGGCAGGGCGTTCAGTGTGGCAGGTCCCGATGAGCTTGTCTGCTGCCGTTGGGGTACTTCAATCATGTATGGCGTGGGCATGGTTTCACACGTTTACGATCGTGTTCTCCCCTCCAAGTGCTGCTAGGCCATTGTACAGATGGAGGACCTGTGTGCCCTCAACAGTTTACCTCCTTTTTGGTGGAAATGAAAAAATGAAGTCATAAATTAAAGAAAAACACAAAGTAGAATTTCCCCCTCACTTTCCTAGGGCAGCCATGAAGGAACAAAGAACCAGTGTTTTTTTCTGGACAGCCTAATCAAATTCTAATGGCTTTTATGTGTTGACTTTTGCTCAAAGATCGCTCCTCCCATGGGAAGGCGCTGGACCTGTGGGTATGTGCAAAGCTTGTATTGGAGCCCCAGGCTCCAGGGCAGGGATCGCCAAACTCCAGCCTCAGAGAAAACCCTGCCTGCTACCTAATTTTGTTAAGCCATTAAACCAAAACAACAGAGGAGTCCTATTTCCTATCAGGAAGATTCAGCAACTGTCAGATTCCTGTTCATAAATGAAGCTTGCTAGCTTGCTGCTGTGTCACCCTTCCTCTTCTTCTATTGTTCTTTGACCCTACAATGACACATAGCTAAGTGCCACTTATCCTTTCCAAAAAAATCTTGCCAGCCTCCCCCCCCCCCCAGGAAGGCAAGAAAAAGGAGACAGGACACAGAGCCTTTCCGCCCAGGAGTGGGTGCTTTCCCCTCAGGGTCTCCCCAGGCTCAATGGGAGGAGTTAAGAGAGAGACTTGGTTCACCATTGAGCGCGCGCGCACACTCAATTGCAGAGGCCAGAGATGGTTGCCAAGCATCTTCCTCTATCATGTAACACCTTATTTTCTGAGACAGGGTCTCTCATTGAACCTGAAGCTCAGCACTTCAGTTAGGCTAGTTGACCAATGAGTTCCAGGGTTCTGGAGATTCTGTTTCTCCAGGGCTTGGGCTATCCACTTTTGGACATATGCAATTGTACTTGTTTTTTAATGTGGGCTCCAGGGGATCGAAACTCAGGCCTGCATGCTTCCATGGCCATGACTTTGCCAAATGAACCATCTCCCAAGCTCCAGATTCCTTATTTCCCAACCACCTCAGGTTAACACCTGAACAGCAGCTCCTTTCATCTGGCCCTCTTATTGAAGTGTGGTCAACTCCTTCTCTGCCTATGTGCCAGTTCAGGAAGAGAGGTATTCCCATCTTTCTACTGGAGCCAAGCAACATTGATCTTAATCTAGTATATTATCTAGAATAGCTTCAGGAACTTCTAACTTGCCTATTTGCCAAGAACATTTTAAACAGTCTGCATCAAAACTCAACCTTTGAAACCAACCCAAAGAGGTTCTCTTTCAAGCCCTTACACGAATGAGGAAAAAGACAGAGGGGATAGGTAGTTTGCCTAAGGTCTCACAACTGGTGTATGGTTAGAGCCATCATTGAAACCCAGGCTGTCTGTTCCAGGGGATGAGGGACTAAGCACTTGGTTCATTTTAGGGGATGAGGGACTGTGCATTGGCCACTATCACACACCAGGGTGTTCTCTAGACTTCTAAGAGGCTGTACTAGTCTTGTTTCATTAATCTTCTTCACAGTAATACTCTGTTAGATGTTTGAACAAAGCCCATGTTCATCTGATGCTTCCTCCACCTGCCTCTCCTGCCCCTCCTTTTTTCCTTCCTTCCCTCTTCTCCCTCCCTCCCTGCCTCCCTTCTTTCTTCTCCTCTCTCCTTTCCCTCCCTTCCGTCTGTAGTTAGGTGTTGGTGTTGAAGGTGCATGGATTTAGGGGAAAATGAAGAAAGAAAGGGCTCATTTCTATTGACAGGGATTCTTGGCCCCCTCACTGCTGAAGGGTGAAGAATTCTAATTCTCCTATCAATTGTAAGTGCCGGCTCTTTCTAGAGCCACAGACCTTTGTCCTGTCTGTCTCAAGTTGGTATTTTAATGAAAATGCAAATTGTAGAAGACTTGAGAAAACCAGGGCTTCTGACTCACTGTGGAGGGAACCCCTGGGAAATGGTTCACCCACCCCATTCTCAGGAGCCCAGGTCTCGGGTGTGGAGAAAGGCATTGTCTGAGGTGTTGTCTGCATGCTTTATGCTAGGCATACAGTCAGCATCCAACTGTGTGGGATTACAATGGAGATGAGAGTTCTGTCAAAGTGACACCATCGCCATAGAGATGTCACAGAGCTGCTACAGCAAGCTACTCTCGGGTCTTTGGTGGCACTGGCATAAGCACACACACTGCACCACACTTCTATAAAAGCACAGCATGTCCCATCAGGTACAGGACGCGACAGCAGACAATGTGAGCAGCTGTGCTACTGGTTCTCCAGTTGTTGTCATTACTTTCAAATGCATTTCTTCTCAAGAGGATGCTGCAGTGATTAATCCTAGTTGCCAGCCTGACCTACCCAGAAGGAGGGAACCTCAGTTGAGGAGTTGCCTCCTTCAGATTAGCCTGGAAATGTGTGAGGGACATTTTTCTTGATTGCTAACTGATGATGAAGGGCCAAGCTTACCATAGATGGTGCCACCCCTGGGCAGCTGGTCCTGGAGTGAACCATGAAGAACAAAAACAATCTGTAACATCCCTTCATGGTTCTGTGTCAGTCCCGCCTCCAGGTTCCTGTCTCGAGTGCCCGCTCTGTCTTTCCCTCCATGATGAACTGAGGTCTGTGAGGTGGAACCAACCCTTTCCTATCTAGGAGGTTTTAATTCTGCAGTTTATCACAGCAACAGAAAGCAAACTAGGACAGATGTTTACTGTGAAAGTCTTCCATGTCCTGCCTCAGCAGCCTCACCACAGGGCTTCTGGGAACAACTGTCTCACACATTCTCAGTGTGTGTGACTGTGTCACCTAATGATGTAGTTCTCAGATCACAGCTCTGCTGCTGGGTGATGTGAGGCTATGTCACCAAACCCAGGACAGACACACGTGTTTCCTTGGGCACTCTGAGGGTGCCTTCTGTGACAGGTTGCATCTCCGTGAGCTTTAGATGCCTGTCTTATTTCTTGTGTGTTGTGGAAAGTGATTCAGTGTGCTCTGCTGTGGGTGTGGACACCTGAAGCTGTTGCAGCGGGGGACAGCAGTGGGCTCTCTTTGGCAGAAGCTTGGCTTTCCTCCTTTGCACTCTGCCTCCTCCTCCTCCCTCCCAGATGTCTTTCCCTCTGTCAGACAGCAAACCTTGGTAGCTGTTTTCTGATGAGCTTCACTTTCTCTCCTCAGTCATGCGGAGGAATCCCTTCGGTATGGACATCTGCTGCCGGAAGGGATCTCGAAGTCCCCTACAGGAACTCTACAACCCCATCCAGGTAGGACCCCGGACCTCTCTGCTCTCAGTGTGTTCTGGGGATTTGAAATGCCCCCAAGTCCTTACATGTTACCTCCAGTAATTGCCTTCGTGTTCAGCATACTTAATCTGAAGTCCAAATTACTCCCAAACCCAAAACTTTTTGAGTAGCAACATGACAGCATAAGCAGAAAATTCCATGTCTGACCTTATGCAAGGGATCACAGTCAAAATGAAGATAAACCAACATACTGTATAACGTTATCTCCAGGCTCTGTATGTAAGATACATATGAAATATAAGTGAATCTCTTGTTTAGACTTGGATTCTACCCTAAGGTATCTCACTATGTATGTATGAATATTTCAAAAGTCTGGTGGAGGGGGGTGGGGAACACAAATCTGAACCATTTCTCATCTTGGGCATTTTGATGAGGAATGTGTTAGAAGCTCTGGGAGAATCAATTTTGAGAAGTGTGGAGGATTTGTGCAGGACTGCACTTTTGACCTTCCTGGGGCTTGGGCTTCTGAGATCACATAGCCCCAGTTCCTAGTGATGGGACTCTGAACTTCAAGAGCCACAAAGCTTGTGAAGCCATCTGCTAGCACCCCCAGAAGGGCATGATCATGGATAAACTTACCACCCACACACCACATGGGATTACTAAGACCCAGTGACGGCCTATGTGCTGTACTCTCTACAGAAGATACCCTGGTTGGGGGTGTGATGTAATAAGACCATCTCTGTCTTTCTGGCTTATTAGTTTAACAAGGCGGCAAGCATAGTGTTGGAGACAATAGAAAGCTGGACTTGGGGGAACTTGGTGTTTCGTGGGAAGCGAGGTGCAGTTGGGAGGCCTGGTCACCATAGCAACAGCTGCAAGTCACTTAAGTCTGGATATGGAGACTCTGGGGCTGGTCCTCCTGCGGGAATGTCAGTTAGTTGACTGTTTCTGGTGCTGAGAGCTGGTGATTGAGCAACTAAGCCAATGCCAACTGACTTGAAGAAACTGCTGAGAAATGAGTGTGTAGGAGAATGATGGCCTGGTTACACACTCAGGAATTTCTTCAGTGCTGAAGTCTGAATTTTGTGTTAGTCCATGGTGCCTGGTGAGAGAAGATGACAAATTCCTAGAGTCATGGCAAAGGCATGACCCTGAGAACATCTTTGTTTCACTCTGTCTCAAGCCTATTACCTGTCCTCTGTTCTAGGGGCTGCTGGGGACTAGAATTTGGATAGTCTTGGTGGCCTCATGGTATCCAGTGATGCCCTCTTATTTCTCTGTCTTGGGGCTCTAGGTGTGACTTGACAGAGCAAACAGGTGATTGCAAACTCAGTGACTCCTGGGCTTTACCTGCTGCCTTTTGCCAAGACTCAACAGGGATTTGATACTTGGGTTTCCTTTGGTGTCCTGGTGACCTGGCCATTGCCAGTAAGTTTCCTAGGTGGTCTACACTGCCATCTTCATGATGAGATCAAATCAGACTTTGGTCACACATAGGATTTCTGGTATGCTGTATTGAAATCCACCCAGGCTACCCTGTCACATACGGTCTTCTCTCTCTCTCTCTCTCTCTCTCTCTCTCTCTCTCTCTCTCTCTCTCTCTCTCTCTCATGTTGCTGAGCAGCAGCACAGGACACGTGGGCAGAATCATTTCCACTATAGCTGACCTTCTGGGTAGAAAGCCCATGGACTGAGTCATGCCTACCAGTTATCTCCAGTGCCTAACACTAGACCGGTTGATGTCAGAGGTCCCCAAATTTTGTGGCTTTTGAAAGTGGCTATGCAAGCTAGGAAGTGTGATGAGTCCTTGCCATTCGTCAGTTTTCCATCTTAAACGCCTCTCTGGGGTGCTGGGAGGGCAGCTCTGTGTGGGATTTGTCACTTTCCTTGACTTCGGAGTTAGACTTGGTATCATCCTTTCCGAGCTGTGTGACTTTGGACAGGCTACATAACCACTCTGAGACTGCTGTCCATCTTTTATAATCTGCCAAGACTAATACCAAGTCCTGATTTCAGAAGGTGGCGTCGTAACTTCCTGCTGCCCACCTTCTTGCTTTCTTCACTCCTTGACCCTCTGGCATGTGAGGGAGGCACTGGACATAGAGTTGTCTATGTTGGTTACTTGTGCTGTCCAGGACAAGTGTGCATGACTTGGTGTGCATGACCCTGTACAGTGTCTTGGCAGACCAGTCAGAGAAGAGGTGACCATCTCTTCTAGAGGTAGTGGTGTTGAATGTTGTTTTAGTGAGGGGTACATTTAACCCTGGCCTAAACCTTGGATGGCTGGGATATGGCCCCAGCTGTCACAGGGGAGGGCATTGGGAGGTGAGTCACTGTCCTTCACGGATGTCCTGGGCACATTGTCTAGCCTTTCCAGCCCATGCAGGCAAACATTGTTTCAGGAAAATTATCCCATTTCCTGGGGATGTAGTTCAGGGATTTTTTGTTTCTGGGTCTAACTTCCTTTACAAGTGGTAATTATGCCCCATTCCTGGGCAAAGTCCTTACGTAGGGCTTTGTTTTTGGAGAAGCAACCCTGGTTTGTGGTGGGCTGTGGAATTAAAAGGAGGAGCCAAGGTCTCTGATGAGTATCCTGAGTCATCTCCATGCTGAACACTGAATTGAGCTCTCTTGCACTTTCTCACATTTTCCTCCCAGCTAAGTGGCTGAGCCTGGAATGGTGTAGTCACCAAGGCAAGTGACAAACTCTTTGATTGCTCTAACCTTAACTGCTCTTGGAAATAACATTTGCATCTTTTTTGCTGATTGTCTATTTGGGCGTAATACAGGATGGTAAAAACAGAGACAACTTTTTTTTGTATATGATGAGAAACTTACCTTCGGCAACAAGGCAACTTCTTAGTTACCTTTGAAATATAGCTTAGGCCAGATGCTTTCTGAATCTTGAATTCTTCTCACTGGATTTGCATGTTAGCTCTGAGCTAGATGGTACCTCCCCTTTTATGGATAGAGAACTGAAGCTAATAATTGCATATGATTTATTCAAACCCAGATAACTAGTAGAAAGCACGGAGGAGTCTACCACAGAAGGAACTCTACCAATCTGGGTAGACAAGACTCATAGTTACTAGTGACTGTCACCATCAAAGTTCCCTCAGCAGGAACCACTCTCCTCCAGCTGTACAACCAATGAGGTTTTCACTGGGTAAAGACCCAAATCAGCCATGGCACATTTGGCTCTAATCTGACTTCTGTGTCCAGGGCCTTTTTATTTTAGCACACTGAAAACCCCAAACCGTCCAAAGGACAATTGGTAAAGAAAAAAAAAAACTTTGCAGTTGATATTCTTAGCAAAATAGCACTGTAGTGTCTTATAATTTTCCTGGTTTGCTGCTGTCTCCCTGGCCCCAAAATAAAACATAATTGCTGATTGAATCAGCTGGCATCGAGTCACCAACAGTTCAGGAGTTGCCAACCACATGCTCCTGGGCCGAGTCATCTGTAGGCCGCCCCAGCTCAGTGCAGACCCACAGGGCAGAGAACTGCTCTCAGCTGGGTAAGAGGGTGTAATTGTCCCTGAATGCCAGCGAGGGAGGGCGAGACAGCTTGTCCTCCTGCCTCCCCACCTCCTGACCTCTCATGGATTCCCTGAAGTCTTTGCAGTGTCATTCTTGTGGTTCAGCCCTGCCCTGCTGCCACTTTCTTTAGTGTGTATGCCTGCCCTGTCATTAGAGTGTTTCGGGGGGCAGGATGCATGGCTGAGTTCTGACCATGAACTTGGAAGCATCACAGCTGAATCTGCACAGGGCACAGCAGATCCTACGAGTGTCAGGCTTCCTAGGGTTCCCGGGTCCTGGTGTTTGGGATTCAGTAGTGTTCTAGGTGACCTGTTGTAGGGAAAAGGGAGGGGGGTCATGTATTGCTGAATGTGGCTGAAACTGAGGTCCCATTCCTTCTGCCACAGGACAGTCTGTGTGTGCTGAAGTGAACTTCCTTTTTCTCAAGGGTAAAACAGGATGAAGGATGGAGTGAAGAGAGGGAGGGGAGGAAGGGGAAAGGAGAAAGAAGGAGAGTCAGTGTTCACTGAACGTGTAATATACATCTGTGATTATTCTAGACACTTTCCAAACATGTGTCATGATCTTTTTTTTTTTTTTTTTTTTTAATGCATCATGATCTTGCTGTTGTCATGTCGGGATGGAACCCAAGATTCTGCACTTACTGAATAGCCATTTTCTCCACCACTGAGCCACAGCCCAACCCCTCTCTGAGCTTTCCTACCCCCTCAGGGCTTCCGTTGCAGAGGACTTTCTTTGAGTCTAACCCAGGCCATTGAGTGTTCTTGTTTAGTGATTCACTCAGACCTGAAGTCTCTTTCCATGTGAAGGCAACTTTTTCCTGAGGATAGCAGGGTCCTTGCTCTGGGTAGGTGCCCCAGAAATGGTGTCCCAGATAATAGATTGGGACATGATCTCTCTGAAAGGGATACCTGAGCCTCTACAATGAGAAGAAGGGAAGAACATAAAGTTTCAGGCCAGCCATCAGATGAAGTTTCTGGGGATCATTTGCACCTTCCAAATAATCGAGAAGGAGGAAGGGCTGTCTGCTTTGGCAGTTGCTGTTTGGGAAGAATGTTGGGGGTGGTACCTGCCAAGGGAGGCCAGAAAGGGCAGCTGTTGTTCAGCCCTCGCTTCGTTGCAGTAATCCCTTCATTACCAACCACCTGGTAAATGACCGGCCTGTCTCATTATCTTGCTTTGACCCAACAGCTGTCTACCAGCCAAAGAGGGATTGATTTAGTTGTAGTCTGGTTCCTTGTGCAGAGCTATTACCGATAGTTGGCCCAGCAGAATGGCAGCTGGCTGGCAAAAACGAAATATTACATTAACCTGCTCCTGCCTATAGCACTCTCAAGTGCTACATTATTCATGGCAAGTGACATTAGGCCAGCGAGGATCATGGCAAAGCCAGGGACAGTGGACTGCCTTTTTTGGCCATGGTTAGCAGCTCCATTACACTCAAGCAGAAAGCTACCCTGGTCATATTTCCAGTCAAGCTAAGACAAAGAGAGACCTGGAGTGAGATGTCATAGCAAAGGACTAGATACTTGAAGGAAGTGATGGAACATGACTCAGGCTTGTGACCCAGAGCCATTTCACCGGAAGAGAATTGGAGGAAGGTACCTGAGAGTTGAAGACAACACATACCCGAGGCTGAGTGGAGAAATGGCTCATTCAGTCAAGGGCTTGCTTCACACACTGGAGGATCTGTTCTAACCCCAGCACTCACATAGGAGGTAGGGCATCGTAGTGCACACCTGTAATCCCAGAACTCAGGGTGCACAGGCAGGGGGATTGCTGTGGCTTGCTGGCTCGGAGGGCACTTTCAAGGTCAAACTTCATTGATTAGTGGTAGTCATTTGTCAGGACAAAGTTAGAAGTCAAGCTAAGAGGTGGCCATCTCTCTGCTCACTGATGACAAGGTCCATTTTGATTTATGTCAGATCTCAGGCTCTATGTGAGCTGGACATTGATGTCGCTATCTACATGTGCAGCATGTGTACAAACATGTCCACTGCATGCAGATCCTAGACAGTGAGCAGACACAGTGGCTTCTGTAGTTGTGTCCACTCTAAGCCCCTTCATAACTCTGTGAGTGCCCTGGGCATGGGCCAAGCCACTCTTTGGGGTGGCCATGTGCCTTTGAGCTCATGGTTAACTCTGGCTGCCTTTGTAGGCAGTTGTTCTGTTTCAGACATGGAAGATTCAGGAATACCCCTCTTCCTTGATACAGGGAAATGTGGAGGGAAGTGCTTGGAACTAATGGGGTTTCTCTAGAGCAATCTGTGCAAACAGAACCTGATGTGTTTCAGTGGGTGACAAGATGACCTCAGCAATTGCTGAAAGGTAACACAGCTGAACAAGTCGCCCTTTACTAAAAGTTATTTCCTGAATTACCCTCAATTAGGAGAGGCCTTTTTATAATTTGATTTTTCTGTAAACTGCACAATTGGAGCAGCTTTTTTGCCAGTTGGAATTTGACCTCATCCGAGGGTGAGAGTGTGCCAGAACCTGGCTTGCTGTCAGACTCTGTGGATGCTGCTCTGGGGGAGGAGTGGCGGGATCTTGTCCTCCCAGTACACATGCTGGTCACTATAGATCTCAGGCAAATGGCTAAACATTTTCAAGACTAGAGACCTTGCCTGTAAAACAGGAATACAAAATGCAAGGGTTTTAACGTTTTCAGAATTACGTTTGAAAATATTTAGCAGTCTAAGAGTTTGACAGGCAAGTCAGGCTATGTTGTTACTGCTAATTGTTTTATTGCTGCTGTTGTTGACCCAGAAGAGACCTCCTCTGGGAAAAACTCCCTGCTTTCCTTCCTCTGGGAATTTTCTGGTAGCCAGTGACAACTAAAAAGTGAACAGGTGAAATGAATTTAAGGTATTTTATCCAACACAATGCATTCAAAATATGTCATTTCTACATGTCATTGATTTAAAAAAAATCACTAAGGTTGCCTGTGTTCTCATTTTCATACACTGTCTGGAGTACGGAATTATGTTTGACCCCAAAAGGATGTCTGGCTTTATTCAGCCTCTGGCTATCATATTGGATGGTGTGGCCATTGAAATGACTGTCACTATCACTGCTTACCCACAGGTGTGTCCCTGGTTCATTTGTGCTGGCTTCTTTAGGTGAAGGAGCCTTTTAAGAGTAGGGACTATGTCTTGTGAGTCTGGGGTACCTAGCTGGTTTCCTAGCCAGCCACAGGCAGGGACTGGCCAGGTGTGTGTTGTATTAGTTACCTTTCTCATTTATTCTAACTAATGAGTTAGGACACGGCTTATCATAGCAGGGAAGGCATGGCAGCTGGAGTGGCCACTGGCTTATTACATTTGAGTGTCAGACAGAACGTACCCCTCAAGACCTGCCTTCTTGCAAACCACTCACTTCCTCCAGCTAGGCCCAACCTCCTAAAGCTTCCACAGAACCCTTCCCCCAAATGATGCCACCAGCTGGGAATCAAGTCCTGAAACACAGGAGTCTGTTGGGGGCATTTCACATTCAAAACCTAACATGAGGTGCTGAGGCTGTGAACACAGACTCTTTCTCCTGGACCCTGTGAGCTCAACACAGGGCCAGCTTCACTCCCCAGAGCCAGAAACATCCAGGCATCACAATGGACGGGTTCCTGAGTGAGTTAGCATTACTATTGCTGTGATGAGACATCATTAACTAGTGAAACTTGGGGAGTGTCTTAGTTTGGGTTTCTATTGCTGTGAAGAGACACCATGACCATATAAAGAAAACACTTAATTGGGGTGGCTTTTTTCATAGCTTCAGTCCATTATCATCACGGTGGGGAGCATGGAAGAGTGCAGGCAGACTACATCTTGGCTTGCAAGCAACAGGAAGTCGACTGAGACACTGGGTAGTATGCTTATCATAGGAAACCTCAAAGCCCACCCCACAGTGACACACTTCCTCCAACAAAGCCATATCCACTCCAACAAAGCCATACCTAATAGTGCCACTCCCTATGAGATTATGGGGCCAATTACATTCAAACTACCCCAGGAAAGGAAAGGTTCATTCAACTTCAGCTTCTGCACCATAGTTCATCATCAAAGGAAGTCAAAATAAGAACTCAAACAAGGCAGGAACCTGGAGACAGGAGCTGATGCAGAGGCCATGGAGGGTGCTGCTTCCTGACTTGTTCCTCATGGCTTGCTCAGCCTGCTTTCTTATAGAACTCAGGACCACCAGCCCAGGATGGCATCCCCCACCATGGGCTGGGCCCTCCCCCATCAGTCACTAATTAAGAGAATGCCCTACACACTTGACTACAGCTGGATCTTAGATATGCATTTTCTCAGTTGTGACTCCCTCCTCTCTGATGACTCTAGCTTGTGCAAATTGACATAACAGGAGCCAGCACACTGGGGTTCAGGAAAGGAGAGTCCCTCTCTGCTTCAGGCTGGTGTCTCTGCATCCTTCAGGCAGGCTTCCCAAGAACTTAAGTACAGGTGTTAGAGAAGGGCTGGTACCCGGAGTGTGTCAGCCCTCCTTCTGCCCATCCTACCACCCACCTCACCCTACGATGCAACAGCCCTCTAACAGCACAGTTTAAATGAATTTGGAACCCTAAATCATGAGTTCGGATTCTACTTCTTCCACTAACTGGCAGGGCCACCTTAGGGAAGAGATTCAGTATCTTGGTGGCTTCAGTTCCCTCATTTGGAAATGGGGAGTGGCTTACCTAACCTTTACTTAGCCTCAGCTAACAACAGTGTCACATAGCAGTTAAGACGTGGGGTTCTTAGAGGCAGGATTCTCAGGGTCAAATCCATATTTGCTGGTAAGAGAATTTGGGGTATACTCCTAATCTCCCTGTGCCCCAGTTTCTTAATCTGAAAAGTGGGGGATACTTAGAGTTTCTAGGTCTTCAAGTTGTTACAAAATGAAATGAACTGATTTATATGAAGTACCCTAACAATAGTGTGACATATAGCAGCCAGTGGGTTTTTTTTTTTAACCTTAATATTTCTATTCTTAAATCTTCCCATAGGGTCCTCAGAATACCCCTGGTCCTATTGGGTGGATTGGAGGAAATGGGAGCAGGGCCTCCTGTGCCTGTGACTGCAGTCCCCTACCAGTCCCCCACAGACACTCACAGACACTTGGTGAGCCAGGCAGAACATCCCCAAGCCCAGAGTGCATTGCTGAGGCTAGAGACAATGTCTGACTCAGGCAGCTGGCACTTCTGTGGTTTTGGAACTTCATTTTTATTTCTTAAAAAAAAAAAAAGAATAAAGATGTTAGGCAGCTGCTTTTAGGTGTTCCTTTTTTTGAGCATTCCCTGCCCAGATGTAGTAACCATGTGTAAGTTTCTTCTCTGTTGATGCTCCTTGCCCACAGGGGTCTATTTCGGTCTCTACTGGTTCTTCAGATTTCAGAGGAGATGGTTTGGCAGCCATTTTTCATCCACTTGCTGAAGCTCCACCAAGTACTGGTGTTCAAAGAGGAGTGCGGATGGTTCTGGATCTTTCCCCTAATTAACAGGAGGCCTAAGCCAGTGAGAGCAAGCACAAGCAGGCACTGGGCAGGGCAAGCCTCAAGCTGCCCATTCAGAGAGGATCAGTGGCGCTAATTAGTAGTGGGCTCACTGGGTTTCTGTTGGTGAAAATGCTGGCTCCAGAGCCAGGCACAGATGCCAGCTGGGGGAATGGAGGGCAAGGTTAACTCACCTTGAAAATCATCAACGATAGTGTGCTGGCATAGACTTGAGAGGTGAAAGCAAAGGAATCAGAAACTCAAATATCCTTATCGAATTTGAGGCCAGCCTAGGCTATATGAGGCCCTATTTCAAACAGTGGGGCTGGAGAGATAGCTTAGTGGTTAAGAGCACTGGCTGCTCTTCCAGAAGACCTGGGTTCAATTCCCAGCACCCACATGGCATCTCAAGACTGTAACTCCAGTCCCAAAGACACCCTCACACAGTCACACAGGTAGACAAAACACCAATGCACATAAAAAATAAATTAATTAAACAAACAAACAGGGTTGGGGGAGATGGCTTGGTCAGTGAGTATTTGTTTCACAAGCATGAGGGAACTGAGTTCAAATCCCCAGCACACATATTTAAGAAGGAAAAGAAAGCTGGTGTTTGGTGTGGTGACCTGCACTGTAATCCCAACAGTGGGAGGTAGGTATAGGAGGGTCCCTGGAACTCACTGACTAATAGTCTTACAGATCGGTGGGCTGCAGGCTCAGTGAGAATCCTGTTTCAAAATAAATATGTAAACAAATAAATATAGAAATAAATTAGGTCGAAAACTCAAGAGGAAGGTACCTGATAACAACCACAGGCCTCCACATGCACACACACACACACACACACACACACACACACACACACACACACAGGTGAAATGTTCACAAATGATATAACCCAAACAGAAAATCTATTTGTGTCTCAAGTCAAAGAATTGGAAAAATACAGACCCATGGTTTTTGCCAATGGAACATTTTAGTTTCTCTTTTTCAACCAGAAAGACTGACAATAAGGAACACTGTACAGCCGCTGCGTAGGGACAGCTGGGAATGGGAGAAAACGCCGTCTCTTACTACTGTGTGAGCCTAGCCTTGCACCCAGCAGGCAGCTCAGCAGTCCTGCGATTGGCATTCCTAAGGACCTATATCCCAGGGCCGATGGGCTTGCTTGCAGATCACATCCTGATGTGTAGGGACATTGCATACTGGAATGGTGGCTTGAAAATGAGGGGGCTTGAAGTCTGTCTTGAGGCTCGCACTTCAAAGACACAGACTAGTGTACCCCTGTTACCCTCCACACACTTTCTCAGTCTCCTGCTCACCACTCTTGGGATTCGGATGCCCTGAATGGTACTTCTCTGTTCAGAAAACTAGTTGCATCTCTAAGTTTTCCTTCATGTGACAGGATAAATGAGCTGGTGTCTGAAAAGTGTGACTCCTTTAAGGAGCTGGGGACTTCACAAGCAGCTGACATCCAATTATTCCTGGGCATGGAGGAGCAGACTGAATGAGATCTCAGATAAGCTTAGTGAGCGGCCCCCCTTCCCACATACCCTCAGCACATCAAGGAACGGGCTGGCACATTGCTGTGCTCCAAGCGCCGTGCAGTCAGCGAACTGCCCACCATTTTCTTAATGAGGACCAGCTAGAGAAACAGAAAGCCCTTGTTTATTTACTTGCTTGGGTATCCATTCATTTTACTACCCATCATAAAGTGTCATTTGTTTTCTTGAGCAAAAAAAACAAAAAATGGTGATTTGAGTTATGAGGGGGCAGCATATACAGTGTGATTTTCTTTGTGCTAATAATAAAGGGGAGAGGCTGTGGCTTAATTGGTACAGCACTGGCCTAGCATGCTTCCTAGCATGCACCAAGCTTTGAGTTTAGGCCCCAGCACTGTGTAAAATGGAGCGTGTGGAGGCACAAACCTGTTGTCCCAGCACTTGGGAAGTGGTGGCTGAAGAATGAGACATTCATGGTCATCCTTTGGCCACATAGTTTGCTTGAGGCAGCCTGGGTTACATGTGATACTACCTCAAAATAAATAAACTGTGCGGGCACACACACACACACACACACACACACACACACACACAGAGAGAGAGAGAGAGAGAGAGAGAGAGAGAGAGAGAGAGAGAGAGAGAGAGAGAGAGAGAGAGAGAGACTACACACAAAGAGCAGGTACTAGAAGAGTAGAGGAATTATCAATGAAATCTCTCTCCAGGATATGATGATAGAACTAAATCAGAGAGGGAGACAGGATAAGCATCTTGTTAAGATAAGGCCACCTTGCCAAAAGCAGTTCTGGCAAATTGCTGCCATTTGTCATCCAATTAATGTTCAGGCATGGTCTCTCCCGCACCTAAGGAAGCCCAGTCTCTGTCAGGACCCATTTGGTTTCAACATGGTGTCCAGATCCAGCACAAACCTTGGACAGCCTCTTCACACCTGACCTCAAGCTTTCCACAAGGGTGTCCTGGGTGAAAACACTTTCATCAGGGCTCAGACAAAGGATCTTGTGGATAGTAAAAGGCACGCAGCCTTAAAGAACCCTGGGCTGCTAAAGCCACTTAAGGGAATGGGAGCCAGGCAGTGCCTCTCTGTGATGGCGCCTTTACCTTGAATCCGGTCATTAGAACCCCAGGCCTGTAGTTGCTGACTTCCCAAGATTTGGCTCCCCCAAATCATGTGACAAAAAGGAGACCACACAGCCAGTGAAAGTTTTAAGTGAAGAGTTTTAAGGTCAGGTTGTCTGGACTGTCTAGGGAGATTCTCTGTGTATCAGAAGATATATGATGGAGGCAAAGGCATCACAGACAGACAGACAAGGCTGCGGTTACAGCTAATTTAGTACAGTGCATGTCTATCAGCGTGCGTTAAATCCTGAGTTTGATCCCTAGCTTTATGGAAATGGGGTGTGGTGGAGCATACCTACAGTTCCAGCACTGGGGAGGTTGATGTAGGATGATCAGGAGTTCTAGGTCATCCTCACCTACTCACAGAATATGAGACCCATAGGGCTATCTGAGGTCCTGCATCAACATTAAGTAAGTAAGTAAATAAATGCAGAAAAAAGTAGAGTAGATTTTCCCTGCGTGCAGAACAGAGGAGTCTCTATTCCCATACCTTAACTTTAGGACTTTGTCCCCCCTCCCCAGAACTCTATGAGAATCAACCATATTATCTTTATTTACTGAGTTTGGGGTGATCTGCTGCAGCAGCGATAGAAACTTAATATGCCCATATGCCTTTGTAGTTGGAGCTAAGGGGCACTTCCCTGCAGGTAAGATCTAAGGGAAGCGGAGGGGGGGGCTGTGATCTCAGATGAGCAGAATCCACACACACTGAGTCTAGAAAATGGGAATAGAAATGCCCTGGGGTGTGCGGTGGAGTTTATGTCCCAAAGCCCACCCTAAAGATGAAAACTCCTGGGTGGAAACAGCAAGTCAGAGGCTGTCTATGATGCTATGGTGGGAATCCTCCTGTCTCCATTAGAGAGGACTGTGAGGATCACTCGAGGTCCTGTAAAAAGGCATGGCGAAGCTCACCACCACTTAGACCCTCCAGGGAACAGCCAGGAGGGTACAGCCTGAAATTTGAGTACACTCACTACTCTGTGGATGGGTCCTACAGATGGGAGGTGCCACCAGTGTGCTTGGTACAACAACTGAGAGAGGGAGAGAGAGAGAGAGAGAGAGAGAGAGAGAGAGAGAGAGAGAGAGAGAGACTAAACCCTGTGGCAATCTCCAGTAAAATGTGTTAAGACTTATTTATCACAGTTTTATAGTGTTTCCCGGGGTCAAGGCCAGCCCCACTGAGCTACAGTTCTGTGTGTGTGATGGTTTGGTTATAGTGCGTCCCCATGTGTCACGTGTTAGAAGTGTGGTCTGCAGTGGTGGGAGGTGGTGAGGTCTTTAAGAGATGGCTACATAGATGTGATTAGAGTACTGGGGTCCTGTGCTAGGAGATAGGAACTAATGGAGCTCTCCTTGGATGTAAGTCAGTTCTCTGGAGAGAATTCTAGAGAAATCCCCATGCTTTCACCTCCTGTCAGTCCTGTAGCTCTTGCTTCTGCACATGCTCCTTTGGATGCTGTTTGCAACAATGGGCACCGTGCAGTTTGGCCTTTCTCCTCCCACCACTGTGAGCTTAAGAAACATCTTTTCTTCCTTAGTTACCCAGCCTGGTATATTTTAGTTACAGCATTTGGGAGTGTATCATCTTTCCATTTTATAGGTGCAACAAGAAGTAAGCTTGAGGAATTTCATATTGGATAATTCTCTAAAGCAAGATTTTTAGAATTTTTAATTATTGGGGGCTGGAGAGATAGCTCAGTGGCTAAGAGAACTTACTGTTCTTGCAGAGGACCTGGGTTCAGTTCTTAGCACCCATATCAGATGGCTCACAACTACCTGTAACTCCTGTACCAGGGGATCTGACTCACTGTGACCTCTTTGTACATACACTCACACAAATACACGCGCACGCGCGCACACACACACACACACACACACCAATTATTGTGTGTGTGTGTGTGTGTGTGTGTGTGTGTGTGTGTGTGTGTGTGTGTGTGTGTGTGTGTGTTAGGACACGTGTGAGAAACAGAGGGTAACTTTGTAAAGCTTGTTCTCTTGTCCCACCTGGGGGATCGAACCGAGGCAGCCAGTCTTGCTCAGCAAGCGCCTTTACCCCTATCCCATCATGCCAACCCTTGTTTTTTTAATAAATAGTAAGTGAGGAGAAACCTGACTGTCTGGACCAGAGAAGACAGAGAGCATGCCAGTTCAGAGCAGATAGCCCTCTTAGTACAAACTGCATGGCACTGAGCAAGGTCCTTAACCTCTCGGTGTGCCTCAGTTTCCCCGTCTCCCTGTGTAAGGATAACAGTAGCTACTTTGTACATTTCTTGTGATCACTGAATGAAGAGAATGCAGCTAAGGCCTTGAGCTATGCCAGACATGTATGACGTGTGACTGTCCTGCAGCCACAGCAGTAGTCATCACAACCACAGCCCAGGTCACAGTTGAGGACTCAGTCTATGAAGTGTTGTAAAGTAGCCATTGTTGTCTCTACATTGTTGTCTTGGGAATGGGGGTGGGGCTTTGTGGACAGCATGTAAATTCATGAGTGTGGTTAGAAATCAGTCCTTCAGCTGGGAGCCACTCTCATCACATTCAAGGCTTTGCTGAGACCATCAAAAGGCTTCTGGGATTCTAAAACTAACAGTGTCCTCTCCAGCAGTAGTAAGCGTGGATAGCTGTTGGCAAACTGTAGAGTGCTGTGCCCAATCTGTTTTGTGCTATTTTCCTGCTGTTGCACCATCACAGAGCCTGCTGTACATACGGATAAAGTACTGGACACCCGGTTGGTCAGTCCTGCCACCTGTGGTTGCAAAATTAAGTCAGGAAGGGTTGTTTAATTTTGGTTATGTCCATCTCATTCTGGGATGGAGAAATTGGCCTCTCTTACCTTCCCTCTGCTGCCATGAGTTGCGGCTCAATCTGCAGCACCTCATTTATCCGAGTCTGTCTCCATTCTGAAAATGGCAAGCAAGCAGAAAGGACTGATGAATGAGGGCCCTGGAGAGCACAGAACACTGTGCTCACTGTCAGTGGATGCTGGGGCCCTGCTACAGAAGATGGGTGGGAAACGAGCTGCCAGGCAGAATCGTGGAGTGCTGGCAAAGAAAAGCCTTGCACAGAGCAGCCGCGTATCTCATTAAGATGCGTTGTGCTCTAGCACAACTACTAGGGAATTGTTGGAGCAATTACATTCAAACCTCAATTTTGAGGTTTGAAAAGGGGTCAGTGCATAATTGGCAGGAGAAGAAAAGGAGAGAGATGGCCTGAAACAATAGGTATTAAGTGGCTGTCACAGCCACGGAGGCTGAGATCCAGGGACCAGACACCCTCCTCAGATCCCTAAGAGGTCAAGCGTGGGTGGTCTCTGAATCATACATGAGCCTCCTGGATGTTGCATTTGACTTTCTTGGGATCAAAGGAATTCTGGAGAAAGCTGTGTGATACTTGGGATGTATTTGTTAAATGAATGAATGAAGTGATTGGTGCTTGTCACCTCTTTACCAAATGGATAAATGAAGGAGGGAGTGGATAAATGAATGAGTTAAGGTAGGAATTCATATAAAATGAAGGTAGTGTTTGTGCCTTCTGTTACAGAGCAGTGGAGCATGTGAGAACTGGGCAGACGGAACCTGGCAGCAGACCTCAATCCATTTGAGCTGAAATTTCCATGACATTTTCAGGTTCGTCATTCAGTCCTGACTGCCATGACAAGACGCTGCAGGCTGGGGAGCTTCCACAGTCAGGGCCTAGCCTGGGACTGGTGAGAGGGCTCATTTGGTAAAGTGCTTACTGTGTAAGGAGGACCAGAGTGTCCCCAGCACATGAAAACAGGCATGGCAGTACACATCTGTAAGCCCAGCACTGAGGAGAGCTAGAGTCAGGCAGATCCCTATGCTAACTGGCTTACAAATCCATGAGCTCTAGGTTCAGTGGGATATCCCATTTCACAAAAGAATTTTTTGGAGAACAACTGAGGAAGGGATCTGACGTTGACTTTAGGGGGGGATGCTGCTTAAGCCCCAGCACCAGGCAAATCAAAGTTAGCTTTTGAAGTCTGCATTTCTGGCCTTGTCTCTAAGCAGCTGTATGAATCCTACTGAATCCATGAAAATGACCTTCCCTTAGATGAGGAACCAGAGGGGCCCAGGGTTCCAGAGAAAAGATGAATGTCTAACAACATCTAAAAGGTCTGACCATGTTCTCGGCTCCCAGGGTCATTCTGGGTCTCCACTGGTAGACTAATAGGCAACTCACTCATGTTGGTTGCTTATTCTGAAAAGAAAACACGGTTTTTGAACCGTCTTCCAGGGGCTACTTCAGTGGATGCCATGGGAACCTGAGTCTGTCCAGCAGAGCACTACGGGATCTCATTTATTTTTCCATCTTCTTTCTCGTCTCCAAATCTTGCCCCAAAGACAGTGAAAATCTCATTAACTTGGCCTCTGTGCATTCAGAATATAGCATTCCCTTCATGTTCAGCTGCAGAGGAATGGGATGTGAGGTGACCAATGGGAACATAGCCAGGGAATACAGTGGCACTGGAGGCACCCAGTGCTGGCCAGCCCTTTTCCCAGTGAGGCCCATGATTCCCCTAAACACACACAGCACACAGCAGGGCTTGTGACCCTCCTTAAGGCCCCTGGCCAAACACATGAGGTCTGTCTGTCCATGAGAGACAGTTTCTTAGCAGTCGATCTCTTCTACTGTGTGGACTTAAAGTATGAAGAATGCATTTTTTGAGAAATATTCTGCATTTCAGGTTTCCCACTAATTATGACTGGCTTTCTCCCAGGTTAGTTG
Organism: Cricetulus griseus; assembly: GCF_003668045.3. Classification (NCBI taxonomy): domain Eukaryota; kingdom Metazoa; phylum Chordata; class Mammalia; order Rodentia; family Cricetidae; genus Cricetulus; species Cricetulus griseus. The sequence goes on along the minus strand of NW_023276806.1, from coordinate 152,240,967 downwards.
GAGCTATTTTGGGAAAGGATTTATAGTGAATTAATAAGAAAGGCTTTCTCAAAGCCTCATAAAACTTTCTGTACAATCCCTTCTAACAGCGTTCCCTCTTATAATTATGTCACTAAAAACTTCCTTTTTAAAGAGCAGGACTTTTGTCTATTCATGTGGCCCTTAAAAGAAGCATTCATGGGACCTCAGAGCACCAGGCAAACTGAGACTTTATAGGGTCAGGCAGAGCAGGGGCGGGAAGGAGTCCTGTTTGCCGGGGGAGTAGATTCCATGCTTGTTTCACTGAACTGCATCTCTGGTGTCTGTGGATACAGGCTGCCCTCTGGGAAGACCCCCAGGCTATGGCCTGCTGCAATGTGGTACTTGGATTTTAGGAGTAAGTCCGTGCAGGCATACTCCTGTGTGCACATGTATGCATGCACATGTATGTAGAGGCCATCAGAGGATGTCAGGTGTCCTCTACAACTCTGCACCTTGTCCCCTTGAGACAGGTCTCTCACTGAACCTAGAGCTAGGCTGGAGGGAGGCCATCAAGCACTGGTGTGACCCTCCTGCCTCAGCCCTCTGCCTCGGAGTAGAGGGGTTACAGGTGTACATGGCCACACCCAGATTTTCTTTTTTACTCTGAGAATTTCAGACATATATGTATACAATGAAATATCACCATCATGCTCCTCCCACACTTCCCTCCTTCCACTTCCTAGTCTCCCTGGACATATCTACCTCCTCCTCCTTCTCCTCCTTCTCCTCCTCTTCCTCCTCCTCCTCCTCCTCCTCCTCCTCCTCCTCCTCCGTAACCCACTAAGTGATTTAATGCTGCGCATTTGTGCATGGGTGTGGGGCCATACACTGGAATATGGGTAACCTACCATTGGCCACACCCCCAAGGACTGAGTCATCCAGAGTAGCCACCACTGCCATAGCTCCCCAGTTAGGGGTGGAATCTAGTGATTTCCTCCCACTCTATGCTCAAAATTTGTCCACAGCTGCTGTTATACATGGATGCAACAGCCACGCCATGTCCAGAGTTTCACGGCACTCCTCCGCATCCTACTGTGCTTACATTTTTTACTTCCTCTTGCCCCGTGTTTCTGAGCCCCACCCCTCCCCTGCAAGCCCATCACTTTGACAGCCCACTCTACTTCCTGACTGGCAGCCACATGACATCCCACCCAAAGTTCATGTGCACATCAGAGCTCCCTTTTTTTCTTGTTGTTGTTTTATTGAGACAGGCTCTCGTAGCAGCCCAGGCTAGAGCTCACAATCCTCCTGCCTCAGTATCCAGAGCACTGGGATGATGAAAGAGGGGGCACAACTTAGAGCAGATTTGTGTGCTCCGTAGTATCACGAAGAGGCTCTAACTGTTCCCCATTTCCAGTACCCAATTCCTGACAACCACAGATTTTTGTACTCTCTCTGAAGTTCTCCCTTTTCTAGAATGTTCTATTGGAATCACACAGCATGCAGTCTTTGCAGCTTGGGTTAAGGTTAAGGTTAGGTATAATTAGATTAGGAACATTTGGGTTTCCTCTGAGTCTTACCATGGCTTGATGTTTGTTACTGTTTAGAAATATTCCATTTCTAAAATAAATATTATTATTTAAAATAATATTCCTTCTTTTTAAAACCCAGCCTTTTCAGTTTGGGTTAAGATTAGGATTAGGGTTAGGGCTATGCTTTTAGGTTCCCTATGAGTCTTACCATGGCTTGCTGCTTGTTACTCTTTGGGGCTGAACCAGTGAGTTCCAAGGAGCACGGGTGCTGGGCCATATGCTTGGAGTGCATTGATTTAAAATAACAATAAATACATGGCCTATGTATCAATTTTGATCAAGCTGTACCTGCTCTGGGGACCCACATGGCCTCCTCAGCTGATCGTGGAACCCTGGAGTCAGGACTCCCAGATACCAGGCTCAGTCACCAGGCTCTCCAAGCCCAGGCTCACAGCATTCTGAGGGAGGCCAAATGGTGGGTGAGTGTTCCTTAGCTCTGACTCTGTCGGAGGTGGAAGTTTAGGGCAGATCCCCAGCTGTGGGTCTGTGCCTGTGGGCAGTGTGGTGCTGATGGAGTAGCCTTACTGTGCCCGGCTTTGCACGTGTGTTTAGTCTTCCCAACCCACCAAGGTGGACACTCCCTGTTTGGGTTTGAATCCAATTTGACCACCGCAGGCTCTGGTACGGAATGCTCGGTCCCCAGCTGGCTTTGGGGAACTTGGTGAGGGGGGCGGTGGGTAGGTGTCCCGAGACAGGCCTGTGAAGATTCTGCCTGGACCCTGTCCCTCTATCACTCTCCGTTTCCTGTCCATTATGAGATGGAGAATCTCCTCTGCTGCATGCTCCCACAAGTATGAGGTCTGCCCAGGTGATGGACCAAGGACTTTGGCTGAATCCTCTGAAACCATGAACCAAAAGAAATCCTCCCTTATTTTAAGTTGTTCATGGCATGCGTTCAGTCACAGCAGGAGAAAAGCTAAATGATGGATTCCAGTAGACAGCCGAGAGCGCTGAAGTTCAGAGAGGTAAAGAACTTTCCTTGAGTCACACAGCTTTCCTGTGAAAGTCACAGGTCATGACCTTCAGTCATTTAAGCCCATAGCTCCTTGCCGGCTGCCAAGCACAATGTGCTAACTGGTGATCTACCAGGGCTCTTAGGTGGCACAGGACACGTGTGATGATGTCATCTCAGGCTTGGGAGGCTGAAGCAGAAAGGTCAGAAGTTGAAGGCTAGCCTGGGGAACTTAGTGAGACCCTAACTCAAAATAAAAGGTAAAAAGGAGAGCTAGGAGCATAGAGAGAGATAGACTGTTTGTCTGGCACCCACAAGGCCCTGGGAGGAAAGGAAAGAGGCAAGAAGGGGAGATTAGTTTTAACTCTCAACACAGACACACGGGGAGAGTTCTAGTGAGTGTTGTCTAGGTTGGGTCGGCCTCTGGCATGTTGTCTCTGAGAGACTATAGTGATTATGTTAGTCGAGGCAGGAATACTAGCCCACTGTGGGAGGCACCATTCCCCAGGAAGGGGATCTTGGATTGTGTTAGAGCAGAGAAATCCAACTGGGTCTGGCATGTGTGCTCGATGCCCTCTGCTCTTGACTGTCGGTGTGACTGTGGGTGTGGTGTGATCAGCTGCTGTTGCCTCGACTTCCCCACAGTGATGAACTACATCCTGGAATCATGAGTCTAAAAGACCCTTTGTCCCTTAAGTTGCTTTTGTTGGGGTTTTTATCGCAGCAACAGGAAACAAAGCTAAGACAGAATGTTCGAGAAGTCAGGAGACAGGAGGCTTCTGTTGTCCTCCTCTGTCCAGCAGTTCTCCTGTCCACCTCCTTGGGAGCTTACCTCCAGTTACCTCATGCAGACACTCCACAGTCCCCAGCAACCACTCATACCCAGACAACCGCCTAGGGTTGTTTTCCACAGTCAAGAAAAGAAAAGGGCAAAGATTTCTATTCTCGGCTGTCAGGCACAACATGCCATCGAGGCGCACTGGGTTTGAAGCGCTTCCAGCTTCCTTCTCAGAAGGCGGGGATTTTGACTCTGGGCCATGGATGCTCCATGAAACATGTTTCTGTTGTCCAGGGTAACAGAGCTTTGGCTTTCTCTTCCCTACTGTAAATGGTTTCCTCAACTCTCCCAGCAGCAGTATCACTGTAGAGCAGGTCCCTCCCCCCCTCTTCAGCCTCATTCTGGGTCCCCATTTCCCTTCCAGCCCCCAGGCTTTTGTACATTAGTCACCTGACCTCACCTCTCCTCAGTGGACCCACGCTGTCTCAGGGCCAGTATTTCTTTTCATCGGTCTATTTCATGCCCTCTTCCATTCCTAAGCCTGAGGTCAAACCACATGAACTCCTACTAGAGCCAGCCAGGTAGACAGACTGGCAGCTTGGGGTGTGGGTCTGGAACCCTAAGTTTTGTGACCCAGCCCCTTAGCCTTTCTTTTTAAGATCTGACCAGCAAGGCACAGGGGCCAAGGGGCCCTCTGCAGTCAGTTTACCCGGGTGTGTCCCAGCCCAGACCCTAGGGAGCCATATTTGTGTCTGTGTCTGTGAGGCAAATGACAACCTGGCTGTTTCCACAATACAGATTTTTTTATTTTCCTGGTTTTCATGAACAACCCCATGATGAGAATGTGGCTGGTCCCCCTCAGGGGTCCTGTTGGTACTGGGTCCCAGTGTCACAGCATTGGGAGCTGCTTATGTTAAGGCTGTAGTCTTTTTGAGAACATCAGTACCATTCCCCGGGGAGTTCCCACTCCTGGGGGACCATGTGAGTCAGTTGCTAGGAGACAGTTCCTCCTCCTGTTTCATGCCCCCTTAAACGTGCTCTTGACTTGCTTTGTGCCACCTGCTGGAACAGCACATGGGCCTACCCAGAAGCCAGGAAGAGCTTGGTTCCTATCTCCAAGACTATGAACCAAGCTAGCCCCCTCTCCCCAATTATAACTCACCCAACCTCAGGTAGTCTCTCACAGCAGCAAAACGCCAGGGAAGGAACAATCCTAGTGTGGTAATCTCAGGGTCTCCGTGTTCTACACAGTCTCAGTAAACCAGGCCACATGGGGCGCAGCCTCCTATGAAGTGTGTGGAATCTTCCAAATCCATATGGTTGTTGGTAGAGTCATCTCTTTATAGTTATAGAACTCAAAGCTGCCTCGGGCCCAGGACCCTCCTCTCTCTGAGCCCTGAGAAGTCCAAGGCTCATAAACAATTGTTGCCTGATTAGCTTGGGCCCACTCGGGATACACGTGCTTCTGATTGGCACAGTTACTAATGGAATGATTTCACCTGTGTTTTCAGGGACCTTTCACCACGTCACAAATAGTAAACATAGTGATGTCCCTTCATATCTCAGCCTCCAGGGCAGCAGACACAGCGAAGGATGCCCAGGGCTCCACTTAGAATTCTGCCTGCCACCCTAGCTGTGTGACTTAGGGAAAGATGTTTAACCTCTCTGTGTCCTGCTGCCAGGGCTTGTTGTGATGCGTACACAATGAATGCGAGTGATTCTGTACAGGCGCTAAGATTCTATGGCAGCCCAGCTCCCATGCCCAGATCCAGGAACTGAGTCCACCAACTGGAAAGTGAAGTCTGAAGATGTGGGGAAGGAAGAGGCCTCAGAGCATTGAGGAGTTTGGCCACCTGGGTATCATGAAAGAGAGCCACCAGTGTCAGTTGCATATGGCAGGAATATAGAACGCCAATAGAATGAAGTGTGGAATTACTCCCTAGCACTGTGGGTAAGTGGGTGTGTGAGCCCTGGTTTAGTTCTTGCCATTAAAACATCTCAAAGCAGAGAATGACCCATCTTGGTGGATGGATTAGAAGTTTTCCACCAGGGATTGTATTCAAGAGGGGCATTGAAAGGAGCTGCAAATGTGGTTCCATTGATAGAGTGTGCCATTGGTGGAATGCTCAGTTGGTAGAGTGCTTGTTGGTGGAGTGCTCATTGGTAGAGTGCTCTATTGGTGGAGGGATCCATTGGTGGAATGCTTCCCTAGCGCACACGAAGTCCTGGATTCAGTCCCCAGCACTGTATAAACCATAAGGTGGTACACGCCTCTGAGTCCCAGTACTTGGGAAGTCGAGGCAAGAGAATCAGAATTCACTTCATCCTTTGCTACGTAGTGAGTTTGAGGCTAACTTGGGCTACACGAGACCCTGTCCTCTAAAACAACAACAACAAATAGTATTATCTGGTAAAAAATAGAGGAGTGAGCTGCATATCTACATCTCTCTCACTTGCCATCTGCTCATGGGAAGGGTTCAGAAGAGTTCCCGGGTTCTTCTGGGTTCTGGGGAGTCTGTGGCTTATCTCCTCCTAGGCCCCCAGGGACATGAACTGCTCATTTTTGCACCACAGTCAAAAGGGGCAGCCTAGGAGCTGACCTCGAGTGGAGGTCTCTGCAGAACCCTCGACTTCAGTCTGCTGCTGAGTCCCATGCCCCTCACAAACCAAGGAAGCTTCAGTGAGGTAGGTCCCCACAGGAGTGAGCACAGCCGGTGGGGAGAGGTGACACCACATCTCTCTTCAGTAGCTTCCCAGTCAGGTCCCCAGGCAAGTCATTCATACTTCTCTCCTGCTCATATATGGCGTCTAATAGTTTAGCTCAAGGCACTTATTGACAGCAGAAGTATAAGTTGCTGGCACCCTGCCCAGACTGCCTGGCATTCCTTAGAAGCTTGCTGGGTCATGTTCCCCAGTCTATGTATTTTGCCTACAATGGCACCCATGCAGCCTGCACACCATCCAGGATGAACAGAACTGGGGAGTGGCCTGACCCAGGGTAACCCTCACTGTGGTTTCCCTATCCAGAATATACTCAGAGCAATGACACTGTGCCCGGAGCTCCTTGTAGAATGAATTTGGGGATCACCTCAAGCTAGGCTATGCACATTTGTGTTTCCCCACTTCTCCAGGAGCTTCTTAGGGCTTGCCACATGATTTTCCAGGCCCAGTGCTGAATGATAGAAATAGTCGAGAATTTCAAGATGGGTACTGTAGAACACAAAACCAAGAAGACCTTCCAGTTGCAGGACCCTGAGCAGCTGTGCAGGTTGCACACTGACAGGCCTGCCCATCCTGCTTCCCCACTGTCACAGGAGCACCTTCTTTTTTCTTTTCCTTTTTTTTATTATTAGAAACAAGCTTCTTTTACATGTCAATCCCAGTTCCCTCTCCCTGCCCTCCTCCCTTGCTCCCTCACCCCCATCCCAACCTTTTCTGCTCCCCAGGGAGGGTGAGGCCTTCCATGGGGGAATCTTCAAAGTCTGTCATATCATTTGGAGCAGGACCTAGACCCTCCCCTGCGTGTCTAGGCTGAAAGAGTATCCCTCTATGTGGAGAGGGCTCCTAAAGTCCATTCGTATACTAGGGATAAATACTGATCCACTACCAGAGGCCCCATAGATTGCCCAGACCTCTAAACTGACATCCTCGTTCAGGGGGTCTGGAATAGTCCTATGCTGGTTTTCCAGCTATCGTTCTGGGGTTCATGAGCAACCCCTTGTTCAGGTCAGCTGTCCCTGTGGGTTTCTTCAGTCTGGTTCTGACCCCTTTAGCTGTGGGTGTCAGCCTCTGCTTCCATCAGCTACTGGATGAAGGCTCTAGGATGGCATATAATGTAGTCATCAGTCTCATCGGAGAAGGGCATTTAAGGTAGCCTCTCAACCACTGCTTAGATTGTTAGTTGGGGTCAAACTTGTAGATCTCTGGACATTTCCCTAGTGCCAGAATTCTCTTTAAACCTATAATGGCTCCCTCTATTGTGGTATCTCTTTCCTTACTCTCCTCAGTTTTTCCCCTAACTAAATCTTTCTGCTCTCTCATGTCCTCCTCTCCCCTCTTGGTCTCCCCCTCTTTTCTAGCTCCCTCTCCCCTTCCCCCGTGCTCCCAGTTAGCTCAAGAGATCTTTTCCCTTTCCCCATTCTCCGGGGGGCCATGCACGTCTCTCTTAGGGTCCTCCTTATTTCCTAGCTTCTCTGGCGGAGTGGATTGTAGGCTGGTAATCCTTTGCTCTATGTCTAAAATCCATATGTGAGTGAGTGCATACCATTTTTGTCTTTTTGTGACTGGGTTACCTCACTCAGGATGGTTTCTTCTAGTTCCATCCATTTTCCTGCAAATTTCAAGATTCCTTTGTTTTTTTCTGCTGAGTAGTACTCCATTGTGTAAATGTACCACATTTTCTCTATCCATTCTTCAGTTGAGGGGCATCTAGGTTGCTTCCAGGTTCTGGCTATGACAAATAATGCTGCGATGAACATCGTTGAACAGATGTCCTTGTTGTATGAATGTGCATCTTTTGGGTATATGCCTAAGGGTGGAATTGCTGGATCTTGTGGTAGACTGATTCCCATTTTCTTGAGGAGTCGCCATACTGATTTCCAAAGTGGCTGCATGAGTTGGCACTCCCACCAGCAGTGGAGGAGTGTTCCCCTTTCTCTTTACATCCTCTCCAGCATAAACTGTCATTGGTGTTTTTGATTTTAGCCATTCTGACAGGAGTAAGATGGTATCTCAGAGTTGTTTTGATTTGCATTTCCCTGATGGCTAAGGATGTTCTTATTAACTCACGTGCCTGTGAGTTCCTGTCCTGCTTCCAGCTTCAGTGATCTGATGACACGATCCACCAAGGTACTGAGGGGAAGAGAGGCTTCTAAGGCAGATAGAGCATTGATGCCTCCCTTGGAAGTAGCTCTTTAGCAGATATGTTGGGGTTCCCACAGATTGCAGTGTGGGAAGAGGGTGTTGAGGCTCCAGGGTAGGGCTACTACACCAAACCACAGCTGAGTGAATGGGGAGATTGTGGCAGAGCTGAGCTTGAGCAAAGGTGTATCCATGAAAATGTTTCTTTTTCATCTGCTAATTATGTGTTTGGCCCCAAAGACCAAGTTCCTGCCCTGTGTTGTTAATAGGAGATACTCACACACAGCTCAGGGAGAGAACTGTGAGAGGGAAGACCCAGCTGATGGAACAAGAGGAAGTACTAGTTGGTGGAGAACAAGGCTAGCCTTCTAGAAACTTATGGAATTTTGGGAATCCTTGAGAATTCAAAGAAAAGATTCTCAAATTGCAACATTTCAGAAACTAGTCAGCTGCTGGGGTTGGGGAAAGGAGTTGGTTCCCTGGGCCACTCTCAGCTGCCCAGGTTCTAGCCCATCTTTTTGCACAGACAAACCTGTTGACCCCTGTCCCTCAGTCTCTCAGATGCCTGCATGGCAGTGTTGGAGGGGATCCTGGGAACATTTGCCTCAGTTTTCAACATGGAGACCCCAAGCTGCTCCCTGATTTTTAGAGGGTGTTTGTAGGCAGGGAGGACAGGGCTCCTCCACCGGGGTGAAGGTTCACAGATGGTGCAGACACCCATGGAACAGGCAAGTGGGAGCTTCCCTCTGATCTCTCCAGGGGCCACACTGAGCAGGTCCTGTGACAGAACATTGGCTCACGCTACCTCATGATTCTTCCTTGACACAGATTCCATTTGGGGCACTAATTCACGGTGACTTCACTGCCTGCAATGAAGCAATTAAAGTAAGGCACACATTGTTCTGTGAATATATGCGATAAAGTGATTTTTACCCAAGGCTGGAAGGAGGAAGAGCTAGAAAGAACAATGTGTTTTCCTTATTTTAGACTCTTTCAGATGTTTGTTTTATTTTTGTTGACACCATGAGGATCTCAGAATGCAACTCTTAGTGGCCCAGTCTGTGCCTCTTGTCACTCCATAGCATCCTGGGTCACAGGGATGCCTTTCTGTCCTCCAGGGACAGAATAGACACACACCTCTGTCTTCATGGGGCTTGTGCTCCTAATCCAGGTGCAGCTGATGATGAAGGGAACATCATCTGGCAGGGCAGGCCATATCTGTCTTGGTGACACAGTCCTTGGAACCCCTGGTGCCTCATAGGCACTCAATAGACATATGTGGCAGTTGTCTGTGGCTATGTTGGAGGTTTTGGGTTAGCCACATGGCTGTTTCTTGAGCACTGTGAGTTGCCATGTGCAGTGGCAAACCCAGATGGATGGATGACATCTGAGTGAAGGAAGGGACATTGTGTAGCTGGCTGCAATTCTCCAGGACCCAGGGCCACTCTAAGGAGAACTTAGAGCTCTTCTGGGGACTACAGGAGGCTTACAGGCTGCCCTGTGCTGCGTGCTGTACACACGTCTCTCATGTTTTTACAGCTTCGAGGGGGTCAAGAGCCTCTTTCCACTTGACCCCCTTGTTCTGACACACACCATGTTCTCAGATAGCTTGGGCCAAATCTGTCTCATTACTTTTGTGACTCACGATTTGTCTTTACCCAATGTCTACCTCCTGAGACTGCTGCCACACGAGAATAGCCCACCCCAGAGAGGGAGGGCTCACTCATCTCAGAGGTGCTTGTGTGGCCTGTATTCATCTGTGATTCTTCTGTCAAGCAAAGGATGGGAGGGACAGGACAAGGTGGTGGGTTTGACACTTAGTGGCTACAGGTGGATGGCAGCATTCACTGAGAGGATGCAGGGCTAGGACAGCCAGGGGCCAGCAGGATGTAGTATGGGGGTGATATCTGCTTTACAAGTAATGAAGGTCCTAGTGACATCCACAGAGTGGGAGAATTGCACACAGCCTGAGAGGACAAGTGAACAGAGCTGTGTAAACCAATGTAAAAATAGCTGCATGTGTGACCAGTAAGACATGTGTATTGCCCTCAGCCAGATTTTGTGGTTCCCACTTTCCCCTCTCAGTAAGGTTCATTTCTAGTTCCAGTTTCATGTAATAGGGGGAACAGGGAGCTCCTGTGAGGATATGGCTTGGTGAGGGCAGCTGATGGTGATGAGTTCGCTGTCAGAACCAGCTGTGGCTGACACCAGCATATCCATGCTACCCCCTCCCCCCCCAGCTAATGTCCACATCTGGCAGATGAATGCCTGCCTGCTTCCGTTCAGTTTAACAATGCTGTGGTAGTTGATGCTTGCTGAGGGTATATTATTTATCCAAGAAGCGGCACAGGTTTAAGGTTCATAGTCATGATCACCCCATTTCCCAGATGGGGGTCCCTGAGGCCTGGAGGAGTAGAGGAGATTGGACCCACAGTTTTAAAAAAGCCAGGCATGATGGCATATGTGTGAGGTATGAGGATCCTGGCCATCCAGGCTAGTCTGCTGGTGAGCTCCAGGCCAGTAAGAGACTTCTCAGAAAGCAAAGTGGACGGTGTCTGAGGAGTAGCACTAATGGTTGCCCTCTGACCTTCACTTCCATTCACTCACACACGCATGAGCCTGTACACACATGCACCCACAAACACACATGCACACACAAGAGAAACCTCAGAGACATCACATGTGCAAAGGTAAAAATATTGTCTCTTAAAGCTTTTTGCCTGTATACACATTTGTGTGTGTTCACATGTATGCATGTGTGCCAGTTGTGTGTTATGTGTGCACGTGTGCCAGTTGTGTGTTCACATGTGTGCACGTGTGCCAGTTGTGTGTGTTCGCACATGTATACATGTGCTGGGTGTGTGTGTGTGTGTGTGTGTGTGTGTGTGTGTGTGTGTGTGTGTGTGTGTGTGCACTCCCACGAGAAGGTGTAGTGTATGCATGGGAACTGACTACAGGACCCTCACAGACACTAATATCTGCAGATTCTCAAGTCCTTGCGTGAAGCAGTGCTGTATCTGTGTATAAACAGTCTGTGTGTGAGGAAGCCATATCTAGATGAGTCAGAACACCGAGTACAGTGTGAACGTGACTGCAGTGCTAACAGCCCCCACCACATTGTTCAGGGAATAAGCACAAGAAAAAAAATCTAGGTGCCTTGAGAACAGATGCGTTTCTTGCCCAGATAGTTTGGATCTGCAAACGATGACATCTTCAGATGTAAAGTCCATGATCCAAAGGCCTGCTCTACAAGGTATTGTCACTGTAGGCTGAAGTTTCAAAAAGTCACCTGCATGCATCATGGTGACTTTAGCAGCAGGAGTAGGGTCAGGTTTACCATCTGCCCAGGCTGGGATGATCCTGCTGTCAGGACAGGAAATCTCATCTGGGGCACTCAGCTCTCATGGTGAAAGAAGCATGTTGAGGAGTCGGAAGCATCGGCAGGGCAAGGTCTGTGCCAACTTTTGGGTGGGATAACCTTTTCAGTGACCTTCTGGCCTGGCCACATGTGGCTCATTTATCCCCACTGTCAATTCTGCATCACCCTGGTGTCAATCACACAGTCCGACCAGTGAAAGAATCTCCTGTCCAGCCCTGAAGTCCCTTTAATTGGGTGACACTTGTTTCCCATGTCTAAGCTTCCTAAAGCCGTGAAGAGCAATGGCTTTGAGCTTAACAAGCCCTGAATGCCAGTAGCAGGCACAGATCCAGAAGGCTGTGCGCACGGCTTTGCTCCTGGCAGCCAAGCTGAGGATGTCTTTTCTAGAAATGTCAGCTGGGGAGTGAGAAGCCTGAAAATACCAGTGTGGAGCGCGCTTCCTGGTCTCTCGACTCAGGGGCGTTGGGAAGTTGGGGTTCTCACAATCGCAAGTGCCCCTTGTGGCTTTTAGTTCTATGATGTCCAGAGGAAGCAAGCTGTGTCTTATTTCCATTGGAGTTTAGGGCTTCTTCATGGAGCTGTTGCTGATGGGAAGTGCATCCTGCAGCTACCTCCCAGACAGAGGGCCTCCCCTCAATATCTGTTCGTTGAAGTTTTCAGACAGTTCCAAACCCTTACTTTAAATGCACCTGGGCAAAATTACATTGGGGGCTGGGGATATAACAAAGTTGGCAACGCGTTTGCCTAGCAGACACAAAACCTTGGGTTCAGTCCCCAACACTGTGTAAACCTGGTTTATCCCCAACACTAATAAACTCTGCACTGGGAAGGGTAGAGGCATGAAGATCAGGAGCCCAAGGTCAGCCTCAGCTATGTAGTGCATTTGAGGCCAGCCCGGACTAGAGACCTTGTCAAAAAAAAAAAAAACAAAAAAAACACTGCTTTTTCTTTGAGATTGCCTTTGACTCTTGCCTGTGACATGAACCAACCTCCCTGTTGAGGTCTTGTCAGTCTCTAAGTGGCTCCCCCTTGGCTCCATTTTTCCTCAAGGCCAGATCTTATGTCCAACTTGCAATGTCTGCCACATAGCCAATATTCTTCCTTCAGAGGCAGCACAGTTTCACTGCCATCTGCAACAACACACCTGGGCTCTTCCTGGGCATCTTGCCAAGCCTGTAGGCTGTCTTTTTAGTGGCCCTGTCTATCCTGCTTCAAATTCTAAGGGCCTCACAGCACCCTAGGAAGGAAAGAGGGGCCCTGGCTCTGGGTTGGGGGTTGAACCCTGGCAGTCCTGGCCTTGGCCTCAGAGTCCTTGCAGTTGACTCTATCTAGCAATGAGTAGCAGGACTGGCCCAGCTGTGTTGAGAGGAATGACTGAAGACTCAGCTATCCCCTGATGTAGGTGGCCAGTGTCTAGGACACAGTATGGAGACAAAGTTTGCAGGACTGGTTTGAAGGACTGTCCCCTGACTTCCATTTACACACTCCAGGCAGGAACTTGCAGTAACCCTCAGGGCTTGCCTCCACTTGCATCCCTGTCATCCCAGTGAGGAAACTGAGCCTGCAAGAATTCTTGCATTGACCGGACTCAGAGTCAGGCCACTGACCGTGACTCAGAGTCAGGGCTGGGCCTGGAGCTCTAGCCACAGGCTTCATCTGGGAAGTAGTTACTTGTGTTGGAAGTGTGGCCTGGGCTGGGGAAGAAGTGGCCTCAGGTGGTGTGACACTGTGGTCCTCCAGGTTTTGCTATCTGTCCTCCAGGGTTCTGGAAGCTTCTGTACCCTGCTTGGCCTGGACCTCTGGGGCCCCAGCCCACCCTTCTCCCCTCCTGCTAGCCATGATGACTAATTCCTTTTCCCATGAGGTGAGCCAAGATAAGATTAGAGCTTTATTAAAAGGAAATTAAACTAGGAAATGAAAAGATAAACAAACCCCAAATGAATGGGGAGGGGAGAAAAAACAGCCCAGAAAGCAAGTGAGGTCACCCAGCCCAGGTCTCCATCATGAAGGGACATGCTACTTGCACCCCCGGGGCCAGGCGTCCAGTAGGTGGCCTCCCTCCTAGCTCGTCTCACCAGTGGCCATGGTCACACTGGCTCGCATGGTAACTTCAGCAGATGGTTTGGGGTGGGGGGGGGTGGTGGCTTGTGGCAGTAGTGTGTGTTCCAGCACTATTCTCAAGGCATCCTGGGACCTTTCCTGATTGTCACATTCGGAGTGCTGCCAACTACTTCCTGGAGAACGCAGCTGTTGAGGCTTCCCCGTCTCTTCCCCTGCAGGGCAGAAACTGCATTCTGTCCCCATCACTCCGTCCCACTCCACTCTCCTCTGAAGAGTGTGCCTCTACCTCAGCATCTGTGCTTTCTGCCCAACCCTCCAAGTGACCTTTGCTGGCTCTCACCCGAGTACCTCGTCTTCCTTCACACTCTCTGCTCAGCCAACCGCTACCTGTCCTAAATGTCATGTTTTCAGGTACTGTCCCCTCTGCCTAAGGGCATCTCCTGTGGGGATGACAGAATGAGTGCAACTGGCTATCACATGAAGGAGAGAATTGTATTTGGCTCGTGGTTCTAGAGACCGTGGCATTTGAGAGCATGGTACTGGCTGCTAATGGCTTCTGACAAGGGCTTCTTTTTGTTTTTCAAGACAGGGTTTCTCTGTGTAGCCCTGGCTGTCCTGGAAATCTCTCTGTAGACCAGGCCTCAAACTCAGAGATCCACCTGCCTCTGCATCCTGAGTGCTGGGATTAGAAGTGTGCACCAGTTCCTCCCACAGCTTATTACAGCTTGACATAGCAAGTATATAGGCTTTTCTCAAGAGCCGCTAGTGCCTTCCTAGGAGCCCCACCCTCATGCCTCCTCTAATCCTCATCACCTCCTGAAGGCCTCACCTCCTAATCTTTAAACAGGGATTTGGAGATTTCGTTTCTAACACTTTGTGCCCCCTGCTCTCCTTAAACCAAGGCGCCTTGGCCTTCACCTTTATCTCAGTGGTGACTAAATGCCTTTTCCTTCATACTCATGACACAAAACTCAGTGAGGACCAGGGTGTGTGTGTGTGTGTGTGTGTGTGTGTGTGTGTGTGAGAGAGAGAGAGAGAGAGAGAGAGAGAGAGAGAGAGAGAGAGAGAGAGAGAATGAGAATCAACCCTGAATTCCCAGAAGGTCTGGTGAGTGCAGCCAGCATCCCTTGTTAAGTCACTCATGTGTTTCCTGAGTGCCTGGTGAGTACCAGCTGCAGCAATAGGTGCTGCTCTGTGGAGAGCCATTGTGGAGTTTGCAGTAAGGCCACTCCCTGGAGGAGCATCAATGTGTAGTGGGGGGGGGGGTGCTCATTCTAACTGAGCAGAGGTGTTTCTAGCAGTGGCAGTTGTCAGGGATGGACAGATTACCTTACACATGTGGAATAATACCTGTCACAGGGATTGGCAGTTATTCAGTAAAACTGAATAAAAAGCCATGGCTGTGGCCTGCAGGTGAAGCCTCCTGCAGGTCCAGTCCCTTCCCCTGGGTCTGGGTCTGTGGAGGAGGATCTGAGCTGGCTGCTGTTGTGTGGCAGCCAAGCTAGGTGACAGCAACAGGGAGAGCTGGAAAGAGCTTTTCACAATGGCCTTATTGAAGCTAGCAGACTCCCTTTGAAAACTGGAGTCAAATATTGTCACTTCATGTAAAATAAATTTTAAAATTCCCATTTAAAGAATGTACTGGAAAGCAGTTGTTTTAAGTATACTCCTTTTCAAGCTGTAAAGTGATCATTTGGGGGAAAATATAGAAAAACTGAAAGAGAGAGAGAAGCATTTTAATTTCTCTACTCCAAGGTAATTATTATAAACATTTAAATTTATCTTCAAATGGTCTTTTTTGAGTACATAAAGTGCAAAATTTTTTAAAAGATTAGATCATATCTTATATGTACATTAGTGCTTGTGTGGGAAGGGACCATACCACAAGGTGAACATCAATCACACCAGCTACCCTGGGATATTACCCCATACTCTCAGAATCACACCAGCCACCCTGGGATATCACCCCCACACCATCCAGAATCAACCAGCCACCCTGGGATATCACCATACACCATCCAGAATCACCCCAGCCACCCTGGGATATCACCACACACCATCCAGAATCACACCATCCACCCTGGGATATCACCACACACCCTCCAGAATCACCTCAGCCACCCTGGGATGTCATCCCCACACCATCCAGAATCACCCCAGCCACCCTGGGATATCACCACACACCATCCAGAATCACACCATCCACCCTGGGATATCACCACACACCCTCCAGAATCACCCCAGCCACCCTGGGATATCACCACACACCCTCCAGAATCACCCCAGCCACCCTGGGATATCATCCCACACCATCCAGAATCACCCCAGCCACCCTGGGATATCACCTCACACCATCCAGTTTCCTCAGTAGAAGCGTCTTAGTCCATCCCTTCTTGGTGGGCATCTCTATTGTTTCCACTATTTTGCTGTTGTAAGAGCCCATCCCACTCCCTGATTGAGAATTGCTGGGTTGGCCTGTGGCCCTACTGTAGGATTTCCACGTCACAGCCTAGGAGCCATATGCCTGTTTGGGGCTGTGCCCCAAGGTGTCCCCTTGGCACCTTTCCTTAACACATTTACAGAGACTATCCTTTGATGGGTTAGGACAGTCTGACCAGAAACAGAATTCACAAAAGGGCCACCGGGAGAGAGAAGGGGAGACTCAGAACACACAGGATGTGGAGCACCCTGAGACAGGAATCACAGATAAGCCACTGGGACCCTGAGGCCTGAAGGCACAGAGCAACAGAGCTGTCTGAACCATTAAGGCGGAGAGACAGGGGAGGTGTACGCCAATCTCAATCAGTCCTCAACACCTTCTTCTGCCTTCATTTTCTACCAATTCCTCATATTGGCTAAAGTTTGACTGAGATCAGGGCACAGCCAGTGTAGAGCTGGGTTTGTCTAGCTGTGCCATCAGACCTTGGGAGACTAAGCAAGGTGGATGAGGGCAGAGAATGGGGGACAGAGAGGGGACGGAGGATCCTACACATTCAGCCTTACAGCATCTAAAAATGTCAGTGGAATACAGGCTGCTGTGTCAGGTAGCTAGCTCGTCTTCCTTGCTGTCAGTGGGGATGGGAGTGATTATTGGTAGTCATTACAACAGTAGTATTAACCATCATGTGTTAAGTATTTCCCATGTAGACTGCAATGTATTACATTATAGGGCATTTTGCACATAGTATTTCTAATTTTTATAGCCAATCTGTTTGGCACATGTTATTGCGTATCTGTGTCAGGCAAGGCAAAATGAGTTTGTAGGGCTCAGCCTCCTGCCCGAGGCCACAAAAAATCAGTAGCAGAAATGGGATTTCTACTCTGGCTTGGGTAACTTAAAACAACTGAACCCAAGCTAGAGAGGTGAGCCGTGGCTTCCTCCATAGCAGAATAGTGATTAAAGAAGGATGAGAAAAGGGGAGCAAAGAAAGCAGAAAGAGGGAAGAGGAGGTGATCAGTTCATCTGGACAGCTGTTGTAAAGTGTAACATCTGGCCAAAACTGAGTGCTCAAACACTGTCTGGGGAACCCCAGGGGCCTGTGTGAGCCTTACAATCTCAGTGGATGACAGTGCCGAGGAGGAGGCTGATGGCGAGTCTTCCCTGGAGGTGCCTGCTACTCCTGAGCACTG
The DNA here is from genome assembly GCF_003668045.3 of Cricetulus griseus. Classification (NCBI taxonomy): domain Eukaryota; kingdom Metazoa; phylum Chordata; class Mammalia; order Rodentia; family Cricetidae; genus Cricetulus; species Cricetulus griseus. The sequence continues at coordinate 152,223,754 of NW_023276806.1, read as the reverse complement.
TCCTGACAGCTCCGGGCACCCGAGAGGTACTCCATCCAGTGCCTGGCTCTAGAAGACAGTGAGGATAGCCTCCAGGCTTGGGGGCAAGGGAGAGCAAGGGGTTGCCACAGGAAGGTGCAGCTCTGTTCATCTTCCATAATAGTGAAAGTCAAATGCTGTCTTCAGTGCTGCACACTGGGTAAAAACAGCACCGGAGCTTCTTTGGTTTGTTTGTGGTTTCATCATTTGTGTGCATCCCAAAATGAAGGAGTGGGCATGGCATACACTGGGGAGGTCATTACTAGGTCATACCTGAGGATGCCACTGGTGCAACTCCGGGGCCAAGAGCACCACTTTGAGCTAGCCAGACTTGGTGGGGCCCGGGGGTGCTTTCTGCTTCTTTAGTAGGTAGAGAATTCCTTCCCTCCCTTGTTCCTAATCCCAGGTGCCATGACTAAAATACTGCACCAATGCTATGACAGGTATTGGCCAAGTCACTCTCTCTGATTGAAGTCCATGTCCTGAGGGTCACTCAGATACACTGCTCGTCAGTGGGCCAGGGAAGGGGCCCAGAAGGAATGAGAATGGTGGCGTGTTTCTAGGCTACAGGGCACAGAAGAGGTGGCCAGATACCCTGCCAATAGGGTGATTTCATGTGGACTGGGATTGGGTCTGACTCTAAAACACGAAAGCCACAGAAGAGCTTTGACCTGAGTCCTGCATACAGTAGGTGTTAGTTATTTAACACCACAGAGAACCTCCGCACTCTAGGGTGGCTAACATGTGGGACACAGGACTCCCATGTCTAAGGTTTGCATCCTGTATTCTGTAATTGTCTCACCTTACCTGAAAAATAAAAAACCCAAAGTGCTCCAAAAATCTGACCATTATTCATGTCACAAGGGGAAAGCTTCACACCTGGCCTCATGTGATGTCACAGTCCAAATTGTAATCTTCTAAAAGTTTTTTTTTTTTTTCCTTTTTACAGTAGCTTCAGGCCAAACTAGAGAGTTGGCTCCATGCAGAGGACTTGGGTAGATTTGAAGTGCCAACATGGCAGCTCACAACTGTCAGTAACTCCAGTTCCAGGGGACCCCACACTCCCTGCTGACCTCCGTGGGCACTGCATGCAATGCACACACACACACACACACACACACACACACACACACACACAGAGAGAGAGAGAGAGAGAGAGAGAGAGAGAGAGAGAGAGAGAGAGGCAAAACACACACATAAAATTAAGTTTAAAAATGTAAGTGGCTTCAGGCTGTGTGCATAATATAGATATAAAACAGAATGAATCCTGTGTGGAGATTTGGGTTCCAACCTCTGTGCTATCTCATGTGTACACAATTTTTCCAGCAGATGAAAAACAAAGGATGAAATCCCACGCATTTTGGATGAGGGATATGTATCTGAGCACAGAGATATTTATTATTCATGAATATTCTTCATTTTTAGACCCATTTTCTAATAGTTACTCTGACCTTTTATATATGGATTTTTTTCAGCCTGCTTGGTGGTCAAGGGGCTCGTTCATCTCCTAGTTGAAAGCCATGGAGCACGCCACCATGGAATGCATTTCTGAGTTATTCTAAAGCCTTGTTATCATTGCTTATTTGCATTAAAAATGGAATGCTAGTTCAGGAGACTGATTTGCAGTTTGGTGCCCACTCACGTGGAAATGATCTGTGGGCTCTTTTCTCAAATTCCCTGTGGACCAGGAGTGGGCTGGGACACCCTTCTCATCTTGCAGGGAAGACTTATGGATGAGTGCAGCAAACTGTCCCCACCCTGCTCTGCTGTTACTGTCACTGAAGATGAAACACTGCCTGGAAACCTCAGTAAGAGACTGGGTCCAACCCAGGGGACAGCAGAGACACCCTGCACAGCCCTTTGACTGGGTCCTGGCTACTCTTTATGCTTGGGAGAGAGCTGAGCAGATGTCACTGATTTGAAACCATTCTGGAAGGTTCTGGAGAAACGAATCCAGAGTCCATGGCTTCAGCTTGGTGCTCTTCTTTCTTATTTACTTTAATTTCTCTTCCCTCTAATCCTTAAAAAGAAAGAAAGAAAGAAAGAAAGAAAGAAAGAAAGAAAGAAAGAAAGAAAGAAAGAGAGGGGGGAGAGATTGCTTGTTCTTTCTATTGCTTCCTGACCCCTCCTGGCTTCAGGCCTGGATCGAGGCTCAAAACCCCAAAACAAACAAACACTACCCTCCGCAAAAAAAAAAACAGCCTGTTAACTAAACTGTCATAGGGTAGGAGACTGGGGATGATAGCTGGGTCACTGATAGGATTACATGAAGAAAAGGTGTGTCCTGTCACAGTTGGGCACAAGACCCTGGAAGTTGCCAGCTAAGTGTAGGGAGCCAGAACAAGAGCTGAGCTTTGTCTAGAATATTCCCAGGGAGGCATCTCAGGGGCATGGTAGGTTCCCTGAGTGCCTTAAGGGTATGATGGCCACTGCTACTGTCATCCGGGAAACAGCTCAGTACTGTTGCTTGCTGGCTCGGCAGTGTCAGGAAACATCCAAGCCTAGCCTCCAGGGCACCATCTGCATGCCCAGCTAGGGAAGGTGACCACAGGGTATGGAGAGAACAGTGGCTGGCACCCCACCCCACAGCTAAGGGAGTTGGCCCACGTTCCCACTTTAGTCAGTCTGCTGTGCCCTGTGCCTAGTGAGCATCAGTATCTCAAGGATGAAGTTTTCTTCACATATTCCCGTGTGTGTGTGTGTGTGTGTGTGTGTGTGTGTGTGTGTGTGTGTGTGTGTGTGTGTGTGTGTTTCTCTCTTTCTACCATGTAAGTCCCAGGAAGTTGTCAGGCTTGGAGATAGGTGCCTTTACCCACTAAGCCATTTTTTCCAACCCGCTTTTTATTTTCATTGTGGTAGAACACACATAATGTAGTTCAGTGGCAGAGCATTTGCCTAGCATGTGCAAGGCCCTGGTTCCACCCCAATCCCTGGAAAAACAGACAAAAAAGGTAGCAGACATGGGATTTGAACCCAGGCATCTGGCTCTTGGCCTGCAATTCCTAAGCTGCAGCGATATAGTCACCTCGGGGAACCTCAAGGATGGCACTGTTTGTATTGCAGTGCCCTTGGCATCTATAGGCAGCCTCAAAGATGCAGCTCCCTGGGCAGCTGGATCCCATTCAAGACCTGAGCCATACATGGCCTGAGTGAGTCCTAGGCGCGTAGCTAGTTTCCCTGTTGCATAATGGCACTGTGTTTGGCCAGGGAGGACCTAGTGTGCTGGGCTCCCCGTGTGGCCCTCTGTTGCTTTCAGGTGGAAAGGTGTGGGGTGCCAGGTTCTTTCCACAGGCATTGGGTGCTGTTATACTCTGCTTCATAACATGTTTACAAAAGGTTTGTGTTGAGGGCAAGTGGTTGAATATACAAATCAATTATCATTGATTATCAATGGAGTAATGGAGTTCATAGCTTCCTGAGTTGTTAGGAGATGCATCCTCCTAGATAAAGCAGACTGCAGGGTTGGTATCCTTGAAGGGTGTGTGCCCCCTCCCCACTCATCCCTACTTTCTTTCCTGGCTGTAGTGAGGTGAACAGGTTTGCTCTGGCACATCCTGTCCACCGTGGTGCCGTGCTGCTGTGTGCTCCAGAAACAGAGCCCAGTAATCATGGGACCCCCATGAGCCAGGGACACATTTCCTCCTTCGAGTTGTTTGCATACAGAGGCAGAGAGCCGTGCAGCATGAGTGCTGCAGAGAAGTTTTAGGGGACAAGCCCTTGCCTTTGGAGAGCAGAGCCCTTTGAAGGCTTGGCTGTGGGCTCCCGGCTGCCTGCACTCACTAGCCAGAGTCCCATGTATCCCAGGCTGGCCTCAAACTTGCTATGTAGCTGAGAATGACCTTGAGCTCCTGATCCTCCTGCCCACATGCTGGGATTACAGACAAGTGCCACTGTACATGGTTTGTGCCCAGGATCAAATCCAGGTCTCCATGCAAGCTAGGCAGGTACTCTACCAGCTTTGCATTTCCTAGCCCTAGCTGGGGTCTCACAGGAAAACGTGTCCAGAAGCGTCTGGGTCTTGCTGGCACCTGATGAAGCTGAAGACTTACCCAGCAGCTTTTCTGTGGAGTTCTGTGAAGGTAGGGGCTAGAGTGACAAGCCACTAGGTGCTTTACAACAGGATGGTGGAGAGGTCAATAGATAGAGCGGGAAATGGCCCAGGATTCAGGGAGATGCAGAGGACCACAAATTAGAAATGATCTGAGGTGGGCCTGAGTGGGTGGGTGCCTGGGTACTGGCCGCACATGCCCCATTCCTCCCAGGGACAGGTGCTGTCCAGGTCAATGTTCAGAGAAGGAGCTTCCAGTCTTTTAATGCCTTTTGTCATTCCTGTGGTGAGGGTCAGGGTCTGGGTCTGGGTAGGGGTGGATGCCTCCTGCTCTACTCCTGCCCCAGCCTGAATCCCTTTTGACCTGTCCCTTCCCCAGGAGCAGGGAGCAGAAACTAGTGTGTAGCTGAAGCTAGCAATGAATACGAGGTCACTTCCAGAAGGAAGCCAACCTCTAGCCCTCAGATAGCTACACACCCATCCATCCAATTTCACGTTCACCAACATCCTTCCCCTCCGAGTCCCAGAGCCCTTCACTTCCAAAGTGAAGGCCACAATCACAGGGAGGCATCTGTTGTCAGGTCTGGGCAGCAGCCAGGGAGCCTGCCTGCTCACCCTACTTGCTTTCCTCTTCCATCTGAGTGTGGGTCTTGGAGTGGAGCTCGTCTATGTCATCCCTTCCTGGAATTCCGAGACATGATCAGCAAGTGGGAATAAGTTTGTATGTATCCAGGAACCAGGGGTAGGCATGAGAGGGGGCTTTGTTGGGCTTCCAGGAAGGTGCCAAGCTCTACTCTTAGTGGGTGTCTGGTGAATGACATATAGAGCTCCCTGTGGGGTTCCCTGTCCCTGCAGATCTGTGTGATCTAGTGCTGGAGCCTAGATGGCTTTTTCTACGTCTCTGATTCTTTGTGTTTCTTTTTGTTGTTTCTTGATTGATGCCAGGGTGTCTGGGGACAGATTCCTCTCTGGTTTCAATACCTTCAGATCCCTCAGACCCCATCTCAGAGCCACCTGCCACCGCCACCCTGAGGATGTAGATCGGGCTCTTCCTTTTGACTAATCTGAGAGGAGAAGGCCTGGGAAGGCCAGAGGTCCTTACAGAATACACCAGAAAGTCAGTGTAATAGAAAATGTGTTACATGAAGTGGAGAGTTTAAAAAAGATATTTAAAAAAGATATGCTATTAACACTTTGACACGATGATCCAGTGTTGACATCATCTACAAGTTTCATGAGCACAGTGGAGTAACAGGGAAATGTATAAAACACACGAACACTTGTAACATTTTAGGTAGGTTTTTGGTTTCATGTTGGACATATTCTTAGGTTTCTTAGGTGTACATATTCTTAGGTGTACAACCACACATGAGGGCATGTGTGGTTGTACATGGTCATGAGTTGCAGGTTACACACTCGTGTCTGCAGTGTAATGGGGTTGCTATGCTCTCATATGAGACCACAGCAGGCCCCTTCTGATATAATTGAGAACCCTTCAACCCTTGGCTCCAATGTCTGTAAATTCACAGGTGTTCCTGCCCTTGTTGGGAGTGTGGAATTAAGGATATATGCTTACAGTACACTTTAAAATGGCAGTGCTAGGGCCTCTTATTTATTTTGCTGGTTTTGTCTTTTGCTTTCCCCCAGAGTTCTAAGTTGTGTGTTGCACTGCCAGTCACCATGCCTGAATCCCTTTGCCTGGAAAGCAAGACTCTGAACAGTCCCATGGGCTTTGTGCTTACATTTTGCTGGACAGAGTGTCCTTGGCCCCTGCTGGGAAGATTGGCAAATCAAGGTGCACTCCCAATCAAAGCAGTTTTTCCCCAGGTGAGGAGCAGAAGGGATACTGGACTGAAGTGTGTCTGTCCTACGAGATCCCTAGTCTGTCTCCAGGGACTGTAGGTGATGCCTCTGATCCAGGCCTAACTCAGAGTTCCAGGGTCAGGGGGCCACAGTGGTCTGTGGCCCCATCTCTGTCATCTCAATCAGCTCCCTTGAAGCCATCTCTGGGATGGAGGTGGTGCCACCTCCCCACAGGCTTTTGGCGGTTATTCTGAGATACTAGTGGCACTGCCAGCCCTATCCTGAGGCATTCAGATATTGCCCCAGCAGGGGAGATAAAGAACCACACACACATCGATAAGCCATCACCTTAGCCCCAGATCAACTGCCAGGCTGGAGGCAGAGGTAGGAGGAGAGAAGGCAAGGCCTTGCTTCTTGTTGCTGTTTCTTTCCAGTCTTTCTGTTCAGTGTTTGTTCTTGACCCTTCTAGGTCTCTGAAGTACACGGTTAGACCAGATCTGGTCACTGCTTTGTGCGTCATCCAGAGTTCTGTCAAATGACAGGATGCTGGAAAAGACCCTCAGATACTGCTTCATTGAGTGCATACGTCACTTTTGTTTTTGTTTGTTCATTTGTTTTTGTTTTTTTGAGATAGGCTTTCTCTGTGTAGTCCTGGCTGCCCTGGAACTCACTCTGTAGACCAGGCTGGCCTGGACCTCACAGAGATCCATCTGACTCTGTCTCCCAAGTGTTGGAATTAAAGGTGTGTGACCACCGCCGTCCTGTGCATAGTGCATCACTTTTAATTGATGAACTGTGGCACAGGGCACCTGAGTCGCTTACAATTGCAGTGTTGCCTAGGTCAGCTCTGGGCTTCAGGCTGTGGGCACTAGCTCATTTTCTCCATTTTGTTTCAATTATCTAACCGTTTCGATAGTCAGGTGCATACCTATATTTGCAGCACTCAGGAGGCTGAGGCAGGAGGATGATGAGTTTGATTTTAACCTGGGTTATGTAGCAAGATTCTGTACTCAATAACCAAGCCAAAATGAAACAAGAAGCAACAACAAAAACACCATCAACAACAAAATCTGGCAGAATTCTTTCCCTGGTCTAAAGTTTGTCTTTAATTCTCTCTGTGTGAGTCTCTTGTTCAAGAGAGAAATACAAAGAATAACTTTTTTGAGTCCTCCCTCCTCCAGGAGTATGGGGCCACATGAGTTGCCAGGGACCTGCTATCCTCCTTATCCATGGCAATGTGTCTGAGACTCCCAGTCAGATCTGAAGCTGCCACACACTCTGTATATACTGTTTCCTATAAAATTTAACTTATACACTAAGCACAGTTAGGCGTAGACAATATAGGTACTGCAAAACAATTAAGACTGCCATTGCACTTTGGGGTCATTAAGTCAAATAGAGGTTATTTGAGCATAGGTGTAGCACGGTAACAGCTGACCCCGTGGCTAAGGCAGATGTTAAGTAACTAGCCAGCAGGTAGAGGCACCTCTAACCTCTAACATTCATCAGACAGAGAGATGATCCCAGCCTAAGCAGAGTGGCCCTAGATCACGTCACACTACTCAGAACAGTGTCAATTTGAAACTTGTTCATTCTTTCTAGAATTTTCCATTTCAGGCTGAGATTGAAGGGAGTGGTCAGCCAGCACGGGGCTGTGTTTAGCTGATTCTTCTGACTGACGTGCATGATTGATTAGAAATTAAAAGCCATGTGGAGGAGTGGGATTTTTAGGACTTGCCTCTCAGGTGACAGTTTTCTGGAACAGGCAGTCAGTCTGGGAGTGACAGGCCCTTGTTTCTTCTGCCGCGGATAAGAAAACAAAACAGAATAACAGAATAACAGAAAAACAACCTCATAGAATCTGTGGCAGGCAGGCCACCTCCCACGTTCCCTCTGTGAGCAGCAAGTAAGTAACACACACTGAGTTGCACAACCTGGAAAATTAGCAGTCATTGTCTCAAATTGCTAGAGTTTGGAAGACGTTTTTCTTTCTTTTAATTTCCAGGTAGCCATGTGTTTGAATAAACAGGTCCTTGAGTGGCGGGTCACCTGAGCAGCCCTGGTGCCCTCACCCCAGCTCTCCAGGTCTCCAATGGCTGCAAATGCCTCCTCTGTGGGTCCAGGGGCTCCAGAGTGGCGGTCAGACCTGGCTCAATGAGGGACTGCTTGTCTGCCTTGGCCCAGCCCACAGCATGGTGTCCAAGAGAGGCTGGCCTGGAATAAAGGCAGGCTTTCTTTGCTGTAAGCTCACAGAGGGGCTCTCTGAAGGTAGCAGGGGAACAGAGCACTCAGTGTTGGGACCAGCCCACCCTCTCTAGTACTTTTCCACCTCGACATTCTGCTGGTGTGCTCTGGCCTTGGGGCAGGTTTTACAAGCGCTGTGAAGGGGCACTGCTGAAGTCCCTGCCTGAGTATGCCATAGTGACTCAGAATCCCCCGGGGAGATGAGCAGGGATGTGTCTGCCTGGGGTGAGTCTGCTGGCTACAGAACAAAGAGCCATAGAATGGGCCGGAACAACAGACCTTTTCTGAGTCTGGAAATTCAACCTAGGACACAGGTAGAGTCTGTCCATCTGTCAGCTCTGAGGGATGTGAGGGAAGACGGTGCTTCTAGCCTGCCTCTTTGGCTGGTCTGCATCCATGTTACATTACGAATAGACCTAATATCCACCATGAGCACTCTCACAGCCTACAGAGGACTCCAGGTACATTGCCCTATGGCCTCCACTATAAATAGGGTGCATCAGAAGGGCTGAGGAAGGATCCTAACTGGCTTCAAGTTCAAGAACTGGGAACATGCAGTAGATAAGGACCCAGGATCTGAGTTCCATGTTATCTATAGGCCATTGTCTGACAGCTGTGTGATTTGAGGAAGCATTGTACCCTCTCTGAGCCTTACTTCCCTCATATGAGCTTGGATGTCAGTGTCCTGGAATTGTTTGCAGAGGATGACAAGAAAGGCTGGTCATAGCAACTAATCACTGCATTACTATGGGTGTGACATCATTTCCCCTGGCAGCATTGCTGTCTCCTCATCCTCTGTCCTCACAATCTCCAGCCCCTCTGAATACTGAAGTACAGCTACTCTGCATTGGGAAGTATTGTCAGACTGAGTGCATACCATAACTGAAAACTTGGGTGCAGATAGTGATCTCGTTAGCATTTTGTATTGACTAAGTGTTGGACAGGTTTGTTATTAAAGAACTTCATTCTTTTCAGATGTGGCCCTTAGAAGGTTAAAGTCCCATGCATGGTTACATTCTGCTCCCCTTGGACCAGATGATCTGAATGAGAGACAGCAAGCTGGATGGGCCACTCTTGCTCACTGCTGTGTCCCACCCAGCCTTAGCCCAGGCCTTGTTCCTGTAGATCAGTACTTCTCAGTCTTCCTAGTGTTGTGACCCTTTAATACAGTTCCTAATATTATGGTGACCTCCCCATCATAAAATTATTTTAATTGCTTCTTCGTAACTCTAATTTTGAAGCTGTTATGAATTGTAATGTAAATATCTGTGTTTTCCAATGGTCTTAGGCCTGTGAAAGGGTTGTTAGACCCCTCAGGTAAGTCGTGGCCCACAAGTTGAGAACCACTGCTGCAAAAGCTGCCAGAACATCGCTGGTGATGTAGTTTTGATGCTAACAGCTGACAGCTGCTCTGTGGGAGGTCTGTTGGACACCAAGCCACTGCTTGGCCCAAGAACTTAAGGGTCAGCAGCCTGGGCCTCTAGTTCCCTGGGTATTGATGGCATTTCTCCCCCCACTGTGGACTGGAGGAGGTGGGCTGAATGGGGGTGAGGGATAGCCTGTTGCTTCCTTTAGCCGGTAGAGATAGCCTGAGCTCCTGAAGTTTCTTTGTTGCCAGTGTGTTAGAGATGCCAGGTTTGGACAGAAGACATGGAAGGTCATTTCATAGGCCATAGTAGCTAATGAAAGAGAGCCATGCCCAGTAGGAGAAAAAAAGGCCCAGAGGAAATTTCCACTAAGCACAAGGTCCATGGTGGGCTTGGCTCTACACACAGCACCTGGTGAATATAAAAAGACTTACTTTATCCCTCTGCCCCATCCATCCCACATTCTCTCATGCCAGAAAAAAAGGCCACCCTCACTCCTGATGGGAGATGTGTGTCCTACATTCCTCTTTAACTTGAGGTCCCATGGAAGCAATCTAGCTCCACCTGTAACCGTGACCTATCCTAAGGTTTGAGTCTGCTGGAAGAACAGACCAGTCCAGGATGAGGAACTCAGTCCAGGGATGATGAAGAGGTGTGGGACAGGGATGGACCTCAGGTCTAATCCCTACTTGTGAACTGTCTGAAGTTCTTGCCCCTCTGTGACATTCCCAATGCTGGAAGGGCTGGGCACTCAGAAATTATCACAGGACTGCATATCCACAGTGTACCACAACCCCACTATCTCCCGTTCAAGCCTGGGCCTTGATGCTCACTCTTCTATGGACCAGAATGCCAGAACTGAGCATATCAGATGTCAATCATTCCTGGTCCCCATAACCCAACAGAGCCTTGCCTAATTGTGACAACCTCCCTGAGTGTCAGTTTCCCCATAGGTAGTCTGGTAGGATGCTCTACCTGCCAGACTCCTCATTCACAGGAAAGAGGACACCAGACCCTCCTCTTCTTGGCCTGAGCTTTGTCTCTTCATCCTGCACTCCCTGCCTGGCCCCTTACAGCATGAGTTCCCTCAACAGGATGTGGGAGATGGGCACCAGGCTTTCCAACAAATTGATTCTTACTGCAGTTGAACAGTACCCCAGAAACACGGACACCGTGGATCAGACTTCCCAGAGATGGAGGTGACTAGTATCTGTACTTTTGGCTTTCTCGGAAACCACCTGTTCTTTCTATTTGTGTCGGGATTAGAACACGGAATCTTGCCAGAGGAAGATGTTACTTTTAATTAAACATCCTGAGTCTCTTTCCCATCTAGGATGAATCAGTGAGCCCCATATGGGTGGAAGTGCAGGAAAGCAGGAAGCATCTTTGTAGAAATACAAACTCAGATGATCTCTGGATTAGCTAAAGTCAGGGATCCACACTGATAGCAGGGCATCTGGCACACACAGTATCTCCATGTGGGTTCATCCCTTGCCCTTGGCATCATGCCTAAAGTAGGTCATAGAGCAAAAAAAAGAACTTGGTTCCAAGATCGGAGGTCAAGTTGTTGGCGCTGTCTCTCGTGTGTTGGGTGTCCTCATGAAGACCACGTAACATCTCTGAGCCTCAGATTTATCTTAAAAGTTGGAAATGATCACTTACACTTAATAGGGTCATTTGTGACTTGAGCAACTCAGTGGAAGACCCCGTCATCAGAGGCAGATTCCCCTGTGTTATTGTGGATAACAGCCTGTATCTTTGAAGTTTGATTTAAGTAAATATTAGTCAGTTCCCAGCTATGATCCAAATTCAGTTTTGTTTTGTTTTGTTTTTTCTGAATGGTCCAGTTTCTAAGTCATTGCTCTACTCTTGCAACCAGGATTGATGACATTTGCTCTCTGGGGTCAGAGGCAAAGGGGTTTCCTATCCGTTCTGCCCTGTGACTGAGTGTTGAATGGTCTTCAGCTCGCCTGGGCTCCAGATGGCTGCTTGTGAGTTCTTGTGAGAAGTAAGAAGAAAATCTGTGGAAACTACTGATCCAGGATGCTGACTTAGCTCGGGGGAGGGGTCTGCTGTTGTTTTTCAGATGTAACACAAGGAGGGCTCACTGCTGCCTGAGCTTTTAATTGGTTTACTGATATTTTTTATGGCTTCTTATTTTAATGTTTACAGTCCCAGATGGCGACATTTACAGACTCCCAAGAAGGGACTGAGAAATGATTTAGCTGAAGTAGCAAAACTGGAGGCATTGTATGGAGTAACGATTATGCCACGGAGCCCACGAGGGGCCACTGGTTTATTTACTGTGATTTAAGTTGTCCGCCTGTTCCTCTCTGCAGTGGGGAAAAACAGATGCCTACTGTTCTCTCAGCAATCAGGGACTGCCCAAAGCGTTGTCCAGGGTTTAGCAAAGCTTGGGTTCAACCTTGCCTGGATTGGGCAGTGACAAGGCCTCCCTGCCTGTGAGTCAGCTGTGTTCTGTGTACATGTAGCAGGAAGAGATCATTCACATATCTGTTTTTAAGACTATGTCAATATGGAGCCAAGACTGGCCTCAAACTCATCATCCCTCTGCCTCAGCATCTGCAATCAACCCACAGACTAATGTTCACCTCACCTAGGACAGAACCCCTCTGACACTGGTCCCAAGTCAGTTCTCTGTTGAATCTGTGGTTTAGCTGACAGATTCTGATAGGGCTATTTTGCTGTTATCAGTTGCCACTTGATACGGGTAAGTGATGGGTTCTAGGGTCCCATCCTTCCATGGATGTAGAATAAGAATGTTCAAAGCCACATGTAAATGACTAATGCTAACTTATGTTCAGCTGTCTGTCTGGGTCACCTGTCCACAGCATCAGTGTGACATATGGTTATGCCTTGGTGACAGGAGGAACCTATGAAATAGAAGTCCCAATGTATTTAGTATAAACACAGTATTTCCCCCTCAGAGTGTTTTCAATGCACAGTCTATGCCCAGATACAGAATTCACACAAGTGCTGGGGGAAGTGGCTGTACTTTTGCTAGTTTGAAACAAAAATTTCTCAAACTGGAAGAAAGAAATGTTTTCCTAGTATGAAAGAGATACTTCAGACCAGGGATGCCAGCTCCATAGAGCACTTGCCTAGTGTGCACAGGAGTCCTGGGTTTGAGCCCAGCATTGCAACAAAACAAAACAAAAGTGCAGTTTCACAGTACAGAAAGAGGAGTTGGGAGCACAGGGAAGAGCAGAACATGACCCTGGAGTGCACAGAGTCCCAAGTCCTGTCCCCAGCGCTGTACTAATCAGATAAAAAATGCAGTTATATTACACAAAATATTAAAGATCATTTGCATTCCCCAGCAGAATCATCAGTATGAACAGTTTTAATGAGTCCCCATGCAGGCTGTTTTCTCGGTTATCCATTTTTGTATTTTAAAGAGTTGGACCCACATATTTGGTAGTGTTATTGCGGTGTTCTTCATGGTTCTCTGTGGCATTGCTGGGCAGGTGCTCCAGGGGCTATGCAGCAAATCCTACTGACAAGATCTGCCTGAGCAGAGTGCAGAAACTGGCTACCCGGCAGCATTTCTGCCTGGTGATATATCCTGCCCCCTTTCTTAGCCCAGTTAAGGAACTGATCTTTTTTAAGAATTGGGGATGGAGGGGGCATGCCATGGCACACATTTGGAGGTCTGCAGACAACCTTTGGGAGTTGGTCCTCTCTCCTCCATGTTTCAAGGGTTAAACTCTGGCCCTCAGCCTTGTACACCAAAAACTTTATCCACTGAGCCACCCCACCAGCCCAGGAATCATTTTAACAAATTGTTAACAGCCACTTTGTTCTTTTTCCCTCCTTAATTTCCATCTTTTAAATCATCTGTCTATCTACCTATCTACCTACTCTTGTACCAATCCTCCATCCATCTATCCATCCATCTACCTGTCTTCTTGGCTCTCTGTCAGTCCATCCGTCTACCCACTGAGCCAGTCATGTGGTCAGCCATTTACCCTCCTATCCATCCACTCATCCACCTACCTATCCATGTACCAACTCATCAAACTACCTGCCCATCTTTCCATCCATCCACTCACCCAACCACCCACTTGCCCACCCATCACTAGTGTTAAACATCTGTGCTGTGCCAGGCATTGTGTTTATGCTAAAGATATAGTGGTATGTGCTATAAGTCTGTGCCCAGCACGGTTCCCATCATCTAGCCAGCTCTGTCAACTCCTCTGGATATGCAGCAGCTCCATCTTATTTCTCATTGATTGCTTCAGCTGTTGAGTCAGCACTCCTCCATTCCAGTGGAGATGCCTCAAGTGCAGGAGTTTGATGCTACCCCTTGTCTATAAATCCCTAAGTATCAGCTGCCCTGTAGCCTGATACACAGTGAGACCAGGAGATGAACTGGACATTTGCACTGAGGGCAAAGTGCCACACTGTTTTCTAAGTCATTTTTCAACACAACTGTGATGGTGACGGTGACAACATGTGTATTTAAGGTGTTACTCCACATATAGTCTTCTTAGGTCAGGGAGGGACAGCAAGGCCATTCTGTTCAGACTTGGCTGTAAGTCCTGCCTTCATGGTTTGTTCTAGAGGACCACAGCTTCAAGTGAGGATTTGTTTGTTTGTCTGTAAAAATGCACAGCCGAACAATGGAGGAAGTTCCTCAAGCCACCGTCAGCAAGGCTTGCCAGGATAACGTGAGGTAATGACTGCCCTGTCCTTTCCATTTGTGGGCTTGCTGCACTTTTTGCAAGAAATGGGCAGCTTTCTTTTTATGGCGCCATTTTGACTTCCCAAGGCTGCCACAGATTTATAAGGAAACAACTCCACCAAACAGGCCTTAGTGACACCCTAAAGTTTATGAAATTGAAAAACAAAAACCCAAAAACAAAACTGTAAACATTCTGGTGTCACCAACTTACTCCCGTTAATGATATTTATAAACCTGTGTTTTCTTTAAAATGCCAGCGTCACATTTAATGCCCCCCCACCCCGGGCTGGGGCAGATGTGGAAGGTTAATTATAACAATAAGTGAAGCCGTCACCGATGCTCTTCAGACAGCAGCTCCCTGCTCTGCACAGACATCTAGAGCCTTCTGTTTGCCATGCAGCAGAAGCAAATTCTTATCCCACAAGGTCTCTCAGCTTCATCTTTGTATGCTGTGGGTGCCGCTGGTCTGAGAACTATGCTCTGTAAATCCCCAGAGGTGACTAGTGTGGCCAACAAACTGGATCCGTGGAGTCTTCAGGAAGCAGCGTAGCCAGTACAGGCTACGTCATAGAACCTGGGGTCTGGGGAGTCTGGTTAGAATTCCGAGCTCTGGACTCATGTATCCAGAAGATGGAGTTCCTTAGCTCCTGATAAGGCCAAACCAGAAGGGAAGACAGGACCCAAGGTGTGTAAGTCTCCAAAATAGTAACCCGGGAAGTCACAACCTTCTCCCATCCCCTGGGCTCTCTGTAGCTGCAGAGAGTAAATGGTGTCACAGTCCGTTTTCCACTCTCAGAACACTTTGTGTGGCTACCCTAAGGCCTCAAGAGTTCAAATGCACTTCCAAGACTCAGTGCTAAAACATGGACCTTGGTCTGTCAGCTTCATCAGGAAAGGGCCTGGGGTAACTGCCCATGGGCCACAGGGGACCACATGGGTGAAAGAGTATGTCCATTCCTCACCCATGAGGCTTCCCATCCCTGCGGCAAAAGAGAGATCACTTGTCTGATGTGGAAGGGAAGAGGCACCAAGCTGCTCCTGACTATCACCGCCTGTCATTCTGTCCTTCATTATCTCCCGAGGTGAACAGTTCATCTGATGGCAGTAGCCTCCCTGGTTTGTAGGGAAGAGGAAGAGCCCCAGTACTATGCTGTGGAGGAAGTTGTGTCCCAGAGACCACAGCCCCAGGAACTCTTCTCTGGTGTCACTGCTATTCTTTTCCTGTAAGGACACAGAACAGCCTCTAGTGTCACTGTGTTTCAAAATCAAGATGTCCTGGAGCAGCCATTTCAGCCCTGACATTTCCCTGTCCCCATTTCTATCAAAAGGAGCATGGCCCCAGGAAAAGAGAAAGCCCCCCCCCCCCAGATTCTCCTTGGCCATGGCCTCTCCTCTCTGAGCACATGCTCCACAATCGCCCGCTGTGTCCCCTGGCCAGCCAGCTGGGCCAGTGTCCCGGGGCAGCCCCAGTGCCTCCCCTGCCTGCCGACTCCGCACCCTGTCTGAATGTTCCATTCTAACAGGCCACAATCAGGAGCCTGTTCCTGCTCTGGGAAAAAGAGCAGCCGGCAGGCTTTTAAACTCACTGGCTAATTTGAGGTATTTATCACTATTTGGAGAGCTGTGCTTGTTTTGAACCTTTTCCCCCTCCAGTTTTCAGAAACTGCAAGTGAAGTTTGTCTCTCTGAAAAGAGAGCTTCTGGGTCCTTCCGCTGCCTCTGGCTGGATTCACAGGGCAGGCCTAGTACAGTGGATTGGTCTGTGCATTCTTCATTCGAACTGTTCGGATCTTGAATAAGGCATGCCCCTCCCAGTCCAGGATTCGCTGTATGCACACAGCCCAGCTAGCTGGCACCCAACATAGGGTTCTTGACACTCAACAGCAAAATGCCCATCCAGCCTGGTGGGTTCAGAGTGTCCCCAGGTTCAAACAGCTCTAACAACTTGCCATGTGACACAGTTCTCAGGTTCTCTGGTCCTATAAAACCTAATCAGCTCCAGAGACCAGACTGCCTAGAATCTAGTCCCGGCCCTGCCACATCCTCCTGCTCTGAGCTTAGCTGTCCTGTTGACTTCCTGTAGGTTGGGTTACCAGTGGCTCCCTCAAAAGCCTGAGCAAGCTCAGGACAAAGGCCAGTGTCTGCTACATAGAAAATACTTGATTCATCAAATACTAGTTCAGAAAAGGCTTCTGATAAACCCAAATTTCCTTTCCCCATCCTGATCACGTTTTTATAGAAGCCTGATCAGAGCCAACAGTTGGCCAGCGGTGGAAGCTTGCCAAGGTGCAATGGAGGCTCACCGCTTGCTTTACTGGCCTCCATCAAGAGGAGGAAGACAAGGACTACTCAAGCCAGGTGTGCTCTGGACAGGGCAGTCTGTGGGAGTCCTCTCACCACAGCTTCCTTGGGGTGCCAAGGAGGCTACAGGAACACCAGCCCTCAAAACCAAGATCTAATAATGTCTGCCTGAGGACTTGTCAATCACACCTCTCCATCAGCTACTCCATCTTCATCTCTCTAAGACAGCCTCTTCCATGAACACAGATGAGGGTTACCCAGAAAGGCAAATTGGTTCCCCCACCCCACCCTCCAGGGATGATGACTATGTGAGAATGAACTGGGGCTGTGCATAGAGACCCAGCAATTCCAACTTTTCTCATGGACACAGGGTGGGACCAGTTGTCTTACTCTCAGAGCTTCCTTCTCTTCTGCTGGGTCATCCCTTCCTCCTCACACCTCCCCATGCCTCCTGCCTGATCTGACCTGGTTTCTTTGTGTTTCTATGATCCTAGCCTAGGGACATAGGAGGCACAAAAAAGCAGTGGTGCAAATGAGATCTTGTCTCTGAGTGCCTTTGTGTGTGACTTGGTTTCTTCATTTGCAGAATGTCTCCATTGGTGGAGTTGTTGAGAATTTCAGTGAGGGGATGACCCTGTTGTTGAGGTATTTCACAGTCTTATTACATAAAGTAAGAAGGGCCATGCAACAGCCAGCTGCAAACATATGTTACTATTCAGGGTTCTGATAGAATGAATGTGTGTGTGTGTGTGTGTGTGTGTGTGTGTGTACATATACATATTTATAGGATTGATTAGAGTGGCTTACAGGCTGTGGTCTGACTATTCCAACAATAGCTGTCTCCTGTTGAAAAGTCCAAGAATCCAGTAGTTGTTCACTCCACCATGCTGGATGTCTCTGCTGATCTTCAGTATACATCAGATTCCTGAAAGAATAGGCCCTTACACCAGCGAAGACATGAACTTACCAATGAGAATGAGAGCAAGCAGGCAAAGAGCAAATACATCCTTCTTCTGTGCCCTTTATATAGGCTGTCACCAGAAGGTGTGGCCCGGATTTAAGGTGGGTCTTTCCTCGTCAAAAGATCCAACCAAGAAAAGTCCCTCGCAGGCATACCCAGAAACTTGGGTTTAAGTTATTTCCAGGTGTAGTCAGGTTGACAACCAAGAATAGCCATTACACCCATGTCCCTTGGCAGGCATGTAGCTGTGGGATAGTGATGTCCCTTGCACCTCTTGGTAGTCATGTGACCATGGGACATGGATGTGAGCCAACTTGGTGATGACTCAGAATTTCCTCACTTTGACAGGGCAGGGTGGCTGGAGAGTAAGAGCAGACAGTTGATTAGAAACCGTGGCACAGTGGCCACCAGCCTGTTCTTGAGTGTTTGGTCACAGTGCCCTGGTGTTGGGAAATGCTGCTCTCATAGGCCAGGGGGAGGAATTTTTTCTTTGGCTTCAGATGCTTGATAAAAACAATTATGGTAGCCTGAGTTTTCATCTCCAACTAGGAAAATGCCAGACAGTGTTGGCCAAAGAAGCTGGTCCACATAGAAGACACTACCTAGAGGGACAGCAAGGCACCTGACAGAGTAACTGCTTGCGTGAATGACTCCCAGGCCTGTGCAGGGTCTCGCTGCCCTGCAGACACGTTGCAGGTATCTGTGCCAAACAGGGCAGGAAGGAGTAGGCAACTCCAGAGAGGGAGAATAAAGAGGCCATTGGTCCTGTTTCCTGGCAGATTCTGCCAAGATACACTAGCATATGGGAACGTAAAAGGAAACCCCCTCCATGAGCCACCCTGTGACTCATGCCCATTGATGATGCTAGCAGGTGTTTCAGAGCACTGGCCACCTGTCTGGCCTCAACCTCCCTCAATACAATAATGCGGGAGTGTGGCAGCAATGCACAGTCATGCTGTGAGGCTCCTCCCAGGTCTGCCCTCTTTACATATCTATCACAGCTTCCAGTGACCATAGTTCTAGAAACATAGAAGTAACTAAACATGAAGTGACTTCAAGTCAACAAAGACACCTCCTTCAGTCCCTCTAGGAGTTTATAGTATTTGCTTTGGTCCCTGAGTAGAGACAACTGCGAATGTTTCTCTCATGAGCTTTGCAGCCCATAACTCAGCTCTAAGAAACCGTATCTGTGCTTGGCATGAGGATTCTCTTCCTAGCCCAGATGCTGTGTGACCTGAGCATGTCACATTAGCTCTCAGCACCCTAGTTTTCTGGGGTTTAACACACTGTACATACCAGGCATGAGGACAGGCCTCAGTAAACATTAACTTGAGAAGTGAAATTCAAAATACTTTGTTGTGTTCTGAAGAAAGGTACTGATGAACTCTTAAAACATATTTATATTGTACTTGCAGCTCAGATTAATACAGATATTTCTTACATGACATCTGTTTTCATAGTGACCACTCCAGTCAATGATGTGTTTAAAATATTCTGGCCAAATGAGAAATGTACAAAGAAAATACTTGTAAAATTGAACCAGCAACACATGGCAGTGAACATTCATTGTCTGTGAAGTGGGACAGTCCCCCATGGAAATAGAGTTAATGAAGAAAGTCTTGAGGCTGGGCGTTGGTGGCACACGCCTTTAATCCCAGCACTCGGGAGGCAGAGGCAGGTGGATCTCTGTGAGTTCAAGGCCAGCCTGGTCTCCAGAGCGAGTGCCGGGATAGGCTCCAAAGCTACACAGAGAAACCCTGTCTCGAAAAACCAAAAAAGAAAGAAAGAAAGAAGAAAGAAAAGGAAGGAAGGAAGGAAGGAAGAAAAAGAAAGAAAGAAAGAAAGAAAGAAAGAAAGAAAGAAAGAAAGAAAGAAAGAAAGAAAGAAAGTCTTGTGGACAAACATGGCCACAGTTTCTCTCACACTCCTGTCTTAGTAGGAGTTGTGTATACTCAGGGGCTGCCATCCCCAGTACGGCCACCTTTTGCCCATCACCCTCTAGATGAGGCAGTCTTGCCTTGTGCAGGCTTGATTTAGCTTTTGATGTACATGAGATGCTTTTAGTGTCTATATCCTTGGTACCCAAGAAGCTAAATGAGACCTCAGTGAATGAATACATAGATAAGCAAGTGAATGAGTCATTAAATCAGTGAATCAATGGATGTTGAGTAAATAAGTGAATGCATGAATAGATGAGGAAGTGAGTAATTGAGAGAAGTAGTGAATGAGTTAATGGATGGACTAGTGAGTGAGTGAATGAGTGAATGGATGGATTAGTGAGTGAATGGATGAATAAATGAGTGAGTGAATGGATAAATGAGTGAATGGATGAGTGAGTCAATGAGTGAGTGAATGAATGAATGAGTGAGTGAGTGAATAGATGAGTTGATGAATGAATGAGTGAATGGATAAATGAGTGAATGGATGAGTGAGTGAGTCAATGAGTGAGTGAATGTATGAATGAGTGAGTCAATGAGTGAGTGAATGGATGAATGAGTGAGTGAGTCAATGAGTGAGTATACACACTAACCAGATTGGCAGCTATGATGAGTTGAGGGACAACTCTATGCTAAATGTAAAGGGACAAAAGCTACTAGTCCTGGAACTGGACTAGTTCTAAGCTGCGTCTTTGAGCAACTCAAGTCTATGTGCCCCGGTTTCCCTTCCTATAGAATGGGTTTTCACCAGTAGTTAGGATTTCTGTGTGAAATGTCACCCAAAGGCTTGTGTTTGAACACTTGACTCCAAGATGGTGGTGCTGTTTTGGAAAACTGTAGACCAGTCTTGAAGTGGGTCAATGGAGGGTGGGCTTTAACAGTTATAGCTGGACCATGTTCTAGCCCTGACTCTCTGCTCCCTGACCTCTCACTCCCAGCAGAAACCTCACAGCTGTGCTTTTCCACAATTGTAGTCTATATCCCCTGGACCAGGAGCCAAAATAACCACCTGCCCCAGTCCTTTTTAGCAGGTACATTGTTTCAGTGAGCAGAAAAGCCACCAGTACAAGTACCCTTCTCACAGGGCTATTCTGAGACTGAACTACAAACATGTGCAGAGCCTGGCCCACTCAAAGCTCTGGCTGTGTTACTGTTGTGTCCTTATAAAGGTCTCTGGCACTGTTTTGTGTGAGCCTAAGCAGTAAGCCTGGAGGGCCTGCTCTGGTGTGTCTGGTGGGAGGTGGGAGCACCTACACCCAACTTCTCTAGAGATGGCACAATGCAGGAACATGTCCTCAGCCATAACCTTCCCCATCGTGTTCATCCTCGAGCCATTTCTTTCCTTGGGGCAGAAGACCACCCTTATACCCACATTATGTGGATTTCTATGACAGTAACAATGGAACAGGGGTTTTGCCTCACCGATGAATTCTTACACATTTCTGGGGATTCAGAGATCAAGGTTGCAGCACATCCAAGG
The DNA here is from genome assembly GCF_003668045.3 of Cricetulus griseus. Lineage (NCBI taxonomy): Eukaryota > Metazoa > Chordata > Mammalia > Rodentia > Cricetidae > Cricetulus > Cricetulus griseus. The sequence continues at coordinate 152,202,891 of NW_023276806.1, read as the reverse complement.
CTCTTTCTGAGGGGTCTAGTGAGACTCTGTTCCTGGCCCTCTCCATCAGGTGTACATGGCACTGTAGTGAGAGATCCTACTAGGTACCTGTGGCGCTGACCATGCTTGTTTGTTTGGTCACAGATGCGTATGTGAGCGTGTGAGATTTTGATCTGGGGTAGGGAACAAGGCTTGCTCTCTTGGTTCCGGTCGGGCTCGGAGGGCAGCTGAGATTGGATGCTCTGAGTGCTGACCCTGAATTATCAGTTTCTCATGTAAGTGATTTCTTCCCAATAAAATTAACCTACATCATCCCGAATGGCACGACCTGCTTGCCTTCTGTAAGGGGACTGTGGTGGCCCTGGGCACATCTGGGAGCCCATCATCACCTTCCCACCTCATGCTAGTCATGCCTGAAAATCTCTTTTAGCCATACTAGCTATAGGTACTAGGATGTGACTGTCTTTGGGAACCATTCTCCTGTCTGTCACCCAGGTTCTTCACGTTGTCCTTGACTTTGGCCGACCACTCCTTTCCATGGGTGCTCCACAGCACAGCCTTTAGAATGAGACAGTAGTGCCTGTCCCTCTAAACCCTGTAAACCAACACCAAACTGCCCTTTTCTTTCTCTCTCTACCTTTATTTTTTCTTTCATGGTCTCTCACTTCCTCCTGTCCTTCCTAATCTGAAAAAAAAAAAAAAAGATGGTTTTAATAATAATGCAATTGACTGGCTGTTGAGAGCAGAAAATTGCCCCGTGTGTAAAGTGCATGGTCCTAATTGGCTCCAAAACATGGGAACCATTCTCTCTGTGACGACTCTACAATGGTTTTAATGCCTCTGCAACAACAAATAGTCCAGTGACTTGGTGTGGTCAGAAGGAACAAGAGTTTCAGCTCACCAGTCCAGGGGTCCCAGTAAGAGTCTATGGAATGCAGCAAAAAACAAACCTGGTCCCAGCTCGCCGGAACTGGGCTCCACAGGGAACAAAAGTGTCATTGAGCTGTGCCAATGATGGGTGTGAAACAGGAGGGTTTGAGGAGAGGCATTGACTCAGCAAGTGGCGTTTTCTTGTGAACGCCATGTATCAAGGCGTTCTTTTGTTCCAATGTGTACATTAAAAGAGGCCTGGGATATTTATGGTCCCAATCGCCTCAATGGCCACCCTGTGTGATCAGCTTTTTGCAAGTTATGTGATGTTTCTAGGAAGAATTAGGAATAAATCTTCCCAGGAGTCTGGTTGAAATGGGAGAGACCACTGGAATGTGAGAGGTAGGGTAGAGAGCAGGAGGGGGGCCCCACCCTTGCACAGTCGTGGAAGCTCAATAGAAAGTTCCGATGGTGCGTGGTCATGCCTGGCTCTGCTGCCTTGGCCACCATGTTGCCAAGTTGGCTGTTGGAAATTAGTAGCATGGACCAAGGTGATGTTTTGTTCATGAGGAGCCTGCAGTTTGTTCTGATTTCATTCCCTCCCACCTGGCACCTCAGTCACTGTGGGTGCCAGTTCCCTCCAACTGACCTTATACAGGGACCCGATTCCCTCCTCCTTACTCATGGCCACACTTCCTATAGCCCTGGGCCCAGCTCCATCCTAGCTTCCCAGTGCCTTCTCCAGTGCTTTCTCCATATAAGCACCTGAAATGGCCAGCCTCATTTGTTCATCTAACTACCTATGGACTACTTACTACACCTAAAGGAATGGGCTGGCTCTCTCACTGGCCCCTGAGCTAGTTGAATCCTGGCACACAAGTGACATAATGCTGTTAATTGTTGACAAGGTGTGCTTCTGTACACCTCCTCCCTCATTCTAAATACCCTGCGTGTTTGTTTGTGTAGTGAATCCATTTTACAGATGGGGAAACTCAGGCTTGGTGGATGAAAAGGCCATATGAATAGACTGTAGATGTTTGCAGTTCTGCTGAGTTGATTCAGCCACTATTACTCATCCATTGCTTGTGATGGTTTCATGTAAAGGGACACTCCATTTCTTCATACTTTCCTCAGACAAAAAAGAATTGGCAAGAGTAAGTTTGCTTTTAATATGTTGACTGGAGGAGACAGAGACTGCCTTCACACAGACAGACAAGCCCTCCCTCCCTCCTCCCCCTCCCTCCCTCCCTCCTCCCTCCTCTCTCTCTCTCTCTCTCTCTCTCTCTCTCTCTTCTCTCTCTCTCTCTCTCTCTCTCTCTCTCTCTCTCTCTCTCTCTCTCACACACACACACACTAGAAAACAACATGTAGGAATGGGGTTATCTCCTACCTGGGGCTTAGGGTTCAAACTCGGGTCCTCAGGTTCAGTAGCAGTCTAACTCCATTGTGTGTGGGATGGGTAAGAAGTCTCTGGGCATGGACCTGGGTAGTCCTGGAAGTGGGGTGTCTTCCTGGGAAATGCTATTTCTTGAGGACTGGGCATATACACTTTGCTTCCTGCCTGTGTCTTCTTGGAGGAAGGTTTGTTCCTGCCTGTGGCCCACTGAGTCCCCGGCATGTACTCCAGGTGTGGAGACAGTTAGGCCCTTGTGATCTCTGCATGTGAGCAAAAGGTCTCTCCATTCTCCAACTCTGATCACAGCACCCAGACCCCCAAGACTCATGTAGAATCTTTACATCATCCCAGCCTCTGGCTTAGTCTGTGCTCTCTTAGGTTCTTAAGTGGGGGCAATATCTGAGTAGCTGGGCCCATAACTGGGTGCTTCAACCCACATTTCTTCAGGGGAGAGGGTAGGGTATTGGGGACGGGGAGCGAGAGATGTTAAAGCAAATGGGTCTGGGTTGATGATGGTTGTGTGATTAGTTCCTTAGCATCTCTGAACACAGTGACCACAGAAATAATAATACCCACATCAGAAGGTATGTATGAGGGTGGGCTGAGGGAGGGTTGTCACTCTGGGGCAAGGCGTTGGACACTAAAACAATCAATCTAGAGGTTTCTTATTTTCCATATGCTGCTGTCTTCTTCATTGATCTCCTCCTCTCTCCATGCTGGGGAAGGAACCTAGGACTTCATGCATGCTAGACAAGTGCTCTGATCATGAGCCTTACCCTGACCCCTCTCTCGGTCTTTGCAGGCTCTTGTGCAGAGCCAGGCAGCAAGGCCATGCCATTTCTCCAGTGACATGAACCTCAGTGTGGACAAGCAGGGTTTGAGCAGTATGCATCTACCGCCATGAGTGATGATGTTCCCAGGAAGGTCATTATTGATATCAAGTCCAAACATGTTACATGTGTGAGCCTCAGAAACACACTGAGGGAATGGAGCCCCTTGTAAAGTACACAATCATGATTCCATAAGTGTAGTGTGGACAAACGTAAGGCAGAAAGGACATTGGCAGCTGCCTTGGTCTGGGGAAGGTCTGGAGGACAGGAAATGGCTGATGGAGCTGGGAGGTTCTGGGTTGTGATAAATATATTTTAGAATCAGAATATAGTAGTGGTTGCACACCTTTGTAAATACACAAATACCATCGTATTACATTTTAAATGGGCAAATCTCTCATGGGTGTGCCCAGAAGTTTGTCTCCTAGGTGACTCTAGAGCCTGTCAAGTTGACAGTGTTTGCCATCACAGGTATTTTCTAATACAAAAATGCAGCAATTATCTGAGATGACACTCTGTTCCACTCTACATATTCTTTCCTTAGGGGACATTAGACAGAAACTTGAAGTCAGCATAGTCCTCGATTTGAGGAGAGTTGGCCCCTAGTCTACCTGCAGGGCCTTTAGCTGTATTCAGCTCTGGCCTTGGAGATAGACCACTCATAGAAATGAACCACTGTAAGCCGGGCGTTGGTGGCACACGCCTTTAATCCCAGCACTCAGGAGGCAGAGGCAGGTGGATCTCTGTGAGTTCAAGACTAGCCTGGTCTACAAGAGCTAGTTCCAGGACAGCCTCCAAAAACCACAGAGAAACCCTGTCTTGAAAAACCAAAAAAAAAAAAAAAAAAAGAAAGAAAGAAAGAAATGAAACATTGTTCAAATGAGTCAAGATTGCCCCTGGTGTGGGTCTCACCAATAGTATGTAGACCTGGTTTTCATGCACGCTCCATCTCCATGGAGACAGACTAGAGACAGGGGTGGTGTTTCCTCTATGGTCCTGAGACTTAACCGTCATGGCATCTGTTTATCACAGGAAGCCTCCTCATGTTGGAGTGTGAGCTGCCCTACACCATCTATTGACATGTTTCATCCAGCAGTGGCCTCCTCCAACAGGGAGCAGTCCAAGTTGGGTCTGGATTTGAATGTTGCTGCTGGCACCGCCTAGTCAGCTTGTGTAACCATAGCAACCAGTCATTGTTACAACCTGTTCCTGACTATGCTTCGAGAATGCTTGACAAGCTTTGTGGCCCATCTCTGAATTACCTCACAAGGACAATATACATCTTCATTTTGTGTTCAGAGTCAGAAGTCAGTCCATTCTGAAAGATGACTGGCCTCTGGCAGGAAAGGGGAGCATGGGGAAAGGCTAAAGGAGGAGGGCGAGCAGAAGGAAGGATAGACGGCAGCTGTGAGAGAGAGAAGGCAGCTGGGCTGACGCCTTGGCCTCACACCTTCTGCTCACTGAAGGATGAGCCAGCACCTAGACAGCCAATGCCTACACTTCAGCGTGGCTGGGCTGTGCTATCCCTCCTGCTGGAGTGTCCACATGTGAAGGTTGTTGATGTCATTGTGGGAAGAGTGGGAAGTGGGTTGCATTTGTGATCACTCTGTGGCTGAACCCTGTTTTCACTTTGAATCATATCTGGACATGGCCCTGTGGTTTTGTTAGGACGTTGAACCTCAGAAGGTTGAAATCCAGCTGTGGCTACACTGTGCAATTTTCCTGTAACGGCAGGGAGCAGTGTAGCGGACTCGGACACAGTCACTCAGATATTTCCTACATATTTCTCAGGAAGTAGTAAGATGTGATATTCCCCAGCCAGCTGCCCACCTGAGCCCTTGCAACTTCCTAGGGCCCATCCTTACTATGCCAGCCCCAGACTGCCATGTCCTAGGGCAAATTCTAAAAACTACAGTTTTATTTAACATTTGTTTAATTTTGTTTGTGGTTTTATCCCTTAGGCCTGTCACTGGGCAGTTAATAGATACCTAGTGGCTATTTATTGGATGAATGAAGGAAGATACATGTGAGTAAATGAGTCTGAGTTAAAGGGATGCCTTCATATGTTTGGGAAAAGTCAGCCCTGGATTCTGTTCCATAAAGTAAGCCAAGTTGCAGGGACCAGGAATTCTACCAAGGCTGCAGAGGAGAAGGGCAGAGAGGTGAAAGAGTGATCCCACAATGCTCAGCATTTGGCTGTCAGCACATGCTGGAGAGGGAAAGCCAGCAGCGAAGGCTGAAGAGATACATCTGAACCAGGAGGTGGGCAGACCCAGACCCCAGGTGCATTGTCAGTGAGGAAGGGACTCCTGAGCAACTGTGCCTATTGGATGTGTGCCTAGGAACTAGCCTTTCCTTTTTTCTTTCAAGGATTATAGAACAAACAAGAATTAGTATGAAATATGGGTGGATGGATGAGTAGATGGGTGGATTTTGTTGATAGGTTGGTGGCTTAATAGATAGATGGTTAGGTGAGGAGGTAGATGGGTGTGTGGGTTGTGGATAGGTGGGTAGGTGGGTGGACAGATGGATAGATGGGTGGGTGGATAGATGGATGAATGGATAGATGAGTGGATGGATGGATGGATGGATGGATGGATGGATGGATGGATGGGTGGGTGGTGGGTGGGTGGTAGATTGGTGGGTGAGTGGGTGACTGGGTGGTGGATGGATGAGTGGGTGGGTGGATGGATAGATTCTGAAATGGGTATCCAAATAGGTAAAGAAAAGTGTATTGGCCTTGAACTCTCTATGATCCCGGTTTTACCATGCTTAAATGGAAATGATAAACACTGAGCCTCCCTCAATCCAAGAGCCATGAGGATGCCCAAATTAAACAGCAGACACTTTTGGCCAGTGAAGAGGTATGCAGTTCTATAGACTTACTGTCTTCATTACCTCTCCCCCAAACTTGCCTCGATGCCAGTGTTATGATTGAGTCAAAACCCTCACAAGCCCCGTGATCATGTTGGGGTTCTTCCAGCAAACCTTGGGTAGATTTTCCCCCTCCTTGGCTCCCAAGCAATTTTTCTTCAGGTAGAGCTTGCCAAGATTTTATGGCTATTTGGTTATCTTATCCACCCAGATGGTTAGTGTTAATTTGTGCTGAAATAAATGTGCAAAACCTCATTTGTCTTATTGCTCCAGAAACATGAGGTGTAAGACCTAAAATAATCTTAATATATAGCCTCATGCAAGGGCCAGGGTGTGATGTGACTACATACTTTTTCATTCAATTTGGCTTGAAAGCCTGCTTTTCTGTCCCTTGATATTTATGTATAAGCAAATTAGGTTGTTTGGTATAAGAAACTCAGACTCATTTTATGACTTTTAATACATGTGGTTGCCTTGTGTTACTTAGCTCCCTTTTATTGAGAAAAAAATTAAGCTGTGATTTATTACCTGATGATAAATTTCAAACACCTTTCTATACTTTTTAAAACATTAATCATTAGGCATAATATTAGAGTTGGTGACCGGGGATTTAAAGACTAATTAGCTGTTTGGCTCGGGTGTGGCTCTCAGCCTAGCACAGCTGCATCCCCACCTTGTGGGTAAACATGGCTTTCAAACCCACTACAAGGATGGTGTGGTACAATACACGGGAGGCCCCAGGAATCTGAATCACTTGTGAATGCTATCAGGTAGGGCTGTAGTGGCAGAGTTAGTGAAGGGTTCTCTACTCCAGGTTGTGTCTGGACTTCTCTTGGGGCTGGTCCTATGCCCTCTGCTTGGGCAATCACTGAGACAAGTTATTTCAGAAATTCCCCCTTGTGTCATATGGGAACTTCTCAAAGCAGGAACTTACCAAATTCTAATAAAAGCCAACATTTCCACACCATGATTCATGGGACTGACATGACTTTTTCTAAAAGTCAGATCTCCCTGGCCATGGTCCAGAAGCCAGACTCAGGACAGTTGTATTGTGGTAGATAGTCATCTATTCCCTCAGGGACGGAAGGCACCAAAGACTGAGTAAGTGATTCGTGATGGCTGCCATAAAAACAGGGAAACTTCTTTCTAGAGCTGGACCCACACAAGCTCAGTTACGATGTGTCACTTCCTGTAGGACTCTTTAAGACTTCCGGTCAAGGCTTGCAACTGTGAATACTGTGGTTTCAAAAGAAAAACTCTTCTAAGTGGAGCTTTTGGGGTTTTATTAGTGTTATTTTGTTGGAGTTTTGTTTGTTTTTTAAAAAAAGAACATGTAAAAAATTGCACATCAAAATTAACCAGACCCAAATTCCAATTCCATGAACTTCTATACAGTTAGAATAGGCATTTGGAGTGGAATGTTTAGGGCTTCAAGTTAAATTTTACACTTTCAGTATTGAATAAATTTTATGCACTTATCTGCCACCAAAACCAAAAAGAATAAGGCAATAGAATGTCATCATTTTGCTTAGATATTTTACACATTGAATCATGTTTTTTCTCTCTGCAAAGGCTGGTATGAAAATTGGGTGAGTCCTTATTCCCATGCCCCACCCCCTCTCCTATCTAGTTGCCCCCAAACTTACAGCTAGTGCAGCAGCCTTTCTGGCTGGGGGACTAAGAGTAGTTGTGGTAAGGCCTAGGACTCAAGGACCAACAGGGCACATGCCAGACACCAACTTGAGTTTCAGAGCCATTTCTTAAACATTAAGTGTTGTCTATCCTGTCGTCTCTCTTCGGTGACCAAGTGCAATCATTGACTGACCTCTTGAAAGCGTTTTGCACATCAGAGACACTAAATAAACCGTCTAGGATCCCAGATGATCTTTAGACATGACCGTGACAAACTGAGATGGGGCTCAAGATCGATACAGTTCTTGACCCTTTCTGTCATTTTCCAGCGAGCTCCAAAGAACTAGTTCCCAATGTGTTTCCTTCAGGTGTTAGCAATGCCAACGGTATTTCCTGAGAAGCAGCCCCAGCATTCTTCCATACATATGTAGGCCATGATCTGCCTTCCAGAGTGCTTGACATTGGAAGGTGGGGCTGCCACTCTGCATTTCCTGCTGTTAGTTGCTGGTGGGAGTGTGAGCGTTTATGCTTGAATTTGGCAACAGTGTAGTCATGTTTTCTGCTTATCACCTCCCTGCGTGGTGTCAAGGGCCTCTTATAACTTAAAAAAAACAAAAACAAAAACAAAAACACTAAAACAGAGAGTTGCAGTTATTCCAGCACCCAGTCTGTTTGGCAAAGGGAGCTTGATGAGACCTCTGGCCCTGTCCTCCCATATACCAGCATCCAGAAGCCTGGCCATGGTGATGGGCTCTGAAGGAACAGCTTGCTGTTACAGACTAGGAGCTGACAGGTTTCTAGCACTGCATTCAGTGGCCACAATGTTTGCAAGTGTATTGATGGATTTAGTCCTGACAGCCCTCCATAGCAGCCCCTGTTCTACCCATGTGATTGATGGAAACACCAAAGTAACTCACCACTACCCCTAAGCTAATACAAAGTAAAGCAGATACAGCCTCAGAACCGCACATCCCAGTGTAACCATGCATACACACACACACACACACACACAGATCTTTAAGATAGTCTCAAAATAACCTTCAGATTCATGCAAAAAGAAAACCTTGAAAAGCCCTTGGGTGTTCAGACAGGGGCTGTGTGATTTCTAATAAGACACTATCTAAAAACTACACAGTAAATCAAAAATAGGACTTAGTTGAATGAGTTATGTCACGCGTCTGTAAGATAAACGGCCATTTGTTTTGAGGCAGGCCAGGCTGATCTTGACCCACCTCCTGAAAGCTGTCCTCTGACCCCTTTGCAAATGCTGTGGCACCCGCACACTCCCACACAACCACCATCGATACTATATAATTAAGACAAATCACTTAGACAGGAAAATCTTATCTCTAGGACCATTTAAAACTGAATATGGCTGGGCAGATATCTCTATCAGTTAAGTGTTTACCATACCAGGACCTCAGTTTGATCCCCAGAACCCATGTCCAAGGCCATGAGAGGTAACATGCAAGTACACACACGTGCACGGCCAACACATAATGTACATGCACACATCCAAATAATAATGATGACAATAATAATAATAAATAGGCAACTAATAGGATTTGGCCTATGGGTTGTGACTGAAATGACCTCTAACTGGTGCCTAGCCATCAGAAAGTTCCACCAGGAAGCTTTACAATGGATTATAGAGACATTGGGGGAGGAGGCATTTCAGTGTCGTGGACATATTTAGCTCAGAAGACCAGGAGAAACCACCTTAACCACTGACCTGCCGTGGGACCTGGCAAAGCTCTCCACATCCTGCCTGCTTTGGGGACTGTTCTACAGACCAGCAAGAACCTGTTTCCTGGCTGCTACCTCCTCACACCCTCCCCACATCTGTCAAACCCTTGCACCCCCTCCCAGTGTGACACTGTTGGAGGGAGGGAGTTAGGTGACAGAACCCTCAGCTGATTGGCCTAGCAGAATCCTACATGAGATCATGCCCACAGAGTGAGCCAATCAATTAACAAATAATGTGGGGACAGACTGATGGGTCAGGACAGTGGCATGCAACTGTGACAGAGTGTGAGCTTCATGGGTACCTTCCAGGACTGAAGTTCTTTCAGTTCAGGGAGTAAAAGCCCAGTGGTTTATGGACCCCTTCTCAATGCGGGCAGGGGGGGGCTCTTGGAGCCTCTTGGAGTTTCCAGTCTTTTCTTTGCCTCAGAACATTCCACCCTTACTTTGTGCTCAGCTGGAGCTACATCCTGGGCTTGATGTGAAAGGAGGAGTTTCCAGGCCTGAGTTGAATCCTGGGTTTCTGAGCCATAGAAGTCAGTAGCTTCTGGCCAGCAGAGAGGGTTATCGTCAGACCCTCCACTGGTGAGAAGGGGCTGGAAGGCAGCGTTGAGTCAGCTCCTAGGAACTGGCAGCTCCTAGGAACTGGACCAGGTAATTCTAGATGTACAGCCTCAGGTCCTGGCACCACTAGCCAGTTGCAGGTGTGGCCTTGAATAAGTTATCAGCACTTTTCTGGACCTCAGCTTTCTGTTCTGTAAAATGGACTTGTTGCTGCCTGTCCAACTATCCAACTGGTTTGTCATGGGATTCAGTTACAAAAATTGCCATTTTGTAAACATGAGTGTGCAAGCTATTAGTTGTGCAGCAGGCTTCTCTTAAGGCCTTACATGGTGGAAGTCCCAGGGCAGAGAGCAGTTTCGTGTCTATTCTAAAAAGTTGTGTGAAATTTGGTTCCAGTTCAAAATCCTCAGCCATCAGATGACAGTGTCCCAGTAAGAGACAAAACTCATACACACACAGATTCCCATTTTACACATGTGTTGGGAAGTTATCTTGAGAACAACTTGAGAGAAGGAGAGAGAGAGGGTGCCATCCTCATGGCTTAGTTACTGAATAAGCATTTACTACAACCCTACTCTGTGCACAGCCCCAGAAGCACCTAAGTGACAAGTGACGAGGACATGGTTCCTGGGTATGAGGGGACTCTTCCAGGCTGATGTCACCAAGAAGCTATTGCCTCTCTTTCACATGGTTCCATCCATCATGCATGGCCTATTCTCCATGACCACAGAGTTCTTTTCCATACATGGAGGAAGTAATGTGTTACCAAGAGCAACCCCCCCACACACACACACACCTATTGCAGCCTCCCTAGTGTGTCTGCTGTGTCCTGATGTGAATGTAAGCCTGGCAGGACACTTTGCATGAAGTTGTGCACCTGGTAATTTTGTAGGAGCCAACCAGATGAATGTCATCCTTGGAAGTGTTTCTAAAGAGAAGCTTATGTTAAATAACTGGACACACCCTCCCCAGCTTTGGCATGGGTTCAGGCCTTGACAAGGAAAGAATATTTCTCTTGCCTTTGCAGAAAAGTTGCGTGGTCCTCATGAGTGATACTGTGCCACACTGAAACCCAGGGGAGCCTCTAGGGATGTTAGAGAACTGTCCGCATGCTCCTCTCTTGGACAGAGGTAGAGTGGTAGGCTTGGGAATTGCTTTCCAAGCCTTCCATTAGGCTCTCACCTGCCCCATCTAATCTTTTTATTTTTCCCAATAGAAAATATCTGGACATTGTTCATAGAGTCAAGAAATGGTCTAGTAAGCACTTCTATCATCCTCAACTAACAAATAAAACATATTTTTCTGTATTTGCTTCAGATATTTCTTTTTAACTATGGACTACTTCATGAATTTGCATGTCATCCTTGCACAGGGAACAAGCTAATCTTCTCTATATCATTCCAAATCTATTGCGAGTGCTGCAAAGCCAGCCATGCTTCCAGTCCTGCCAAAGGTCCTTACGCCAGTGTGTGTCTCAGGACAGACACAATGGTGGATAAGAACTCCTTTCTCCCTGTACCTCTTCACATAATGGATGGATTTTGATGGTTAATTTCATGTGACTCCTTGGCTAGGCTATGGATGGAATGTCTGTGAGCCTCTAGGCTCTGGGAGATTCTGGCCTTGTAGCCCCTGCTTTTCCTTAGCAGCAGTGGGACACATGCTTCCCCAGTTCTCACCTCTGTGTCTGGCATGCAGAGGGTGTTTAATTAAAGCTCTTATGAGAGTATCTTCTACACTTAGACTGTTTAACAAAGGCAGAGTTCCTACTGAGTCAGTTGAGTGTAATTGGTATTTCAAGCTTGATTGAAAGTTTTTTTTTTCTAAGAAAATAAACTGGACTTTTGAAAGTTGAACACTGTGTGTGTGGATGAATATTCCTTGCATTTAATCAGGAAGTCTTATCTTCTCTCGAAAGGAAGAGCTGTCTGCTCAGAAAGACGTCTGTGTTTACTCTTAATCTTTGTACCTGAAAATAATTCAACTGAACGTGATCAAATACTTGCTTTAACTCAGACTTCGCTAACAAAGAGCAGGTTTTCCTCCAGGGTGTGAATTGGGGATGCATCCTTGCTGCCTAGCCATTAATTTCTATTAAACACAATGAGTAACTAGACTGCATTTTCTGAGATTGCTAGATCCAAAATGGCTGCCTCAGAAGGCTCTGGAATGGTGGTTAGAGAGCCTTACCCTGGAGTCAGTGAGTGTCGGACTCTGGGCAAAGCCTGGAAATCTGTATTTTGAATAGACTGCCCATGTGGTTCTCATTCATCAATAGATGGAAAGACTGTCCGTCTGAATCGGTGCTGCCCAAAATGGCCTCCCATCACGAGGGACTCTAAAATGTAGCCCAATGAGCTATTCATTGGTATACACACTGATCTCAAAATGCCATACCCAAAGAGGTAAAATAGGTCAATGTTTGTTAAATTTTGTTTAATCATGATAAAGGATAATATTTTGGATACGTGGAGTTAAGTAAGTGATTCATACCAATGCCTGTTTCATTTGACTTTTTACTGTGGCTGTTACAACAGTTTCCAGTGTGTGTGTGGCTTGCATTCTGTCTCTGTGGAACAGAGCCATCAGGGGTCTCAGCCATCACTGAATCCCTGAGAACACTTGACATCAGGGGCATTTTGGGTAATGGATGATCCCAGTTTGGGACCTTGACAAACTGTTTCACTCCCTTGGGCCTCAGTTTCCTTCTGTGAGATAAGCAAAGTAACAAGAAACTGTTTCATCTGCTTCCATTTGGAACTCAGTGGGCGGGGTCCAGCGCCTCAGTCTTCCCCTTACAGTAGCAATGGCCTGGGAGGCTCACTCAGAGGAGTGAGGAAACTATGCTGTCCCAGCTTACAGAGCCATGAGCTCAGACGGCCCTGGGAGAGTGTAATTTAAGCTTCTGTGGCAGTCCGCCTCAGATCTCCATCTAGGAATAGCCCTGCTTGCCATTGCAAGTTGTGGCCTCTCATCTTGCTTACAGCTGTCCCCTAGAACTACACAACTTTTGTCCTGCTGCCTGTAATTTGTGACTCAGCTCTAGAAATGCCAGATTAAACAGACTTTGATGTAAAATGCTGGGTTTATTCATCTACTATCCCTCTACTGTTCTTTTTAGGATAGACTGAAAGCCAGTGCTCATTTTTCCAGCTGAATTCTAATGCTGCAGAGGCAATGGGATAGTAATATAGTAAGTGCGGGATGTAACAGGAAGCATTTGTTTGAAAATAATAATAGAGGATAGAGGAGGTGGCTCACCAGTAAAGCACCTCCTAGAATGGTGGTCAAAAGGCAATTCCTGACTTGAATGCCTACAGCTGCTGTTAGGTGTCTGCTTACCTCAATGTCATCATCTGTTAAATCGAGAGGATATATCAGCTTGTAAGTTGAGCACCCGAAACCCCAAATGTTGGTATGAAAATCCCACCTTAAAAATGAAATTGTTAAATGATAGTGTCTAAACTTCCCTTTAACCCACGTGTTTAATGTATATGTCAAACAAATGAATTCCATGTTTAGATTTGGGTCCCATCTCCAAGATTTATCATTTTATATGTGCAGCCATTCTCAAATTTGAATGGGAAACACTTTCTGCCAAGATTTTGAATGAACGAGGAATATCCCACCTGCAATAGTGATTAACTCACATGGCAATGGAGAGGCTCTACATGAGAATAAGGTGTGTGAAGCAGACAGCTCAGTGCAGGCACCTCCTGAGGCATTATAATTACATCATTGATTGCCCCCCCCCCAACAAACTTTCTCCAGTGCCTTAAGGACGGATGCTTTTCATGTCTTACAGCAGTGTTTATGGAAAATAACACAGTAAAGGGATTAAGATGACAACAGCTGTGAGGTTTGAAAAGGAAGTCACAGAATCTGGATGAACAATATACACACGATTCCGGCCCTGGTCAGGCCCCTTACATGTAACATGCCAGGATCTCATTCCTTCTCCTGACCACTCCATTTGACACAAATGGAGAAACCACAGTTTAAAGTCCTGAGTGACTGGTCCAAGATTAACCTTCTAGTAAGATGATAAAGCTCAATTGGAACCCACGTCTTCCTGTTCAAAAGGCCCTGCTCTTTCTATGACATTTCTCTCTATGAAAGGGATGGATCAGTCCTTGGGTGTGCCAAAAATCTATTCCTACAGTAACACATCTTGTTCCATCAGCGTTGAAGACCTGGTAAAAATAAGCACGGAGGTTAAAATCCAAATGCCCTGCTTCCCAAAATGAGGCACACCCAGTAGAAATACTGGCATGGGGGTGGAGGAAGCTGGGGCAGTGGCAGACTGTGTAGGAATATGTAGATCTCTCTCATAAACAAGTCCAGGAGAGACTAACCCACAGTGTTCAGGAATAGGTATCACTGAACAGCCATTGTGGTCCCACCAGGTCCAGTCTTGGGATGTGGGAGCCAGGACCTGCATCATCAGTATGTTTGATTCTAGTGAGGTTGGGCAGGACTGTGGAGCCACGTTTTCCAAACCCCAGGTGTGACAAAAGACACAGTGACCTTGGCATATCCACCCCCTCCAGTCATAGGTTTCCAAGCCTGGAACTCACCATGTAGACCAGACTGGCCTCGGACTCAGATCTGCCTGCCTCTGCTGTTATTAACGGCATGCACCACCATGTCTGTCCCTAAGATCCCATCTTTTATTCATTTGACCTGTGGTCCCAGAAAATGCAGAAGCCCATTTTCAAAGACTAGTGGCGGAGGGAGGGAGTGTCTGTATGGGTAACCCTGATAATAGTGTTGAATGCACTATTGCAGTTTCTTATCACGCACACTTGAGTTGAGGCCAGCACATTCTAGAAGCTTAACAAGTAAAGCTGTGCTCTGTGCTGTTCTACGTAATCTTCTAAACAATGCTGGCAGAGCACACAAGATCCCTAATCTGTAGGTGTGGAAAACGGGACTATAGGGAGGTTTGTCCCAGGCCCTGCTACAGACTTCAGTAGGAAGATGCAGATGTGTGGGTCTCTGGAGGCCTGGCTCAGGGGATCCTTCCACCCCTTGGGAAGTTCCAGGGAGCAGACAGCTCTTTGACCTAGTGATTGAAGGGCTCCCAGGCACTGGGGCAGATGTCTCTTGCCTGTTCCCTGGGCCCCTTGCCCAGTTCCTCCCTGCCCTGCACAATGTCTTAAAGCATGTTGGAAACATTAACTCGTCTCCTGCTATTCATTTTAGCTGAGCTAGCTCTGACAGTACAATTTCAGTGTTCCTCCAAGGGCAGACAGTAGGTCACAAGAATCGATAATGGATCCCAGGCAATTGGACACAGTTCAGAACTGATGGGAACCTATGCCTTCCTCATACTGAGTCCCAGGCCTCCTCTCATACCCACTGTTTCAGGGTACCGCCTTCCAGGAATGACTTGGCTCTGAAGTAGCTGGAGGGAGGGTGGGATGATGGTTCCTGCTGGCCTCCTGGCTCCCTCCACCTCTTAGGATGATAAAGGGGACAGCAGGCCTCAGTGTCTCCTCTCCTGGCTCCTTCCTTATCTCCTGGCCTCCCTAGGCCATGGTTCCTGCATGTTCGCCAGGGCCAAAACTTTGTCCCCGTTTCATGCTGTGTCTTCTGCACTTCAAATAAAGATAGCCAGACTCAGAATACAGTTGTTCCTTTGATATGATGGGAGGGGGGCTATCAAGACCCCCTCAGATATTAAATCCACAGGAACACACACGCCCCCCCCGTATGAAATTTAATTGTATTTGCATAGAACACATCCTCCCATATACTGAGTCTCTAAATTACCAGTAACACTGAGTGTGATGTAAATCCTCCTCAAATGGTTGTTTTTGTATGCTGCCTAGAGATTAGCGACTAAGAAAAAAGTCCCAACGTGTTCAGGACAGATGGATTTTTGATCCTTCTATGGCTGAATCTCTGGTGCAGAACACACAGGCCCACTACATGTGCTGGGTGAATGAATCCTAGCTACTGTCCACAGTATGTGCGGCTTCACACAGTCTCCTGGCCTCCAGCCTTTCCCTCTTGTCTCCTTCCTGATCAGCACACTTGACATGTCTTAACCTGAGAGCAGCCCCACTCCATCTTCCACCTGCAAACACAACCAGTCTCTCCAGCTGTCCCGGGAAAGCCCCTTAGAGCCCTCTTTGACCCCTCCCTTACCTGGCCAAGCACTCAGCTATACACAGAGGCTCTAGCCTGGCCTTGAACATGGCTTTCCCATGCCTCCACTGCAGCCTCTCTGACAGGCAGTCTGGACTGGATTCACCCAGATTCACTGTTCTCCCACCTAAGTCCCTCACTGAAGCCAGAACTGGGTTAACACAGTTGGATTGTATCTCTCCCTAACTCATGCCTTCTAGGGTCCCACCCAGCTCAAGTGAGTGCTGGCATCTGCATCTATTCCAGGCTCATGTGTGCTCTTCACAAGCTCCAGCACATCCTGACTTGCCTCAACCTTTCAGCTGTTCTCTGTTCGTTCATAGTTCATGTCCCTTCTCAACAAGACCTGGCTTTGAGAAGCCATGGAGTGCCATGTGAAGTGTTCAGGGCAGTGCCCCTCTATAGCCGTTAGCTGCTATGTGTACAGCAGTGGTCCCTTGGGGGCCAATTCCGAGCAGATCTTGTTTGCTCAATGGGACTCTGGCATGGTGCCTGGCTCCAGGCGGGAACTTGAATGTGTGTGGAGCTGAGGCCAGGAGATGAAGCCGGAAGAGTGTAGGCTGATTGACTTGGTGTGAACCTAAGAGGTCTGCAGCCTGGAAAGGAAACATGAGAGTGGGAGGTGGGCTGGGTGGGGACAGCTTCTCTTGAGGAGGAGAAGCCATCCTGCCCATACCTCAGGCACTCCAGGTCCAGCACACATTCTGGTTCTCTCTCTCTCTCTCTCTCTCTCTCTCTCTCTCTCTCTCTCTCTCTCTCTCTCTCCTCGTGGCTTGAGTAATAAGCCTCTGAGGATGAAGCCTGTGACCCACATCTCTTGGTCTCTTTCCAGACAGACCATATGAATCCACTGTTTTGATTAATTCATAATTCAAAACAGTCTCTATCCTCAGACAAAAGTCACCCTGTTGGGGTCCCAGAACCCCAGCCTGAAAAGGCCTGAAATGCAGGTTGACTTGATGCCAGGCACTTGTCCCCCAAGACAGGAGGGAAACGGACGGTGTCACACCCTATGCCTATAGGCACCTATGGCCCCAGGCCTCTCCCCCATAGCATTTAGGAGGTGTCTAGGGAGATTCGGCCTCTGAGGGTGTGTAGGGCACACACTCCCCCATTTATGGTCCGTGTGCCTCAGGATGTGAAGAAAGAACAAACTTGGAAACTTCCTATGAAAAATAGCTCAGCCTGGGTCTTTCCTTCGAAGAGGCTGCCACTCCAGCTGCCTGCTGACTGACACCCCTCTGCCCTTCTTTAGGCACAACAGAGGGGCACACCATGTCAATTTTTGAAGAGGCCGGCATGGGCTGTCTGCCCCATGGCATCTCTGTGTTGTGAGTGGAAGTTTCATGGTCAGGATGGTTTGGAGTCACTGAATCCTAGTCTCCAGCTCCAGATCCATTGTTAATTCACCCCTCTGAGCCGCTAGTCTCTTGTCTCTAGAATGGACATAACCACCTTGCAGAACTTGTGGGAGGACTAGGAATTAATAATCATGCACCGGGCTCAGTCTTCAGGAGGTGTCACTCACTGGCTGGCTCATGCACCTGCATTTATTGAGCACTGTCTCTGTGTTAGGTAGGAACAATACCTTAGACCATTGCTAGATAATAAACCTAGACAGATAATAAACAGACAAACTAGTAAATAGGTAGCAAGTTTGTTCAGGTAGCATGGTCAAGAAGGGAGGGTTTATTGAGTAGCAAACCACCGGGGAGCAGGGTCTGATGGCAGGGAAAGAGATGCCAGGAAGTGTGCAGTGTGTACTACCGTGAGGCTGGGGCCTCCTTTCTTTGTCTGGCCATCTTTGGACACTGCTGTCCAGTGTACATTCTAGCTCCATGCCCCCAGCCACTGCCCTTTGGTTCTGATGATTGAAAGCCCCAATCACCCTCCACAAGACGGACCACGTCTTCAGAGTGTTGGCCTTAATACCAGAATTAATCAGACCAGATGTATTTGCAAGTGTTCCAGGAACAAAAATGAATGTTCTCCATCGCAGCGGTGCCAGATGTTAACATGGAGAACTTAGAAGGATGTGGTGAAAGGGGAGAGAAGAAGAGGGCTTTGAGGATGGCAGAGTTGCTGCCAGGGGCTCTGTCAAGATCTGCTTCTGCCCTTAGCAGACTGTCGCAGGCCAGTCCTATATTGTGTGTTCCCCACCCCCACCACACACACACACACACACACACACACACACACACACACAGAGAGAGAGAGAGAGAGAGAGAGAGAGAGAGAGAGAGAGAGACTTTGTCTCACTTGTGCTGCTTCCTTATCAAGTATCTCCGCCCCGAGCAGCCCCTACCGAATTTCCCTCCTGACCTTTGTCCCCATGAAATTCTCCAGGATGTTTCAGATCGTGTCTCATTTTATTCTTGAAAATTAGTGTGCCAAGAGGACTGGAAACCTGTCTCCCGAGAACCTAGAAAAGCAGGTGACACAAACTACAATCGTCCTCCTTATCTTCCCTTATCCCATTTCACTTTGGCAGTTTGAGTTACCCACGCTCAACCATGTTCCAAAAATATTCGATAGAAAATTGCAGCAAGAAGTCATGAGCCTTAAATTCTAAGCTGTTCAGACCTGAGATGGAATCTTACACGGCTACCGCCCCCGTCCCATGATCCCTTAGTGCTGGGTATCTATGATGTATACACCATTCACCTCCACTGGCTGTTGCTCACCTTGGTTATCAGATTGCTGCCGCAACATCCTGGTGATGGCGTTGGGTAACTCACCTTAAGGCCACCCCCCAAATGCAAAGGGAGTGGTGCTGGCCATTCAGACACAGCAGAGTGGGCCTGAAAGTACTTCTTGAGGGCGAGAAGTTGAAAGTTCTCAACTTAATAAGGACATGAAAAAATCATTTGCTGAGATGGTCAGTAAAAATGACTGTTGTGGAATCATGACAAAGGAAGAAGGAATTTCTCTTAGTTTTGCTGTTGCTGCAGACTAGATGTATGGACTCAGCACCTCAGGGCTTAGTCAAAATGGAAAAAGTCCTCAATGGCAGGACCCCAAACTAACTTCATCAGAGGAGCATGCATCCCATCCTTGGGAAGGGACAGCCACAGCTACCTGTTAGGTACATGGAGGAAACCTCTGTGTGGAGAAACAAACCATGACACTGGGTGAACGATTTGTAACGAATGTTTGAAAATAAAATAGACGAGAACTTTTCAAATGTCGGAGTATCTGGGGATCTTGTGTATGTGAGGCCCTGGGTTCAACCCCAAGTAGTGCAAAGAAAACCAGAGCACAAAACATGGATTCAGGAGTTATTGGTAGTATGGTATGCTCCATTTTTCACTGTGGATTAGTCAAAAACAGTAAAAGCTAGGTTTCTTAAGCCCCCATCTTCAAAGAAAACATTCTTATCCTGAGACCAAAAAGCCAGAAAGCAGTGGTTCTCAATCTTCCTAATGTTGCGACCCTTTAATACAGCTCCTCATGGTGCGGTGAACTGCAAACACAAAATTATTTCATTGATATCATAACTGTAATTTTGCTACTGTTATGAATTGTAACGTAAATATCTGTGTTTTCTGGTGGTCTTAAATGATTCCTGTGAAAGGTACATTCAACCTCAACAGGGTCATGACCCACAGTTTGAGAACCACTACCATAAAGTTTGTATTCTGGAGGCCGGAGGCAGAGCTTGAAGAAAAGATTGCTTTGTTTTCTACTAACTGCAAAAAATAAACAACTCTCCACTGTACAGGGGACCCTGTGTCTCACTAATGTATAGTGAGATTCACACAGTATGTGCACACACAAATGCATACATTTATACTGTATGCCCACACATGCACACAAACACTAGTAACACACTCATGAATACATGCTTGTGCACTCAAACATATGTGCAATGCAGACACTGGCATGTAGACACAAGCACCCAGGTATACACACTCATAAACATCATACATTCATGGACACAAGAACAATGTAGGCTTGTAACCTACATGTGCATGGCCACAAACACATGTCCATACAAGAACATCCTAGGATGGGCGCTGGAGGACCTTCCAGGTGGTACAGGGTGAAGTCACACATGTTAAACTGGCCCGGGTACAGTAGAGTGTGCTTATCCCTAGTCTAGGATTCTAGATGTGACCCTGCCACACCTGCTGTTTGGGAAGTGTGTGTCCTGAGTGGAAGTGAGCCTGGCCGTGATAGTATCTTAGGAGCAGTGCCACTGACCAGACTTTGTGTTATAGGCCTTCAAGCCTCAGGGAAGAGCAGCTCTCAGGTGCACTCTGGTCCTCTCTCCTGTCTGTCCTACAAGGACACTTCTAGCTCTCATGGCAGGGAGCACTGACCAGTTCCTCGTCCATGTCCATGTCAATGTCCATGCTAGCTCCATAGATGGCCTGAGAACCTGAGAGAAGCAGCAGGAGAGGCCAGGGAGCATAGGTGTGCCCCTGCTCCCTTTGGGGATGCTAGTCTCAGGGGCCCTTTGTGCCCTAATGGCTCCAGGGAATTAGAAGTTGAAGTTACTTAAAATCACCCAGCTAGTGAGAAGCAGAGAGGAATGGCAGATCTGTCCAGTTGACTGCCAAAGAATTCTGGTTGCTGCCACCTGCTTCCATGGGGACCTCCATGTACAGCCACCCTTCCCCAAACTCCTATGTCCCACCTTCCTTTCCTCTCTCAGGAAATCTGCAACTCACTGCCACCCTTGGGGAGCACTAGCCAGGGGTTTGGGGGATCACTAGTCCTGCTCCTCTTGAAAGGACATGGCCCTTTAAGTTTTCCCACAAGCTTCCCAATGTGGGGAATGTAAAGCAGGCTCCAAATGTTAGTCTTGTGCTCACAGAGAAAGACAGCACAGCCAGCAGAGGCTTGGTGATGGAGGAGTCTGCTCAGCCCTGGTAGAGGTGGTTACTTTACAGAGCGTCCCAAGGGCAGGGGGCCATAGTTACCTCCACTGCTGCCTCCATCAGCTCCACAGAAGGCTGCCTTAAATGGGACTTGACATGCTTGGGCCAGAAAGAAATGATACAGGCCATGGCCATGCCCTCCTTGCCCCAAAGCATCAGACCTGGTATTCACAGTTCACTTCCACCCAGCTGTGGGACCTTGGCCCATTGCTCAGTCACCCCATGACTCAACCTCCTTGTCTACAAAATGGGGGAAGATTTAACGGCCCCTTCTTCCTGTGTGCTTGGGAGTACATTAGTTACTTTGAGAAGACTAGCGGTACATGCTGTCACCCTCCCCAAACTGCTTTCAGATCACATATCCATTGGCTCTAAGCCCCATGTGGGACTTATACAAAGAACATTCTAGAAAGTATTTGCCAAAGATGGGAGTGTGATAGTGCTCCAACCATGCTGGGGCGGATGAAGCAGCTCAGAAGTTACTTGAGATAGTGAAGGAAATGTCGTGGGTTCTTTCAGTCCCTGCCGTTGCTGTAACACATTGCCACAAACCTGTTGGTGTGTCCCAGCCCAAATGTGTTCTGGAAGTCAGGAGTCTGACATGTGTCCGACATAACTACTATCCACAGGCCTGTAACATCCTTGGCTTATGGCTCTCTTGTCCTTGAAGAAGATGGCAGCCAACCGGAGCCTCCCCACCCTGCTCACCTCTGTGTCCCCTGACTTCCCCTCTGCAGGAAAGACCCTCTTATCGGGTGACATCATCTGCTAATCCAGACCACCCTGTACTTTAGGATCATGTGGTTAGCAACAATTCTTCCACCTGCTCCCTCTCTCTCCCTAGCCAAAGAACACTATGTATCCAGTGTCTGCAGTTGGGGTGTTTGCCTAGCTCACTGCCACAAATGAGTTTTTGGGGAAGTGACTTGGCTTCTTTGCTCAGGGCTGTTTCCAGCTGTTCTCCAGGAACCTTCTTGGGAGCAGGGGAAGGGAAATGAGGCCTCAAGGGAGAAATGACAGCTCAGACTCAGCCATGACTTGTTTATTGCACACATACTCTCAACCCAGCATTATCCTGGCTGTCCTTGTACCACACAGAGACCCATCTTCTCTTCATAGAGCAGTCTTTGCATGAAATGCCCTTTACAAGGCCTGGGGTGCCTTCTCCTGTTGCCACACCCACTTAACAGATGAAACAGTGGCACAGAGAGTACTAGTTACTCGCCTGAGCTTGCACAGCCCATCAGAGACAGAATGAAGACTTGGGTCCAGGGACCTGGACCTCTAACCTCCCTATCGTTCCTGGTCCTCTGTTTCTGTGCTTGCAAGTTGCCTGTTCCAATTCAATGGTACATCTCCAGGTGAGGACTTCCGGTGGCTGAGATCGGGGCAATGAAACCAGGGATAATAGGGTAGCCAGGCTCCCTGCCTGCACCTCACAGCCATGCTGTTCATTAGTAATGGAGAATTGATGGAGGTTGGCTGGTTCTAGCCCCCCACACACACACAGGTGAGGACTCACAATTGTTTTAGTGCTGAGAGAGGGCATCGTCCCCTCCATCTTCACAAGACTGTAGTGGGACCAGCCTTCAGACTCTGCCCAGACTTGTTCATAGCCCTCTCTGATTCCAAACTGCTGTTCTAACTAGTAGCTAATTCAGGTCACATCATTGGCCACCCAGTGGCACTTTCCAGGTTTTATAAACTGATTTATATGCCTCCCTAGCTGGGACATATCACTACTGCACATGCTCTAAAGGATGGCACATTCACAGGCGAGCAGAGAGCTTGCTGCCCTGAGGCCCCGGGGAGATGGCAGGGCTGTGGGAGCTCAGGGAGCAGTCCCCTTCCTACCCCGAAGCTCAGGAATGCCCAGGGCACAGCTCTCTGTCTGTGCCCCCCCCCATGCGGAAGATGTGTTACACCTATGACCGGGAAATCCTTCCCAGCATGCTTTTCTTTCCTTCATCTCCTCCACACCTTGGGTCTAAGGCTGGTGTTCCTTCCTGTAAATTGTCCAAGTGGATTTCTCTGTACCACAAACATTGCCAGAGCATCTGGAGAGGCCCCTGAGCACAGTGAGGCTCTGAGGACACAGGGACACGAAGCCAAAAGTAAATATATTTCCTGAGATAGGGCAACAAAGGCCTTGGCTAGACCTAGGTGTAGGCCTCTCTGCAGGTCCCTCTTACCCACTGTCCACCTAAGAGGATGGGATCCATGCATTCCCTAGGTAGGCAGGTCTTCCAGGCCCTCCCAGTACCCAGCTATACCCACTGAGCTCAGTGGTCTCCAGTCTCCAGCAGTGCAGAAAGGAAGGTCAGCCAAGGCGTAGCAACTGTGAGTGCTTGGATGTGCAAGAGAAGAGCCACCAGCTCCCTTGCCCCTCACTCCTGATTTTCTATTCAGGAGAACAAAGAAAATACCAGAGAGGATCCATGAGAGGAAATCACATACACACACTCACATAAACCACACGGGACTGCTAGGATGGCTCAGGTGTTTGCTGCCAAGCCTGACAGTCTGAGTTCGATCCCCAGGACCACGTGGTGGAAGAAAGAATAGATTCCTGAGAGTTGTCCTTTGATTCTTCTACATACGTACACACACACACACACACACACAGAGAGAGAGAGAGAGAGAGAGAGAGAGAGAGAGAGAGAGAGAGAGAGAGAAATTAAAATGTTTTTTAAAAGGAAAAAACTCGATTTCACACATACCAGTGGATACAGGTTAACTAACAACTAATAGTGTGTTTCAAATGACAGTATGAGGGTACTGGCTCCTGCTGTCCCTTCACCAGTTGGGCTTCAGGGACTTTAGAATGCTAGGGGTCCACAGAGCTAGGAGAGTGGGTCAGACAAGGTGGGGAGCTCAGGTCACTGGTGTTTCTGTCCCTGGCCTCTCCTCTGCTTGATCCCCCACACACCTATATGCTTGTCTGCTAAGGACAGCAGCCCACCCTGTTCTGCTAAAGCATAGAAGAATGCCAGGGGCCCCCTAGGGTACCTAGGGCTAGGGTGGATCCCAGGTCCTCCTTGTCCCCACTCCAGCAGATGTCCAGCTTGAAGGGTGGGGCCTGGCTCTTTGCCACCTCTCCTTGTCCGTGAACCTTGCCCCCTCCACACACACAGCCACCTCACAATGGACCATTTAGCTTTCCTGTGTCCTTGACCTTCAGTGTGACCTTGAGGACCACAGCCTGCCTTACACACTGGGCAACCATGCCAAACAAGAGTGTTAGTACCTCCCTACATTCCTCTCTATGGCTCCCTTCGCACCTTCCAGCCTTAACGATTTCCTTTTGTAAAATTCCAGAATTCGAACCTTGTTCTTTCAAATGCAGCCTGTGTCTGCCGCCTAATGGGGCCTTTGCTTTCCGAGAGAGCTAGCACACAGTCACGTTAGAGGCACTTTACTTTAAAAATCCAAAGAAATGCTGTCTACGGCTAAGCATTGAGCTGTCTGCAAAACCACACTTTTTTTTTTTTTTTTTTTTTTTTTTTTTTGGCTAGGAATTGAACCCAGGACTTCACACTTGCTGAGCAAGTACTCTGACACTGACTTGTGTCTTCAAGTCTTGTCTTTCTTTTGAACTAGATGAATCCTCTCCTCCCAAATTCCACTCACAGACATCCTGACACACTCCACCTTCATGCCCACCCCTTCCTAAAGAACTGTTTCTTGTGAGAACCTGCTGCATGCCTAGGACTGGGTATACATGTGACAAGGTCCTCCCCCTGCGCTGTGGGACCCCTGGACCTGCTCGCAGATTCTGTTCACACCACCCACTAATGCTTAAGTCTTATTCATTAGTGACCTACAGTAGAGTGAGAATTCAGTATTCTTTTCCCTGATACCTACCCCAACAAATCACTCCCTGTTGAGTATTATTCTTAGAACAATAAAAAACCTCCTTGGAGGGCCCCATATCTCCCTCGACTCATTTATAAAGACTTTGGCTTAGAGATAGGCCTCCAGAAGGCTGTGAGGATTGGGTTAGCATGAAAGGTGCCTAAATTAGACTCTGGTATAAAGGGCTGTCCCATCCTGAGGGCTCTTATGACTGTGACCCTAGAGAGCCCTCCCTGGAAATGGGCTGCATCCTCATTTCCTGTTAGAGCCCAGAAAACAGAGTGAGTGTGTATCATAGGGCATTTCTTGGCCTCAGAGGAAAACATAAAGTGAACTTAAAGCCTTAAATACAGAAGGAAGTTCTAACACAGGCTTCGTGGTTAAACCTTGAGGACATATGCCAGCCTCTACTGGGTGACCCACTGTCCACTTCCACTCTGTCTTCAGGACAGAATTATGATAGGGGTAGGGGTGAGAGGGGTTACAGGCCTGAGGAACAGGCTGGGGAGTTGCATGGTAGACAGGAGTCTCGGGGCTAGGGGATTGTTTAATGGATAGAGTTACAGATTGGAAAATGAGAGGTTTCTGGAGATGGTGGTGGCTGTGTAACAGCTTAATGCCACCGAACTGTATACTTCAGGGTTATTAAAGTCGAGCCAGGGTTGTGGCTCAATTGGTAGAGTGCTTGCCTAGCTTTCACAGAGCCCTGAATTCAATCCTTGGCACCACATAAATGAGGTGTGGATCAGGAGTTACCCTTACCATATGGCAAGTTCAAGGCCAGCCTGGGCTACATGAGCACCCATGTCAGTTGCCAAATACAATAGGATTGGCTGGCAGAGTGTCTCCCTTCTCCTTTGCCTCCACTCCCATCTTGATAGCCTCCATCTTGACATCCGCTGTCTTGTCAGCTGTCACCTGAATGATGAAAGTAATTGGATAACAGGTGAGCTTTTGCATCTTTTGGCATTGTCCTCCTCTGTCCAAACAATAAAGGTAGTGAAGTCAGATTGGCAGATCTGGTGCATGTGGTGATGACATTCAGAGCCAGATCCCTGTCAGCAGAGAGCAGGACCAACGGCAGATGCATCGGACGAGCACCTGAGCATCCGAGGGCAGCTGCTTCCTTTTCGGGGCATCTAAGTGGCACAAAACCACTATCAAAGGCTCTTCCACCCTTGGCTCTGAGTCCAGCTTCAGAGTTCAGAGGGAATTTTTGTCCTTTTCATTTGCTGACATTTCACTTAGGAGTCCGGTTAGGGTAGGATCAGATCAGACACTCCACCCCCCATGCGTAGCCCCAAAGCATGTTCAGAGCAAATCAAGGCAGCTGAGTGGAAACAGAAAACTAAGGGGTTTGTAATTAAAAGGCTGTGGTATAAAGCAGCTGCCTGGAACTGGTACCTGGTACTCAGACTAAAAATAGACCCTTTCCACAAACCAAGCAGGAGAGCCCTGTGTGGATGGTCAACAAAGTTGGAAGACATCAAAAGGTGTGTGTCTTCTTGTTCTCCATTCCACTGAAAGAATGGACCACACCGAGCCTGCTCCAGAATGGGGTACTCTGTAAGGGACTGGCCTGGTACAGGTGGCACAGGCTGGCTGCCATGTGCCAAGGTTGAGGGACATCAGTGGCTGCGTGATCTGGACTTAGTCTGGGAGCTTTAGTCCTTCATGTGTCATACCTGGACATGGATGTGTTGTGTGTGATTCAAATGTATCCCCTGCTGAATCTGTTGCGGCCAAGCAGAATGAAGGTCAATGGGAGATTAGGGTATGGGACAGATCCATTGTAGCAGATGAGATAGGGGAGGTGTTTAGGGACCAGTCCACTACGTGTCACATGGTTGTCATTGGAAAGGGTAGTTCTGCTCACTTGATGGCTTTTGTCTGGTGTTCCCAGCTGCCTGGGGTTCCCAGTGTGATGTGAGCAGATAGGTCTGGGGTTCCCAGTGTGATATGAGCAGATAGGTCTCTAGGACCTGAAAGGAAACAGGCTTTCAATAGCCTACCCCTTGATAGCGTAGTTGTAGCAATAACAAATGACATTATTGGAGCATTCTAGAATGAATTGTACCTATCCTGTGCCAATCTCTGGGCATGTGAAGGGTCTGGATTGCTCAGATTTTATATCATACATCTTGAGGTCCTACATTGAGACCCTACAAGCCCTTCAGAGCTTTTTAGATCACTCCCTTGGGGGAACATTAGGTATGTATCCTAGTCGAGAGCAGACAGGCTAGCTGTAAATGCTGTCCAACTGCCCAGGTGACTGGGATGGGGGGGGGGGCGGGACCGGAAAAGCTGATGGCTTCTATACATAGCGTGGGTTTTCAAAGCTAAACAATGATGATGATGATGATGATGATGATGATGATAAGGGCAGGGGCAGTTGCTCCATGGTTAAACAATGAAGACTTCATTTGGATCTTATAGCACCTTTGCATAAAGCTAGGCATGGTGGTTTGTGCCAGTAACCCCAGCTCTGGGAGGCAGAGACAGGAGGATCACTGGGGTTTCTTGGCCAACCACACTTGCTGAGTCTGTGAGAACTTGGTTCAGTGAGAAACCCTGCTTCAAAAGAAATTTAGGTGGAGAGCAACAGAGGAAGTCTCCCAGTGTCAACCCCTGGCTTCCACATGCACTCACACAGATGTATACTCCCCCAACACACACACACACACACACACACACACACACACACACACACACACACACACACGTGTGCGCACACACACACACGTGTGCGCACACACACAAAAAAAAACCCTAAATATAATAATAATATGATGGTGGATCGTCTCCTCCTCACTGTCCATCATAATCTTCTTCCTCTCTGGCTGCAGCCCTAATTGAGTAATTACTCCTGAAGCAGTAATTAGACTGTAATCAGTGTCTATTCAGGTGCTTCCACAGAAACTGATTTGCAAGTCTCTCCACGCTGGCCTGAAAACTTCCCCCAAAGCTGTGTGCTCCAGTGAAGCAGACCCCTACACTAGCTTCCGCAGTAGGTTCTAGACAAACAGGAAGAAGTGCAGCAGCTCTGCCCCATTGTCCTCAGTTCAAAGGCCTCTAGAGTGGGCAGGCCCCCTTGGGCACTGAGATCAATCTGTGCCCACTGTTTGTACTCTTTCAGAAGTACAGGGCTGGAGAGTACTGGGGGCTCAGCTTCAAGCCACCTAAGCTTTGATTTAAGCCAGTGCCCCCAGGGTGCTTTGCATTCTGTAGGGCCCTGCATGGAGTGTGCCTTTTGCTTTTCATGGCTCAAGTGACCTCTTGGCTCAGGGACCTTGAAGTCCTAAACTCAGTACCTCGATTGTCATAAGGCCCTACCATGCCTGAGAAGATTCATCTTACCCACCCCCACCCCCACCCCCAGACCCCACCAACTCACAGGCTGGAGGGACAGGGGAGAGGAGACAGTGGGTGTGGGGATGAGCAGCCACCAACACCTTCCTTCAGCCTCATTGGTCAGCTAAAGCTGATCTCCTTGTTCCTGCTCTGCTTTTGGATGGGGGATGTGGTCTATGAGGGCTAGGGGAGAGTGGCTTAGTTGGTAAAGTGCTTGGCATGCAAGCATGACGACTTGAATTTGGATCCCCTGAATCCATGAAAAACCAGGGGTGACAGTACCTGTCCATGCTCCTGTTGCTGGGGAGTAGAGACAGGAGGACCCCTGCAGCTCACTAGCCAGTCTTGCAGGGAGCCCCAGGCTCAGTGGGAGACTTTGTCTTGAAAAATAAAGTGGAGAATGATTACAAAAGAGACTGAGGTCAACCTCTAGCCTCTCACATGAATGTCTCCACAATGCATGTGCACACGCAAACATGTATACATGCATATACCACATATGTGCACATGGATCAAACCTGGCCTGTGAATCAGTCTGATACCAACAGAAGCCTAAGAAAGAAGCTGGGCAGCCACAGTAGAGCATGCGCTATGGCTCTGGCTGTGAGAAGCTGGGGACTTTTCTTTCCCTCACTGTTTGCCTCCAGTAATCTTTAGTTTCTAGGCTCATGTTAATAATTACAGTACGCAGGAAAAAGAAGAGATGGAAAAAACCGGGGATTTGCCGGGACAGCCCCACCTCCAGAATAGTGGGTAGGAAAAAGAGTCTCCTGTTGCTTCTGCTCAAGTTCCCTGTCAGCAAGAGCAAGCCTCTCCTGGACCTCCTGTACTCGTCTGAGGATTTGCAGGGCCCTGTCTGGGCTGGCTGATCTGTGGCTGTGATGTTCCATTCAGGTCCTGACAATTACCAAGAGACCACATATACACATACCACATATGCACACATACACACAAATACCATACACACACACATACCACACATACCACACACACAGATACAACACATACATAAACACCCATCTCACACACACACGTACATACACATCATATATGCACACCATACACACACCACATACACACACATCACATGCATAAAAACCCATCTCACACATCATATACGCACACTGTACACATACATACCACATATGCATACACACGTTACATACACAGACCACATACACATACATTTCACATACATACACACACATCACATATACTGCGCTCACACACACGTGCATATACATCGTACACACATAGAGTAGCTGTCAGTTACTCTGCAGGTGTGTTCCTCCATCGGTGATTCATGGAGAAGGTGTTTGGGAGTGCAGATTCCCAGGCAGAGGGCAGGTCAGATCCTGGAAGCAAAGTCAGGAATCTGCCTCTCCCCGAATCATACCCCGGATTCCCATGTTCAGTACAGTACACAGTGCAGTACAAGAAGCAAACATAACATGACAGAAGAACACAGTGCAGATATGGCCATCTAAGCTGGACTGGAGGGGGAGAGGGGGGATTGCTGGTGAGGGGCATCCCCCAGCACCAGCTCCTGTTGGGACCGATGGGTGTGCTGTTGATGTTAATGATGGCAGAGAGAGGGGAAGCCCAGATCTGATGACAGGGAGCCGCGTGGAAGGAAGAGGCAACTAGCTGACTGACTTGAGCCTGGGGTCCGGCCGGGCCATCGGAGGAGCTGTTTGGGAGGAAGGGTGGGAGAAGGCAAAGTCTGGAAGCAGGAAGCTTTACAAGTGAGGCATTCAAGAGGGACAATCTGAGGCGAGAAAACACCACATCTGGCCATGGGGTTCTGAGACTGAGCTGCAGGGAGCGAGCAGAGTCAGCCAGAGCTGTCACCAGACCCAGGTGTCTGAACCTCCCATGGAGGACTTAAAGTAAGGAGGATTGGAGTCCACACTGTGATTAGAGTGACAGTCTGGTCTGTCAGTGGCCATCACCTCTAGAATGGTATGTCTGTATTGCATTGTCAGGGAGGGCACACCCTGGTCCTGGAGAGCCACCTGTATGGACAGTAATGTCATCCCTGTGATGGGACACAGATGTGCCAGGGACACCTTGCTTTTAATCAGTTGGAGTTTTGGGGTCCCTGTGGAGGGTTCTAGGGTGAATCACTAAGAGGAAGGTAAGAATGTACTCTACCTCTGACTTGTGAATCCTACCTTCTTAGTGCTCCCCCACAAAGTGGTCCTCCTTGTACCCTACAAGGTATGGACAAAGCACTTTCATAGAGAAGGAATGGGAGGTTCAGTGACCATGAAAATGACATGAGTATAGCATGTTCAGTCAGAGAGAGGGAGTAAAGAGAGGAAGGAGGGAAGACCACTGTGGTGGGGAGGAGTCTGGGAAACAGGCAAATGACTCACAAACTTACGTAGCCAAGGCCTGACCTAGCTGAGCTGCAGACTCACCTGAAGGCATCCAGTTTAGTCCCATAGTGTACTAGTCAGGGTTCTCTAGAGTATTAGAGAACAAATATATATATATATATATATATATATATATATATATATATATATATTAGATTAGCTTAGTTTACAGGCTGTGGTCCAAATAGTCCAACAATGGCTGTCTAACAAGGTCCAAGAATCCAGTAGTTGTTCAGTCCACGAGGCTGGATGTCTCAGCTGGTGTTCAGTATGCACCAGAATCCTGAAGAAGTGGACTCCAATGCCAGTGAAGGAATGTCTTGCTAGTGAGAGTGAGGGCAAACAGGCAAAGAGAGCAAGCTTTCTTCTTCTGTGCCCTTTATGTAGGCTGCCAGCAGAAGCTGTGGCCCAGATTAAAGATGGGTCTTGCCACCTCAGAAGATCTGGATTAATGTTATATCTTTCCATCTCAATGATTTAATTAAGAAAAAAATCCTTCACAGGTGTACCCCAGCCACTTGGGTTTTGGTTAATTTCAGATATAGCTAAGTTGACAATGAAGAATAGCCATAACACATGGATTTGCAGATGTTTCTGATTAGAAGACTGTAAAGTGCAGAGACAATGCCTTGCTCTTCTGGGCTCTAGTCCAGTTTGGAGAGTGCCCCAGGCTGACTGGACTACAGCCATGTTTTTGAGAAGTGCATGGGCCCTCACTAAATGCATCTGGGAGCTCACGAGGACAGTTATGTGGTTCACCTGTGACTAAGGGGCTGTGGAGCAGCCTTTGAGAAGCAGTACAGTCATGACCCCACCCAGGTGTCTGTGAAAGACAGGGGCCTGGACCCAGACCTCTAGTTGTGCTAGGGACTGTATACACATCACCCTAAAGCCCTGGCCTGTGTCAGCTGGAGGGAAACTCATCCCTCTGCTTCCTGAAGGTCCTTATTGTGTGTCTTGATGGGAACAGCTGTGCCTTTGGAAGACTAGAAGGCAAAGCCACACACTGGAACTACAAGCAGCTTCCAGAAAAAAAAAAAAAAAATGGATATCCCTTTGGCCCCAGTATGCCTCCCTCTGAGCAGATTCTAACTACTGACTTTGGGAAGGGATGTGACTTCAGTTATCTCCTGCAAAGTTTAATTAAATTGGGCTGTATGACTTTTTTCTGTGTGGATGCAAGCTGCAGATAGGGACAGTATCAATGACAGACAAAGAAAGAACTCCACCCAATCAGAGTGAATGGGTGAATGTATTGGAGTTACTTATAAGAGGCTATTACAGAAGCATGGATAACTCAGAGGCAGCCATGTCACCAAAAAGTCCACCCAAACATGGGCGGCAAAGCACAAAAGCTGCATCACTGGAGCTCTATGAACAACTTGCAGGCAGCTTCGCCAGAGTGCTCCCTCTCCCCAGCAATTGCTATGCCTCATATTACCTTTGCCAGGCAAGTCTTCTCTGTTTTAGGAACTTCCTGAGACTTGTGAGTTTTCTTTACTTCCTAAGTCCTACAAGTTTCCTTTACTGGCCTTGCACCTGGAGGAAATGTTTCCATTCAGAGGAAAAGCTACACAACAGCAGCCTGTTCTCGTGGATGGATCAGATAGAAGTCCAAATCTTGTAGCCTGCTTTGAGCTGAAGACACAGAATGGCAGGGTAATTTGGGCATTGTCGCTTTGATGCTGCAAGCCCAGGGATCTAACAACCATGTTAGACTCTGACCTTCAGTTTGCTGGTCTGTAAACCGATAATAACACTCTGAGTTGGGAAATGGCTGGTACTTTATCAGACACCTGGCACAGATGCCCACGGGTGAATGTGTAGTCTCCTTTTGCCTAGATACTTTGGAGTCATAGACATGTTCATGAATGATCGTGTGCTCTAGAGTATCCTAGATTCTTCTGTTTCTCTCCAGACCTCCCACTGACTGTCTCCCCAGTGGCCTCCTGGGGCAGCACAGGGGACAGAGTGGAGATGCTCTGGCCTCTTCTTGATGGATTATAGGGGTTTTTATTGTTTGTTTTCATATTTTTGTAAGAAAACAGATCTGAGGAGATGGTGAAGTGCTTGCCATAAAAGTATGAGGTCCGGAGCTTTAATATTCAGAGCCCAGGTGAAAAGCCAGGAATGCATAGTGATACACATTTTATAATCCCAACACTGACGAAGCAGAGGCAGGCAGGTCCCTGGGGCTCACCAGCAAGCCAGCGTAGCCTAATTAGTGAGCTCCACACCAGGAGAAACCTTATCTCAAAAAATAAAAACCATGGTGGACAGTACTTTAGGAAAACACCTGAGGTTGACTTTGTGCACTCACGTGTATACACACACACACACACACACACACACACACACACACACACACACACACAAATAGGAAGACAGAATCTCCCTACCAGGTGAATCTGCACAGAAGCCTACCCCTAAAATGTCTGCTGGGCAGGGGAAGTAAAAGCTGAGCCTTGGGGGGTAACAGACAGACACTGGCTTCTCCCCTGGGAGACTGCCCTTATTCCCCAGAGCTGGGGGCAGCAGTTAGATCTGGGGCAGGTTCTTCCATTTGTGACAGTCAGCCATCCCCACAAGACCCATCCTCAGGCCCTGGCCCTGGGTGCTTTTCATTCCCTGTTCATTGCTTTGTCACAGAGAATGCCACTTAGAGTACAAAAAAAGGTTCCCAGCACCCCTCCCTCTGTGACCAGTGTAATTATGTCTGAGAAGCTTCCTCTCCCCTGGGCCTCCCCTCCCTGCCCCAGGGCTGGTTCAGCATAGTGGGTCAATCTACTCCGAGGCCCTAGGAGCACACACACACTTGGATTCAGCCAGGATCTTGCCCCAGTCTGTCAGCCCTCTGTCTCCCAACCTCCCTTAGTTGGCCTCTCGTTTGGCCAGCCTATTTTTTATCTTTTCAGGTCTTTGTTGAACACCCCTATTTGAGAAAAATCAATGGCTCTCTTCCTAAGCTGAACGAACACAGTCACCCAAACACCTCTCTTCACCTTCCCATCTTCCTTACCATGTGGCACCAGCACTTGGGAACACTCGCACTCAGGCATGCAGAGCTCCTTGCTGGTGTGATTCAGCAGCAGCCATTCAGCCATGGTACTTTTAACCCATTTTACAGATGAGCACACAGAAGGCCGTCTGGTCTGGCAACTAGCAGGTGCTGAGTCTGGGAGTCTGGCCCAGCCTCCCTCCTCACCTCACCCTAGCACACTGCACAACACTATCCCTCTTTTCTTAGCCTGCCCCATGCCACAAGGTATGCTCTCTCCCTGAAATTGTCTCTTCTGGAACCGGGCTCAGCAGGTAAATATACTTGCTACACAAAACGGAGGGTCTGAGTTTGATCCCTAAACCACATGGAAGAAAGAGAAACAACTCCCAAATGATATCCTCTGACCTCATTTGGTCATAAAAAATAAGATTTTTTTTCCCTACTTTGGAGATGAATTTCACTGTGTAGACCAGGCTGGCTTCAGACTCACAGAGATCCACCTGCCTCTGCCTCCCAAGTGTGTGCAACCACACTCAGCCCAAATGAATTTATTGAAGAAAAAAAGACCCCTCCCCCCAAAAAAGCCAAACAAACACCCACAAGGGCCTGTGGCTGTGTGCTGCTATTACCACCAGCTTTATTGGCAAGGAGACTGAGGGTGAAAATGACTGACAAAAGATGTAGCTGTTGTCAAAGTCTGACCTTGACCTGCAAACCCAAAGCCACCCCAGCTGGGCAGCCATTGCCTGTCAAAGCATATTCCCTTAGGGTTTGTTCAGTGTTTTTCATGGGAGGCACCCATTTCCTATTAAATATTATACCCCAAAATTGATTCATTTTGTCACTCCTGTTAGCCCAAGCAGAGGCACTGTCCTTTAAAAAGAAATCTGGCAGTTAGTTCCCTGTTCTTCCTCATTTTAATGAGTTCCCAAATCCCGCCAGCCCAGGAGTGCCTAGCCCACATTCCCTGTTATGGTTAAGAAAGTAGGCCGCCTGCTCAGATTTTGCAGCCATCCTGACTCCACAGGTTCCACAGAAATATCTCCTGAGAACTGGGAAATGCTTGAGGACCCGAGTTCAGCTCCTAGGACTTCACGACAAAGCTGGGCGTGATGGTGCTTGCTTGTAGCTTCAGCCTTGGGGAGACAGACAGGCAGTTCCCTGGGGCTTATTAGCCAGCCAGCCTAGAGAGTTCCGACCAATGAGAGAGACTGTCTCAAAGAAGAGGGAAGCTGCCTGGGGAGTGGAGGGGGGGATGGCTAGGGGCAGGTGGGATGTTGGGGGGAGGGGAGGGAGAGGGAGAAGGGATTGACATCTGAAGCAAGCTTGTTCCTAATTTGAACTAATAAAATAAAATAAAAATTAAAAAAACAAAATACATTACACATGAAAAAAATTCCAATTAAAAATAAATAAATCATTGGAAAGAAAAAAAAGAAGAGAGAAGACCTCTGTTTACCACCAATGTACACAGGCACACTCATGGACCTGCACACGAATGAACTCATTCAAGGAAGGGGCATCCACTTCGGTAGAGAAGTTGAGGGTATTTTCCACAGAGCACCATGTACATGACAGCAAGCCCTGGCTGGCTCATCCCATGCCCAGACCTGGGAGCCATCCCTGTACCTCCAGGCAGGCTGCTGGTTGGATAAAATGAAAAGATTCTTCTTAGTGCTGCATCCGCCCAGAGTCTGAAAAAGCCTGCGGTTGGGAATAGATGGTCACAAAGGAGTGTCCCAGCCCTGGGTTATGAGCCCACCTCCTACCCCTACATATGCAATAGTTCAAAAATCTACAAACTATGTGGTATTTGCACCTCAGATGTCCCCATCTTGGGTGTCTTACTCATCTCGGGGCTCCAGGTTGTCTGTGTGGCTGTTGTGCACAGCTGTGTGTCCTCAGTTGTAACCAAAAAAAAAAAAAAAAAAAAAAAAAAAATGCAGGCGCTTACATTCCTCAGCTAGTGAATTCAGAAATGCTGGTCTCAGTAGCGCATCCTGTGGCCTTGCTGGTATACTGACATGTGGACCACACATAAGCCATCTTCCATGAGATGTGGCAAAAATTAGCACTAGAGAGATGTTAATGCATTGACACAAAACTAATCCTCCTTTAGGAATCCTGCAAGTATTAAGCACCAGTGCTGGGGACACGAAGATGCTTGGACCAGTCCCAGCAGCCCTGGAGACAGGAAAGGCACTGACTGTCTGTTCATGGTGATGTAACTGTTGAAGACCCGCAGTAGAGACAGTGTGGCCTGCTGCTGGGAGTGGCTCCTTGGGGTGCAGGTTTGTGGGTGACTTGTGGGAGAGGGAGGAGTACATTGGGGCTCCATCCCCAGGGCTGACCCAGTCCCAGCTTCCTTCTCATCAGAAATGCTGCATGCAAAGTTTCAGAAGTGAGGGGTGGAGTCTTATTGAAACCTACTCCTCTAATAAGAGAAAGGTCAGAGGGCATCAGAAATAGGTCTAGTCTATCAGTAAAGTGCTTGCCATGCCAGCATGAGAACCTGGGCTTGATCCCCAGAACCCATATAAAAAACTGGGCATGATGGTATGTGCTTGTAATCCCACCACTGGGGAGGCAGAGACTGGTGGGTTGATGGGCACATTGCCCAGCAAGCCTAGTGAGTTTAGGCCAATAGAAAGTTCTGTCTTTAAAATGGAGATGGTGACCACATCTAAGGAATGACAGCCAAAGTTGACCTCAGCAAACACACACACACACACACACACACACACACACACACACCACTCCCTGAAGTCTGTTTCTGCTTTGCAGGGTTAATCCTTTGATAGCTAATCTCTATATAGCTGGGCAGTTGCTGTTCTGATGAGCAGCCACCAGTGTGCTGCCAATTACATCTGTCTGTCTTCTCTGTCCGTGAGACACCAGATCGCCATCAGCCAGGCATTGTGTGCCAATGGCAGATATGCTTGGCATTCACTGCAGTGCCCACTCCTGGAGAAAGATGCCCAATCAGCAGTTCTCCAGGTGAAACAAAGCCACCAGACCTGTTGTGATGGGAAGACCCAGTTGACAGGAGCAGGTGTCTGGGCCACCCACACCGATCATACAGTCAGATTCTGAGGGTGGAATCAAGAGGCCACAGTCACCAGGTAATAGGGATTCTTGCCCGTGCTGAACATTCAAGTTCAATAATGGCTTTGCAGTTGTCTGACTCTGCTGCCAACCCCTTCCCAGACAGTCCTCTATGATTTTAAACAGAAAGAGAATTTCTACTTCCGTGGTGTTCCCTGAGAGTCAGGCATGGTGCCTTGTGCTATAATTCTGAGTCTTCAGTCCTCAAACAGTTCTGAGAACTGCAGTTATTGTCCCCATGCTACAGAGTGGGGAACCATGGCCTGGGGGCCCAAGATGCACAGGCAACATGCTGGGTAAAACTGCTGCTGAGTCTCTAGAGAGAGGCAAGAAGGAAGCCACACAGCCAAGTGTCCAGTCAGAGGCCAGGAGAGCCTACATGGCCAAGCCACACCCACCACCACCTACCTGCCTCCCCAAAATATCACAGGCAGCACAGTCCTTTGGGGAAGCTGCCAGCCTCCAGCCGGCATCCTTCCTCCTGCCAGCAGTGACTTCCGAGGTTCCCAGAATGTGTCAGACAGCAGGTGCAGAGCCCACTTGCCCCTCTGACTTCAGATTTCTCAGGGACCAGCCTCCTACTCAGTGTCAGAGCCCTGTCCCTTCCTCACCATTGTCCCTTTTCTGGGCCACCATTCATGAGAAGCCAGTCCAGCTTGGCAATGGCCCCACTCTGCCTGAACCCCTCTTCACCAGCCCAAGCCTCCGGAAGCCCACACAGTGGGTCTGAGATGTAAATAAGGCCTCTCCAGCTGCTCCCAGCTTCCTGGAAAGAAACCCCAATGCACATGCCCTGTGCAAAGCCCTTGCAGCCTCTCTTGGTGTATTCACCCTCCACCGTGGCATGACTGCACCTATTTCCTGACCTCACTCAGCAGGTAGCCAGCACCAGGGTTCTCTGCTCATCAGAGCTGTTGCTGTCAGAGCCAATTTCCACTAAGACCCAGGGCCCATCTGTGATTGCTTTTGTGCATTTGTGCAGCTTCCGATTCTGGTCCAGAACCTCAGTGGGGAGATGAGACGGGGCAGCAGATGCAGGCACCAGGGGAGTATGCAGCCTCTGCAGTCACCAAGGACCTAGACAATCTCTGCATCCCATCTCACTCACTCACACCAGCACCATTCATTCATTCATGCATGCATACATGCATGTATTACATTCATTCATGAGTATATGTACTTCCTCTGGACAATACATATACTCATTCATCTCAGTCATTCATGCCTGTGTGCATTGCATACATGCATTCACACATTCATTCAACAAACCTTTGAATATCTACTTTGTGTCAGGGATTTATAATACAGCAGAGGACAGAAAAAGTGGGAGATGCCCCTGGGGTTAGCATTCTGGGGGGTGAGGGCAGAATGGGTGAATTGGGACAAGCATGCAAGGTGACTGCTGCAGCCAGTCAAGGGCTGGGCCTCGGAGCTCTCTCTTGATAAACCGAGTAAGTACTTTTCCCAGGGTGCCTGCCTGGCTTTTCTTTGTCCCAGGATCCTTAAACTAAGCAGCTAGCTAGGTGCAGCAGGGGCTCCAAGAGAGCACCTTCTGGCAATCATTACTATCAGGTGTCAGGGAGGACACCAGTTGCTTGCTCACAGGCAATCCTCAGCCCCAGTACGTTCAGTGAAGCTTGACAAAGCTCACACCCAGGTCCCAGCTTGGTCCAGCTGCTGATTCTGGGCTCTCTGAAGCCATGGTTCCTTACCCAGGACAATAGGGTCGCTGGCAACAGACCTCTGGGATAGGCGTAGAACCCAGTCTAACAGGGATATTAGCAGCCACCACCACCACCACCACCACCACCACCACCACCACCCCTCCCGCCCATGATACCTATGAACTGCCATGGTGGAGTCCCCAAGTGACTGCCCTGGGGATAGTAACTCCCAGGTGTGTCTTCAGACCAGGAGCCAATTGAGTCAGTGTCTCAGAGCTGTCTTCCAGCGCTCCAACTCCAGCCCCAGTTCCTGGTCCCATGACCTTGAGTAAGCGACTTCTTTATCTGTAAGTCAGGGATACCGACAATGCAGTCTCCAGAGAGTGTGAGGCTCAGTGATAACTCTAATGTAGTCAGTACAGCTAGTAGGCATGATGCTTGTGTTCGCTGGGGCTGTGGTTTCTTCAACAAATCCACCCATCAAGTGCTGTTTCCATCCCTGCAACTCAGGACAGCGGATGACAGCC
This sequence comes from Cricetulus griseus, assembly GCF_003668045.3. Taxonomy (NCBI): domain Eukaryota; kingdom Metazoa; phylum Chordata; class Mammalia; order Rodentia; family Cricetidae; genus Cricetulus; species Cricetulus griseus. The sequence goes on along the minus strand of NW_023276806.1, from coordinate 152,164,083 downwards.
AGACCACAGAAATACAGGGAAGGACCATCTCAGCCCCGCAGCCCTGGGGTTACAAGCATGCACCACCACACCCAGCTAGTTCTAAGTGGGTTTCAGGGAATGAACTCAGGTCCTCATACTCAGAGGAAGCATGTCACCTACTGAGCCACCCCACAGCCTTGGGTTCAGATTTTTCAATTGGGAAACTGAGCCTGGGCCCAAGCCAACTGTTGCAACAGGTGTGGAATCATCGGAAGCTTCCAGATTTACCTCTTTATCTGGCTTTCCATTTCCCTGGATCTCCCCAACCACAGATAGTAAGGGGGAGCTGCTTGCTTCCAAGTGGGTCTTGCATCCAAGGAGACTGCAGACCTCACAGGGCAAGCTGGCTCTTCCTTTTAAGATAAAACACAGTAAAACTTTAAAGAGTTCTTAAAACACCCCTCTAAACTTGGTCCTCACACTAATTACAGTTGTCTTTGAAAATGTCCAGATTAAAAATAGACATCAAATCAAGTATGCCGGATGCAGCCCAAAGCCAGGAGCTGTGTTCAGGACATCCTAGGCTCCGCCCTTCCCGGGCCTGTACTTTGAGGACACCACAGGGAGATGAAAGGAGTTGGTGGCAAGGCGAGGGTAGTCTCTCCGCATCTGATAGTGAGCTGTGTTCTGTGTTCTATCATTAAGGATGGTTGTGAATTGATCCAAGATGTTAGGATACTACTGTTTCCACAGAACATGGATCTGCTGCTCTCAGCCTGGTCCCCCACTAGGCATTTGGTTGAATTACTCCCACTCCAATTCATGTTAGGTCCTCCAGCCAGGGATGTGACTGGATATGGAGACAGGGTTTTTAAATTGCCATTGAGGAAAACTACAGCTGCTTGGGTGGTGTGCTGGTTCAGGGATGCCTGTCTAGGGGAAGGACAGTGTGAAGAACCAGCAAGAGAGGCCATCATGGGCCAAGCAATGAAGCCTCAAGGGGACACCACCCTGGGGAACTTGATCTTGGAATTCAGTCTCCACTCCCATCAGGGAATGCACGGCTATGGGTTAAGCCTCACTCTGGAGCATCTTGCACAATCTTAGCAGAGAACACTGGCAGACCCTCAGCTCTGGCTGGAAGCCAGGGAGTAGCTGGAACAATGTGACCTCCTCACGTGCCCACATTTCAGAAGCAGAGCGGAGCCAGCCCTGGAGACAGTGACAGGGCTGGGGGTGCGGGTTGCTCCACAGGGCAGATGTTCTTTTCCTGGATTTTACAGTTCTTTGTAAGAGTCTCAGGGCTCCTTCCTTGAGAGGACTAGAGGTCCATACACGCCACTGCATTCTGTAAGCAATGCAGCCTTGGCATTCAGGCAGCTGAAGAAACCGAGCTCTTCAAAGACTCTATCCTGAGCACACTGAGTCCAGGAACCTCCCTCCATGACCGAACTTTCTGAATCCCTTAGATCTGGTACATTTTCTGCCCCCAGTTTATTTGAAATTCTTTTCTCTTTGATAACAAGAGCGAGGAAATTCTGTCTCATTCCCCCCCCCATGCCCTTGTTGCTCAGAAGCTCACAACCAAACAAGATCCTCAGAATGAAACAAAAATCCTCTGCTATGATCTCCTCAAACTCTTTTGAAAGGGAGAGAAGGAAGAAGGGGAAGGGAGAAGAGGTTCACCTTCCAGTGCTGACAGAGCTGCATGCCACCCCTGCTCTGTAGAACTGATGGAACTTGGTTGGCAAGCAAGTGTCCCCTTCAGGTGATAAGGAAGGAACAGATTGCCATTTGCCTATCTTCATCACCCTTGTCTTCTGCTGTCCCCTCAGATACCTAAGCCCCTCAGACAGCTGCATTGTGCATGGAATGTGCAGAAAACGTGTTATTTGTAAAAGTTATGACTTACTACAGCTCCTTTGAGCCCTGGATGGAGAGAAGAATGCCACCCAGTAGGGGTGGAAGTGACACTAATGGGTTTTTAAGTTGCAACTCCTTGTTGTCCTCTGAATGGACATTGGGGCTACTCCCTGAGGTCCCTCCATCTCTGTCTTGGCATTCAAGCAGAGAACACATCTTCTCCTCCGGCCTGTTCAGGACTTCCCTAAACTCAGGACTCTAAAGGCAGGTTTCAAAGAGATCAGGTGGAATTCCTGGAGCCTAGAGTTCTGTAGGTGGGATTTCTGTCCTGCCTCGTCCTGACGCACATTTAGGCCCAAATAAACACACAAAGACTTATATTAATTTATATTTGGCGGATGGCTCAGCCTTTTTATTGGCCAGCTATCTCTTAATTTCTAACCCATTTCTATTAATCTAAGTATTTCCACGTGGTCTTATCTTACCGGAGAAGGGCCTGGACCTGTTATTCTCTTACTGGAGAAGGGCCTGGACCTGTTACTCCTTCCTTCGCTACATGGTATCTTCTGGTGGCCTCTCTCTATATATCCTCTCCACAGCCTTCTCTTCATCTGGGTAGCCCTGCCTGTATATTTCCTGCCTGGCTACTGGCCAATCAGTGTTTTATTCATCAACCAATAAGATAAACATATATACAGAAGGACATCCCCCATAAGAGTTCTGTGTAAGAATTTTATCACTTTATTGGTTTGTCTTGGCGAGTTGATTTTTTTTCCGTGTTTATGGGTATTTTATCTGCAAAGTATGTCTGTGTACTGTGTACATGTGTAGTACCCACAAGAGGTGCTGGGTGCTCTAGAACTGGAGTTACAAGTAGCTGTGAGTCATCATGTTGGCCCTGAGAATCGAATTTGAGTGACCAGACAGTGCTCATAACTGCTGAACTGTCTCTCCAGCCATAGCGGTAATCCATTAAATATTTCTGGCTAGCAAGCCCCACCCTAGATGTCCTAGTTCCCACCATGTGACATCAGGGTGCTAGTACTCACTGATGGCCTCAGGGATACCATGACATTCTGTTTTATCATCTCGAGCTACTTAGAAATAAACAGAGAAAGAAAATATGTATCAATCAAGTGAGGTCACTACATCAAAGTATTGAGCCCCTCGTCTGAAAGGGACTGTGATCAACTTTGAAGGTGGCCAAGACACTACACTCTGCTCTTTTAAGTGTCTTCTCCCTACAGACAAGGCAGGCAAGACTCACTGAAACCAGGGTTCCTGTCTTTGGGCCATCCCACATGATCTATGCACATTTTGGAATAAATCATACAAATTATGATGTGTCAGTGCTGGAGGTCCGGGGCTGACTTCCTAGGTCCCACCTGAACCCTGGGCTCCACTGACCTGGACATTCCACCTATCTCATGCATTCTCAGGTCTTAAGGCCACTTATAATCTGATCCAAAGAGCCAGAGGCCATGGGGACAGTCAACAGTGATCTGTGGCCACAGAGAAAGCATGACATAGACTCAAAGCTATGCTATAAAGGACATCCAGAGTCCAGGGTGTTCAGAAAATGGAATATCCCTTTGAGGTGTGGCCAAAGAGTGTATTGAGCCTTGAAGAATGGTCAAGTTTGTGTCAACAGAGATAGCCAGTGGAGAGTCAAACAGGGCCCAGCCACAGAATACTAGGGCAAAGGTGAAAGGAGAACAGCTGGTTTCTCTGGAATAGTCTTCTGTTCAGAATGGGAGAGGTGTTGGCGTGAAGCTGGGAAGGCAGGTTGGGAGTGGACTGTGGATGTCAAAAGACAAGTGTCTAAATAGGGACATTGTTCTTGGTGTGAGGAGGAAGACAGGACACCCCAGCTGTTACATAGCCCCAGGCTCTGGTTTCTCCAGAACCTCAAGTCAAGATGACAACAACTTCCTTTTATATTTAAGAAGGGGGCCATGTTGCACAAGCCAGATAGGTAAATAGCAGAATGCACCAAGCTAACCAATAGGGCGTCACCACTCCACCTGATCTCTGAGCCTCAGGGTGTTGGGAACCAAGATGGTAACAGACCAGGGCAGAATAGATTTTCCTGTCTGGGTGGACTGAGAGAACTAGTTCTGGCAGGGAATGATTGGCCATTCTATCTCCATCTCTGTTGTTAGGATAAAGTATCCTGATCCAAAGTAGGATGGTGGGGAGAAATGGATTTATGTGGCTTATAGTTCCAGACCATAGCCTGTCACTGGGGGGAACTGAAGGCAGTTACACTCAATCAAGAGCAGAGAGAACATAGTTGCATCCTTGCTCACTTGCTAGCATCTTTCACTCTTACAGATCACAGAGCCCAGCCTAGGGAATTGTGCTGCCCACTGTGGTCTGGGTTTTCCTACATCAGTCAACAATGGAGATAATCCCGACAGACCTGATCACAGGTCATTCTAATCTATCCAACACATTTACTTTAAGGAGGAGCTTTTTTTTGCTCTCAGAGAACACAGACATCTTCCCAGGAATTCCCCTCTGACCTCTATGGAGCCTCCCACACTAAGCAGTTAGGCTAAGTCTCATCTCGCCCTGCCTCCGAAACCTTTGCACATCACAGGGTCTAGATAACTGTTTGAACAAATGGATCAGCATCCATTGTAACCACTCGGGAATGCTCTAGATAAGCACTGATTTCCCCTTCCTCTTCTGTCCCCTCTGCAGCTGGAGCTGTCCAACACTGCCATCCTGCACCAGATGAGACGGGACCAAGTGACAGACACCTGCCGGGCCAACAGTGCCATGAGCCGAAAGCGCAGGGTGCTGACCCCTAATGACCTGAAGCACCTGGTGGTGGATGAGGACCATGAACTCATCTACTGCTATGTGCCCAAGGTGGCGTGTACCAACTGGAAGAGGCTCATGATGGTCCTGAGCGGCCGGGGCAAGTACAGCGATCCCATGGAGATCCCAGCCAATGAGGCCCATGTGTCGGCCAATCTGAAGACCCTCAACCAGTACAGCATCCCAGAGATCAACCACCGCTTGAAAAGCTACATGAAGTTCCTGTTTGTGCGGGAGCCCTTCGAGAGGCTAGTGTCAGCCTACCGCAATAAGTTCACACAGAAGTACAACACCTCCTTCCACAAGCGCTACGGCACCAAGATCATCCGTCGGCAGCGGAAGAACGCCACCCAGGAGGCCCTGCGCAAGGGGGACGATGTCAAGTTCGAGGAGTTCGTGGCCTACCTCATCGACCCCCACACGCAGCGGGAGGAGCCTTTCAATGAGCACTGGCAGACCGTCTACTCCCTCTGCCACCCTTGCCACATCCACTACGACCTCGTGGGCAAGTATGAGACGCTGGAGGAGGACTCCAATTACGTGCTGCAGCTGGCGGGAGTGAGCGGCTACCTGAAGTTCCCCACCTATGCAAAGTCCACCCGAACTACCGATGAGATGACCACAGAGTTCTTCCAGAACATCAGCGCCGAGCACCAGACACAGCTGTACGAAGTCTATAAACTGGACTTTTTAATGTTCAATTACTCAGTGCCAAACTACCTGAAGTTGGAATAAAGGGGTGTGGGGGTGGTTGGGGTGAGGGAGAGAATCCTGCTTTTTAATTTAAGATTTTTATTTGTCAAAAGAGTTCTATGGATACTGGGTTATTTTGTAAGTTAATATGTCTTTGGGGGGGATGCTGCGAGCGGCATAGTAAGAATTATTTAAATCATCCATAGGAAAAGACAGCTGTCTTTGCAGGGGAGCAGGGTGGATCATCCCTGATTTATAGAAGTGGAAACTGTAACACCGTCACCAAGGTGTCCTTGTGTTCTGGTGAATTCCACAAACTATGCGTCCCATAAAGTCTAAGGATTCTTATTTATAGTTATTTAAACGTGGTCTCTGTATAGGTTTCTTTTTGTGGCAGGAGAGTGCTCATGTCTTTCTAGAAGAAAATTTGGCCTGTGCTTTGCTGCCTATGGCTTGTTTATGGATGTGATTGTTTTCCCACTGACCTCTCAAGGAGTCACATGGTGATAGCTGCTGGGATGTGTGGATGCCATTCAAGAAACCCTGCTAGAAATCAGTAAATTGTCCTTGCACTAAGAAACGAGGGTGGGAATGGTTCACACTGATTGCTAGCAACCCCAAAGTCCATTGCAGTAATGAAATGCATTTTTGTAACCCAGGAGAGAGTGTATGATAGCAATTTCTGTTCACCAAAATTAGCAGTCTATAAGAACAGGCTTTTGGGGGAAATTTTTAACTGGCACCTGCCAGTTCTAGTGAAGGCAGAATAACTGTTGCTTTATATTTGATAAATATTTATTGATCATCTACTATTTTCCAGGCTTGACTGCAGGTAGAACATTGAGTGAACCCAGTAGCCTTGGCCCTCAGCAAGCTTTATGTGAACACAGGACCTGCAGCTCAACAATGAACCAGCCCTATCCTTGTGGTCTTCATGTGGGGTTTTGACTATTCTCAAGTGGCCCAGAGAGTCCATGACCCTAGAAAATTTGCATTTTTCTACAGCTCAAATTTGAAAACCACACATTTGGATCAGTCACCTTAACTAGCTCAGTGACTTAAGTTCATTGCCCAACACAAGAAATGGCAGAAACCTTATTGATCATGTATGTCTACTGCACTATCTTGGTAGTAGATGCCTGTAAGCCTCAGTATTCTTCAGACACAAATCGAGGAGTGTGGTGATTGATTAGTGATGTCTGCCTTGGGTAAAGGAAGGGGAACATTTTTCGAGTGCCTCCTACTGTGGTCGCCAGTACACCTCTTCTCCTGCCTGCCATGTAAAAGAGTGTACTGCATATGTTTGGAGATTTGCAAAGATCAGGCATGAAGGTCAAAGGTGGACTGTTGGTACCCACAGGCACGTGCACACCCTCCCATGTCCTGCATTGGCAGAGCATCCAGGACAGCCACCCAGAATCTTAACCCATGCTCCCTCTCATCCAGAACACTGGAAACCGGTGTTTCCTGTTCTTGCTGATCAACACCCAGACCTAGTCCTCATTTCTAGTCATTTCTGAGGCTTCTCAGTTGACATTTGAGCCACACTCCCATTACAGCCAGTGTGCAGGTGGGTAGGAGATGCTGTATATAATAGTTCTAATGATAGGGGAGGGAGTGGGTGTACATTTTGCTTTCTGTATTTTAGTTGGTTTTGTTTGTTTGTTTTGTTTTGATGCAGTACAGAGTGAAGGGGTGAGAGTATTCTGAAAAACAAAAAAATGAATAATTTATTCACAGAAACTATTAAAATGGTATTGTTAGGCTCACATCGAGCCTGAGAGCAGCATCTGCTGCTCTGTCTCATTGAGGAAATTATTTTATTTAATATGAGCCAGAGTGGCTGGCTGCGCTATTTATAAAACGCAGGTACCTTCCCCAGTTTCTCTCCCCTTGCCTTTGATAGATAGTTTTATGTCATGTGTTTGACCAAGAGCAGTGACAGACTTTGGCTGTCCCTGGAATAGGGAGGGGGCCCTGTCCTCAGAAACTGGCCTTCTGCTGATGTGGCAGTCTGTGGTGTTGCTGATACGGCTCTGTAGGGCATCAGTTTGGAGAGGTTTGTGGTCACATATCTTAGGAAATAAAATTAAGTCAGGTTCCTCTCTGCAGGACTTTTCAGAGCCTTCAATACATTGTCTGCCTTGTGAATCTGGGAGAATGCAGCATTTCCGGGCTGCATGACCTGGGTGTCCTGTATAGCAGATGTGTCTTAGCCGGCATTTCACACAGTAGCCTTCAGTGAGGGTGATCTAGCCTGTCTGAGGTCTGCAAAGATTAGCAACTGCCTCCTAGACCCTCCACAAACAAACCAGTGAAACAGCACCACAGCGTCTGTCTGGGAACTTTATGGAATGAATTACACTTTACCTAAGTGGGAGGCTCCATCTGGATGCTGCCCCAGACAGTCATTCTGTCCCTCCAAACACGGGAGAGACATCTTGGGTGTTGTGGGGGGGAGGTGGCATAAGGACACAAAAATAGCCCCCACTTCCTGGCCTTAAAGGCCACTCCTTGGGGATGATGGCCTCGTGACAAAGACTTCTCACCTCCACCCACAGTTTGGAACCATGTGCTTCGGGGTTTTAAATGGAAATTCATGTTGATTTCCATGTTTTGCATTTCTGTTTGTCTTTCATCTGTGGTACAGTGCTGTGTACAGATGGTAGTTACTCCATTTCTCTCTCTAAAGTGAGAAAGATTGTCCTTTAGGGAACCATGCATCATCACTATGCTTCTGGAATGAGGGACTCTTTCTCATGTTTTGTGTTCACGTTTTATTTTCTATTGACAATTTTTAAAATATGTATTGGTTCAACTGTTTTGTAGACTGTATAAAGTATTCTGTGTCCCTGGCTAAAGATGTCCATTGGTGACGTGTGCTTGAAAATCCGAGCGTTTTCCACGGGAAAATGTTGAAATGACTTTCTCTTGCATGCCTGTCATGCTTAGCTAGGAAAAGGAGCTGCCGGTATCCCGGCTCTGAGCCACTGTTCAAAGGTGCAGCTGTGTTTTTAGGACCAGGTACAGTCAAGTAGAATGACAAGGACATGACTACTTAGCTGCCTCTTTCTTGGAAATGTCTAGAATATCAGCCACAGGGGTCCCTGCCTACAGCCTCTCCAGCCTCCCCTGCCTCAGTGCCCCTCTCAGCTGGTCTGAGAGACAGGGCAGCCCGTTGAACAGGTCTCAGACAGGCCACCTGCCCCCAAGGGTAAGCCTTTTCTCTCCTGCTTGTTCAGCCAGAAGGAGAACTGTGGGAACCAGAAACCTCACTCTGGCCAGCCCTCTGGAGCACACAAGAGTAGCCCAGGCTCTGAGAGAGCTCCCGGACATTATGCAAAGCCCAAGGATGCTTAGCTCATATGATAACAATTGCATTACTGTCCTGCTTCAACTGACAAAGCCACAGAGATTATGCTTGCTTCCCTACTCGCTTCCTCTGCCCAGTCCGCCTCCCTACACACACATGCACACATAGATGTACACACACATACATGTGCACGCGAACACATGCACAGTAGATGTGCACACACACATACACAAATCACCCCAGCCTGTGTGCTCCTGGCCCACCTCTCCGTCAGCAGGACTGACTCGTCACTCCCCCAGGTTCTGCCCACCAGCATCCCCAGCTTTTCCCATCCACAGCTAAACAGACCCTCGGAATAGGCAACAGGGCCTTCTAGAACCAGCTGGACCCTTGGACAGCAGCAGGCAAATTTTGGTCTGCTCTCATCAGGTACAAAAGGCAGTATCTGTATTCTCTTCTGAGCATGCTCAGTAAGGCATATGGACATAGAATTTAACATCTTTGTGGAGTGTGTGTTTTTTACATATTTGTATGCAGTCGAGGGCCTGTTGTAGAATTCTCTCCCTGTATCTTACTATACTGTTAAAGAAGTTGAATTCCATGTTGCCAACAGACGCGTGAAATGTTCCCGAACCTTCCTCCAGGAAAAGCCATTCAAGCCTGATTATTTTTCTAAGTAACTTCAATTAAATTGAAGAAAAAAAAAAAAGCTGTCTTCTGTATATGGTCTATTCGTGGCTCACTGTTGAGATGGTGGGGTGGGCTGTGCCTTTCATCCTGTGGCTGTCCTGTTCATGTGTGTCAGTATGAACATGAGACTCAACTGTAGTGAAGCCCCCTCACCCCTGGTGACCAGGTCCTCTTTGTTAACTGGAAGGACGAGACTTTATGTCATTCTGCTTTTCTCTAGAAGTCTCTGTGTATGGCCTGCTGGCTGTGTGGTCCTGCCACTGGGTCTAAAACAATGCAGTGAAGCCTCCCGAGAATGGTGGCAGAGCCAATGAGCAAACCTAGACTGATGATGTGTCCTCACATCCTGTGCCATGGCACTGGACTAGGTCTCTGAGAAACTGCCCACTCCTTTTTTTTTTTTTTTAAGATTTCTTTATTTTTTTATATACGTTGGGGTTTTGTCTGCATGAGGATGCCAAATTCCCTAGATCTGGAGTTACAGACAGTTGTGAGCTGCCATATGGGTTCTGGGAATTGAACCCAGGTCCTTTGGAAGAGCCACCAGTACTCTTAACCACTGAGCTGTCACTCCAGTCCCAGCAACTGCCTATTCCCACAGCTAGGAACCACAGACTCACCTGCAGACGCCACTCTGTTTTTCTTGCCACATCAGCTCCTGCGGCTTCATGGATGGTGTCTTAGTGCCATATCACCTCCTGTTTTGGCTCATGGTATGAGGGATACAGTCCACCATGGGGGAGCGTGTGGCAGTTGGTCACAATGCATCCATAGTCAGGAAGCATGGGAAGACAAACTTTGGCACTTAGCTCCTTGTCTCCTTTTTATTCAGTTCAGACTCCCAGCCCAGGGCATGATGCCACTCACATTTGGAGTGGTCTTTTCATCTCAATCTAGAAGCATCCCTCACAGGCATGCCTAGAGGGTTGTTCCCCTCTAAACCCCCATGGAGTTGACAACTGTCTTAGAGTTTTTATTGCTGTGAAGAGACACCATGACCACAGCAACTCTTACAAAGGAAAACATTTAATGAGGTGGTTTACAGCACAGAGGTTCGGTCCATTACCATCATGGTGGGACAAGGCAGCATGCAGGCAGACATGATGCTGGAGCTGTGAACCCTATTTCTTGTTCAACAAGCAACAGGAAGTGAACTGAAAAACTGGAAGTGGCTTGAGCATATATGAGACTTTAAAGTCTGCCTCCACAGTGACACACTTCCTTCAACAAGGCCACACCTCCTAATAGCACCACTCCTTTTTGGGGCCATTTTCTTTCAAACCACCCCAACAATGAAGTTTGGCCATCACAGATGGGCACTGTCTTGGTGTGTTTCCTGTTGCTGTAATAAAATGATTGAGGTGGGTACTTGGTGAGCATATTTATTTGGTTCATGGTTCAGGTGTAGAATTATGCAGCTGTCCTACCAAGAAAGAGACCCCCCCTGGGGGTACATCACAACAGAAATGGGAAGAGAACAGTGCCTGCCACGAGGGGTCCAGCAGGAAAGAGGGACTCTGGAGCCAGGTTTGACTACTCCTGACTCCGTTTCATAGCTTCACTAACGCCCGATATGAATCTTGAGGTACACACACAGATGCTAGCCAAATTCCAGAATCCATCTTTTAATTTTGTTGCCCAAGTCTCTTCCCTATGTTCTTTCATGGAGAAATCCCACTTGAAGGCTGCTTCTAGGGACCAGTCTCGAAAAAGCCACACAGAGCAGGTATCAGTGATATAAGAGAAGGGGTCAGCTTGGTGTGTAGCAAGCTCATAATCCCAGCACTCACTGAAGCAGGAGGATTGCCCTGAGCTTGAGGTAAGCCTCAATGAAATTCTGTCACTGTGTGTGTGTATTTGTGTGTGTGTGTGTGTGTGAATGTGTGAATGTGTGTGTGAGTGTGTGAGTGTGGGGGGGTTCAGAGGTCAACCTTCAGTATCATTCCTCAGACCCACCCACCTCATTTTTTGTGAGAGTCTCTCATTGGCCTGGGTTCACCAATTCAGTGTTAGGATTACAAGTGTGTACTTATGTCCATCTATTTTTTCCCTTACATGAGTTCTAGAGATCTAACGTGCACCCTCATGCCTGTGTACCGTGCACTTTACTGAGTCCTCCTACTCAGCTCTCGGTTTTCTTTTTAGTCACACTGTAAGATTCCTGATGTGTCCACTCACCAGCTGTCTTTGCTACCAGCAGAGGGTCTCACACCCATTTCTAATGTCACTATTGCTCTTGCAGTTGAGAAATGCCCAAGCCACAGAACTTAGTTGTTGAAAAGGGTTGAAATGGGTAGGAAGCACTGCTTGTCAATCAGACTAGATGTAAGCTTGTTGGCACCTACGCCCCACCCAGGCCATTGTGCAGGTCTGTGGGAAACAGCAAATGACCTTCCTGGCCACTTCTCCTTCCATCAGAGAGAGGCTGAATGGCTTCTTGTCTGCTGCCAGCTAATCGGCAGGAAATTCTGACAGTGTCATGGGCGCCCTCTTGTAGGACACTGCAGGAAGTGCAGAGGCTAAGGCTTGTGGGGGCAGGCTCCTCCTTACCCCCCAGATCATCTCCATCACCACCACACCACCACCACTCATCACCACACATATCACCTCCACATACCAGGTTTTTACTCACCCCTCAAGAGAAGACAGGTCCAGTCACTAGCAAAAGGGACAAAGTGCGCCATCTTGGAAAGAAGTGAATATTTCCCAGGGTTTGACTTTCCAATGGTTTTTTAATAAGAACATTTTATAATAGATACATACATAAATAAAACACAAGAATTTTTTAAAGAAAGCAAGAATTAGTTTATACCCAAATTCAGAAATCAAAATATGTACTCATTTCTCGAATGGTCTGCCAGGGAGACAAGAGGCCTCTTCACTCAAATGATGGTAATGAAAATAGCCTTTTCATTAATGTGTTTCATCTTCTTCAGTTTTCGTTTGTTTTCTGCTGGAGCCCAGGCTGTCTTAGAAGTTTACATGTGACAAAGGATGACCTTGAACACCTGATCTTTCTACCTCTGTTCACCAATTCCTGGAGCCACAAGCATGCAGTCCCATGCCCAGTTTTAGACTCGAACCCAGGGATTAGACATATGCTAGCCCAGCACTTTACCAACTGAACCACATACCCAGCTCCTCTTCAGCTCGTCTTCAGTGTAATTTTAAGATAATAATACATCTTGGGGTAGAAACATAGCAAAGGCTTTGGAATCTTCCACATTGTTATGAATCAGCCTGGCCTGGTCAGGGCCAACTCAGAAACAGCCACTACCTGGAACCAAGCTGTTGACAGGATGAAGAGCAAAGTGCTTACAGCCATACTGGGCTCTGAGTGTGTACCTGATGGCTTTTGCAGAGCTACTCTGCCCCAGTCCCAACACCTCAACGGGCCTTTGTAAAGGCGACCTTTTTGTGTTCTGCCAGTCAGCTCTTTCCCCCCAGCCGGCTCCAAAATAACCACACAGAGACTTATTATTAGCTATGAATGTTTGGCTGATAGCTTAGGCTTGTTACTAACTAGCTCTTATAACTTAAATTAACCCATATTTCTTATCTACTCTCTACCATGTGTCGGTAACTCCTTCCGCTATGGCAGGTTCATCTCCTGCTTCCTCTGTGTCTGCTGGTGACCCCGCATGACTCCACCCTTCTTCCCAGCATCCTCTTCGTTTGGCTGTCCTGCCTAATCTCTTCCTGCCTAGCTATTGACCAGTCAGGTCTTTATTAAAAATTAGAGCAACACATCTTTACAGTGTACAAAAAGATTATTCCATGACACCTTAGAATGTTGGTTTTCAATGTGGCCTTTTCCAAATTATGTATTTCCTTGTGTGTTTACTGTATTGTGTTTGTATATAATTGTGCATATATGTTTATTTTAGCACACATGTATCACAGAGCACAAGCACGTGTGTTTGTATTTGGTGTGTGTGTGTGTATTTTAGCACACATGCATCATAGATCACAGGTTGAGGTCACTACCTTGGGTGACATTCTTCAGTGGCCCTTGTTTGAGAAAGGGCCTCTCACGACTATGCACACACCATGCCAGCTATCATGCGTGCTTCTAGAGTCTCCTGTCTCTGCTAGCCATCTTCCCACACCTACACCGGGATTCCAGACTTGTGAGCATCTTTGTGATTTTCCTCCAGCATTTTAGTGGATTCTGGTGACAAAAGCAAGCATAGGGCAGAGTTTAGCTTGGGGTCCCATTTGGTTTGGGGTTTTGCACACACACACACACACACACACACACACACACACACACACACACACACTTGTAATAACACACTTAGCAAACTAGTTCACTTGAATATACTATATACACAGACCCCTCCCCAAATAACACTCCTAGCAACCTTAGAAGCCCCTCCCCCTGAATTAGGATATAGATACTCACAGCCCTGAACAACAGTATGGCTTTCTCCATTCCTGGCAACAATCAAATTTAGACAGTTTCTATTCAAGTGCATTCCCAATGTATGAAGAACAGAGGGATGATCCAGCCTGAACTGGTTTGGGTTACATGCTCAGTAAAGCAGGAATGTGTCCTCTAATAACCTTTTAGGGAGCAGCCCCTATTTACCATCTTATGCCTATGTAAATTGGGTGTATATAACATTAAAATAAGATGTATTATAGGAAGAGGCATTGAAAGGCCCGCTGCCTCTCTGTCTCCCCCCGCCTATGCTGATGCTGGGTGTTCTCTCTGGAGCAGCCAGGATGGGCTGGAGAGTGCAGCGCGGGGCGATAATTGTCCGGGAGCTGCTAGCTGCCGCAGAGCTGCCCTGCTTCACCTTCATCCTGCCCCCGCCGGCCTCCACTTCCCCCGGCTGCCGTTTTCCCTCCCAAGCCGGTTCACCCAGGCGGGGCTGCCCTGGCACCGCGCCCCGGGGCTGGGGCCGAGCAGGGAAAGGGCACCCCTCGCCCCCACGCCCCCCCCCGTTGAGAAACACTCCGTCCCAAGGTCTCCGCCCCCAAGGTCAGCCACCTGGGCGCGGAGGGAGGAATCAAGTCTGTTGTACCAGACACCAGACCTTGAGAATATGCTGATCTGGAATGGCTCTGTGCCTCATTTGAACCATCAAATAGAATCCCTGCTCCTAGCTTGCGCCTTTTTCCCTATATAAGGACCCCTTTCCCTTGGCTCGGGGCGCTTGGCCTCAGAAAAGCTAAGTCGCCCCGGGTACCCGCGTCTCCAATAAAACCTCTTGTTTTTTACATCCAGTTCGTGGCCTCGCTGATTCCTGGGTGTGAGTCTCTCTCTACGAAAGTGCCTCTTCGGGGTCTTTCAGCATAAGCATTATGCATTCCCACTGACATGCATAATGGGAAAATGAATATATGACCTAATCTGTCAATCAAAATAAAGAACCACCCGAATTATCTCCCTTAGTAACCAGCCCCTCCTCTTGAAGCCCCAAACAGTAATGGGGCTTGAGTACTCTCCTCAAGTGGCCTGCTGTCACTCTTGACAGTATATCCATCTATAATCTATCTCTTGCTTCACTCTGAATAAAGCTATCTTGCTTCTTTGAAAATCCAAGTAATTCTATCCCTTATTATCCAATTCTTTGCATAGAGGACAAGAATTGGAAACACTTGGACAAGACCCCAGTCACAAGTAACATGGGGATATAAACTCAGGATCTCACTGAGCTCCCAGTACCCAAATTATATATTTTCTTCTATTTTTTACTACATTTTATGTGTTTACATGTGTGACAGTTTGTGTGTAGATAAGTACAATTCTCAGGAATGTGACCTTTGAATAGCAAAACCATGTCATTAGGATTGTCAGCAAGCACCTTTACCCACGGAGCTATCATTCCAGACCCCAAGCTATGTATTTTCATAAGAAAAGTTGACCATGAAGAGATGTGCCTTTTTTCACACTAATGCACAGTTTACTATAGATCTCACAGATTTGTCAGTGCTTTTCATAAAACAAGGAAGGTAGAGGCATGGACCCTTTCTCAGATCAGAAAGCAGACTAGGATATTTAACATTTGCTGCAAGCTGCTCATCCCTTCAGCAACAGAGACGGGATTTGCCCCCATGTCCGGTGACTCCACAGCTCACAGGTGTCACATGCCTTTGGTAAACCAGGATGAGGGGGAGGAGGAGAAGGAAGAAGGAAGTGGGAGAAGGAAGAAGAGGAAGAGGAAGAAGGAAGCAGCAGTAGCTGCTGGTGGTGGTCTAGGAGACAGATACAGAGTCAAACCTGGGCCTCAGGGACAGAAGCTGGCCAACAAGTTGACAGATATTAGCATAGGATAAAATAGGAGAAATTGAAGAAAAGGGACAAAGTTCAAGCTAAAACAGACATAGAAAACTGGATCATCTGCCAAATAAAGACCCTGCCCTCGTGGCCTATTACACTGCCTTCAAAAGCTACCTGACTGGTAATTGCCAAATTTGGACCAACTATAAAAGTCAATGGCAAAGTGGAAGTCTGGGGTGTAAAGCCATGCCCCAGAGATTGCTGAATTGCAGCGGTGAGCTGTAAGTATCTGGTGCTCTTGGTGGACAGCACCCACCTCAGCCTCTGTCCAGCCTTCAGGGTGGCAGCTCAGGGCCAGGCACCATGTTCAAGTCACTGGTCCCGCAGTAGACTCACAAACTGAGCACTGTGGGGATGGAACCGTTTAGCTAGGATGAGTGACTTTCCCAAGAAGTGGCCAGCCAAAACCAAGGTAAGAAAAAGACCAGTGGGCACCGGGAGTGTCTTAGACACATTTAGTTTTCTTTGCCCATGATCTCCATGTACACACGGAGTAGAGCTCCCTCAGAGTAGAGCTCCCCTGTGGGCAGGCCCATACCATTGCACACTCCAGAAGGGGGCAGATCTGTGAGCATCAGAGAGTCTGGGGCATCCCCAGCTCCCATGGCCACCATCCCTAGGAACCAGCAGCTGTGCAGAGGGAATTATTCACTCACCCACTCAAAGGCAAGACATCCACCAACCAGAGGGGATTGTGAGAACCCTGCAGAGCAATTCCCACAGCAAAGAACTGCCTGGCTCTCAGTCCAGGCCCAGGCTGGGAAGCCTGAGTTCTTACAAAACTCAGAACACAGGAGATGGAACCCATGGCCCTCAGGAACTGGGGTGGGGGTGGGGACAGGCCGTGCAAGGAGGGATGCCACGTGGCCATGTGAGAGGACAGTAGTTGTCAAAGCCAGCCAAGGAAAGATTATGGGACACGAAGACAGGCATTCAGGGACATGAAGGAGAGGTTCTCAAACCTCACAATACAAAGTGTGGTCTGTGGGCCATGGATGCCACTCACTAACTTTCACTGTTTCTGACTACCCAGCCCTGCTGTGTTTTAAGAAGCTCTGTGGGGTGACACATTGTTACGATAAATCTTTCCGCCAAAAGCCACCTGAACCCCACCGCCACACATGAGTTTTATGCCAGCCGCCCGCCCGAGTTAGGGCCCAAATGAATACACAGAAACTTGTATTAAGTACAATGCTGCTTGGCCAATGACTAGGATTCCTCATTTGTTAGCTCAGTCTTAACTATCATAAACCTATATATTTTATAAGACTTATCTTATCGGACACCTTATCGGCGTCCCTCCTTGCCGGCGGATCACATTGTGCCACTGGAGCAGGAGGAAGGGGAAAAAAAGGGAAAAAGGGACCCTTCCTGTTTCTCCTTCGCTTAAATATGAGTCTCCTTGCTATGTCACTTCCTGCCTGAATCACCACTTCTCTACTACATTTCCCAGAATCCTCTTTGACTCCTAGTCCCATCTACTTGCTGTCTCATTGGCCAAACAGTATTTTATTTAACAATCAGTAAGATAAACATACACAGTACATTCCCCATCAACACATGTGGACTCGCATTTGTTGGTTGAGAGCATGGGTCAGAGATAAAGCTGTGTCTCTGAGGGAGGACATGTTACGGCATTGTTTATTGTTCCAGAAGCCTGGAGGTATGCAGGATAGGAACCAGTGGTCTGGATGACATTTACCCTGAAAAGCAGAGCCCCCTTTCTGTATTCTGCTTACCAAGCCATAGACCCAAAATGTGGGACTACCTTGAGAGTGCAACAGTGCGAATTGCAGTGCCCATGGCTTCAGCTGAGCTCCTAACAGAACAGCTCCACACTCCTCATCTGCGGTTTTAAAATTCATAAAAACCTTGAACATTACGAAAAAATCCTTAAAAGATTTTTTTAAAGACAGATTTGAAGTAAGCTCACTTAGCAGCAAATCCTGACCTTAGCTAACACAGGCTAATTATAGTCTGTACTTGTCCCACTTACTGTGAAAGTCTGAGCATTTCCTGCCGAAATATTCACATACTTTACCAGAGGAGAGCACCCTCGATCTCTGCTGGGAAGCAGGGTGGGGTGGACGGACATGTAATTTACATTAGATTTGCAAGTATCTTCACTCTAACACACATCTGTGCCAAGGGTTTCTGATTCAGTCTGGGAATTTGTACCACCTTGATTTCATAGATGGAGAAATCAAGGCCCAGAAAGGCCAGGTCATCACTCGTTTCTTCATCTGTCCTCACCACAGGGGTTCCAAGAGGCTTGTGGAGTAGGGCACAGCTCTGTGAAGAACACAAGCCTCCTTTCACTAGTGATGAGGAAGATTTCAGCCCAAAGCACATGGGTGAGGGCAGAGAATCTATCACTCCCCAGAGGAGGATGGGTACCACAAGGTCAACCCTGCACCAGGCTCACAGGTGCCTGGGTGTCCAGTCCAAAGCTGAAAGTCCCCTGCTGGAATCAACTTCTGCCCAGTGACCAGGCACAGGAGACACCAGTGATAAGGTCAAGGAATGGAAGCCAGCAGATTCTGGAAGGATCTGAGTAAAGTGCCCGGCAAGTCAGATGCTGAGGACAGAATGAAGCACAGTTTCCATCTCTGCACCAGCCAGGACGGAGAGGCCCCCCTCTGCTCAGTGAAACACAGCCAGCCCCCAAAAGCATCTGCAGAGATAGGGGCCAGAACCTTCCACTTAGACACAAGGTAAATCTGAGAAGAAGCTAGAAATTCAGGATCATGTCACCAAAGTCATCATTATCCATCACCTACCCAAATCAATTTAAGCTTCCAAAAAAATATGCCTTTAAAAACCTAATTAAAAGTATTCTAGTGAATATTGAACTCAAAGTCGCTTTGTGATTCATTTCTGAGTCTCACTGTTATGTATCTAAATTACACATGTAGACAGTTTGCATTGCTTTATACTATTACACAAACATGGTTCTATATCTTCTTCAAAGACTTATCTATTCAAAGTCTTTGCCCATTTCCATGTTTAAAGGCTTGTCTTTCTGTTGCTGTGGTTCATTGGTTTATCTGTGGGAGTTCTACTTTGACACAGTTCAAAACCTGGCTGTGTAGCCTAGATTAGCTTTGAACTCAATATGTAGCTGTCAATTTTACACAAACCTAGCCACCTGGGAAGAGAGAACCTCAGCTGAAGAACTGCCCTGATCAGGTGGGTCTGTGGCTCTGTCTGTCAGGCATTTCTTAATTGGTAACTGATGCCAGAGGGTATAGCTCACAGTGGGTGGTGCCAATCCCTAGGAAATAGGCCTGGGTTTTATAAGAGAGGAAGCAAGCCAGTGAGCAAAGGTTTCCTCTTGTCTCTGCTTCAGTTCCTGCCTTGACCTCTCGTGGTGATGGGCTATAGCCTATAAGCCAAATAAGCCCTTTCCTCTCCCACATTGCATCAGGTCATGGTGTTTATTACAGCAAAGGAAAGCAAAAATATTTCATTTGAGTGAAATTTAATTACTCAGCTTCTGTTTTGATTGGGGCTGTGTTCTGCTACAGTTTGGGTAAATATCCCCCAGAAGCCCTTGTGTCAAAGGTGTGGTTCCCAGCCTATGATGCTACTAGGAGGTGTTGGGACCTTGAAGAGCCTCAGCTCTTAAATGCACTCTTATCTGGACTTTGGGATTTTACCTGCACACAAGTGTGGCCTTCAGGCAAAAGCTCCAAAGCCGGCTCTCCAAATTCCTGAAGCTCATTCTTCTGGACCACTCTCTACCTGAACCACACCTAACTCTAGCCTACTTGGCCTTTCAGAATTAAGGACCAATCGTTAATTCATAGGGCTGCAGGCTTTCCCTTCTGCTTGTGGTCACAGGCTGGGTGTTAATTCCCTCCAGACAGAAAGTCTTCACAATGCAGCTGGGAATGAAGCTCGGTCGGTGAGTGCTTGCCTAGCACGCATCAAATCTAAAGTTCCATCCCCAGCACCTCATAAAGCAGGTGTAGAAACAGGAGGTCAGAGTCCAAGGTCATCCCCAACTACCTAGTAAGTTCAAGGCCAGCCTGGGATACATGTGATTCCAATCTGTAAAAAAAGAAGTCTCACCCATATGGGACCCAACACCTTTGCTTCCTTTCCTTGGGGATCCAATGGATCTTGGGGTCCAGTGACTGACAACAGCTGTTTATTGTATTTTCCTATATTCCTATGTTTGCATTGTATACATATGTACACATGTGTGTGCACATGTGCATGAATGTGTAGAGGCCAGAGGTCCACAGCTAGTATCTTCCTCAACTGCTTCTTTACCTTATTTTTTGATTGGCTGGGCTGGCTGGGCCGTGAGCCCCAGGGTGCTCCTCTTTCAGCCTCACTTACACTGAAATGACAACTGTGCATTGCCACACCCAGCTTTTTGTGTGCATGTTGGGGATCCAAACTCAGGACTTCATACTTGCACAGAAAGTCCTTGCTCAGCCCCTATTTTGTTTTGTTGTTGTTTTTAATTGTGTGGGGTTAATTCTGGTCTAACTCACTGGGTCACAGTCAGGTGCAGAAATCTATTTGTGGTGGAGTCCACATCACATGTGGGATGATGTCATCCCATGCACAAGGGATGTGTAACTGACCCTATGACACTGCAAATTTAGTGACACTTCTCTAGTTAAAAAATAATAAATGAGGAAAGGGATTCTGCAAGAAAGCTCAGAGTAAGGAGTTAGCCACCAAGCTGGAAGATCCAAGTTTGATCCCCAGGGCCCACCCACATGCAACTGACTCTCAAAAGTTGTCTTCTGACCGCCACGTAAGACAAAATTAATAACATGTGAAAAATAAAATAAAAATTGTACCCATGTTTTTTCTAATGACTTCTCTCATTTAGGAAACTGTACAGTGCCAACATGAGCATTACTATAAAGAATCCTTTTATTTTCATGTAAAGTCCGTCTCCTTCAGATCCAGTTGCCAGACAAGGGATAAGAGTGAGCCATTTCATGGCTCCTGTTGCCATGTTTCCTTATTGTCCCCAGAAAGCTAAGCATGCTCCTGTTGCCCTGGGAACAGGACTACACATCTCTGCTGATTGCTGGCTCTGGGCTTCACCACTTTAATTTCTTTTCTTTAACTGGAACCATGAGTGATGGCGTGGAGAAAATGGTTCAATTTATTTTTCCTTCTTCTATTAGTAGGGAAATTGTGCCTTTTCCCGTTGGATAATTGAGTATCTGAGTTTCCTGTGTACAAAGTATTCCTTGGCTTTGATGACAGATCAAGGGGAATTACAGTGTTATAATGTGGGACTTTGTGACATTTTGTAGGACTATCAGATACTACTCCTGTAGGGTTTTTTTTTTTCTTCTTCTCTTTCTCTCTTTTCTTGATTTTCTCCTTAATCCTCTTCTAGTTTTTATAAAATTTTCACTAATGACTGTGTTTCTTTAAGCCATAAATGACTAGATTTCATTAGTGGAAAGGTGTTGTGTGCATGTGGAGGTCAGAGGTCAACATCAAATGTCTTCTTTATTGCTCTCCACCTTATTTTTTTAAGGCAGAGTCTCTCCTTGAACAGGGTGCTCATCAATTCCGAAGGCTAGCTGAACTGGCTGATGAGCTCCAGGGAGCCTCTTGGCTCTTATCTCCCCAACTCACATTACCGCCACCTACTGCCACCATGGCCAGCTTTTTCCTGAGGTTCTAGGGCTTGAAACCCAGCCCTTACCTTGTGGCAAGCATTTCACCACCTCTGCAGCTCACAGATTTTGTTCTTAGTGTCTTTATCCACAGAATTTTGCTCTCCCTGCCCTCTCTTGCATTGAGACATTTGTGTTTTTATCACCATCTAAATTCAGTTTTAAATACACTGCTGTGGCCTGCTTCCATTCTATATCAGACATCACCAGGTCTGTTCTGTATCATCACAGGTGCTATAGGACATCTCCAGGTCTGTTCTGTGTCATCACAGGTGCTGTAGGACATCTCCAGGTCTGTTCTGTGTCATCACAGGTGCTGTAGGACATCGCCAGGTCTGTTTCCCCCTTGCAGCTCATGCAGACTGTGACTGTGTTGTTGTCACCATCTTTTTCTGGTCTAGTACTGTTCCTGGCACTCAGGTTTATGCAATTATCAGAGGCTGGGATGTAGCTCAGTTGGTAAAGTGTTGTCCTAACATGCATGAAATTCTATGTTCTATCCCAGCACCACATAAGCAGAACTTTTGATGCAGGACTAGGGGCAAGAGGATCAGAAGTTCTAGGTCATCTTCAGCTATGTAGTGAGTTTTAGGCCATCCTAGGTTACGTGGGACATTATGTCTCAAAAAAGCAGTTATTGAGAGCCTGCTGGGAAATCTATGGAGGCCAGGTGTGTGGATTAACACAAGAATCCCAACTCTTTAGAGAATTCGTATAGTGGCTTTTCGTGTTTTAGAGTCTGATTTATAAATATTTACATTCCCTTGCTGACCACACCTCTAGGAATGTTCTAGAAAATGTCCATCTCAGGAGAGCTTCCATCCAATTCAAATTCCCACTACTGTCCGTCCCCATGAAATGCCTGGCAGCTCTATGGTCTAGGGCAAGTGAATCATTTCAGTACCTTTTTGTTCTAAAAGAAAGGCCAGCCTGGTCTGGGTTAAAGGTCAAATGGAAGGTCAACCCAGCCTTTAAATGGCAACTTGGCCAGCCCTGGGGAATACTATATGGCCTTTCTTGTTCCATTTTATTCTCTGTAATTGAAATTTGTTCTGTTCTTATGGCTCAGTGTTTCCTTTCTTCTCAGACCCTCCATCTTTCTTTGATTGCAGCCCCTATGTGTGCCATTCTCTGCCCTGCCAGCTTGCACTGCAGGTCAGTACATTGATCTTCAGTGACTTCCAATAGCCCTGGCCTTCCTTCCCATGGGAAGGAGCAGCAGCTTGCTCCTTTCAGTCCATGGAGCTCCTCACAGAACTACCAAGGCCGGTCCATTTTTCTTGTGTGACAGTGCCTGCTTCTGGGACTTACTCTCAGCCCAGGCCCACCTTCCACCCTGTGGAGTGACTCCTTGTGCTGATGTGGTTACTTTCCTGGGAGCTCTGCAGGAACTGCCAAATACTGGGGTCAAACAAAGTCCTCTGTAGAAGTGATGTCTGCCAGAAGAGACATGCCCAGGTCTGTGCTTGTGTTTAGTGGTAACAGAAAGGAACTGAGGTGTGGTGCTTTCTTGTCCCTTCAACTGACCACCACACAAGACCCAAAGAGCATGCTGGGAGTCCCAGAGCTGACCACTTGCTTTGATTGCAGCTGCTCTGGGTAGAAGCCAACTCCTCACCTCAGGATCTCACTGTGCTTATGAGCCTGGATTCCATCTGTTCTAGACACTCTTTGGGTTGTGATAGGAACCATCCCATCATAATCTCTCACACTAAACCAAACTTCATCCTAATGCTTCCGGAAGGATCTCCGTAAATCTGGGCAGAATTGGTTAAATTTTAGGAGAAAAAAAAATCTATTTACACTTGGGGAGTAGAAAGAAGCCAGGAATGAAATGCTTTGGGTTTCAAAACTACACATATGGGCTTCTTTTTATTTATTAACAGCTTTTATGTATTTTCAATATTATCCCTGAAAGCAGCTGTTTCTCTGAGTTCCCTTTCACACCTGCCTGTCACTTCGGATTTCCATGTGTTAATTTACAGATCTGAGCTGCAAACGATAAGAGCAGAGCCCAAGGTGATTTTCCGGATTTGGAATTTCACTTCCAAACCCAAGGACTGCTTAGAGACCCGGCACATGCAGCCAGGCTCCCGACAGCCACTGCCTTACTCTTCGCCCCTAAGTACTATTTTTGAGGTGTTAATACTAGCACAGCATTTGCCAAACTGATATTATTTATGTTTATGTGTTTTTCCTCCACTAAATTGTAAGACTCTGAAGAGAACACTTCTTAAAATCCATTAGTGCATACTTTGCATGATGCAAATAAATAATGCATAGTTAAATGGGAAGAGATTCACTATTTTTATTGCCCAAAAGTCTTAAGAAACTATGAAAAGTTTTCATTGGGCTGGGGGTGCAGTCAGTTGGTAGAGTGTTTGCCCAGCACACTTGAAGCTCCAGGTTCACTCCCTAGCGTGTTATAAACCACAGGTGATGCACACCTGTGTTCCCAGCACTTAGGAGGTGGAGGCAGCAGACTCAGATGGCCAAGATTATTCTCCTGCATATTGAGCTGTACAAATTAAATAAGTAAATAAGTTAAGTTTTTATTGTGTTGTCACTGGAGACAATGCCACACACTCTGATGAGGAAAGAGAGAGTGTGATGTTCTCTGCGGGTCTCAGAAGACAAGTGGCTCTTTAGGTTATCAAATGCCAAGATGACTAATTAATACACAACTGGTAGCACTTCAATAAGGACGTTTCTAGAACAGCAAATAGACCCAAGTGGTTTGGACTCATTACTATTCCTGTCTTAAAGTGAAGATACATCAATGACTACAGCCTTGCTGTAGGGATGAACAGAGCCCAGGCAGCGTGGCTTCCTGCTGGCCTTGGTAACTGGCTGACACTATTAGGTATGGATCTATTGGAAGTGATGGGGGTGCTCTAAGCAAATGTTTGCTGATCAGGCTCATCTACTCATTCATGCCATCCTGTTTCTTTTTCTTTTCTTTCTTTTCTAAAGATTTATTTACTTATGTATTTTATGTATATGGGTGTTTTGTCTTCATGTACATCAGCACACCAGAAGAGGTTATTGGAACCCATGGGACCATGTGGGTCCTGGGATTTGAACTCAGGACGTCTGGAAGAGCAGTCAGTTCTCTTAACTGCTGAGCTATCCCTGCAGCCCTGAGAATCCATTTCTTCAGACTCTATGGAACACCGAGATGAATAAGCAATGGTATTAGTACTTGTCCATCAGTCAACCTTGAAGGCTGCAAGAGTAAGATATAGTACCTTAGTCCATTTTCTTTTGCTATAACAGAATACCAGAGGTTGTGTAACTTACAAATAAATCATTTGGTTCATGGCTCTGGAGGCTGAAAAGTCACCAGCATGGTACCAGTGAAGGGACCAGCTCCCCTTTCGGCAGCCATAACAGCCGAACACGTGCTTGCCATAAACTTACCTTGGTCACTTAGAGGTCAGATGCCTGTCTTGTGACAAGGAACCAATCAGAAGTTAGTTAGTCACTAGAAAGTCAGATGCCTGTCTCATGACAAGGAACCCATCAGAAGTTAGTTAGCCACTAGAAAGTCAGATGCCTGCCTCGTGACAAGGAACCAATCAGAAGTTAGCTGGTGGTGCTATGCTTTACGACCCTGGGTGTGCTTTATGGACAAGTGCACAGCAATGACGCAGAGAGCATAGCAACCACCCTGGGTGGGCCTATGGGCCATAACAACCAGTTGACCAATCAACACAGGGCAAACCCTCCAAGCCTGGAGGCACACCAATCCTGAACTTGTGCATACCCCTAGACACTCCCCTTACGCTGCCCTATAAAGATCTGTACGAAGCGGCTTCAAACTGTCTTTGCTAGCTATCCGCCATGGAGGGTGGGTCAAAGACCCGAGCTAACATGGGGTTAGCTCATTAAACTACAATAAAGCCTCATGCAATTTGCATCAAGCTTTCGCCTCCATTCTGTGGCCGAGGTCCTGGGCTAAGATTCTGGAAGCCTCAGCTTTTTGAGGGTCTTACACCAGCTCCTCCTTTCTATCACCACCTGGAGGGAGGGAAGCAGACAGGTGAGGAAGGGGAAATGAGTTCACACTCACCACAGGAGCCCACATGATTATTAGTGTATTTTTGTGACAAAGACATCAACCCATTGGTGACAGCAGAGCCTTAGGGCCTAAGTGTCTCTCCCAGATCCTGCCCACACTGTCCCAATGGCAGTCAAATTTTAACATGAACTTGGTAGAGTGGAGGGAATATGCACACCAGGGCACACTGTAAGGACATAGCTTAGGTCACATAGAGACAATGCTGTCTCAGTACTGACGCTGGGCAGCTGGTGTAGAAATAGGTCTTGTAATAAATACACCTGTTTCCTCTAGGAACACCCAACTGCTGTAATGATTTAATTCTTCACTATTGACAAACGACGGCAGTGCGTGACTCCCAAATATAAGCACACAGCCGGAGCCCCCCAGGTATTCACAAAGCCATCTGGAGCAAAAGAAAACACATGGAGCAAAGAGGAAAAAATGAATCTAGAGAAAATGGAGAACATGAAAACAAAACAGCCAAGAGGTGAGCGGGGATATTGTTTACATAAAACTTGAGGTGCCAAGAACGAGAGAATAAAAGAGGCTCTAAAAATTAAAAATAGCTTAGCCCAAACAAATTCAGCCAAAGAATAGAGCGATAAAGTCAAAGAAATTGCACAGAAAGAAGATTTAAAATGACAAAGAGAAGAGAGAGAGATGAGGGAGGTGGTTAATCTACCCAGCAGGTGTAATACCTAGCTAATTGGGACCCTGAGAACATAAAATAATGAGCAGGAAGTGATCAAAAAGGCCTAGAAGCTTTCCCAGAAGTAAAGGAGAGATTCTATGTTCAACACCATGAATTAAAACCACCCACAAGAGGTCCATCATCATAAAACTTCCTAACACTGGGATGAAGCTCCCGGCAGAAGTAAGAACAAGTGAGTGAAGCTATTGATCATTGGGGAAGGTGGGAGCTAAAAACTGCAATGCAATGAGGGGTCTTCCTACTTCTGAACCACTGAGCTTAACCTCTCATCTGCCTGGAATCCCATCAGCATCCTTAGGACAAAGGGGAATGAGAGAGAGCAAGGTCAGGAGATGTTGGCATTGCTGAGAATGGAAGGGAGCCAGCATCTGTGGGTTTACAGTTTGACTACAGGACGGATGGAGAATGGATACAGTGATCCCAGTGAACAAGGAGATGCTCCTCTCAGAATATGTGGTACAGGTTCTGTCTTGAAGGACTCAGCCTCAGTAAAGGGCAAATGTGAGCAGATGTCAATGGACGTTATGGAAAAGCATCAGACACTAGCTTCCCTCATATCCATCAGAGATGAGCCATTCGTCTCCAGGCTGGAACCTGAGAAATACCCTCTGAAGAATTAAAGTAGGCCTGAGATATAATGCAGTCAAGTAGGGTGCTTGCTTAACATGCATCAAGTCCTGGGTTCAATTCCCAGCAGGGCATAAAAATCAGATAAGGAGGTGTAGGCCTGTAATCCCAGCTCTTGAAAGGTGGGAACAAGAGGAGCAGGAGTTCAAGGCCACCCTTGTCTACATAGCAAGTTCTGAGCCAGTCTAGGTTACATGAGACACTATCAAAAAAAAAAAAAAAAAAACCTAAGGTAAATAACAAAAACAAAAGGATTCAAACTACAATTTAGGGGCAAGTCTGATGATATGAGCTCAATATACTGCCTGTTTCCACCCAGACATGCTTTAGTGCAAGCTTCCCTTGATGCCATCATTAATGCTCCAGCAGCTGCCACCCCAAACCAAACAAGAGAGGAATCACAGGGGAAAGGGATATATGGCGGGCTGCTATTCAAGGGGAAGACCAGTAAATACAGAAAATCACACCAATCACCTAAGAGAATGAGCCCAGCATTTCAGCATTGTATATAAGTGGGTCACCCACAATGATGTCATCCAAAGAAACACAAAGGAAAAAGGCCTAAGGCTAGAGGAAACAATGTACCCTGTATATTAGTTTGACTTTCAGCTGCAGAGCTCAGTGTCCCCTCTAACTGTATTTACTTAGTTTTTCGATGACCACTGAAAGACCTATGTGAGCTGAGCTGTTGCAGATATGGCAATGAGCCAAACAAACAAGGCTCCTTCAGTACGGAAAGCATCCAGGAAAAACAAGTGCAAAGGGCCTGGGGTTGGAGCCAGCTTTTCCCTGTGCAGGGATACTGCACTGTATAAGGGATGAGGGGGTGAGCTGAGTAGTGAGCAGGCATACATTCTCTCTCTGCTCTTGATTGGATATGGCCAGCTGCTTCGGGTCCCTGCTGCTTCATCTCCTTGCAGAGATGATGGAGTCCCTGCTGCTTCATCTCTCTGCAGAGATGATGGAGTCCCTGATGGAGTCCCTGCTGCTTGATCTCCCTGCAGAGATGATGGAGTCCCTGCCGCTTGATCTCCCTGCAGAGATGATGGAGTCCCTGCTGCTTGATCTCTGCAGAGATGATGGAGTCCCTGCTGCTTGATCTCTGCAGAGATGATGGAGTCCCTGCTGCTTGATCTCTGCAGAGATGATGGAGTCCCTGCTGTTTGATCTCCCTGCAGAGATGATGGAGTCCCTGCTGCTTCATCTCCCTGCAGAGATGATGGAGTCCCTGCTGCTTCATCTCCCTGCAGAGATGATGGAGTCCCTGCTGCCTGATCTCCCTGCAGTGATGATGGAGTCCCTGCTGCTTGATGTCCCTGCACAGATGATGGAGTCCCTGCTGCTTGATGTCCCTGCACAGATGATGGAGTCCCTGCTGCTTGATGTCCCTGCACAGATGATGGAGTCCCTGCTGCTTGATGTCCCTGCGCAGATGATGGGGTCCCTGCTGCTTGATGTCCCTGCAGTGATGATGGAGTCCTTGCTGCTTGAATCAACCCTTTCTTTCTTAAGGCTGCCTTTGCCAGGGTATTGTATCATTGCATCAGAAATGAAAGCCATTGGTGGAAGAATAAATGTGTACAACCTGATTATAGGCAGCTGGAAACGTAATTTTAAAACATTGGTTACAGGTAGAAGGAATTAGTACTATGAAGAACTACCAAGTGGAACATTTTCAAAAGCGATGTTGAGCATCTGTAAATGATAGCTGTCAGTCAGTGTGGGAGGAATCGAGAGAGCAGAAAGCAGGGCTCATAAACCTATCTGAAATCTACCTGAAAAAAATCACAAAGATGTATGGTGGATAGTGTGCTCATTAAGAACTTCAAGGTACTAACCAGAAAAAGGGGGGAGAAGAAGCAGAAGCAGAGGTCATGAAGTAAGTTTTGAAAACTAAAGACACAAAGGCAAAAAACTGGGTGAGAGAAATGGATGACAAAATCTCCCAGCACATAACATGAAGTGCCAAGGAGTGAAAAATCTGAAGGAAAAGAAATGACAATAAGTATGTAAGTTGGATCAGGGAAAAATGGGATTTAATTGAGCCATCCTAGAATAAGAAAGAGAACGGGAAGGCATGGAATTATTTTCAAGCTTTTAAAAAACAATCCAGCTCTAAAGGACAATATTCTAACAGTCTTCAAACTGTTAGAACATGATGAACATGGAATGATTCGGAGAGCTGTAGAATTATAACATTTCAGAGCACTCAGAATGGAGGTGATGGTTTGATAAAAAAAAAAAAATAGCTATCCCTTTTCTGGAGCTCATTGTTCAACAGCTGCTTCAGTCACATGACATGTACTAGTTAATTTAAATATCACAATAGGTCCTGGAGAGAAGATTCACCCTTTAAGACCTATGGGGGGCAGTTTGATTCCCATCAACCACAGGCAACTCACAGCTCTGGGGTGTTTAATACCCTCTTGCTGCCTTGTAGGCATCTATACTCACGTGGCATATACTCATACAGACACACACACATAAATATGAATGTTAAAATGAGAATTCTTTAAACCTTGAAATACTCCTAAGAATTAGCTACTATTAGCATTTTTCCAAATAAAAATGAGGAACTTCAATTATAAAGTAATAACATCATTCCCCCTTCCCTTTATTTCCTCCTATCCCTCCCATATACCACCCCCTTGAATTCAAATGGCAAATGGATCTCTATTTCTCAAACGCTTGGCATCTTTCTTTAATTTTGTTACTGCGGTAGTTGGAAAGTAAATTGCCCCATGGGGGGTGGCACTATTAGGTGGTATGGTCTTGCTGGAGTAGGTGTGACCTTGTTTGAGGAAGTGTGTCACTGTGGGGCGGGCTTTGAGGTCTCCTATGCTCAATTGCTTCTGCTGCTTGTGGATCAAGATGCAGAACTCTCAGCTCCTTCTCCAGCACGTTCTCTGCCTACATGCCACCCGTGTCCTGCCATGATGATAATGGGCTAACCCTCTGAATCTGTAAGCTAGTACCAATTAAATGTTTTCATCTATAAGAAAAACATGAGGAACTTATCCATACATACACATCTGGTTCACAGGAAAATGGGGTTCAAAACAGAAGTCTGCCAGATCTCCACAATCACCACTTCCTTTTAGAAACGCTTCCAAGTTATGATGGAATAAAAAGGATTTTAATGTAGAATTAAATAGGAATCAAGTGTTAGAGACCATAACACATTTTCACATGTGCAAAAGCTTATTACAAAAGCTCAGATAAGCGAAAACCCACTTCCAGATGTGCAAAACCATAAATTATCGGCATATTAAACATGTCCCCCAAAATCTGAAGTCATGTGGTTAATGTGTACAATAGCTAAAGTTAGACACCATAAGTGAATTAAGTAGCCTACGAGTGGGAACAGGATTTTATCCCCATACTGTTTTGAGTTTTCGTCCCCAAAAGCAATGTGAAATAATGATTGTTTTAAAAGGAATTGTAAGGGAGGAGTCACACACGTGGAAGTCATAAGACAACTTGTGGGAGCTGCTGGCTCTGTCCTTCCACCATGTGGGATCTGGGGATTGAATTGGGGTCTTCAGCCTTGGTGGCAAGCACTTTTATCTACGGAGCCATCTTACCAAGCCACGATGTGAAATGATCAAAAAATGGAGATCTTTAAACTAAAAAAGGGAGGGATGCTTGGCATTGCAGCTCTGCAGTAGGTACAGCCATGGCCATCCTCTTTAGGCACAGTCATGGCCGTCCTCCCTGTCTCTGTATTCCTTAGACACAGCCATGGTCATCCTCCTTAGGCACAGTCATGGCTGTGCTCCCCACTGCTGTCCTCCTTAGGCACAGCCATGGTGGTCCTCCCCATTGCTGTTCTCAGAAGCACATTGTGCAGTTTTATCTAAACTATATCCTTTTTCTTGGTTAATCTTGATCATCAATTTGATAGGATCTGGAATCAGCTAAGAGACGTGACTTTGTGTGGATCTGTGTTTCCACGGAGGAGGCACAGAGAAGCCCCCCACCCACTCCCGCACCCCCAGAGTGGGTGGCACCCACTGGCAGGCATGGATCAGACCTAAAGACATCTAAGGAAAAAGCGGTGTTACCTGCTGGCCTTGCTTCTTGCTGGTGAGTGCAGCAGCCTCGTGTCACTGCCACTGTCCTTCAGGGACATCAGAATTCCACTTCTTTACCCCTCCTGCATGGACTAGTGGCCACCCAAGACCAGTGACGTTCCAGAAATCTTCAGTACCAGGTTGGGGCTGCTGAGGTGTCCAGCCTTTTAGATAGCAGGTGCTGGGTTCCCAGCCTCCCAAGTGTGCAGACAGCCATTGTTGGACTTTGTACACCGTTCTATTGTGTAAGCCATTCTAGTAAATCCCCTTTGGGACAGATAGTCCTCCTATCAGCTCTGTCCCTGTAGAAAACCCACGTAATCCCTTCCTCTTGGCCAAGACAGATACAATGCTTGTTTCTTTTCCAGCTGTGGATTTGGCCCAGGGAGGACTGCAGCTGGAACCTGATACCACTACCAAAGGGACCAAGCTGAAATGCTGAGAAGGGGCTGGGGTGGAGGCTGAGTCTTTGGATCAGGGACAGAGACTGGCTCCAGCTTCTGGGGTGATTCAAAACTTTGGGCTCCATGGACACAGTGCCTTGAGGGTGACAATCTGGGCCATCAGGGCAGGTTCCAGTTCCAGGATCAGTCACCCCCTCTCCAAATGGAGTCCTGAGCTTTGCATGTGAAACAGAAGGGATGGGGGTCACTGTGCTGAGCAAATCAGGCAATGAGCAGAAGCTGGAAGCATGGATGTAAAGACAATTGTCAACTTGGGGTTTTATTTGTACCCACGTTGGTGAGGTCTGAGGAAACTTGTTTTCATTTGTCTGGGTATAGAGTTCTCATCAGTGTAGCATGTGTGCTCTCACCCAACTTGGTTTTGGATGCAAAATCATTGCCTTCTGCACATCGAATCCCACTTCCCCATTCTCACCATTGAGTTTCCTCGTTGTGGAGGATGTATGGACAGTAGCAACAGCTACAGCAGCAGATCTAAGAACACCTGGAAGTGCAGACTACCAAGTCTTGTTCAGACTTTCCCCCGCAAAGGCTCCAAAAGGCTGATCTGCACATTAGTTTGAGGAATCTTGGCTCGTGTGTGTGTGTGTGTGTGTGTGTGTGTGTGTGTGTGTGTGTGTGTGTGTGTGTACCTGTGTGTGTGCATGTTGTGCCCTTGCAGAGGATCATAGGGCTCCAGACCCTTCTCTCTCTTTTGCAGTCCATCCATGAGGTAACCAGTTTCATTCTGCCACACCCTCCATCATGACTTGTTACTTTGCGTTGGGACCAATGGATCATGGACTGGAACCTTTGAAAACATGAGCTAATGTAAACCCTTTCTCTCTATAAGTTGATTAGTTTAGATCCTGTCACAGTAATGGAAACTGATTGATGCACCATGACAGTGACAGCCCTTCTGGTAGTTCAAACGTCATCTGTTTCTCCCCACTGTGGCTTATTAACTTTAGGCTTTTTTTCCCCTTGGCACTTTGGCCAGTGTTGACTGGAATTAGCAATGAAGGAGCTGGGAGATAAAACAGAAGATGAACAACACCAGCTAAACCAAAGTGAAGTGAATGACAGAGGGCTAAGGAAGATCATGTTGGTTGAGCAGAAGCCACTTGATGTGGCAGTAGGGAGAAAGGAACCATTGGAGACTGGAGAGAAGGGGGTGAGCTGGAGGTGTAGTTTAGGTTGGCAAACTTAAGATGCTGCTAGCAATAGTTATCCACTCAAAACTAAAATGACAATCACTCACTTGGTTATTCTTAGAAAGCCACCTACCAAGTTTTTCCATGCAAATCTATCCTGGAGCCAATAATAAGATCCAATAAAGTCTTGCTAATTGCATTCTTTAATAAATTATGGGGCTGCCAAATCCACTGACCAGGGTGGTATAGTCAATAGTCATGTTCAACAGTCCCAATTGCTTACATATTCTGTCTAATTTTGGTGTTAATTGTGCCCATTAACCCACACAGAATTGTTTTAAATCCCTGCACAATGGTTTATCCCTCTGAGGCCACTAACCACACTGTCCTTTGTCCAGATTCATAGTGGAGGCTCCATAAATTGTCTTGGTCTGCAACAAGTCTCTGGAGAAAGGCTCATAGAATCCAAGTTCTTCATCAGATGGAATTATTCACAATAGCATTGAACACAAACTCAAGCCCGCTTAGTAGCTCTCCAGCAAAACTTTGATAGCAGGCCTGGGAAGATGGCTCAGTAGCAAAACATTTCCTGTATAAACATAAGGACTGGAGTTTAGATCCCCAGCACCCACCACAGCTGGGTGTGCTGGCATGAGTCTGTACCCTTGTGCTGGGAAGACAGATGAACCCCAGGAACTTGCTGGGGAGACAGATGAACCACAGGCATTGCTTGAGAGACAGGTGAACCTCAGGGGCTTGCTGAGGAGGAGACAGGTGAACCCCAGGGCTTGCTGGAGAGGCAGGTGAACTCTAGGAACTTGTTGGGGAGACAGGTGAACCCCAGGCCTTGCTGGGAAGCCCATGTAGCTGAATTATTGAGCTCCAGGCTCAGAGACTTCTGTCTCAAAAAAAAAAAAAAAAAAAAAAAAAAAAAAAAAAAAAAAAAAAAAAAAAAAAAAAAAAAAGGGCTGATGAGATAACTCAGTGGGTAAAGATGCCTGTCTGCAAGGCTGAAGACCCAAGCTTAGTCCCAAGAATCAACAAGCCAACTCCAGGAAGTTGTTCTCTGACCTCCATGTGCAAACTGTAGCATGCACAAAACCCCACTCCACCCTAATGAAAAATGGAACAGAAGTGATTTTTAACTAAGCTGGAGAACAATAGAGGAAGACACCAGATGTAGCTTCTGCCTCTGCACACTCCCAAGGCAGGTGGATCTCACTCTACTTTACTTCCTCCCTGTGGTCTCCCCAGCGACCTCCCTTCCTTGGACTCTTTGCTCCTAATATGCCAAAGAGATGCTCACCCTGGGCTCCGAATCACTCAGAGGGCACCTGCTCTCTTTGCAGTTTCTGTTTCCTCCAGCAGGGGCAGCCGTGAGCAGCTGGCACTGGCTTTGAAAGAGGCTTCATTCCCTTCCTGAGGCAGTGGCTGACCCAGCCTGATTTGTATGATTCTTTTGCATTGCACTTCTTTTTGGTTTCTCCCTGAGCCCTGAGTGCACATACACAATTTGCTTTTCCTTGTACATGTCATGAAATGTTTAGGGAAAATAGAATTGTACACACCAGTATGTATTTTACAAATTAAGTGCCGAATGTTTGGTGTCTTTCCAATTGATTGTACTATTTCACATGTAGATCATTGGTCTTCCCACATGCTATGAACACTGAGCTCCATCTGAACTCCTCTATGGCATGTAATAAAGACTTATTAACTCCACTTATGGTCCTTAGTGGCTTGCATTGTGCCCAATAAAAATTGTCTCTTTAATTTGAAGCCATATGAACTCACAAGAGTGTGCCAAATCCAATTAGCCATGCACTACAAGCTATCCCCTCCACAAGCAGGCATTTCCCATTTTGTTCTATTCAAAGTTGGAAATGCTATTAGCAGAAATCATTAAAGTGCCAGAGAAACAAACACCATTTTCAGATACTTTTCAATGACTCTATCACGAATATTTGTTTATAGCCACAGAGACAGATTCCATATCCATAGAGTACCCTTGCAAGAGGAACTGTGTAGCTGGAGAGATGACTTAGTGGTTAACAGCACTGGCTACTCTTCCAGAGGACCTGGGTTCAATTCCCAGCCCCCATATGGAGGTTCACAATCCTCTGTAACTCCAGTCCCAGGGAATCCAATGCCCTCCTTTGGCCTCTGCGGGCACCAGGCACACACGTGGTGCACAGACAGACATGCAGACAAAAAAAGACACCTATACACATAAGACAAATAAATGAAATGAACTGAAAGAGGAACTGTGTGACAAACCAAAGGCAGTCCTTAGTTCAAACTACCTTCTGGACTTTTCTGTGCTGTATAGGCAGGTGTGTTCAACCTGTTGCCCATGGACTCCATGTGGCCCAGGATAGCTATGGATGCTGTCCTACACAAGTTCTAACACTTTCTTAAAATGCTACGGCATTTTTTTCTTTTAGTTTTCCTTTTTTGTAACTTGATGGCATCTGATGGCATGATTCCTATGTGTGTACTTTGTAGACGACGTCACGTTGCATTATCAAAAGGTTGGATACACCTGAGTGCATCAAGATCATTTCATACAGTCTGGGTTGGAAGGTCCTACATGTGTGTGTACATACATGGCTGCATGTGAGATGGTGACGTTCCAACAATGGATGTGAGTATCAGCTGTCAATTCAGTCAGAGATGTGACACCAGGGAGTAGGGGGACCTTCGTCCCAAAGCAAAATGGTGTCTTCTGGAAGCCATCTTTTAAAGACTAGTTTCATAATTTCCCTTAAGCAGGCTGAACTAAGCAGGGCTGCCCTGAGTCCCATGTAATCGGGAGATTACAGGCTGTCTGCAGTGAGGTTCAGTTGAACTCTTCCCATCCAGAGTCCTCTGGAAAAGTAGCCAGGACTCTTAACCTCTAGGTTTTTGATTCTTTGACACTGTTTGTGTAGTTCACCCTGACCTTGGGGTGTTGATGTAGCCCAGGGGGAATTTTAACCTGAAACGCCCCTGCCCACCTCTTCTGATGGCCTAGGTTGCAGGCACATTCCCCCACCCTTCTCTTTATGCAATTTGACTTTTCAAGTGTGCTCACACTCTTATTCTGAGCAAGACTGCTGCCACAGAGGTGGTCCTGAAGTGCCCTGAGCACCCAGGGCCCCTCGCTGTAGCTCTTGGATAGGGCAGACTTTGTGACACACTAAAGAAATTAGCAGGTAATTAGGTTCCCTGGCTACAATCACATCTGTGTAATTTCTCTCTGTCTCTCTCTGTCTCTCTGTCTCTCTCTCTGTCTCTCTCTCTGTGTCTCTCTCTGCCTCTCTCTCTCTGCCTCTGGTTCCTGTGTTCTTTAAACTTATGATTTAAAAACTGTCTATCAAACAAGTCAGCTGAAGACCAGGCTTCTAGGCACATGCGGTGGAGTCAGGGCCACACCCCTGGGGATAGACCCTCTGGGCTCTATTTGACTTCTCTGGTCACAAAACTTATTTTCTGAGCCCTACAGGAAAGACACTTTCTAGTCATTTTCCCATGGATGACTCAGATGCTTCGATTCTGGGTCCTATAATTCAGAACTCATATAAACCATTTAGAGAAAGTGATACCCACCTCTCTACTATTTAGTTTGACATTATCTTGTTAAATTTCTTGGCTATCTTATGAGGCAAGCATTGCTAATTCATTTTATAAATGAGAAAGAAACCTGAGTCTTTGAGATTAAGTATCCTACCAAGAAAAAAATAAAACAGAAATAAAATACATACATAAATTGTGGATCTGGAGAGGTGACCCCCCCAGTTAAGAGGGCTTGCCGATTTTGCAAAGGACTGGCGGTTAGTTCCCAGCACCCACATAGCCATCTGATGCCATCTTCTGGCCTCTGTGGGTACTGCATCATATAGTACACATATATAGGCAAATTTCTTTTATGTGTAAAATAAAGATGAATAAATTACACAGCAACCCAGGATTGTGCTGTTCTGTAAGGAATGGGGAGCAAGCTTCAGATCCAAGGGCATCGCCTATGAATTTGCACCAAACTGAAAAAAAAATATATTTTAATGCTTCAAAAAATGTTACTACTATCAGTTCATCCCTGTGTGTATTTTATTCCTAAATTCATCAAATCTCTAAGTGAAATCTCACAACAGTTTTGAAGAGAAGGAAACTGACCTTCAGTGTTGATTTTGGTCAGAGTATATGATATACTGGAGAGAAACTGTCTGTGTGAAACCCAGTGTGCTGTGTGATGAACATATGCCAATGAGAAAAACTCTAGAGTTGATTCTCCAAAGTCAGCCCCAGGTTTAGGGGAGGGTGGGACTATGAGCACAGCCCTGGGCATCGTTTCAGAGGTGGGCTGTGTGAGGAGGTCTTGGCTCCCAGACAAAGCCTGCTGCAGGTGACTGTTATCCGAGGCTGGTGGGCTGCTGTCTTTCACATGTATGCCATGAAGTTCCTGTGCTGAGAGCAGAAGATAGGAACTGGCCAAGTATCTAAGGCAGGGATCCTGGGTGTGAGCAGTCATGAGTCTGGTAGTTTTTTCTTGGTACTTCTGTCCTTAGGAACACCAGAAGGGAGGTCTGGTTTATAACCCCTCATCCCTTCATGTGAGGGTGTCATTAAAACTGGATGGGCCACCTGGAGGATCCAGCTACCCCAGATTGGAGAGTATGAGTTACTCTTTGCTGCTGTGATGAGAAACCCTAGCAAAAGCAACTTAAGAAAGAAAGGTTTTATTTTAGCTTGTGGCTCCAGAGGGATAGAGTCCATAATGGTGTAGGAGTTATGGTGTCAGGGACAGGAAGTGGGTTGTCACTTTTTCACCCACATAGGGAGCAGAGAGAGAGAGAGAACAGAAAGTGGACAAAGCTATAAACCCTAAGATCACACCCAATGACACTTCCTCCAGCAAGTTTCTACCTCCTAAAGGTTCCACCCCCCCACCACAGCACCACCATCTGGGGACCAAGTGTTGAAGTGCATGAGCCTGTGGGGGACGTTCCTCATCCACCCCACCAAGAATGCCTCACTCCAGTTTCTGTGAAAAGTCTCTGGGCTGAAAGCTAGGTGGCACGCCACTTCTGGGACATACACTTCCTATATATAGTGTCTGTGACATCTTAAAACACCTACCTATAATCCTATAATAAGCCTGCCTTCTGAACCTCACCTTTCTGCAGCCAGTGAATTTCATTCTTTGAATTCACAAGAACCCAGAGACTACTAGCTCAGAGTGGCTTTGGTGGCCACTGATTTTCTGAGACCCCAGACCTCTCAAGCTATAGCCCACCCGAGGTCTTGTTAGTCTCAAGGATATCCACCTTCCTGAATCAATTGTTTGTTGGTGTCTTAGGGTTCCTATTGCTATGAAAAGGCACCATGACCATGGCAACTCTTATAAAGGAAAAGCATTTAATTATGGGGACTTACATTTCCAGAAGTTTAAGCCATAATCATTGTGGTGCAACATGGTGGCGTGCAGGCAGATATGATACTGGAGAAGGAGCTGAGAGTTCTGCATCTTGACTTTCAGGTAAGAGGAAGTGGTCTGAGACACTGGGTGTGGTTTGAGCACATATGAGACCTCAAAGCCCACCCCCACAGTGACACACTTCCTTCAGCAAGGCCACACCCACTCCAACAAAGCTATACCTCCTATAGTGCTACTCTTTTTGGGAGCCATTTTCTTTCAAACCAGCACAATTGGGAAGTAGCTGGATGATTTTAATAATATGCAGGGGGCTTTGAGGGTGATTTAACTTCAACAGTGGCATTCATAACAATCTTTTGGAAATGCTAGAAAACACCTCAGAGAAACAGGCTATCTTCATCCAAAAGGGCTGAGGCCAAAGATACATAAGGCTTGGGATGGCTACCCATGGGGAAGCCATCCTCATTATGCACTGTAGATAAAATATGCTGGCTGCCAAGATAGACTTCTACTGAGAAATCATAAAAGGTAAACTGAAGTCACTGGTCTATAGCCCACCTGCTCTGTCTGCATGGGCATGCTAAGCAAATACTGTGACAGGAAACAGTAGGAGGGGCTGGAGAGATGGCTGGGGGGGTTGGGGGAGGCTAATGGCACTAGCCATTCTTGCTGAGGACCCAGCTCAATCCCCAACACCCACATCAGGAAGTTCACACCTACCTATAAAGTGAGGTCCAGATGATCTAATGCCCTCTTCTGCCATCTGTGGGTAGCCACACACATGTGAACATATGCACAGATACACATAAACAAAAATACATCTTTAAAAAAGGAAAATGGAGATTGCCCTTTCAGATACACAAAGAGAAGAAATATGGACACCCCAGGGCAGCAGTGGGGTCCCCACTCCTGTGATCGGCACCCACATTTTAACAGAGCCTCCCAACTGCAAAGCAAACAACAGATCACCTTCTCTTGAGCCACACGTGTGTCTTGGGCATACTTAGGAAAACTGCTCGCCTGTGGCAAACAGTACATGGCTGTATCTGTGTTGAAGGTCAGTGTTATGGACAATAGAGGAAGGATGTGACACAATTGCAGTCCTACGCAGAACCCCACTGGGTGAGCCACTGCCCAGATCACACTCAGTCTTCCTGAAAGCCTTTGCAATCTGGTTCTTTCCACCTTAAATTCTAGGCCACTGGGGGTTTTAAGGTTTGACTCCTTCAAAGACAGACTAATGCTCAAAGTCGTATATGAGATGGCTTGTTTCCTGAACACCTTCAGTGTCTGGCATCCCCTACTCTATTGATTCTGTCATTGTCTGAAATGATGGACTATTCATTTTGAGGTGTGTGTGTGTGTGTGTGTGTGTGTGTGTGTGTGTGTGTGTGCATTCTCGAGCATGTTTTTTCAAGTTCCATTCTGCATGAGTTCGTCTCTGATGACCTGCACCTCCTAGAACGATGCCTAGCACAACACAGATGCTTCTTAAACAGCTGTTGACTTGAGTCAATAGGAGAGATGGCTTTGAATATTTGTCAAATTAGAGTAAATTTAAAGACTTGGGTGGGAGCTTCATTCAGAGATGGAAAAACACAAATCCAGAATGGGAGCTGCATTCATTTGGCCATGTTGTTATATGCAGGAAAGCAAGGGACGAGAAAGTGCAAGGAAAAAAAGAAGATGGCACAACAAGAGAGGTGTAGCCCAGAAGCCAGGGAACTGAGGAAAATGAAAGGCTGAAGGCTGTGGGATGCTAACAGAGAGGTGGAGGCAGGAGGTCCTGCCCTGCAGATGACTGCCAGGAAAAGAGGAGAGCAGAAGGGTTGGTGAGGGTGAACAGAGGCTGTGCTATCTAAGGAGGCCTATGAACATCATAGAGCAAAGAGATACATTCAGTTTGTCATATCCAGTGAGGTCCCACACACAGACTCCATCAGTAGATGGAGGGGACAACCCCCCCCCCACACACACACACAGTACACACACAATTCTAGAAAGTTCCCAAATACAAAACTTGACTTCCAAGTGCTGTGCAGAACCCACAATGACCAAGTGGATCAATGTACCAAGTCCAATGAGTATCCTAAAGATGATTAAAAATACACAGGAGGTTGGGCTGGGCCGCCCACACTTGGACTCCCAGCTACTCTGGAGGCAGAAGCAGGATTGTCAAGGCCAAGGATGGAAACCCTGTCTCAAAGTCAACACACCGTGATATCAACCACATGGGAAGATGTTCAGAGGTCATATGCAAACACTGCCATTTGGATGAGGACTTGGGATAGAGAAATGCATGCATGCTTGAGTGACTACATACATGTACACACACTGTATACACACACACACACACACACACACACACACACACACACACACACACACGTCCTAATCGCTAAACAAAACAAAGTATTTTCATCCCTAATGTTTGAATATAATAATTAAATACTAATTTGAATTGAAGGACCTATTGGCCAGAAGAAAAAAAAAAAAACTATTAAGTAAGGTGTTGGGTCCTCTGGAGCTTTAACAACAGGTGGTTGTGAGCCACCATAGGGATTCTGGGAACTGAACCCAGTCTTCTGCTAAGGCAGCCAGTGTTCTGCACCACTGAGCCTCTCTCCAGTTCCAGTTCAGCTTATTTTCCAGTGGAAAATGTTCAAGTTGAATATCAATAATGTGTATGCTCAGATCATGAGACCAGGGGCCCAATGTTTGAAATAATACTCTGTTGTTTAAAAATTGCCTTTAAAATCAAATGTTCTTTCATTGCTGGATGTGGTGGTACTTTTCTGTAATTGCAGCACTTGGGAAGTAGAGACCAGGTGAGTTGGAGGCCAGCCTGATCTACAAAGAGTTTCAGGAAAGCCTGGTGTGTGGCTCCAGGAAAACACTTAAGTAATACGCGTGCAGAGTTTCAGATCCAAAAGAATCTGAAGAACTACACACAGACAAGTGGTTTTTTTGTTTGTTTGTTTTTGTTTTGTTTTCTTTTGGTGCTGTGTGCCCTCTCTCTCTTAGTTTCCTCTGTGGTGACTTCTTAGGCTGATTTTTTTTTCCCTCTGTTGTTTCACTCAGCCCTACACAATGGGAGACTACTTTCTGTCCACCCCAAGCTCTTCAGCTCCCCAGTAAACCTGCACAGCAGTTTGCAAACACATTTCTCACCCTTTTGCCTCCAGCTGTTTCCCTTTGCTGTTAACAGGCCTCGAAGATATAGGTCACTGTATGTTTGGGAATATTCAGCTAGGTATGTTCGAGGGACCTCTAGGACATGGGGGCTTCTGAGTAAATATTCTTTGCAGGAACCCTGTCCTTCTACACAACCTGAAATTCTTTGAGCTCATGTGGAGTGGTTTATCCCTGAAACTGCAATGAAACTGGCGGGGGGGGCTACATGAGGGAGGAGCAGTGAACCCACCAAACTAGACCACTCTGTGGGCGGAGAAGGAAACATTTATTCAAACTGTCAAGGCTACCTCTCAAGGGTCAGAGGGAAGAGAAACGTGGGAGGCCTGGCAGTTGCCAGGCTTATGTTGGGGCAGGCTGTGGGCGAGTTATCTGGGACAGCCTGTGGGAGTCTTGTGTGAGCTAATAGAGAACTAGACTCCTTTCTGGAGACAGGGTGTGGGCTGCAGGTGGCCGATAAGAAAGCAATGCCTTTCCTGGCAAACAGAAACCCCTTTACAAAGTTTCTGAGGAATGCTGATTTGAAGTAGCAGTCTGTTTACCTGTCAGTTCAGCCTGACCAGAGCCCAGACTGCAACCCAGTGGCACTGCCTTTTGGGGGCTAGAGAGGGCCTCCTTTGAACCTAAGAAGAGGCACTTTTTGCATTGGAGTTTTGTCCACTGAGTGCTGGTGAAGATTCAGTGTCCAGGGACCACATTTTGTGTGTTTTCCTCATTGCCAAGTGTGTCATTTCTGGCTAACCTCCTGTTTTCCAACAAGACAGAAAGGATTCATCATTGTTGCTCTGTATACTGACTCAGCTCTTCAGAACCAGCTTGGTTGAAAACAAGTGGGTTTTTTGTTTTCTTTTTTTTTGCCTTGAGCATGTCCTTAAGACCATTCAAAACATCCAGCACCCATTGCCCTTATAAATCCTGGCTTCTGATGAGTCAGATGATAAAGATAAACAGACTGCACAGAGTAAGTCTGAGGATATGCGTGGCCATGCACTTGGGCTAACTTATGTTGATTTAAACTTATCATTTGGGCTTTGACAGCATACATGTGGAATGACCATCTTCTAGCCATGTCTCCTGAACATCTGGGCTGAGTCCTGCATTCCTAACTTGTGATTGCTGGCCCAGTGGACTGTGTCTCCACCTTTCACACTGTCACTGGTGTTGGTTGAATGGTGAAGACACCAGAACAGAATGGAAAGTGTGGTCACATGTACTCCGTGAAATCCATTCCTAGCCTGGCTCAGCTTTCTTAGGGCTAACCTCAGGGGTTGGAGAGCAGGCTCAGCAGTCACGTGTGTTTCCAGGTTTTCCAAGATGACCTGAGTTCAATTCCCAGCCCTAGTATCAGGTGGTTCACAATTAGCTTACTCCAGGGATCCAGTGCCCTTTTTGTTCTCTATGGACTCTGGCACACACATCAAAAAAAAAAAAAAAAAAAACTGATCAGAGAAAATATACCCATACCACCCAGGCAGAGGGGGGGGAGGGAGGGAGAGAAAGAGAGAGATACAGACAGACAGACAGCATGAGGTCTGTTCAGTCAGAGCCAGGCCCTGTCTAGGAGGGACTGATGGATCCAGGGCTCTGTGTGGGATGACAATGGATGTAAGGCAGGAACAGTGGCCTGGAGGTGTGGCTGTCACCAAAGTGCATTCCATAAACACAGGGAGGGAAGGGGCAGACCACCTGGACCCTTCTGGGGGATTTCTAGACATGTTCCACATTCTGTAGCTGACAGAGTAATTAAAAAAGAAACCATGATACCGGGCGGTGGTGGCACATGCCTTTAATCCCAGCACTTGGGAGGCAAAGGCAGGTGGATCTCTGTGAGTTCAAGACCAGCCTGGTCTACAAGAGCTAGTTACAGGACAGCCTCCAAAGCCACAGGGAAACCCTGTCTCAAAAAAAAAAAAAAAAAGAAAGAAAAGAAAAGAAAAGAAACCACGACAGCACAAGGAAACGCTTCTCACATATTATTTATTTTGACTTGGGTTTACACAATTCCAAGGTGCCAGAGCCCACTGTCAGTGGGTAAACTATACCTTCAACATAGGGACAGAAGGTCCGCCCCAGCACTGGGAGACTTTTAAAAGACTCATTTGGCTACATCCTGGACAGTTTATGGTGTGAGGTTTTCTGATGTCTCCACAAGATATGCCACCATGTGTTTCTTATTTTAGTAGCTTCTAAGAAACTTTGGAAATTTCAAAAGAAGGTGGATGGTCGAGAATAAAAAAATATGATTTATTTAGCTGTGTGTATAATGTGCCTGGTAAATTAGAGGGAA
The DNA here is from genome assembly GCF_003668045.3 of Cricetulus griseus. Taxonomy (NCBI): domain Eukaryota; kingdom Metazoa; phylum Chordata; class Mammalia; order Rodentia; family Cricetidae; genus Cricetulus; species Cricetulus griseus. Next base: position 152,120,824 of record NW_023276806.1, on the reverse strand, counting down.
AAGTGTGTTTGGAAAGTAGGGGTTTGAGTGGTATAAAAATACTGTTCGTTTACCTAAGACCGATAGTAAAATTTATGGGTAAATAAAACTTACATACTTACAAGAAGACTTTCAAAGATCTGCAGTTGTTCTTAAAGAGATGCATATCCCTTTACAATGCACTTAGGCCAAGGCTACTTTTGCCCATTACATTTGTCTGAATATTTTGCTGTTCTGACAAAGGCTGAGCATCAATTGCTAATACCTTCCTGTGGCACAGTGGGTCTAGGAGGACCGTCAGTGCCTAGAGGCTGTAGGAAATGAGGTGTCACCAGGCAGTGGTGGCACATGCCTTTAATCCCAGCACTGGGGACAGTAGGGGCAGGGGCAGCAGAGGCAGGAGGATCTCTGTGAGTTTAAGGACAGTCTGGGATACAAAATGAATTTCAGGACAGCCATTGCTACAAAGAGAAACCCTGTCTCGGGAAACAAAAACAACATCAACAAGAAAAGAAATGAGGCATTGTTATTTAGTCTAAAGTCTTCATTATAAAATGGAAAATATTTTATAAGGTAAAATAGTCATTATTTCATTTACAGTCTCTCTGACCTAAGGAAGAGGAACAGCTCAGAGTTGGTTGTGCTGACCACCAAGATACCTTAGGTGGAGGTGTCGCCGATAGCAATCTGGAAGTCTAGTAACACTGGACTGGACTTCCTCTCAGGTAACTAACTAGGTGGGTATTCTTTGTGCGGTGGGGGGGGGGGCACAGATGTATGTAACAAATTACACTGGTCTAGAACAGTCTGGCCACTTTGCAGCCATGCAATCTTAAAAATGTCACTCCTCTCATCCCCATGTTCCCAGCTATAAAATACAGCAGGAGTCTCCACGGCAAAACAATGCTGTCAGTGTGCGTTGCAATGTGTAGCACAGCAGCCTGACACTAACACTGGCCAGCGCTAACACTGGGCTTACTCTGCATTTTTCTGTGAGTTAAAGAAAATGAAACCCAGTGGCTAAGGCAGGTAGATCTCAAGTTTAAGCCTAGCCTGGGATATAAAGCAAAACTGTCTCAAAACAAAAGAACATACAGCCCAAATGCAAAACCCAAATTCACAAATACTTTATAATAAAATGAAAGGTATTATTAATTTTTTAAAACATAAAATAATCTTTGCGACTAAATATTCACCAACGTAAACTTTATGCTTATTTTGTCAGAATGGTCGCTCTGTGACATTGTATCTCTTTAAAGGAGAGATCCCACAATTAGTTCACACTATGCCTTCAAAGCTTGATTATAAGGCAGGAGAACTGAATGAAGGTTAAAAATAAGCAAAAATATATAACTCTAAACCACAGCCTCCGTAAAGACTTTAATAAGAATACTTCCTCAGTACATTTACAAACCATCTGCTAATTACACAACACAAACACGCTGACAATCAATGCCATGTGCATTTTATTCCCTCAGCAGGTTAAATTATTAAATATTTAATTGTCTTCAAAGATTGCACTCAAGTTTTCCTAAGGGCTAAGTAATCTAAAAAGTGCTTCCTAGTGAACAGGCAGGTGCTAGTCTGTGCGTAGGATACTGGCAGAGTTTCAGAAAAATATTTGAGAAATACAGCTAAGCATACTGGATGGTCCCTGTAGATGAAGCCCATGATGAGATGCTAACTGAGGTAAGCCACAACTTCTCCTTTGGAGGGAAACTGACAGGTAGGCTGCCATACAGAGCAACAGGGTCACCTGCTCTTCCCAAATCCCAGGCGTTATATTAAATGGTGCTTATTTTAGACGAAGAAAACACTATGTCTGTGACTATCTGTCTCTCTGTGTCTTTTTCTCTGGTCTCTGTCTCTCTTCACACACACACATACTCCCATGTGCACACACATATTTACACATGAACACACACACACACACACACACACACACACACACACAACATTTTGTGCTCACAAATGCAGCTCACAACTGATCTTCTGCTTTGATGATGACTATTCTCTAAATCAGATCTACATTTTTCAACACAAATGAGCAAAATGGTCCAGTGCTTTTAGATTCAGGAGGAAGGAACCAAAGAAGGGGGTACGAGCTGAAGGTCTGCTGGGACAACATGGTAAACCCTTCTCTGAAGATGAAAAAAACTACTTAAAGGGTTACCTGTTGAGAACTGAAATTAAACGGACACTGGCACAGAGAAGTTTTAGACAAGAGTAAGTCAGTGAGCGTGTCATCATGCTCAGCAGAGTGAACCAAGTCAGTCTAGGAATAAGTGGTTGGCAACCTTAGCGCCCATGGAAGAGGGCATAATTAATACCCAGGGAAGCCTGGCTGGTACCTTTCATGTCACAGCATTCTTTGTAGTGTGACACAATGGCAAGACAAAGAAGGCTAAAGCTCCCTTGCCTCTAACCTTGCATTATAACCTAATAATAAAGCATATTTCTGCTAGGTCTGTGGTTTCAAAATTATCATTGTAAACATCCTAGATTCTTTCCTAATTAATTTTAGAGTGTATCTAAAATTTAGAGCTTGTATCTATGTCTGTGTCAAATTATTTATTCTACAAAAAGCAGCACATATACCATTCATTGTGATTTCAACACATATTCCTTAAAAATATATTAAGGCCATTTATGGAGTCAGGGTGAACCGCAGACTACCCTGGCACAAGCCACAAGCCAGATAAAGAGCTTTGGGGAAGGGCAGCAGTGGCTGCCTTGTGTTCTCCTCCTGGGTGACCCCACAACAGCTTCTAGGATCCATTAGTCCCCAACATCTCCATCACGGTCTCCAATAAGCCAGAGGAAATGGAAACTTAAGGCCAGGAGAGCTGTCCCAAGCAAGTCACCCAGCGCCGTCAGGTAGGGGATGGAGAAACTGTCTGGGTCCTTCCCTTTCCTCCAGAAGCGGTGGACCATCCAGTCAGCAATCCACAGCAAGGTGAACACCTGCAAGAGAATACCAGAGGTGACCACTGTCGCCTGCATCTCCCCACCCTACCATGGCCACAAGTCTGAAGTGCTTCTTTCTGGAAGAAGAACATAAGTCCAGGTCAAGAACCATGCTTGAGAAGAGGCAGCTAGTTAACAGGAATGTAATCTTTCCATGACAAAAGCAGCATGGGTTCCTGAGATGCTGACAGCACCCCACCTTTCACATGCAGCATCTCATCTTCATCCAGCTGTGGCTTGTGGTGCTCTTCTCTGGAAAACACATATAGTACCAATCTCTACCTTGGCTTATAAATGGCCAAGTGCTATCATTCTAGCTCTGACCCCTTTACCAGGAAGGAGGGGGCTTGTCCAAATCAGAGAGACAGGTACTAAAGACAAGATCCTAGGGGTGAAAGCCAGAAGCCCTGGACTTCTGCCAGAGACCAGCTATGAACCCTGCTGCCCCCTGCATGAGGCTGATGTTTCCTATTACTTCCCTGGCCAAGCTTGCCTGGCAGTCACATAAAGCTAGGTCAGACACTCTGTTTGGGATGTGTAGGAAGCAGAGAATATTAGAATCTTGAGCTTATGTGCTGTAAGATTTGGAATTTGGCTTGTAATTTCAACACTTGAGAGACAAGGAAGGACTGCTATGAGTTCATAGGTCATGGAGTGAGTTCAAGGCCTGGTCTATGGCCCCAAAGAAATGAGGGAAAGACCCCCCTTTTCTGCCCACTGACACCAGCACCAACAGCCACACAGCAGGACCCATGGACAAGCTCCTTTGTGTTCCAAAGCCTTCAAAGCCAGGGCCTTAAACCACCTGTGCTCATCTGACCTAGCCGACCCTGTGTCTCCAGAACCATGACATCCATGTCCTACAGAAACCTGGGAGTCCTGGGGAAGATCTCCTTTGTAGAAATCCTGTGGCTACTGATGTCAAGCTTTGGTCTTCCCTGCACTTGCCCTGAAGATCCAAAGACAGTCCTCTCCACATTCCACTGTCACCAAGACTGAAGCAGCAGCTGCCGTCAAAGTGTCATTGCAGCCAGAAGATGCCTCTGGACATTCACCTCCACTACAAGATCACACAACTTTCTTAAGGCTGCAAAGGTACTCACTGTCATGCTGGCATCAATTAGAGGGAGAAACGCACCAAGACCATGCTGTTGGGGTCTTTGTGACCGATCTTGAACACCCAAGCTAACTGGCATCCTCTGTCCTATCTAAACACAAACACCCTTTCCTACAAAAGGTCCTTTGCAAGATCAGAAGAGAGACGCATACACCAGCTGCACAGACACCAACCACGGTATAAGGAATTCAAAGGAAACAAGAAACCTGCAAAAGAGAACACAGTTCTCTAGAAATGATCTCAGATGGAAGGAAACCTCTGAGGTGCTAAGAAGAACTCAAAATAGCATTCCTAACAAAACCCAGTTCAAGAGGCTAGAGATCACAATATAAAGAAATGAGAAAACAACTCAGAATGAAAATTCAGAAAAGACAGAAAAACAAAAAACAAAACAAAAAACCCAGCTGGAACCTCTTAGAACTGAAAACCTCAATCAATGAGATGAAAAACAAAAGAGAAGACTTCCACAACAAACCAATGCAAGTGGGACTTTTAGAACTAACTAGTTAGAAAGACAGAGCGAGTGAGTGAGCACATTTAAGGCATATGGGAGACTGTTGGCAAACAAATACTTGCATCGTGGTAATTCTAGAAAGTAAAGGGAAAAAGTATTAAATCCCACTTTGCAGGCTGGTGAAATAGCTCAGTGGGGACAGTGGCACTGCAAGCCTGACCACTGAGTTCAATCCTGGGAACCCAGGCAAAGGATGGAGGAGAACCAATGCTACAAAGCTGTCCTCTGACTTCACACACACTGTAGCATGTGCACACCCTCTCCCATCAAACAGACACACACACAGTGATGATAGTAATAATAACCCACTTCATGGAGTAATAGCTGAAAATGCCCCCCAGTTTTTCAAGGGATGCAGGTATACGGACTCAGGATGCTCAAAAGTCTCTAATTAGAGTCAACCAAAATAGACTATCACCAAGGGCTTTGTAGTAAAAATATCAACGATACAATGCAAAGATAAAAATCTTCAAAATAGGAAGAACTGTCAATCACATTATAAGCGAAGGTCCACAGACTGAGAGCAGATGCTTGCAGCAGAGGTCTTAGAGGAAAGCTGACAGGCCAAATGAGATGTGCGAGAATGGAGGCTGAGACAGTACAGCCAAAATAATAAAGAAAAATATGCCCTGCCAAGTGAAAATGCTATACCCAGCACAAGCATCCTTCCAAATCTGAAGAAATGAAGTCAGAGAAGCAGAATCTGAGGAACCTCAGCACTCCTAGATTAGCCATGCAAGAAATACTTAAGAATCTGTCATGAAATGCACATTACAAAATTTGCTAGAAGAGAAACTTAACCTCATCATAATAGAAAACTACTAAGTCATAAAGAAAAAGTCATGTAAAGTGAGCAGCGCACAATTAGTGAAACAATAAAATGGGTTCATAATTATTAACAATAGCCTTTCATTTAATGCATTAAGTTCAATGAAAATAAACAGATTGGCTAAATATTAAAAAAGAAAGCAAGACCCCCTTATATGTTGCTTACAAGAAAACTCACAGGAGGTTAGAAACCACAAAAGACACACAAATGGGAACCAATATGGGACAGGAGTAGCTATCCCCACCAGACACAGCAGACCTTAAAGGAATAGCCAATGAGACAAAGAATGTCATCAGGAAAGGAAGAATTGATTCAACACAAAGACATAGAAACTGCAAATATACACACACCCTCCACGTGACCCCCCCCAAATGCATAAAGCAAATACTAGATATAAGGGCGAGACTTGATACCAGTAACAATGGGGACTCTAACACCCCACTTTCTTCAATGAACAGACAGGATAGAAAACCAACAAAGAAACACTGGGGTTGGATAAGACAGCAAATGCTGAGCCACATGCATGGACTGTGTCGCTCAACAGCAGCACACAGCATGTTCTGCTCATCAGCGTATATGTCTCCCAAGACACATCATACGGTAGACCAAAAATCAAGTTCCAATGAATTTTAAAAGTTGAAATGATGTTGTATATTTTCTCAGACAACAATGGAATACAATCACAAATCAACAAGTGAGGTCAAAGCAAGCGCGCGCACACACACACACACACACACACACACACACACACACACACACAAAGTGAGCAACATCTTCTAGATGACACTGGATGACTGAAGAAATTAAAAGTGAAAATTTAAAGAAATCCAGGAAACAATGGAAAGACTTCTGTTAATTAATCAACATCACATAAAAATTTCTTAGGAGAAAAAAGGTCACAAATGGAGGTTTATGAAGCCCTGGTCTAAAACAAGCATTGGCAATGACAGCTCCTAAGCCAAATTCAACCTGTCACCTACTTCTGTAAATAAGGTTTTACTGAAACACAACTCCACTCATTCCTTTACTTATCTCCTGCTTAGTCTACTTTTAAATCCTTACATTTTATTATTCCTGGGATTCACTTGGAAAAACTGTGGCAGAGAGGTTGAAACAGCTATGCAGTTGTCACAGAGAAGAAGCAACCCACAGAGCTTCAGGAATTCAGTGTCTGGCAATTTACAGAAAAGGATGTGGACCTATCCAGAAGAACATGACATAGCCTAGCGTTCGGGAGGCTGAGGCAAGAGAACCATGAGTGCAAGGCTATATAGAAAGACCCTGTATCAAATGCTACCTCTCTCAAAAAAAGGAAAGAAAACCCAGCAGTGGTGGTGCACACCTTTAATCCCAGCACTCGGGAGGCAGAGGCAGGTAGATCTCCATGAGTTCGAGGCCAGCCTGGTCTATGAGAAAGTTCTAGGACAGGCTCCAAAGCTAGACAGAGAAACCCTGTCTCAAAAAACCAAAAGAAATGAATAAAAAGAAAAACTTTATAAGGAAATATAAGAGTATCATCCTGATCTTGATTTGGCAGTGAACTCATAAATAAAACATATATTAAATGAATAACTTACTAAGTTGCAATGAATACTTCTGTAGTTCAATATATGAAAATCTTGCCCCAGGCTTGTAAAATCCCTGCCCCTCATTTAACTAACAAAGAATTAGTGTTAGGAATATTTTGAGAGATCATTGAGAATTTCTGCAGTTCATAAGAAAAATAATCCAATGAGGGAGAAAAGAAATGCAAGAGTCAATATATAAGATGTCTGGCCACACTAATGACAAGGGACACAAATCATTTTGGTTTTTCCCATGAGATGAGCAGGAAATGGAATACAGGGTTTTAATTTGTGTATTCCATTTCATGCTCATCCCATGGAAAAAAATCAAATGTAAACCACAATACAAGCAAACATTGTCGTTTAAATGGCCTGTAATGGGACCATGTGGCATTCAAAGAGGTCCACCACACACGAACTGATTTAATTCTCAGACCATTTCTATAACACAGTGTGGGGTGTTATCCTTCTTTGGCATGGGAGAGAACTAAAGCAGACAGAGTATAAGAAAACTGCCCAAGATCACTAGCTCAAAGGTTACTGCTGGGAAACCAGGGGCCACTGCCCACATTCATGTTTTACACTCACTGCCAGCTGAGTGTAAAACATCTGTCACATGGAAGAAAACGAATCTTTATTAAACATAATATGTCCATGGAACATGTCCACTGCACAGGAGAAATCAAGATGAAAACCACTGCCAAGGTGATCAGGGAGGCCCCTGAGGAGGACCTGCATAGGCAGGAGGGTCTCTGTGAGTTCAAGGCCAACCTGGTCTAAAGACCGAGTGCCATGTCAGCCAAGGCTGTTACACAGAGAAACCCTCTCAAAATATAAAGCAAAAAATTGAGGGTGATAAGGACTGTTTTGTGTTTATCTAAAGGTGTGTTTTTTTCCTGGTAAGATACAAACACCCAGCTTACAGGTTGAGTAAGACTCAGACTCATACAGTGATAAAGCCCAAGTTCTTTGGCAGTGCTGCCTTTCTTCCCAGGGCTCAACCTGGCTCACTCTCCTGGACAACAATCTGGATGCACTGATATGCAGATTCCACACAGAAACAATGGTTTGTTTTTTCTCATTTCCTGAACCACCAGAGTAGAAGGACAAACTCTTCACTGCTAAAGAACAGGCTTTTAGGATCTCAGGTCCCCAGGTGTTCCCAAAGGATCAAGAGCAAAAAGCTTAGGATATGTATGGAAGGCCAGAAAAATTCCTACAGAAGAGTTTGAGAGGTGAGCAAGAATCCTCACCACACCACTCGTGTTCTAAATGCCAAGAGTAGAACGTGACGAGAATGGCCACATGAAGTCTCAGGCCACACAAGTGAAAATCAGATAGAATCTAAAGTGAATGAGAAAGAACAGGGCTCGACAGCACTGCCTCAAGAGCATTATTAGGTTGAATGTAAATAGCAACAGAAAATTCTGAACAGTATTAACACTTTAATATAGCTTCCAAATGTTAAAAGTAACGGTATTAGTCGGGTGGTGGTGGCGCACGCCTTTAATCCCAGCACTCGGGAGGCAGAAGCAGGTGGATCTCTTTGAGTTCAAGACCAGCCAGGTCTACAAGAGCTAGTTCCAGGTCAGCCTCCAAAGCCACAGAGAAACCCTGTCTCGAAAAAACCAAAAAAAAAAAAAAAAAAAAAAAAAAAAGTAACGGTATTCATACAGGCCAGGCACAGCAAGGACAATGACAAGTTATGGTTCTGAAGAGCACTAGAGAGGAATGCAATGGGATAGAGCAAGTGGTGTGTGGGTGGCACTTAAGTGTGTATTTTTATTTATCGTATTGAAATACTTGCTTCCCATAACTTAAGGGTTGCTAAAGCTGAGTAATAAATGTGTGGTTATCTATTTCTTACAAGCCCCTGCAGCCGAGATAGTGGGAACCCACTGGCAGGGCTGCAAAAGCCCTTACTAAAAGGCATCTGGGACAAGAAGTCTGCAGTCTGCAGAACCCTGGAAGTAGCAAGCACTAAGGTGAAGGCAGACAAGTATGTTAAAGAGGCCCCGCGATGGATAACTGCTGCTGTCCACAAATGAAAATCCCAAGTCTCCCTTGCCCTAGCCTCTAAAATGAGCCATTGTCACCTACCCCATGGGGCTGGCTGTGGCACGGAATAAGATGCTATGTGGGGCTACACCACTGCCTAGTTCCACAAACACTTGCACTGTCAGTACCAACAGCTCAAAACCCACAGCTCTTATTTAACAGGGAAACCACACAAATGAGCAATCACTGGTTACTAACACCAGTGAGTGCTGTGATTATTTCACCCCTGAGCCTCTCTAAAATGGACATACTTGCCTTTATAGTGTGTCCCGGTATAAACTACAAAGGAAGGAGCCTGCTGTCATACATGTGACACACAACAGACTCTCTCCATGTCCTTTGAGTTTTCTCTTCCACATTCTTACGTCATTGACTCTATACAATAGGCCACAGAATCAACTTCTTACATGATTTCTTTTTAAAGATGTTATAATGACTTAATGTTCAAATAGGGTTGAATGTTTAAAACTTAACTTGTAAGGTTATCAAAATACATTAGTGTTTTCTTTGATCTCTGGGTATAAATTATGAAAATCATGGTATCGGAGTCTTCTTATTGCAACATGGTTTGCCTGAAAGTAAAATCATTGATTAAGGAACAAATGCTTTCCACATCAGATTCCAAACCAAGGGTACACTGTGTTTAACACTGCCTTCTCTCGATGAAATATGCATAACTTCTCTGGGTAAATATGCCTTCTGAAAAGGCAACTTTGTAGCCCTGGTTAATTATGCAAGTTAGAAGCGTACTGTCTGGAATTTAAATAAATACGTAAGCACAAGAATATATATTTGCTTTGGACACTATTGACTTTCTAGGGCAGCCCCTCCTTTGAGCTCAGATCAACATTAGAATGCATTAGCATTTCTTTAAGGCTGTGACTGCCAACAGCAGCCTTGTGCATTGTGTGAAGAAAGATGATTGGAATATGACACAGATACACCTCAGAAATAGAAATGAGGACAGTTCTTCCTAACAGAGCTTTGCAAAGGTTGAATTCATGCCCCTGTGAAACAGCCTCTTCTAGTTCAGCCTCCACGCTGGAAACCACTGCTGAAATCTAGTATTTAATGTCTAGGAGTAATCCAGGATTAACATTCAGCAGGAATTAAGTCTATTGATATTCAGGTAAAATGTCATTCTCATCTGAGTTGTTTTGTGAAGTTTGGAGGTCCTTTGCTGAGGATTATGGTGGGAATTATCACAGAGACAGTTTCTCCAAGTGACTTGTCTGGTCAGACAGCAATAGAGAATGAGGTCCAACCGAGACTGTGAAACTCCAGAGGCTACACTGTTCCCCCCTTCCATCCCGGCTCTGCTTAACAGAGAATGATGGCAGCTAGGAAAAGAAAGGTTTCTTCCTATAGAAGACCACACAACCAGACCCGAGACTGAACAGACACCCCCTCCCAAATAAGAGACATGAGGCCTGACTTTTTAGCAGCATTGCAAACAACTCAATCATTAAGAACAATTCCAAATGATGAGCAGACTTTAGAAAGCAATGTCTTTTTAAATGCATCACTGAGCTGACAAAAAAACTCAGAGGTCTCACAGGGAGAGGGACACAGGCATGCTGAGGTTGCAGGCCCCTCAGGAGAAAGTCCCTCAACAGCCTTGAGCAGGCTGCTTCACTGGGCACAAACCACAGCCAGCCATAGGTGATCTCTCCAGCGGCACCAAGGAGTCCGAAGCTTTTATTTTTGTTTTTTATGAAGGAAAGGGTTTATTAGGCTTACACTTCCATATCATTGTTCATCATTGAAGGAAGTCAGGACAGGAACTCAAAGGTCAGGAAGCTGGAGGCAGGAGCTGATACAGAGGCCAAAGATGAATGTAGGATGAATTGTAGGGGTGCTGCTTATAGGCTTGCTCCTCACAGCTTGCTCAGTCTGCTTTTCATTTACTTACCTCTGTATATCTATGTATCTATTCATTTATTTTTGGCAGTAGCAAGGAGCACAGTGAACAGAAGGTAAAAACAAAGTCTTCCTGGGTGGGGCATATAAATAGAAGATTTGAGGACTAAACCACTGTGTAAAAAGTAAACCTGTCCTCAAGAAGAGGAGGGAAATTTGACTACATGGAGAGAAAAAAAAATTACCCCTAAGAAAAATCCCTAACCACAAATGGTCTTTCAAGGAACTGCATCCAGCAACATATGACCCACATGGCCTGATTATCCTCAAACTGAATATTTTAAAAGGTTCTCAGGTTGACAGTGCTTTAAGGCCATCAAAAAAAGCAAATAAAAATCCTTTCTGAAGGTTGGAGAGATGACTCAGTGGGTGAAGCACGTTCCAAGCAGTGATGAGTACCTGAGTTCAGTCCCCAGAACCCACACAAGGCAAGCTACAGTCCCATTGCTCCTACAGTGACAGGAGACAGAGACAAACTGTGGCAAACAAGGTGGAAGGTGAGGACCTTCTGACCCACACATGCATCATGGCACACATGTGTGTGTGTCTGTATTCACATACATGAAGCAATGACCCTTTCATACTGAGTTCACTCTTGATGACCTATATGGTGGAAGGAGAAGACTCTTGCAAGCAAGTACTCTCTGATACACACACAGACAGACAGACACACACACCCCATACAGATACATAAAGAAGTGTAATTATAAAATTTTAAAGGGAATATGTAAATCAAACTGCAAAAGATCCAAGCTACACTAGATAGATGGTGATTTCTGGTACTCTGCAGCCATTCTTGGCCCTGCTACAGTCCTTCTTAGTTTCCAAGCGACAAGGCTATAAACATGCCCCTTGGGCTCCCAAGCATCAGCAGACAGTCAAACTGTGCCATGCTGCACTCATACAAGGTTTTGAAAGTGTGAGAGGAGGAAGCTTTTGCTTCTCCTGTGGAAGTTCAGTGCAATGGAGACTAGGGCAGGCCTGAGTTCTGAAGAGCTGGCCAGACTCCACATTCTTCCTCCATTCACCAAGTGCAAGACCTGGAAACAGCTGATATGACAATGTAGTTTAGGACACAATTTGAAAGCCAGAGGCAGCGCCCTTCCCTTCACATTGACCTTCCCTCTTCCCACCTGCTAAGATGGAATAATGATTTCCAACATGGTGATTCCCATCCACCTCCATCCCCCTCCTCCTCCATCCCCCTCCTCCTCCATCCCCCTCCTCTTCCTCCATCCCCCTCCTCCTCCTCCATCCCCCTCCTCTTCCTCCATCCCCCTCCTCCTCCATCCCCCTCCTCCTCTCCATCCCCTCCTCTTCCTCCATCCCCCTCCTCCTCCTCCATCCCCCTCCTCTTCCTCCATCCCCCTCCTCCTCCTCCATCCCCCTCCTCCTCCTCCTCCTCCATCCCCCTCCTCCTCCATCCCCCTCCTCCTCCATCCCCACCCTCCTCCATCCCCACCCTCCTCCATTCCCATGCACATACTTCTCAGAAAAGTCACACAGGCATATTCCTGTGAAGAGTGTGAGAGCAAAGGACAAAAGCCCACAAGCAACCCAGGTGCTCACACATTTAACATTTTAAATACACGTGGCCTTTATTCAAAGACTACACAGACATCTTCTTAAGTTAAATAACCTAGGAAATGCTATTTCCCTCTTGACTGTTGGTTTAGTTTCAACTAGGGAGGGCAGGATGTCCTGAGTATAATTGTTTTCAAGCCAGGTATCAGTACATGCCTATGATCCCCCAATCCCCACACTCTCGAGGTAGAAGCAGGAAGACCAGGAGTTCAAGGTCATAATCAGCTACACAAGTCAACCTTGGCCACATGAAACCATATCTCAAAATAACAACAAAATCCTCAACATTAATTTCGTTTTTTTTTTTTTTTGTTTTGCTTTGTTTTTCAACGCAGGGTTTCTCTGTGTAGCCCTGGCTGTCCTGGAACTCACTCTGTAGACCAGGCTGGCCTCAAATTCACAGAGATCCTCCTGCCTCTGCTTCCTGAGTGCTGGGATTAAAGGTGTGTGCCACCACCACCTAGTGTCAAAACTTTTAATAAAATATATATATATATTATTTTTTTCTTTGTGTTATGTTTATTCTGAAAAATATGACTGTTAGACAATTCAAAATACTTCTAAATATGCATGTATTCTGGAGAAAGGTAATGCCATTTTCTTTCATATGACTACAATTCCCTGTGTGCATTTAAAACTTGACTTGGCAGACTGAGGGCACAGCTCAATGGGACAGCATGTCTTACTGCACTTGGGGCCTAGAGTGCAAATCCCTGGCACCAAGAGAAAACAAAACTAAGCCAAACCTTATTTTGAAAAGTAACCCATAATATTAAAAAAGTTCTTGAGGAGTCCATGACACAAAAGTACATAAAGATTTCTGCTCAAAAACCAACCCACAATAACAAACCTCAGATTCAACAGTCATGAGCTTAAGGCTCAGTGAAAGAACAGTGAGTCAGGGCTGGAGATGGCCCAGCAGTCAAGAGCACTGGCTGCTCTTCCAGAGAACCTGGGTTCAAGTCCCAGCCTCCACACGGCAGTTTGCAACAGCTGTAACGCCAGTCCATGGATATCTCATGTCCTCTTCTAGCCCTTGAGGGCATCACACACATGGTGCACATGCAAGAAGGCAAAAAATACTTGGTGTGGGATAATCTTTTTGTGCACTGTGAAGATGTGCTGCTCTTATTGGTTTAATAAAGAGCTAAACGGCCAATAGCTAGGGGGGAAGAGGTTAGGCGGGACTTGCAGAAAGGAGGAGAACACTGGGACGAAGAAGGGTGGAGTCGCCAGGATATGGGGGAAGAAGGAAGATGAACATGCTGTGCTACAGAAAGGTAATGAGCCATGTGGAAGCATGCAGATTAGAAATATGGATTAATTTATGTTGTAAGAACTAGTTAGTAATGACTGAGCATTTATAATTAATAGTAAGTCTCTGTGTGGTTAGTTGGGAGCTGGCTGGAAAGACAAAATTCCACCTATAAATACTCATACACATAAAATTAAAAATTAAATAGAGTAAATGTATTATGTAATAGTCACACAAGGACTTCATACAACATGTAACAGTAAAACAGCTACACATGTGAGAGACTCTCAGAGACAATGCTGAGCTACAGAAAAATTAAAAGTCACACTCAGTGCGACTCAGTTCAGAAGATGCCGAAGTGAGAGATCCAAGTATACACAGCACAGCCATGAGGAGAAGCATGCTCAAGAGCTCTGCAATACAGTATCAAAAATATAGAAACAGGGATCACAGCGGATAGCGAAAGATACAGGCGCAGCCACACATGGTGGTTTATGCTGTAATCCTTGTGCTCTGGAAGCTGAGGCAGGACTGCAAAATTAAACCCAGCCTGGACTACACAGGCAGACACTATCTCAAAAACAGTACAACAGAGATAACAGAATTAGGAATTTCTATGATGGAAGGGAAAAGCTGAAAACTTTTTCTTAGTAGTATGGGGAGGACATAAAGGAAGAAGTGGAAATAACTAAGAAGTCTGAACCTGAGAAAACAGATCCTCGAGCTTAGCAGAAGGACCTCAAGCATTTGGAGACAGAACGAGGAGAGAAGCAGAAGCTGGTTTACTGGACAAAGGGAAGAGACACTAATTTATCTAATTAGCATTCTGGAAATGCAAGTTAGGCATTGGGGCAGCTCTGAGAAGTTGGCAGGTATGAAACCCTGACATCACCAGCTTGGATCTTGAGGAAGCTTTCTTCCTCTCTCCTCTCCTCTCTTTCTCTCTCTCTCTCTCTCTCTCTCTCTCTCTCTCTCTCTCTCTCTCTCTCTCTCTCTCTCTCACACACACACACACACACACACACACACACACACACACACACACACACACACACACACACGTCACTGGGGTATGCAGATCTACCTGCTGCTGGTGGAGGCTCACACACATCACAGGGGTGTGCAGGTCTACCTGCTGCTGGTGGAGAGAATTGGCCCATTTTCAGCCACTGTAAAGAGTAGCTAAGGACTGCTTTAAGTTCCTCTTTCCAGCTGGGCAGTGGTGGCACACCCCTTTACTCCCAGAACTCCAGTCAGCAGCAGGCGGATCTCTGTAAGTTTGAGGCCAGCCAGGTCTACAGGGAGAGTTCCAGAATAGCCAGAATTACACAGAGAAACTGTCTTGAAAAACCAAAAAAACTGGTTCATCAACAAACTCCACTGAACATGTTCTGGAAACTACCAACCAATGGCAGTCCTAGTTTCTAAAGTAGCCACCTGGGAATTAATTTTTTCCAAGAATCACACAGTAAGAGACAACTAGACACTCTCATCACCAAACTTCCATGAACAATATCCAGCCACTTGGGCTCTTGAATGTCCACTGGTTTCTGATGCTACGATTTTCCAGCACTGAATGTAAGCCAGACAGATCTCTCTCTCAGCTTGGATACCCTACAGTTTCCCTATAGTAGAAAATAAACTGTCTTTTTAGCTCCAATTCCAGGTGACTGTTTCATCGTCCTTTGACACCTGTTTGCTTTATGTTTGCCTCTCCACGTACGCCAGAGGGCCCTGAACTCTGACCTCCTCTGCCTTAGCTTTTCAAGTGCAGATTACAGGCCAGCACCACTATGCCCAGTTGCTCTCCTGCTTTATAACACTGCACTTTGGCACAGCTGAGATCTTTTTGTGTGACTTCCCTCAAAGTTAAATGTGACATTCCAGCTGCACCCAGAGTACAGACGATAGGGCCCTAGGCAGAGCACCTGGGGAAAGCAGGCCCAGCATCTCTCTGATTCTGCTTCACTTTGACGGGGCCTGACAAGACTGAGGAGGGGCCCTTTCCCCAGTGCCTCCCTAATGAGGGATCCAGAGTGCTGCTCCTCTGTGAGCATCCACCAAAGCACTACTGAGAAACATGCCCTGAGGAAAACACCTGGATGTTAAGGTCCTTCACCTTAGCTACCAGAACCGCAGCCTGGTGCCACTCAAGTACCACAGTGTTCCAGAAACACAATGTGACACTCCTAAAAGGAGATCTCAACAATTCACTGGCTTTCTATTATTTCTAAAGCAGACCTTGTTACAACTAGAAAAGTTAGGACTACAGGTCCCTACTGTCACGACATTCTCTTTTTCTTCACATGACCTTTCAATCCGAGCTGTCTTGATTGACAGAAGCCAACCAAGAGACAGAGGAGAACAGCCACACACCTGTCACACCAGAGCCAGCAGGTGCAGGCAAGAGCAAGAGGGTCAGGAGTTCAAGACCAACCTCAGCTACAAACCAAGCTCAAGGAGAGCCTGGTCTACGTAAGACTCTATCTCAAAAAAACAAAAAACAAAAAAACACCAAAGAGATTCTCTTCAAATGAAATCTGACAGATTTCAATCCCAAGGAACAAGCAGCTATGGTGAATGTGGGGGAGAGTAAAACCGAGTGGACTGACACAACCCCCTAGCTGCTTGGCTCTTTCCTTTAAGTGCCAGCTAGAGTACAAGCTATGGCCCCATTATTTAATTAGAGGCCCAACTATTACAGTTACCAAGCAAGAAGGATGAAGTATGCACATTTTGTGCATTAAGACGGCAAGACTCCCCAGAATTAACAACTTCCAGAGACTAAGCTAATTACCTCGCTTTGTGGGTGGCTGCCTCGAGGTTCTAGAGTGGTGGTGCCGTCACCACATGGCTTCATGCTCCACGATTTAGAGGAGTCACTCCACGCATGCAGTGGAGTTGCAGAATGGTGTGAGGGACTTGGTGCTAGTCCCAGGGGCCCTGACCTCTACTGCTACTCAATGTGACTTGTCACTCCAATACTCTGTAGCTTCCGATGGTGAAATAAAGGAGACCTGAGAACTAAGATACTGCCACTGTTCCTAAGAAGTGTGAGGAGGCCACTGTCCATGTTACCACACCTCACCACAGCTCTTACTCTGACCCACTAGTGTTGTGGGCATGCTCACATTAAATCATACATTTCAGCAATCACAAACTTTTATTGCTTATAAAAAAATCAAGTAATTAGCCAACATCCTGATATTAAGTCCTATTATGAAAGAGATTCATCTGGTCGTGTAAGGTAGGTACAGGATTTGTAGAGAATAATATTTTTATTTAGAATATGAATCTGTTGGGAAATAAAAGATAGCATAATTTGTGTGTAACTATAAAATCCAAATCTAGGATGTAGTAATAACAAAATTCAAAGCAATTTGTCTTTTAAATTTTGTTAATGGGAAGCATATACATGTTGCTAAGACAAATATTATATTTGCTGATAATAACTCATTTCTTACCAGCTACAACATTTCTTTAAACAACATCCAAGTATTTTCTAAGAATGAAAGTCAGACACAGACACACCACACACATATACCACATATACACACATCATACACACATCACATACACACACCACACACACTCACACACACCACACATACACCCACACCACATATACACACCCAATACCACATACATACAAAAAAATTACTTCTATTTTCTTCAGCTTACAGAGAAGGATGCAGGGCTCCATAGTGAACAGTGGTGGACACAATAGACGCATCCTTGAGCCCAGAAGAGAGCCATGCACAGGCGCCTACTCTAGAAAGGGCTGGTCAGACCAGATCTATGCACTTCCCCATGACTGAGGACAGCGGCAAACATGACAGTGCCTGGAGCATCAGACCACAAGTCTGATGCTTGGATTCACTGTTCTAGGGGCTTAAGAGCCACCCTGTCATCAAATCAAATGAAGATTTAGTGAAGGAATAAAAAAATAAAAAGTAACAGTGGCTTAATAAAATTGGAAGACTAGAGCATTACAGACAGAGACTTCTGTAAGGATCTGGCTGTTTGAGAACCTATCCCAGGCTCCCTAGTGGGTGTTTAGTGCCTTTCCACCCAGGCTTACTCTACCCTAAGACCTCACTTCACCCCTCCACCTCGGAGTCTGTATTCCACTTTCCTTTTCTGGCACAGTTCTGTCCTTTCTCACTCTATTAATTCAACAATCTAGAATCCTACATAATGCAGCTCTCTCAAAGAAAGTATCTGAGCATACTTATTAAATAGGGCACTAATATGTTTATTATTGAGCAATAGTGAAGATAATAAGATACACTTTAAGCGCACCCAGAAGACATAAGTTTTTTCCCCTACTTTATTTTTTTTAATTAGAAACAAGATTGTTTTACATGTCAATCCCAGTTCCTACTCCCTCCCCTCCTCCCTTACCACCCACCCACCAACTAAAACCCTACCTATCACATATCCTTTCTGCTCCCCAGGGAGGGTGAGGGCGTCCATAGAGGGTCACCAGAGTCTATCATATCCTTTGGGATAGGGCCTATGCCCACCCCTGTGTGTCTTGGTTCAGAGGTGTCCCTGTATGTGGATTGGGCTCCCAAAGTCCACACCTATGATAGGGATAAGTACTGAACTACTACAGGAGATCCTATAGATTTCTGAGGTCTTCTCACTGAAACCCACGTTTCTGGGTTCTGGATCAGTCCCATGCTGGTATCCCAGTTATCAAAGACATAAGTTTCAATTTTTAGTTCTATACACACTGGATTGTCCGGCACTTTGAAAATTACTGCTTCATAGCAAAGAACCAATCTCCCATAACACTGAGACTTCAGGGCGTGGCGTGTGAAAGCAGTATAGTGCTCAGCACACAGCAGACACTCCATCTGCTTCCTCTGCCTGGAACGCTCTCTATCCACCTTCCCTAGCCTCAGTCCTCCAAGTCAAGTCCCCCGAAGGCCAAATTCAAACTCCACCCTAGGCTTTATTTTCATCTGCTTCTGGAGTCTATGGATCCCTGCTGGAGGAGGCACCAAGGCTATGGTTAAAACCAGAAGCCAGAGGTGAGAAGGTGGGACAGCTAGAAACACCAAGACTGGGTCTATGGAGAGATGCCCAAGTCAAAAAAGAAAGAATTATTAATGCCAAGCAAAATAATACACCAAGAAATACAGCCAGAGCAAACCATCTGCCTTACAATAAAAACATTCAAATAGTCTTTCCTAGTCAGTCATCTGTCATGGTGGATGGATGAAAGGCCCAAGCTAACATGGAGTTAGCTCGTTAAACAACTTCAATAAAGCCTCTTGCTGTTTGCATCAAAAAAAAAAACATTCAAATAGGCTTAGTTGTACACTGATAATTCATATTTTAAAAGTTGTGGTATAAGTTATATGGGAAATATGAAACATTATAATGGCTCCAAAGCCCTCACTTTTTTCTTTTTTTCATGTTACTTTAAAACTTACAAATAATGAGAAAAAAAAGCTAAAATATTTCAAAGTGATGGTCTCTGACAGATCCAGGAAAGTAAAATATTTTAGTACTACTTAATTTTTAAAATGTATACATTTATTATAGTGGCATACCTTTAAATGTTTTCATTGGCATATATTAATTAAACATAATAATGAGTTACATTATGGTATTTTCTTACACAGACATCCCATCCATTACCCTCTCTCTTGCCCTGCTCTACTTCTCCTTCCTTTCCCCAGCCAGGACCACTTCTGCTTTCATCTTGCCTGTGTGTGTGTGTGTGTGTGTGTGTGTGTGTGTGTGTGTGTGTGTATACATGAGAGTGTATGTGAGTGCAAATGTGTGTGTGTGTGTTTATGTGTGTTGGTGTAGCTGTGAGAACTAGTGAGTTTCATTAGAATTGTTTACAAGAGCACAGGAAAGGGTTTGTTCATATAAAAGAAAATTTCTTTTTGTTGTTGTTTTTGTTTGTTTTGAGATGAGGTTTCTCTGTGGAGCTTTGTAGACCAGGCTGGCCTCAAACTCACAAAGATCTGCCTGCTTCTGCCTTCCAAGTGCTGGAATCAAAGGCATATACCACCACCACCCAGCCCAGCCCCCCAAAAAAATTCTAAAATTTTAAAATAAAAAGCCTTCTAGACAACACAGAATGAGGAGTTGAAATCTAAAAAGGAAACAGATGACAAAACAGAACTTTAAAAAAAAAAAAGTTTGATGCAAGTTTAGTAACCATAAAGATTCCATGAAGTGCTAAACATGGAGATCACTACTGTAGCCTAGTACTCACGGGCAAAGACCATCGGATCACTATTTGAGGCCAGTCTGGATTACATATCAAAGGAAAAAAGAAAATTCATTACAAAATAACATTTAAAGAAGTTTCTCCCAGAATTGAAGAATATGAACTTTTGAACTGATGGAGTCAAATAGAAGAGACAGCAGGGTATATCGGCACATATATACCCTGCTGCTACCAGCATGCAACAAGAGAAAGGACAGTAAGTAAAAATCAGCTCATACAGCAAGAGTCACATCGTGAGGGAAAGATAGCTCAGGGGGTGAAGCGCTTGCCCGCAAGTGTGAAGACCTGGGTTTGCACCTGCAGAACCCACATAAAGCCAGCTGCAGACATGCACATCTGGAACCCAGCACCCCCACAGCAGACAGGAGGCACAGACTGGGGAGCCTCTAGAAGCTCACAGACAGTTCGCTGTGGCACACAGACGCTTTTTCAAACAGGGTAGAAGGCAAGTACCGACACCCATGGCTGTTCTCGGACTGCCACACACACTCGTAACACACATGTACCTGCACTGATTCACATAAACACGTATGAACGCAAACAGATAAAAAACAAGTTCACACAACAGATTCAGGAATCGATGGTACCTATTCTCACTGGCAATATGAACAGCTATAAGGCAGTAAAGCACACCTTCAAAATTCCAAGAGAAAAGTATCAGTCTCTATTAATATAAAAGGTAGGGTAAGACACTAGGCAGAGCCCAGAAATGTGCTTCCTTTCCCCACTTCAAGAATCTATTGGAAGATGTGTCAAAGAGAGCAAGATAATCTACAAAGAATGCTGGGAAACCCAGGCAATCCAAAGGTTCTTAGTACCATAAGTGGTACTTACTGGTAGTACCAGTGGGCTTACTGGTTTTAGATCAAGTCAATGCAAAGGCCTCAGCTGACTTCTGAAATGGTGACTATGCTGTGTACTGGAGAAGTTCTGAAGTGGTCACTATGCTGTGTACTGGAGAAGTC
Source organism: Cricetulus griseus (assembly GCF_003668045.3). NCBI lineage: Eukaryota > Metazoa > Chordata > Mammalia > Rodentia > Cricetidae > Cricetulus > Cricetulus griseus. Next base: position 152,099,815 of record NW_023276806.1, on the reverse strand, counting down.
CAGCACTCTGCGCAGAAGAGATTTTAGGTTTGTCCCTCTCACCTGTAGCACAGCAGCAAGCAGATACACAACAACGAAGACAACAGTCAGAGAGGTGTGGCCGCTCTTCATCAGGTGAATTGTGTAGAGGAAGATCAGGTGGCCCGGAACCACTAGGAGCAAGAGAACCTGGGCAGACTTATTGTTCACTCCTGTGGCAGGAAACACAAATGACATTAAAAATCACATTTGCAGGTTACAGCTGGGGATGTGGCTCGGCAGAAGGTCAGCTCTGGGGAAGGTTGCTTGTCTAGCACTCACAAGGTTCAACCCCCAGCACTGGTGGGAAAATAGAGTGAACCTATAAAGTGGGCATGGTAATCCATGTCACTGAGTCAGAGAACAACCCTGGATGTCTGTAACCCCAGCACTGCGGAAGCTGAGGTAGCAGCACCTTGAGTTCAAGCCCCCGAACACCCCCAGACAGACAATGAGACTGTATCTCAGAAAAATAAAATGGCAAATTGAAGGTAACTTTCTCATTACTATAGCTCACAGAGTCTCATCTACTTAACTGCTAAGAATAAAGTTCGGTTATTTACAATTCACTTAATTCTTGGGAATTCCCCTAGTAGGTGTAATTGTAAAATCAAGTAAAAAATGGCTGTATAAAAACTGTCTTGAGCTGGGCAGGGGTGGCACTCACCTTTACTCCCAGCACTTGGGAGGCAGAAGCAGGCAAATCTGTGAGCTCAAGGCCAGCCTGGTCTACAGAGTAAGTTCCAGGACAGCCAGGACTACACAGAGAAACCCTGTCTCAGGGAAACAAAACAAAACAAACCTTGTTTTGAAGAACATTAGTGTCATAAAAACAGGAAGGAAATGGAATGTCAAATTTGAGTCTTCTTTTATTGTTCCATCACTGATATTACAAGGAGGGACTTGAGATGCTCAGTGGTTAAGAGCACTGATTGCTCTTCCAGAGGACCAGGGTTCACAACCTTCTACACCTCCAGTTCCATGGGACCTGATGTCCTCCTGCAGCCTCCGAGAGCACTGGGCATACAAGTGGTGCACAGACACACAGGCCAACACCCATGCATATGAAATAACATAATAATAACTGCAGATTTTCGTAGCCACATATCCGTTCATTTAAGTTATATATTGTTCTCCGTCACTGGGTTGTCTCCTAATGTCCTGTTTCAGAGCAAATATCCACATTTTAAAGAGTCAAAAAGCAGTAGTACTGGAAGAAATGTCCACTGTCCCTAAGTCACTGGTGCTTTATGGTTCCTCTTTCTTTTCTTTTCACTTTTTTTGTTTTTTGAGACAGGGTTTCTCTATGTAGCCCTGGCTGTCCTGGAACTAGCTCCACAGACCAGCCTGGCCTCAAACTCAGAGATCTGCCTGTCTTTGCCTCCCAAGTGCTGGAGAAAAAGCTTAGCTGTTAAAGGCTAGACTGACAACCAACAGAGACACGAATACAAAGTGCAAATGCCACAAGGACACACACAGACTTAGGGACACAGAGGCCTTTGTTCCCTGAGATTAGCTCAGCACAACATTCACAAAATATTGATTCAACAAATTTTGTCTGCCCAGATCTCAGCAGAGAGCAGTTCTTGGCAAAACCCACACACACTTACCTGAACCAAAGAATGTCCTAAACGGGTAGGAACAACCTTTGGGTTCATCCGGCAGTTCTCCAGGGATGCTATGCAAATGGAGGTAGGTAGAGATCCTGCTAGCCTGAATGGCCACCAAATTGCCACCGATACCTGAGACATTGGGAAAACAACCAGGTTACCTTTCACTTAAACAATGTCATCAATCCCACCACAGCAAGTCCCTTCCCATCACATTTTCAGTCAATGAGACAAACTTTTCCTGAAATGATGGTTTCTTTAAATGTTCAAAGACATAACCCAAAAATCATTATTATAAAAAAAAAACACCTTCATTATTTTCAAATCTGATTAGCTGTCTGATGTGAAAGTAGACTTGAATGGGTAATTTTTAAAAATCATTCTTGCAATCACTTCACAAAACTAGGTAACATGATATTCATGTTTGTCACCTTAATGAGAGAAAAATAAGCTAGATTTATTCAAATTGACAGGCGTGATACTTTCTCAGCACATTAAAGAAAATGAATTAGGAGCTGAATAAAATTACTCAGCAAAGTCCCGTTTTCAACCTACAAACAGCTTCTCTGTGACTGAGAGGCAGTAGAGTTAATGCTGAGGTAGGAATGAATTCCAAGGTGACAAGGACACTGGAATTCTCTGTCCACTTGAAGTCAGTGAGGGAGAGACAAGAGCCACAAGAGCAAATGAGAAGCAAGCAAATGCAAATTCCCAGATCTTACAGCCCGCATGTGGGCCAGCACAGTCATTAGCAGGGACTCCATATTCGCTGGCTGGTGACCTTCCCAAAGTGTCCAAAAGGCGCTTCTGAGACAGAACAAGGAGGGTCTGAGAACAAATAGCCAAGCTCAGGGGACCATCTTAAGCAATCCTCTCATATAAAGACAGGCCACCTGTGAAGGGGAGGAAGGGCTCTTTGCCTGGTCCCAGGCAGAGCACTGTTGCCACAGGAGGAAGAAATGAGCAACAGCTGGCAGCTGCTGGAAGCTCTTCCGCTTAAGACCAGCCTGGAGGTTTGATTGCCAACAGAGGAGGAGGAGAGAGAAAAACAGTGAGTCAGCCTCGCCTCTCAGGGCCAGGTGTAGGGACTGTGGAGATGAGGTATGGTAAGGGAACTCTAGCCTGCAACAGCAGGAGGGAAAGATCAGCATGCTGCCACAAAGGAAAAGCAAGAACTTCACGCCATCCACACGCAGCCACACCAAGAACAGGGTAGCAGGAGCCCACTGATGAAGAAAAGCGAATCAAGAATACCGAAGGAACCACAGTACAAGGACTGTCCTAACCTCACACAACAAGCAAAGAGCTGCTCATTTTTAAGCACAAGTAGTATTTACCTCAGTTCCCAGTGGTCTTTTATATTCAATGCCAAGCATTTAATAAAACTATAGGGTGTTGAAGTAATAATTGTTATTGGTCTCTATTATTTGCGGTTTGAGACAGGCTCTCTTGTAGTACAGGCTGGCCCTGAGCTTGCTGCGACCTTGAACTCCTGGTCTACCTCCCAAATGCTGGCATTACAGGCATCAGCTACTATGCCCAGATCCAGGTACTGAAATTATTTGACAAGGATTCTAAAATAACTATGGTTGACACAGTAAAGAATACATCAAGGAAAGTGTATAACACACAGTAAAAGAAGAAACACAGAGGAGTTACAATATGAAAAAATATATGTCAGATACACATGATGCTAAAGAAAAAGGAAGGAGCAGTATCAGTGTCTAGGGAAGCAAAACAGCTGAGAAAAGTACTGAAAATACTTTGCCACTCAACACCACCAGACACACTTTCCAAAGTACCCACAGCCAGCTGCTCACAGACACTACAGACTACAGGACAAGTCTCTGAGTTTGAAATGACTGAAACATCTCCGGGCACAGGAAATAGACATCTGCGATTCCCCTGCCCAAATATTTCAAAAGTAAACGGTACAATTCTAAATAAACTACAGGTCAAAGAAGAGACCACAAGAGAATGGGAAAGCAATCAATTTAATAAAAATAGAACATAGAATAGGCAGTGGTGGCCCATACCTTTAATCCCAGCACTCATGAGGCAGAGACAGGTGGTTCTCTGTGAGTTCGAGGCCAGCCTGGTCTACAGAGTGAGTTCCATGACAGACTCTAAAGCTATAGAGAAACCCTGTCTGGAAAAGAAAAAATAGGACACACTGAACTACACGAGAGGCATACAGAGCAATCCTTTGAAACTGGGGCACTGCTTCTACTTATATAGAAGAAATGTCTTATATCAGTAATGTCGAGTTCACATCTTTAAAACTTTAAAAGTTGTACTAAAACAGAGAGGAAAAAAGAAAGAGGACTCAGAAGAGCACAGCTGAGTAAGAGAGAAAACACAACAAAGAAGTAGACCAGAAGCTTCATCTCTGAATGAATGAACAAAAGAGGAGACCCATATTTCAACACCCAGATCGAAAGAGAGCAAGTGCAGTGGCTCATGCCTGTAATCCCAGTGCAGAGACAGAGGAGCTTGGGAAACACTGTAAGTTCTATGCCAGCCTTACTCAGCTACAGGGTAAGACTCTGCCTCAGAATAAACAATAAGCTGCAGAGGCGGCTCTTAAGAGTGCATACTGTTCTTGCAGTGGGGGAGTGGGCGGGCGGGGTGGGGTGGGGGCATACAGGTGGTCTAAAACCTCCAATAACACCAGCTCCAGGGGATCAGTGTCTACACTGCACTCCTGTGAATAACTGCCCCCCAGATATACATAGCTATACATTAGAAAATAAAGCAGCCCAATATATAAACACAGGACAATGAACAGAATTCACCACCATTCTAGTGAACGAAAAAGATACTGCAGGAATATCATTAATAACTTCCATTCTAAACTATTAGCAAATCAAATCCAGCAAAATACTCAATCTGTGAAACATCACAACCAAATTGGGCTTATCCAAGGAATGAAAAACTAATTTAACATCTGGAAGGAAATTAATATAGTTCATTAACAAGTAGATGGAGGGGGAATGTAACATGATTATAAGAATACATGGGGAAAAAACAATACAACTCAATAGTCATGAGTAAAAGCTATAACCCAATACACATACAAGCTTGGTGTGTACTACAGGGTGGAGCATGAAAATGACTTCTTAGCCATGTGAGCTGTTGAGGTGTAAGACAACAATGAAATCTGGTCCTGACTCTCATACAAAACACAAAACACAATTCCAGGTGAATTAAAACTGCTAAGCTGCAGAAGGCTGGTGAGGCGGTGAGTGCTGAGAATCAGCTGGATGGGCCCTGGGTTCAGAAGCCTTCCACCTCCCAGCAACAGCTGGGCACCACTGATTCTGAGCCTCACCAGAACTGGCCTCTTGACAGGCTTCTTAATTGCATGGGCCATTTTCTCTAGTGCTGTGGGATAATCAATCATTTTGTACACTGTGAAGATGTGTCTCTGCTAAGGCACCTTCTGATTGGTTTAATAAAGAGCTGAGTGGCCAATAGCTAGGCAGGAGCGGATAGGCAGGACTTCTGACTTCCAGGGAGAGAGAGGAAATCTGGGAGGAATCTGAGGCAAGGAGCAAGTCAGACATGTGGTACTGAGGAGAGGTAACAAGCCACATGGCACAATGTAGATTAATATATAAACAGGTTAGTTTAAGTTATAAAGCTAGTTGGGAACAAGCCTAAGCTAAGACCAAGCTTTCCTACTTAATAAGAAGTCTCCTTGTCATTATTTGAGAGCTGGTGATCCAAAGAAAGTCTGACTACACCCCTCTTTCTCACTCACTCTTCATCCACTCTCTTTCACACTCTCTCCTTCTCTTCCTCCCTGCCCCTTTCTCCTCATCCCTTCCCACTCCCACTCTTTGGAGAATACTGACTAATACATGTGGAAATTGTTTAACAACTGTAAAACACAAAGGGCAAGTTTATAAAATTTAAAACTTTATCTCACCAGAAAACACTTTAGGCAAAGAGGAAGAACAAGCCAACGAGTGGAGAAAACCTGCAACATCAGTAACTTTCAACAGAAAAAAAGGACAAGGGACTTAGCAGATAGCTAAGCAGATAGCTAACCAAAGAGGTTAAGCCAGGGGCTGGAGAGAGAGCACAGAGGGTAAGAGAGCTCGCCTCACAAACTTAAGGACCTGAGCTCTAATCCCAACATCCGTGTAAGCACTGGGCATATGCCAGTCACCATATGCTGTGGGAACTTGGTGACAGGAGGTTCATTGGGGCTTGCTGGCCACCTGCAGAGCTCCAGGTTCAGTAAGAGACACCATCTCAACGGGAAAAGGTGGACAGTGATAGAGCAGAATGCCTGACATTCTCCTGTGGTCTTTGCACACACATGTGGACATCATCACCACACACATCACACATGAACATATACACATACTTTCACACATATGCACAAAGTTAGCTGAAACTTCTGGTAAACAGGAGAGACCCAAGCTCATTGGGCTTCAAAGAAATACAAAACAGAAGCAAAGTAAGCACTTTACACCCAGCCAGACAGGCAGAAAAATGAATTTCTGGCACATAAACAGATGCTAACAACACAGAGCTCAACATTCTGACACAAAGCTATCAGGTATGTAAAATTGGGTTGGAGGTGTAGCTCAGTGGTAGAGAACTCAGTAAGAGCAGAGGACCTCAGATCCCCAACACACCCACAAAAGTCTTAATTTGTTAGAGTCCCTAAGCAAAATCTCTGGAACTATGTAATAAAGGGATGTGCATGTCCTGCCCTACAACTGAGCCATTTCACTTTTCCAGACTTAAAAAAAAAAAAGGCTGGCATATGTGTACCAACTGGAAGGATGATCTCAGAAAGAAACATGAAATAAAAAGAACTGGAAAGCCTCTCTTTTTAAAAGTGCTTTTTATGAATGCGCATCTTTTGGGTATATGCCTAAGAGTAGAATTGCTGGATCTTGTGGTAGACTTGATTCCCATTTTCCTGAGGAACCACCATACTGATTTCCAAAGTGGCTGTATAAGCTGGCACTCCCACCAGCAGTGAAAGAGTGTTCCCCTTTGTCCACATCCTCTCCAGTATAAGCTATCATTGGACTTTTGATTTTAGCCATTCTGACAGGAGTAAGGTGACATTTCAGAGTTGTTTTGATTTGCATTTCCCTGATGGCTAAGGATGTTGAGCACTTTCTTATGTGTCTTTCAGCCATTTTAGATTCCTCCATTGAGAGTTCTATATTTAGTTCTGTACCCTACTTTTTAATTGGATTAGTTGGTATTTTGGTGACTAGCTTCTTGAGTTCTTTGTATATTTTGGAGGGTTGATGTGGAGTTGGTGAAGATCTTTTCCCATTCTGTGGGCTGCCATTTTGTTTTGTTGACTGTGTCCTTTGCTTAACAAAAGCTTCTTAGTTTCAGGAGGTCCCATTTATTAATTGTTGATCTCAGTGTCTATGCTACTGGTGTTATGTTCAGGAAGTGAACTCCAATACCAATTCGTTCAGGGTGGCTGGATTTATTTGAGGTCTTTGATCCATTTGGACTTAAGTTTTGTGCATGGCAATAGATAAGGATCTATCTGCAGTCTTCTACATGTCAGCATCCAGTTATGCCAGCACCATTTGTTGAAGATGCTTTCTTTTTTCCATTATATAACTTTAGCTTCTTTGTCAAAAATCAGATGTTCTTAGGTGTTTCGGTTAATGTCAGGGTTTTCAGTTCAATCCATTGGTGTACTTGTCTATTTTTGTGCCAATACCAAGCTGTTTTCATTACTATAGCTCTATAATAGAGATGAAGTTAGGGATGGTGATGCCTCCAGAAGTTCCTTTATTGCACAGGGTTTTTTTTGGCTATCCTGGGATTTTTGTTTCTCCATATAAAGTTGAGAATTGTTCTCTCAAGGTCTGTGAAGAATTGTGCTGGGATTTTAATGGGGATTGCTTTTGGCAAGATTGCCATTTTTACTATGTTGATCCCACTATCCAAGAGCATGGGAGATCTTTCCATTTACTGGTATCTTCTTTAATTTCTTTCTTTAAAGACTCAAAGTTCTTGCTATACAGGTCTTTCACTTGTTTGGTCAGAATTACCCCAAGGTATTTTATGTTGTTTGTGGCATTATGAAGGGTGATGTTTCTCTGATTTTGTTCTCAGCCCATTTATCATCTGTATGTAGTAGGTTGTTGTGATTTCTTTTCTTTTTTTTTTTTTTTTTTTTTTTTTTTTTTTTTTTTTTTGTGAGACAGGGTTTCCCTGTGGCTTTTGGAGGTTGTCCTGGATCTAGCTCTTGTAGACCAGGCTGGTCTTGAACTCACAGAGATCCGCCTGCCTCTGCCCCCCGAGTGCTGGGATTAAAGACGTGCGCCACCAACACCCGGCTATCTGTATGTAGTAGGGCTAATGATTTTTTTTAGTTAATCTTGTATCCTGCCACTTTGCTGAAGGTGTTTATCACCTGTAGGAGTTCCCTGGTAGAGTTTTTCCGGGTCACTTATGTAAACTATCATATCATCTGCAAATAGTGAAAATTTGACTTCTTCTTTCCCTATTTGTATCCCCTTGATCTCCTTTTGTTGTCTAATTGCTCTAGCTAGAACTTCAAGTACAATATTGAAGAGGTATGGAGAGAGTGGGCAGCCTTGTCTTGTTCCTGATTTTAGAGGAATTGCCTTGAGTTTCTGTCCATTTAGTTTGATGCTGGCTGTTGGTTTACTGTATATTGCTTTTATTATGTTTAGGTATGTTCCTGTTATTCCTGATCTCTCCAAGACCTTTATCATGAAGGGCTGTTGGATTATATCAAAGGTTTTTTCAACATCTAGTCAGATGATCATGTGATTTTTCTTTCTCAGTTTATTTATATGGTGGATTACATTGATGGATTTTTGTGTGTTGAGCCATCCCTGCATCCCTGGCATGAAGCCTGCTTGATCATGGTGGGTGATTTTTCTAATGTGTTCTTAGATTCGATTTGCCAATATTTTGTTGAGTATTTTTTCATCAATGTTCATGAGGGATATTGTCTGTAGTTTTCTTTCTTAGTTGTGTCTTTGTGTGGTACCCTTCTGCTTCTATTGTGTGAAACACTTTCAGGAGAATTGGTATTAGCTGTTCTTTGAATTTCTGGTAGAATTCTGAATTGAAGCCAGCTGGCCCTGGGCTTTTTTTTTTTTTTTTTTTTTTTGGTTGGAAGACTTTTGATGACTGCTTCTATTTCATTAGGGGTTGTAGGTCTATTTAAATTGCTTATCTGTTCTTCATTTCATTTTGGTAAGTGATAGCTATCCAGCAAATTGTCCATTTCCTTTAGATGTTCGAATTTTGAGGAGTACAGGTTTTCAAAGTATGAACTGATGATTCTCTGGATTTCCTTAGTGTCTGTTGTTATGTCCCCCTTTTCATTTCTGATTCTGTTAATTTGCATGTTTGTTCTCTGCCATTTGGTAAGTTTAGATAAAAGTTTGTCTATCTTGTTGATTTTCTCAAAGAACCAACTCTTTGTTACATTGATTCTTTGTATTGTTTTCCTAGTTTGTTCAATCATGTTCATAGCAGCATTATTTGTAATAGCCAGAATCTGGAAGCAACCTAGATGTCCCTCAACTGAAGAATGGATACAGAAAATGTGATACATTTACACAATGGAGCACTACTCATTGGGAAAAAAACAATGGAATCTTGAAATCTGCAGGAAAATGGATGGAACTAGAAGAAACCATCCTGAGTGAGGAAACCCAGTCACAAAAAGACAAAAATGGTATGCACTCACTCATATATGGATTTTAGACATAAAGCAAAGGAAGTTACCACCCTACAATCTACACCATCAGAGAAGCTAGGAAACAAAGAGGACCCTAAGAGAGACATACATGGTCCCCTGGAGAAGGGGAAAGGGACAAGGTCTCCTGAACTAATTGGGAACATGGGGGGAGGGGATAAGGAGCTAGGAGAAAGAGAAGGGGAGAAGAGGAGAAGAGGAGGGAGGGAGAAGGACATGAGGGAGCAGGAAGATCTAGTCAGGGAAGAACAGAGAAGAGTAAGAAAAGAGATACCATAATAGAGGGGGCCATTATAGGTTTAAAGAGAATTCTGGCACTGGGGAAATGTCCAGAGAGCTACAAGTTTGACCCCAACTAACAATCTAAGCAATAGTCAAGAAGCTGCCTTAAATGCCCTTCTCCGAAAATGAGATTGATGACTACCTTATATGGCATCCAAGAGCCTTTATCCAGTAGCTGATGGAAGCAGAAGCAGACACCCACAGCTAAAACACTGAGCTGAACTCTGGAATACAGTTGCAGAGAGGGAGGAGTGATGAGCAAAGGGGTGAAGACCAGGCTGGAAAAACCCACAGAAACAGCTGACCTGAACAAGGGGTTGCTCATGGCCCCCAGACTGATAGCTGGGAAGCCAGCATAGGACTGTTCCAGACCCCCTGAGCAAAGATGTCAGTTTGGAGGTCTGGTTAATTTATAGGGCCTCTGGTAGTGGATCAGTATTTATCCCTACTGCACGAATGGACTTTGCTAGCCCAATCCACATACAGGGATACTCTCTCAGCCTAGACACACTGGGGAGGGCCTAGGCCCTGCTCCAAATGGTATGACAGACTCTGAAGATTCCCTCATGGAAGGCTTCACCCTCCCTGGGGAGCAGAAAAGGGTTGGGATAGGGAAGGGGGGGCCAGGGGAGGAGAGGAGGGAGAAGGAACTGGGATTGACATGTAAAAGAAGCTTGTTTCTTTTTTTAAAGAGTGCTTTTCAAAGATTTAGTATTTTATGTGTATGTGTATAAGCCTGAGCGTGTGCATATGCACCACGTGCAGGCAAATGTCATGTACCACAAGCATGCAGCTGTTCCCTGCAACTGGAGTACAAGCAGTTGTGAGCGGCCATGTGGGTGCTGGGAGCTGAACTTGAACTCAGTTCCTCTGAAAGAACAGCAAATGCTCTTAACATCTGAGCCATCTCTCTAGGCTTGGAAATCTTTTTTAATGCAGAAGAATGCTTTTGCTTTAAACACTAGAGCTGAGTGTGTTGAGACACTCTTGAGACTAGGGTGGGAAGATTACCAGAGTCAAAACCAACCTGGTCAGTGTGCGCTGGGCCCATTTCAACCAATAAATAGGAGCATAGACCATAGAGGTTGTTCACACTAGTGGATTACCATGTGATGTTAGGATACGCACTGTAATGTTTAACTGTATTTATCTTCTTAAATATTTATCATATTGTCATCAAATACTAAAATCATAAACATTAAAAGCGACTTTTCCTAGCTTTGTGAAATACAAGTTACTTGTAATCCTCTCTACACAACAGCACAGCAGGGCTTCCAAATCTAGCAGGGATTTAGTGTATCCCCCATCCCCTCCTGGGCTCCCCTGGCTTCTGGTGACCACTATTCTACAGTCACATTCTAGGACTGTATCATGTGGTCTTTGGTGGCCCTTACCGATCATACTACTTCATGTTCACACCAACAGAATACATGGGTCTTCCCACAGCCTCACCACTGGTTTTCTTTTGTCTCTCTGACATACTGGAGTGACATTCTGGGTCCCTGTGGTTTTAATTTGTATATCTTTAATGGTGTTGCTGGCCATGTGCACATCTTTTAAGTACTGTATTTCATTCTGGTGCTAGAACTGGAATGATAATATGAATTCATCGGGGCTCCACCTGAATAGGAGTGAACACTGATTAATGATAGGGTTACACTCTGTTGAACTCATTGTTAGATATCTTCTTACATAACTAACTACACAGACTAAGGCTGATGTACAAACTAATATTGTCATCATATAGGAGGGTCAATTATTGGCCAAAGTGTCATTCTGCAATGTGTGACTATTAAGGAGTTTTTTGGATGCAAAGAGTAAAAACCATTCCAATAGGATGTCTGAACTGGGCGCTAAGAGCCAGCAGCTTTGGTGAGGTCCTCTGCTGTGGACTGTCACTATGGCGGCCTGAATGAGAAGGGCCTCCCACAGGATCAATGTTTGAATGATGGTAGCAGACTCACCCTCTGAGACTGTAAGCAAGTCCCCAGGCAAATGCTTTCTTTTTGAGTTGCCTTGGTCATGTTGCTTTGTCATAATGGCAGAAGTAACTAGGACATGCACCTGGTGTGGTAGTGTACACCTGGAATTATAGCACTCGGGAGGCTAAGGCAAAAGCATTTTGAGCTTGGCTATATAGCAAGGTCCTATGTCAGACTAAAACAATAAACATGATAATTTAAAATGTAGCTCAGAGAAGTGGAGACATGACCCAGTGGGTTAGGGCTTGCACTGTCCTTCTAAGGATCTGAGTTCAATTCCCAGCATGATATCAGGCTCCAGGGGTTCTGATACCTCCAGCTTCCAAGTGCACGTACACTCACATGCAAATACTGCCCCATACACATACAATTAAAAATAAAATAAATTTGAAAAACAAAGAAAATGTCATTTAGGACTGGTGAGATGGCTCAGCTCACACATACCACCCACATACACACACACCACACACATACACACACCATACATACATACTACATACACACACACCACACACACATACCATACACACACCACCAAAGATACCACACACATACACACCACACACAAAACACATACACACACCATACACACACACACACCATATACACACAAAACACATGCTCACACCATATACACACACACTACAAACATACACATACCACACACACAACAAACCCACCACACATACATACACACACACCACATACACACAAAACACATGCACACAAACTACATATACACACCACACACACACATCACACACAACCACATACACAACACACACAACACATACAAACATCACACATACCACACACACACCACACATACCACACAACATACCATAAACACCACATACATACACCACACACTACACTACAAACACCAAATACCACATACATATCACGCACCACACACACACCACACACACACATATACCCCACAGAAAGCACATACACCACACACACCACAACAACAATACTAAATATAAAAACAAATTAATTCAGTTTATCATAAAATATAAAAAATGTACTTTACCATGTTCTGGGCACTCTTCAAAGGAAACAAATTTCTTTAACTTTTTGCATAAAGGCCACATGGCCAGACAGAGTCACTGAAAACACATGAATGCAGAGCCTTGTTTCCTGCAGATTTCCACCCCAGCTCCAGCACAAGGGCCTGAACACTGCCCCAACACTGTCAAGATTTCAGTGACTGTAATCCTTCTGCCACTTCCTTTTTCTAATGTGAAAATAAGGACAATCCTTTCAAAGATATTGAAATAATTAAATAATATACATATGAAGACATTCCACACAATTATGAACACAATGATATATGTTAATTACTACATCAATAATAAGCAATTTATATAAATAGCGTGTTTCTGACTCCCAGTGTTTCCTATTGTAGGTCCTTCCTTTAGCATGATGTAGAATCCATCAGTCAGAAGCCAACAAGGGACTGTACTGCTTTTCAATTCATTTGGTGTCTTATTTTAAGTTTTAGACACTGTGCTGGGTAGTTTTACGTCACCATAAGATCAGGCTGTAAGAAAGCTTGTAGGGCATTTTCTCAATTAGTGATCAATGGGAACCCCAGCCCACTGTGGGTTCTATAAGAAAACAAGCTGAACAAGCCATGGGAAGCAAGCCAGTAAGCAGCACCCCTCCACGGCCTCTGCAACAACTCCTGACTCCAAGTTCCTGCCCTATCTGAGTTCCTGTCCTGACTTCTTTCAGTGATGAAAGTGTAAGCTGGAATAAACCCTTTCCTCCCCAAGTTGCCTTGGTCATGGTGTTATCACAACAACAACAACAAAACCCCTAAGACAGACACAAACTTACTGTGTACTTCTGGCTGACCTGGAACTATTTCAAGTGGCCTCAAACTCAGAGATCCACCTGCCTCTGCCTTCTGAGTGCTGGAACTAACAGCATGCACCACCATGCCCAATCTGGTATCCATACCAACTTAAAATGACTTCTGTTTGCTTGTTGAGTTTCTCCTGTGCTTGCGTGCGTGCGTGCGTGCGTGCGTGCGTGCGTGCGTGCGTGCGTGCGTGCGTGTCTGTGTGTATACACTGTGTGCCACAATGCACATGTGGAGAACAAGAAAGAACCTGTTTGAGAAAGGGTCTCTTTCTTGTCACTGTTTTGTAACTGAGTACCCTAGGCTTGCAAGCTTCCAGGAATTCTCTTGTCTCTGCTATAGGAGAGCCAAGAACACAGGTACATACTATAGGGACACTCTGTGGTGGTGCCCTGCTTGTATATGGGTTCGGGGATAAGTCAAATTCAGGTCTTCAGTGTGGCACCCACTGAGCTATAACCCAGCCTCTGCATAATGACTATTCTAATTGACACTAATAACAACTATGGCTTTAATTCTGGAGTTTTCTAGTCAGAGCTCATTTTTGCAGTCTACAATGAGAGCAGAACACCCCACAACTAACATGAATGTACATGCACTAACACACAAACACAAAGCCAGTAATTCCTTCTCCTGAGTGAATTAATGCATCCCAGGAGCTGAAAGAGGGAGAGCTTTTGCCTACAGAATGGAATCACTGTCACAGAGATTCTGGGGAAGCACAAAGGAAGAAGCTGATTAAAATAGGGCCTTGTGATCACCAACGGACTTTGGCTCACAGCTTCTCAAAATGCAGCAGAATCCTACAGTAAGAATGGACTTGACACTAAGCGAAAGACCACAGATAATCCCAACAGCAACTACTTGTGCAGAATGCATACACCGCAGTGTGTTTTCCTCCTCCTCACTGGGGGACTCTCGGGGTAATGTTCCATCTGGTGTTTTATTAGACAGGGATGCTTCGGTGCAGATATAGACATCATGCGCTATGAGGCTTGAGCCACTCTACCATAGCTGAGAGTTTCCTGAGACTGTGTTATTAATAATCACTTGTAGCTCTCTCTGAGAGCCACAGATGACTTGGTAGAACTCTCTAGAAGCACCATTTATCACTCCCGTGCTACAATATGAGTGCTAAGTTATCTCAAAGCCTTCCACAGTGACTTTAGAAACACACTAATGCCACTTCTCTAGATGAAGAGAAAACAATGTTACAAGTGAAGAGACTAGTAAGTAGCAGCCCTTCACAGTCTTGTCAGGGTCGCTGGTTATATCCTTTAATTACTGCAAAATTATTACCTTGGAATAGCTTTCTCTGATGTCAAAGAATGCCTTCTTGATACTGTTTGCCACACTGTTGCTTTTAAGAATTTGTTATTAACACAGCTTTTGAATTATTTAAATTCTACAGACACTAATTGCATTATTAAGGGGAGCAGAAAGCATCTAAAGATAGTCTCCTATAAATTAAAATCATCAGTAGAAACAGTCTGTCAGTATACTAAAGAGTTAGTGAGACTCCTCAGTATCTGCAGGAGCTAATTTTAGGCATATCATGCTAGAAAAAGCTCATTAATAGTAAAAATACCTGATGCTAAGAAGGGATTATCAGCAGGTTCACCTCAGGAGTCCCTTAAAACTCTGTTCCCAGTAAAGGTTTCACGTTCACATCACAGATTGCTTCAGATTCTATCCAGAATTTTTTTTTTTAACACATCTTCAATGGAACCCAATACAAAAGTTCATTTCCTTAAAAGGCAAATTATGCTTCTAATTTGCCTGGCAAGTGACCCAGCACCTTCCATATGAACTATGTGTTTCAGCCCTCCACACACCCCTGCAAGATCACCCTCCAACCAGGACTCCCCATCAGTGCTCATTTGCAGTTTCAAGAGATGCACAGGAAAGACATGCCTCTTTTTCATATATTCCAAGTGCAGGCAAAACCCCTTCCATCTGGATAAGGGCAGGTACATTTAACTCTCATGCCCTGTCCACCTTCATTTACTATTTTCCTATGAGTACACTGTGCATAAGTTGACTAATAACTGACCAAGTCACTCTCTTTATTTTCCACCCTAGCTCATGCATTTTCTAACGAGGGCAGAAGTAGTTTCAAGCATAGAGAAGAAATACTATATTCCTTCAATGTATAATATATATATATATATGTATGTATGTATGTATATATATTCTCTATATATGTGTAATATAACCACATGATAGATATAAAAAAGATATGTGTAATGTTTATTTATATAGCCATCTTTAGGGGAAATCATTTTAAATGGCTCATTCAGAAAGTGGTAATAATAATAATAATAATAATATATATATATTTTTTTTTTTTAAAAAAACACTGCCCTGGATTAGAACTTCCACCCAGCATGTATAAATGAGTTACAGGTAATTGAGATGACCCTCTAAATCCTTAGAATGGCCACAAGTGGCTCCTCAACCTAGAGTATCATCCTATCATCCGAACATTATGGCTTTCTTCTTTATGCACCATGACACGAAAAGGCTGAGAAACATTGTCCTGGGTGGAATCTTTCTACTTGACTTGGGACAAGTGAGGCTGTCTGTAGGGAGACACCCTAGCCCCGCCCAATAGTCCTGGGACAGGTACCAGGTGGACCCAGGACTTGCCCATAAGGGCGTGGTGAAGGAAAGCCGGGGTGACGTAAGGGAGCTTCTTAAGGGGCTGCACGTGGGGACCCGGGTCCCTTTTTGTTCTGGCCGCGCTTGCTGGGTTCTATAACCTAGCTCTGGCCTGTGTTTTGCCCTGGTGTCTTCTTGAATAAAGAGACTTTAATCGTAATAGCTGTCCCTCTCCTTAATCTCCCTCCCACCCCTTATCCCTGCCTCCACCAGATTCTTACCAGACTCCCTTGTTCTAGTAAGGTATGACCGGTCTGTCTTTCCCTCCTCATTATTTCCATCCCTCATGCAGTCCCAATCTGCCCTCCATCATTTCTTTGCCCACTTGCTAACAACTGCTCATCTCAGATAAAGGGCCTCTTTTAGACTTCCATCCTCATCCTCTATCCACCATCAACAATATAATAATAATAATAATAATAATAATAATAATAATAATACAGGTGCTGCTTCCAAGGTTTTAAATACTCTAATATTTAATAAATAAAAACACACTTACAGAGAAGCAGAATTTGAGTCCATTCTGGTCTACAAATCATGTTCCAGACAGCCACAGAGAAATACTGTCTCACTCCTGCCCTGAAAAACCCCCACTCATCAGCAAATGTGGACTCTAAAGACTCACACAATAAACACGCCTGTGCTCCTTACTCTCCCCTGCAGCATCCCTGCCTTCTCCCCCTGCAGACCTTCCTTCCCTGTCACTGCCTCCCACACTTCCACATTTTTTCTGTTTTTCTTAAGCTGTGGATTCCTAAACAGCACATGGCTTAGTTTTTGATGCTTATGGACTTTCTTGGAAGGAGACACCACCGTATGTTACATTCCCAGGATTCACCTGTGCTCCCATCACCCTCACTATTAATAATACTCCACTAAAACACACCACCTCCATTGACTTAGCCTGCTACCAACCGAGCTGTATTCCTACATGACTTCTTCATCCCCAAATAAATGGCTGCTCCCTTTCTACTAAGGATGGATACCTAGTTCTACTCTTTCTTCTTTTTTAATCTCTCTCTCTCTCTCTCTCTCTCTCTCTCTCTCTCTCTCTCTCTCTCTCTCTCTCTCTCTGTGTGTGTGTGTGTGTGTGTGTGTGTGTGTGGTATGGTGAAGGTCAGGGGACAGCTTGCAGGAGCTTGGTGGAAAGTGCCATTCCTCACCAAGCCAGGCCCTCAACTACTTCTTCTGCCCGCAAATTCACTTTGAATCTTTAACTCTCATTTAACATCTGAAGACGCAGTTCCTAAATATTTCCATATAAAGAATTTGGGGAGTAGAACATGCAGAAGAGCTGAGAAGTTAATATTAAGCCAATTTCTCTAGTTATAAGCAGGAGAACTTATTAAGGAGAAAAAGACGTGTTGCTATCATTGCCAGAACTATTATATAAATGGAAGGAACTATTTTTCTACTTTTGCCTCCTCAAATGTACCTTAACAGTTCCCTCTAACATCAATGAATTTGTTTTATGATCTAAGCTGTGTTATTTAACATGATGATTTCCTCTGATTCAGTGACATGTAGTCTGCAGCAAAATGAATTTTTTTCCTTAACTCATACATTTATTCATTCAACAATTGCCAAACCTCAACACCATGGCATTATTCAGAATCACAGAAAACAGGAACTATTATGCAGCATGAACACATGTTTCAGTGCAATTGCTAAAAGCATAGCAGGGAAGCACAAAAAGAGAGCAAACATCTCTAAGCACACAGCTTGCAGTGCTGCTGCGGTGGTGTCTGGATGGATGGTCAGCGTGCTGCAGACACACAGAGGACAATGAGAGCAAGTGCAAAGGCATGGTGGGAAAGGTGGTGGAAAAGGTGGCGGACCTGGCTGAGAAAGCACAAGCAACTCAACAAGGGGAGACTTCAGTGTGGGCAGGGAGGTGGGGTGACCCTGGGGGGCAGAATTTAGGGTAGACTGGACCCAGTGTGGTAGGATAAATAACTGATGCTTTATTCTCCAGGAAACAGAAAAGGAACTCTGTTCTTTGAGCAATGGGCACAATCTGGTTTGTTAGGTAAATAACTGTTGTTGTTGTTGTTGTTGTTATTATTATTATTATTATTATTTTGTTTGTGCGACAGATACATGCCATGGCATGCCCATAAAAGTCAGAGGACAACTTGCAAGAGCCAGTTCTCTCCTTCCATGTGAACCCTGGGAGATTGAACTCAATCTTGGTGGTGAGTGCCTTAACTCCACTTTTTGATAACCAATGAACAGCAGTATAAACTGAGTGAGTGAAGGACCAGAGAAGTAATTTATGGAGATCTATTCAGGAAAAATAATGTCCAAATGTAGGGATTAAAAAAGGCTGATCATGCTTCTCCAACAGCCTTCCATGCTCACTCCATTCCTTTGTCACACCTGCCAACACTGAGGCACCTTTCCCCTGGAAACCCACTGACTGGCCTTGCCAGCCAGGGGATCACACAGGTGATCCATGTTACTTCCCATCCTCCAACTCCACAGTGCCAGCTCGGGAGCAGACTACCTGCTGCAGCCTCTCTTCTTTGCCTGGGCCCCAGCAGATCTTCTACAGCCTTCCTGCCTCACCCCATCCCTTTGTCTCAGCCACCAACAACTGAAGCACTCTCTCCCTGGAAAGCAGCTGGCCATGCCAGCCTGGGAACCAGGTAGGCGATCTTCACCTCTCCTTTCCATCCTCCAATTCCAATTCCTCCCTCTCATGCACAGCCCTGTTGCAGAACTCCTGCAAAGGCCTGACTTTCCTCTCTTCCTCCATCCTATGGCAGACCCAGCTCTGTGGACCCTCTCAGATCTGTGCCCTTCTAGCCATCACCATACCTTCCTGTCAGCTCCCCAATACCTAGAAACAAGTTCTACCTGGGTTCCCCAGTAGCCACACCTGGCAAGGATTCAGAAGCATGCCGACCAGGCAATCCACAACCTAAGATCCAAAAAGGGTAACAGACGCCAAGGAACAGAAAACCCACCATAAAAAGACAAGACCAGGTATCAGCACCAAGAATTACAATCAAGCACAAGACAAGGGCTTTAAAATAGCCATTATGGATATGCTCAAGGACCTTATAGAGGACATGAATAAATACAGTGAAGTCAATGAAAATGCAAACAAAAAGAGAACTGAAAATAGTTCAAGATATGGAAGCAGAAACAGAATCTCTAAGGAAAGCCAAAACTGAGGTAAAACTGGAATTAAAAAAATTCTGGAAGTCAAATAGGAACCTCAGAGGCAAAGCCTCACCAACAGAATGCAAGACCCATAGCAGAGAATCTCAGGCTTTGAAGACAAAATAGAAGACGAATATCTGTTACGGAAAATGTTAAATATTTAGAAATCCAGGCATAAAATATCCAGGAAATCTGGGACACTATTACAAGACCAAATTTAAGAATAATATGAAGGAACAGAAGAAGAAACCCAGGCACAGAAAATATTTTCAACAAAAATAATAGAAGGAATTTCCCATAACTTAAAGAAGAAATTTCCCTAACTATCAAAAGTACAAAAAGCATATAGAACACCAATATAGACTGGAGCAGAAAAGAAAGTCCCCATAACACATAATAAACACTAAACAGACAAAACAAAAGAAGAATATTCAAAGCTACAAGAGAAAAGGGCCAAGTAACATATTAAGGCAGACCTATTAGAATAAAGCCTGACTTTTCTATGGAGATGCTAAAGCCAGAAGTGCCTGGATATATGTTCTGCAAATTTTATGAAACCACAGACACCAGTCCAGGCTAATGTACCCAGGAAGACTGTCAATTACCATAGGTGGAAAAAGCAATACATTCCCCAATAAAACCAAATTTAAGTAATATCTATCTATAAATCAAGCTCTACATAAAGCACTAGAGGGAAAACTAGAGGGATAAGGATATTAATCATACCCAAGAAAACAGCAGGAATAAATAATCTCAGACCAGCAAATCAAAAGGGAGGCCATACAAGATAACAATATGATATTATTCATATCAATGAACAACAAACACTGCTCATTGGTGATTCTCAACATCAATGGTCTTGATTTCCTAACAAAAAGACATAAACTAAGCCAGGCGATGGTGGCACACACCTTTAATCCCAGCACTCAGGAGGCTGAGAAATTAGGGAAATAACACCCTTCATAATAGTCTCAAAAATATATAATACTGTGGAATAAGTCTAACCAAACAAGAGGAAGACCTGAATGATAACAACTTTAAGACATTTAAGAAAGAAATTGAAGAAGATATCAGAAGATGGGAAGACCTCCCAAGCTCATGGATCAGTAGGATTAACAGAGTAAAAACAGCCATTTTTTGAAAAGCAACCTACAGATTCAACACAATCCCAAAATTCCAACACAATTCTTCACAGAACTTGAAAGGACAATTCTCAGCTACATTATGTAAACACAAACACACACGCACACACGCACACGCACACACACACACACACACACACACACACACACACACACACACACACACACACCAAAAACAAAACAAAACAAAAACAGGATACCTAAACAATAAGAACTGCTGGAGGTATCACCAACATCTCCTACCTCAAATTCTACTATGGAGCTATAGTCATAAAAACAGTATTGTACTGGTATAAGACAGATCAATGGCTCCAAACTGAAGACCCAGACATAAATTTACACATCTATAGACACCTCATTTTTTTAATAAAGAAGCCAGAAATAAACACTGGGGGAAAAAAAGTATCTTCAACAAATGGTACTGATCAAACTGGATGGCTATATGGAGAACGATACAAATAAATCAATACTTACCATCTTGCACAAAACTCAACTTTAGATGGCTCAACATAAGTCCAAATACACTGAATCTTACATTTTTGGTTGTGAGCCTAGCCTCTAATGGCTGAGCTATCCCGCCAGCCCTACATTGAATCTCATGAAAAAGAAAGTGGGAATTAGACTTGAATTCATTGGCACAGGAAAATACTTTCTGAACAGAACACCAATAGCACAGGCACTAAGAACAACAATTAAAAATCGGGACCTCAAGAAACTGAAAAGCTTCTGTGTGATAAAAGGCACAGTCATTTGGATAAAGTGGCAGGCTACAAAATGGGGAAGAGATTTTTACTGGCTACACATTCAGTAGAGGGCTAATATCTAAAATATATAAAGTACTAAAAAAAACTAGACATAAAAAAAACCAAACACATTTTAAAAATGGAGTGCAGATCTAAACAAAAGTATCCTCAAATGGCTGAGAGGCACGTAAAGGACTATTCACTATCATTAATCATCAGGGAAACACAATCAAAACTACTCTGAGATTTCATCTTATCCCAGTCAGAATGGCCAAGATCAATAAAACAAATGACAGCTCATGCTGGCGAGGATGTGGAGTAAAGGGGATTCTCACCCATTGCTGGTGGGACTACAAACTTGTCCAGTCACTGTGGAAATCAGTGTGGCAGTTCCTCAGGAACCTGGGGATAAGTCTACCTCAAGATCCAGCCATACCACTCCTGGCCATATAACCAAATGACTATACATCCTACCACAGAAGCACTTGCTCATTGCTGCTGTATTCACGATAGACAGAAATCAGAAACAGCCTACATGTCTGTCAATAGATGAATGGATAAAGAAAATGTGGCACATTTATACAATGAAATATTACTCAGCTTTTTAAAAACTGAAATCATGAAATTCACAGGTAAATGGATAGAGCTAGAAAAATTATCTCAAGTGAGGTAACCCAGACCCAAAAAGACAAGTATGTTATATATGCATTTATATGTGGATGTTAGCTGTTCAGTTTCAATAAGCAGGCTATTAGAATCCACATAAACACAGAAGTTAGGTTTAGAGTAAGGAGCTAGCAGGGAGGGTTGAACCACCCTAGAAAGGGGACATAGAAAAGATAAATTATGGATGGGGGACTGGAATGAGAGGATCAAAGGGGAAGAAGGGAGTACGGGGAAATACAGGGAAGGACAGCTGAAGCCAAGGGCCATTAGAGGGATCATATGGAAACCTAATATAGTAGAAGCCTCCTAAAATATATACATACATGAAAGCATTCTAAATGGAATCATCAAATAACAGGGAGATGGAGCCCTAACTGGACATCTCTCATCATCAAATGAAGCCTCCAGTTCAGGGAATAGGTTATATCTAATCTAGTTGTTGGCCAAAAGGAACCCATGGGAACTCTGAAACAACCCAGGCTATTGTCAAGGCTATTGGTTGCTCTCTACAAACTGACAGTGAGGCCCTATTGCTGAAGACAACACCATACAACTCATTGAACAAAAGTCAATGCTGGTGCCTACCTAGGGCCCTCACTCCTACTGACTGGTCTTCATAGCCCTGGAAGGTACTCTGCATACCAGAGTAAAAGGTGAACACCAACCCAGCTACAAAACCTCAGTCTACAATGGGACCTGCCTACAAGATGAGCTGAACCAATAGCAGCACAAAGCTTGTGGGAGTAACTAACCGGTATCTGACTAGACTTAAGCTGTCCTAGGTGGAATATTGGTAGATAATCATACCACTTAATAGATGCATGAAGTACACAAGGAGGGCTTAAGAGTTCCTTAGGATCTTTGGGTCTTCCATGTGAAAATAGCAACTTACAGTATGATTCTGAGACAGGCATGGTGGATTACATCTGTAATCCCAGAAGAATGACAAATTTAAAGCCAGCCTGAGCTACAAATTAAGACTATCAGAAAAAAAGGTACAGATCTGGAAATGAACATATAAGTCATGACTGAAGTGCTAACATCCTGTGACTAGAGAGGGGACCCCAGACTCGTCTGCTCTCAGAGTCAAAGCAGGGGGGTTCCCATCCCAGAGCTTCCAAGTCAATCTCAAGAATCTGTGTTTCTAACAGTCCCTGGCAGCACTGACAGCCAGGGGACTATAGCTGGAAAAGTCTCTGAACCAGACAATATTATTAATAAAAAATGAAGATAGAGAATTGAGGATGACCATAGATACAGTTTTGAAGAATATATACACTTACATAGCAGGTAGAAAGCAGGAGACACAAATTTTTTCAGAGGATGAAATGAGGATTGGGAAAGAGCACATCAAACATTGAAAACAAGCAATGGACAAAGAAATTAGATCATCGGGGGAAACGTGATTAGTATCCAATACTTAGCACATTTGTAGGAAGAAAACAGAAGAGAGGACGGCACAGGCGATAGGAGAAACACTGAAGTAATTGATAGAGATGGAGCAAGGTTCACATGGCTGATGAAATGGTATCCAGGCTGACAGTAGATAAAAAAAAAAAAAATCAGGTTTTTCTCTGATACAGGTGAAAGAACTTCAAACAGGCATCATTAAAGATGAAAACAGAAAAGAGAATGGAAAGAGGAATACACTGGGTGGGACTGTGCCTAAAACCTGTGTGTTCTCTTCAGGTTTGCCCTGAAAGAAACTCTGACAGGAACTTCTTCAAACACATGGAGAACACATGACAGTCAGATGGAAGTAGGCATGTGTACAAAGGAAAGAACTAGAAATGCCAGTCCGTGTAAGAAAATACAGAAAATACCATTTTATTATGCTTAATATTTTTAAAAATAACTATTTAAAGCATAAATAATAATGTACTATAGGGTTTAGAACAAAGAAAAGTATGGCAGAAGCCAAGAGGGTTTACTGATACAAGTCTCTGATCCTATACACAAAATGGTATATTATTATTTAAAAATAGGTTGTGGGGTGCCCCAAAACAATACAGGTTACTGCTAGTTTTCTTGATTAACTATTAGCCCTTGATACTAAGACCTTCTTGCTGAAGACACCATTATGCACTGGGGACAGAACTTGGAGAAATCAAGTTGGTACTAACCCCAGAAGCTTTCTCCCTGCAGGCTAGTTTCATAATACTGGAAGGTGTTATGTGGGCTGCTTGACTGGGAGAAGTCAGCAACAGTCTTACCCAGCTGTGAATTTTGTGAAATGTAATAAAGACTGGCATAAGCAAGATATGCCCACAGGTGCAACAGTGGCGCAGATGCTATGAGGGTAACCAATCACCTTCTGATTGGATTTAAGGCCCTGGTACTATAAACCTTGGCAAGAATCCATGTGTAGGGAGCTTACAGGCCCCAAGGGTGAACCTATCACTTTATCATGCTAAAAGGACATAGTATTGCACTGCCCTCTCATTACATTTGTATCTCTCTACTCATAGATTATTAGGACCTCCAGACATGGGCAGTAGTTAATGCAGAAACTCACAACTAGTCAAAGTACAGAGTATAAATGTCAGTGGAATACTCAGCCACGAGTGGGACATCCATATCACACCCTTTCCCCAAGGCTTAGGAACCACTTTGGAAGAGTGGCCAGGAAGAGTCCAAGAATCAAAGGTCCAGGGGGATCACACCAAAACAAAGTCTTCTGAACCTGGCAGACTGCTACACTCATGAACTCACAGTAGCTGTGGTTGTCTGAGTAAGATCTACACAACATTCTTGCATAGAGTGGGAGGGGGTTCATGAGCCTCTACCCCTAACTGAGGAGTTATGGACAGTAACATTTTCTGGAATAGGTAAAATCAGTTTACTTTAAGGGTGTTGTGGTTTTTTGAAAGAAAATGGCCCCCAAAGGGAGTAGCTCTTGTAGGAGGTGTGTCTTTATTAGAGTAAGTATGGTCTTGTTGGAGGAAGTGTGTTCCTTGGGAGGCAGGATTTGAGGTCTCATATACTCAAGCCATGCCCAGTGAGACAGACCACTTCCTGTTGCCTACAAGTCAAGATGTAGGAATCTCAGCTCTGTCTCTAGCACCATGTCTGCCTGCATAACACCATGTTGCACCAAGATGATTATGGACTAAATCTCTGAAAATATAAGCCACATCAATTAAATGTTTTTCCTTAATAAGAGTTGCCATGGTCATGGTGTCTCTTCACAGCAATAGAAACCCTAACAAACACAGTGTTGTTCCTGGTAAACTGACAATGTTCCAGTGGATGCCCTGTACCCTAACACAAACTAGAAGTAATATGTTGTTAAAGGGGGAAAAAAAAAAACCAAAGAGGACATGAAGGTTGGAGGCTAGGAATGTGGAAGGGATCTGAGAATAGTTAGGGAGAAGAGAGGGAATTGTTTTAAATGCAATTTAATTCTAAAAACTGTATCTATTTGAGAATATGGAATCTTCAGTAACATTGCTTCTACAGGGTGGAATTTAACATAAGGTTTGCCTATGGACATACCGAAAGGGATTTAACAGCATGAAGTCACAGAACAGACCCCCAAGGAGAGCCTGTCATGGCAGTCTAAATCAGTTCCCTGTATACGGTGAAGCAACCCAAAGAGTCGCAAAAGTATTGCCAATAAAGGGATTTTCATCTAAGTTCCCTGTAATGTTATTCAGTACAGGTCACTCAAATAACACTGTAAGCTGAAGACTGAGAGAGCAGAAACAGTGGAAAGAAAGACATAACTATTCTGGTAGTGAGGGTTAGAATCTCAGTCAGGACAGTGCATGAATCTAGAAAGCATGGTAATAGTTGGGCGCCTCGGATAGGATCCCTGAGTCCGACAGAATCAAGGGTTTTGAAAGACACTGTCATTAAGATTTGATGTGGCGCACAGGAGAAACCCACCCAGAAGTTCATCTTCTAATTGAAAGGATACAAACAAAGCTTATGGAAGAACAACTTGAAACCCAAACAGAAATAAAAGCCTCGAAGGTTAACAGGAGACCAAACAGAAAATACACCTGCAGGTTCTGTTTGCAGCTGTGACAATTAAAAAGAAGTTCCCATTTGTCCTGTGGTAAGCCCTAGCAAGGGATAAATAAGTCCTGATGTCCTGTGTTTCCACTTGTAATTAAGAGTAAGCTCCTGTTTCTTAGGACTGGTGTAAACTGCTTGCAAGTCCGTCCACTTGATACACCATCCTTGCCTTGGTTCCTTCCCACCTCACTGTATCCTAACGTGTAACGGCCAACCTTCCCACCCCTGTAAACAAACACCTCATCTCTCCTGTAAGCAGGACTTCTAGAGGCCAGCAGGAGCTGCTCTCTCAAATCTTGACTTAGGAAGGCAGTCAGCTGGCCAGGTCTGGGTGCATTAGTTGGGCAATGGTGGACATGGTCTTTTTTCCTTGTGAACATCAGTTTTAACACTAGCATCTTAGTGACAATTACACTGAGCAGGCAATAACTCAGGAAAGTACTTCATTATTCAGACAGATGGTCTCAGTGTAACAACCTCAGACTGCAGTGGAGAGACATGCCATTGTATATACAAATCAACAATGTTCACCTCAAAGAGGAGAACCAGGAAGAGTCAGATGGTTCCCTGATTTTAAGGGTGGCTGACAGAAGGGGAATGGTGGTACCAGACTGCTGGGAGACAGGTTAGTAAGGGAAATGTCTTTGACATTATAAAGGTAGACAAAAATTACAATGTTCAGTAGAAATTTTAGATCTAAAATTAGACTTCTGCAGAACATGTCATTGTATATATTTTTATGTAAATAAAGTTAACTCTCTCTCTCTCTCTCTCTCTCTCTCTCTCTGTGTGTGTGTGTGTGTGTGTGTGTGTGTGTGTGTGTGTGTGTGTGTGTGTTTTACAGGCTTTTTCTGTAACAGTCCTGGCTGTCCTGGAACTCACTCTGTAGACCAGGCTGGCCTTGAACTCAGAGATCTGCCTGCCTTTGCCTCCTGAGTACCACAATGCCTAGCCATAGAAAGTTAATTCTTAAAAAAAGAAAGGAAAAATAATATATTCTAAATGTATGATATGCCAAAAGAATTACTTTTTAGTTATGTCAATCTAAGCTATACTAAAGTCCAATGATCACCAGTAGAGATGGATTAAATTGTTTTGTTAAGTGTAATTCAATGGGTTTCCTCACACATTTGGAAGACTGCTACTCATTATGGAGACCAGCTTGTCCTCAATTACATCTAAATTCTATGTGTCAGCCTCTTGAATATGCAGTCTTTCAGTCCTATAGTCTACTATACAACAGACAGAATTCCTTTAATATTCACAGAGATTTAGTACCATATTTAAATATATAGTGAAATTTTTGTAGACAAAAATCTCATCATATACACACATATTTAGAATTGTTTACTAATAAAGCTTGAAAAGAAAAAAGTGTAATTCAAACAAAATCATATTATTTTAACATACTTTAATGTATGTATTATACAATATAAGGATTATAATTTTCATTTTATAGGCAAGAAAATTATGAGGCAGGGTTTTCAGGTGTCAGAGGAATAGCAGAATAGAGAATGGAGTGAATTTAGGTAATAGTCAAATCTGGCTAATTCTGTTTCTTCTAAGATAACCAACAAAAGCAAATATAAGAACAGCAGGTGCACCAGAAAGGGAAAGGACAACTCAGAGGCAAAATACTGTATTTTGTCACGTCAGTTTTATAAGTCATGTGTGCCTGTCAACCAACATGTAACAAAAATGACTGAGAAACAGCTCTTTTCCAAAAAGTGTTCTATGTGCTGAGACCAGGGTGGGTACCTGAGAGTGATGTCATCACGAAGCAGTACCTTCAAGTCTTACCATTGATAACTGGCGTGTAAACGACAATCCCAACCAAGTTTGGGTCAGATACAGTTGTATCCAGAATAAGGCCCCCAATGCTGAAAGAAAGAAAACCACATATTAGGATAGAAGAGAATCTCAAGTTCTTCTGACATTCAGACATCCCCACCTTGTATACTACAATGTTTACACAACTTAAAAATCATGCAAAAAGAAGAGCATTCAAAGTAGAAATAAATGTTAACAGTAATAAGCTGGAAATAAAATTGTCATGGGGCAGGAGAGGCGTTCAGTGGGTGAGGATCTGGCTATGATGGGGGCAGGAGAGGCGTCCAGATGTAGGAAGGGGATCCTGTGGTCTCTGCAGTGGGAGGCAGACACAGAAGGATCTCAGGGCCCACTAGCCATGCTGACAAGCCAATCAGTGATCTCCAGGTTCAGTGAGTGCCTGTCTCCAAAACTAAGATAAGAAACAAACAGGGTACAATAGAAGAAGATACTCTGAACATGGTGTTGACCTCTGGCCTCCACAGGTGCATACCTGGGCACATACCAGCATACATGCAGACTACACACACTAAGTAATAAATACCATAACCATCAGGTAAAATGTGTGTACATTAGTTTTTGTCTATTTTTTTTGTCCTCTCCCTTTGGGGAACAAGGTCTTGCTATATAGCCCAAGATGGTCCCGAACTTACAGCAATCCTCCTGCCTCAGCCTACCAAGTGCTGGGATTATAGGTATGTGTCATAATATACTTAAGGTAACTGCACGAAACCATCAAGAAGGATCTATAATGCATTGTTAACTATTTTAAGGCCTTAAAACAGTGAGACTAATGGTCCCTTCATTTTCATTTTGTTTTGTTTGAGACAGGGTCTCACTATATAGCCTAGGCTGGCCTGGAGTTTGCTGATAGACCATACTAGCCTCAACCTCCTAGAAATCCACTTGCAAAGCAGTGTCTTTTCATCTTTAAAGCAAGCAGGCATTAAAGGGGTGGTTTCTACTGTGCTAAAACTAGATGGATCACAAGTGTATTACCACAGAGAACTGTAGCAACAGAAAGAGCTGGGCTTGAGAAGTCTGGGAAGTAAGATGGCTATTTTAATACAACACAGTGGCAAGCGATACACTCAGTATCTCCATGGAACCTGGAGAGTTGTTTAGGCCTTTATTAACTGTTTGCCTTCAGTCTGTGGTTTATTTACTATCAGACACTGCCAGTCCCAACACCCATAGAAACCTGTTGCCTAAATCTCCCAGGAAATGCAATCTACTTTTGCAAAATGATCCACATGCTGTCATAGGATGGACAGACCAAACAGCAGACCAAAAGCTCTGGCGGCATCTGACAGTCTTCCGTAGCCCATTCCCAGATCTTCTTTGCCCTAAGAGTTGCTTTCCACTGTAGCCTCTGTTGCTAAGTAGCATGCAAAAATGCTATTTCTCACTTTTAGTTTTAGACCTGTATTTAGTGAGTGCTATGTAAATGCATCTCAGAGCTTCCACAAATGCCTTCTCTCTATATCTGCCAATCTATGCTGAGCCCTTCTCGATACATCTAACCCATGAAGTTACCATCAATCAATCCCACGGCTGTTTTTCTAATTCTTAGAGAGATCTTTCCTTATGATAACTATCCTCCTACACTCTGGAGAGCTGGTCTCAGGAACAGAGGCACAGCTGCCATCCTCCACCTCCTCTTAAGGGCTTTCCATGCTAATTTTGATCTTTGTATTATAAATCCAAAGAATGCACAAGACTCTTAGTTTACCATGTTTTATAGGACATGCCTACTCTCTCCTAGATTCCCTTTTTCATCAAATGTGGACTGAGCGAACATCTTTCCATTGCAACAGAAAGGTAACAGTGTTATTCTGGGTTGCTAATATTCCATTTTGCAGCCCTGTTAGGATTCATCTAACTGATGCCCCACCACTAGTCAAGAAACTTGTTTAGTACATACATACCCACACAGAACATGCTCGCTCTCCCTCCCCCACCCCAACACTCACCTGCTGATGACCATGGCTGTTATGACGGGCTCCCAGCCTGAGTGGAGCACTGTCCTGGTAGCAGGATGTTTGGCAGCTATTATAATCCAAATAGGTGTCAAAGCCAAGAAAAAGGCACAAACTAATGGAGAAATGTAATAATATGTCTCTAGAATAAAGAAAAAGAGACATTTTAACCCTTCTTCTTTCCAACAGAAAATCTAAACTATCAAAAGAAACATTTTTACCAGATTTATTATCAAGTATTGTTGAGTGTGTTACATTTTCTATATACCCAAAATTTAGAACTACAAATAAAATTCAATGCCAAGTATGGTGGTCCATTCCCCTCACCCAGCAATCAGGAGGCTGGAGCTTGGAAACCACAAGTTTAAGGGCAGCCTGTGCTACACAGATGTTCTTTTTAAATATCAGTTAGTGGGGGCTGTAGAGATGGCTCAGAAGTTAAGAGCACTAGCTGGTCTTCCAGAGGTGCTGAGTTCAATTCCTAGCAACCACATAATGGCTCACAACCATCTGTAGTGACATCTGGTGCCCTCTTCTGGCCTGCAGGCATACATAATAAATAAGTAAATCTCTTTTAAAAATGCATCAATTAATGTAACTGAAGAAAAATATTAATTTCCCAAACATTTATTTTGAGACAACAATGCAGCCCACACAAGAAAAGCAAGGACACCATGATGGACATCAAGCAGCAGTGGAGTCACCACCCTGACAGTTGCCTAGACCTTGCTCTCTGTGGCATATGTCTGGGTCACAGTTGTTTGTCCCACCTCTGTTTCCCAGCTCATTACTGAGGGCAGGCTTGGCTGCACAGCATTTCAGACATGCTTCATGCCATTTCTAAACAAAGTTTAACATGAGTTCTCAGAAATGGCTCAAAAGTAGGGGTGTGTGTGTGTGGGTGTGAACTATCTTCTAACACCACACAAAAGACGCTGCAAGATCAGAGACAAAAGGAGAAATGAACCCTCAAGTTGCCTCCACTTTCTTACTAAGCCTCAGAGAGTGAGGCTGGGTGACATGAATTCACAGGACAGAGCAGTAGAGGAAACTAGCTGAGGAAGGGCTTGGGAAGCAACTGGCAAGCAAGTGCGCAGAGTGAACTACATTCGCGCATGAGCACACAAGGCGAACTGCTTTCTCATGGACAGCCAACTGAGGAAAGCCTAACAGCCCTCCCGGGCCTGCAGACACAAAATCAGGAAAAAATCCAACAGCAGAGGAGCGGCCCCTTGAACACAGAGCAGAAATCCGAGAAAGACCCATCTGAGTAGAGGACACAGGCCTTGGGACAAGGTCTGCTCCACACTTCCCCAACGGAACTTCCAAGCAGGCCTCACACTGCTTAGGCTAAACCGCAGTTAACCACCCACAAATAAAGTCCAACACTGTGTACGGAAACAGAACAACGGGACCCAGAACAGCCGTGTGCTCACGGTGCCAGCAGCCAACCACACAAATATTTGATAGCATGACAATCTCTGAGATAATCTTACTTTAGGTCACTTTTCTCACATTTTTTTTTCAAGTACCTAAAGTGGTTTTTACAAGCCTAGTCAATTAATATATAAATAAGGTTACTTGCTTGGTGTGGTGGTGCACACACAATCACAAGTTCAAGGCCAGACTAGGCACAAAAGGACAACACAAAAGAAAGCATACAGTAGGATGGCAAGAAGGCTCAGAGTCCAGACACCTGAATTTGATCCTGAACTAACTGGCGATGAGAGAATGCACTCCTGAAAATTATCCAATGACTTCCACATAAGCAATGTGGCACACACACACACACACACACACACACACACACACACACACACACACACACACACACACAATTTTTTTAAAAAAAGGAAAATAAAAGGGCTGGAGAAATGGCTCAGTGGTTAAGAGCACTGATCTTCCAGAGAATGGAGGTTTAATTTCCAGCAACCACATGGTGGCTCACAACCATCTGAAACTCCAGTTATAGAGGATCAGATTCCCTCTTCTAGCCTCCATGGGCACGTCACACATGGCATCCTCAGCTCTCCCAGTCAACTCTAGGTCAAATTTTGCCTCCAGTTTTAATGACTTGTCATCAGGGTTCTCAGGTGTATGATAAAATTAAAGTCATATTCTGATGCTAATGTTCTCATTAGGCAATCAATTCAGTTGCTGTGTTTATGGTTTATGCGCCTTGCATCCGGAGGAAAGACTTCCTCTCCTCAGAGTCCCATCCAGCGAGGGCCTCTCATCTCCATGCTGTGACCTCCATACTCCTCCCTTAGACACATCAACACTTCCAATCCCTGAAAGTTTTTCCATACATACAGGCAAAACACACAACATAATAAAAATTTTTAGATCTAAAAGATGACAATTTTTAAAATAAATATATAACATATACAATTTTAGTTACCTCTCTAACAATTACAAGAGTAAGCTAATGAAACCATAAGGTCAATGTTACTAGTATGTAAATGTGCAGACCTTCTTTAGCATGAACTTAAATTAACTCTATGAGCCTGAGTCACAAATTCTTTTTTTGTTGATTTTTGTTTTTGTTTTTGTTTTTCGAGACAGGGTTTCTCTGTATTGTTTTGGAGCCTGTCCTGGAACTTGCTCTGTAGACTAGGATGGCCTCGAACTCACAGAGATCCTCCTGCCTCTGCCTAAGGCTTGAGCCACCAATGCCCGGCTTGAGTCACAAATTCTTTACACTTCATGTTTCCTTATGGTTGGAAATTACCTATATTTTATTTAAAGCATTATATTATCCTAAAGACTTTTAGTTGTTTTGTTTTTCAAGACAGAGTTTCTCTGTATAGCCCCAGCTCTCCTAGGCTTTGTAGACCAGGCTGGCCTCAAACTCAGAGATCTGTCAGCCTCTGCCTCCCAAATGCTGGGATTAAAGGTATGCACCTCACCAGGCATATCCTAAGATTTATAAATATCTCTTTAACTAACCAAACTTTTATTATGAACATTTAAGCCAGGATATTTCTGATTCTTCTTTGTAACAAAAACACTTATCTTCTTTAACAAGGATTTTGCTACTTAAAGAGAGTTGATCTCATAGTCCTTGCAACCACACAACCTTAAATTTAACAAGAATGTTTTGTTTGTTTGGTTGAGACAGGGTCTCATGGACTTCAGGCTGTCCTCAATTTACTATGTAGCCAAGGATGGCCTTGAACTCCTAATGCTCTTGCCTACACCACCTAAATGCTGAGGCTGCAGGAACAAGCTATGACACTCATCAGATATCCTGCATTTCAGATATTTACATTATGATTTATGACCGTAGCAAAAGTACAGTTGTGAAGTAGCAACAAAAATAATCTTATTGTTGGAAGTCACCACAGCATGAGGAACTGTATTAGATGGTAGAAGCATTAGGAAGGTTGACAACCACTGCTTAAAGCTTAAGATAAAGATCCCATTATGACTGAAGATGTTTCAACTAGATAAATCTAAAATGTTTCACTTTTCCCCTTTAGGAGAAATAAGCAACATTTGTATTTATGGGAATAAGTAATTATTATAGATACTAAAACTGTCTACGCAAATATTATTTTCATTGGCATAAATTAAAAGTAATTATGCACCAGACATGGTGGCACATACCATTAATTCCAGCACTCAGAAGGCTGAGGCGGACAGATCTCTGAGTTCCAGCCAGTCAGTCTGGCGCACATACTGAGTTCTAGGCCAGCCAGAGCTACATAGTGAGACCCTGTCTCGAGATAAATAAACAAACAAATGAACAACAAAGGTAACAAAATTTAGTTTTACTTTTTTTCCATGACTAATGCTGGGCTTGTCATCAGTCTCTCCACTGCTTCTTAATTTTACATTTATTTACTCAGTATGTGCTTGTGCACATGCACGCTTCTATAACATGATAACACATGGGTGAAGATCAGAGGACAACTCACAGGAGTCAGTCCTCTCCTTCCACCAAGGGATCAAATCCAGGTCATCAATCAGGCCTGGCAGCAAGGAGTCCCACCTTCTAAACCACCTCACAGGGCCTCTCCATTACTTCCTTAAAGATGAAAAAGTGTGTGTTTATTGAAGGGATTCTCAGTGGTTCTTGTAAACCACAGATGACAGTAAATGACATTCTAAATGGAAATGTTCCTACCTCATAGAACACCTAAAGCTGCCAACAATCTCCACAGCACCAAGGAGAGGCTAAAGGCATTGAAATCACTGGACACAGAAGGAAGGAATTCTCCTGCCAGGTCAGTTTGCCTCAGCATCATGCTTAGGTCCAGATGGAAGCTCCACTACAGGCTTTAAACAGCATTTTTCCTTTACCTAAATGTCTAGAAGGTCTTCTGAAGTTAAGAAGAGGACTCGCCACCCCCACCCTTCATTTCAAAGCGGAGGAAAAAAAATATAAAAATAATGAGTACCCATGAGGATCCACAAAAAATTAAACCAAGTTACCACATAACCCAAAACCTCTGTCTAGATGTCTCCCAGGAGAACTGGAGGCATACATATTCACATAGGAACTCCTAAGTCAATGTTCACTGCAGCACTACCTGCAAAAGTGGAAATGATCTGAGCATTTATCAAGTGGCTAATGGAGAAAATGCAGTGTATCCATCCAAGAGAGTATTAGCCACTAACTCATTCTGGGGTATTCTTCAGCACTAAAGATTCAGTCACAGCTCCTGTGGAAATACAGGTAAACTCTGAAAACACCATGCTGGCTGGAAGAGTCAGGCATGAGATGAAATGTTTAGAAGAAGCAAATCCAACAGACAGAGAGCAGATCAGCGGTTACCAGGAGCCAGGAAGAGGATCATGAGGAATGTGCTCATGTCTACTAGGCTTCTGTGGAGA
Source organism: Cricetulus griseus (assembly GCF_003668045.3). Classification (NCBI taxonomy): domain Eukaryota; kingdom Metazoa; phylum Chordata; class Mammalia; order Rodentia; family Cricetidae; genus Cricetulus; species Cricetulus griseus. Next base: position 152,065,270 of record NW_023276806.1, on the reverse strand, counting down.
TGGAGGGTCTAACTCCACTGTGTTGTTCACATAGGAAAGAGGGATGCATGGTGCATGGTACCTGATTCTTAAGGGATTTAATACAAAATAAAGGAGGGAAAACGAAAAAGGAGAAACAGCACAGCCATTAGGATGCACTGCTAATGCTGGGTGAGGTTGAGGGTCTGGAAGTGGACTTTCTGGGACATTTTTATGATTGCAGCTCTTCTGAAAGTATAAAGTCAGTTTCTTAAACATTAAAAAAGTGGGAAAATTGTCATGGAACCAATGTTTCCAAATGACTTACTATAACTGTGATCTATTTCAATCGGGTGTTTAATTGGTGTCATAAAATTAAAGAATCACTTTTAGAAAACCATTAATGACACAATTTGTGAAAGAAAATGGTCATTTAAAAGCCTAACACAAACTTCTGCATCATATTAAAATGTAAAATAATGCCGTTTTTCTAAATGAAGCATGTTTAGTAGATCCTGGTTAGAGTAATATTTTGTATGAAAACCTTAATACATCACAAGTATTGTGGTAAGTGTATATTGACCCACAAAGACACCTGGAAACTGAGTGCTACCAGATATGACAAAATCAAAGATTTTGACACGAGAAGGCCATGTGGATGATTTGGGCGAGTCCTAAATTTAATCACTGGCATCCATGTGAGAGGGAGACAGGACAAGACCCAACTCCAGAGCAGGAGCAATGTGAACAGAAACAGGCACTGAAAACAATGAGCACAAGCAGCCTCCAGACGGTTCCCCCAGCTTCTAAAAGCAGCCATCACTGCTAACACATTGGCACCTGTCTCCCATAATCTGGGGTATCTAACCTCTAGAACTAAGAAAATAAAACAGCATTGTTTCAAGCCACCATGTTTTTGCTAATTCAGCAAATTGTTACCCAACTGAAAACTAAAACACAAGAAACTTTGGGATTTTCACACTCAGCATGAGTTCACTTAGCCAGTACTTAATCTAGTGCTGAAATAGACTACAGAAAAGTAACGATTCACAAAGCCAAAGTTGTACACATTGCTCTGATTCTGCTGAACTGTCAACACGACTACACTTCTGTGGTCCTGGCTCCCACCTGGTGGAAAGTTGGCAGCATTTTCCAGCAACTTCTGCATCACTTCATGGATGGCATTTGTCCTCATCTAAATTCCCAACTGTAGAGTGACAAATTTTATATACCAACTGTGTGACCAACATAGTAACACACACTACACACTTTTCTCCAAGAGTCCACTAGTAACTGTCATACTTTCTTGGAGAACTGACTTCTAAAAATCACTCAAAGATGTCACAGTGCTTTAAATAGATCACTCTAACATAGTGATAGACAAGATAAATTTGGACTCTTCATGCCTACACATCAAGTTAGTGAGACTCTAGAACATGCCATAAACAGCTAGGGAGCGCCCTGCTACTCTCAAGGGATCTGACGCACCCACAGAGCTTTGGCAGGCCACCTTTCCAAGGTAATGTGGAAGAATGACAATGAATCCAATTTTGCTTCTGAGATCCTGCCTAAAAAGAAAAAAGCTGATCAACTGTTTCAAGTTAAGAAATGTTCACTCCCTTTTGATATGAAGACTTGTTTTCTGCCTTAATCAACCCCCCCCCTTTTAAATGAACTTCTGTAGTAACCAGTTTTGTGGGAATGTCCAAAAGATAAGGAACCTGTTATGTCAACTCCAGCCTTGGAAATAAGTCTACACATGGCCCAATAATAAAATTTGGCATTGAAAGTCCTTACCGCCAGGCGGTGGCAGTGCACACCTTTAATCCCAGCACTTGGGAGGCAGAGGCAGGCAGACCTCTGTGAGTTCGAGGTCAGCCAGGAACCTTACACAGAAACACCCTGTCTTGTAAAACCAAAAAATGAAAATAAAATTAATAGGATATTCCCTAACCCTCAGTTTACTTCTATAGCTGGAGAATATATGACAGGTGGCCAAGGTGTCTGTTTACAAACTACAACAGCTGTAGCAATGCTGGTAGGTAAGGTTACAGAAACTGCTGGTAATTGTATCCCAGAATTCAACATAAGCCCATCTTATACAGAAGCAAGCAAGAAATGGGCCACCCAAAAAAAGGACATAGGTGACTAAAAATGACTAGAGGACTCAAAGAGAACACAAATTCTGCTGTCCCCAGCAGATTGGTAAAAAACTGTTAAAGGACCTTGTGACTCATCTCACCTAGGGAGAAAAACACTAGTGTTCCATTCTCCTGTGCTGCTAGGTAAATAAGGCTATAAAGTCCACAGCCCTGAAATGGTGGCAGCCTGTCTGCTCTGCATCTGTCATAACCTAAGAGGCAGGACCATGCCACCAGCCTGACTTAACCCACTACAAAGAAGAAATGCATGCACAGTGAAAATTGACAATTAGATCTTTGATTTTTGGTTTGTTGTTTTGAAGACAGTCACACGATGTAGTCTTGGCTAGCCTAGAATTCACTATGTAGACCAGGCTGGCCTTGAACTCACAGAGACCCACCTGCCTCTGATTCCTTAGTGCTGGTATTAAAGGTGTGCTATATCAGTAACCATAAAGGGAAGTCCTATGTATAGATCTATCAACAGCTGTAATCGTGTTTTATGCTTTGGTTTGTATCACTGCTTTTCTTTTCCTTGCTGTTAGTTTAATGCACAATGGAACACTACAATGGCACACTAGTTTCCATTTAACCTATTCCACCACTTGATTACCTTTGTGGGTGGCTCTCTCATATTCTGCCATGCTATCTGTATATAATTTGTTACATTCTTTTTTACAACTCAGAGGGTTTTACTCTTAAGCCCAGAAATTGAGGCAATGCAATATTAGCAAAATAATTTACATTCTAAGAGTTTTTGGCTGGATCTCACAGCCAGAGTTAATAATATAGCTTATTATTAACTTAAGGTCACTTAATACTTAAGACTGCTGTCCTACTATGTATTCAACCTGTTTAACCTGCCTTTAAGAGAATGATGCAACAATCAACTTTACTTCCCTGGATTTCCCATGTAATCAACCCAAACTATGCATAACTGTAATCTTAACTTATGTACTCTTCTATACCCCTGACTAAAAAATCATGCATGTGTGTTATGATAATTACTTGATGGAAACAAGCAGTCTTATAGAATGAATATCCTTCATAAATGTTGATTCTGATACATGGAAATTGTTTGGTGAACAATGACGTTTATAATACTGTTATCCGGGTCAGCTGGAGCCGGAGATTTCCTCCCTATAAAACTCCATTAAAGATTTCTGAAAAGTATCCCTCATTCCTCCTCCACTGAACAACTTTCTGTTTGTTTCTCTCAAAGGAAAACAAAGCCCCTTTTTTAGGGACTGTGCTAGTTACTTTTATGTCAACTTGACACACAAACTAGAGTTATCTTAAAGGAGGGTAAGCCTATAAGTCATGATTGATGGGGAAGGGTTCGGCCCACTATGGATGGTTCATCCCTGGGCTGGTGGTCCCGGGTTCTATAGGAAAGCAGGCTGAGCAAGTCAGGTAGAGCAAGCCAGTAAACAGCACCCTCCATGGCCTCTGCATCAGCTCCTGTCTCCAGGTTCCTGCCCTGTTTGAGTTCCTGTCCTGATTTCCTTCAATGAAAACAGAAATGCCCCCACCCCCACCTGCCTCATCTTGCTTTTTAGTCATGGTGTTTCATTACAACAACAGAAATCCTAAGCCTGGGAAACACACTCAGAAAGACACAGGGACAGACATACTCAGAAACCAGACACAGCTACATAAGACAGATTCACAAGGCAGACTTCAAGCACAGACTCAGACTCATACAATAGAGGAGAGAAGGCACAGGGAGAGTGAAATAAAGTTTAAATCTTGCCTTACTCGTAAATGACATCAAGGGGAAGTGCTTTGATGTCTTTCGTTAATGAGACACTGATGCATTATTGGTGCCTTGGAGTTTACTATTAATGTGTTCAAACTGATTACAAGAACCTAAAGGAGTCATCCTACAAAAAATTAAATAAGCCATATTATCCTTCATATGCTTTCAGTAGCCCGAGACAGACAGAATCTCAGCTGTATTAAAGAAGAGCACATGGCCAAGTAAGACGCCACCAAGCCTACTGACCTGGGTCTTATCCATAGAACTCACACGATAGAAGGAGAGAACCAAAGCCCACAACTTGTCCTCTGACCTCTGCATGCCACAGCACACAACCCACTTCTCCACACAATAAACAAAGAAACAAACAGAAGGGTAGAGTACTGTAACACATTTGAGACGGGGGGCACATGTCCTCAGTCCTCCTAGCCAACTCTCTATCAAATTTTGCCTTAGGTTTAATAATGTGTCATCATGATTCTCATATGCATAACTTTTAAAATTATTTTTGGTTTTTCAAGACAGGGTTTCTCTGTGTAGCTCTGGCTGTCCTAGAACTCCCTTTGTAGACCAGGCTGGCCTCAGACTCACAGATCTCCACCTGCCTCTGCCTCCAGTGCTGGGATTAAAGACATGTGCCAGCACAGCCCGGCACATAATTTTTTAAAGTTGTATTCTGGTGCTAATTTTTATATTAGGCAATCAATTCAGTTGCTGTGTTTATTGTTTATGTGCCTTAGCATCCTGAGGAAAGACATCCTCTCCTCAGAGTCCCATCCAGTTAGGACCTCTCATCTCCAGGCTGGGACCTTCTCACACATCCCTTAGACCAGATACATCAACACTTCCAATCCCTGGATGGCAAGACCTCCACCCTAGTTTAGAAGTGCAGAAGTTACAAAAATAGATTTTGGCCTCAGTAATCCTAAAGATTAGGGGGCCGGGCGTTGGTGGCGCACACCTTTAATCCCAGCACTCAGGAGGCAGAGGCAGGCAGATCTCTGTGAGTTCGAGGCCAGCCTGGTATCCAGAGTGAGTGCCAGGATAGGCTCCAAAGCTACACAAAGAAACCCTGTCTCGGAAAAACAAAACAAAACAAAATAAAACCCCCCAAAAACAAAACAAAAACAAAGATTAAGGAGACAAGATCCCAGTGGGAGAAATTGAGGCAGGAAGGAAAGCAAAGAAAATAATGGGGTGGGGGGGGGAAGGAACCTCTTATTCCTGAGTCTGGTTAACATTTCTCCATCTCAGAGTCATGAATCCAGCACAATAAAAAACTCTGCTGAAGACTGACTATATAGACACAATATTCCTCTACAGGGGTGTTTCCAATATGATGTTAAAATAGCAATGACCTACACTTAAGACCAAACTGTATGACCTGTGACTTAACCCCACTCCTTTCCCAGATAAACTCTGAGAATCTCACAAACACGCTCATGAAATTCCTTCAGTTAGAACCTACCTGTTTTTCTTCCACCCGCATGGCCAGTGGCTCTACCTACTCAGCCCGTATTCCCATCCCATCATCCTCAGGAAGGTGCCTCATCTTATGGTCTCACTTACTAAAAGAAAATGGAGTTCCTTAGAAACCTTTAGACGCTAGAAGCCTTTAGACTCTAGACCTACCTAAGGCCACTGTTAAGGACACTTGGGTGCAATCTCTTGAGAAATCCATGCCTACATCTTAGGTGGGTGTTGCCCTTTCCCTACATGCTTTCTCTCCCCAAAGCCAAAGCTCAAACCTAACTCGAAAATCTTTTCCTGAGAAGATCCAACTCTGCTTTGAAAAGAAATATGAAAACAAGAACAAAGAAACAGCCAACAACCCTTGTGTTGAGATGTTCCAACTGCTGGCTCAGTGATGGAATCTGACAGCTCTTAAAGATACCTGCATATGGAATGATTGTCCTATGAATGGGCACAGCCTTTGCATTTCCCCTGCAAACCAACAAAAGCACATCACAGTCACATAAGCCAGAGCTCACATTACCACAGTTCATCTCTTTCCATCTGATCTTTCTTGCCATGTCTACTTTCCATTTTTACTTTTCCGAAGTGTTACTAATTCCCAGAACTCTGTACTGAGCCAAGACTAATCCTGAGTCCTCATGCAAAGGAAGCTTTTGTTATAGTCAGTCATATTCTTGGGCAGTCGCCATGCCTAAGTCATTAGAGGGCCATTTAAGTTTTAAGCATATTAACTAAATCATTTTCAAAAGGGATAATGTACTTTGTAAAGCAGTATTTATTCAACATCTATTATGTATACAGCACCAAGGGTATTATAAAAATTAAATTAAAAAACACAGTATTGTCAAGAAGTTTGTATTTCAAACAGAAAGATAAGGCCGCAGGCCTCTAATTACTGCCTAGTCCACTGACTTCCTGCTGTGAACTAAATAGGTTTTTAAAAAGGGGGAGAGGGAGTACTGTATTTAGATAAAAAGCTATAATCATTGACCAAACATAAAGTCATGAAAGCCACCTCAATGAAGTGCTACAATTCAGACAAGCACAGGTAGACATGTGTGTATGTATGTATGTATGTATAATGGACGGGTAGATGTATTTATTGACAGTGTCTCATAATGAAACAAGGTTGGCCTACAGCTTGCCATGTAACCCAGGCTGGATCTGAACTTACGATCCTCTTGGCTCAGCTTTCTCAATGTCCGGATTATAGGCACACACCACGATCTCTAGCTCAGAAAGTCTTTATTGACATAAATGCACCTGGGTTTTGCATTCCTGATTCACATTCTGAAACCTTTTCATTAGTTTTTAAACCCCTCTTGGTGGAATCTTCATTTTTTTAAACATACACAGGACCATGTCATCTAAAGATAGGGATAATTAACTTCCTTTTTCAAACGGGATGCCTTTTATCCCCTTTTCATGTCTAATTGCCGTTAGGACTTCTAGTATGGTGCTGAACAGAAGTGAGAGTGGGCGCTCCTGCTCTGCATCATCTCAGAGGCCATGTTTTCACTGATGTACTTTTAACAGTTCACTCGTGCTTTTCTGAGGCTGCATCAGCTCTGTCCAGCAGAGCCACTGCCGATGGTTTCCTTGAGGTAGCTCTCTGGCGTTGCTATCAGGCTGAGATGCTGGCCTCATAAAACAAGCATGAACGTTCTGTGAGAATGCTTCTTGGGAGCATTTGTTTCCCGGGTTTTTCATTTTTCAGCATTTGTTTGTGTGTCTATTTGGGTTGCTGAGATGAGGTCTACTCAAGCCCAGGCTAGCTTCACACTCATGCAAACCTCTTTTCTTTTTAATTACTACTCCAGTCTACTTGTAACTTGTCTCATCAGGTCTTCTATTTCTTCCTGACTCAATCTCAGTAGGTATATGTTTATAGAAATGTATCCATTCGTCAGAGGCTAAGGTTTCGGCATGTAATTCTTCATAATAGCACTGGGGTACCAACTACAATGTCTGTGTTTTCCTTTCTGGTCTTATTTAGTTTATAGTCTTTTCTCCTCATAGTCTAAGGTAAATAAAATATTGTCTTTTTGTTTCATTTTAAGGAAAACCAACCATCTTGTTGTTTATTTCACAGCTTTCCTACTTGGTTTAATTACACTCATGCCCTTATTCACTCATTCTGTAGACCCTTTTTGCAGTTTCCTGCTGTGAAGTATTAGACAACTCACGTCTTCTCTAATACAGGTGCTTATAGCTATGAACGTCCTCCTTAGAACTGCCTGTGCTGCATCCCATAGGTTTTGGAACACTGTTTCCACCCTCATCATGAGTAGAATGTCTAGCTTCCATTTTGAGTTCTTTGAGCCACCTTCGTGTTTGAGGTATACTGTTGAATTTGTATATATTATACATTTTCCACTTTTCCCTCTGCCACTGCTTTCTAGTTTCACTCCATCATGGTGACAAAAGATATAACATGATTCCTAAATTTGTTAAGATTTATTAATGGCTTAATATGGTATCTGTTCTAGAAAATGTTCTAAGCACAAGAGAAGGCTGTTCACGAAACGTTTTGTAGATTGTCAGGCTCCTGTGAAACTGTCAACTTCAAGTCCAGCATCTCTTCACTGCATTTCCATCCAGCTAACCTACCCTTGTCGAAAGTGTGGTACTGAAATCCCCACTGTGTTTGTATTTTCCTCTACTTCTCTTCCAACTCATTAATAACCTTCATAGATTTAGGAGCGCTGACATTGGGCACATATATATTTACAACTCCTATGCCCTCTTCATGAACTGAGCCCATGGAACTTTTCCTGTGTCCAATTCTTTGAGCATATAGTATGTAGCCTCTATAGCCAAAGCTTACAACTGCCAAAAAGATCCTCCTTTCTTCCCTGAACACTGCTGAGTATTTCCAGTGTAGTTCAGAAGTAGTTTCCAAGGACCAGGCTTCTCAGCAAGATGAATGGGATCTGAGAATTTAAATGTGCCTACTTGCAATCTTTGTATTCAGAATAGAAATGCCAGGCACCTAACTGCTGATCTTCTGAGGCCCCCTAGTGCTCGAGAGGCAGACACTTTGGCAATCCAAACAAAATGACATTTCAGAACACCTGTAAGCTGTTAAATTAACTGCAGAATTAACCAGTAGCCCATTTAAAAAGAAAGTCCCTTGGGGGCATCAATTACACAAATGAAATGAAAAGGGTCTGTAACACTGCAAAGCCAACTTTCAGAAGACAAATAAAGGCCTAGAATATTCTAAACAATACTTAATAATAGTGTTTTCTAAGATTATGATAACTGGATTTTCTCTTACTCCTCACTCCAGTTAAAGTATCAGTGTATCACAGTACAAGGTCTCAGGTCAATTCTCAGCTCCACAAAATAAACAAAAAACAAAGTTGGAGGTGCTGGTTCACACCTGTAATTCCAATACTATGGAAGTTGAGGAAGGATGAGTTGGAGGGCTAGCCTCAGATACACAGTGAGACCCCACCAAGACCCAACCTTAATGTGGTACCACACATAACACTCAAATATTGAAAGCTTTAGATGACAACACACTGTGATCATGTCAGGTTACAGCTGCCATGTGGGTGCTGAGATTACAAGCAGGTACCATCATGCCCAGTTAATCTGTGGCATTTCTATCCTCTTAATAGTTCTGGGAACAACCCCTTCATCCCTCTGTGTGTGTGTGTGTGTGTGTGTGTGTGTGTGTGTGTGAGAGAGAGAGAGAGAGAGAGAGAGAGAGAGAGAGAGAGAGACAGAGAGAGAGACAGAGAGAGAGACAGAGAGACAGAGACAGAGACAGAGAGACAGAGAGAGATAGAGAGAGACAGAGAGCAGAGAGACAGACAGAGTGAGAGAAGGAGGGAGGGAGGGAGGGAGGGAAGGCAGTTAGGAGGGTATCCCTTTTCTCTTATCTCCTCTTCAGAGCAAGAGAAACTCCTCCAACTTCAAAGGTTAATCAAAGGGGCACTGAAAACTTGCTCAGGCTCTTACTGGCTTCCTACTGATGAGTCTTGAGACAGGGTCTCATATGCTGGCCCCAAACTCTCAATGTGCCTCCCTGAGCTACCCAAGCGCTGATACTATGAGTGTGCATCCCCATGCCTGGATAGACATCCTCCCTTCTCCAGTACAATGAACAGCCTGGATGGGCCCCAGAGTAAGGACAAGTTGCTCAGCTGTCTGCCTGTGGGCTGTGTGATGAGTTTAACAGACTAAGAGAGTAGTATACCCATCAAATCAAGGTTAAGGCAGTGTCATACACTGAATGAAGCTTCCCATGCTACTGCCAAAGTCATACACAGTTTACTGCATTTGACCGATTAAAGCCTTTCTTTGATTCAAAAATACATCTGAAGTTCCTCTTCAAACTTTAAGTATACCTTAGATGTATTCAAAATTATACTATAAAGCTGTATAGAACCCATGGCAATTTGTGAATGAATATTTGCTTTGGGATAGGCTTGTAAATAGTTTTATTATTGAAAGTGTTTTTTAAACTGCACATTTGATACATGTATATGTACATACATACAAACTTGACATGAAAATGAAAGCACAACTAACATTCTGCCTTTAACTCATGCTCACGAATCAGAGTCACTACAACTGACTGTGGTCCCAGAACACACATTCCAGTTGAAACAATTCACTGGATTCTACACATTTCCCATCATTACTCATCAAGAATATGTATATAAGGTGACTCTAACTTCACCTAGTATTCAGGCTAATTTTCAGGATGTGTTTTTTTGTTGTTGTTTTTAATTGTCTGAGGCTACTTATTAGTATGGGGTTTTGGTGTAGGAAAAATAACTCATTGGTGAATTTAAAAAAACACAAAAAATCATGTTCAAAACATGTAACAAAACAGTGTAAGTTGCTTCCTAACGGGCTATCCAACAAGAAGAAAGCACAGAAACCATGGAGTATGATAGGCTTGTGTTAAGCTCCAATGGCTGGGGAATATATGTAACTTCTGTGACCCTCAGTCTTCTTGTCTGAAATTTCAAATGATCCTAGGTGTTGTATAGCACATACCTGTAACCAAATACTTGGGAGGTGGAATTAGGGGACAGAAATATGAAGATCAGGAGTTGAAGGCGAGCACTGTCCACATAGCAGGTTTGAGGATAGCCTGGGGCTACATGAACAAGGCTGCCTCAAGAAAGAAAGGTGGGATGGGGCAAAAAAGAAAAATAATAATTTACAGAGGAAAAACATTTCCTCAGAGTTCTGAACTCAGTAAAAGAAAAAAACATAAGAGAACTACAACACATAGTAAATGTATGAGCTACAGTGTTCTAGTCAATTTTACTACTGCTTCTAACAGACGAAGGTTACCAAGGATTTTACAACATTGACAGTCTTTAAAGACTGAATAATGACAAGTTTAGTTGTAAGTCAACTTACCAAGACAGGAGTACAAACCCTGACTTATCCATGCTAATATGGCAAGGGTTATCAGATCACCAAAACTAGCCGCAATGGGTGTGGCCACGTTGTCGGGGTTTATGCCTGTCTTCTTTGAGCCAACAATAACACCAACCATTATTATTCCTAGGAGAAAGAATGCTCATTACTCAGAAAAATCCATTCCCCAAACACTGAAATACACAACAGGGAGACAGCACACCAGTTCCATATAGAATGCTCAAATAAACTGATTAAGCAAACAAAATATTTTACTGTAACCCTGTAGGCAAAATGCCCTTCAGCTAACTGAAAGAGGTCACAGAAGATATCACTGGCTCAATGTTGCATTTACTGTAAAATTACGGTAAAACTAAAATTTTGAATTTAATGATGCTATGCTTTAAATGTATTACATATATATCAAACCACAGATTTTCATTTTAACCCTTGAAGAAAAAGGGTAAAAAGAGGCACCCTATTCATATGCATAGCAACAACAAACACACTCATATATGATAACTAAAAATGCTCCATCTATTGTGTACAGTGAAATGTTAGGAAGCAGAACGTAATTAAATTTTGAAAACCAGAGTTCAGAACAGGACATGGTTATAAAAATTACTCTTGGGAGATGATATGTTCAGGGGTTAAAAGCATCTGTTCTTCCAGGGGACCTGGGTTCAATTCTCAACACCCACCTGACACTGCAGGACACAGACACACATGCAAGCAAAATAGACACTCAAATAAAATAAAATTAAATACCAAAATAGCAAGATTGTGTCTACAAATGATACTCTTTGAAGGCTGGATGGCTCAGTTGTAAGCACACACTGGCAGCTCTTGTATCTACATGGTCACTTACAACCATATGTAACTCCAGTTTCTGGGGATACACCTTCTTCTAGCCTCCAAGAACACCACACATGCACATGTTGAACATACACACATAGGCAAAATGTTCATACACATAAAATAAAAATAACTAAATCATGAAAAGAATAAATAAAGAGGGGTGTGGCCGGTGCACACCTTTAATCCCAGTACTCAGGAGGCAGAGGTAGGCAAATCGCTGAGTTTGATGCCATGTTAATTAAGTATAGGCACAATGTTATATTTATACTGTCACAGAAACTTGAAGTTTGGGGGGCTTGTTTGTTTTTTATGTGTATACTTGTATGCCTGTGTGATAAAGAGTATACTCGTGAGTTCGGCTGCCCTCAGAGGCCCCTGGTGTTGGGTTTAGCCTTCACCCTGGGCTATAGTCACAGGCATTTGTGAGCTGCTTCATGTGGGTTCTGGGAACTGAACTCAGGTCCTCTGGGAGTACAAGAATGAGTGCTTTTGAAACTGAGAATTCTTGGAATGCTTGTTTGGGACAGGCCAGAAAGTCCCCTATGAGATTTCCAGGAAGGCCTTTCTTAACTCATTTAACTTGGGAAAATAGTGAGTGTCTTGGCTAGTGTACTGCTCTTACTGAAGACTGAGCCAAAGCATCTATGGCCAAGGGGAACAACCTTAAAAACCCCACTTTCCACTGTGTTTATAAATAATGAAATAAACCAGGTAGTGGTGACACACGCTTTAATCCCAACACTCAGGAGACAAAGGCAGGATCTCTGTGAGTTCAAGGCCAGTCTGGTCTACAGAGCTATTTCCAAGACAGTCAGAGCTACACAAAGAAACCCTGTCTTAAAACAAACAAACAAACAAACAATAAATAAATAAATAAATAAATAGTAAAATAAAAATACATCTGAACTAAGATTATTTAAAAGTTTATGTGGACATTTTCTGCCATTTTCATCATGAATAAATATCATTTTAAAAGTCACCAACCTGGGAAATGGATCCTTTTATTAAAAAGTCAAAAACTGCTAAGAGGACATTTACAGAATCACTTACCCTGCAGAAGAGATGCAATGAAGGCAGTCGCCACACTGCTAGAGCACAGAAGTACAGAGTGGCTGAGGTAATATTTCCCTTCTGGAATCCAGCCCAAGATGATCGCAGCCACGGCTGCTAAAAAGCCAACCACTGTGGCCTGAACCTGAAAACAGTTTTTGTAAAATTCAGATTAGTAATTTTTAAAACATTAGATTTTTATTAGTTAATCATAACATACAAGATAGTCAAAACAAGGGTGTATGGCAACTGAACTGCCTTCATTCTAAAGAGACTACTGGATTTTAGTTTTGATACCACTTAGACTGTGGGGTCTCAAATTACCCTGATCTACATCAACAGGTACAGTAGAATCAGGGGCCACATCATTTCTGTTTGTTTGTTGTTGAGACAAGAGCCTTACTGTGTAGGCCTGGCTGTCCTGGAACTACTCTGTAGACCCGACTGACCTCAAACTCAGAGATCTGCTGGCCTCTGCCCCTAATGCTGAGAGATGAATTCCCTGGAACTGAAGTTACAGATAGTGTGAGACACCTGATGTGGGTGCTGGGAACTGCACTCCAGTCCCCTGGAAGAACAGCACATGCTCTTAATTGATGAGCCATCTCTCCTGACCCTCCAGGTCTGTTCTTAACAAGCATGCCTCACTCATCTCCTTCACAGCGTTGCTGGTGGAACTCCAGGGAGAAAATAACCTTTCCCCTAATCCAACCCACAGCTGCCATCTTCTCTTCTGCCTTTGGTCTGTGGCAACCACTCCCACCAACACTGCCTCACTGGTGGGCACCTGTTCTGACATGATATGTCTGCCCAAGTTCCCTGTTTACCACATATCCTCGTGGGAGGAAGCCGAAGAGTCATTACATTTTGGCAACTAGGATCAGCAAAGTCCTGGCCATCTCTGGCAACCACCCAAACCAACAGTTGTAGGAAAGAGGATAGCAAGGGAGGGTGGAGCTTATGGGAAGAAAGAGTGCCACAGGCTGAGGTGGGGATTGATAACAGTGATCTATATAAATCATTCATGTCATAGCCACAGCTTCAGAGTGTTCAGTGCTTAAATCAATATATTTTTGATTTCTTGATTTGTTATACTGCTCTACTGATTGATAAATGTTTGTAAGGTCTTGGTTTTGATCTGTTGTTGTTACTGGGGACAAACTTCCTGCATGTTTGATATACCGATAAACACTGATAGACACCCTGTTAGTCAACGTTTTTTACCATCCTGACTAAATTCCTACGCTGTCAAGCTGAACAGTTCTTAGACTTTTCTAACAAAATAAACAGGATTGAAAAGACAAAACTGAAGCCCAGGTGATTATGTAAGTTAATAAAGGCTCTACAACTGGTTTATGTTACAAGCAGATTTACAGTAAGGTTGGGGCTCAGATTTTTTTAGTTCTTAATCCTACAAACTTAGAAGCAACTGCATAGATATGAACAGGCATTTATTTCAGGACTCTTTGGTCCTTGAAATGCAATGCATGAAGCTATATTCCCACAACCATGTTCTCAATCTTAAGGCCTAGCTAAGCTAAAATTAGTACATATTCTTGATGATCACAGTAGCTAAAGAGTTAGTCATGACAACTGAAATCATTTACCTAAGAATTAGGAGAGAATAGATGAAGGGGCAGAGGAGACACCTTCAAATAGAAAGAGCCAGAGATGATATGTAAGTCCTGGTCCATCGTAAATGTTACTGGTAATTGAAAGGTTTATTAATATTAACAATGACAACGTTAACTAAGGAAAATCAACATAAACAAGTGAGTGACCACATTATCCAGATAAGAGCTCATTTAACTAAGCAACTAATGTGCTTAGAAGTATTAAAGGCAGTCTTGGTATTGTGTTCCTGTGAACCTGGGAGTCTGAGATCAGGCTGAGAAACAGTGATTTCACCTAAAAAATAAAAGCTAAAACTAATACAAACAAAACACAAAAAACAGGGCATGATGGCATGCCTCCGAAGTTGAGGCAAGAAAACTCTTGAGTTTAAGGCCAGCCTGAGCAACACCGGAAGTCTGTCCCAAAATAATAAAGATGGGGCTAGAGATGGGGTCAGCTGGAGTGGACACACAGCTCTGGTTCAATCCTGATCACCACATAAAACAGGACTGGTGATGCACCTCTGTAATCCCAGCACTCAGGAGGCACGACAATCAGAAGTCCAAGGTCATCCTCACCTACATGAAAAGTTTAAGGCCAGCCGGGGATACATGACATCCCTTCCTTACCCTCGAAAATAAACAAACACATAAATGCAGAGAAACAGTGAGAATATCTCAAAAGCCCTTGCCAGGCCCAGTCTCTCTCTCTGCCTGCTGCCTGAGGATCAGGATGTAAGCTCTCAGCACTGCTAAAACACCATACCTGTCTGCCTCCAGGCATGATAATCACGGACTAACCCTCTAAAACTGTAAGTAAGCCCCCAATTAAATTCTTCCTTTTATAAGAGTTGCCTTGATTATGTTGTCTTCTTCATAGCAACTATGACAGTACTTAAACAATGAATTCTTAAATTTTGTATAAGTATTAATACAAAAGCTGGCTCTATTACAGTATGGTGTACTTGCACACTGTTTTACATCTGGAAGAAGTGGATCAGTTTTAAAAATAAAATAACTTTCAAAGGTCATGGCATCAACTGATGCCATCACCTTTTCAGGGTATGAAGTTATTGCTTTGGGCCTCATGAAACAAATGGTAGATTTCACACCCCAGATCTATAAATAAATGTGTCACTTACCTGCTTTAAAGCCAAGTTGCCAATGATTAGATTCCACTTTTCAATGGGTGAGTCCATCTTCCCAACATTTACCTGTCAAGGAGGATATTAGCATCACTCTGTTATCTGCTCTATTTAAACAAAACCCAAATGTTAAAGCACAAACACTCCTTTAGTAAATCTGCTGTGTTCGCCTAGAAGTGGTGGCTCATGCCTTTGACTCCAGCTCTTGGGAGGCAGAGAAAGGCAGGTGGAACTCTGTGAGTTTGAGGCCAGCCCGGTCTATAGAGTGAGTTCCAGTACAGTCAGGGTTACACAGAGAAATCCTGTCTCGAAAAACAAAAAACAAAACAAATGTGCTGTGTGCAGCCTGTGTTCAGAGCAATTCTAAACTCACCACCAGCCTGCTATTTGACATCGGGTTGGCAGAGATGGGGAAAATGTTTTAGGCAACAAGTTATAGCCATCCATCTACTGTCAGATGTTATAACTACATCATCAATTATTATCCTCACATGCCAAATTTGATATAATGAGACCCAACAGAAAAAAATGCTATAAATTTGAGCTGTTGGTACATCATTTCATAGCATAAAACTAATATAATTCAAAGAGTTATTGGCCAAAGGGAAAGAAAGAAATTGTTCATGTATACATAATCTATCTGTATTTGAGCCATGAGTACAATTATTAGCAATAAGAACTCATTCAGTTCACAGATTTTGATTATATACCTCCAGTCATCAAAATACATATACATTTTCTGGTAAGTGGAAGAATATTTTACTAAATAAAGACAATATTCACATATTCTACTGTTCTGTGATCCAGATAAGTTTCTCAACCACTCAGGATTTTAAAAATACACCCCCCCACACACACACACATACAAATTTTCCAAGTTTTTGCATTGTAGTAATTTGGAAATCAATGGACAATCATTAGCAATACACACACACACATTTATAAATATATTACACTGAGTTAGGTTTTAATTATCCATCATCTAGTCTGGAAGATTTCAAATGTTATAAAAACATCTGGAGCCAGTGAGATAGCTCAGTAGTGAAGGTGTTCACTGTCCAAGCCTAGCAACTGAAGCCTGATTCCTGGAAGCCACATGGTATGGGGTAGGGGGTGGGGTGAGGGACATGACTCCTGCAAGTTGTCCTGACCCCCCCACCACACACACACACAGTATGTGCATGCTTACATTCACACACACATACACTAAATAAATTTTTTAAAGCTTTTTTTGGGGGGGGGTTTCAAGACAAAGTTTCATGTGTAGCTTTGGAGCCTGTCCTAGAACTCTCTCTCTCTCTCTGTAGACCAGGCTGGCCTCAAACTCACAGAGATCCTCCTGCCTCTGTCTCCCAAGTACAGGGACTAAAGGCATGCACCACCACCTAACTTTCAAGCTTTTTAAAATTCTACACAAGAGTGAATAAAGGAGATACAGCACACACAAGGCCTTGGGCTCAATATCCTGCACCACAGAAACACCTAAAATCATTATTTACAGAAGTTTTACCTATGGACAGACTAGCATTGTCTCAGTAGCAGCAAACCAGCAGGTGAAGTGTCACATCAAGATGCCATCTATGCCAGGCAGTAGTGGCACACGCCTTTAATCCCAGCACTCGGGAGGCAGAAGCAGGCGGATCTCTGTGAGTTTGGGACCAGCCTGGTCTACAAGAGCTAGTTCCAGGACAGCCTCCAAAGCCACAGAGAAACCCTGTCTCGAAAACCAAAAAAAAAAAAAAGATGCCATCTATTCAATTTAGAAACCATTTTTTTTTATTCTCCCTGTGGACTTTGGCCTCAAAGTATCCAGCTAATAATGCAAATATTGAGGTTTCTCAGTGTGTTAGAATAATTATTCATGTAGTCTTTATAGATCTATTTACTAAACCTGACAATAGTTATCGATTCAGTCATGTTTATAGCTCTAACAATCTGCAGCTCTACTCAAAAGAGCAATGTTTAAAGAGTGAATCCACCTCAGAGTTAGAGCTGAAGAGGAAGGCAAAGATTGGTGTGCATTTTCAGTAACTCATTAAAAATGATGCTGATGCCGGGCATTGGTGGCGCACACCTTTAATACCAGCACTTGGGAGGCAGAGACAGGTGGATCTCTGTGAATTCAAGGCCAGCCTGGTCTACAGAGTGAGTTCCAGGACAGTGAGTTCCAAAAGCTATACAGAGAAACCCTGTCTGGAAAAACAAAACAAAACAAAAAGATGCTGATGGCTATAGTTAGAAACCTAAGACAACTAGCTCCATAAAAAAGCATTAGACATAAAGCCTCCAGTTGCTAATAAGTGAAGGAACCAGCTTCCCTTTTGGCAGCCATAACAGCCAAACACGTGCTTGCCATAAACCTGCCTTGGTCACTTAGAGGTCAGATGCCTGTCTTGTGACAAGGAACCTTAGTCACTAGAAAGTCAGATGCCTGTCTCGTGACAAGGAGCCAATCGGAAGTTAGCTGGTGGCGCTATGCTTTATGGGTGTGCTTTACGGACAAGCACACAGCAATGACGGAGAGAGCATAGCAACCACCCTGGGAGGGCCTATGGGCCATAACAACCAGTTGACCAATCAACACAGGGCAAGCCCTCCAAGCCTGGAAGCACACCAATCGTGAGCCTGTGCGTAAGCCTGTGCGTACCCCTAGACACTCCCCTTACGCTGCCCTATAAGATCTTTTGGGAGACCCTAGGAGCCGTCTTTTCTAGCTGTCCGCCATGGCAGGTGGGTGAAAGACCCGAGCTAACATGGGGTTAGCTCGTTAAATTACAATAAAGCCTCGTGCAGTTTGCAGCAAGCTCTCGAATCCGCCTGGTGATTGGGGTGACCACGAATGTGGCCTGGGACCCCGGATACTTGAGTTTTCGGGGGTCTAACATAAGCAGCAGAGGCACCCATGTATTAGGGTCTATAAGAGATCAAGGGTGGCACAGGGAGAGAATGAGATTACTGGCTAAGGAAATCGGTGGCAGATTAACTTGATACCATCACTATCCAACTCTTCCCAGGTGGGAGCTACATTCCACAGAATTCCTGTCCACACAACATCCATGGCAGAAACTATCTAAAACTGGGAAAACACAAGAGAGGGGGAGGTCATGACTTTTGGAAGGCAGTCAGAAACAGTGAGCATCCAGACATCCCCTTGCCAAGTTCACACAGCTCTCTCCCCACCCCAGTGCTGAGGCTGTTTCTCTGGTCATCGCACCAGCAACCTTTACATTACCACAAGTACACAGACTACGCATGGCTGATGAGGTCATGGATCTTAAAGAGGAACCTATTTCCAGCACTTTCCTAAACCAGTATAATTCCTAACTGCACTCTAAATAGTTACCCTTAAGCCACACACAAGTATAGAGCTCAGCCCTCATCCAAGAAGATTCTTCTGCAGCAGAGACCATTACAGAAAACCACACAACTGTTCAAAATGCAGAGAACAACTGGCCATAGGATACCTAACCCCAGTGAATATATCTACAGCACACTGACATGAAAAGGCCCATCAAAGAAGGGGTGAAAAGATTCTAAGAACCAGAGAACAAGGGGTCTGCTGTGTAATGGTGTCCTTTATCTAGACAGGGAAGCTACACCCATGAAATCTCAACAACATGGCTGCCTGAACAAGACCTGAACAATCCTAACACCAGCTGCCATCCCAATGTAGATGGGGGAAGTCTCATGGGGCTGGCCCCTAGATGAAGAGCTATAGGCAAGTACTGCTGAGAGAGGAAAAACTAGTCTTTCCCAGGGATGAGTCTCCTAATTGCTTATTCAGTGTCAAGCAGTCAGTCCTAGAAACACGTGCATCAGGCAGCACTAAAAGGGCTCATGAGCTGTGTTTCCGTTTGTGTGTATGCACATATAACAACAAGGATTAAAGAAGACGAGGACATGGGAGTGCTGGCTGCTCTTCCAATTCCCAGCACCCACATGGCAGCTCAAGACTTTCTGTAACTCCAGTTCCAGGGGTTCCAACACCCTCACGCAGACATACATGCAGGCAAAACACCAATGTACATTAAAAAAGAAGAGACCATGAATTTGTGAGGGAGTATGGATGTGGGCAGACATGACATAAGGAAGAAAAAGGAAGGGGGAAATAATGTAATTACATTTTAATTAAATGTTGTTAAACCCTCAAATTATGAAAAAGAGCAAAGAGAAATAAATGAAAACAAGTAGAAGAAATAGCAACAAAAGATGTGAGGGAGCAGCAACACAGAATGGAGAGAGTGGAGAAAGAGTCTAGAAAAGGTGAGATTCAGGCTGTTCCTAAGAAGTCACTAACATGGAGTTACTTTACCAGCCGACAAACTAAGGATGCGCAAACTCAGCCTCATACACGTGAGCTCGGCTTCTCTTGGTAATGACTATGACTCAGCGCACTGCCACCAGCTCGCACTTTTCCACTGACTAACCTGTTGTTCTGCCATCTTCAGGTAAAGGAATTTAGAATGACTACTCTACAGTCTTTTGCCATTCTTTGGCAATTAGTTCTAGATCCCAACAATTTCACCACATCCTCTCCTGCCACCATAATCCAAATCAACACCATCTTTAGCCTAACTTACAGTGATAGACTGGTCACTTTGCTTTAGCCCTTTGGCCACCTATGCCTTACAGAATGACCTATTTCAAAATAGAATGGCATAGCTTATTTTTTATGAATCTAAACAAATGCTGGACAAGGATCAAGAACAACAAATGCTTTTAGAACAATGTTCTTTGAGAAAATTGAACCAAAACTTCACTATTCCTGGCAAAATGATCAAGTTGCTTAAAAACCTGTATGTTTAACTGTATTTATCACAACAAAGTCCATGCAACAAGTGAGGCAAAAGCCACCTTTTAGTTCCCTTCCAGTAGCATTCTTCCACAAGGAGGAGCAGGCAAGCAAGCAAGTTTTACAGAAGCTTACATGGCAGTCAGCAGGCTGTTAAGGACAATGACCCATTGTTTCAGGTATTTTTTCCAGGTGATTCTGTTTCGGGTACCAAGTGAAGTCATGCTTGGCAAATATGCAGTATAAGCTATGCTTTAAGTAAATCACTACATAAATCAATAAATCAGTATCTAATAATTGGTCTGTTCTACCTCATTTTTACTTTGGATTTATGCCTGCACTGTCATTCACTTGCATTATTTGCCATGACAGGTATGGTGGTGCGTCCCAGCACTTGGGACAGAGGCAGGAAGATCTCTGATTTTAAGGTCAGTTTGGACTACATAATGAGTTCCAGGCCAGCCATGGCTACAGAGAGACACCTTAGCTTAAAAACGGAAGGAATGAAGGAAGGAAGGAAGGAAGGAAGGAAGGAAGGAAGGAAGGAAGGAAGGAAGGAAGAAAGAAAGGAAGGAAGGATATTCAGCATTACTTTTTTTTTTTTTTTTTTTTTGGTTTTTCGAGACAGGGTTTCTCTGTATTGCTTTGGAGCCTATCCTGGCACTCTGGAGATGAGGCTGGCCTTGAACTCACAGAGATCTGCCCGCCTCTGCCTCCCGAGTGCCGGGATTAAAGGCGTGTGCCACCAACACCCGGCTCAGCATTACTTATTTATTTGTGAGTGTATGCATACCACATGATTGGTACCTATAGGCCAGAAGAAGGCATCAGATCTCCTGGAGCTGTAGTTATGGATAGTTATGACCTGCCACGTAGCAGAAACCAAAATAAGTGTTCTTTTTTTTTTTTTTTTTTCTGGAGTCAAAACACTTTATTCAGATACTTGGGGAAAGGCTGGAGAGATTCATGCTGTCTGCTATTCCCCAATGGACAGATCTTGGAGGTCTACTCGTAGTTAATGTAGGTAAGGGCTCTTAATCTTTGAGTCATTTCTCCAACTCATTTATAATGACACCATTAGAAAGTGTTTATATATCCAATAACAGATGATAAATCGAACTGTGGGATTATATAATATAAAAGGATATAGCCATGTGTGTGTTGGCACATGCCTTTAATTCCAGGACTTAGGAGGCAGAGGCAGGAGGACCTCTGTGAGTTCAGCCTGATCTACATAGCAAATTTGAGACCCTATCTGAAAAAGAAAAAGCATATAGCCAATAAATTTATGATATGGATTAACTGACATAAAAAGATCAGCAGTATATATTTTAATTGGTCAGATTATGGAAGCAAATACATAGGATTCCAGCTCTACTTTCAACTCTACCAATCACAGACCTATATATTCTCAGAATTTGCCTACTCCATGCATTGCACCCTAACAGCTGCTAACATGGCCTGGCATCAAAGGAGGCAAACATATTGCTGCTTCAGGTGATATGGGAAAGCAGGTTTATATTCTCAGATGAGAGAACGCCAGGAACTTTCATGGCACCATGTAAGTCAAAAGTATTCAGCATAACTCGGAGGTCTGCAACCTACAAATCACACAGGCTCTTCTAAGTAGAGAGGACTGATGCACATAAAAGGAAGTAGGAAAACTTACTGCAGTGGATAATCGAGAAGCCAGTGTCATTTCCAAGTTCCCTTTGAGACCAAGAAGTGCAGGGACTAAAATGAAAACTTCTGTCACGTTCTTGAACACCTCCCAATGCTATGAAACAAAAGAAAACAACCACTCATTAGAACAAGGGCGTTTCTAAAGACCCCAGGGTTTTACTTCCAAATTTGCTTCTCCATTTTGTTGTTGTCACTGCTATAGAGACAGAGTCTCACCACGTGGCCCTGGTTGGACTGAAACTCAGTATGTAGACCAGCCTGGCCTCAAACTCAGAGACCCGCCTGCTTCTGGTTCCTGGGAACAGAGATTAAGGTACGTATCACCTCACCTGATTTTGCTTCCAAGTTTTAAAGACAGCACAGGTTATCTAATCAGTGAACTTGTACCCTCCTGAGGTCACTATCTGAATGACTTTAGAAGAGTCAGCTGTAGTTGGCTCAACATCTGTTACCACTGTATCCCATTCTACAGCTAACACTAATAAGCTAACTAACCCTGGGGCTCCTAAGATTGACTGTGTCATACTTTTTTGTTCTTTTTCAGCATTGCTCAAGATGGAGGAGTCCACAGCCTATCACATCCTAGGAAAGCACTCTACCACTGAGCCACATTGCTATGTGGCTTGAGTTTTTAAGTTGGCTCAGGCTGGTTATTAACTCACTATTATAGCCCAGGTCAGCCTTAAACTTGTGATCCACATAGTGAAGGGGCCAGCTCCCCATTTCAGCAGCCATAACAGCTGAACACATGCTTGCCTTGGTCACTTAGAGGTCAGATGCCTGCCTTGTGGCAAGGAACCAATCAGAAGTTAGCTGGTGGTGCTATGCTTTATGGCTCTGGGTGTGCTTTACTGACAAGCGCACAGCAATGACATGCAGAGCATAGCAACTGCCCTGGGAGGACCTATGGGCCATAACAACCAGTTGGCCAATCAACACAGGGCAAGCACTCCAAGCCTGGAGGCACACCAATCCTGAGCCTGTGCATACCCCTAGACACTCCCCTTACGCTGCCCTATAAGATCTCTATGCAACCGCTTCGAACTGTCTTTTGTAGCCATCCACAATGGTGGATGGGTGAAAGACCAGAGCTAACATGGGGTTAGCTAGTTAAACAATAATAAAGCCTCATGCAGTTTGCATCAAGCTTTCGACTCAGCCTAGTGATTGAGGTGGCCTTGGTCCTGGGCTAAGATACTGGAAGCCTGAGCTTTCCGGGGGGGGGGGGGTCTTACAATACCCTATTGACAGACAGGGGCAATGAAGGAGGAAAGGAAAAGAGAAGGAAGGAGAACGGAGAGGAGGGGAGAGGATGGGAGGGGAGTGGAGGGGAAGAGGAGAAGGAGAGGGGAAGAAAGAGGGGAGGGGAGAGAAGGGGAAGGGTTGGAGCGAGTAAAGCATAAGGACCTAGATTCAATCCTCAGAACCTATGTTGACAAAAAAGAAAGCTAGTCGGGAGGGATAGCACACACCTCTATTCCCAACACTTGGGAGGCAGAATCAAAAGCAGCTGGATCTCCGTGGGTTCAAGGCCAGCCTGGTCTACATAGTGAGTTCCAGGATGGCCAGGGAGATGTGGAAATTCTTGTTTCAAATTAATTAATGAATGAATTAAAAATCCAGAAAGTCAAGCACAGTGGCACACTCATAATCCCAATGCTGAGGAGACAGAGACAGGCTGGACCCCTAGAGTGTCACCAGCTGCCAACTGAGTCAGTAACTTCCAGGTAGAAGTGAGAGACCCTGCCTCACAAAACAAGTGGAAAGCAACTAAGGAAGACATCCAAGGTTGGCCTCTAGTGCACTGGAGCCCATGTGCAAAAGCGCACGCACGCACGCACGCACGCACGCACGCACGCACGCACGCACGCACGCACGCACGCACGCACGCACGCACACAGAAACTAAAGATGAAAACTCACCTGTACTATGTCCAAAACCATGCCGGCAGAGACTGTTCCAAACCCAGCCAGCAAGAATGGCACGAGTATCTGCAGAGCCATGATGCCACTAGACTCCTTGGGTAGCTTCTGGTTTGTTTCCACAATAACATCATCACCCTCACTGGACAGATCTTCGTCCTGTAACATGGCTGTGGTTTCTGAAGCCTCCCTCCCATCACAGTAGTTATAGCTGGCATAGTCGTCATATTTGGGGCTGCAGCTGGCTGGAGCATGCCCACTGCTGCTGTGGAAAGCCTGCTCTGAGAACTCGTGGTAGTCCAGATGTGGCTCTGACCTCTTGCTGAAGGTCTGGGCTGCAACTGACAGTCCATCCTGCCAAATGCCATTTGCTTTTTTATGCCTGTCTTCCTGGTTCTTCTGGTAAATGACTGGCACCATACTTAAAAGTAAGTTCAAAAACTTGTCAGACTGAATTGTGTTTAAATTTAAAGTCCAATCTACAAAACCTCCTCCACTATCTGGACTGCCACTTGTCTTGCAAGTGACAGATCTTCCTTTACTGTGAGTCATATTGTCATCACAAAAAGCACTGTATCCTTCAGACTCAAGCTTCGTGGAGCATAGCAGAAGCAAAGTCACACCAGTATTTGCCGAAGTTAAGCCATTGACTTTACTGGACAGGAAACGTTTCCTCTGGTAAAAAACATTTACCAGTTCCAGAGAGGGATTCAATCTGCAAAGGAAAAAATAAAATTTGAAACTTAGAGGCCAGGCGTTGGTGGCTCATGCCTCTAATCCTAGCACTAGGGAGGCAGAGACAGGCTGATCTCTCTGAGTTCAGGACCCGCCTGGCCTACCAAGTGAGTTTCAGGACAGGCTCCAAAACAATACAGAGAAATCCTGTCCTGAAAAACAAACAAACAAACAAAAACTTAGATTAACCACACTTATACTAATTTTCATATAAGTGCAGGAGCCATACTCTATTCCAAGAGTTGGACACAGATCTGTTTTGTGACACACAACTGCATTTTTAATAAAAATACAGTGCAGAAGCCAGGTGTGGTAGTGCACACCTTTAATACTACTAGTAGTATTCAGGAGGGAGAGGCAAGCAGATCTCTAAGCTTGAAGCCAGTGAGTTCCAAGCCAGTCAGGAGTACACATCGAGATCCTGCCTCAAAAAGGACAAAACAAACAAAATGTGTAAACATTTTATAATCTATCTTGGGTAAAAGTGTTTCTATTTTTGTACGTTTCATGTAACTGAAGCCCATATGAGGTCTTCGACTGCCTCTGAAGTTCTACAGGGGATACATTTAAGATACAAAGTGATGGCATCTGCTGCACATGGTGGCATACTCCTGTGGTAGCACTTAGGAGGCCAAGTAGAGGACTGCCAAAAGATAGAGACTGGCCTAGGCTACAGAATGAGACCCTCTTTCTAACAAAACCAAAAGGAGGAGGAGGAAAAGAAGCTCCTATCACTATGGAGAGGACTCAAAATTAAATTGTGCTTGTTTCTGAGTTTCAGCACCAAAATAAATAAGTAGTCTCGGCCACTTATACATGTCAATATAAAAAACACAATAAAGTATATACCATGATACTGTATTAACTAATAAGCCATATTCCTTTACTTATAGGTTATTACACATTTTTCATTAAAATATGAAGAGACAAAGATGACATTTACTGTAAAAACACTTTATAGGTATCCTGAATACAGTACAGGGCATTTAGTCCACATATAAAACTAGGTTAGAGTCATCTATCATTCTCATATACAAAACAATCATTAAATTGACTTAAGAATATATTCCTTAGCTGGGTGGTGGCGGCGCACAACTTTAATCCCAGAGCTTGGGAGGCAGAGGCAGGTGGATCTCTGTGAGTTCAAGGCCAGTCTGGTCTACAAAGTGAATTCCAGGACAACCAGGGCCGTTACACAGAGAAGCCCTGTCTTGAAAAGCCTATGTATGTATGTATGTATGTATGTATGTATGTATGTATGTATGTATACACACACACATATATATATGTGTATATATATATATACACACACACACACACACACACATATATATATATATATATATATATATATATATATATATTCCTTAGATTATTTAGGACATAACTAAAAATAACGATAAATACTCAGTCCTCCATTTTGTAAGCCAACCAAAACAAAGCTGGTAATGCCTTTCCGTGTTCCTCAAGTCTTCTAGGGTCTAATGTCCCCAAGTAGGTCTCTGACTGTTAGCTAGTGACTAGAGTCTCAAAAGATACACACAGATAGCTAGTGTAGCTAGTCACCAACTGGCACTGAGCTGCAAGGCCATATATGCCCCCCCTGGCAGCACCTAACTGCACAGTAACTTCATGATGCCTCAGATGTTTCTCAGGAACATGCAGGCTGTCTTACACTTCCTGGAGAATCAAGGCCAAGAGCCTGGCACTGATATGATACAGACACATGGCCCCCTGCCCTATACAGCACTACTCACCTACCAAGCTAGACTATACTGTTGACTTCATGACACTTTCATTCCTCACGGTGTCCTGAGCACAAAGAAAGACAAGAGGAGAACCAGATAAGGGTCTGGAAGACAAGCAGGTACTGGGGCTGGCTTATCTATCTTATTGTCCCCTCTTCTTCATTTAGTACTGGGGGAAACCTGATAACTACTGATAAGGAACATTCTTACAGGGTTGGCTCAAAGATTCCAGACCTCCCAATTCAGAATATCTATGCATGTATGTATGGCTCCTGTGTTCTTAACTTCCGCAGGGGATTATGGCACTGACTTCTATGGAGTGGCACCAGGAATCTAGTGACTGGATTAAGTACTACAGCTGGATCTCCATATACCAGGGTTGTTTTTTACAGCTGCAAATTCAGCCAGTCACAGATAGAAAACATCTGGGAGGGTGTATCTAGGGGCTGGTGTAGCTCACTGGCACACTTCTTGCCTAAACATGCACTATGACCTAGGTTTAAGGCCCAGCACCACAGAAACTGGACTTGGTGATAGATGATGCAATCGCAGCACTAAAGAGATACAAGCAGGAAAATCAAAAGTTCAAACTCATTCTACAGAGTTCAAGGCCATCCTGGAATACATAAGATCCTGTCTCAAAGAGGGAAACGTATCTGTACTGAATAGGTACTACTGGTTGTTCTTGTCATCGGTCCCTAACAATACAGTATATATACAATTCATATGCTCTGGTTGGTTGAATGAAAATGGCCCCTATAGGCTCACAGATTTGGATGCTTAGTCTCCAGTTGATGAGCTGTCAGGTATTAGGATTGGCGTTGTTGGAGGAGGTGTGTTACTGGGGGTTGGGATTTGAGGCTTCAAAAGTCCATGCCAGGCCAGTGTGTCTGTCTTTGCCTGCTGCCTGCAGATCAGCTACACCAGTACCATGTCATGCCTGCCTGTGTGCTTCCATGCTTCCTGCCCTGATAATAATGGACTAATCCTCTTAAACTGTGAGCAAGCCCGACATCAATTCTTCTTTTATGAGAGCTACCCTGGTCATGGTGTCTCTTCACAGCAACAGAACAGCAACTAAGACATGTACCATTTATATTATTTCAAGTCCTATAGGCAATTTGAGTGCTTTTTATTTTCTGTGGCACTGAGGACTGAACACAAGGATTTATACAGGCTGTGTAATCATTCAACCTGAGATATCACCCCAGCTGTTTTTACTTTTTTATTTTGAGGCAGCGTCTCTCTAAGTTTCCCAGGCAGACCTTGAACTTGTAATCCTCCTGCCTCATTCTCCAGAGTAGTTGGGATCATGGGCCTGCACAACCAAGCCCAGATACAGAGAGAAAAGCTGGGTGTGGTGGCACACACCTTTAATCCCAGCACTCTGGAGGCAGAGACCAGCAGGTCACCTTGACTTTGAGGCCAAGCTGGTCTACATAGTTAAGTTCCTGGACTAGGTATTGAAACCTGACTAGGCAGGGCTAGGTATTGAAACCTTGTATAGTGTGTGTGTGGGGAGGGGTGGACTAAATCAGAAGCTGCACTTTTCCTAATATCCCTGATTTACACACACAATCAAGTATGAGAAGCATTTTCTAATACATTCAATAATCTGATCTACCCTTGAGACCAAATGTGAGTGTGAACTAGTATGTAAACAGTGTGAACACACACACTACTAGTCATCAAGACAAAATGAGACAGAGAGAGAGAGAGAGAATGGAATGGAAGGGAGGGAGGGATCCATGAGAGGATCCATGCAAGAGAATGGTTTGAGGGATAGTATAAAAGCACAGGACCCTTCCTGGAGTACTGCTTATATAACTTAAGCTTCAAGGTCTTAGCAAGCATTTGCTACTGTTCCCTGAATCATGCATTCATCTTACATAAGTGCTTAAGGATAGAGAGGCCTGGCTCAATGGTTAACAGCACTTGGTGCTCTTGCAGAAAACTCAGGTTCAATTCCCAGCTCCAATATGGCTGCTCACTCCAGTCTCAGGGGATCAAACTCCCTCTTCTGATCCTCATGTATCAGGCACACACACGGTATACATACATACACATAGACAAAATGCTCATACTCATAAAATAGTAACTCTAATTTTTTAAAGAATGCTCCAGTATGGGTGGTGCTGTAGCAGATCTTACCATTAATCCCAGACATTGCTCCTCTCCTATGAGAGGATGATGACCTCTACCTGTTGCCATGGTTTCCTGGACACTAATGAGGATGACACATCTTCATCTTCACTGGCATTGATCTCTATCTGTTGCCATGGTTTCCTGGATACTAATAAGGATGACACATCTTCATCTCTGCTGGCATCAGCAGCCACACACACCAGGAGGAATAATCCAGCTGATCTGACCCCAAATGGCTACCTTCTTTCCTTGAGGAGTCTCTCTGACATACTGAGCAACTAAAGGTTCCGATCAACCGTCAAGAGCTTCAAAATAACAGTTTCCAAAGATCTGAGTCTCAAAAATCAGAACAATTTCTTCTGAAATTTTACCAAGTTAAAAGCTCTTACTGGGGCCAGTCAGATGAGGGTGATTTGCAGCCTGGCCATGCAAACTCTGAAGACTCCGAGTTCAATCCCTGAAACCCACATAAATGTTGACTGGGAGAATCAACTCCTAAAAACTGCCCTCTGACCTACACACATAATAATAATAATAGTAACAGCAAGAATTATTATTATTATTATTATTATTATTATTATAAATAAAAGGTTTTAAAGTTAAAAATACAACACATTTAGGTTCATGGAAAACTTCATTCCATGTTCCCTGAAAGGCTTGCTCCAGCTAACCACTGGTGAAGGAGTTGTTCCAGGGTGACACACTTAATAGAAATAAACACCAGGCACTCTGCATGAAAGAAATTTGAATCATGAGAATTTTAGCATTAATGTTAAAATTGTTTCTTTGTAAAAGACAAAAGAAGTGTATCTGGGCTACCAGTCCTGGCCTCAACTTTGTGCATTCTTTGCTCTGCCTGCCACCCTGCAGGAGTGCATCCTGTTCCTTCCATTCTCTCTTTATCAAGTTTGCTCTCAGAAGGCTCATGCCAAACTAAACTTGCCTGATGGCATACAAATTACTTCCTTGTTTTACTTTAAAAACCTTAATGCCTTTAATAATATCCACTAAGCACTTAATTGTGTAGGACAAGGATTGGCTCTATTTAACTCAATTTATGCAGCACACAAACAGCAGAATAATGCCATGGCTGCTCAATTTCCTTTAAAGACCTAAACCAAAATAAAGTCCTCACACCTCCCCCCATCCAGTTCCTCCCTCATTTCTTCTTCTCCTTCTCTGCCCCTTACTCTATCGTCTCCTTTCCTCTCATGAAAGTTTCACTGTGTAGCCCAGGGTAGCCAGGAAGTCACTATGTATACCAGGCTATCCTAGTACTCACGGAGATCTGCCTGGGATTCATGCTGGATTAAAGGTGCACATCACCAAGTCCAGCCCATTCTCATTTTTAACCCTTTGATTTCATCACTCTTATCCACTGGACTCCCTACAATGTTTTTCCAGGTTATCTAGACCAACCAAATTCTGCTCTAGGAGTGTGTGTGTGTGTGTGTGTGTGTGTGTGTGTGTGTGTGTGTGTGTGTGTGTGTTCTCCTGAATTGAACACAGGTCCTTGCCCATTCGAGGTAAGCAATCTCTCAACTGAGCTATATTCCCTGACTCCTGCAATCCAATCTGCTTTACAATTTCTGCACTTCTATACTTTCTACCATACTGTCCCTAACACCCAGAACTTTTGTCTCATTCAAAGACCCTAGTAAAAGTATGCCACTTCAAGAAAATCTCCCAGATTAATAAACAGAGAGGAGAGAAGGGCAAACATTAAAATGACCAACACAGTTAGCATCCCCCTTCCCGGGAAAGGCTAACAAAACCCTGACAAAAGCAGCTCAAGAGAGGGAGGGAGGAAGGGTTTCTCTGGCTCATAGTCAGGAAGATTTGGTGGTGTGGAGGGATCATGAGGTACATGATCACACTGTATCCACAGTCAGGAAGCAGACAGAGAGTGCTAGTGTTCAACCTGATTTCCTTTTTCACTCAATTTGACCCGATCCATGAAACTCTGCCTCCATGTGCTGGGTTTATCTTCCCTCTTCAGTTAAACATTTCTGGAAATATCTTCATAGTCATACCCAGAGATGTGTTTCCATGGTGATTACAAGTCAAGCTGACAGTAAAAAATAGCCATTACATCATCACACTTACTGTTTATAATTTTTATTTCAGTTTTTGTTGTTGTTGTTTTTTTTAGCCAGTATCTCACTATGAAGTCCTGGCTGGCCTGGGACTCTTCACATAGACCAGGCTGGCCTCAAACCTGCAGCAATCTTCCTGTCTTCACCTCCCAAACTGGAATTACAGGTGCATACTACCACATACAGCTCCAGTTATATTTACTTTTTTTGTTGTTGTTTCATTTGTTTCTAGGCAGGGCTTCTCTGTATAACAGCTCTAGCTGTCCTGGTTCTCAATCTGTAGATCAGGTTGGTCTCAAACTCACAGAGATAGATCCAGCTGCCTCTGCCTCCTGAGTGCTGAGATTAAAGGCCTGTGCCACCATGCCCAGCTACAACTTTTTAAAAATAACTTGTAAGAGTTAAAGTATTCATTTAGTCTCCCACTGCCAAGTCTTATGTGACAGAAGGCACCTTGTACTTCTTGTGTAATTGATTCTTGGCTCCCAAAGGTTAAAATCCAGCTTTTTGGTGGTCCACACCTTGAACCCAAGGCACTAGGGAAGTGAGACACGAACACTCAAGTTCAAGACTAGGCTGAGCAATTTAGCAAGAGGTTTAAAAAAATGGGACTGGGGGTGTAGCTCAGTGATAGAGCGCTTGTCTACCATGTACAAGGTCTTTGGTTTGATCCCCAGAACTGTAAAAACCAAACAGCATGGCAATGTAAAGGAGCTCTCCGCCATCCCAATTATGTTCTGTTACCTCAGACAGACTATGGCATCCAGTTAGAAATGTACAAAGATGGGGGCAGATATGTGACTTCCTCTTGCTATTGCATCTCAAGAAAAAAAATCTAGGGGCTGGAGAGATGGCTCAGTGGTTAAGAGTACTGCCTTTGCTTCCAAAGGTCCTGAGTTCAATTCGCAGCAACCACATGGTGGCTCACAACCATCAGTAATGAAATCTGGTGCCCTCTTCTGGCCTGCAGACATACATGCAGGCAGAACACTTTACATAATAAATAAGTAAATCTTTAAAAAAACAAAAACTAAAATTGGAAAGAAAAAAAAAGAAATCTATTCCCAGGCAAAAGTGTAAAGAATGAGGAGCTGGGTCAGCAACTATCCTACGAATATAGGTGAAAACAGGCAAGGCACAGTGATTTATATACTTTACTTATCATTATTTCATTAAGCAGATTTACAAGTACTCAGAAATGTAAGAATTAATATTCCCCCAAACACTGTCCTGTCTGATGTCTGATTATAAGTTTACATCTAAAGTGCAATAAAAACGTGTTCTTCTCCAGAGGACCTAAGTTTGGTTCCCAATACCCACATCGGGCAGCTCAAACTGCCTGAGAAATCAGCTCCAGGGAAATCCAGGCCCCACAGACAGCTGCACTCACACACGAAGTGCACATGTGCCCCCCGACACACACATATACACAGAATAATTTTTTTTCTCCTTTGGGGTTAAAGTACACTGAGGTGGCATCTAAGAAAACTCTTCACTTTGTTAGCTTCAACCAGAACCTTTCCATCTATACTGAACTCAAGAACTCACAAGCTTGACTTAGGAGTGATATCAACTTTCTTGACAACTTGGGGGAAATTCAAAAAGTATGAAAGGGTATCTGGCCACCATACAACACTCTGGTGTTCTGGATACTACACAGACAGAAGCCTGAGAAGATCTAGGCATGAATCAGCCACTACTCAACAGCCAGCCAATGCCAGCAGACTATTGTAAAACGTCATCAAATCTGGCAGCCCTAAAGCTCTGCATAGCTGGAAGGCAGGCTAAACATTTGTAAAACTGTGTTGAAGCCTAAAGAAATAGTGGGGGCAACAAATCCTTTATGTGCTAAATCTTTACTACATCTCATAGAAATTTTCAAATTCAGGAGACTCAGAGAAGTTAATTTGGTTCTTTAGTATATTCTCTCTCTCTCTCTCTCTCTCTCTCTCTCTCTCTCTCTCTCTCTCTCTCTCTCTCTCTCTCTCACACACACACGCACACACACACACACACACACACAGAGAGAGAGAGAGAGAGAGAGAGAGAGAGAGAGAGAGAGAGACTTTTAAAAAAGAAAAGATGGCTCAGCCATTAAAGGCTAGGCTCACAACCAAAAACATAAAAAATAAATAAATATATTTAGAACTTGGAACACAGATACACCAAAAACATGTTGAAAGTTGAGGATGTAACCTGTGGTAAGTCACTCTGCTGGATAGAGGTATCAAGGCCATCATGAGTAAAATAGAAAAAAAAAAAAAAACCCTTCAAGGGTGGGAGGGGGCAATGATGGATAAGCCTTAATCCCAGTACAAGGTGGAGAGAGGATTAAAAATTCAAGCCTAGCCTGAACTGCCTAATAAAACCCTACCTCAAAAAAAAAATAAAATAATATCAACAGATCAACTAACACAACTGTTAAACCACCTTATATTTACTAAGAACACGTTGACAGAATAAACACAGACGTATCCACAAAATGAGAAGGACTGCATAAACGTGGTACTCTACCAAGTACCCTCTGCTAGATTATATAGATTATATCCAGCCCCTGTCACAACAACCAGCTGAAATGTGAAAATCATCTCAACATAATTAGTGGATGGGATGACAAAGTCTTTAATCCTAGCACTAGGGAGGGAGAGGCAGATCTCTGTAAGTTCAAGGCCAGCATGATCTACACAGGTTCCAGGAGTTCCAGGACAGCTGGACTACACAGAGAGACCCTGTCTCAAAACGAAGAGGGCTGGAGAGAAGTCTCAACAGTTAAGAACACTGGCTGCTCTTCCAGAGGACCCAACACCTATATGGCAGCTCACAACTGTCTGTAACTGTAGCTGCAGCAGGGAATCAGACACCATCACACAGACATACATGCAGGTAAAACACTAACTCGCACACACACAAAAATAAATCATTTTAAAGGGCAAAAGAAAGAGAAAGGAAGGAAGGAAGGAGGGAGGGAGAGAAAGACTAACTGAAGCAAGGCTTGTCATAGAAGACAAGCTGAATCACAGAAATGTAGAAAAACTGCTTGCAAAACCATCAAGGACATACTTCCTCCATTGTGCTATGATGGGGGATATCCTTCTGTATATATGTTTCTCTTATTGGTTAATGAATAAAACACTGGCTAATAGCCAATAGAGGCAGGAAGATAGGCCGGACTAGGAGACTAGGAGAATTCTGGGAAAGGTAGGCAGGAAAGCCTGCCAGACACGGACACCATGTAGCTGACCAAAGAAGTAACAGGTCCAGGCATTCTCCTGTAAGCCAAGACCACCATGTGGAATTACATTGATTTATAGAAATGGGTTAATAATTAAGACAGAGCTAGCCAATAAGAAGCCCCAGTCATCAGCCAGAAGTTTAACGATTAATATATGTCTTTGTGTTTTTATTTGGGGCTGAGAAGGATGGCAGGACCTGGCAGGACAAGAAACTCAGCAACCTTGCTATCTTAAATATTTCTTACATATATTCTGTAAAACTGCCAAAGAAAAATACTCTCTTGCAACTGACATGTAAAATTCATTAATTACTTGCAGTTTCAGAGAATATTACACCACTTAGCACCTCAAACAAATGCACAGTAAACTTTATTTAGAAACTATACACAACATATTGCTGCAGAAGCCTGGGTGTGGGTGTGTGTTGGTTTGCATTTTCTTCTGTTTTTAGATTTATTTATTTATTTACTCTCTCTCCCTTCCTTTTCTTCCTTTCTTTTTAAATGTATATGTGTGTGTATGCTTTGGATATGTGGAAGACACAGAGACCAGAAGAGGACTTCAAGACCCCCTGGAGTTGAATTACAAGTAGCTGTGAGCCATCCACTGTGGGTTCTGAGAACCAAACTGTGGTTGGTCTTCAGGGAGGGAGCACTCATTCTTAATGACTGAGTCCTCTGCAGCCTGCTGTGTTGTTTTTTGAGGTGGGGGGCTCACTATCCCACCCTGGCTGGCCTTAAACTCAGAGATCTGTCTTGCAAGTGTTGGGATTAAAGGAATGCAACATTAAACCTGCTGGGGCCATTTTTTGAGACAAGATCTCCAGCAGCCCAGGTTGTCTTTACATCTCCAAGGATGCCTTTGAACCTCTGGAGCTCCTCCCTCTACCCCCTGGGTGTTAGAAGAAAGATGTGCCACCACATCTTGCTGGAAGCTTGATTGTTTTGCTTTCCTATAATGAAAGTCAGAATATCTGTTCTTCACTTCAGTAGAAAGGAAACGTTCAGCCACATCTGAAGCTCAAATCTCACAACTCACTCATCTAATAAGTTCCTATTTCTATTTTTCTACTACTGATTCTACACTTCTGCATTTCTTCTTTATTTATACTTTATTTTTGTTGTTGTCGTTTATGTTTCTTGAGAGATGGTCTCACTATATGTACAGCCCTGGCTGTACTCACAGAGATCCACCTGCCTCTTCCTCCCATGGCCAACTATACTACTTTTTTAAAACTAACATTTAATCAGGTGTGATGGCTGACACCTGCAATCCAGGCACTTAAACAGGACTACCAAAGTTTGAGGCTAGGCTGGGTCACAGAGAGAGTATGTCTCAAATATAAGTAAAAATAATGTATTGTATACATATGTATGAAACTGTCCAAAAAATCTTTAAAGTAAAATCAATGGTTCTGTTCTTATATGGTGATTCTATAAGCTGACTCACCATTTATATATGAAGAGATGGCATATGTAAAAATAACATGAATCACATTTCTCCAGCTCTTAGAGCCCTGACTGACACTAAGAGACAGCATTTCACCAGTGTTCCAGTAAGAGTCAACTGTTACTGGGAGCCCACTTTATACTGTCTTTTTCACACACCACCTCCCACCCCCATTTAGTGTTCAAACCCAATTCTGAAACCAACTTAAAACCTGTACTTGACCCATTGTATAATTAAACTGAAAGTAAAATAAAAGCTTCCAGAATGGCCAGGTACAGAAAAGATGCCAACAGGTCAAAGTTCAGAATGGAAAAAATAAAGAGAAAGAGATCGAGAAAGAACAAAGCCAACATAACGAAGTCTAAACGAGAAAAAAAACTATCTCTTTATGAAAAATATTACTTGCCTTATGCAAAGTTTCCATTTTAATTCTCTATTTTAAGATTTAAAATGTCCCATAGGAAATTATATGTACATGTATGAAAGTGTCATGATGAATTCCAGTATTCTGTAGGCTAGCTGAAAAAATGAATACAATAATGTGAGGCCACTCCCATAGTCGAAACATCTACTCAGCATTTCTAGTCTTCCGAGAGTCCATTCTCATTTTCTGTCCTGAACAAGCAGGACTCCCATGGGAATCTCTCTCTCTCTCTCTCTCTCTCTCTCTCTCTCTCTCTCTCTCTCTCTCACACACACACACACACACACACACACACACACACACACACAGTTCTACCTCACCTCCTTAGGTGGTCAAATGAGTGACACAAGACAGCTCCCACGCTGAGGTAGGTCTAACTCAGACAATTGACATCACCTTCCCAAGCCGGCCACCACCACAGTGGCACCTTCCAGGGGGATGAGCTCAGACCTCACACCCAGCAGCTATGCTTCCCCTTAGTTGTTCAGGTGCTCAAACTCACTAGAAACATCTACATGCTGATTAGGCCAATTATAGGGACACGATTACTCAATTATCTTGGCATCAAATTGAAATAATGACCTAGCATTTCCTATCTTTACTCTGGCAATCAAATCTCTCCTCTACGTTTGGTTAAAGCTGAGTATTTCTTAGTTGACTATCAGCTGAAAACTGATAAAAAAAAAAAAAACAAGCCAAATAAAACAAAAACAAGGCACCCTTGGAGAAAGAGTTCCCAGTACAACTTAAAGTTGAAGATAAGACCATTCCCTTGCACTAGGCCTGCACAGGACAGGCTCTCAACAGTCAGTGGAGGACTTGGGGGAGAGGCTCACGGATCCTCCTCCTTAGTGGTGAACAACACTGCTGACTGACAGCCTCTGGGAGGAGGAGCCACCATCTTCAGTTGTGTAACCACTCACTGTCAACAACCCCCCACCCCCCGCCACCTCTGCTCCAGTGGGTATTTCCAATCCCAAGGCCACACAGACCCACCGGGACAAACCCTGAGAGACAGACAAAACAAAAAGACACACATGCAGGAAAGAGATTAGTGAGAAAGAGGCCAGGTGGACAGGGAAAGGAGTGGGATGAGAAAGAGTGAGAGTAATCATTATGCATTATAAACATGTATGAAACTGTTAAAGAACATATTAAAAACCTATTCCCTAAGTCTACAGCATAGCATTCTTCACTGTTCTTTCTTTTTGTCACACAGATTATCTACAATGTAAATAGTTACAGAAAAAGAAGACTATGTATTGTGGGGTGAACTCTGCAGAGACAATCATCCTTGGCACACTGTCCTCTGGTCCAGAGTTGGTAGAAATGAGAGCAGACCTAGGGGACTAAAGGGCAGTCTTTACCAGAACATCTTCCAAACTGGATGGGAGGGACAGCTCTGACAAGCAGAGTCCGCTGAGCCAAGCATGGTCACACGCCTAGGAACCCAGCACCCAGAAGCTTAAACCAGAAGGATCACAGGTTTGTGGATACCCCAGGCTGCGTAGGGGTTCCACTCACCTTGTGATACACGATCAGATGCGTCTCAAAAACAAAACGGGAGCCAGGCAGTGGTAACGTGAACTTCTTCAATTCCAGCACTCAGGAGGCAGAGGCGGGTGGATCTCTGTGAGTTCGAGGCCACCCTGGCCTATAGAGCAAGTTCCAGAACAGGCTACAAAGCTACACAGAGAAACCCTGTCTCGAAAAACAAACAGCAACAAAAGTGGGGATGTAATATTTGCCTAGCATGTCCTGGATTCAAACCCTGCCTAACAAACAAAAAATAAAAACCTGGGGGGAAAAGCACATACTGAACAGTGTTAGCCATTAAGGAACCATAACAGTCTTTTAGACTGTTTGCCTGTTTGGTGGATGTGGACCCAGGAGCACCTGCATGCTAAACACATGATCTACCACTAAGTTACACTGGGTGGAAGCATGGCGCTCTGAAAGGAAATATTGCTAATGTAGGAAGGTTACAGAACAGAGATCTCTAACTTATTTTTTAAAATAATTAATAATTTCTTCAAATTACTATAAAATGCTTTTACAAAAGGGTCTTGCTCTGTAGTTCAGAATGTCTTGGAATATGCCTAGGTCAGTCTCAAAATCCTCTTGCTATATATTCATAATTTACACTTTGAAAATTGAGTCACACAGGGTCTAAGTAACACTCCCATAGTTATAAAGTTAGTAAGATAAGGACACTGGACTTTCTGACTAGCCAGCTGGTTACATGGAAGCCACTGAGGTGTTCCAGATGATCCTGGAGCCAGCATTTAGAAGGCCAAGGGTACAAAGAGTCCCGTCCTGATTCATGGGTGAACTCACTTGGTATTATCTTCTATTAAGTAATAAGTAAACGAATGTTTTCTGACCATTCAGATATGCTTGCCACAGCTGGCTTGTTCATATGTGTCATGTGAAGCACACTAAAGTGCCTGTTCCCTGCTCCCATTCCATTTACTCCTCACCAGTCTATGAGCTTTTGAAACAAATTTCCATATATTCCCCAGGACTTGACAAAATGTGCCCACCAAACAGACTAAAAGCTTTAAAGGACAAGTAAGACTCAAAGAAATTGGGGTGTGGGGAGAGGACCAACAGGAGAAGGGGATACAATGGTAGGCAGGCAGAAAACCACATGTGGAGAATAGAGACATCTAAGTCACACACTCACATGATCAAACATCAAGTGGTCATCAAGAGGAGGCCTGGAATTCCTAGCCTGGAGGAAAGCACAGAGACACCCGAGTGCTCCACGCATTTACCCACAGGGGAAGAGGAAGGGAGCACGTTAAACCCTTCAAAGGGCCCACACATTTTAATGAATCATTTCCCTAGAGCCAACTCTCTTGACTAAATTACACTGCAATGAAAATGAGCAAGTTTGTGCATAATACTTTCCAACGTCTGGAATTACTTTAGGATAATTACATGGGGCCAGTGCGATGACTCAGTGGATAAAGGCGCTTGCCACTGGGCCTGAAGAACTGAGTTTGATCGCCAAGACCCACATTGTAAAAGGTGAAAATCGACTCCCGCAAGTTGTCCTCAGTCCTACACACACACACACACACACACACACACACACACACACACACACACAGACGTGTACACACATCCCCACACACACAAACACACACAAACACACACACATCCCTGCACACATGTGTGAACACACATGCAGATGAGTACATTTTAAAAATCTATACATGTTAACGATATCAATTTAGTTCAATGAATATTTTAAGGCCATTTGTATATTAACAAAGTTTGACTCTGACAGCCCAGTCTAAAATCTATCTCTATAACCTTACAAGACTAGCCAAGTTTCAATACCTCGAAAATCTACAGATAATGAGTTTGAACTGGAATCCCTCGCTGCTAGAGGAACTTCCCAAACTTCTTTCCAATTATCAGAACCATACACCAAAGGAGTCTTCCCTTGGCAGCTCGGTTTCTCGATTTAACTCTGTGATGTCGCAGTACTGTGACAGCAGAAACATTCTCTGGAAACACACTGACATCATTCAGTTCTTCCCCATCAACTCTTCGGGGCAAGCAGATGTCTTACTTTCACTGCTTCTAAAAGTGAAACCTCTTCGGTTGACTCTGGTAATTGATGCACTTTGACCCATCTTACTCTGTGTCCCCAGCACCTGTACAAAGCTGCCTTTGTTAGTATTCAGAATGCCTGCTCCTGTGGGAAACCTGCACCGTTCTTCTACACTGACTTCTAAGTAAAAGTCAAGACTTAACTGCTTTTATTGTTGTTTGCTGTTGCTGCTGTCGTCTTGAGACAGGGTTTGGGGCATACCAGGCTGGCCTGGAACCACTGTGCAGCTGACAGAGAGCTCATCATACCCCTTGCCTTCCCCATCCTCTCTACTACTATTCTGCTGAAAGAGAAAACTTTGGGTTGATTATTTTCTAAATAAGTGAATTTAAGTACTAACCCTATAATTTCAACTGAGAAAAAAATTGTAATAAAACCATTTTGTTCAAGACAGTATAGCTAGAGACAGCAAAGTCATTCCTGCTGCTGGGAAATATTGCTCTTTGGTCTCTCGTTGTTTGTTTGAGACAGCATCTTAGTATGAGTCCAGGCTAGCCTGGACCTTCCTGTGAAGACAAGGCCACCCTGGAGTTTGGAGCAATTCTACTTCTGCTGCCTTCTGTGCCTGAATGACAGGTCTGTGACATCACATTTTGGTCTCATTGTTTTTCTGTTTGACATTTATTTGTGTGTATGTGTTTATATGTGTCTGTGAACGTGTTGTGTATCACATCATGAGTGTGGAGTTGGATGTGTGTGGAGGTCAGGGAACTATCAGGGGTTGGTTCCCTCTAGCCACTATAGGGGTTCTGGGGATCAAACTCAGGTTGTCAAGCAAGAGCCTTCACCAGCCAAAATACCCCCTGCTCCCTTTGTTTTGTTTTTGAGATAGGTGTCACTCTGTAGCCCAGGCTGCCCTAAAACTCATGACAAGCCTCCTGCCTCAATCTCTCCAAGTGCTGGAATTACAGAAATGAGCCACCATAGCCCAGTGGTGGTGCACACCTTTAGTCCCAGCACCCGGGAGGCAGAGGCAGAGGCAGAGGCAGAGGCAGAGGCAGAGGCAGAGGCAGAGGCAGATGGATCTCTGAGTTTGAGACCAGCCAGGACAGCCTCCAAAGCCACAGAGAAACCCTGACTCAGAAAACCAAAAAAAAAAAAAAAAAAAAAAAAAAGAAAGAAAAAAGAAAAGAAAGGAATGAGCCACTATACTAGGCTCAAATATTAGGGTAATAAATGTCTAACATGAAATTCAATGAACATGTGCTGAGTCCCTACTATGTACTAGGCACTGACTGTTTGCAAACTTGTTTAGTCCCTACTATGCAAAAGGCACCAACTGGTTACAAATGTGTTTAGTCCTTTCTGTGCACCAGACACTGCCTGGTTACAAACACATGTTTAGCCCCTACTATGCACCAGGTATTATACTAGGTACCAGATAACAATGTGAAAAGTCAGAAGTGAGATCTGTTCTCAGACCTTTCCTTCTTGGAGCAAGAAGGGACGGCTAACAATGAGATTTATGAAATGGGAGGTTCTGGAGACAAGAACAATGGGAAGATTGTTCAGATGGAACCAGATTCTGGAATACCTGTATCACTAGCCAAAGGACCTAAAGAGATCTTCAGAAGACAGTAACCTCAATCAGATCCTGATTAGACTCAGTGGCATCTTATTTCCTCTAAGATAAACCCAAACTCCTTAAGAAGGCTAACTAAATCCCCACAACAACCCTTTAACCCTTAGGGTCTAGCAGTATCCATGTATAACATATTCTTGTTTTCTGCTTTGCTTACTTGCTGAGACAGAGTCTCAGTGTAGCCCTGGCTGGCCTAGAACTTGCTATATAGAGAGCTTGCTGGCCTCAAACTCACAGAAGTCTGTCTGCCTTCATCTTCCTCCTTTCCATCCAACTCCCATCACATAAGCTCAGGAAAGCCAGGGCTTTCCTTCCTGGAGGTTTTCAGGCACTTCGATTTCATCTGAGTAAGTAAATTGGACTGGGGTGGGGGTAGGGTTGGGGAAATAGCTCACTGAGCAAGAAGACTGATTTCTTAAACAAGCATGAGGAACTGAGTTCGAATCCCAGCATCCATGTCAAAAAGCCAGATACGGCCACACCTGCACCTGTAACCACAGTCCTGTGGAGCATGGTGACAATACAATTGTTGGGGCTTGCTATATGTTGGCAGGCGCCTAGGTTCAATGAGAGACCCTCTCTCAAAGGATATAAGGCAAAAAGTAACAGCGCAAGACACCTGCTGTACAACCACACAAGCATGTGCTCATACCACGTGCACATATACACCAAAAGAAAAAAAAAATTTAAAAAGGAAGAAGAAACCAAGTGTGGATTTAAGCTTAGTTCTCCAGTCTGGTTTTACCAGAAATGAATCTTAGAATTTTTTTCTTTTGAGGCAGGGTTTCTCTGTAACAGCCCTGGCTGTCCTAGAACTCACTTTGTAAACCAGGCTGGCCTCAAACTCACAGAGATCAGCCTGTCTCTACCTCCCGAGTGTTGGGTTTAAAGGCGTGTGCCACCACCTCCCGGCAGAATCTTAGAATAGTTTATCAGTATTTTAAGTCTCATCTGACTCCTTGAGTCCAATCTCTCTGTTGCTCTCTCTAGATGTGATGATGAACTCAGCCTCCAGAGCAGCTGAGCTACGGGCATCACCACTATAGCCTGCTTGATCTCAGCTTTTGCTGATGCTGAAAAGCTGCTGCTCCTCCAAGCTGGGTAAACATACTGTAACTGCATTATACCCTCAGGCCTGATCTCAATTTTACTAGGCTCTGGAGAGAAAGGGGTAATCAGCATATTGAAAAACGCCAACATGATGATAGTGACCCTAGACTTACTGCTGGGTCTTAGGAGAGGTCATCGTGGAGAATCAAGGTGAGGCAGGGAAAGCACTGGGCCCAGCACAGCAGCACACACCTTTAGTCTGGGCATTAGGAAGGCAGAGAGGCAAGTGGATTCCTGAGTTTGAGGTCAGCATGGTTTACATAGTAAGTTCCAGGCCAGCAAGGGTTACAGTGAGAAGCTGTCTCAAAAAGAAGTCCCCCTTTGTGGCACCTTCTAGGCAGTTAGCCATGTCTAGATGAAGACGTCTACCTCCTTCCAAGGCACAGACTATTAGAAACCCACTGACAGGCCTGGAGATATGGCTCAGTGATTAAAAGCATTGGATGCTTTTCCAAAGGTTCTGAGTTCAATTCCCAGCAGCCACAACC
This sequence comes from Cricetulus griseus, assembly GCF_003668045.3. NCBI lineage: Eukaryota > Metazoa > Chordata > Mammalia > Rodentia > Cricetidae > Cricetulus > Cricetulus griseus. The sequence continues at coordinate 152,022,850 of NW_023276806.1, read as the reverse complement.
ATCCATAATGAGATCTGGTACCCTCTGGCCTACAGGCATTCATGCAGGCAGAATACTGTATATATAAAAATAAATAAATCTTAAAAAAAATAAAGAAACCCACTGAGGTGTACAAAGAAATGCAAACTGTATATTTTATGAGAGAAGTATAAGGCCACTGTGTGTAGGTGAAGTAACTGCTGATGGTAGGGTTATGTGGTTCAAATCAGTGGCAGGAATGACAAACAAGGTTTTCCCATGGAGCATAGTGTCTTGACCCATGGCAGAGAACACCTGCTGTTCAGTGAGGGACATTCTTGTTGTAAGCCAAAGAGAACTGGCAAGACAAAGCACAAGTGTCCTTGAGGATGCACTGTGGATGCCAGTCTGAGTGTTCTCAACCTGGTTGCTGCAAGAAGAGGAAAAGAATACTCCTGGACCTGGCCGTGGTGGTTGGGGCTCAAAAGAGCCAACAAGATCCTAAAGCTTTTCAGTCTCTGAAAATGACATCTGCCAACATGTTGTCATAAAGCCCTTAAACAAAGAAGGGGACAGCCCAGGACCACAGGACCCAAGATTCAGGGTCCTGCTACTTTCAGAATCCTGCAACACAAATGCTGACATACTGCTTAGAAGAAACAACACACTAGGAAAACCAAGAAGGAGGCTACAAAATATGCTAAACTCATGACAGTCAAGAGGATAAAGGAATCCAGGCAGTGGTGGCACACCGCCTTTAATCCCAGCACTTAGGAGGCAGAGGCAGGTGGATGTCTGTGAGTTTGAGGCCAGCATGGTCTACAGGGTGAGTTCTAGGACAGCTAGGGCTACAAAGAGAGACCCTGTATTGAAAAAAAAAAAACAGAGAGGGTGACTGAGAGAGAGAGAGAATATGAATGAAGGAAGGCAAAGAAAAATGCCAGGAACAGATTGCCAAGAGACACAGGCTGTCCTCACTGGGAGCTTCTACTTCTAACTCTGAGTCCAGTCAGAAATAAGTCTTTAAGAACATGCATTTAAAAAGCAGCAAATAACGAGAACTGAATGAAGGAGAGAAGGCTTTCCCACTTTTCCTGCTCAGACTGCTTTTGAAGCAAAATCTCTGTGCTTACTACAGTCTCACTTCAGTTACACCCCCCCCCCTGCTTTTCTCTGCGTCTCCTGAACCACGTTTTTTGAAATATAGCCAGTTCTGTCCAAATCTCTAGAACATTCTTTTTGTAATTTTAATCTTCTTTTGTTCATTTTTTGCTTTGTTTTGAGACAGGGTCTCTCTACACAGCTCTGGCTATCCTTGAACTCACCAGGCTGGCCTCAAATTCAGAGCTATCCCCCTGTCTCTGCCCCCCCCCCCGAGACTGTCTGAAACAGTCTCCAATACTTCTTTGTCATGTCCCTTCCTGACTCAAAGTTACCATTTCCTTAGTATCTGGTCATGAAAACAGGAACATGAATAAATCCACCCACATCAAAATTAAAACAGATGGGGATACAGACATGGCTCAGTGGTTAGTGGTTCTTTCCAAGGACCCACACGGCAGCTCACAACCACTAGGGTATCCACTGTTACAGGCACCAAGAAAGCATGTGATGCAAACATACTTGAAGGCAAAAACGCTCATAAACATAAAAATAAATTTAAAAATCAAAATAAGGTTAGACAGTTCCAGCCATTCCCGTATGTATGTGTGTGTGTATGTGTTATATATATACATAGAGAGATTATACTTGTATATAGAGATTATTTATGTTCATTTCTATGTATTTTAAAGTTAAATAAATGTAACTACAGTAATTTCACAGAGATGAGGGGATCCCTAGAAGTCCACTACATAAATCTGTCAAGTTGATTCAGACCATCATTTCCCAGGGATTGAGGTATGAAAGGTGGTACACACCTTTAATCCCAGCACTAAGAAGACAAAGGCAGGTAATCTCTGGGAGTTCAAGGCCAGCCTGGTGAGTTCTAGGAGCCCAGGTCTACCTAGCGAGTTCCAGGATAGCCAGAGCTACATAAGAGAGACCCTGTCTTGAAAACAAAAAACAAACAAAAAAGCAACCAAGGGTCAGTTCCCCCAAACCTGTCAGTTTTCATTGTCACCTACTTCTAGACATTGGGGGGGGGTGATTTTCTTTGTACTAAGGTTTCACTAGGTAGCCCTGGCTGATCTGAAACTCAAAAGAGCTCCAATGCCAAAATTACAGGCTTGTTCCACCATGCCCAGTTTGCAGAGAACCTTTCTCAACAAGTGGGTATTAAAACTGTAGGGAGCAGAGGGGGAAGCACCTATTGGGCTTGTGGGGAACAATCAGGAAGAAATCCATGTTTATACTTTCAGTGTTATGTTCATTAGTAAACCAAAACAAAAACACACTCAGGTTACATACTGAGGCTGTCAGCTGATTTCTCTAAAGGCTATGAGGTATAAGAACAGTTAAAGATTATTTGCTTTTTAAATTATAGGTTGGGCTGGGAGGTGAGGGCACAGGCCTTTAATCCCAGCACTCAGGTGATAGAGACAGGCAGATCTCTGTGAGTTTGAGGCCAGGACAGCCAGGACTGTTACACAGAGAAACCCTGTCTCGAAAAACCAAAATAATAATGATGATGATGATATAATAAGTTATCGGTTGAAGAGTAGGCTGTCCCTCACATCCTTTTCACCCCTTGTTTTCCATTATCTCCTTGGAAATCTTTCACCACCTTTGCTAGAGAGTCCTGAAATCAGATAGAACATGTCTCAACAGTAACAGATTCCTTGCATGACCAAACTATTCAGTTTCCTGAGTCTTCCATGCATCTTACAAATTTCATCTTTAGCAAAGAACCTTGAGGAGCCAGTTTAATTAGAACTCCCTCCCTAGGTATGTCTTCTCCTTCACCACAGTGTCCCAGAGCCCAGGCTTAACTGCACGAGGAATCATCATATTAAAATGTCTTACCAAGAATCCTGCTCGATGGGGATGCTTCCTCTTACTACGCTTCTGTCCATGGCCCTGCCCCTGCCCTTCACCTATAAATTCTTGTTTAGCCATACCCCTTTCAGGGTTAAACCCAATTTGTCTCCCCAGGGTCAACCCATTGTCACGCATGGCCCTTAAATTGCTACAATGGTCTTGAATACAGTTGTTCTTCACCACACAGCAAGTTCCATTAAATAAGTTTTTCTTTAGCAGCAATTAGATCAATGGGGAAAAAAAAGGAACTTGAGATGTTCTAAAACAGAGAAACATCATCTCTTCTAGTAATTTTTGAAAGAAAGATCTGATGCTGGATTTGTACACACTCAACAATCAGCCATTCGGAAAGCCTAGTTGCATTCATTCAGTTCCAGGTGGCTTTTAGTCAGCACAATGCTTTTTCACTGGGCATGCCAGTGGACACCTGTTATCCTGGAACTTGGGAAGCAGAGGTAGGAGGATTACTACAAGGCCAGCGTGGTCTACAGTGAGTTACAGGCCAGCCAGGGTTACAAAGTGAGAGAGACTTTATCTCAAAAAACAAACAAATTACCTAGCAATCACGTGTATCATAACTGCAATAGAAACTATACAAACTGAAGGCGGGGAAACCTTTCATGTTATAGAGAAGCACATGAAAATTTGGCTGAGCATCCAGCATAAATTACTTGCAATTAATGATAAGTGAAACTTTTCAAACTAACAAAGAGTTAGGAAAGCAGTGACTAAAATCTCATCAGGATCCCAGTACATACCGCCTGTGGTTTTTCTCAAGAAAGCCAAAATAAAAAATAAAAATAAAAACAGACAATAAAATGCCCAAGAATGACCAGGTTAAGGGCATTCTGAAAGATTTAAATACCACTTGGTCAATTTTTACCCAAGTTTGACCAGTACTAGTCTAAAATCTAGATTTTTTTCCTATATATGAATACAACAACTCAACTACAACCACAACCATAACAAAACAACAAAAAGCAAAAACAGGAGCAAAGGGTCTCATTAGACATTTCTGCAAAACAGAGACACACTTGGCCAATAAGCATAGGAAAGACTGTTTTTATCCCTGGTCTGAAACACAAATTAAAACCACAAAGAGATATCAAGTCACACCCACTAGGGTGACTAAAAAAAAACAGAAAAAAATGTTGGTGATTTAAGGACATTGCAACCCTCATACACTGTTATGAGAGTATAAAACGTACCAACTTTGATTAAAGCCTTAAAGTTTCTTTACAAAGTTAAGCACTGAGCATATCCATGCCTAAGCATGCGTTCAGGAGCATCAAAAGTGCACATCCTCAAATGTTCTAGCCGCATTAATAATAGACAATGACTAAAAAGTGAAAAACAATGCAATTTCATTAATTAGTGAATGGATGTGGTAGTGACCATATCCAAATAGTCATTCAGCTATAGGAAAGCACAGAACAGACACCCACTAGCTACAACATGAATGAGCTTTAAAAACATTTGGCTAAGTGAAGGATGCCAGACAAAAAGACACACACACACACACACACACACACACACACACACACACACACTAGCGGGGTGTGGCAAAAGCCTGTGATCTCACCCCTTGAGAAGTTGAGGCAAGAGGACCATGAATTCAGATTAGCCTAAACTATACAGCGAGACGGCTTCCCTAAGGGAAGAGCCAAAAGCTTGTCTTTAAACGGAGGAGGTGGAGAACCACAAATACTGTATGATTTCATTGGTGTCCACAGAGGGCAAATGCATAGGAATAGAAAGATTAGTGGTAGTCAGTGGGTTGGCACGGTGAAGGAATGGGTAGCAACTAACAGGTACGGGGTTTCTTGTGGAGATTACAAAAATGATCTGGATAGTGGTGACAGTTGCAAAACCAGATGAATATACGAAAAGCCACATTTTGGAGGGATAAGTAGCATGTACGCCACCTGATGTATCGATCAAACGTCCATTTACAAAAAGAGGACATGGGTATAATATGCCTCAGACTGTAATATTAAGTAACACCTACAAACACGCCAGCTCTCGCCGCAAATGGACACTGAGCCTTCTTAAATTGAGGCATATTGTACACTCATATAGCCAAGAGCGGGGTGCCAAGCAGGCTCCAGGGGTGAGCGCAGCCCGCCTCCCAGCATCTGCATCTGAGCTCACCTTCTGACATCCCTCGGCGCGCGCCCCTGGTCGCCATGGCCTCAGGAGGGGCGCGGAGCCCGAGGGCAGCGGCTGGCAGGGCTGGGCACCGGCGGGCCGCCTCGGGTCCCGCCGGCCTCGGCTCCAGCGCCCGCAGCACCGCCGCCCTCCGACACTTAGCCGCTCCGGAGCCGCCGCTCCCTCCGCGGCGGCCCCAGCCGAGCCCCAGCGCAGCGACGCCCCCGGAGTCGTTCCGCCCGGCCCAGCCCCGCGGGCCCGCCGCGCCTCCTCGCCGCCGCTGACAGCCGCCCGACGCCCGCGGCCACTCGCGCGCCCCGCCCCGCCCCGCGCACGCGCGCAGCCGGCCGAGCCCGCCGAACGCCGCTGATGTGGCCGCCCGGAGGCTACCCGGATCCACGGCCGCGCCCCGGCAGCCGCCCTCCCGCCAGCCCGCCCGCTCGCTCGCTCCGGCTCCCGCTGGTAGCGTTAGCTCAGGCTGCCCCGCGCATCCTCCGCGCCACATCCCAGCCCGCGCATCCTCGGCTCACCGCTCCGTGGGCCCGGGGCCTCTGCAGAGTCCGGCTTGCGTTTCCTACGGATCAGAACGCGACCGAGATTCAATCGAGGACGTGGGAGTCGTTGCGCGCTTCTCGGAGGCCAAAGGACGGGGAGGAGACGTGCGGGCAGCGTCACGCCCTCCTAGCGCCTGGCAGGGTCAGAGCCAAGTGCTTGGGCGCTGCCCAGCCAAGCCTTTCGGTTTGCCCACGCTCGAGTTTGGTAGTCGAGGTAGACTTGAGCCAGACTTTGCCAAGGAAAACCGTGAACTGCTTCGATGACTGTGTGTTAGGTACCTATTTCATGAGATCCAGCTAGTGGAACTCCACCCCACCCTACCAAGGTGTGAGCCCAGCCCTGACTCCAGGGGAAAGCTGCTGTTTGATCCTGAGGCTACACTACTGCCTCAAACAAAAGCTTTCACCGGACTGGGACAGGGGTATGGTGGCACCCGCCTTTAATCCCAGAGGCAGGTGGCTTTCAGTGAGTTTGAGACCAGCCTTCTCTATTTAGCAGGTTCCAGGAAAGCCAAGGTTACATAGTGAGACCTTGTCAAAAGAAAACAAAAGCAGCTGGGCGGCGGTGGTGCACACCACCTTTATTTCCAGCTCTCGGGAAGCAGAAGCAGGCAGATCTCTGTGAGTTCGAGGCCAGCCTGAGCCCCCAAGACAGGTTCCAAGGCTATAGAGAAATGCTGTCTAGAAAAAAAAAAGTCTTTTTTACAGTCCAGACTGGCCTTAAACTATTTGGGGGCGGGGTTGTTATTTGTTTGTTTCTTTGTTTTTCTTGAGACAGTCTTGATGTGTAGTATGTAGCTCTGGCTGCCTTGGAACGTGATATGTAGAACAAGCTGCCCTTGAACCCACAGTGATCTGCCTGCCTCAGCCTCTCAATGCTGAGATTAAAGGCAGAAACCACCATTCTCCAACCTGGCGTCAAACTCTTAACCCTCCTGTTCTGGAATTACAAGTTGTACCGTTGTGCCCAACTCTATCTCACCTTCTAAAGGATTTTAAAGTGGTGGTGGTGGGCTAAGGCTGGAAAGATGATTAGCAGTTAAAAACTGTACTGCTCTTACAGAGGACACAAGTTCAATTCCCAGCATCCACCTTCACAACCCTCCACCAACACACAACCTGAAACTCCAGTTCCACTAGACCCAAAGCCCTCTTCTGGCTTCCAAGGGCATCTGTCACATGAGCACATATACACACATATATACAATAATTTAAAATAAAGTTTTGAATCTTTGGAGGATTGCAAAACACCTTTAGGAATAACAGCATTGCTATAAAGAATATCTGCACTGAGTAAAAGTTATAGGAAGCCATTATTTTGGTTTAGGGTTCTGTGCTAAACCCCAAAATGGAGTCACTTTTACCACTAACTGAAACTGTTTGTTCCACTTTCCCAAAAACAGCTGTTTGAATTGGCATAGTTATGAAGCAGCCTCTGCCTTAATCCTGCCACACACACAAAGGCAACCTGATGATTCTTGCATCTTCTATTGTTTCCCCATCTCTATCTTACAAGGGAAGAGACTTTCAAATGACCAGTCTGGTCCTGGGCTTCTGGTTCCCACTTTCTTCAGCCCCTTTGTGTCTTGGAAAGAAACCTCTATCCCACTAGGATGCTCATGCTATTTTGTGGAATGAAGTATGGCCCAATTTTACAATCAGAAGACAAAGCCATTTAAAGCCCTTGAACTAAAGTCAGTGATGCCATGGCATTTCCAGATGTCTTTGTTTTATTGCTGTGAAGAGATACCATGACCACGAAAACTTTTTTTTTTTTTTTTAAGACAGAGTTTCCCTGTGTAATAGCCCTGACTGTCCTGGAACTCTCTCTGTAGACCAGGCTGGTCTCAACATCACAGAGATCCACCTGTCTCTGCTTCCTCAGAGCTGGAATTAAAGGCGTGTGCCACCGACCCCTGGCGAGGGCACCTCTTTGAAAGGAAAACACGAAAATGAGGCTGCTTACTGTTCAGAGGTTTAGGCCACTAACGCCGCGGTGAGAAATAGGTGTGTGGGCAGATTCGGTGCTGAAGAAAGAGCTGAGATTTCCACATCCTTCCACATCCGGATCGCATTGGGCGTGGCTTGAGCATCTGAAACCTCAAAGCCTGGCCCACTGACACACTTCCTCCAGCAAGGCCACATCCACTCCAACAAGGCCACACCTCCTATGGTGTGGACATTTTTTTTTTTTCAAACCACCACAACTACATCTTACTAGAAGGTAATTAGCTGCTCCAAAAAGTGCCAGAAAGTTAACAGATAAGTGTGTCTTCCTGGCTCATAGAGTCTCTTAAAGTTTCCACTCAAAAAACACCTGTAGGGAGCGGGACAGTGGTGGTGTCCTCCTTTAATCCCAGCACTAGGAGGCAGAGGTAGGCAGATCTCTGAGTTCAAGGCCAGCCTGGTCTAAAGAGTGAGTTCCAAGATAGGCTCCAAAGCTACAGAGAAACCCTGTATTGAAAAACCAACAACAATAAATGTCCTGAGCTTCAACTTGGAACTCAAATGTAAATTCAGTTTTCATCCTGAAAATAACTCATTGAACTCTGGTGAAGAACAGCACCCCACCTGCCCCACCACCACCACCACCACCACCAACATAGGTCCTGGTACAGACAGGCAGCCGGAATCACATTCACATTTCATCTTTTGCCTCACTGCTGGCAACCTTGTATGTGAAGCAAGCAGCTTAGAGCTGATGTTCAGCAGTGATGATGGCTAGGGTGATGGACAAGGGACAAAGGGGCCTGTCTCCTGTGGGGCAAGTGAACTCTCCCTTGAAGAAAGGGCATTTAATCTGAGCCCAGTGGAAGAAAAGTTGGACAGACAACAAAGATCCAAATGTGAGTTACTGTGACCTAGGAAACACCAATCCATTACCTTAAATGACATGGTTCACCCCGAAAAATGTTACTGTAATCAGTAATAAATTTCTGTAGTCAGCAAGGAACAGAAATCCATAAATCGATAAATGTGGAGCATCAGAGTGGTGGGCTCCAGTGCAGCAAGCAATCCCTTTCAGATGTTATATCAGAGCATTCTCAGTTGTGGAGTTTCCAGGAGGCCAGAAGTCAGCTAAGCTCTGTGGTAGATCCTGAGAAGTTTGTATGCACACACAGACACATCTATGTACACACACATAGTGACATACAGATCTCATTTGGAGGACTTTTCCTGTTCTGTTTCGTGTTAACATAATCTCGACTTTCATTCATCTTCCTACAAATGTAATGATTTTAAGTTTTGTTTTTGTTTTTGTTAAGATTTATGTACATGTCTGTGTGAGAGAGTCAGATCCCCTGGAACTGGAGTTACAGACAGCTGTGACCTGTCATGTGGATGCTGGGAGTTGAACCCAGGTCCTCTGGAAACTGCTGAGCTATCTCTCTGGTCCCTGATTTAAGTTTTCTTATAGTTATGTATTATGTGTGTGCAAGCACATGTGCATGTGTGTCACTTGTGGGGGGTGGGGTTCGAGACAAGGTTTCTCTGTAGCTTTGGAGTCTGTCCTGAAACTTGCTTTGTAGACCAGGCTGGCCTACAGAGATCTGCCTGCCTGTGCATCCTGAGTGCTGGGATTAAAGGCAGGCACCACCACTGCTCAGCTGTGTGTGTGTCACTTTACAGCCCGTTTTCTGAGACTGGGTCTCTGAACAAACTTGAAGCTTGCTGTTTCACCTAGTCTGGTGTGCTTATTAGTTGTTGGGTGTTATGTCAGCTTGACAAAAGTTAGGATCATCTGATAAGAGGAAACCTCAGTTAAGAAAATATCTCTATATGGTCCCCTGGAGAATGGGAAAGGGACAGATCTCCTGAGCAAATTGGGAGCATGGGGGGAGTGGAGAGAGAGTTGGAAGAAAGAGAAGGGGAGGAGAGGATGGGGGGAGGAAGACATGAGGGAGCAGAAAGATTGAGTTGGGGGAAGAATAGAGGAGAGCAAGAAAAGAGATACCTTAGTAGAGGGAGCCATTATAGGTTTAAAGAGAAATCTGGCACTAGGGAAATGTTCAGAGATCTAAAAGGATGACCCCAACTAAGATTCTAAGCAATAGTGAAGAGGCTATCCTAAATGCCCTTCTCCTAAAATGAGATGATGACTACCTTATATGCCATCCTAGAGCCTTCATCTTGTAGCTGATGGAAGCAGAAGCAGAGCCCCATAGCCAAGCACTGAACCGAATTCCTGGAATCCAGTTGTAGAGAGGGAGTAGTGATGAGCAAAGGGGTTAAGACCAGGCTGGGGAAATCCACAGAAACAGCTGACCTGAACAAGGGGTTGCTCATGGACCCCAGACTGATAGTTAGGAAACCAGCATAGGACAGAACCACGCCCCCTGAACATGAGTGTCAGGAGACCTGTGCAGTCTATGGGGCCTCTGGTAGTGGAACAGTATTTATCCCTAGTGTACGAATGGACATTGAAAGCTTATTTCCCATAGAAGGATGCTCTCTTAGTCCAGAAACACAGGGGAGGGCCTAGGCCCTGCCCCAAAAGATGTGACAGACTTTGATGATACCCCTTGGAAAGGCCTCACCCTTTCTATGGAAAACAAGAGGGATAGGATGGAGGTTAGGGAGAGGGAACTGGGATTGATATATAAAATAAGATTGTTTCTAATTTAAATATTTTTTTAAAAAACAAAAATGTCAGGCCGGGTGGTGGTGGTGCATGCCTTTAATCCCAGCACTAGGGAGTTAGAGGCAGGCAGATCTCTATGAGTTCGAGACTAGCCTGGTCTACAAGAGCTAGTTCCAGGACAGCCTCCAAAGCCACAGAGAAATCCTGTCTTAAAAAAAAACAAAAAAGAAAAAAAAAAGAAAAAGAAAATGTCTCCATCAGATTTACCTCTAGACAAAGCTGTGGGGCATTTTTTTATTATTATTAATGATAGATGGTGGAGGGTCCTGTGGGTGGTGCCACCCCTAAGCAGGTGGTCCTGGGTTGTAGAAGAAAACAAGTTGAGCCAGCTATGGACAGCAATCAAGTAAGCAGAATTCTTCTATGGCCTTTCCTAAAGATCCAGTCCCCAGGTCCCAACCCTGCTTGAATTCCTACCCTGGATTTCCTCAATGGCGGACTGTGATTGAGATGTGTAAACCTAATAAATACTTTCCTCCACAAAGTGCTTTTGTCTACTTTTTCCTCACAGCAATAGAAAGTAAAGTAGTGCACCCAGCTACTCAGGGAGTGTTGATATCTGTGGGCCCTCCCTGCTGCCCAAGTGTTGGGATGTTAGGAACAGGCAAAAGCACCTTGTCCCAAGCGCTATCATTTTGACTCCAGACTCCATTTCACCTGTAGGGTGAAACAAAGTTCAGGTTCCCAAGCCCTAGGGGAACTGGGAACTTTCCAGTAGCTGATCCACTTCCTCCTTAAACCACAGAAATAGTCGTTATGCAGCTTTGGTTCTCTAGAAACGTGGCTATTCCCATCGATTGGACTGCAAAGCTTGCATTGGATTGACAGTAATGGAACTTTTTTGGGGGGGGGGTTGATACAGGGTTTCTCTGTGTAGCTTTGGAGCCTATCCTGGCACTCGCTCTGGAGACCAGGCTGGCCTCGAACTCACAGAGATCCGCCTGCCTCTGCCTCTCGAGTGCTGGGATTAAATGTGTGTGCCACCAACGCCCAGCTGACAGTGATGGAACTCTTAAGGATAGTCCCCCAATCTTTGAATTCTGATTTGTGAAAAAAATTTAAATGTAATTGGCAACAAATCTTTATGATTTTTATGCTTGAATAGTTGCTCCAACTGGCATTCAGAGCCTCAGTCAGCCCCCGAGTCTGTTCTGTGGCCCTGATCAATCAGCTCACCCTACCCCCTTCTTTTGTGCTGCCCTGCATTAAATATTGCTTTTTGGTAACCTCTTGTGTTTGCTTGGGTTGATTCAGAGCCTCGGACCACAACAGGGACATGCTGGCATGGCTGACTGGCTTTTATGTGGGTACTGAGGATTTGAACATGGGTCTTTTTGATCTCACAGCAAGCACACTTTCCTACTAAGCCCCTTGTTTTGTCTTTTTTGAGATAGGATTTCTGCAAGTGTCAACATATTAGACTGGCCTTAAGTTTGTGGTATTCCTCCTGCTTCAACCTTCCAGATACTGGGATCACAGATGAGTCCCACCATGGCTGACCTGGGAAAAGTTTAGTAATTAGAGTGTTAGGTGAGATACAGAGTTAAGATCATTGGCTATTAAAAGGCTCAAGACACCTCCAAATAAGTTTGTCTTTTGACTTACAATGTTGCTTCTCTTTAGAATCACAATGTTCTAGCCAACCAAGGCCAAGCCCTTTGCTGGAATGTTACTATGAAGATAGCTTCTTCAGAGAACCTTTGTTCACTAGGAAGTCAGAAGGGGACAATTAGAGTTGCTTTGGGTATGCTGAGTTTGATGTCACTGAAGTAAAAAAGTTGAGTATGTGTTTGGATGATGAGCCTGGGACTGAAAGTCTTCATGACACTAGGGAGTGATCTGCTGAGCTCAACTCCCGGAACAGAGATGCAGACTAAGATGGAGTAAAAGTAAACTTTAAGAGGACAGGTACTGAGGCTTGCCGGTGAAGGCATGACTTCTAAACTTTAGAGAAGGCCTGATCGGAAATGAAGGAAGCACCAAGACTCACCGTATCAGATGCTTGAAAGGAACCATGTCCTTCCCCATCTGAAGATGATGTTATAATTAGGAGGGAGCTGAGGAGTAAATGCTTGCTCAAAGGCAGATTCTTGAGCTTCCCCTGAGATGTCTGTGACCAGCTGATACCCACCGAGTCTAGAACTGCCGTGTGCAGCTGGGGAAATTGACCAATGATTCCCTCACAAGTGTCAGGACCTGAGCCAGGATACCCAGAACCCAAGTAAAAATCTGGGTGTGGAGCTGGAGAGGTGGCTCAGGGGTTAAGAGCACTGGGTCCTCCTGGAGAAGCCCTGGTTTGATTCTCAGAATCCAAATGGCAGCTCACAACTGTTACTTCAGTTCCAGGGCATATGGTGTCCTGTTCCAGCCTCCTTGAGCACTGTGTACATAACGGTACATATACAGACATGCTGGCAAAACATACAGACACATTCAATCTCATCAAGTAAATTGTTTTTCTTTCCTTTTAAAAATAAAGCTGGATGTCTCCAGCATGCACTTCTAATTCCAATAATGGTGAGATGGGAGGTAGAAATAGGTAGATCATGGAAAGCTCAATAGGCAGGTGGTTTAGCTAATTTGGCCAAGTTCCAAGCCAATGTGAGATTCTGACTCGTACAAAAAGTGGAAGGTTCCCGAGAAATGTCACCTGAGGCTGTACTCTGACCTCTACAACACATGTGCACACATACAAAGAACCAGTGTGAACTACTTAAGAGTGATTCCCATAAACCATAGAAAATACCCCCAAAGCAAAAGCATTAGGGAACACTATCATTCAAATGTCACCACGGCCCATGCAGCAAAGGACCCAAACTTTCTGCCCTTGTTATCACTACTATTCCTAGGACTTTAGAATATTTACATGGGCATACATGGAGTCCATTTGACCATGAGAGATGGATTCAAGTTGACTCCCTGCAGCTTATGTGAGAGTTACATTTTAAGTTTTAATTACTATGCCTTAGAGATCCACCGAAAAAAAATGCCAAGGACAAACAGTTCCTGAAATGTTGGAGGCTATTGTTTATGGGAGATAACCGGCTACTGGTTTTCACTCCCCTAGACAAGTTTGTTTGACCCTTCTGCACCAGATGGGTTTGATCACACATGGCTGGGTAGTACATGGCCAGGAAATTTGTCAGGATATATGCTTGCCCCTGATTGGACCCAAAGAGAAATGCAATGAACTATGGGTTTTCTTCCTTCTTAAGTTCTAGCCATACTTGATTCTGGGCCATTTCCCAGGGACCTGGGTATGGACCTAGCCAGAGCTTATCCACCTGGCCAGAATTTAATTAAAGCTTGCTTCAAATTTGGCTTTAAATTGTGATAGTGGGCTTATTCTCCATTAGTGGAATTAGCAGAAGATGAAAGTTTTAGATATGTTAGTGTTACCACTGTTTGTAATCTGTACTGAGATCCACTTTGTAGAAAAGGCTATATAGACTCATGCATATGAGTCATAGGAGAAGATTGGGGACCCCCAAATGATCCTGGATTAAAAGCATTAGAACTCTTTCCAGAGGGCTGGACATGTAGCTTGGACAGATGTTTTTAGCACAGTGAGAAGCACTTTTAAGTCTATATTTAAAAGACAACCAAAGGAAATTCAAAATCTTGGGCTTGTTTGTTACTGTGATAATAGTAGCAGTGCTTTACCAAGGCTAGAGTGATAGCGTATCACAGCTCCACTGATTAATGTTAAAACTCTAAAACTTTGAAAGCTTAATATAACAATGGCATAAAGAGGAAAATAAATCTGAAATCTTTTTTATTTTTTACATTTCTTAAATCACTTTTATTTGTTTTCCCTCCCTACCCCCCACCCAGACATGGTATCTCTGTGTAGCTCTGGCTGTCCTGGAACTCACTTTGTAGACCAGGCTGGCCTTGAACTCAGAGATTCACCTGCCACTGCCTCTGGAGTGCTGGGATTAAAGGCATGTGTTACCATGGCAGGTTAAACCATTTTTGTATAACTTGCATAAACTTTAAGGTTTTTCCCCCATCCAACCATTTATCACGAGACACAGGTGGTTGGTTACTGACAACAGCCATTGCAAAGCAAGTTCCTTTGAATAAAGGGATAAAAAGTTACTTTGAAACCTGTTTTGTGAGTTTATTTCTTTTCAAGAGTCAGTTATAGAGGTAAACTGTTTGTCTTTCTCAGCTGGAGACCTAGCAGTAGTGTTAGGAGAGTCAGTCCTGAAGAGAAGGTCGCTGTAACCTTGAGGAAGGAGCTGGTTGCTTGCTGCAGTTAAACTAACAAAGCTACACTTAGTCAATATCATCAGAGATCCAAGAAGAATACATCATAGTAGGATGTATAATCCAAATGGCCTGTGTATCAATTAAATGACAGAGACTTCCCCATTACCTGGATGGGTGCTCTAGGCTCCTGTGGTCTTGATGGCTGGGCAGTGGTGTTGGGTCTTCAGCTGTCATTTGGACAGCATTTATTTAATCTTCAGCCACCACACAGCAGCAGGCCTTCCACTGTCAGGCCCAGGTCTGAGAGATTTTCCTGTAGAGGAGGAACTTGGGGGACTGATCTTTGACCAGGCAGAGTAGGGCAATCACCCTAAAAGTGTCCGCAGTTTGGCAGTAGGAGAGGCATGGGGCAGTTCTTCCCAGTAGTTAGTGTTACCACAATTCAGGTGGAGTCATTGTGTCTTATATATCTTCTTTGGAGACCATAGGGTTTCTGATAGGAAGGGGTATTTTGCTACAATTGGAAGCTTTTCATTAAACACTTTAAATGCCATATTCAGCATTTGTGAAGAGTTTGAAGACCATTATCTATTAAGTATGCCCGAGTTTAGGCTTAACCTTGAAAACACATACAGGACACTAAATATGATACTTTTATAGTGTACCATATTATAGAATAGCATAGTTTCTTATATGACTTAGTTTATCCAAATAGCTAAGGCTTAACTAAGTGAACAAAGAAGCTAGACAAACATTACTGTGAAATCGAGCAGACCCTAGGAATTTATAAATCTTATTTATCAAATATACCTTGCTTATCAAACATATGCTGTTACTTATATAAATATTGTAGAGGCCTGATGTTGAATAGTTAGCAAAGATATAAGTACTTAGATAAAAATCTCTAAGTCAACTTTTGTTATAGCTTTAAAATTTTATCATCATACAAAAACTATACTTATCAGAAATATTTTACAGAACTGTTGTTTCCTTAGTCTAAAAGGAGATACAATGATAAGCAGAGGGTTCAATAAGACAAAGAAGCTTTATAATTTCTGCTTTACATCATCTTTGTGTTTTTGGCAGGGGAGGGGGCCCTCTTTTGGAGACAGGGTTTCTCTGTGGCTTTGGAGTCTGTCCTGGAATTCGATCTGTAGACCAGGCTGGCCTTGAACTCACAGAGATCTGCCTGCCTCTGCCTCCCATGTGCTGGGATTAAAGGAATGCACCCCCACCACCCAGCACTTTATGTCATTTTAAGATGGTGATGACACATGTACTTTTTGTAGAGTTCACAAGGGCCTTGTACTCACAAAGAAGCACTAAGAGAACCAGGGATGTCAATGTCAATGGAGGAGATAAACCAAACACCTGCACTCCAGCCAGAAATCTGAGAGTGGAGGTTGTTAAGGACCTGGTGATATTTTGCTGTCTGAAGGGACACCCTAAATCCCCAGAATGATTATACCAGACTCTTCTTCCCTAGGCCATTGCCCATCCTTAGGGGAGATAACACATGCATGTACTTTAGGGCCTGCTGGCGTCTATGCTATCATCAGAGACCACAATAGATTCCAGGTGTTTTAACTATGGAACCCACTGAAAGGTTCAGGCTTTAATGCTGATCGGCTCTACCTCTTTAAGAGACAGACCTCCCCCCCCCCGCCCCACTCCCTGACAATAGTTAGGGCACGCAAAGGGATGTGCCATCACCACATCACCCACCACGCATTTACAGCCTGTGTGAGGACTCTGGGCATGCGTGGAACCTCAGTGTGCATGCGCAGTCTTCCCTTTAAAAGTTCCAACTTCCCTACTTCATTCTCTCTCTGCTTCTTTTTCACTCTCTATTTGCTTCTGCTTCTCCTCTCTCTCTCTCTCTCTCTCTCTCTCTCTCTCTCTCTCTCTCTGGCGACCGGCCATGGCGGTCAGCCATTAACTCTGTTTCTCTTCTCTCTTAGTCTCTCTACTCTGATGGGCCTATAATAAACTGCTTAATATGTCTAATGTCTCTTAGTCTTATGTCTCATCCACCTCTTTTCTTCTTTTTTTTCAAAAATGTAACACCCACCCTACATGTATTTTGTAAAAGAGTTTCTATGTAGTCACATCTTAAACTCTATTGTACACCTGGAATTGGAATTTGGGGAATTTTGTTGCTTGAAGACCCTTTTCCAAATATTGTGTTTAAATATGCCTACAACAAACTGCCTGGTGTGAAGCGTTCCAAAATCTGATCCAGGTTGATGAAGTCAATCTGCACAGGGTTTTCATTCTTATCTCTTTTGAAGGTACCATCCCCCCATTTCAGCAGCCATGACAGTAACACGTGCTTGCTATGACCTTGCCTTAGTCACTAGAGGTTAGGTGCCTGCCTCGTGACAAGGAACCAATCAGAAGTTAGCTGGTGGCGCTATGCTTTAAGACTCTGGGTGTACTTTACCGACAAGTGCACAGCAATGACTCGCAGAGCATAGCAACCACCCTGGGCGGGCCTATGGGCCATAACAACCAATTGGCCAATCAACATAGGGCAAGCCCTCCAAGCCTGGAGGCACACCAACCCTGAGCCTGTGCATACCCCTAGACACTCCCCTTACGCTGCCCTACAAGATCGCTTGGCAGCTGGTTCGAGGGGTCTTTTCTAGCCATCTGCCATGGTGGGTGGGTGAAAGACCCGAGCTAACATGGGCTTAGCTCGTTAAAAAACAAGAAAGCCTCATGCAGTTTGCATAAAGCTCTCGAATCTGTCTGGTGATTGGGGTGACCTCAGTCGTGGCTTGGGACCCCAGATACCTGAGTTTTTCCGGGGGTCTAACACTTTGAGCAGTTCACTTCCCTGTCTGATACCTCCAGGGATCCCTTTTCTCTTTAACCTTAGTAAAGATGGCTGACAGTCACATGGTTGTTTCCATATTGATGAGATCATCATCCAAGATACAGGAGAACCACATGGTTGCTCTTGAAAAAATAACCAAATTTGTTAAGATTTTATAGATTTTAAACCATACCCAATGAACTTACAAATCCTGAGATAGTTTATAGCAGAGGTTTTTTTGATGCCAGGCAGTGGTGGTGCTTGCCTTTAATTCCAGCATTTGGGAGGCAGAGGCAGGTGGAGTTTAGCTAGCATAGATTTGGGGATCTTTGTTTATGCAGTGGCAATTGTTATGACTTAAGAGAATTCAGAAATCAAGTTCTCCAATTGTTGGCAATTGATCTGTACTGAGGCCAAGCTGTAGTAATACAGCCGGAGTCCATGGAGGAAGAGAGAAAGTGAAGGGGATTTGTCCCGCGCCCGCTCTGTATTCCTCGCCAGCAAGAAATACACGCAGGACACTCGGATCCTTCTGCAGACAAGCTTTAATGCATTAGACTGAACAGAGACTGAGCAGAGACTGAGCAGAGACATTGAACCAAGAAAACCATTCCTATATAAAGGCTGACCAGCCGCCTGGGACGTATTACCCTATGAATGGCTTCAGCTCCTCAGGCTAAAATGAGCCACGGGATAGGCAGAGATCAAAGGAATGGAGATTACCCAGCGCCTGTGAAGTAATTCACACCTTGGTGTCTTCAGGCAGCATTATAATGCAGGAACCGGCTTCCTACATATCACCCTTTTTTTATTAATTAATGAAAAGGCTTTATATTATTACAAGCAAATAGGTCACCCATATGTTGAGGGATAGAGGCAGGGGTTGACCTTCCCAAAATCAAACATTAAGACTGTGTACGAGAGTCACCATCAGGCTGTCAGCTTGACCCGAAGTACTCCCGACCTGTCCTCTGCCGTTTTTCTGGGAAAGGGGGACTGGGGCAGGTAACCCTTATGCAGGTCAACGTACCTCCCAGAGAAGCCTGTATAATAGGCAACTCTGTGCGATGCCTATGCTCAGCATCCCTCTTTGGGGCTGCACAAACCAGACACTCTACCCTGTGCAATGAGCCTAGGCTCCGGGTGTGTAAGAGCTGTCTGGCCGGCGGCCTATTGCTAGTAGCCAAAATATAAGCGCTTGGGTGATCTCTTGGTTTGAGCCCTGGAGCTTACATGCCAGCCAAAGAAGTAACAGCAATTCGCAGGCGGCTGCATCAAACAATTATATCCACCCCTTTTCTCACAGACCAGCCAAAAATAACAGCAATCTGCAAACGGCTGCATCGAACAATCACCCCCACCCCTTAATCAGTTGCCATCTCTCCGCCAAGGACAGGAGTTAATCTGGATAACAATAGCGGCTCTCAACTCCCGGGGGTAGAGGGTGGAGTTCCGACTTTTGAAGGTCTGGAGAGGCTCTTTAGGTTGAGTCTTTCTGGGATCCACAGAGGATTTTCTTTATCCTGTGAGAATGAGTCTTTTTGGGATCCACAGGGGATTTTCTTCATCCTGTGAGAAAACACAATATCGCTCCCCTGGATCTTATGAGAATAGGATCCGGGCCTTTCTAAAAATCAGTTAAGATATCTTTCCATTTTACCATTTCCTTTTGGCCTTTTAGTTTTTGAGGTGAGACGCTTGGCCTCGGTATGGCCCCCAGCGTTAATGTAAATGAGGCTTTAAAGCCCCAGGCATTCCAGGCCTTTAAGAAGTGTTGAATAGCAGGCATGGCCTTTTCCCCTATCAAAGACTGGGAAAGCCATCTGCAATTTTCTCCGCTCCTCTGATGGTAAGAAGGAGTCGGTTCCAAATAGTGGGTGTGCTGATAGAAGTACACCCGCTGAATTAACAGGCGATGGCCTCATATTTGTCTTTACTTTTGGCAGCTCCTCCTCTAGCTCTGTTTCCTTGTTAGAGTCTAAAATCTCAGAGTCTGAGCTGCTCAGCTCCAAGGCTTCCAGTTTCGTTGCAGGGCAGAGGCTAGGTTCCTCATCTCTCCTAAATTTACCGGGGTGTGACCGGTTATTCCCCATTCTTTCTCTCTTCTTCTCTGTCTCTCCCTCATCCAGCTGAGCTGTTCTTTTTAAAACTTTATCTCTTGAGCTTTTAGAGTTATCAGAGCTATTAAGATTTAAAGCTTTATACACTCCCTTGTCATTAGACATTCCAGGAGGTCTTTTTTTTTTATTTGTTGCTGTATACACTCCCTTGTCACTAGACACCCCGGGAGTTCCTTTTTTCTTATACGTCGCAGTTTCTCTTCTTACATACACTCCCATGTCACTAGACATCCCGGGAGGTCCTTTTTTCTTATATTTTATTGTTAGGCGCGCCCCATCTCTCACTACATTCGGTTTCTGATATGTAATTCTGGACTTCTTTAAGATTGCTGTAACAGTGAGAAAAGTCAAAATAGCTCCTAGTAAAAGCATAGAAGCCTCTATATTAACCTCCCACAATAGCAACATTCCCAAGCCAAAGTCCAGAAAAATCATACCTCTCCGAATTTCTCTCATTACATTCGGTTTCTGATATGTAATTTTGGACTTCTTTAAGATCGTCCCAAGCCAAAGTCCAGAAAAATCATACCTCTCCGAATTTACCATCCTGCAGTTCTGAATCCGCCTTGTAGCCAAGGGGTCTCCGTGGTGCTGGAGATGTTAAGCGTCCCGGGTTTCGGCACCATATGTCCCGCGCCCGCTCTGTATTCCTCGCCAGCAAGAAATACACGCAGGACACTCGGATCCTTCTGCAGACAAGCTTTAATGCATTAGACTGAACAGAGACTGAGCAGAGACTGAGCAGAGACATTGAACCAAGAAAACCATTCCTATATAAAGGCTGACCAGCCGCCTGGGACGTATTACCCTATGAATGGCTTCAGCTCCTCAGGCTAAAATGAGCCACGGGATAGGCAGAGATCAAAGGAATGGAGATTACCCAGCGCCTGTGAAGTAATTCACACCTTGGTGTCTTCAGGCAGCATTATAATGCAGGAACCGGCTTCCTACAGGGATTCAGCTGAGAGCAAGCTGCCTGGAGATGGGGTAGGGAGAGGGTGGGAGGGATATGGTGTGGTGTTTGGAGAGTATGAGGGATTAAGGAACAGACAGCAGGCAGCTCCCAGGGTGGAGTAACTTCAGGAGAGCCCTGAGAACAGAAGCTTCTGCACTGCGGGACTGCAGTTTCTAGAGGGAAGAGATGAGATTCACAATGTGTCAGCCCAGGGAGGCACACAGAGAAAGCGCAGGTAGCTTGGAGTGAGAAGAAGCAAGGAAAAGGGTCCCAGGCTGCTGCAAGCTGGACTGAAGCTCCTGGAGAAGAGCTTTAGTGGATAAGTGTTGTTATGACAAGAATTTCCATGGGGCATCCCCAAACCCAGTGGGAAACTTGACAGAGAGAAAAAGCAGTCCAAATCACAGAGGAAAGGCATCCCTTGTCCTTGTGACTGGAGCCCAGTGGGGGTGAGAGGAGCTCCCTGGCACACCAGGGTGGCTTTTGTAGTAGCAGTAAACAAAGGCAGCTCTGGGTGACACCCAGAAGAGAAGGAAAAGGAGAGAGCACAAGCCAAGGAAGATGTCCACATGGGTGCAGCAGGCTAGAGGAGTAGCAGGCTGCAGAATCCAGAGAAACATGTAGAGGGTGGAGGGCATAGCAGGTCAGAGCCCAGAGAGACACTTACAAAGAGTGGACTAGAGACAAATGGTTAGAAAACAGGTAGAAGGAAGCAGCAGCTGAAGAATCGGGCTCTAGGATTTGGAATCCAATTTCATGGGTGGCAGAAGCCAGCAAAAACAAATGATCTGTACCTACTCTGAGAGTCAAGAGCTGCAGCTTGGTTCAGAGTTCCTTGGGAGGGAACTCATTTATGACAACCACCCAGGTTTCAGCACCAGATGAATGAAAAAAGAAGAAGAAGAAATAAAAAGGGAAAGGACATGACTGCTCCTAGGTATGGCAGAGGAGCAAGTTTATTGTAAAGAAAAGGGAAAGCATGATCAGAGGCACAGACATCTGGGGGAGTCCAGAGTGAACACAACCAGACTGAGCCAGGCCATGTGAAGAGAGAAGAAAGGAGCTGCTGACCGCGAGGGTGGCCCAGGCCACCAAGGTAAAAGGAAGACATAAAGGGCCAGGTACCCAAAATGGCTGGATTATATGAGAAAGCGCAGCCCAGTCCCTGGGCAGGAGAAGTTTAGGGTAGGGCATGGAGTATGCCAACCATACCCTGTAACAGGCAGGGACTGGGGGATACTGGGAGAACCTGGTGGCCAATTTCTGCTTTGATATGTTAATGGGCACCTCATTTAGCCGTTTGTCCATGATTTGTCACACACAAGACTCCTGTGTGCCAAACACATGTCACCGTTCATCCATCTACAAATATTTATTAAGTGATTTTCCATCCTCTGCCCTGGGAGTGCTGCTCTGGTTTCACTCATGAAAAAATAAATGAGTGTCTGTCTCACAAGGTCCCTGTTCAAGTAAAAGAATACCAACAATTAAAACATTTACCTGTGGGATGGCCAGTAAAGACTATTGTCACCAAGACTATTGTCTAACCTGAGTTCAGTCCCCAGGACATACTTGGCAGAGAGAACCAACTCCTACAAGTTGTCCTCTGATCCCCACACATGTTCTGTGTCATGTCCACACACATGCACTCACAATATTTGTAATAAAAATTTAAGTATATATAGCCATATTGTGATAATTACTAAGAAAATAGAGTTAAAAATTCGGGGCCAGGTGTGGTGTACATCTTTAATCCCAACACTCAGAAGGCAAAGGCAAGCAGATCTCCATGAGTTAAAGACTAGCCTGGTCTACAGAGTGAGTTCCAGGACTACACAGTGAAACCATGTCACTTCCCCACCCCCAAAAGAAAAGTTTTAGAATGGGAATGGGGAGACCATAGGAGGAATTGCTTTGTTTCATTTAAATATACTCTTTAATTATAATATAACTGGAGAAAATTTAATAGCTAGAGCAGAAAGAAATAAGAAAGCAGTTATGATATGTGGGAGAAAAATCCAGCAAACACAGATGTTCTGAGACAAAAATGAATATGTCATATTCAGGAGATATCAATAGGCTCAGGATGTAACTGGGAAAGTAGAAAGACTGCCTACCATGCATATGACCAAGTGTTGGGGGCGGGAGTAGAAACAGTGACAGGGGCACAATTCTGTGTCTAGAATGAAGTGAGAAAGAGCCCCATGAAAGGATCTGAGGCCACTGTAAATTTGGTTTCAGTGGAATTGTTGTGGAGAACAAGGGTGGAACACCCCTAAGACAGTTCCTCATAAATCCAGGTGAGAAGGATGGTGGCCCAGCCCTGGGTGGTCAAACAGAAACAATAAGAAGTTGCTGGGCTCTGGATATGTTTGTTTAGAAGCAGAGGCAAAAGGCAGGATTTGCTCATGAAAACGTGGCAAAGGAGACAAAAAGAGCAACTAGAGGAAAAGGCTTTCTGTTGTTTCAGTAGAGATCAGTTTGGGAGTTCATGAGAGCCAATGAGACAGCCCTGCCCAGCAGTAGTAGTCTTGCAGTAGAGGGCAGTTTTGTGCCATACTTTATGACTGATAAGTTGAGGCTTTACCCTAAGACCCCATGTCTGGGAAACAAGTAATAACCTCCAGAGTTTAGAACCAGGGTGTAGAGCACTAACAGAACACTTGCTTAGTGAGCTTGAGGTCCTGGGCTACTTCCCCAGCACCTGGAAATACACAAGGAAAAACACTCTGAGTTTACCACTGCCTTGTCAGAGAAGACAAACAATTTAACACACAATACAACACCTGCAGCTGGGAAGCCAGGGGAAATTTGAGGGGCCATAGTTTACAGAGCAGAAGCATCTTTCAGGTGGGGGGGAGGGTCAATAAAGACATGTAAGAGGACATAATGTTAGATTGAAATGGGAAGGATCAGTAGTCATGGAAAGATAACTTTAGGAATGGTAATAAGGAGAGGGGCTAGAGAGATGGCCTAACAGGCAAAAGCTCTTGCTGTGCAAGCCTGAGAACCTGAGTTCAAATCCCCCAGAACCCACAGAAAGTTGGGTGTGGTCAAATGTGTTTCTAATCCCATCACTCCTGCTTAGAGATGGGAGATGAGAAAGGACAACTCCCTCAAGCGCAGAGCCCAGCTTTAGTCATTCAGTCACAGTAGTGAACAAGAGACCTTGTCTCAAATAAGCTAGAAGGTGAGACCCAAAACTAAGGTTGTCCTTTGACCCTCTGCCACAGGTGTTGTGATGCACCCATGCTTGCAAACACACAGAGATGCATGCACATACACCAAGGGAAAAGCAAAAAGAACTACTGCAGTGGGGCTGGAATCAGGAATGACCAGAGTCGGGACGGAGCATCTGGAATGACCATAGTTGAGGCAGAGCATCAGGAAGGACCAAGGCATTTCTCTTTGACAGCTGAGTCTCCCTTAACTGCCCTTTTCTCTCATGAGCACATAGGCCATGCTCTGAGCTGTCCCTGCCCCCAGTATCTTTAGAAGGTGCTCTGCCTGTGCATTCATTAGGTTTCTGCTAACCTTGTCCACTGAGTTCTTGCCTCCGGGCTTTAAGCTTCTTGTTCTTTTTAACTAGGAAGACTCCATTCTTCCGGAAACTTGCGCTGATCTACACCCACCAGGCATATTGAGTCTCTTCTTTGTTCCCACAGTAGCCGTTGAATACTACTTAAACAGCACTCAAAACTATTTGATTTGGTGAAATGAAGCTTTACCACCTGTCCACCTCTCAGAGTTTGTCAACTATACTATTATCTCATGCTTGCTTGACATTGCTAACCCTAAGTAAATAGTTTATAATTATCACTTGAAATGAATGAATGAACACATCTAGATGTTCTTCTGTGATGGTGCTTTAACTTGCATTTTGGGTTTTAATTCTGGTTCCACTCCTAGCAGAATAATTAATTAAAAAAAAATGAGCTAGGTACCTCCAGCTGGCCTCAAACTTGAAAACCCTCTGTTCCACCTTCAAGTGCTTTGGATTACAGGTTTATACCACCATACTAGATGTTATTTAATTTAGAATTTAACTGTAGGAGGCTGGAGGGATGGCTTAGTGGTTAAGAACACTGGCTGCTTTTGCAGAGGACATAGGTTCAATTCCCAGCACCCACACAGTAACTTGCAGCTGCTTAACTCCAGTTCCAAAGGATCTGATGCCTTCTTCTGAGGGACCAGGCACATGGCAAACAGACATACTTGCAGGCAAAATAAATTCAAACACTATAAATAAAAATACTTAACTTAAAAAATGTAACTGCCTGTGACATGATTTACGTTGCCTTGGTGGAGTTTTGCTAGGACACAGACTTTCTATAATCACCCTACTTCTCTGTAGCTGGCATTGCGTACCTGTGTCACCAGGCCCAGCTCCTCTGTCCTATCTTCAAAATTATGCCAAAATCTGTGGACTGACGAGATGGCTCATCTGTTAAGGACGTAAGACACACTGCTTTTCCAGAGGGCCTAAGTTCATTTCCTGGATTCACATGGTGTAACACCCACAAGCACCTGTAACTCCAGCTCTAGGTGATCTAACTCTCTCTTCTAGTTTCTGTAGACACTACAGCCAAGTGCACACATCCACAAGGTACACCTGCTTATACATGTAATTAAAAATAAAATCTTACCAAAAAATCCTAATAAAGAAGCCAGAGCCTGGTGATGTTGGGACATGCCTTTAGTCCCAGCACAGGTAGAGGCAAGCAGATCTTTGTGAGCTTGAGGCTGGTGTGGTCTACGAAGTGAGTTCCAGGACAGTCTAGGCTACAGAAAAACCCCCGTCTTGAAAAAAAAAAAAAAAAGCAAAAAAGAAATGGATAAAAGCACTAGTTTCTCTTGCAGAGGACCCAGGGTTCAATTCCCAGTATCCACATGGCAGTTTACAACCATGAGATATGGCATCCTTTTGGCCTCCAAGGTATTAGGTATTAGGCACACACTTGCTTGCATACAGGCAAAACATTCATACAACTAAAGATAAAAATCTTTAAAAAAAAAAACAATAAGAGCCAGGTGTAGTGGAGCAGGTCTTTAAACCCAATACTCAGGAGGCCAAGGCTAGTATATCTCTGTGAGTTCAAGGCCAGTCTGGACTACATTGTGTTTTTTTAACTGTATCTCAATCATTCGGTTTTACCAATAAAGACTCAGGAGCCAGATGCTGGGGTGAAAACCTGCTAGCTCAGAGAGGCAGAGAAAGCACCCAGCTGACCCTCCTCTGGCAATGTCCCAGGAAAAAATAAATAAATAAAAGACGTTTCTCCTTGCTGTCTCAAGCAATACCCCTCAAACTGAATGTCTCTCCCTTCTATTTCCTGTGTGTCTATCTGTCCTCCTGTCTCAGTCTTACTCTCTATGTTTTTTTTTTTTTCCTGTCAACTGGTTGTTTGCTCCACCTCTTGACTGACCTATGATTGACTTTATTTAATCCCGTTTACAATATTCAAGCAGAAAACTCTTGGATTAAAGGTGTCTGCTAGGACCGAGCCACACTACAACTTGAAACAGGTTTTTCCAGTAAATAACACAATCTTGGGGTTCTTAGTGTAATATAATATCCTACAATGCTACATAGTGAATTCAGGTCTAGCCAGGGCAACACAGTGAGACACTTTCAAAAACATTTTTTTCCTGGATTGAATCCCCAGTGCATCCCTGCTCCCCATCAAAAAAGGAAAAAGAAAGGCAAAATGTATTCATTTTGGAATCTGCAAACAAAAAACAAGAATGGAAAAATAGGGAGTTAGCTCTGCACTCTGCTGAATCCCTCCAAGCAAGAGGTACAAAGATGTATGTACTGTGTCCACACAGTCTCTGCAGCTACCTCTGGACTCAGCACTTCCTTGTTCTTGGCTAAATAAATCTGAAGTTCATGCCCACTGTGTAGTGTTCTGTTTGGGCCATTTCAAAGGGAATAGCGGATATTATGACCACATAATCATATTTATTTTACGATAATAGAGACCTCTCTGTCCTGGATAGGGCCTGTAACTGAGAAGGCCTCTACCCATTTGTGATCAGAATATGTAAACTGGCAAAAACATTCTCAACAGGAAATAGATCAAAAGAAGATTGCATCTGAAGGATGAGGACAGGAAACAGTACACGCTGTACACAGTTTGCCAACATGGGAAACAAGTGTTTTGGCTGGTCCTCTCCTGCAATTTAACTCTTGTATTGTCCCCTCTTGAACTCACTTCTGCTGTGTTGTATTGATGCAGTCTAGAGTCACAGGAACAGGTTCATTTTCTCTGTCAATTGAAGAATTAAAGGGGAATCCCAGCAGAGCTGTCACAGAACACCTGAGAAATGGGGGAACTTCCTTAGGGTTCTTAGTTTTGTTAGTAAAATAATTTAAGAATGGACACAAACAGAAGCTCAGTGACAATTTTTTGGGTTTAAAAGTAAAACTCCAGGTAAACCCCCAAGCCTGGAAGGGAGGAGAATTGAGAAGAGAAGGAACAAACCCCGGGTTGCCTGAGATAAGGCCACATGGAGGTCAGTCACATAGGGGCACACAGCCACATGCCCTGGATGGGAGCTAAGACAAAGATAAGGAAGCCCAACACATTAGTTATGGAGCCTAAGAAGAAGAAAAGGAAAAGAAGAAATAAGCCTTGGAAAGGCAGGCTAACTTGGGGGCACTACAAGGCATCTCAGCTAGTGGGGACAATGTTAGGGGGTGAGAATTCTGGATAGGAAGAGCAAGATATCTCAAGATGAACCAGTCTTCCTTGGGGGTGATCCGATAGCCCCATTGGATTAACCCTTTAAGAAGGAAACAAGGGCATGTCTCCACCTAGAGGTAGGTTCCATCCCTTACAGTGTGTCTGCATTGTACTAAACAATTCTACCGGAAAGCGGGGCTATGTCCTAATTCTGAATGTATTTTTAAGTATTTTTTTTAGCAAAAGCTGAAAAGTCAGTGTTAGATGCACTGTTGTTCTAGGACAATATCCTAGAAACTTAAACCAGGAGAAAAAAAAATTTAAAGGTATGGAAATAACCAAAATTGTTTTGACTTTAAAAAACAAATACAGTGGTTGTGGCTGTAGCACAGTTGGCAGAGTGCTTGTCTAGTGTGCATGCACGAGGGCCTGGGTTTGATCCTAGAACTACATAACCAGGTGTGGGGAGTAGAGAGAGGAGTATCAAGTGACCTTTGGCTACATGGTGAGTTTGAGGTCAGTCTGGGTTACTTGAGGCTCTGTGTTAAACAAACTAAAACAGTGAAGCTGATGGTGGCAAAAGCCTGTGATCCCAGAAATCAAGAGGCAGAAGTAAGGGGACCGACACAGTTTAATGCTAACTTGGGGTCGTGTCATAGCTCCCCCTCTTGCGTCCCACTTCCCAGCTAGAGCAGAGGTTGGCATGGAGGGAAGCATCCATGTCTTTCCTGGTACAGTTCTTGGCAGACAGCTCCGCCTCATATGCATGTCTCTTTAACTGCAGCATAGACCAGGCAAGCAGCTGCCATCATAGCCCACTTAGGGTCCTATCCTATATGTACTACTTTCACCAATTGTAACATATTCTCTAGTTCCTCAGACATTTTGGGGACATTGCTGTACTTGCGTGTGTCTGTGATGGTGTGTGTGACCTCAGATGTGGCCTAAGCTGAATGTTCAAGTGATAGGTTGCAGTTGTGTAGTGACAAAGGACTATGGCAAATAATTTCAGGCTAAAGATGTCATTGAAGAGTAAACTTTGACTGCATGAAATGAACAACAAAAATTTGTCCACTTTCAAAAAAAAAAGATGATGTATATACTCAAGGCCTTTGACCATATTTTAATTCTGTTATTTCGGCTGGTTGATAGCTCATCAGGTAAAGGCGTCTGCTGCTATAGTTTTTTGATTCTTAGGCTCAACAAAGTGGAAAGAAAGAACTGACTCCCTTATGTTGTTATGACTTTCATACCCATGCCATCCATGTGCCCTCCCCCCACCCACGAGTGTTTTGTTTTGTTTTTGTTTTTTTTAGATACAGATTTACGGTGCAGCTCTGGGTGTTTTAGATCTTGCTAGTGGACCAGACTGGTCTTGAACTCACAAAGACCCACATGCCTCTCTGTCTTCTGAGTGGGAATTAAAGACTTGTGCTACTACTTAGCTTGAAGCAACATTTGCAATATTCACAGCAGCTCCTGTTCACAGCAGTCATGAGGTGGAAGGAGCTCAAATATCTATGATGGAAGATAATTTATTATTGAACTAGCCCTGATAACAAAGCCTCTCTGTAATCTCAACACTTTAGGACTGTTTGAGGATAGCCTGGAGTTCAACTATATAGCCTGGGCTATATAGTGAGACCCTGTCCTCCCAAACAAATTCCTTCCCCCCACAAAAGCAAATATTGTACATAATTCAATGACATATTATTCAACATCAAGATAGAAAGGAATCCTTTCCAATAAACCTTGAAGGTATTATTTTCAGTGAAATAACTCACAAGAACAAGTGGTTCATGATTCTGTTTATATGGAAAGAGAAAGCAGATCATGGGTACCAGGGGCAGGAAGTTTCAGCTTTTTAAAAATTTATTTGTTTTGGTGCTGGAGACCAAAGTGTGGCCTCCAGTGCACATTTTACCATTTAACTATTGCCTGAAACAATCTTTTAAGATCTTGAGATGAAAATGTTCTGAAGGCTTGTTGCATAGCAATTAAACAGTACTCATGATACTGAATTTTGTGTTTACAATCCAATAGCAAATTCAGCTGGATCTGGTAGTCCAGGTCTGTAATCCAAACTGTGTTTTTTTGTTTGTTTTTTCCAAAACAGGGTTTCTCTGTATACTTTGTAGACCAGGCTGGCCTCAAACTCACAGAGATTAAAGGCGTGTGTCACCACCGCCCGGCATGTAATCCTTAGCTATTTAGGAGGCTGAGTGACATAGGAGGAC
The DNA here is from genome assembly GCF_003668045.3 of Cricetulus griseus. Classification (NCBI taxonomy): domain Eukaryota; kingdom Metazoa; phylum Chordata; class Mammalia; order Rodentia; family Cricetidae; genus Cricetulus; species Cricetulus griseus. Next base: position 151,993,538 of record NW_023276806.1, on the reverse strand, counting down.
CTTGATTACCAAGCCAAGCTGAGTAACTTGGTAAGATTTCGTTTAACAAATAATTTAAACCAAGCGCGGTGATGGGTGCCGGTAGATTTAAGTAAACAGAAACTGAAGTAGGAAAATAGGTAGGTAGGAGGTCAACCAAGCCAGTATGACAAAATAAATTGTTTCTATTTTAAGAACAGGGTAGAGAAGCTGGGTGTGGGTGTGGTGGCTCCCGTCTATAGTCCTGGCTTTTGGGAGAGTAAAGCCGGGTTGCCACAAAGACCACAGAAACCTCCCCCAACAACAACAAAGGCCTCACACTATGTTCTTCATCTTGTATTTATTTGTCTAAACCAAGCCCCGCTGATTCTTTGCCAATAACAAGGGAGACCTTTTTGCTGGACGCCCCCGCTCGTGCTTCCGCAGCGCTCCGCCCACGCTGAACTCCCCCACCCCGCTTCCGCCTCCGCCTGCCGGAGGCTTCGGCCCCGCCCGGCTCCCCACAGTCACCGCCCATCTCTGACTTTCCGCCAATAGCCGCCTTGGCCCCGCCCCGCCCCGCGTCTTTCTCCATCCGGGTTCATTTCCCTCGTGCTGGTTTGCAAGTATGGAGCTTCACGGTGAACGCGTATCTAGTCCCACAGCTTCGTCGTCTTCTGGGGGCCGCTCGCAGGTCACGGTGTCCAGGGAGCTGCTGACCGCAGGGAGCCAGGATTCAGGAAGTGAGCGGCGGCGGAGAGAGGGCTGGGCGGGCAGGGCCGGGGACGCACGCTGTGGGGAGCATGGGATGCTGAGGGGACCGCGACTCCGCGGGGCTGCCACGGATATGACTGCGCCAGCCCGGGCAGTTCTTAGGAAAGGCTACACGGAGGGCCTGGCCCGGCTGAGATGATAGGTGACAGATGAATACCATTTTTAATAACCTTTGTGTTAGGCACGCACTGCTTAGTATCCCCTTGGTGGAGGGAGACGTGTGCAGGAAATCCACTCAGCCTTTCAGATGGTGTGGTACAGCGGGGCGTGGTGGTGCACGCCTTTAATGCCAGCATTTGGGAGGCATGGGCAGGCGGGTCTCTTGAGTGGAGGCCAGGACAGCCGCTGGTATAATACAGTGAGACCCTGTCTCCAAAACAAAAGAGTGGGTTCAAATCCCTAGTCCGCAGTGGGGCTCTTATGAAAGTTGCTTTCTTTAGGCATCACACTTTGACTCAAACAGGTAGGACTACCCATAGAATTTTAATGAATGCATAGAAGTTCTTGTGCCTGCTGCATATTAAGTATCGTGGAAATGATTTGGGAGGTCCCAAGGTGTCTGATTCGCTGGAATTGAAGTTACAGACCAATGTGAGCCACCATGTAGTTGCTGGGAGTGAAGCGCTAGCGCTCTGCTCAGTCAGGGTCTGGCCTGTCTGAGTGCTGGAATTAAAGGTCTGCTCCATCTTGGCGGCGGCGCCGCTGCTGATTATTATTATTATTATTATTATTATTATTATTATTATTATTATTCCAGAAAGTGGAATCTGATGTACATTTGTTACAAATGAGTAATGGAGATGAGATGGGCTGAACACAGGGAGATGGATGTACATAAAGAATATGTAGAAGAGTGTTTGCCCCTTCTCCCCCTCTGCTCCTGGACTTTATCCCTGGCTGGTCTGGAGCATCCTATGTAGACCATGTTAACCTCAAACTCATAGCTACTCCTACCTCTGCCTGCCCTGGTATGTGCCACAACACCTGGCAGTTACTTTAGGAGATCTCTCAGTAAAGCCATTTACAAAGCAGTGTGGCCACATGAGCCTGGAACAACCCCTATGTTGTGGGAGGCAGAGACAGAAGGGTCACTAAGGAACTCTTAAACTGAAACTTTACAAACCAGTCCTGCATCTGCGTTGCTCTCTCAGCATTCTTATCATCCAAGCTCCCACAGAACAGACTGCAGACAGTCACAGGAACTGTTGTTGATGGCCTCTGTCGGTGTTCTGCAGTGCTGAGGGTTAACTCAGTGCTGAGTTGCACCCCTGGCTCAGCTGTATTTATGATATAAATTGTGTGTTTTCAGGTATCTGGGACCAGTTGCTTATCAGCTCTAAGCCTCATCCCAGGAAGACCTCTACTCTTCAAACAGTTCGGATGCAGAGGAGCCCTTGTAAGTGCTGCCTTTCCACTCTAGGGGAGCACTTTCCCAATGTAGGCTAATTAATCCTTTGTTTGATGGGATTGTCTTCATGGCTCATATCAAACTGTAGAGTCAAATACAGTAAGTCTTATAGTGAGTAAGTCATTGTCTGTGGAATAGGATTTCTCACCTTAATCTCTTGCCTGCAGTTTTTTCAGAATATATTTTATTTTCTTTTTGAAACTGAAAATAATATTGCTGGCTGAGTCAGATGTCCTACATCTGCAGTTGGAAAATGGTAACAGAGTTTGGCTTGGGTAGTTATCAAGACTTTACTTGTTTGAAAAAGCTCTTATTGTTCACATGCTTTGGAATATTAAATATGGTTATGGAGACCAACAATATTAGTTAACTGTTTTGTTTTGATATAGTCCGTGTAGCCCCTGTAGTCTATGTTGTATAGAAGTGTTCTCAGAACTGGAGCATTCCCTTCTAAATCAAAACATTTTTTAAAATGGTGTAAGGATGCTCTTAAGATACAGAAAGTAAGCCAGGAGGTGGTGGTGCGAACCCTTAATCTCAGCTCTCAGGAGGCAGAGGCAGGCAGATCTCTTGAGTTCCAGGCCAGCCAGGGCTACCAAGAGAAACCCTGTCTCAAAAAGCAAGCAAGAAAAGAAAAATAGCTATAGTCAGTAAACACCCTTTGGAAGTAAATTTACAGGATTCCCTAAGGATTACACCATCGGTAATAGGAGAAACCTAGCTGCTTGTGGCCCCAGCAGAGAGCTGCAGGGAGGCAGCCCAGTAAATTTACTGATTCACTAAGTTACTCTTTGGAACCCCATCTAAGTGAATACATGTTACTTCATGACCCCTTAAGGCTTCACTTCACATACCAAGCTAAACTAGAACTCTGTGTAGCTCAGGCTGGCCCTGAACTTATTGTGTCCCTGCTGCCTCATCCTCTTGAGTTGTGGGATTACAAGCATCAGTTTTGCTCACAGCTTTACATGGTAAATCCTAATAATAAAATAACCTAACAGAGCCAGCCCTCTTCGTTAATCACACTACAGTATTGATGAATTGCATGCTCAAAAGTGTGCTCCCCCTCATGGAGATTGTTGAAATAGCTTTCATAAAATCATCAATATCTGTGAAAAAATTTCATTTTTAGAAGGTCAGTTGAGATCCTCAGCCTTCCCAGTGCTCCCCACAGTAATGCTCCATGAGTCTTTGCTGGTGTTGCTACAACTTGAAACTGGTATTTTTTGCAGGCTGTGCAAGCACTCGTGCTGAACTATATTCCGGTCGTTTCTCTTCTTTTTTGAGACAGGGTTTCTCTGTGTAGCTTGACTGTTGTGGAACTCACTTTGTAGACCAGGCTGGCCTCAAACTCAGAGAGATCCTCCTGCCTCTGCCTCCCAAGTGTTGGGATTAAAGGCGTGAGCCACCACTTAGAAGCAGAATTTATTTTGAGATGGGGTCTCTCTAAGTTGCTCAGGTTGGCCCTGAACTCCCTCTGTAGCTAGGTAGGCCATGACCTTGTGATCTTTTCTCCTCCTACCAAGTATCTGTGCTGTATGGACCTTCGCCAAAAGGCCAAGCTAGTGATTTACTTTTTTTTTTTCTTTTTGAGACAGGGTCTTACATAGTCCAGGTTGGTCTCAAACCTTCACTGTGTAGTTGAGAATGACCATGAACTCCAGATTCTCCTATCTCTCCCAATTTTAGAATTACAGTTATGTGCTGCCATGCCTAGCTTTAGTTAGCCTTTTTTCCCCCCCTGCTCCTGGACTTTATCCCTGGCTGGTCTGGAGCATCCTATGTAAACCATGTTAACCTCAAACTCATAGCTACTCATACCTCTGCCTGCCCTGGTATGTGCCACAACACCTGGCAGTTACTTACTCTAAGAGATTGCTCAGAGTAAAGCCACTTAAAAAGCAGTGTGGCCACATGAGCCTGGAACAACCCCTATGTTGTGGGAGGCAGAGACAGAAGGGTCACCAAGGAACTCTTAAACTGACCTGAAACTTTACAAACCAGTCCTGCATCTGCGTTGTTCTCTCAGCGTTCTTATCTTCCAAGCTCCCACAGAACAGCTCACTCTGGTTTTAACAACCCAGAGTTCCAAAGTTCTTCCACAATCCTCTTAAAAACACATGGTCAGGTCTGTCTCAGCGATATATCACTATTGTGGTACCAGTTTCTGGCCTAGTTAGGGTTTCTTATGTGATGGAACATTATGACCAAAGCACTTTGGGGGGGGGTTATATGGCTTACACTTCCATATTGCTGTTCATTGCTGATGGAAGTCCACACAGGAACTCAATCAAGTAGGACAGGAACCTGGAGGCAGGAGCTTATGCAGAGGCCATGGAGGGGTGCTGCTTACTGGCTTGCTCAGCCTGCTTTCCTGTAGAATCCAGGACCACTAGTACAGGGTTGGCCCTCCCCCGTGGAGCACTACTTAAGAAAATGTCCGGCAGCCAGATCTTGCATGAGTTTTTCTCAGTTGAGAGTCCCTCTTCTCAGATGCCTCTAGCTGGTGTCTAGTTAACTAGACGAGCCAACATGGTAGTGAAATCGGATGTGTGTGTTAGAATTCTGAATTGCAAAGAGAGTGAAAGCTTGGAGTTAAAGGAAAAACTTGGCTGCTTTTTTTTTGAAATGAAAGAACCCAGAGTCAGAAACTGTAAGTTTATTAATCTGGTTGCATGCATGTTTGCTTTCCACAGTGTTAGACCAAGTTCAGGCCTTTCTCCCACAAATGGCCCAGGCAAATGAAAAGCTACGTAAGGAAATGGCAGTTGCTCCAGTTGATCGCTTCAATATTGAAAATATTGATGGGACATCCGGAAACATCATACAGATGGTAACTGTGCCCTATTTCTGTTTCATGTGATGGAATTAGTGTACTTGTTACCAAAACAGGGAAAGAATGATGTTTCAAGGTAGCAGGTCGAATTTAGCCTGTTGGTTATAATTTGCTGGCCCTTGGTCAGAAATGTAAATCTCATAAAGACAAGAAAAGTAGAGTGTTTCTGAGACAGTGGGATTGGGGGGCGGGCAGGCCTCATGTAGCCCAAGTTGGCCTCATTGTCAGTCTTGCCTATCTCCCCACTGTTGGCTGGAATTGTATATGTGTCACTATGGCCAGTGTTTGTATTTCTTAAGTGTCCAGTGTGGTGCCTGACAGTCCAGTGGATCTCCACCTTAAGACCATTGGAAAACAGATATTTACATTATGATTCATATAGCAAAATTACAGTCATGACATGGCAGTGAAAATAATTTTATGGCTGGGGGACACTATAACATGAGGAACTATATTAAAAGGTCACAACAGCATTAGGAAGGTTGAGAACCATTGCTCCATTTTTTGTGTGTGTGTATGTGTGTTGTTTTGTTTTTCGAGACAGGGTTTCTCTGTGTAGCTTTGGAGCCTATCCTGGCACTCACTCTGGAGGCCAGGCTGGCCTCAAACTCAGAGATCCTCCTGCCTCTGCCTCCTGAGTGCTGGGATTAAAGACGTGCGCCACCAACGCCTGGCCCATTGCTCGATTTTTATTCAGAGAATGCTGTTGAATGTATACTCGGCAGGAAGAACCTTTTTTTCTTTTTAAAATTTTATGTACATTGGTATTTTTCCCTGCATGTATGTTCCTCTGTAGTTATAGACAGTTGTGAGCCACTGTGTGGTTTCTGGGAATTAAACCTAGGTCCTCTGAAAGAGCAGCCAGTGCACTTAACTGCTGAGCCATCTCTGCAGCCCAGGAAGAGGCTTTTTAAAGACATAAGTAAAATAACATCCTTCAAACTGATGCTGACTTTGCTCTTACGATATATTTTAGCCCCCTAAAACATGAAAGTGCCATTGTGTTAAGCACACAGCCAACCTGTGCTCCAGAATTTATAATGAATACCGGTAGCTTCCTCTGTTGATTTTAAGAGTTAATATGTTAGTATGTGTCTGCCACCTATGTGGGTGCCCATGGGGGCTGAAGAACCAGAGAACTGGTAGACTTCCTGAAGCTGGAGTTGAGGTCATGGGTGCTGAACTGGGGTCCTCTGGAAAAGCAGTAAGCACCCTTACCTCTTGAGTAATCCCGGCAGCTAGCCATATTGCTTTATTAGAACATGTTACAGAACTGCCCTGAAGTAGATTTCTCAAACTGACAATTTTTTTTTTATAGGATGTGGCCTTATTTGAGATGAATCAGTCAGATTCAAAAGAAGAGGAGAGCTCAGAAGAGAGCTCACAGGATGGGTCTGAGAACAGTGCAGAGTCTGAAGATGAAGACTGCATCCCCTCTGAAGTCACCATAGACAACATAAAGCTTCCACATGCAGAAGGTGGCAGAGGCAAGATTGAGGTTTTAGACAGTCCGGCAAGTAAAAAAAAGAAGCAGTGAGATAGACCAATGAAAAGAGGCAGGTGCTCTCCACCTGTGACTTGTGGGGGAAGGTGGTTCCTGGGGTGATGGGCTTCAGGGTCCCTGTGGTACCCTTTAAGTGTCAAAACGAAAACTTCATTAATCTGGGCATCTTCTAAATAGAAAGTGACCAGAGCTTGACTGCAGAGAGGGTAGTGCCCTTGGACATTGAGACATGAAATACGGAAGAAGTAACTTGATTTGTTACATGCAGGCATTTGCCCAAGTTGACATGGTCTGCACAGTGGCCTGCGACTCCGTGAAGCTCATCTATTGTGAAGCTAAAATAAGGCTCTTGGTTACAAAATTAGGTACCAAGGCAGATCGCAGTTCCTTGTAAGGGAACTGGGTACTAGAGACCACCCAGGATAATGGCACTCTGCCATTTAAGGTGTGATAGTGGCTATATTTTATTCAAGGAAATCAAAGCTGCCTCTTAAAGATTTGTAAGGTGCAGCATTCAAGTCCAGTAAGGGCAGACTGATCTTTGCTCTTACTGTAAAGAGGTTTAGTGTTTACAAATCTATATCTGTGCTATATCACTGTGTTGCTGTATGAATATGAATTCATGTAAACATTTCCTTCAAATTGTAATGGTACTGACACCTTATAGGATGACTCCATTTCTCCAGTTGGTTATCTTACAGTGGTGGGTGGCTTGAGTAGCTGTTCTGCCTCACCAGTCAGGATTGTTTTATCAGGGCTAGCAAGTGCCAGAGGTGGGAGGGTGAGCCATGCCTCCAGGAGGCTACTTGAGTATATGAACCATGCCCCTGTTACCTGGAGGACATGGTAACAGCGCTCTCGCACTTATCCCAGTGGTTTGACATCCTGTGTGTTGAAGCTTACATCCTTGCTGCCTCTAAGCCAGGGTCTCTGGTTGGTCCTCCTGGCAGCTGCTCCTCCACAGTAAGACAGGTTAGGGTATTAGGCCTGGACCTAGTTTCCTACCCTCCGGCTCTTACACCTTCCTGCACCTTCTTCCTCCTTAGTCCCTGAGCCTTAGAAAGAAGTATTATGCCACACAAGAGGAAAGACTGCAGCTGTGGATGCATACTCCTAAAGTGATACAGGCTGTCAGTGCTGCTGTGCCAACGCAGGCTGTCAGAAGGGCACACAGCTCCATGGTACTGACCTAAGCCAGTGGTCATAAGCATCCTGCAGGTCTGTGTAAGAATCATGTCCTAATTGGGTTTTCTAGTGCTGCACACAGATCCTGAGTATAGCTGTGCATATACCCAGGGCCAGTCTGTAGCCTGTCTCTTGACTTAAGAAACAACTGTGGAGGTATGGTTAAGAACTTGACAATACTCTTAGCCCCAGGACTTTGCTTATGTTGCTAATACAGGGCCCCTGCTTAGGGACTAAATACATAAGTAGGTGTTCCTGTGACAAACATGGTGGCTTCACATCTTGGTGAGTGCCAAGCTACAGAGCCACAGCTGAGGCATAACACTAAAGCATTCTTTTTTTGGGGGGTGGGGTCCTGAGACAGGATTTCTCTGTGTAGCCCTAGTTGTCCTGGAACTAGCTCTTGTAGACCAGGCTAGCCTCGAACTCAGAGATCTATCTGCCTCTGCCTCTTGAGTGCTAGGATTATAGGTGTGTGTCACTACTGCTGAGCTGAGTAAAGCATTCTTATTACCATGTACAGGACAACAAAGGTCATAAGTAGTTCTGAAACTGGACATGCTCCCACCAACAAAGAGACGCTAGGTACTTCATTTGGGAAGCTTATACATAATCATACAGGGAAGGCATGTTGGAGACCGATACATTTCTTCCAGAGCATACTCAGTTATAGTTGTAGCTCAAAGAGGAAAGGTGACAGATAGGAGGGAGCATCCTTGAGGGGAAGCCTACATTGTGAAGATGGTTGGGGAAAGTCCTGGGGTGCTCTTAGGCCTGCATCACAAACACTGGGTGAGTGTCAGTGGCTGCTTTGGGATAATGCAAGGCTGGAAAAGGTGGCTGACAGCTCAGAGAGGGATTTGGAGGAGTTCCCTCATAATACAAATGTTTGCTCTTTATTGCACCTGTAGTACCCTTTTGAAACTCTTGAGGCAGCCACCATGCCAATCGTAGTGTCTGATTCTGTCTTTTTAGGCACAATGAGCATTAATCATATAAATGCCCATTTTGGCATTAGTTTCAATTTCATGATGCCCAGAAGGTAGCGGGTTTAGGCCCGGTTGTAGTTTGCTCTCTACTAGAAGCAAATGTTTAGAACAGGAGGCAGAGAGTGAGACTGGGCCTGGCTGGGCTTTTGAAAACTCAAAGCCCACCCCCAGTGACACACTTTTTCCAACAAGGCCACACCTCCTAACACTAAACGGTTCCGCCAACTAGGACCCAACATTGAGATGTATAAGGACCATTCTCATTTAAACCACAGTAATTGATTGGGTATATACATATTTAGCAAAGCAGTGGTGGTAGTCTTGTCGTTTGGGTATACCGTTTTAGCCCCAAGTTTCTGACCTGAGTTTAAACATGAGGAGGCTGGGCATAAAACTGGAAGAATGACTGTACCTGTGCTGATTGCATCACCACTGAACATGCTGTTCCATGTGTAACAAGCAGATGGTGGAATACTTGGGTTCCTTTGCCAAGGGAGGCTGTAGGAATGGGCTCCCCCTTGTGGCCTATCTGGATAGTAGCCCCTGATGCTAACCACAGAGATGGAGCAGTGTATCCTGGTTTAAGCCCAGGTTGGTCTCCTAAGTCAGAGTATGTGGTATCTTCAGAAGTTGGGGAAGACCTCTGGTATACCTCTGTATACCTCTGGTATACACCCAAGTATAGTGACAATAGTAGGTACCGTGTAGGGTCTTTTGGGGTCTATTTCCCTGGCCAACAACTCCTAGGAAGGTAGACCACCACTGGCATTGGAGTTTTATTTAACAGCCTTGTGGTTCTGGAAGCACCATTTATGCACATGGGTTGTCATTTTTTAGGCATCAGCTGCCACTTAAGTGTTTGTGCCATCTCTGTAGTCTAATTTTCTGGCACCTTAGAGACTTGACAAAAAGCTCTCCAACATCCCTTTTCAGACATGGTTTTACAATCAGTAAAGCAGACCCTGCTGGATCCCCCTGGCTTCAGGGTTTCTCTCTTTGGCAAGCAGTTGCTCCAGTATTGTGGGTATTGGGTTTACACCCCACTGTGACAGGTATATCACTGAAATTGTCTGTTCAGGTGGGTTAGGCCTTAGGACCAGTTACATCGAAGGTAAACATTAGGGCACTAGGCACACGGTTGTTTAAGCCGTCCCACAGGACTCTTAAGTTGATTCAAAACTTTGAGGGACAGGGTCATGTTGGGGGAGTTGGAGAATATTGGAGTGCAGGTGATCAAGGTGGATTGTATGAAATTGTCAAAAAATAAATATTTTTGAAAAAATATTTAAAGCATCTGGTGGCACATTCTGTAGTCCTAGCACTCAGGCTGAGACAGGAGGATTGAGAATTGAGGCCAGCCTGAGCTGTACAGCAATACCGAGTCTGCAAGGAGAAATGGCCATGGATCCCCCTTGTGTCCTAATTTCATGCCGTCCCATCAGGTTATGCAGGGATGGGCAATTGGGGGGGGGGTGTTAATTGGTGCCCCAGAAGTCCATTGCTGCAAGGCTGCTGCAGGACTTTTGTAGTGACCCTATCATACTGGTTATTCACTAGCTATTATGTCTATCTACAAAACCACAATGTTGCTCCTATTTGAATAAATGTGTTCTCCATCTTCCCCACCCTCTCAGTACCCCTGATCTCATGTCCTGTTTGTCCTGTCTGTCTATCCTCGCCACCAATTACTACTTTCGAGTTCGTTCCTAGAGTTTAAGACTTTATATTTGTTTATCTTACACATTATAGGTTGGGACCCATAGATGAGGGAAAGTATGCAGTTTTTGTCTGAGTTTGAATCACCTTATTTAATATACTTTGTAGATATGCCTGTCTTTCCTGAAAATTTCATTTTTCTTCACATCTAAATGATATTCTATTTTTTGTTTTCTATTTCTCTTTTGGTAGACACCTAGACTGGCTACATATCCTTGTTATTATGGACATAGCAGCAGAAAATGTGTATGTGCAAAGGGCTTTTCTGCCGGCATATGGGGCTCTTGGGTATAGACCAGGAGTGGTGTAGCTGGGTCATGTGGTAGATCTAGTTTTAACTTTTTAAAACACCTTCATGTTTTCTGTGATGGCTAAATTCATTTACACTCTGATCAGCAGTGAATAGGATTTCTCTTTCCCACACCCTGGCCAGCATGTGTCACACTTCCTGATAGCTATTTTTACTGAGGTAAGGTATTACCTGAAAGTAGTTTCAATTACACTTTGTTGATGTTTTGTTTGTTTTGTGCTTGAGACAGGGTTTCTCTGTGTAGTTCTGGTTGTCTAGAACTCCCATTTGTAGATAGGTTGGCCTCAAACTTTAAGAGATCCACCTGCCTCTGGCTCTGCCTCCCAGTGCTGGGATAAAAGGCATGCACTACCACTGCCTGGCTGAACATTTGTTTTGTTTTGTTTTGTTTTTTCCTTTTAAATAATTTTGGGCCATGTGTTTCTGCTTTAGAGAACTATCTGTTCATTAGCCCATTTGTTGATTAGCAGTTTTGCTTTTTTGGTGTTGGTTTGTTTGTTTTTTCAGTTTTTTTTTTTTTTTGTAAATTCTAGATATTACCCTTCTGAGTATAGTTGGTAAACATTTTCTCTCATTCTGTGGGCTCTTGATATCTTTTGCTGTAAAGAAATTTTGATTTCATGTAGTCCCTGCTGTTTTCTTAGGGATGATTTCTGTGCTGTTGGAATTATATTTAGAAAGTTCTTGCATGTACTAACATCTTAAACAGCATTCACTGTGTTTTCCTCTAGCAGTGTCAGGTTTCAAATTAAGGTCTTTGGTCTACTTGAGTTGGTCTTTGAATTATTTTTGGAGACGGGGTCCTTCACTGTGTAGCTGATGCATATCTAGAATTCATTATAGACTGGGCTGGTCTTGATCTCACAGATAGACACACCTGCCTTTGCTTTCTAAGTGCTGGGAATAAAGGCATGCATCACCATGTCTAGCCCTGTGTCCGATTTTTGTACAGGATGAAAGGTAGGGATTATTTTCATTCTTTGCAGGTGGATATCTATAGGCAGAGTAAGGAAGTTTGCTAACTCCCAGATTTAAAAATACCAAATAACAATGAAGGTAAAAAGCTGCTGCAGTCTTCTGCCCTGGAGGTGCAAGACGCTGCTCTCAGCTCTCCAATCACTACCCAAGAGAGTGCCAGCCTCCTTCCAGTCCACCCACAGCACCTAAGACAGTGCTCCAAAGTGACTGGTACCTCAAAGACTATTGGCTGAATGAGTGCTCTCAACAGTTCCCCCCTTTTGTCTAAATAAGAGGGTTCTAAACCTAATATAAAACTATATAGGCAAAAAATAGAGATTAACCCAACAGCTGTCCTGTCCTGAGGAGTCTGTCTTGCACCTAAATGTTTTATTTAAGATATGAGGGGATAGTAGCAAAGACTAATCTTCAGCCCCATCAAAGCCCTGAGAAGGAAAATAATACTTGAGTAAGTAGGAAGTTCAGTGGGCAATTTACCAAAGGTTCAAGAAATGACAAATCAACTAGCTACCTGGACAGTCACCCAAATTCTCACAGGAATTTTGGGGCAGCCAACTTTGGTTAAGGCCTAGATTATCTGACAGACCATGCTGGATTCTCTGGCAGGTAGGGATGTGGAGGAGCCAGTCTCGCCAGTCGCTCCTTGGGGCTGAGAAGGCTGGAGAGTGTCAACGACCCAGACCCCCCTCCTAGTCACCTGAGACAACCACTCTGAGTTAGGAGACTTGTCAAAGCAGGATCTCATTTTATTACAATAGGCATGCACTTACATGGCATTGAGAAAGAGGGTGGGGATCCCAGGATGGAGTGAGGTGTAAGGGCCAATAATACTTTACCACATTAGCAACAGCTGGGCAGAGGCAGTTTTAGATTAGGTCTTGCTGAGTCACCCCTATGTGGAAGTGATAGGCCAAAGACAGGTCACCAAGCTCTAGCCAGGCTCAGGAAGTTCCACTGGGCCTCTTTAGACCCAACGTTTCCCCCTTTTGGTTTTGTAAGCACATGGGAAATCATGGCCCGTCTTAGGTTGTCCCCCATTGGGGATCTTACCCATCACTAGGTACCATGCATCCAGCTCACTGAGAATCCACTCTGTGACCTGTCTTCGGTTGTCCCAGCCTGTCTGAGATCTTACTGGTTAGATGGCTTAGGGATACATACATGAGAAGTTCATCTCCTGAGCAGTGAGCATGTGATAATGTGCTTCAACCTGATGAAGTTTTACTGCCTTTAACCATTGGTGAATGAATTGTGTAATCTTGTTAATCATGTCGGGGCCGACAGTGAGGAAGAGGAGAGGTCCAAGCAGAGGGAAGAGGTAAGGTAGGAAGCCATGTAAACCCACCCACAGTGGGTTGTCCTGGAGGTCCTGCCGTCTCCTCTGCAAGTCCTCCTGAAGCCTTTTGATTGTGTCCTGAACGATTCCCCATCTACTAGCGTAAAAGCAGCACTTTTCCGGTACAAACAAGTGTATATCTCCCTTTTCAGTCGTCAATAGGTCTAGTCCTCTTAGGTTTTGTAGGACTACATTAGTGGTAAGGATAGTACTGGACACGGCTTTTATGTCACTGATAATTGGAAAGAGCTTTTTATGGAGATGGGCTGCCGTGTACCTATCCCTGGTGTTCCAGCAGCCATACCCGAGGATATTCCCAATCCAGCAAGTAGAGGTATCATTTGTATAGCTCTTTGAGGTCTCCCTCCTATATAATCGAAAAAGGGCACAGGAATGGCTTCATCTCCAGGAATAATATCTACTTCTGTGATGGTATCATTGGTGGCCACTGCGAGTGGCCAGGAGGTCCAGACCGTAGGCAAAGCCAGCAACTCTCTGCAAGAGAGGGAGCCATTTGGTTTAACAAGACAAAGACCATTTGTAAAAAGGATTTAGTATGGAGGTTGATGGCCAGGTCACCCCAATTTTCAGGAAGGGCAATAGGGTGATAGTTAAGCTCTGGGTACTGGGCCAAAATAGTTGTTATATCCTTTTATGGACTTGTTGTTCCCTAATTTTATCTTGAATTCCCCTGCCATCTGAATAACCAATAAGGGGGCATGCTTCCAGCAGACAAGGGCAGAGTCCTGGCTTGTCTGCCACCATGGGTATAATTTTGGGTTTCTCTATGCATACACAGTTTTTAACTGAGGAGAATAGGGACCCAAAGGTATCCATCAGACTAACTGCTATCTTAGAACCACAGTCCACGTGATGGACGAGTCTTCCACTTACGGGAGATACCAAGTATGTTCCACTTTGGCAGTCACAGGGTTTCCCTGTCTGATGGGCCGGGATATCTCTGGTGTCCTGAGGGTTTCAAATCCTCCACTGGGTGAGATGAGCATCGCCAGAACCAGCAAAGGCAGCAGCACCCATGTCTCGAATCATTCCTGTGGGAGAAGCAGAGGCACAGTACTCAGGGGTGGAACACTACCTGGAGAAGTGATTGTCATTGTCCCCTTGTTGCGGTAAATATTTTAGGTCTCTTGCTGGTACCCGGATAGGTGTTTTTTCCTCTTGAGGGAAGACACATCCAAACCGTGCCGTGAGGAGGGGTTCGGGTCCTCTCTGGCCCAGTCAGTGGATCCTTCCATCTGACCCAGATAGAACTGTAGGTAATGGATGAGGACCATTGTTTTTGAAAAGGGAATAAATGTTTATCGTCTTTAGAAAAATTTAAAATATTTAGGGTTAATAATGCCTTTTTTAGTTGGTCATGTGTGGGTAAGGATTCCCCCTTTTGTTTTTGTAATTGAGACTTGAGGATTTGATTGTTTCAGTGATTGCCTGGCCTGGGGTGTTATGGGATGCCCGTGGAATGTAAGATTTTTCTAGGTTTGGAGAAAATCTACAAAGGCCTTGATTACAAAGCAGGGACCATTATCAGTTTTTTTTTTTTAATTTATTTATTAGTTCTAGTTAGGGAACAAGCTTGTTTCAAGTCCCTTCTCCCTCTCCCTTCCCTCACCCCCATCCTCCTCCCCCACCCCCACCACCCCCACCCCATCCACCCACCACTCCCCAGGCAGGGTAGGGCCCTCAAAGGGGGCTCTGCAAAGTCCACCAAATCTTCCTGTGCCGGGCCTGGGTCCTTCCTCATGTGTCCAGGCCAGGAGTGCATCCCTTCATGGGGGATGGGCTCTCAAAGTCCCCTCTTACACCAGGGAAAAATACTAATCCACCACCAGAGGCTCCCTGGAGTGCAGAGGCCTCCTCATTGACATCCATGTTCAGGGGTCTGGCATTATCAGTTTTGACTTGATCTAGTAACCCAGGGGTGGCAAAGTATTGAAGCATATGGCTAATAGCATGTTTAGCTTTTTCCCGTGTGTGCCAGTGACCAGCAGGCATGGGGAAAGGTATCAACCGAAAGAAAAATTTAAGTTTCCCAAATGGGGAATAATGTGTAACATCAGTTTGCCAAAGGTGATTAAGGCGGAGCCCTCAAGGATTGCTTCCTGTAGTTTGAAGGGGAGGTATCTGGAGGAAAGGCTGGAAGGACTCACAAGTTTGGACAATCTTTTTAAGGTCCTTAACTGGCACGTGTGGATACTTATGTTTAAGATCCCTCCAATTGACATGGGTCAGTAGGTAGAGGTGTGTAGATTCTGTAACAGTATTACATTGAGGCATAGAAGCCATTTTATTGGCCAAATTGTTTCCTTTAGAGAGAAATCCCTGCAAATTTTGATGACTCCTGAGATATTGAAGAAAAATGGGGTTGATCCTTTGTTTGAGTAGGGAGCAGGCTTGAGTCATCAGAGGAGATACAGGGTTGGAGTCCAGCCTAATATGGGCCTCAGCTATGTTGAGTAACAAATTAACAACATAAAGACTGCCAGAGAATAAGTTAAACAGAACAACAGCAAACAGCTCCTTAAATTGTGTTGATCCCTCAACCTCATGGGTGACTGACTTTATGGGTATTGGTTCTTCATCCTGCTTTAGGGGAGGGAAGCCCCCAAGTGCCCTCCATTGGTGAACACAGTAAGAAAGTCAGGGTTGGATTGATATAGGAAAAGCTTGAGGGGGCCTCCATTCCAACCTAGAGAAGGAGCTCACCCTGTCGTGACCCAGCGTGTCCTAGCCTTAATCCATGAGGCTCAGCCAGAGTGGGGGGGTGGTGAGGGGGTGGACCTAGAAGCTCCTAGCAACCCAGTGGAGATAAAGACCAAACACAGGCATCTTGTCATCTTTAGAATGAATGACCCTCGGATCGAGGAGTCTCCACAAATAGGATGGTCCCCCCCCCCCAAAAAAAAAAACCTCAATGTCCAGTCCAGCTGATGTAAAAACAAGAGGTAAGTTTATTGTGGGATGTTTGCGCAAACGGGCCTCCCAGTCCGACAGAAAAAGGAAGCCCTGTTCCTCAAAAGCAGGCTTCTTTTATAGGAGAAAACCATAGGCTTTTAGAGGTTAGGGTGGTGACCAGAGTCACAGGTCCTTTGGAGGTCTCTTCTCTTTGGGCCGGATGGTCTCCTGACTCAGTGGGATAGTCTGTTCTTATCTTCATGACCCCAGTGCAGGATGGCCCTCTGGGAATTCTTGGTATTTAGTTAGGTTGTCTTGTGGCCTTCTAAGGGAGTTATTGCTGCTGGCTAGGAAATTCCAGGGACTCGGGTCATTGTGACCTTAGTTAGATTTCTAAGTCAGGTCGCCCTGTTTTTAGGGTGAGAGGTTTTTCTAAGTCTCCTTACTTTATTTCTTTATTAATTTTTAAGTCCTTCATTCCTCCCCCTTTTTTTTTTTTCTTTTAGGTAACCCATTCTTGGGTTACTAGTGAACAATTTTATCTTGTCCCCCATCTCAGGGAGTTCTTTTGATTTAGCATTTCGACCAGGGAAAATGGGCGACGTATTTTTTTCTCATGATGCTTCCTGCTGACTTTGGGGAGTCATTAGGGGTCTAAAAAAAAAAACTGAAATGTTATTAAAAAGAAAAGGGGATTTAGGCAGTGGAGAAGCAACTGGTTGGCAGACTGTTGAAGAGACAGACGCCCGCATCAGCAGGACTGGTTTATATTCTCAGCATGTCTGGGGCTCACGGTCTTTAGGAGTAGGCTGTAGTCAGCAGCTGATACTCAGATGTGTCTTTGAGTCCTAGCAAAAAAACTTACAGATTTGGGTTAGAAGAAACATTGGGACCTCAGCGCTTGGCACAGCATGGTACTGCTGAGTTAGGACGAGGGCTTGAGTGATGGATAACCTTTCACGTATAAACTGTAGGAGCCTAGTGAGGAGACAAGGGCCGAATGTCAGGAGTAAGAGGAGTATGAACAGGGGTCCTACCAGGGTGGAAATTAGGGTAGTCAACCATGGAGTCCTATTGAATCATCCTTCGAACCATCTTTGTTGAGCCTCAGCCTCCCTCTGTTTTTTAGCTAATCTTTCTTTGAGTTTTGCCATGGAGTCCCTAATTACTCCTGAGTGGTTTACATAGAAGCAGCATTCCTCTCTGAGGGCAACGCAGAGTCCTTTTCGAAACAATAGGTCTGGCCCTCTCCAGTTTTGGAGGGCCACCTCTGCCAGGGAGACCAGTGATTCCTCCAGCCTGGTTATTGACTTTTCTAATTCCTTTAAATCTGCCGTCTTGGCATTTTTGAGCTCACTGTACTGTTGTGGTCTTTGGACCAGGGCCTCGGTCCCTGTACCAATCCCAGTGGTGACCCCAATTCCTAACAGGACAGCTAGGGTTATGGACACTGGTTCCCTTCAATACCGGGTCTGATGAGAACCGTACATGTCCCCCAGATAGCCCGCTGGATGGTACAATACACGGGGCATCAGTTGGACCAGCACACAGAAATCTTTGGTTTGGTTGAGGGCTCCTGTATGTATACAAGGGGTGAGCACAGTATTGCAGGCCCACCATAGGCCTGGACTAGGTATCAGGTAGGTGGGTTTCATAGGCTGCGGGAGGGTGTGGTTACAAAGGTCTTGGTGAGACTAGGGAACAGGACCTAGGCAGGTGCCCATTCCTGAGACTTGAGTAAGGGTTAGTTTATGGTGTACTCCCCAGTCACATTGAGATGAATCAGTCGTGCTATTAAATGTCCCTAGGGTGGCTATGCCCTTGTAATAGGGGGGTGCAGAAGCAAGGCATTAGCCAGCAAGGGTTAGTCATATCTGGCCTGGTTTGGTTAAGGGCGGAGAAGGCTCCCCTGACCAGATTAAAAATTTGCTGCCCAGTAGATGGAATATTTTCCTCCTGGGAGGCAGTGGCGAGGGAGGGGCTGGTGGCGGTTGGAACTGGGGTAATGACCAGAGCAGGAGCTCTGGGTTGGGGGAGCTATGGGGTTCCCAGGTTTCTAAGGACTGGGTTGGGCCCTATCGCCCGTGGGGTGGGGTTCTGTATCAGCAACTGGAACTTGAATATGACTCCTCTGTTCCTTTCATGTGCCATCTTAAACCCCAAGTTTTCCCGGTTAGCCAGGACGCATAGGCTGCCTTCCCTCCATCAGTGAAGCTGATTTTCAGAAGGAGGCAAAGGGCTACTTTGCAAGTCTGCTCCCAGTCCCTAAAACTGTGGGAACTACATTGGGGGGGGGGGTTGCGAGTAGTTCTGCTTGACAGTTACCAGATCCCAGGAGGAGCTGGGTTTCCAATAGGCATCCCTGGTCATTTCGAAACCCCTTTTAGCACAGAAATATTCATTATAACCTCCACATCCTGAGCCCCGGGGCTGCCCCTCCCTCGGACACACATAGAAATCAAATCGGGCCAGCTTGCACTGTGTCATCTTATTGCTGCAGCCAAATAGGCGGTTTCCTCTACCCATGTTGGCTGTCATCTCATCTGCCCCTATAGTCGGGATATCCCAGGTTTCTAGACCTTTGGCTAGGTGGCAAAGATCGGGGGTGAGTGTAGGCCACCAGGTACCGGGTGGCTGGAGGGTAGTGACTGACAAGACGACTTCCTCCATCTGAGAAATCACCTGCCAGGTTAGCTGCTGGGGGGCATGTGGGGCTCCTTTAACTAGGGCTGAGAAATGGAAAAGCATCGAGCATAGTGAAATAAACATTGCGTAAAAGTCTTATCTTGCGCGGGTTTTGAGTGAGCTGTAGCTTCCATTCCGGGGTCTCGTTTGTCGCCCAATTCTTGCTGGTGTTGGCCTTATTGGCGTGCGAGGCATGGACCCATGCTGCGATCCCGTTCACCTTGAGCGCTGTGGGGGTGGTCAGAAGCACAATGTAGGGGCCTTTCCAGCGAGGCTCAAGGGTCTTAGACTGGTGGCATCTGATGTATATGGAGTCCCCAATCTGGAATGGGTGAGGTATGGCAGGGTGTCTGGCCTGGTACACTGCAGCCAATGGTTTCCAGATTTGGTTTTGAATAATCTGGAGTGCGTGTAGTCGGGCCTGGAGGGACAGGGAGTCAACAGAATGGTTAGGATCATCGGGGAGCACATCCATAATGGGTGGGGGTCCTCCAAACAAAATCTCAAAAGGTGTGAGCCCTTGCACCGAGGGGGTATTTCAAACCCGAAATAGGGCCATGGGCAGGAGCTGCACCCAGTCTTTAGCGCCAGTCTCTAAGGCTAATTTGGTCAGGGTCTCTTTAATTTTTTGGTTTGCCTGTTCTACCTGACCTGAACTTTCAGGTCTGTATGCACAATGTAATTTCCAATTGATCCCCAATGTTTTGGCCACCAGCTGACTTACCTGGGAGACAAAGGCAGGTCCGTTATCAGACCCTATTACCTTAGGCAGTCCGAACCGTGGGAAGATCTCTTCAAGAATCATCTTGACCACCACTGTGGGCGGGGGGATGGTCTCATGCTTAGTAGGAAAATCCTCTGTCCATCCTGAAAAGGTGTCTATAAAAACCAGGAGGTACCTGTTCCCGAAGCTACCGGGTCTGATTTTGGTGAAATCAACTTCCCAGTTGGTCCCCAGCTGTTTCCTCTAACCCTGGTTCCCTCAGGCAGCTTGAGCTGCCCTGCGTTCACCTTTGCGCAGGTGGCATGGGTGCTGATGATCTGCTGGATGAGGGCATTGAGGTCATGGATATAGTAGGTTTGCTCTTCCCGTTGTAGAAGGGTTCTTAGCTTTTTGTGCCCGAGATGGGTCCATCGATGTAGTTGCAACAAAAGTTCCTTAGCGGCCCCCTGGGGCAACAGAATTTTGCCTTGGTAGCGCCAGACATTTGCCTCCTGGTCATAGTTGGCCCCCAGACTCTGGACTGTTTCTAAGTCTCGGTCTGTGTATTCGAATCCTTGACACGGAGTTGGATCAGAGGTCTTTAGGGAGAGGACTTGTGGCCCAAAGGCTGCTTTTCTGGCCTCTTCGTCGGCCATTTGGGTTCCCTCTAGCCACTGGGTCATTTCCCTTCTGGTGTCCAGGGAAGTGTATAATGCTCAATCTTCGTGGCAGAGAAAGAGCTTGCAAGAGCTCTAGGATCTCAGTCTTATTTTTAATGTCTTTTCCTGCTGAAGTCAAAAGTCCCGGTCTCCGATAAATTTCTCCATGTACATGGGCTGTAGTGAAGGCATAATGGCTGTCTGTATAGATATTGACTCTATGGCCTTCAGCCATTTTGAGTGCTTGGGTCAGGGCAATCAGCTCTGCTCTCTGGGCTGAGGTTCCTGGCGGCAAGGCACTGGCCCATATTGAAGTCTGCCCGTCCACCACCGCTGCCCCTGCCTTTCGTATACCGTCTTGCAGAAAACTGCTCCTGTTCGTGAACCAGGTGTGCTCGGCTCCTGATATTGGTTGATCCATCAAGTCTTGTCGGGCTCCGCAGGTCTCAGCCAGGATCAGGCAGCAGTCATGGGGCTGAGCGGTTTCTGCATCCGGAAGGAGGGTGGCCGGGTTTAAGGGTGTTGCTGCCCCAAATCGCAGTCTGTCTGGGTTGAGGAGCAGAACCTGGTAATGTGTCATTTGTGCATTCGAAAGCCATCGAACAGGGGGTTGTCGGACCACTGCCTCAATTGCATGGGGGGCTATCACCGTGAGTGAGTGACCCAGAGTCAATCTGTCTGCGTCCTTGGTCAGAACCGCCACAGCAGCCACCATCCGGAGGCAGGGGGCCCAGTCCATGGCCACATTGTCCAATTTCTTAGAGAAGTATGCTACAGGTGTCTTCCAGGGTCTGAGCTGTTGTGTTAAGACCTCTTTTGCCATCCCAGCCTTTTCATCCACATAAAGAGTGAAAGGCTTGTTTATGTTGGGGAGGCTTAGTGCAGGGGCAGACAGTAAGGCCTTTTTGATGCCATCAAAGGCCTTCTGATGCTCCTCTGTCCATGTAAAATGGGTGCTAGCTTTAGTCAGAGGATACAGTGGGGCTGTCGGCTCC
Organism: Cricetulus griseus; assembly: GCF_003668045.3. Lineage (NCBI taxonomy): Eukaryota > Metazoa > Chordata > Mammalia > Rodentia > Cricetidae > Cricetulus > Cricetulus griseus. The sequence continues at coordinate 151,972,589 of NW_023276806.1, read as the reverse complement.
ATGAAACCCGGGATCTAGAGACAGCAGAACCCCACGCTGCCCAGGAATTCCCGAACTTCCCGGGAGCTCTTGGGTGGTGGAATCAGGGCCACAGCTTGCTTACTGCTTTCTGTTAGCCATCTCTGGCCACCCTGGAGCCGGTATCCTAAGTAGGTGACCTGCTCCCTGAAAAGTTGAGCTTTCTTTGCCGAAGCTCTGTACCCCAGTTCCCCCAGCTTTTGCAATAAGGCCCCGGTACCTTGGAGGCAGTCTTGTTCAGATTCCACTGCCAGGAGGAGGTCATCTACGTATTGAAGCAGGATCAGGTTAGGGTTATGGATCTGGAAGTCGGCTAGGTCTTGGTGTAGGGCCACATTGAAGAAGGTTGGTGAGTTCTTGAACCCCTGGGGGAGCCGTGTCCTGGCCAAGTTAGCTGGCCAGAAAACCCAGTCTCGGGGTCCTTCCATTCGAACTCGAGTGTGGGCTGACTCTGGGGACTCAGTCTGAGGCAAAAGAATACATCCTTAAGATCTAGCAGCGTGTGCCAGATGTGGCTCGGAGGCAACATACTCAGCAAGTTGTAAGGATTGGGCACCGTCGGATGGATGTCCTCAGTTCTTCGGTTGACCTCCCGCAGGTCTTGAACTGGCCTGTACTCCCCCTTACCTTTATGGGGAGAAGGGGGGTATTCCAAGGGCTGCGACAGGGCCTAAGGATGCCTTGTTGTAATAGTATATTAATATGTGGCTTGATTCCTTCCCGGGCCTCTTGGCTCAAGGGATATTGTTTAATGGCCACTGGGGTGGCTGAGGGCTTGAGGTTGATAATTAAAGGAGGCTGTTTTTCAGCCAACCCCATGCCTGCTGTTTCTGCCCAGGCTTGGGGATATTTTTCTAACTAGCTAGACTCCATGGTTGGCGAGGGGGGTGAGGGATCCTCTAGAAGGCTATATTCATCCTCGAGCCATAAGGTCAATACTTGGAGGGGTTGTCCCCCCTCTCCCGTGATAGTGGCCTCCTTCTGGTGGGCTCCTACTTTAGAGAGGAGGTATCTCCCTAATAAGGGGTAAGGACATTCAGGCACCAGCAAGAAAGAGTGAGTCACGTGTCCAGTGCTCAGGTGGACCTTACGTTTGGTTGTCCATCAGTGTAGCTTTCCTCCAGTGGCGCCCTGGACCCAGGCGGCCCGGGTGCTCAGGGATCCCTGGGTCAGAGTCAGGACTGAGTGCTGAGCTCCCGTGTCTACCAGGAAAGTTAGGGGTTGCCCCCCGACATTAAGAGTTACCCTGGGCTCAGGGGGAGCACCTGGTCCTGACTGGCCTAATCTCCCTCTTCCAGAGAGAGAAAGGGGATGGGCTTCCGCCTTGGATTCTTTGGGCAATCTTTGACCCAATGTCCCTTTTCCTTGCAGTAAGCGCACTGGTCTCTCTCCACTCTTGTTCTCCTTTTGTTTCCCAGGTTCCCTGTCTGACCTGGCCTATGTTCTGATCTCTGAACTACGGTGGTCAAAATCTTAGCCAGCCCTTGGTTTCGCTTTTTGTCTCTCGCATTTTCCCTGTCCTCCTGCAACTTTCATAATCTTTATTCTTTCTCTTCTGGAGTCTCTCTCTTATTGAAAATCTTTTCTGCTTCCTTTACTAAGTCTCGAAGGGTGTACCCCTGTAGCCCCCCCCAAGGCGCTGTAGTTTCATACGCATGTCGGTCGCCAATTGTCCAATGAATGACATGATTATATTGGCCTCCCTATCCTGAGCCCGGGGGTCAAAGGGGGTGTACATTCTGTAGGCTTCCATCAAATGCTCTAGAAACCCTGCGGGGGTTTCTTCCAAGCCCTGAACTACTGCACGTACCTTGGCCAAATTTGTGGGGTGCTGGCCAAATTTGTGGGGTGCTTCCCTGCCCCTTAGAGACCCGCCAACAGAGTCTGGTAATAAAGACGGTGACGCTCCCTACCGGCTGCCATGTTGATGTCCCAATCTGTCGGTCTGATCAAGGGAAAGACTTCATCTATTTCATTGGGGAGCTGGGTAGATCTGCCATCTGGCCCCTGGATGTTCTTCCGGGCCTCTAGGAGTACCCGTTGTCTCTCCTTGGTTGTGAGGAGGGTCTGCAGGAGCCGCTGGCAGTCATCCCATGTGGGCTGGTAGGTGATAAGGATAGATTCAATAAGACCTGTCAAGGCCTGGGGGTCCTGCGAAAAGGGGGGGGGTTATGTGTCTTCCAATTATAAAGGTCCGAAGAGGAGAAGGGCCAGTATTGGTAATGCCCCTCCCCCATCGACTGGAGGGGAAAGGCCTGGGAGATCCCGGAGCTGTCAGGCCCCTCCGGTGTCCTGTCTCGGTGAGATTGCAGTCGAGTGGATGGTGGCGACGGGTCCCCGGGGCCTCTGGTCAGGTTCTGGGAGCTGGGGTGCTGCCTGCTCAGCATTAGGGTAAGGAGGAGGGGGGTCCAGGAGAAGGAGATCCTCCTGTATATCGGGCAAGACGGTGGGGGCTTTGGGTCTAGGGTTGGGAGATTGGGGCTCTGTCAAGGGGAACGGAAGAAGTTGAAGGGGGGCAGAAGGAATAGGGATGAGTGGAACAGGCGAAGGCAGAGGTGTTGGGCGGGGGCCTGAAGGAGGGAGTTGGAGGAAGGGCCTGACCCAGGGAGGAGGATCACGGCTCAGGCTCTCCCAGGTGACAACATAGGGTACCTGGTTGGGGTAGCCCTGCGGTCCTGGCTGGAGAACACGAGTTTTGACCTATAAGATAGTAGTGAGGTCAAAGGTACTGTCTCTCAGCCAGCCTGTATTGAGAGCAGGCCATTCCGAGAAATAGAGGCTGCCATTTTTTCTTCCGGATCTCTACTGATTCATTGCCAGCTCGGTTCAAAACGTCCTGCCAGTGACCTAAAGTCAAACTTAAGGGGGTAGTTAGTTGCTGACCAATGGGGAGAAGCAGAGATTGACACAAATGACAAGAACAACAAGACAAATACAACAGACAGGACAAACCTCGAGGTAGACAGGTGGCGCCAAACCAGAATTACAAAGCGGGAGGGAAGCAAAGTCCGGGGCTAGACGCTTCCCCGGAGAAGTGAGACTTCGTCTCTTCTCCCTCCTCCAAATGACCCTCAGACTTTCATCCGGGCCAAACCACGAACCTCAGAACACATCTGTTCAGAGCAGGACCATGAGTCTCAAGATAGTCTATCTCCCTCTATGGTCCTTACCAAATACCAAACATACAAACACATAAGACACATAGACTGTCTTATCTCCAACTAGCTGTGAAATTGAGTGTGGGGGGTGTCCTGATCTCGGTGGGACCTCCAAATGAAAGACCCTCGGATCGAGGAGTCTCCACAAATAGGACGGTTCCCCCCCCCCATCAAAAAAAACTCAAATGTCCAGTCCAGCTGATGTAAAAACAAGAGGTAAGTTTATTGTGGGATGTTTGCGCAAACGGGCCTCCCAGTCCGACAGATAAAGGAAGCCCTGTTCCTCAAAAGCAGGCTTCTTTTATAGGAGAAAACCATAGGCTTTTAGAAGTTAGGGTGGTGACCAGAGTCACAGGTCCTTTGGAGGTCTCTTCTCTTTGGGCCGGATGGTCTCCTGACTCAGTGGGATAGTCTGTTCTTATCTTCATGACCCCAGTGCAGGGTGGCCCTCTGGGAATTCTTGGTATTTAGTTAGGTTGTCTTGTGGCCTTCTAAGGGAGTTATTGCTGCTGGCTAGGAAATTCCAGGGACTCGGGTCATTGTGACCTTAGTTAGATTTCTAAGTCAGGTCGCCCTGTTTTTAGTGTGGGAGGTTTTTCTAAGTCTCCTTATTTTATTTCTTTGTTAATTTTTAAGTCCTTCAAGAGATCTCTCAGTTCCATGTTGTAGAACTAGAGTCATTTCTTTATTAGCCATCTTTTCTGCTGTCTCTTAACCATCCTGCCAATACCACGAGGGAAGCATTTCTCTCTTTGTTCTCCTCTCTACTCTCTGGTCGCTTGCTCCAAACTCTTGTCTTCCCTAGTCACTCATACACCTCCCTCTCTGCTCAGGTGCAGGCCTATTCAGATGCTTAGGCCCACAGAAATGCAAATAGGAGGCATATTACCCTGAGGCCATGCTAAACAATAGTAGCCTTACTGGCATTAACAATACAATAGTGGGCCAGAGCTTTCAGGTGTTCCTGTTTGCAGGAGCTGGAGGCTGGGCCCCAAAATATTCCATAACAAAATTATTTGGTCCCCCACAATACCTCTCTCTTAAATTAATAAAAAGAAACCCGTGCCTCTGCACCGGAACAGATAACTGCACCTGTCTTAGGGGGTTCCCTTCAACCCACCAGGGGTGCCCGTCATGGAATCATGCATTCCGTCATGCGTGTTCTGTCTTAGGATTCCCTGAAGGAATGCCAGGAAAACCATACCCATCTCTGGCTGGAAACAGTCTCTGTAAAACAAATAAGGTTAGTGGGGGATGGACCATGGTCCAGCTCCAAGAGTTCTGAATCAGCAAGAAACCTCCAGGAGAATAGCACCTCAGCTGTCATGGCTGCAAACCTTCTCCTGCAAACCTCCTCCTGCAGATGAAGACATGTAAAGGTTAAAATGGCCTTTTAAAATCTGCGTGGCAATGCCTCTAGTGCCTCTGATACGGACCTTATTAAAGTTTACTCCCTAAAACATATTTCTTCTATCCTAAGGCTTGTAAATTGCACATTATATTCCTGTTAGAATGAACTCTGACTTCTAGTTTCTAATAACATTTGCATAACACATATAGTAAGATCATAGACATTAACAATTCCATCATGAACACACATAAGGGTGAGTTACAATACAATCAAAAGACAATTAGATATTCTCACAATCTTTGAGGTGTGAACAATTTCACAATTTTAAACCCTTTTTCTTTACCTGCCTGGGACTCAATGCCCCTTGAACCTTTCTATTTCTTGCTCAAAGTCCGAAGTTCTAACATCAGGTTTGTAATATCAGTCTTTGAAAGTTAACTAAAAAGTCTTGTGTCCATGTCTTGTTTAAGCATTGTGAAGGAGCTTCTGCTACTCTGGTTTATGCCAGTATTTGACTGTCCTAAATGGGTCCTTTTTCCCATCGGGAAAACTGGCAAAACAGTTTTGTCTGTTTGTGGCAAGAAAGCAAGCTGTTTTCTATCAAGTTCTCAGTCTGCTCCTGGATGAGCACTCACGGATTCAGAGAGGTGAATGTAGTACGTCTGTAGGGAGGCTGGGACTCTGGAAAGCATCTCGAAACTGGAACTTGCTGTGTCTCCTTTTCTTCCTCTGGCTGTAGGTCGGATGTACTCAAAGTCAGGAACACAGGTCCAGTGTTTCACTCCAGCTGGTTCAGACATTCTTCTGTGGCCCCAGGTCCAATTTCTCTCTGCTCCATGCATTTCATCAACCGCTCCAGCAGCCAGCATGCCTCGTTCTCTACCTGCGAGAGAACATAGACATGTCCTCGACCCCCAAATAATTAAGGGGTCTGGTCCCCTCTATCCATCTCTCCATTTGACCTGATCGAAATTTGTTTGAGTTCCTTCATGCCAGAATCTGTCTGCATCAGATTGCTCACTGGAATCCATATTTAAAAAGTTTAAGATAAACAGTGCATTCTTTAACGCACATTGTGGAGACTGGGGGCACAGTTCCCCCCCCCTTTTATCTTAGAAGTGTTGGGAGCCTTAAATTAAGGGGCCATCCAGAGCAGTGGAAAATTACAGGTCCTTGAAGGACTTGCCACCTGGCAACTGCTGCCACTGGCTGTTCTATCCCAGGAAGAGACGAGCAGCTCCGAGGACAAGAAACATAGGAGGCTTTCAGGCAATAGACATTCTTTAGGTAGCTGCTTGCATCAGATGTACTAACTCCCTCCTCAGTTCCTCACCTCCCTTCCGAGGCCCGTTCTGGGAGCCCCACCGCCAGCAGCCTTGCTCCCTTCTCCCTCCTCCCTCCCTCTATACTCCCTCTTTGCCACATCCCTATATAAGTCTTATTATTCCCTCAATAAAGTGAGACCGTGACAAAATTTGTTATGCTTGCATGGTCTCCTTTTGTTCTCCCACCCATGACTCTTTCAGGCAGTACCTCTTCAGACCCTGAATAACTGGACCTGCTGGAGAGGTCAAGTGGCGCCCGAACCAGGGACCTGAAGCACGGTTAAACTGTCGGACGGCGAACAAGATACCCCGGGACAAGGAGGATCCTTCTGACTGTATAACTTGTGCACTTCATCAGGAGGAGGTAAGGCGCCATTCCATTGCTGTCCCATTATCATCGTGGGCCATGCATTATCTAAGGAATTGCAATTTATAAGTGAATTCAAGACTGCATTCAGGGAGAAAGGAGTAAGAGAAAAAGAAAGATTTAGTTCATTTTTTTTGTTTTATTGATGAAGCTTGTCCATGGTTAATTTTAATGGGACTGGATATAGCTCCCCAGACCTGGGAAAAGGTTGGGAGAGATTTAGGTAAAATGTATGAGACAAACCCAAAAAATGTTCCTGAAGTTATTCTTAATTATTGGGCTCTTCTCAGGGACGTCATTCAGAGCCCTGAACTCGATGGTGAGAGGTCTCAGCTCTTGCTGACTGTTAAAGATTCCTTCAAAAGTCGTGACCACTGTCGTGCACAGAAGCCAATGACCATCCTTCCCCGATTCCCTCAGCCCGTGCTCTCACCCTCGGGGGGCTCTGTGTACTTGCAAGCCGCCCACAGCGGGGGACTCGCTGGTCCGCTCGCTGACTCTGCTCCCTGCTGGCGGCATTTCTTAGAGGCGGTCAAGCTTGGGGGCTGCAGCTTACAGACTGTTCTTAGGGAGATGTGCAACTTGAAAACCATTTAAGAAGAAATACGAGAGGGCTGGAGAGATGGCTCAGCTGTTAAAGGCTAGGCTCACAACCAAAAATATAAGAGTTCGGTTCCCAGCACCCACAGCTGTCCCTCCCACTACTGGAGGCTTTTACAGGATCTGAGAGAGGTCAATAAAACTATGATGCCCATGGGGGCCTTACAACCTGGCCTCCCGACGCCTGTAGCTATCCCCAGGGGATTCCATAAAATTGTTATTGATATAAAAGATTGTTTCTTCTCCATTCCTCTACATCCTGAGGATGGTAAATGCTTTCCATTTTCCATTCCACTTGTTAATCACCTTGCCCCCAACCCTCGCTTTCAATGGCGAGTCCTGCCACAGGGCATGGCAAATTCCCCTACATTGTGTCAGCGCTTTGTAGCCCAATCTGTAGATCCTTTAAGGCTGAAGTTTCCTGAAGCATATATTAATTCATTATATGGATGATTTATTAATTGCTGCTAAATCACAGAATTTAGCACAAATTATTGCCCAGTCCCTGGTTCAGGCCCTGCAGTCCCGAGGCTTCAAGATACCCCTGGAGAAAATTCAAACTTGCTATCCCTTCCTGTTTCTGGGATTTCAATTAGAACCAAGCCTACTCTTTACACAAAAGATTCATATCAAGAGAAATAAATTGTGCTGCTTAAATGATTTTCAAAAGCTCCTTGGTAATATCAATTGGCTGCGCCCTTATCTTCGCCTTACAACGGGTGACTTCAAGCCTTTATTTGATATACTACAGGGGGACCTTGACCCTTGTTCCCCCCAAAACTTACACCTGAGCCGGAGACGGCACTTATAAAGGCAGAAGAGGCCATCTCCCAGCAGGGCACGGGGTATTTTGACCCCGCTAAACCACTCTATTTGCTGGTATTTTCCACTAGCTATATGCCCTTAGGCTTGTTGTGGCAGGAGCCTCATCCCCTCCTATGGATACATTCCCCAGCTACAGCATCTAAGGTTGTGCCCCCTTATCCGCTCCTAGTGAACCAGGTTCTTTTTTCAGGAATTGGGACCGAGGTCCGGTACTTTGGTCGGGACCCCGATATCATTGTCACCCCCTACACAAAGGAACAACTCGCCTGGCTATAACAGAGACAGGAAGAATGGACGGTGTTACTCACCGGATACTCTGGAAAGATTGATAATCATATACCAGGAGACAGGCTTGTCCAGTTCCTTAATGTTACCCCCTTTATTTTCCTAAAACAGACATGCTTGCAGCCCCTCCCCGGAGCCATGGTCATTTTCATTGATGGCTCAAGTAATGGAAGGGCTTCCTACGTACTTAATAATCAAGTTTATCCCATTGACACCCCTTATCGCTCTGCACCATTGGTTGAATTGTTTGCAGCTTTTACTGTTTTTTCCTTGTTTAGTCAGGTAGAGTTTAATTTGTTTTCTGATAGTCATTATGTATTGAGAGCCCTACAGATTCTTGAAATGGTGCCCACTATTCAGCCTATCACACCCACATTTCAGTTATTTTTTAGAATTCAGAAATTACTTAGAGCTCGTGCACACCCCTTTTTTATGGGCCATATTCATGCACATTCTGGCCTACCTGATCCTTTATCACAAGGAAGTGAATTGGCTGATCGGGGAACTTGACTAATCATGTTGGTATCTTTGCCAAACCCCATACAGGAGGCCCAGATAGCTCATTCTCTCCATCTTAATGCCTCTACTCTACACCATAGGTTTAACATCACCTGAGAAACAACCCAAACAAATTGTCAAAAACTGTAAAAACTGTAACCTTCCTACCAGAACCCCACACAGGAGTCAACCCCCAAGGATTAATTCCAGGAAAATTGTGGCAAAAGAACGTTACACATGTCCCCTCCTTTGGAAGGCTTAAGTTTGTACATGTCACTGTTGATACATACAGTGGCTTCTTGTATGCGACCACCCAGACAAGAGAGGCCACTAAACACATCATTTCCCATTTATTTCTCACATTCTCAGTAATGGGCCAGCCTAAGGTTTTAAAAACTGATAATGGACCTGGATCTACCAGCCAAGCTTTTAAAAGGTTCTGTGGTCAAATGGGAATTGTACACCGCACAGGTATCCCCTATAACCCACAAAGCCAAGGCATCTTTGAGCGTGCCAATCAGACGCTTAAACACACAATAGCCAAGCTGATGGGCCAGGAGACCCTCTACTCAATCAAGGGTAATGCCAAAACAGTCTTGCCCCACTGTATGATTAAGGTCTCTTTATTCCAGAAGACACCAAGGTAAAACACAGGCCAGAGCTAGGTTATAGAACCCAGCCAGCGCGGCCAGAACAAAAGGGGCCAGGGTCCCCACGTGCAGCCCCTTAAGAAGCTCCCTTACGTCACCCTGGCTTTCCTTCACCACGCCCTTATGGGCGAGTCCCGGGTCCACCTGGTACCTGTCCCAGGACTATTGGGCGGGGCTAGAGTGTCTCCCTACAATTCCCCTTTTAGTCTAAAAGGGGATTAAAACTTAATAGTGTAAAATATCCAAAACTAACAATCATAAGGGTGAAATAAAAGAAGATACAATAATCTGCTATGACACATCCTATGTCTATTCTAGCTAAGTCTTAAAGTCATGTGGAAAAAGTGTCTAACTTGAACACCTTCTTCCAATCTCAACTCTAAACCATAAGAAGGTCATTCTTAACTAGACTTACACTACCCTAATACACAATAATGGGGAACGGGGGCGTAGCATCTTCTAGGTTACTTCCTGCTGAAATGGGACGATGGTAGTCATGTGGGGGCCCTGTGGAAAAAAAAAATGCCAGTATAGGGACAGTCTCTAATGAGTTATGTCTAGTCCATGTTAGATGAGATTTGTTTGATTGAAGATCTACGTTGAAATCCTCAACTTGATTGAAGTCATTACTCGAGGTTCTGGTTGGAGTGTCAGTCGAAACAGAGTGAGTTGAATCCAGTGTAGTCGGGGAGGTGTAGTCCAATTCCTTTTTCGGAGCATGCAGGGATTGCTGTCAGGCTGGGTCTTGTTGGCTGTATGGGACTCAAACATAAGTGTCATCAGAGAAATGTTCGCTTGTTTATGTATGTGTACCGGGAAAGGTACCTTGACGAACCTTGACGAACAACGATTATGAGAGGGTGTGAAAGAAAAAGCCAAGAAAAAACAAAGATAGTCCTCTTATTCTTCATTTATTCTGTATTATAGCAATTGGCTTCTTGATATAACACAGAAACTTTTAAATGTTGTTAAATAACATGCTTGGATTTTAGAGTAGGAAAGCCAAATCCAACTCTAAATCCAGTCTCGATTTAGTTGAATAGGGACTAGGAAATGAATAGACATAGTTATTCGAGAGACAGCTGTAAATTTTACCGTATAGCACGTTCCTTTTGTTCGATGGTTATAGCTACGTTCTTTCCTTGAGTATCCATACATGTAGTGTCCTTTGACTTATAGAGGGGGGTTCCTCAGAAAATACCTGTCAGTCATCCTTGTCGAGGGGGTTGTCTCCCTCAACTCGAATCTTGATCAATTTTGATGGTATCCAAAGATTTTCTTCTCCTGTGGAGACAAATGCAAAACCCCTACCCCAACGTAATACATGTCCAGGTTTCCATACCGAGGTCAGCACATCTTTGTAATACACTGGTTGGTTCAGTTCAGCAGTTTTTTCCGTAGTCCAGTGTCTTTCCGCAGCTGTCTGCCCACTGTCATTGGCATTAAGAAAGTTTAGCGTTAATAAAGCATTATGCAATCTATGTTTTGGGGGGTTCGACTTACCAGCTTGCCTATGGAGCATCTCCTTAAGTGTCCTGTTAGACCTTTCGACGACTGCTTGTCCTGTAGGGTTGTGTGGTATACCTGTGACATGCTTAATGTTATAATATTTGAAAAACTGTTCCATTTTTGTGAAGACATACGCTGGAGCATTGTCAGTTTTTATCTGCGCCGGTATGCCCATAACTGCCATCACCTCCAGTAGGTGTGTAATAACGGAATCAGCCTTTTCAGAGTTGAGAGCAGTAGCCCATTGGAAACCTGAGAATGTGTCAATGGTATGATGCACATATTTCAAATTTCCAAATTCTGCAAAGTGAAAGACATCCATTTGCCAGATCTCATTCCTCCGAAGGCCTTTGGGATTGCATCCTGCTGGCAGTGGAGTTTGGTTATAAAAGGAACAAGTAGGACAGTTTCTCACTATCTCCTTGGCTTGTTGCCAGGTGATGGAGAAGCCCTTTTTTAAACCCTTGCTATTTACATGATGCTTTTTATGAAATTCCGAGGCTTCTAACACAGTGCCAATCAATAAACGATCGATCTCATCATTGCCTTGTGCCAGTGGGCCTGGCAGACCCGTATGGGATCTGATATGCGTAATGTACAGTGGGTTACTTCTGTTTCTGATTGTTTCCTGTAACTGCAAGAACAACGAGGTTAGTTCGGTATTATCAGGGACAAATTCTGCAGTCTCTATTTGCAAGACGACTCTTTCTGCATATTGGGAATCAGTAACTATATTAAGAGGTTCCGTAAAATCCATAAGCACCATAAGAATTGCATATAATTCTGCTTTCTATACAGATGTATATGGACTTTGAACTACTTTACTTACCTCACCTGCTTTATAACCAGCCTTACCTGTTTTGTTAGCATCAGTGTAGAAGGTAAGAACTCCAGAAATGGGAGTTTGTCTTACAATGCGTGGAAGAATCCAAACTGTCTTTTTTATGAATTTAATTCTGTCAGTTTTAGGATATTTGTTACTAATTGTTCCCAAAAAGTCGGTGAGAGCTATTTGCCAATATTCATTATCCTTCCATAAGGAGGAAATCTCATCATTAGTTAAAGGTACTATAATCTCTGCTGGGTCTTTCCCAGTCAACTGACGAAGTCTTAATTTGCCCTTTAAAATCAAATCAGAAATCTTTTCTATATACGTCTTTAACTTTTTGTTCTGCTTATGTGGCAGGAATATCCATTCCAATATAGTGTCTTCCCTCTGCATCAGAATCCCAGAAGGGTATTCTCTGGATGGCAAGATGACCAGAATGCAGTCTAGATCAAGGTTTATCCGATCTACATGCGCATCCAATATTCTGTTTTCTACCCATTGTAGCTCTTTTTCTGCCTCAGCCGATAATATTCGTGGACTGTTTAAGTCCTTATCACCTTTTAGTGCCATTTTTAAATGCTTTAAGTCATGTCCTTCCACACCAATAATCGTCTGTAATTGAGATATTTCTCCCAGTAGCTTCTGAAGACTGTTAAGAGTTTGATAACGGTCCCTTCTAATTTGTACCTTTTGAGGTCTGATTCTTTGTAAGTCTATCTTATATCCTAAATAGTTAATAGAATCTCCTCTTTGTATCTTTTCTGGGGCAATTTGTAAACCCCATCTAGGCAGAACCTCCTTCACCATTTTAAACATACGTTCTAAAGTTTCCTCACTAGAATCTGCTAAAAGAATATCATCCATATAATGATAAACAAGAGATTGTGGAAATTGTTTACGAATTATTTCCAAAGGTTGTTGTACAAATTATTGACACAAGGTAGGGCTATTTAGCATCAACCTGAGGTAAAACCTTCCATTGGTATCTCCGAACTGGTTGTGAGTTATTAAGAGTTGGCACCGTAAATGCAAACTTTTCTCTATCACTTTCTTGTAATGGTATAGTGAAAAAGCAGTCTTTAAGGTCAATTACTATGATCGGCCATCCTTTAGGTATTAAGGAAGGCAATGGCATTCCAGGCTGCAGAGCGCCCATAGGCTGAATTACCTTATTTATGGCTCTCAGGTCTGTCAGCATTCTCCAGTTACCTGACTTCTTCTTGATGACAAATACAGGAGAATTCCAAGGGCTGGTAGATTGCTCTATGTGACCAGCCTCTAGCTGTTCCTGTACTAACTTTTCTAGAGCCTCAAGCTTTTCAGAGGTCAAAGGCCATTGCCCTATCCAGACTGGTTCGTCTGTAAGCCATTTTAATGGCAGGGCCTTTGGTTCCTCTGAAGGCCTGTCATTTGTATTTAGTGTCTGTACAGCCAGGATAGTTGGTAACCATTTTCCATGGCATCTTACCCGATCTTTTCTACTATCCAGCGATTGTCTAGAATTCGTATCTGACACTGGAGGGATGTTAATTTGAGTATTCCACTGCTGCAAAAATCACGACCCCATAAATTTATAGCAATATCTGCTACGTAAGGTTTCAATATTCCTTTTTGTCCTTCCGGTCCAATACAAACCGTCGAGTTAACACTCCGTCGAACTCTAGATAGAGTTCCAATTCCTAAAAATTGTACATTGGCCTCTTTAAGTGGCCAATTCTTAGGCCAACATTTCTGAGTGATAATAGTCACATCAGCTCCAGTGTCCACTAAACCAGAAATAACTTTATTGTTAATTTTAATTTTTAACTGAGGCCTTTTGTCATTAATAGAAGCTTGCCAAAATATGCGTTTGTCATTTTCACCAGTCACATGTGATTCTTCATCACTATTTAAACTACCCTCTAGGGCAGTATCATTTTCCACTATAGGCAAGGAATTATCTATTCGTCCTGCGAGAGACTGTCTTCCACTGTTACTGGGAATGATCGAACTGTTCTTGGAGCAGGGGCCGGCTTGAGGCCCCTTTCCGAGTTTCCCGGCGCCAATAAGTTCCCCTGAACATCCCTAGTTGATCTGCATTCATTACCAGTGTTGGCCCTTACCACATCTCCTACATAACCCAGAGGGCAACGACCTGTCGCGTGGGGAATTGTTAGAATTTCTCTGTCTACAATTTTTCCTTGTATGTCCTATTTTACCACAGCTGAAACATCTATTCTCCTGATGCCTCCATGGACTTCTGGAGCGTGCTCTTCCTATGTGAGGCTCTGGGTCAAGGTGGCGATGAGCACTGGCCTCACGGTACCTGTGTGAGCCCCTGTAAGGTGCTCTTCCTTCCCAAGTCCTTCTGTTACTATCTTTTCTAATCTCCTTTTGTTTGTTGAAACCTCTTGGGACAGCTTCTTCTGCCCAGATTCCAGTATCTTGTATGTTACAGTCAATATGGGCTGTATGCAAAACCCATTCTTCTAGTGGAGCTGATCTGATCTTTAGAGGCAAAAGTATTCTTTTGCACATTGGGTTTGCACTGTGATAAGCTAAACTATACACAATTGAATGTCTTATTGTTGGATCTGTTACCTGTTTGTCTGCTGCTCTGGTCAATCTGTCTAAGAAGTCTTTAAATGGTTCTGTTTGTCCCTGTTCTATTTTTGTAAAAGCTTCTAGCTGTTCTCCTGATTCACGAACCTTGTCCCATGCATTTAGTGCTGCTGTTCTGCATAGGGACAGCGTATGGTCGTCATATTCAGCCTGAATCTGTGGGTCAGAATAAATACCTTCTCCTAGGATTTTTTGGAGGGGTGCATCAACCCCGTCCCTGGCGGCTTGCCGTTCTAGGATTCCTCCTTCCTCCCTGAACAATGCTCTCCATTCAATTAAGCAGGAATTATCGAGGACAGCTGATGCTAATCCTATCCAATCTGTGGGCGTCACCCTGTTAAAGGTGGCCCATGAATGCAATAGCTGTTTTACATATGGGCTATGAAGACCATACGAAACAACCGATTCCTTAATATGCCTAAGATCCTTTAATTGGGTTGGCTGCCATGTATATGCTGTCTGCCCCTGGGAGTGTTTTTTAGATGGTTGCCTGTCCACCACCATGGCCGGGTATACTAAAGGTGTGTGTGTAACCGCTTTAGGGTGATTGAAATACCTTCTCGAATTGTGCATCTCGGATCGGAGTGAGTCAGTGTCTTCTTGTTCAAGATATGTCAGCCGGGTCAGAATTTCCTCACGAGAGGCTTTAATCTCATCCACCATAAAGGATTCAAGGCTTGATGCGGAATCCGCGATTTGCTTCGACAATTCTCCTGTAAGATTTTGTAGACGAGTAATACGTTCATCCCTAGCTAGCATTTGGGTGGCCTGGAAATAGCCATCCCGAGATTGAAATTTAGAATCAAGGTTGTGATTAATCTCTGCCATGAACTCGGTAGACATTTCCAGTTTGGCAACCCTGGTCTGTAACTCCTCCTGTAAGCTTTGAAGCTCAGTTCTAAGTTCATTATAGTCCCTCTCACATTTCCCAGCTATTGACTTAGTGGCATTATCTGATTGTTGAAGCCTATTCTGGGTCTCTTGTACCTTAGTGACAAAGGAATAGGAGAGAGAGCCTAGCTGAGTTTCTAAGCGGCTGCATGCCATCTCTAAAGATTCACAGTCTGCTGCCTGCTTAGCCATTAAGGCATCATGGTCTGTAGCCTGTTTGATCTGTAAGGTCTGAATAAGTTCCTGAATCTCATCACGGTCCTTTGCCCGATCGGCTTGTAAAGACTCTAAGATGGAGCATCTGTCTATTTTTATGTTGTTATAAATGTGCTGCACTTCAGCTTGAGTATTAGACAGATCTGCCTGTATCGTATAGAACATTGAACGAAGCCCATCATCCAGTTTTTGTTCTACCAGCTCAAGAAGCAATGAATAGGTAAGTTTTGATTCATTTTGAGCCTGGCTACGTAAGGCTTGTATATCCTGCAAGTGGGTAGAGAGATCAAACTTCCTTCTGTTCTTGAGGAACAACGACACGTGAATCAAGAAAGTCACAGCTAACAAAACATACAAGCCAATATTTTGCAAGTCAGCCTGCTCCTCCAGCAGTGAATGCATGTAAGCATAAGATATGTTATACATGTCTAACTGCAAAGGAAATGCAGCCATATTTATTGGTAATTTCATTTCTGGTTGTAGTAACCACGTGCCGGCCAGCAGATGGCGCAGCGTCTATCTAGGATAGGATCTGACTCACAGAAACCTGCTTTTGCCGCTAAGGAAATCTTTAGAACTTACCTGCGTCAGGCAGGTGGCTGTGCCCACGGTTAGAGTTGAAAGGCTTACCCTGCCAGGGTCTGGCCACAGACGGCGGCAGCAGGTGTAGACAGGCAAGCGGGAATAGGGGGAATAGTAGCAGCGTGAAGCGGGTCCCCACGTGCAGCCCCTTAAGAAGCTCCCTTACGTCACCCTGGCTTTCCTTCACCACGCCCTTATGGGCGAGTCCCGGGTCCACCTGGTACCTGTCCCAAGACTATTGGGCGGGGCTAGAGTGTCTCCCTACACCCCACACTCTGTTTGTGGTAAATTTCTTGTCCTTGGACGATCAAGGACACTCAGCAGCTGATAGACTATGGCACCCCTCCACTCAGACCACTTATGCCCAGGCACTCTGGAAGGATCCCATAAAAGGTACCTGGGAAGGGCCTGACCCTGTGCTCATATGGGGCAAAGGACATGCCTGCATATATGAAACTCGAGCACAAAATGCCAGATGGCTCCCAGAGAGCCTGGTGAAATTGCATAACCCACCCAGGGCAAACCAACCCTGAGGAAAAAATCTCCTTTTCTTTTCTAGATGTCACCTGAGGACCAAAGGAAAAAAGGGCACTTCCTCTTCTGGGTCTGGATAACATTTGAGGTGGTAGGAATGGTGAATGCTTCCCCTTACCAGATCTTTAATTTCACCTGGCAAATTATAAATGAGGCTGGAGATGTTGCTAACTCCTCATCATTCATGGGTCCCAGCCCTAAATTCGACCCTCTGGAGGTAGATCTCTGCAGATTGGCCATGGGAGCACATGATTCCTGGGGATTAAGCACCCAGTTCCTCCCATTGGAGGTAGCCCTTCAGGGGTACCACCAGGCTGGTACTGCAGGATGTTTAGATCCAGGACAAAGACGGCTTTTAAATGATGTACCCATATATGTTTGTCCTGGAATCTCCCACAGAAATAGATCCCTAGTAATAAAGTGCGGGCTCTCTACTGATTTTTAGTGCGCCTCCTGGAGCTGTGAGACCACTGGAGACACATACTGGAATCCCTCCTCCAGCTGGGATTTTATTACAGTTAAAAGAAAAATTCCCAGCTCAAAAGAGGCTGCCCGCACCAGGTTGTGCTATACTGATTCCCCTACCAAGGGATGGTGCAACCTCCTGAATATTTCTTTCACAGACCCAGGAAAGAGATATGATTGGGTCAACTCTAGGGGGCTGGAATGGGGACTTCGTGTATACTGGCTAGGTCAAGACATTGGCTTAACCTTTAAGATAAAACTAACAAAATCTGTTCCCTGGGTCCTGATGATAGCGATGGGCCCCAACACAGTTTTACATGGCGCACTCCCTAAAGCTGCCACAGTTTTACATAACTCACTCCCTAAAGCTGCCCGCCCCTTGAGCCTCCCTACTACAATAAGTTCCTCTATCTACACCACGATTTTTCAGCCCATGTTACCCCAAGGACCTGCCTCTTCAGTGGAACTCATTATATCCATGGTAAATGCTTCTGCTTTAGTCTTACAGTCCCTTAATAATTCTCGCTATCAGGAATGCTGGATTTGCTTTTCCCCTCGGCCGCCCTTCTATGAGGGCATGCTGACCTTCGAAAACCTTACCTTCACCAATGAGACTCCCTCACTAAGATGGCATTCCGTGAACCATGAGGGCTTGACCTTAAGCCAGGTCTCAGGCAAAGGCCTCTGTATTAGAGGACCGGAACTCTTACTGTTTCCCAGAACCCTTACAGCCAATGTGCAACCAAACTGTCATCATTAGCCAGTCATCTACATATGTAGCTGCACCTGATGGAACTTATTTTGCTTGCTCTCTGGGACTCACCACCTACATTTTTACTGCCCAGTTTTTACATGAACACGATTACTGTGCATTTGTCTAACTGATGCCTCGCTTATCTATACATGACCCTGAAGACCTCCTCCCAATATGGTAGAGGGGTGATGAAAGGTCTCGACAGAAAAGAGAACCTATTTCAGCCATTACACTGGCTGTCATTTTAGGACTAGGAGCTGCAGGGCCAGGGACGGGGATAGCCTCCCTCGTCACCTCTAAACAGCAATATGCACAACTGTCTATGGCAGTGGACAAAGATATAAAGGAATTACAAACAGGATTACAAAACTTAAAAGACTCATTGGTCTCTCTATCTGAGGTGGTGTTACAAAATAGAGGTCTTGACCTTGTCTTTCTTAAAGAAGGTAGCCTCTGTGCAGCTCTTAAAGAGGAATGCTGTTTTTATAAGGATAAGACTGGACTGGTACAAGACAGCATAGAGAAAATAAAAACCAACCTAGAAATTAGGAAAAAACAGAACAACAAGAATCATGGTATGAGAACTGGTTCTCTACTTCTCCCTGGCTATCAACTCTTTTGCCAAGTATCCTGGGACCGCTTATGGGTCTCCTCCTCCTCATATCATTCGGCCCTTGGGCCTTTGCAAAATTAACCAGATTTGTTAAGACACAGATCGATGCCATGATTAAGGAGCCTGTTACCGTTCACTACCATCGCCTCCAGACACGGGATTTAGAGGTCGCTGAGGAACCAGAACTGACGGAGGAATTAACAGCGCCTGCGAGAGCCCTTGATTTTTCCTCTTTATGCACCCCAGCCTCTGCGCCTTGGAATCCTTGGCACGTTTTGACTGGAATAGCATGCCCCTGACCTCTCTATCCCTTCCCTTTCTTTTCCTTTTTTGACCCCACTAACCAATAGCTGCACCAGATCAATAAGTTTGCCATTCGTTGTCTGCCCGGACAGCCTGGAGTTAGTAGGTCTGGCCTTTATCCCACCTCCCCACATCCAGGGCAGGATACTCAATGATGGGAGCCTGAGGGAGCCTCCGATGGGTAGCATGCCATACAGAGGCCATAGAGGCCAGCTCAACAGGCATGGCTCCAGAGAGAGGGACGCAACCCCTCAGTTGTCCTAAGACAGGAGTCCTGACCCAATAACATGATGCTTCGTCATAATAAAGGAAAGGGGGAGATGTTGGGAGCCATAAGTTAAGGGGTCATCCAGAGCAGTGGAAAACTACAGGTCCTTGAAGGACTTGCCACCTGGCAACTGCTGCCACTGGCTGTTCTATCCCAGGAAGAGACAAGCAGCTCTGAGGACAAGAAACATAGGAGGCTTTCAGGCAACAGACATTCTTTAGATAGCCGCTTGCATCAGATGTACTAACTCCCTCCTCAGTTCCTCACCTCCCTTAAGTGGCCCGTTCTGGGAGCCCCACCACCAGCGACCTTGCTCCCCTCTTCCCTCCTCCCTCCCTCTATACTCCCTCTTTGCCACATCCCTATATAAGTCTTATTATTCCCTCAATAAAGTGAGACCGTGACAAAATTTGTTATGCTTGCATGGTCTCCTTTCGTTCTCCCGCCCATGACACTCTTTCAGGCAGTACCTCTTTAGACCCTGAATAACTGGACCTGCTGGACAGGTCATAGAAGCTGTGTTTTTAGGGCACTGTGGACCCACTCTATTATTCCTTGTTCTTGGGAATATATAAGGAATACATGTTTTTCGATAAATTTTCCATTAAGCACAAAATTGCTGGAAATCTTTGCTAGTATATCCAGATCCATTATCTGTTTTTATAACTTTTGGCACTCCCATGTAAGCAAAACATCTTAAACAGTGACTGATAACATGTCTGGTGGCTTTTCCTGTTTGTGGAGTGGCCATTAAGAAACCTAAATCCGTGTCAGTTGCCACGAGCACATTTTCAACTTGCCAAACTCTGTGATGTGAGTCACATCCATTTGCCATAGTTGGGGGGCAGGCCTCGAGGACTCATCCCTAAATTAGCCATAACCATATTGTGGATATCCACATTGTTTGATGATTTGACCAGCAGTCTCTCTGGTTAAGCCAAATTTCTTTCTTAGACTTTTACTATTTAGATGAAGAAAGTTAGAAGACTGTCAAGTTTTTTCTATTTAAGGCAAATCAACCAATTTTGTTAATCAGTTAATTCATTCCATTTGGCTAGTAATCAGGGAAAGGCCTATTTAATAGGTTCCCAGTGTGACCCATAAACTTGATAATTCTCTTAGATGAATAACATTTTGAATTTGCTCAAATAACATTCTGACTTGACTATTACTAGACCCTGTGCATGGAACTGTCTCTATACCTTATAAGCCTTAAAGACATGGTGACTGTCAGTATACAAATTAAGTGAATTATTTGCCAGGATCTAAAAGACCACTAAAACAGCTTGCAATTTGATTATTTGAGCTGAAGCCAGAGCTGTCTGCTCTATCTATTCCTTTCTATTAATAAACTATTTAAGTGACTCTCCCAGTAGAATCATTGGTAAAAACTAACATAGCATATTTTTACAGGACTGTTATTTACAATTTTGGAAATATAAAAGGATGCATTAGTGCAAATTGTAACAGTCTATGAGCTAGAAACTGATTATCAATTCTTCCTAAAAACTGAGCAAAGGCAATCGCCCATGACTCATTGTTCTGAAACAACCAATTAAACTGTTGCTTAGCGTAGGGGACATGTATCATATTTGGTTCTCTCCTAAAATACTTCCTAGAATTTATATGGCATTTCTGCATCATGTAGGCTACTGTTTTAAAATAAGGGTTTAATGCTTAGGCTGTCGAGACAGGTAGGCACAACCATAGTAATGGTTCCTTCTGCTATAGAACAGAAGTTGGACTATGCTTTGTGGGAGCACATAAGCTTCCCATGGTTTTGCATAGTCAATATATCTGAAGATGCTGAATCGCCTCCTCTAATTATAGAACTTGTCTACTTTTTTAGTTAGCTGTTTGGGTACATCTGGATCATTATCTCCTTATAGGATCTTACTTAAAGGATTTAAATCGTCATTAGATGTCCCAAAAATGGTACTTAACCATTGAATATTTTGTAACAATTTCTAAAAACTCATTTAAAGATTTTAAACTTTTTCCAATTGCTATCTATTAAGCCTTAATTTCTTTAGAATACAGCATATGTCCCAAACAAATTTTAAGATTTAGTTAAAGTTTCTGAGTAGCCTTTTCTAACCTAAGCTGACAAGCTGATAAGACCTCATTTGCATCTTAGCTGACCTGGCTTAATTTGCATTTGCAAAGACACATTGAAGCTGTGAATCTAACAGGATGGCTCTCTCCTGAGGCTTTTCACAAACCCTTTTTAAAGTCATGTATCAACTTTTATTTTCTAGATTTTCCTTCTTTAACCATAAAAATTTAGTAAGACCTGTATCCTCTCATCTGCCAAATTTTACAGAATCATCCATAGATTCCTCATGTCTCTAAGCTAACGCTATAGGCTTTCGATAACTTTTTAATTGACTATCTCCTAGGGCTCAAATCATGAATTTTTCCTGTTAAGACTTTGACTGACTGACTGGATGCTCCTTTTGACCATATTAAAGTGATTTTGGTATTTTTTTAATATCCGAGGCAACATAAATATCTCTAATCATATCCAAGGCAATTTAGACATTTCCATTCATCTGCATTCATAAATTCACAATCACATCACACATCCAGCTGTGGCCACACTGTTCATTCATAACTTGCATACGTTTTACATTTCTCCTTTTGCCTAGGTTATGATCAGTTTGTTGAAAAGAAAACTCCCTAATTGAAATTTCTCCTAACATAGTAGCTATTGTCAATCCTTGAAATATGAGCATCCAAAATTTGAACAAATCTAAGCTTAAATATGTTGCCCTTTCTTCCCTATAAGTCTCAAAAACAGTTTCTGTCTGGCTGTATCAATAGCATTTATATACATTGACTAGCATGAGCCATAGTGGCACCTCCCAAGGCTGTAAGTTACCCAGAGAAGGCAGGCTGTCCTCAGCCCCGTCAGCCATTTTGTTTAGCCTGCCGCAGATGCCTGCGTGAGAGCAGTGGCCTTTAGGATTGGGGATGGACCTGATAATGTTTTTGTCTAATTTTCTCAAAATAAGGATCATCTCTATAGTTGGGTTGACTGACCCATCCTTGTTTAAATTGTTCATACTCTTCTTGGTCTAGTATCCCCTCATAGAAGCCCTTGTGATCAGTGGTAATATAGGCCTCAGCTTCTCCAAGTATATCCTGACCAGGAGGTTAGGTGTTAGACTTGACACCAATAGAGGACGACACCAATAGAGGATGAACCTCACCACAATTACCCTCAGGATCAGTCCAGGGCTGCCAGTTGTTTCCCATGACGGTGACTGTCCTCCTACACCAAGCAAGGGCGGACCTGGGACCAACAGCCATGAGGGAGGAACTTCTTCATTTCTTTACCACAGTGCAACCGGCTCCAGTATCAATGAGAAACTTGAAAGTTTTCTCATCAACTGTTAAGGTCATTTCTGGTCTCAGTCCAGGAATCAGAGGCATGGTCCAGTGTGTCCTGACCACTTTCTTTTCCTTGTTTAATGGTGCTGGGGACCGCCCATGGGGGAGTTTAAAGGCTCACCTTGAAGTTGAACTCAGATTTGCAATCATTGGCCCAGTGAAACCCCTTCTTGCACTGGGGACAAGGCATGTGAGCCATGTTTGGGGCTGCAGGGACTGTCGGGATACTCTTAACCCCGATTGGGGCACTCTTTTAAAATGACCTTTGCCATACCCAAAACAAGATTGGCCCCTTCCCCCTGAGGTCTGTTGAAGGGCGCAGAGTAGGGCAGCCATGTCCTCATGGCGAACAATCTATAAGGCTGACGCCATGGCCCTAGCCTGATGGGAGGTGGATCCCACATCTTTGGTGGCTACAATCTATTTACTTATAGAGAGATCCTTTAGCGCAACACAGGGTAACTTATGATCACCTGATGGGGAATGTTCTGTGTTATGTTCATCTTACTGATTATTGAATAAAGTACTTGGTTGGCCAATGAGACAGCAAGTTAGATGGGACTAGGAGTCAAAGAGGATTTTGGGAAATGTAGTAGAGAAATGGTGATCCAGGCAAGAAGTGACATAGCAAGGAGACTCATATTTAAGCAAGGAAAAACAGGAAGTGTCCCCCTTTCCCCTTCGCCTCCTCCAGCGGCGGGATGTGAGCCACCGGCAAGAGAGGGCACCAGCAAAAGTCATCCTTTATAAGTCTTATAAAATATATAGATATATGATAATTAAGACTGATCTAACAGATGAGAATCCTAGTCAATGGCCAAGCAGCATTTGAACCTAATACAAGTCTCTCTGTGTATTAATTTGGGCTCTAACTTGGGCAGGCGGCTGGCGTAAAGCGCACATGTGGCATTGGGGCTCGGTGGCTTTTGGCAGAAAGATTTATCGTAACAATCACCCATCATGCCTTCCCAGACCAGCATTTTAATGAACTGGTTGCTTAGGGTGCCAGTGGGAAACTTCCTCTGTAAGCTCTTTTCAACTCTCTCTATGAAGGTGGCCAAGTCCTCAGCAAACTTTTGTGTGGTTCCTGTAATGGGGGGTTCAGAGGGGCCCTACTCTGACTTTGTCTGTGCAGCCATTCCCAAAGCCCACACCTTATCCCGGTCTGCTGGAGACTTGTAGAGAACTGATCAGCGGCACCTGAGAGCATTCCAAAGGTGATTGGTGTTGGGAGCTGAGCGGCCTGGTTCCACTCATCCTGAAAGAAGGCACACCACTTTATGTACAAACGGCCAGAAAGAATGGCTTTAGGAAGGTTCTTCCAATACTCAGTGGTACAATGATGAGCCAAACCCTGAAGGTTGGTTTCTGCCCAGGGGGAATTAGGTCCATCCTCTGAGACAGCCTTTTTAAGGTCTTTTGCGTGGCAATTACCGCCGGAGTTAATGTTGACAGGGAAGAGGCTGGTCATCCCTCCATCAGGGATACCACCCTGTAGTAGGACAGAGGTGCGGAGGGGGTCTGTAAGGGATTAGTAGGGGGATGGGGGGGGAGATGGACCTTCAGAGGGCCAAGGAGCACTCCCAAAAGGGTCTAAGGATGGGTACAAGGGCTCAGACTGGTATAAGAGACTGGAGTTTGGTCTGGAGTAGAACTGTCCCATAATTTATGAGGGTACACTCACTTGTGGACCTATTGGCCCATAAGCACTCTTCCATTGAAGAAGTTACTCACACGGGGTACCAGTTTGCTGGAATCTCTGGGGGGTAGGGCTGTAGAGGAGCTGGTCCTGCCAGTCCCTCCTTGGGGCTGAGATGGATGGAGAGTGTCAAGGACCTAGACCCCCCTCCTACTCACTGGAGGGAGACTTGTCAAAGCAGGGTCTCGTTTTTATTGCAACAGGCATGCACTTATATATAGTTGAGAAAGAGGGTGGGAACCTCAGGATGGGATGAGGTGTAAGGGCCAATAATATATTACCACGTCAGGAAGAGCTGGGCAGAGGCAGTTTTAGACTAGGCCTTGCTGAGTCACCCCTATGTGGAAGTGATAGGCCAAAGACAGGTCACCAAACTCTTGCCAGGCTAAGGAAGTTCCTTTGGGCCTCGAGCCCGGGCCTCTTTAGGCCCAACATAGACTATGCCTATTTTAGGTTGGGTGGCCTCACAAGTCCTTACCTGTCCTTGACTACAGGCCCTGAAAAGATGACATCTCTGGGAAGCTGGCTCAGGTGGGAGGAGTGCCTGTCAAACTGATGCCTTATGAATTTCTGTGAGGACCATGTTTAGGGTATTCTAGAACCATAAGGACCTGGAAAGTAGGCTTGTTGATAGAGCATTGGCACACTGTGCTGTAGGAGACACTTAAGAAGAATGATAAGTAGCAATACATTCCCCCCAGTTAAGGCATAAGTGATGACCCAAGAGGGTTGGGGGAGTTTCTTGAGATTGTCCTAGACCTTAGAAAACTGACCTCAAGGGACATGGCTGGGACTCTAGTTATATTGAGGCAGAAAAATCTATTCACGAAGCAGAACCGTGTAGTTAAGGAACTTACCAGACCAGGTGCCCTTTATATATTTCCTGAGTAGGTTTCAGGCCCTGGATTCATTAAGGACTTGGTAGGGATTAAGGCAGACTGCTCAGAAATGGGAGTCACATGCCAATAAAGACATCTCTATTTCCTCTGTCAGGATATCAGTTTGTTGTGATATGTGGATGTCCTGGTATAAGTGTGGGGTTAAGTAATTCCTGGCCTTGGAGGGCTTCAGCAGAACATAAGACCACCTGATTAAGGGTTCTGCTGTGGTGGCTGTCTCTGTCAGGGTGTTAGAGGCAATGATGATGGCCACAGTGATATCGAAGTCCCGTTTAGCGTGGGCAAAGGTTGTAATTGAGTTTGGGTCATGATGGCAACTGTGGAAATGAGTAGCATTTACTATAAGCATCCAGATAGTCTTGGTGTTGTTCTTTGCTTCAGCTTCAGGTGATGAAACACGATCCACCAAACTCAACATACCCACATGGAGTTTATCGGGAAAGGGAGTGAATTACGAGAGCAGAAATGGAAAGTGAGAGAGAGCAGGAGGCAGGTGCTTGCTTATAAAGGGGAAAGAATCGATTTAAAATGAGGCTCAGTAGTTGGGGCCATTGAAAATAGTGTCATGGAGCTGCCATTGGCCTAGCTCTGCTAGGCCTCTGCATGCAGAGTTTTTATGCAGCCACTTAACACATGCGTGATGTAGCCATGCAATCCTTGACAGCCTTTGAACTGTCAGCAAGGAACAATCACCTGTCAGAGACAGATCCTGGAGTGAGGCAGAAGAGTGATCCCAGGAGTGGGAAAGAACCCAAAGATTAGAGAGGCCCCGAGACCAGGAAAGACTCTCTAAGGGGAAGGCACAGGCCCAGAAGAGGGCTGGTGTGGAATGACAGACGGGTGAGAGAAGGCTCAGGCTCAGGAGAGGCTGGTGGGGAATGATAGGTGCTGAGGATAAACCACGGGGTGGGAGAAGGGGAGGAATCAGGAGCAGGAACAGGGCCTGGTTGCCCAGGACCCAGGGAGAGGGAAAAGCCAGGATATTAACAATCCTACCTCTTCTTATTAAAAGCTGGGAGATTCAGCAGGGGCTGTCAGGTAAGGCAGGAATATGGAGTGACAAATTGTCAAGACTGCTTCCAGCTGACTTAGGGGGCATTGACCATCTTTGGGGGGAAGCAAGGGTGCTGCCACGTCCTGGGGTACCTGCTTGTTTCATTGCAGTCCAGGCTGTATGGAGCTCTCTGGAACCTCTTAACATTTACATTCACTCAGAAGGCACCAGTGGTTGATTTGAGGGCACCTGGGCATGCTTGATGGTCTTTGCGTCTCCACATCCGGCACAGTGTGGTTGTAGGGGTGAAACCTCATTCTTCTGAAATCAGGGACAAGGTAGCTGACCTTGGTGTCCTCTGAAACTTAAGGAACAGGGTCCTGTCGAAGTTACTGTTGAGCTTCAGTTGGAGAAGTGAAGGGTTTTAGGTGGGGGAGGTCCTCAAGCCTAGTAGCTGTTGGAGTTACAATAATTACCTTGAAGTTGCCCTGCCATTTAGGGGGAAGGGATGAGGGGCTTTGGTCTGCAGGAAAGAGAAGTGCTTGGTCCCCAATGTTAATTGGGGATGCACAAGGGTTGGCACGTGGTTGAGGTAGGGAGTGGTCAGTGATATTCCATAGGAGGGAACTAAGATGAGGAGGTAAGAGTTTAAGTGGATGATCAGGGAGACGTAAGGGTTTAGGTGAGAGACCAGGTGTTAGAAATAGCTGCCCATACATGAGTTCAAAGGGCAAGATGGAAAGGGGCCGCTTGGTGAGAGCCCAGAGTCTGAAAAGAGCCAGAGGCAAGAGTTTTACCCAGTCAAGGTGAATTTCCTGTGACATTTTATTTAATAAGAATGTTTTTAAAGGAACAGTTTAGTTCATTCTATCTTCCCTGAGGACTGGGGGTGATATGGGATATGAAAATGTCAAGGGATGTTGAGAGTATTAGATAGAGTTTGGGTGATCTGAGAGGTAAACTCAGGGCCATTGTGTAACTGAAGAGAGGCTGGCATTCCAAACCAGGGAATAATTTCCCTGAGAAGGATGTCAGAGATTGTCTGGGCCTTTTTGTTAGTGGTTGGAAACACTTCCGCCCACCTTGAGAAGGTATCAGCTAATACCAGGAGATATTTGACTCGTCTGATTGTGGGCATGTGGGTAAAGTCAAGTTACCAGACAGTCCACCGACCAGTGCCCCTCTTTCTGGCATTTTGGACATGGTTTGAGTGGCACACAGGGATTAGGGCAAGCTCGAGGCCAATGTCCATCCTGACCACATTTAAAACATGGACACTGTGGTCCCTGAGTCTCAGAGGGCAAGAGATCCCAGGCAGACTCTGAGGCTGGTCAGATGGCCTTGGCCAGCATTTGGTATTTGTATTTAAGGGCTTTCTCATTTCTCTCATGGTATACCTCAAAAGCCACCCTTAAGACTTCTGCCTGTGAGGTTAGGGGTTCTCTCTCCAGATGCCTAAGCTTAACACTAATGTCAGGGGAGCTCTGGGGAAAAAAAAAAGTTACAAGGAGTTGTCTTCCCTCTGGGTTCTTAGGGTCTAGGTTAGTATACTGTAAGAAGGCCTTTGTAAGGCATTCTAGGAACTGAGAGGGATGTTCCTGTTTGTCCTGAACTATCTCCAGATATTTATTTATTTATTTATTTATTTATTTATTTATTGGTTTTTCGAGACAGGGTTTCTCTGTGTAGCTTTGGAGTCCATCCTGGCACTTGCTCTGGAGACCAGGCTGGCCTCAAACTCACATTGATCTGACTGCCTGCCTCTGCCTCCTGAATGCTGGGATTAAAGGTGTGAACTACCAATGCCCAGCTTTATCTCCAGATTTTTATCATAGTTTACTGGCTTGAGGGCAGCCTTACAGAGACCAGCCAAGAGGGAGGCTATAAAGTGATCTCTAGCTAGAATGCCCCCTGGGTATTACAATCCCGATGGGGCTCCTGATCTGGGATGGCCTCTGCCCCTGTGTTGGTCTGGTGAACTATGTCTGCACGGGCTCTAGCATACGTCCAAACTTGTCTGTGTTCCTCAGGTAGTAGGTTGTTGGTCAAAATCATGTATATATCATGAAAGGTGAGGCTGTAAGATTGGGTGATATATTGGAATTCTTTTATGAAAGAAGTAGAGTTAGAGATATAGGAACCCCGTTTATTTTCTATTTGAGAAAGTTTGATAGGGAGAAGGGGACATGTACTTGAACCAGCCCATCTACTCTGGCCACTTCTCAAAAGGGGAGAACTGTAGCCAGATTGGCTTTGGTAGGTTGGGGGCACATAGTGGCATGAAAGGCGGGTAACAGGTGGCTGAAAATAGGTGCAAGAGTCGAGCGGCTGGAGGGGCCACTGCTGGAGAGGAAGAAGCTGGAGGTGGGAGAAGGGGCAGAAGGTGTAGTTGGATGTTGAGGATGAAACAGTGGAGGTTCTTCAGCCCAATATAAACCAGTGGGCGTTTCCTCTGTGAGGGGGAGAAGAGAAAGAGGAAAGAGAATGTTTAGCAGAGAGGTAGACGAAGGCTTGGATATACGGTAACTCCTTCCATTTAACTGTCCGATGGCAGTAATTGGAAAAGTCCTGTAAAATCTTTGGATCTAAAGAGCTGTTAGGTGGCCAGTTTGGGGTTATTTAGGCCATTTCTTGGTGCAGAGTTGAGTCTGGGTACATCTACAAATGGCATTAAGTGAGGGGGTTTTAGATTTTCTAACAGGCATCCAAGTGGAGTGGATGGCCTTACAGTTTTTGTTGGTTTACTTCCCATGGAGAGGCAGAGAGCAAAGTAGTGGCACGGGTTGTTCTTGCAACTCATCAGCCCAAGAACGATGGCCAGCAGCTAAGCCCGATAGGACAGCGTAGTCCTAGAGAAGGCAGTAATCCGTAACCACCAAAGGTGTAGGGCTGAAAGTCAAATCTACTGCCTCGCCTGTGGGAAGTTTACCAGAGGTGATTGTCAGCGAGAGGGATAAGCTGTGACCTTGAAGGCACCCTGCCCCCACTTCCAAGAACATCAGAAGGGTACCAGACAATCAACCGTTACTTCATGGGTCCAAGGAAATGCTTACGCTGAGAAATCGTAGCCGACGTTGTGTAAGATCCCAGCAGACTGGTAGGTGGAAAGTGGTCTGTTAGTTCAGGATCTGGGTCCCTGAGTGTTTCCAACTGCCCCCCACCAGGCAGCAGGAGAAGTCATGGACAGAGCCTGAGTGAGTTTCAAAGCACCAAAAAACGTTCTTTACTTTAGCTTCAGGCAATGAGACATAATCCACCAAACTCAACAAAGCCACATGGAGTTTATTGGGAAAGGGAACGAAGAGAGGAGTAGAGAGGAGTAGGTGCTAACCTATCGGGGAACAGAGATGGAAAGAGAGGACAGGTGGGAGGCCCTTGCTTATAAAGGGAAAGGGATCACGAGGCTCAGTAGTTGGGGCCATTGAAACTAGTGTCATGGAGCAGCCGTTGGCCCAGCTCCATATAGCCTCTACATACAGAGTCCTTATGCAGCCACTTAACGCATGCATGATGTAGCCATGCAACCTTTGACAGCCTTTGAACTGTCAACAAGAAGCAATCACCTGTCAAAAAGGGAAGGTTGCCCAGAGAAGAGTGATTCCAGGGCTGGGAAAGAATCGGAAGATTAGAGAGGTCCTACGACCAGGAAAGACTCCCTAAGGAGAAGGCCCAGGCCCAGGAAAGGGCTGGTGTGGAATGATGGGTGGGTGCTGAGGAGAAACCACGGGGCGGGAGGAGAGGAGTCAGGAGCAGGAACAGAGCCAGGTTGCCCAGGACCCATGGAGTGGGAAAAGCCAGGAAATCAACACTTGGGCTCTCATAGCAGGATTGCTTCTTTGTATTGTTTGATCAGCGGGTGATCAGCGGGTGGCCAAACTAGCAGGCAGTCTTAAAACAATTTAGGTTACTGCTAGAGACAGAAATGTTGGTTAGCAGAAAGAAGGGGGGGGCATACTTGGGTAGGTGCTCTTATTTGGGGCTCCTTAATGTGGGAAGGTAGATTGCCCATTCTTCACTGGAAGAGCACTGTAGATGCCTTAAAGATAAAGCAGGGACAGGATCTGTAATAGGTGGGGTCTCAAAGAGAAGAGGCAGACAGGAACAGGAAGTGTGTAGGTCAAGGCCATATACCCACAGTGTCTCCTGATGTGGGGTGGAAGTTAGGGGCTGCCCCTGGGTTCCACCTCCTGGGTCAGCTGTAGGAGGATACCATAACCATGCCAGCTTGGGACTGGTTACAGGTAATGCTAACCATGCCCGCTTGGGGCTAGAGATAGGTTTGATGTGAGGAGGTTTAAGAGTGAGGGACACACATGTGGGGTCCCTTCTACTTACCTTGCTCCCTGCCGTCTGGTTACACGGATCTGTGAGTACCATTTCTTAATAAATAAATAAATATCTGCTATCTATCTTGTCCGATTCCATGATTAATTCCCGTCAGAGTCAGCCCTCATGTGGAGGTCCCAGGCAGACAGAAAGCAAGAGATGTTTCTCCCTAGCTATCAAACCAGTGTACAAGGGAAGGGAAGAGGAAGGGGTGGGGGTTCCTCGCACTCACCCTTGAAGGGACCAAAGCACAAGAAATATTAAGGGGACAACTCACCTGAACACTTGGGGCATTGCAGTGTGCTGCAGAAACCAAGGGGCATCTGAGGTGTCGATGGAAAGATGAACCTAAGGGAGGTTGAAGACCATGCCAGCATGGGAGTCCCACATTGGGTTCCAGATGTTACAAGTCACTTCACAAATACCCCATAGGGGAGGGATCGAAGAGGTGTGGAGTCAGTGACAGACCCCAGGAGCAGCAAAAGCCAAATGGTTTATTGCGGAAATTGGGCTTACCTGTATACCCCCTCCCAAGGGTCTCATTGGCTCAGGCAGCTGACTCTGCTGTGTTGTCCTTTCCTCATTGGCGTCTCTGGTCAGGTTTCTCAGCATCAGTCTCTTTTGGGGTGTAGCAGCAGGCCTTAGGTTGGATCAGGGATGATGTGCCTGCCACACAAGCTCATGTGGGCTGATTTGGGCAGAGTGACTGCAGCTTGGGTAGGCTTGTTGGCAGTTCCTGAGCTGGTTCCTGAGATGTTTTCACTTTTCCTCTGGATCTGCAGCTGTTACTTCTAGCAGCATGCGAACCATGTCAAGAGCTCACTGTTTTATCTACAGCTGCCCTGACTCTTATCCTTTTCTTGTTCTGCTGCCCTAACCTCTTCTGTCTGCTGGGAGTCCCTGGGATGAGGTTTCTCGAAGAATGTGTGAGTAAGGATTCGCCGGTGACAAACAGAAACAAATACAGAGGCAGTTTGGATCTGAGTGTATTTTGCAGTTCCCAAACAAGGTATTTTATAGAGATATTTTCTCAGGGGATGTTTTTGTTAAACAAACCCAAACATATGACATTATTGCTACTTGGCACAGTGACGCAGAAATCCAAAACATATAATCATCCAGGGTTAATCAAAACATAAAATTTGTCCTTGATTAGTCAAAACATTAGACCATCCTTGACTAACATAGGATCATCCAAGGCTAACCACATATTTCTTAAAACAAATTAATATATTTTATGGTGAGTTATTGTTTAACATCTATTACCTAGTTCTTGTGAGTTTTTGAAGTATTGAACTATTTTAACTATTTTAACTCTTCCTTAGCTTTCATTACCAGACACTTAAGCCCACTTTCAATGACACATGTACAGCCATATGAAATTCTATTGTTGAGAAAGTTTTTATTATTTGTTCTTATATGAATGATATGAATGATTTGGAAAGCTCTGGTTTTTCCTGAGATGAGGGCATAGCTAGTGAACCCATCTCGGGATGGTTTCTTACCTGTTTCTTTTGTTTAAAATGTCAGCATAGGCTTTTAGGAACATTTCATTAATGTGAAAAAAAAAAAAAGAATAGGAGAACAAACAGAAATTGCCATGAGATTCACAGCCCAATGTTTTTCTCCGGCTGAGAGTTCACAGCCGTTTCTAAAAGACCTCCTTCTTTTGAAGTTATTGCCTCAGTCTGTGGAACTTGTCACACAGAGTCTACTGAATTTGGTCTGGAAGGACTCTAACCTGTGGCTTCCCCTCTATCTCATCACAGAAAGTTTGTGTAGTTTGTGCTTTGGGAAGTTTTATGTGAGATGAGCCCTCTCAGCCAGAAGTACAGAGAATATATAGTGTGTCTTGTGGTGGTTCCTGGTTCCTGGAACTTGTCTTGGAGGTCACAGGTAGACCAAGTATGTGAGAGTTAGGGAGCGAGCAGGGAGAGTGAAGCATTGCTGCCTTGAGTGGTCCTCTGTGGCATGGCGTGTTACTGGCTACTGGCTGGTAAGGGGCCACATTTCCTCATTGTTCTGACTGAGAGTTCCACGTTTCATTTAAGTCCCCACACCTTGGCATCACTATGCCATGAGTACAGAGTGAAGCTATCTGGACCAAATTCCAGCCCAGCCACTTCACTGTTTTCAGCAATAATCTGGGATCTGTATCCATCAATAGAGTTATTGTAAGAAGTTAATGGATTGATAGACATCATGCATAGAGCAGTGCTTAGTAAAACTGAGGTGTTGGGGTACTGTCTGAATATCACACAACAGCAGCAAACATCTTGGGAAACTTGGTCACTATATATTTGACCCAAAACTTTCATTTGCAGGAATTTATCCTAGTAAGTGTAACTTTGGCCACAAGTTCTTCTTTTTGTATTTGTCTCAGTATATACCCTATGATGGCCTTGAACTCAACACCTTTCTTCTGTTTCTCCAGTGCTAGGTGGGAATACAGCAGACACTACCATAACCTGACACACAATTCTTCTTTAAAAAGTGGTATTTCTTCATCATATGTGTCTGTAGATACAAGGATGCCATAGTGCAGGGACAGAGGTCAAAGGAAGGACAACTTGTGAGAGTCAGTTCTCTCCCTCCATCATGGGTGTTGATTCCAGGGCTCAATCTTAGGATAGTAAGCTTGGCAGCAAGAGCCTTTGCCTGCAGAGCCATTGCACTGACCCCTGACAAATTACTCAGTGAGATGTGTTGTGACACCCATCTAACAGAGCAGTTTTACAGATCCAAGAGTAGACATATTGGATTATAATCACCAAACTATGCAGAGATGCGTCTATTGATAGAACTAAGTATGGCCTTGTTGGTTGAAAATGAAAGTAACAAGTTAGTATCCTATTAACATGTATATCAGTGAAGAACAAAGCAATCTTAGGTATGTGGTTATTTCTGTGGAAATAAACTGATGGATGGGTCAGCTTCACATCTTTTTTACATAATTAGATAATATTTAAGATCTACTTGGGTGTTTATGTAAGAAAAATAATTCCTTTCAGTCACCACCACCTTTTTGTTGTTTTTTTTTTGTTGTTTTTTTTTTTGAGGCAGAATCCCACCCAGCCTTGGCTGGCCTTGAACTCCCTATGGAGAGCAGACCTACCTCTGCCTCCTGATGTGGTGGGATTAAAGGTGTGAACCACCACATCCC
The DNA here is from genome assembly GCF_003668045.3 of Cricetulus griseus. NCBI lineage: Eukaryota > Metazoa > Chordata > Mammalia > Rodentia > Cricetidae > Cricetulus > Cricetulus griseus. Next base: position 151,939,473 of record NW_023276806.1, on the reverse strand, counting down.
CTCAGTCATTTTTACCACCTTTCACGTTTTGGGAGTCTAAATGGGAAGAAAATAATGTCTTGTTTTTAAACATAATTTGATACCCAAGTGAATTTTTAAAGTAGATTTACAGCAGTAGTAACAATCCCCAATCCCCTTCCCGTGAGCTATGTCTCGTCCTCTATCTTTCATTACTCATTATACCCTAGGCTTCCCCTAACTTACATTTTCATGGAGCATTAAGTATGGAGAAGCAAATTTGGCTCATCCCCCTCATCCTAACCATTTCCAAAAGCTCTTGTAGATAATATCCATGTGCTTATTTTTTTATTTTTAGTTTGAGGAATAATTACTTGTATTCCTCCCTTAAGTATCTAGTCACTATTGAAGGCATTGGGAATTAAAATCTCATGGTTAAGACTATGAGATCACTGCACAAATACTTACTAGCCTCGTGACTTAGGCATGTCTGCTGGCCTCATCTGGAAAGCAGATGTTTCTTAAGCTCCCCTACATCTTAGGCACAGCGGATGTAGCAGTGAGCAAAGCCAGCACTTGTTTCCAAAGCATACATTACAGCTATCTGTACCCAGCTGGGTGGTACAAGCCAAGGAGAGCAGAGTTTAACAGAATGAACATAGAGGGAGGCACAGAATGACAGAGCAGACAAGAGCACACACGCTGTGCAGGGGCTGTCGGGAACATGACCCAGAGTGAGTCAGCGAGGACAGTTCTGCAGGAAGCTGTGTATGATGCTGTTGGTTTGTCAGTTGCATTTCTTTCTTTCTTTTCTTTTTTTCTTTTTTTTGTTTTTGTTTTTTGAGTCAGGGTTTCTCTGTAGCTTTGGAGGATGTCCTGGAACTAACTCTTGTAGACCAGGGTGCTCTCAAACTCATAGAGATCTGCCTGCTTCTGCCTCCCAAGTGCATGCGCCACCAACGCCTGGCATGTCAGTTGCATTTCTTCTAGCTCCATGCTCACTGAAGTCAATCCAGTAAGTTGAAGTCAGCTTTGAAAAGAATATTTACACTGACATTTTAAAATTTGGTTGTTGTTTTTGTAGTTTGCGTTTTTATACCCAGGCTGGCCTAAACTTTCTGCATAGCCCTGGTTGACCTGAAGTTACAGTGGTCATCTTGCCTCAGCCTCCTGAGTCTGGTGTTACAGACATGAGCCACTATGTCTAGCAGCACTTTTCACTACATGGCAGTTGTCAAGCATTCTACTGTGTCCTACACTATGTGAGGCGAATGGGCAGGAAGAGTAGCCCAAGCATTGCTGATTGAGAAGTGTAGGAAGCTCATGAATCCAGCAGTTAAACTTCACTGATTTATGAGCCTCCTAGGAAGTTCACTCACCTAGTCAGTGAACTTCCCACTTTATTTTTAAAGTAGTGATGGAAAAGAAGTCTTTAACTGTTTACGCATACAGAGAAGCCTAGTACTAGAGATTTCTTACTACACAGAGTCTTGTAATGAGAGTTCTGGGGAAGGCACTGCTACCCCTGTTTACACATAAGGAAGTCAGAGCTCAGAGAGGCTGGGTAATTTTCCCCAAGCCAGACAGACAGTATGGTATGACTACGATTGGCCATCACATACTGTTTACTTCCTAAAATTCACCAGAAAGCTCTTTACCAGGATTTCAACTATAGGACCAAAGATGATGTCAATAAATTTGTGTTCTCAGAACTTAACTTTGTATCAAGTAGGTAGATACTGAAGAAATGCTCACGGGCTGCTCGTCTGTCACAGTGGGTTATAGAATAGTCAAAGGCACGAAGATCGATCTACTATGAAAAGGAAAATGGACAGCCACTACATTCTATGTGGGATATATTTTGTTCTTTGAAACAAAAAACTAAAGAACAGTTACCAGTATCCAGTATGTATGGCTCAGGGGTTAGAGACCCAGACATCCTAAATGCATCTGTACGTTTTATCTAAGTGAGGTCAGTGTGTTCAAGATGGAGGACCTTGATGAGAACAGTCCTTCCTGGGAGAGAACAGGCTGTGATACTTCAGCAATACAGGCAATACCCAACACTGTTCAAACCAAACAGAGGTAAGTATTTGGTGATAAAAGTTGTACTAGAATTTACTGAGGCCCGAGTGGCCCAACCGTCTTCTTAGTCCTTGAGTATAATTTTGTGGTTCACAGATGGTTCCTCCTTCGTCAGCTTGCGAAGGGCTGAGAAGCCCACTGTTCATCAAAGCCTTCCTGATGCTGGCATTGCTCTAGTACTCGAGTGTCACTGTTTTAGTTTTGAGGTATTCATTCAGGGCTTCCTCACCTGGGGAAGAGAAGAGTAGCCAGTAGAACATGCACAAAAATGGGTGAAGATTTGTGGCCTAGGACAGTGCTCCTCAGGTTCACACAAATCCCAGACCCTGGCTGACTTGCAGGTGGATTGAGTTAAGTTAGGGGAAGACAGTGACATTAGGCATCGCTAACAGTCCTCACAGTGCAGATGCTTATGGACCATAGACCATGATGATTAGGAAGGGCTTAGTTAGCCTTCCAAACCCTGCATGGGTTAACCTAATAGTTGGCAGGCTCAGCACTAGCCTTCTCCTGTTCCCTGCTGATCAATTCCATCTGTCTCTCCATTTTGCAATTCTGTGATCAGGGTGCTATCTGTTCAAATAAAGCCAAGTTGAGTACAGGGAGGAAAGCTTGGTGACTTTCACTTTCAACTTACAGTGAAGAGAAAGGAAGTGGTTTCCTTTGCTGGGTAGAGACACAAGACCACATCTAGGCTTCGCCTGTTTCCAGACAAGTGGTCACCACAGAGGCCAAGGGCAGAGTGCCACAAGGAAATTAATGAACACAATAGATAGAGGACTGTCAATCTTGTCCCCTCATTAGAGTGACCCAGAAAGAACTGCAAACTTGTTCCCAGCCTGCTCCAGAGATCCTGTTTGTTTGTTTGTTTTGTTTTTATTTTTTAGGCTTCTAGATGATTGTAACCCAAGGGATAGCCAAGATTGAGACTACACTGAACTACGGGGCTTTCAAACTTGTAGGAACCACCAGGCAGACTAGTGTTTTCTAATAAAACAAGCCTTTGGCTGTCAGTTACACTGTCAGAGAACAAGCAGAAATGGTTGTTTCTATAGCAAAAATTTTCCAAGAAAAACTCCAATTGTGTTTTAGACCCAAGACTTATTTTTATTCCTGTGAATACATTGCCAAAAAATGGTTAGTGAGAGAGCAGAGTAAACTGGAGAGGATGGAGTTAACTCCATTCTAAGAAAAAGCCACCTTGAGAAATTCCCTGCACAAGACTGACTGAGCTTCAGCCAAGGAGCCATAAACAGTTCCAAGGAGCACCCAAACTGTGCCTGCCCCCGTCCAAAAAGTAAAAATAACTACTAATTCTGGTAAACAACATCTGCTTGCACAAATGTCCTTGTGGGCAACTGTTAGTAACAATTTTGAATTGTTACTAGACGCATCAATGAATCCAAAGGTCACCTACTCTTACCCAATCCTGAACAGGCATGGCAGGCACCAACCACCCTGCTTGCAGTTTTTTCCTTCATAAACCTCTTGCAATTGAGGCCAGGCACCTTTTCCTGCAGCTGCTGTGCCAATTTGCTGGGCAGGGTCCCTACCGTGGCTTGTAGCTTAACAATAAACCTTGAGCATTTTGCATCAGTGAGTCAGCTCCTTGGTGGTCTTTTTTAGATCTCACGAAATTGGCATAACAGAGCCAGATTTGCAGGTAAATTTCAGGAAATCAAATACCTTATATTTCAGATAAATTTGAGACTCACATAGCCTTCAATTTGCTGTTTGGCCAGTGATGCTATTGAACTAGTCCCATCTATAGCCTGAGATTCTAGCACCTGTCTGTGGGTACACTTGCTTGTGCTCATCATCAGGTAAAGTCCAACATTAGGGCCCAGCACAACTTCAGCATCCAAAGTGAGCTGTGGCTTGAGAGATGTCAGGGCAACCACTGACCGTGAAGTGTGTTAGCATTATCTATACTCCGATCCTAGAGACCCGGCATGCTCAACAGCCCCTGCTTATCTCAGTGACTCTAAGACTCAGCTTAAAGAAAGGACCAACTCCAGAGCTACATCAACCTGCAAACTCTTCTTGGTTCTACTGAGTTCCACAAAACTAAACCACTTTCATACTGAGAGTCAGATTTGAAGAAAAAATCCTTCAGGGTAGTGGCTTACGTCTTTGATCCCAGCACTCGAGGGGGCAAAGGCAGGTGGATCCCAGTGAGATCGGAGACCAGTCTGGTCTACAAAGCGAGTTCAGGGCATCCAGGAATGTTACACAGAGAAACCCTGTCTGGAAAAAAAAAAAGAAAAAAGACAACCCAACACATTTTAGCTAAAGCATTTTACCCAGGAGATGCTGAATTGGGTAAAGGCATGACCTGAGTTTAATCTCAGGACCCATGGAGTGAAAGAGAACTAACTTGGGCAATTGTCCTCTGAGCGCAACATGTGTGACATGGCACACTTACACATGCACCTAAATAAATCTTTAAAGTTGTCTTAATGGATTTAATGGATTTTAAAATTCTAGTGTCTGTTGTAGAGTACTGTGTAGAAGATGCACTTTAAAACAATGAGGGGTGTTGTTGCACGGACTGTATGTTCTGTGTGATGTAACATGGACGCACAGGAGCAAAAGTAAGTTACACACACCTAAGTCTTTTCCAAAGCCAGACTGCTTCACTCCACCAAAAGGGGCTGCCACATCTGTCTTGTTGTAGGTATTGATGAAAACTGTCCCCGCCTCTAGCTTGTCACTCACATACATGGCTTTGTTGATGTCTCTCGTGAAAACCCCAGAGGCCAAACCATATTCAGTGTTGTTTGCTCGATGCAACACTCCATCGATGTCCCTGTAAGATATTTCCAGAGGCAGAAAACACCATTAAAAGTACAGTGAAGCACACTCACTTTGCTGGAAGGGTTTTTGTTGTTGTTGTTGTTTTGTTTTTTGTTTTGCATGTTAAAACAGGAAAACTTCCCTGGCACCTGCTTAGACTTACTAATGAAATACTCCAGGCCAACATTGAAAAGTGCACAAGATGCTATAACAAAAAGTATTACACTCTTCACACATGCCGTGTAGCGTCTCTTTCCATTTGACCAGCATCATCTCTTTAGTCTTCAAGGCTAATCTGTGAGCTTCCTCTCTCTGACTTTCAGAGCATGTCCCATGTGTGCACCCCCTCTTCAGATCTGTACAGGTCCAAAGCTCTCCAGTGTCCCCCCCACCCCCCAAACCCTTGCCAGATCTCAACAGTCATTCTGTCACTTTCACTTTTGAGAAAGGGTCTCTCATTAGACCTGGAGCTCACCAGTCAGGCTGGATTGGCTTGCCTGTCTGACAGATCCTCCTGTCTCTGTCTCCCCTGCACCCAGTTCGAAGGTGCATGCCACCACACCTCCTTCTTAGTGGATGCTGAGATCTGCATTCAGGACTTGATGTTTGCACAGCAATCACTTGATCCACTGAGCTGCCTCCCCGGCCCCCAGGTGCTTCTAATTAATTAACCAGTTGGCTTATTCCTAGGGTGGAGAATTGCATGTCTTTTGGTTGCATGCTCTTTTGTATATCACAAGACAGAGAAGGTATCTACCCATGTTACACAGTGTGCCTAAGGAGCATACCCATTTTGAAATTTAGAAATGACCATGATAGGCCCAAAGGATTCCTCTTTGGCAAGGTACATGTGGTCTTCGACATCTGTGAATACAGTTGGTTCCATGAAGAAGCCTGTGAGGAAAACCCAAAGCATCAATTATAGGTAAGATAATTTTCACCCTCAGTTCACTCGGGTGGTCCCTCCCCACCCCAAGCTTAACTAAACAAGAATCAAGCCATCTTCTATGCCTCGTCACCCTTCTGGCTTTTTTTTAATGGCTTTATTATGAAACCTTCAAGGACGTAAAAGTAGAGCATGTACTTAATAAAAGTTCATATTTCGCCATCTTTGACTTGTTTTCCCCCCTCTGGCATGTCTTAAAACAACCCAGACTCCATTTTCACTCAAGAGCATTTCAGTACAAGTCAGGCAAAAGAAAAGGCATTTTTAAAACATAACCACAGTAGAGATTAACTCTCATGAAATTGACACATTCTTTATTCATGTTTTTATTTCACTTTCAGCGTTTGGTAGTTAGTACTCTCTCTGATTTAATTAAGATTGAAATAAATCTACACGTAGATTTGATTATTTTCTCACATGCCTTTTACTTTGATATTTCCTCCTCATGTCCTTCCCTCCTCTATTTTGTTCTGTTGAGACAATACCTCCCTATTGTTCAAGGTTTCCTGGAACTTGCTATGTAGCCCAGGATGGTCTTGAACCTCCATCCTGCCTCAGCTTCCCAAGTATGCATGCTACCCTGCCTGGCTATACCATAGAATATCTTAGCATTTTAAATTTGTCATCACTTGTTGGGTGATATTTGTTTATCTGTATAGCATATTCCTTTAAAGAAAATAATTGGGGTCTGGAGAGATGACTCAGTGGTTAAGAGCACTTGCTCTTCCAGAGGACCCAAGTTTGAACTCACAACCATCTGGAGCTAACAGTCCCAGTGAATCCAGCCCCTCTCCTGACTGTCACAGGCACCAGGCAAGCATGTGATACACAGACACACATACAGGTAAAACACCCATGCACATAAAATAAAAATAAGTCTTTTTAAAAATAATAATATTTTATGCTTGCATGTATGCACACCATTTGCTTGCTTGCTGCCCACGGAGACCAGAAGAATCCTCTGGACCTGGAGTTACAGTCGTGAGCTACCGTGTGGGTGCTGGGAACCTTCTGCTAGAGCCCCTTCTGTAAACCCCTGACCCATCTCTTCAGCTCCCTCTGCCTTGATCTAACAATGCCAGCCTCCATGGACCATCATTTTCTCCAGGAATCCATGATTTTGTCTGTTACAGAAATGCAAGACAGTGATTTTTCTACACTATCTTTACTGGCTCCTAATTTTAAATATTGGTAATTGCAAGGAAAATAAAAGTATTTATCCTGTGTTTCCTGGATGAACTGAAAACTGCATAGGTGGTACAGGGACATTTTCACAGAAGAATCCTTGCAAATCAAAAACAAAACAAAAAGCTGGGCAGTGGTGGTGCATGCCTTTAATCCCAGCACTTGGGAGGTAGAGGCAGGGGGATCTCTGAGTTTGAGGTGAGTCTGGTCTGCAGAGTGAGTTTCAGGACAGCCAGGGCTACACAAAGAAACCCTGTCTCAAAAAGAAAAGTGACCCAGCAAGATAAACATACATTTTTGGGTCATATTATAAATACCACTATTGGTTTGGATTGCTGGCTCAGTGATTTAGGAGTGTGGTCTGCTCTAACAGAGAACTCATATTTGCCTCACAACACTTAAATCTGGTGGTTCACAGCTACCTTCAATCAGTTCCAGAGGGAACTGATGGATTTAGATTCTGTGGACACCTGCAGAGACACACAGGCACACCCCCCTCTTCTGCAGGGATGGCACTGAAACAAGTCATTACCATCCATTCTGACTTTGGGATGGGGAGCAGGAACCCAGCACGTCCCTAGAGGCGCCCTTACCTGACCGCTGCACCTGTCTTCCTCCGTATACCAGTGTGGCCCCTTCCTTCACCCCAGTTTCACAGTACTGCAGCAGCTTTTCCAGATGGGCTTTGTGGTTTTGGGGCCCATGGTCCGTAGATCTGTCCAGCGGATCACCAATCTTCATCTTTTTAATTTCTTCCACCTGTATATTACCCCGTCCATAAACCACATTCACGGTTAGTGGTGACAGTGGATCCCCTGGCCGAGTTTCTGTGTAGTGCATGGTGTACTAAGCTGTTGACAGATGTGTGGTTGGCTCTCTGCATCTGCACTGGAAGTAAGTCTTCACTATTTCCATGTTACAGAAGGAGAAACTGAAGCCCCGAAGGGGTTAAGTGGCCTGCCTGGTCATACAGTCACTCTATACAATGGCTTTAAAGGCCAATTTTTTTTTTTTTTTTTTTTTTTTTTTTTGAGACAGAGTTTCTCCGTAGCTTTAGGAACCTGTCCTGGAACTCACTCTGTAGACCAGGGTTGATCTCAAACTCACAGAGATCCGATTGTCTCTGTCTCTCAAGTGCCAGCCGCTACCACCTGGCTAAGGCCAGTTTCTTAAGTACTCTTTTCTAACAGTACAAGCCCAGTGCTTTATATCCAAATCCTGAATGTTAACTAACATTCTGGGATTTTCATTAACATGTCACTTTAGACTCTTGATAGCAAAATAATGTCTAGTGTGTTTCCCTTCTTAAATATGGTAGAGTGCCATTGTGAGATTCCCATGAGATGGCCATGCCAGAATTGCCTGAATGGTTTCCATTTCCTTTTGAGACAGGGTTTCTCCTTGGCCTGGAGCTTCCTGGTTAGTCTAGGCTGTTTGGCCAGTGAGTTCCAGGCATCTGCTTGTCTCTTCTACACTGGGAACGCAGGGCCATGTATATGTGTGCATGTTAAATAATCATTCTATCACTGAGCCACCTGCACCCCCAGCCAGCTCAACTTTCACAATACTGCTATTGCTATCTCACATCTAAAACTCATAACTAATTCCAGAAATGCCTTTCAAGAAAACTGTGTAAGACTGGAAGCGAATCTGAAGATGCCTTACCACTCTGGTCACAAATTCATCATGGATGGACTCTTCCACAAACAGCCGTCCAGCTGCTATGCAGTTCTCTCCTTTATTAAAAAATACTGCACCCATACCCTTCAGCAGCAGAAGAGAAAGCCATGTTAGCATTGCGAAAGTCAAGCCTGCCATCCAATTACACAGACAGGGTAGCACTTTATGTGAGTGAGAATATGTTCATGTATGCATACATGTGGAAACAAGAGGTTAACACATTTATGTTTTCCCTAGTTGCTCTCCAGTTTTAACATTTTTTGTTTGTTTTAAGACACAGTGTCTCACTTTTTACCCAGAGTGGGGACACAAATGAATTTCAGTGGCTCCTGTCTCCAGCTGGGACTCCAGGTGCACACTGACCCCTACCTGGCTTCTTATGTGGGTGCTGGGATTTCAAATGCTGGCCCTCACACTGACTGAGCCATCTGGCCTGTCTGTCCCTCGTGTACAGAGGCAGTGCGTACAGGTCTTGCATGGTGGGAGCCGCCGGGGCTCTTCCCAGAGTGTGGATCCCTAGCTGGTAGAGTATAGCTGTGGGCAATAGAAGAAAACCTGGCTCTGTGCCCACTACACACTGGTTGTCTTCATGCATATGATTTTTCTCACCCTTCGTAATCTTTATTCATCTGACACAGTCAGGAATGGTACTTGGTACTTTAAAAAATGGAGTGGGGTGGGGCACCACTGAAGAGACGGCTCAGCAGTTAGGAGCATGTGTTTTTTTGGCAGAGGACCTAGGTTCAGTCCTCAGCACCCACACCACACATATGGTATATAAACATTCATGCATGAAAAACATCTATATATATAAATAAAATCTCTTTTAAAAAGGTAACAGTAGGGGCTGGACAGTTGGCTCAGTGGTTAAAAGCACTTGTTGCATAGGACCCTGGTTCCATTCCCAGCACCCACAGGGAGGCTCTCCACTTCCTGAGGCACCAAGCATGTGTGTGGTGCACAGATGTACATGCAGGCAGAACACTTAGACACATAAAATAAAACAAATCTTAAAAACTACACAACAGTAAACTAATAGAACAAATCCCGCTTACACTTTTCTCTGGAATGTTCTGGAAAGGCTCTCAGGAATAAACATATTCAGGGAAATCTTGACCTTGGTGTCAGTCTATGCTCCCCCTGTTGTCCGTCACTGGGGTCTCCAGACAAATAGACCCAAAGGAGTGTGTGTGGGCCTTCCTCACAGCAAACCTCACCACTGTCTTTGGGGCCCTTACCCGGTGGGTTTTGGCTGAGACTGTATTCAGATTGCAGTGTGTGTGTGTGGGGGGGGGAGTGGGCAGAGACTGTTCAGTGCAGAGCTTGAAAGCCACACTTGCCACTAGAGGCAGCAGTCACTGTCAGGCTCAGCACCCTCATGCTGGCTCTCCTCTGTCTCAGAAATGAAGAGAGGATTCGCCCAATTTATCTGGCATGCAAAACATAATTGGGCCTCTTGTTGTATTTAAAATATGTTTCCATGTTTTGACATAGTTTAAATCCCTTGAGGCACAAAATTAGTAGGAGGCCCTGTGCCTTCTCACCTAGCTTCATCCATGGTGGTGCATTAAGTGGAAACCAGGAAAGAGATTGCTGCCAAGTACTGTGTTTTTAAGGGGATGGCGTCTTGTGATGTCCATCCTGGTTCTGAACTTCCAGGCTCAGATGATCCTCCTGCCTCAGCTTTTGAGTAACTAGTATTGTAGGTATGCATCACTCATTAAGCTCAGATGCTAACTACTATTGACTGAGTGATTGATCGATTAATAGCTTTTAGACAGGATCCTAGGGCAGCCTTGACTTCAGTATGAAGCAGACAATGACTATAAACTTTTGATCCTCTTGTCTCCCCCTCTTAAATGCAGGGATTATAGATGAGTATCGCCATGCCCAGTGTATGCTGTCCTGGGAATCAGACCCTGAGTTCCATGCATGCTTAGGCAAGCCCTGCTAACTAACTACTTTTGCTCTGTATTTTAGAAATCTTTTCTATGTTATTTTTTGGAGGCAGGTGTATGAATGTGTGTGTGGCGGTCAGAAGACAACTTGCAAGAGGTAGGGTTTCCTTCTACCATGTGGGTCTGCGGGATGGAACCCAGGTGTCGGGCATGGAGGCAAACCCTTTCCTGGGTTTGTTAAGACAGTCTAGCCAGAGCCCAGTGTCCAGAACAGATAAAAAGGATGAAGGAGGCAAGGTGCTAGCAGGCAAGATGGAGATATTATAAAAAGACATTAAAAACTTAAGTATCCTTAGGATAAACAAAAAGATGGCATTTATGTATGACTAACTAAAGTAGATCCCATATGAAGAAAGGAAGTGTTTCAGAGCTAGGCACCAACTGCCTGGTTTTGGGCCACTTACCATCCGTACTGCCTTGTCAAGTTCACAGTCATTAAATATTATAAGTGGGGATTTGCCACCAAGCTCAAGGGAAACTTTCTTCAGGTTACTCACGGCACAGCTGAGGGAAAACAAATAGGAGAGAGCAGTTAGTCTCTCTCTCTCTCTCTCTCTCTCTCTCTCTCTCTCTCTCTCTCTCTCTCTTTCTCTCTCATTACTACTTGACATGAAAAACACAATTAAGCCTTGGAAACATTAGGAACTTATTCACGAGGGTGCAGAAGTGCATGCCTTGTATAGTTCCAGCATTCAGAAAGTGGAGGTAGAAGGATGGAGCGTGGAGAGTTTAAGGCCAGCCATGCCACACAGAGAAACTGTGTCTCAAAGAGAAGAGGGACGGAATGAGAAAAGAAACCTGAAAGGGTGGCTGGGTGATATGTGTGTGAGGTTCTGGTGCCTTTTTCTCCTTTTGTATGTTTTAGAGGCTTTCTGTAGTGTTTGAAAAATTCTCTGGTCAAAGAATGAAGATTCTCATAGGGAAATTCACTTTTAAGAATTCAGTTATACCAAGGACTGCAGAGCAAATCCATCTTCTAGATAGTCTAACAATGATGGGATACCAATTGTTGGAAGTGCAGTAGTTACTTACTCCTTTTGTTACATTGGTTTTTGCTCATTTGCAGTTTGAGCAGAGATAGTGACCAACCATGAGAAGGCCCATCCCAGCCTTCAGAAGCACTCCTACTCAGAGCATATACAATCATAGAAAGAAAAAAAACAAAAACAAAAACAAACAGCCCACAGATTTCTCCCCTGCCTCAGTGGCAGTTGCTTTTATCATTTGGACTTGAGTGTTTAGGGTCTGTGACCTGCCACATCTTTTACCTTCATGTTGGTTGTGTTTGGATTTGCTAGGCACGTTGACCACACAGCTCTGTCTCCAGCCCCATGGCCCGGGTTTCAACTGTGGAGTTTTGTCTTACATTTATCTATCTCAGTATTCATCAGTGACAAAGTCAGTTTCTCCATTTGATTTGGTTTTTCTAGCTCTGGTTTTGTTAGTTTTTTTGAGAGTGTCTCAGGTACCCCAGGTAACCTTCCCACTTGTTTTGTAGCCAAGAATGACATGACGTTTGCCATCTGATCCCCTGCCTCCACCTCCAGAGTGCTGACATTACAGGGTGGACCGCCACATCTGCTCTCTGCAGCTTTAGGAATCAAGCCCAGGGCATTGTGCTTGCCAGGCAAGCACTCTACCAACTGAGCCCTATCCGAGCCTTGGTTTTCCTTGTTCTGAAATACTCTGTTAAAACCCTGGTAGAAGCCTGCTTGAGTAAACCAGTACCTGCTCATGATCTGCTTGCCCACAGACGTGGAGCCAGTGAAACCAAGCTTACGGATGTCAGGGTGTTGGGAAAGCCTCTGTCCTGCGACACCCCCTGTGGAGTTAATTAGGGGAGAAACATGACTCAGATCTTGCTTGGGTGGTGTTTGCATTTGCTGAAGTAGGTTTCTAAACTTGCATTTGAACCTGCATTTTGTGTTTTCTGCATTAATTACAAATGGATTAAGACAATATCCTCCATGCAGCTGTCTGCACGTCCCCAGTATTGATGGAGAAGCCTATCTTCCACGCAGCTGTGCTCACACCCCTCACCCCTCCTTGATGGAGAAGCCTGGGTTGTAATCTTCCAAAGTCCTTATTAAAATAAAAAAATAAAAAACCACCTTAGGGTGGTTTTACAATCCTATCCAGTCCCCCTTATACCTCCCCACACCCTACACACTAGATTTCAATTCTATATTTTTAGTACACCATAGGTATATTTACTCTTGGTGAACTGTGTTCAGTTTTAATGTGGTTCATTCAGGAAAACAGCACTTAGCTCCTTGAGGCACTCATGGTCCCCTGCAGGTTTACCTGAGCCTGGAACAATGTTGATTACCCCCTTGGGAAAGCCTGCTTTCACAGTCAGTTCTGCAAACTTCAGAGCTGTCAAGGGCGTGACCTGGAAGTGCAGACAGGATTTACCTTCCTCGAAGTTGTCCTGTCCTGTCCTTATCAGGGCCCAGTTCCCTCATTTGTGGGTGTGGTACATGAGTGAGATACATGCAAAGAGTGTGGGTGTGCTCACTTATGGAAACCAGAGTGGGATGCTGTTGCCATCAGCCTAATAAGGAGACTCCTTCTCTATGAATCAGAAGCTTGCTGTTTCAGTGGGTTGACTAGCAAGCTCTTACACTCTATCTGTTCACATCCACCTACTCCCGACCTCTGTGGAGTTACAGGTACACTCATCTTTACACGGTTTCTGAGCATTTGAACCCAGGTACCCATGCTTGCAAACATGTAATGAGCCATTTTCCTGACCCTAAGAGCTCACTTCCTATGTGTTTTACATTGCTTTATTGTTGTTTTTGAATTTTAAGATAACTTCACAGCAAAGTTGCCAAAGTAGTCCAAAGAATTCCTTGTACATAGTTCACCCTGGTCACTCAAATATGACGTCTTTACTGCATTTCTTTCACCCTCTTTATCTCTTAATCTTTCCCAACACTAATGCTGATTATCTAAACGAGTGCTTTTTTTATTGGAATATTTGGGAAGATTCAGTGAAGTATGGCAAGTATCTGAGCTTCAGTTTGAACTGACTGATAGACAATAAACCACCCGTGACAGTAATGTTCAGTCTGCATGAAGGTCGGGGGCAGAGGGTCACAAAGGGTGGGCATCAGTGTCCTCTGGATGAGCAGGTGCTCAAGGGGAGCTCTCTCTCTCTCTCTCTCTCTCTCTCTCTCTCTCTCTCTCTCTCTCTCTCTCTCTGTGTGTGTGTGTGTGTGTGTGTGTGTGTGTGTGTGTGTATGGGAGACAGGTTTGGAAAGGAGATCACAGTGGTTCCTTCACTGGCTGTGTGTGTCTGTGTCACAGTCCCCTGAGTTGCTCATCTACTCTGAAAGCTGCCCTGTGTGCAGTTGACCGCTCTGGCTATGTGGAATCAGACTGTATTATTATTTTAACTCAAGCAACCTTTGTAAAATGGACAAGTAGCAGAAAGACTCCGCATGGAACCTGCATGACAAATATTTCAGTAAATGTGGAAAAGAGCTACTGCAACCCCTTCTAGGGACTGATGCTCGAGCTACACCATGGTGCTTAGACAATGGCTGCCTGGTGAGAAGCTGGCCCCAGATGATAGAGAACCAAGAAGCCTATTGTGCCAGCGTGTTGTTTAGTCTATCACAGCACTGTAGTTGAAGAGGGGACTGATCCACAGAGTGTGTTATTATGCCCTGGAAGGAAGCCACCATGAGTAGAATAACACACTGTAGTTAAAACCACTCCTGTAGTTGGATGTGGTCTCTGCCTGTGATCCTAGCACTTGGGCAGCGGAGACTGGAGGATCAGATGTTCCAGGTCAGCTTCAGCTGCATGGAAGTTCATGATCAGTCTGGGCCACATAAGGTAGTCTTAAAACAAACAGAAACAACTGTAGCATCAGTAGATGTCTATGAGAACTGCCTGGTGTATTTTTTAAACATTCCCTTGTTACTCATATATATATACATAATTTTTCAAAGGTGTTCAACCTGTGGCTCTCCAGCCATTTGTCTCTCAGGATAGCTGTGCATGTGGCCCAACACATCTGAGGATGACTGCGTTACGACAGCGTCAAAGGTTGTACACCCCTGGTCCTCACACGATCGCCATGGTTACTAGGTTATTTTGTGTGCTTTCCCCTCATCTTCCATATCTTCATAAGATTTTTTGGTAATTAAATGTGAGTGGAGTCAGCAAGATGGTGCATCCGATAAAGCTCTTTGCACCAAACCCCATGACCTGAGTTGATTCCCAGATCTCACAAGGTAACAGCAGAGAACAAACTCCTGGGAATTGTCTTCTGACCTCTTCATGCATACATGTGCTTCTTTCTGGCACACGCTTTTTAAAATGAGAATTTATGAATAATATATGAAGAGTGTTAAGCTTAAAGGTGTGCTCCTTATAAATGTATGTCTGTTTTAAGTTTGCAGGCTTAAGTGGCCAGGCTCACCTGTGCCGGCTTGAGGACCAGGGTGTTGCCTGCTGCCAGGCACGCTGCACTCTTCCAGGCCAGCATCATCAGTGGGTAGTTCCAGGGAATGATGATGGCACAGACACTGTGGGGAGATGGCCCACAACCTTAGTCCCCTCGTGGGAACACAATGTCCACATCACCCAGAGGTTCTTGTCTTACCCAAGTGGCTCCTTCTTAGTGAAGGTCAGGTTGCGATTTGGACGGGCCTGGTTGATTGGGATTGTAGAGCCCTAAAGGAAAGAAAGATTGATATTTTATGAATGTAAATTACTAAGTTTAATTGCAGATAACATGTTTTTTCCCTCTCCTGTCCAATGTCTAGAAAATAAGCACCTGCACTAGAGTGCATTGCTGTTTCTTTCTCAAGAGAGTTATGGTAGGGCTGGAGAGGTGACCTGTTTGGTAAAGAGCTTGCTGTGTAAGCTGGAAGGCAGCTCAGATGCCCAGCCCCTGAGTATAACACTGGGCAAAATGGCACATGTCTATAATCCCAGTACAGGAGAGGTAGGGCATACAGATCTCTGGAGCGCTCTGGCTAGACAGTCTAAGCAAATCCACAAGCTCCAGGTTCAGTGAGAGACCCTGTCTCAAAAAAATAAGGTGGAAAGGAATTGAGCAAGAGACCACCCCCCCAAACATACATCAAATACACATGCATGTATGCAGGCACACAGAACAAGAAAGAAAAGGACTTAGAGGAGGCTTATAGTGGTGGTCCTGCTTTTCTGCAGAATGGGGATCCAGCATTGCTCCTTTCCCGAGGATGGGAATAAATACCACCACAGAACCAGAGACCTGGCCTGCTGCTGACTAGTGCTCATGAGGTCACCTTCCTCTAAGAAGTTGTGCTTGTAAGAACCCCACCTCCAACCCCAAGTTGTGCTATGTAAGAACATAGTTGTGCTTACCTGAATTTTGTCACACCAGCCTGCGAAGTATCTGAATGTCTGCACAGACATTCCAATGTGAGTCTTCAGGGCCAGGGTGTAGACAGCTCCAGAGTCCAGTGCTTCTATGGTCGCCAGCTCCTCTTGGTTTTCCTCCAGTAGATCAGCAAGTCTGTGTGGACAGTGAGAGGAATGCACTCAGCACTTACTGCTGGAGGCCCTGCTAGCTGTATACACCAGGACTGCATAGGGCACCATCCCAGGACTGAGATCCCAGAACTAATCCAGAACAACACACTTGCTCCTATGAAGACCATGGTCTAGGAAGGTAATGATTAAATAAACCATTGTATAAATGCCTTATTTCAGGAGATTGTTAGCACTGATTCTGCAGTGCTATAGATCAAATCCAGGACCTCACACATGCTAGGTGAGTGCTCTACCACTGAGCTACAACCCAGCCCTTTAACTCCTAAGTTACAGGGAAATGCCAACCATGTCCACAGTATGTGCCCCTTGCCTCCTAGGTACATAAGCTGAGTCACAGTGGTCACAGCCAGGAGGTGGGGGGTTAAAGGAACCAGCAGCAAGAGAGTAGTTCATTAACACACAGGGAGGTGTCAGAGCACAAGCCACACACCCCTAAGGACTGTGAATATTTATGGATTTCTGGTTGGTACAGAAATGGTTTCAAAACTGACTGAAGAGGACAAAGCAGGCATTTGGAGTGAATTACAAACAGCAGAGTCTTCAAGGTGCCAGTTTCCTTAGGAAGGTGAGTGGGGCCTGTGGGATTGTGGGAAATAGCAAAAATAGCCTACTGTATTCACCTCCTTCCCTGTCCATCCCCAACCCTCCCTTCCTGGGATGGTTCTTCTTGGACATTCAGGAGTTAGTCTTGACAGAACTTCCTCCCCATGCTTCTAATAGAACTCACTATAAGAGATTTGCAATCCAGGTCAAACATTTAGCTATAAGTAAGCAGAAAGCAGAAGAACCGTTGAAACTAATTATTTCTAGAACACTGACTCATTTGTAATATTCTTCCAGGACCTTAGTAATTTTTTCCTCCTTTCTTCCTTGTCTTTGAAAACAAGGCATGGAATGTCTCCATGAGCAGTTCAATCCATTCTCTACTCTGATCTACCTGGTGACTGAGAGGCACCTCAGGAAATTTGTGAAGTAAGGGGAAGGATGTGGTCAAGGGATTAAATCCCCCAGGTCACTCTTCCAAGTACTCTTCCAAGACCACTGAAGAGCGCTCTTCTGCAACTACAGAGGGCTCTAGAGCGCTCTTTTGCAACGACAGAGTGATTAGTCTAGAGCGCTCTTTTGCAACTATGGATCTTGCCAATTTCTAGCCACCACAACTTCCTCCATCCCTTCAGAGCCAGGGCAGTACTAGCTTCCTTTGCCTCCAGCCTGCCTTTCCTTAGTCTTTAGACATGTCATGGGTGTTCCATGACATTTCCCACATCCTTCGTAGACCTTGACTTCTGACTGATACAAACAATAATCCAAACATCAGGAACTTGTGTGGGATTTTATATGACTCAAGTAATGAGAGACATGTCTTCCATGGGTGCATTCAACATAGAATGTTTTGTGGGAATTTTTAAAGTCTTGACAATATTAATTGATCCAGAGATAACACAGTTGTTTTTCCAGAAAGCACACCTGTACATCAGCCTTCCTCTTTCTCTGGCATTCATCCTTCCCCATTCACCATTTTCAAAGGCATCCTTGGCTGCAGCCACTGCTTTGTCAACATCCGCTAAAGAAGCGTAGGACACTCTGCATATCGTCTATTTCAAGGCAAGCAAAAATAGGTCTCTTAAGGGATATACCAATGTAGCTCTTGAAGTTAATATTCTATACTAGTAAAAGTAGGGTGTAATTTATAAAATGGAAAAAAATTCATGTCAGAATTAATCCATGTGGGGCAACAAAAGGACATAGTTCATACGTGGAAATTGAACCTGATCTTTTTTTGTTGTTGTTTGTTTGTTTTTTTGTTTTTCGAAACAGGGTTTCTCTGTGGCTTTGGAGGCTGTCCTGGAACTAGCTCTTGTAGACCAGGCTGGTCTCGAACTCACAGAGATCTGCCTGCCTCTGCCTTCCAAGTGCTGGGATTAAAGGCATGCGCCACCAACACCCAGCTTGAACCCGATCTTGATCCATCTTATGCCTCATCTCATTCTAGAAGAACACATTTAGGACAACTGTACAATTCTTCCTCAGGGAAGTGGGATTGCTTGCCATAAGCTCTCAGAATCTGAAGTATCCCCCTCCCTCATGGAGCTATGTACAGAGAGATCTTCTGTATATGGGCACAGCAGTCTAAATTCATCAGTCTACTTTAAAAACGTTACTATGGTTCACAATAGTCTGTGCCAGAGCAGAGTGGGTAAGAGAAATGCATGCAATGTATTTGAGAGGCTTGCGGGCAGAGCTAGAGTCAGTAACCTCAACGTGTCTGGTGCACAGCCTTGTGAGCCAAAAGCTCATGGCTGCTGCTCACTGTGGCTGCCATTACTCACAGATCCATCTGTGGGGTTGACAGTGTCGTAAGTCTCCCCGTCTTCAGCATCCACAAACTGTCCATTTATGAAACACTGATATGGCATTTTCACTGTCATTTCATTGACCTCCTTTGAGACCTGAGAATAAAGTCAGTGTGTTTCTGTGCTTATCCACTTGATAGCAGATGGTGATAAAAGAAACATTCAGAGGGCTGGAGAGATGGCATGGTAGTTAAGAGCACTTATTCTTGCAGAGGACCCACGTTTGGTTCCCAGCACCCACCTAGCTCACAAACTTTCTATAACTCAAGTTCCAGGGCATCTGATGCCCTCTACTGACCTCTGAGGGAGCCAAGTACACACATGGTACACAGGCATACATGCAGACAAAACACTCATACACATAAACAAATTTTAAATGAAAATTTAAAACCTGCAAAATAACTTAAAAAAGAAGAGAAAGGGAGGGGGAGGGAGGGAGGGAGGAAGGAAACATTCACTAATGTGGAAAGAGAAACCAGCTACTAGGAGGGATATCACAGGGACGGTCATGGTGGGATGCTCTCAGGTGGCAGCTCTGCTCTGGGCTTGGCTCTGGCTCAGATGGTCTTCATTAGAGGCGAAAAAAAGTGCCTCAAACTACTGTGGACAGCGCCATCTAGTGCCAGAGTCAACACCATTGCACCTCTTCCATTCTTGGAAAATTCCTTACCATTCTTGGAAAATTTCTTACCATGGTAAGAGATCTCCAGATCTCTTCCTTACACTCTCTATTACACATGAGCTACCTTACTGTTCTCTCTGCTGCTAGGTAACAAGCAGAGACTTAAACTACTATACTTGCTTCCATCAAGCTCGGGGTTTTCATTAATAAAATGGGAAGAATAGTATCTGCCTCCTACTGCAAACACATCCTCCCACAAGGAGAAGTGAAAGCTCCCTGAATGAGCAGACAGAGAGTTCAGTGATAACCCAGTAACCCTCTGGGCTGGGATGAAAGGACACCAAACAGCAACATGAATCCATATAAAGAAGAGGCTAGAGAGGTGACTCAGTGGTCAAGAGCACTTGCTGAGCAATCATGAGGACTGGAGTTCAGATCCTAACACCCATGTAACAGGCCAGGAAAACCATGCACACTTGTAAAACAAGCTCTGATGGGTGTGGAGACAAGATAGTGACTGGGATTTGTGGCTTCCAGCCTAGCCAAGGAAATGTGAGCCCCAGTGCAAACCCCAACTTCAGGGAGAGACCCTGCTCAAAGGGATAAGTAGTGGATGATAGAGGGGCCACCCAACACCCTCTCCTCAACTCTGCTCTTATGCACACACACACACACACACACACACACACACACACACACACACACCTTAAATGCACATGAAGAAATAGTTTTCTCAAGGTGACTTCTTAGGTAAATAAAGAAATCAGTATAAAAGCACTTTAAAAAAAAAAAACTTTCTACCTGATTTTTAAAAACAGTTGCTATGTGCCTCTGAGGAGATGGTGCAGTAGTTAAGAGCACTTGCTACTACTACTCTTCAGAGACCCGAGTTCAGTTCTCAGCACCCTCATGATGCTTCTTGCAGCTGCTTGTAACTCCAGCTCCAGGGGGATCTGACACACTCTTATGGCCTCTATGAACCCCACATTCATGTACAGACACACACACACACACACACACACACACACACACACACACACACACACCACACCAAACCTCACAGATACACATGCATATACATGATTTTAAAATGAAAAAGCAAAATGAAAAAGAGACAGTTGTATAAAGCAATAATTAGAAACCTGTGGTGGGGTTTACAACAAACCCAGATGGAATTCATATGAAAAATAATAGTCCAAGTTTAGGGGTATATAACAGAGATTTGTGGCAGTGAGGTTTTCCTGTACTACTAATATTAAATTGGTGTTAATCTGAATTAGGTTGCTTTAAGCAAAAATGTTTATTGTAAGGCAATAACCAAAGAAGTAGTAAAAGAAACAATACAGGATGAGAAAGGCATCCTAGACAGTCCTATTCACATCAAAGAAGATAGCAGAACAGAATAGAGACACCAGACAAGATAGAAAGTGCAGTAACAAAGAGTTTTACAAAAATAAAAATCTGAGCTGGGCTTAGTGGTGCATGTATTTAGTCCCTGAACTCAGGAGGCAGAGGCGGTGGATCTCTGTAAGTTTGAGGTCAGCCTAGTCCACATAGGCTACTAGGACACCCAGTGCTACATAGTGAGACCCTGTCTTGGAAAAAAAAATCTGTTATATGTCAAAGGATGTTGTTACCAAGAAAGTGAACACACACACACACACACACACACACACACACACACACACACACACACACACACGCGCGCGCGCACTCCCAATAGGTCAAAAGAAAAGAAAATATTCACAAATCCATATCTGATAAGGATTGAGTGTCCAGAATTGACTTTGACTCTAAAAAGTTAAGATATCCAATTTTTGCCAGGCGTTGGTGGCGCACGCCTTAAATCCCAGCACTCGGGAGGCAGAGGCAGGTGGATCTCTGTGAGATCAAGATCAGCCTGGTCTACAAGAGCTAGTTCCAGGACAGCCTCCAAAGCCACAGAGAAACCCTGTCTCAAAGGAAGTATGGGCTTTAAAAAGGAAGTATACCTATACACAATGGAATATTATCTGGCCAGAAGGAGAGTTGAAGTGATGATAATTCCTGTAAGTGTGAACCTTGAACATACGTCAGGTGAAAGAGAACAGACACAAAAGACTAGATGTTGTACAAATCTATTTATATGAAATATTGACATCATGGCAAATCCTTAGACACAGAAAAGAGACTAGTGGTTTCTGAGGGCCTGGATATAGAGCAGGTCAGGAGAAAAGCATAGATGGTTACCACTGGGTCCAGTCTTTCCTTGTGGAGAGATAAAAATATTCTAAAATAATATAGCAGTGATGATGACGATTGCAAAATTTATGAATGTTCTAAAAAGAAACGAATGGCAAATTTAACGGGAAAATTTCATGACACCTAAATTGTATCTCAGCCAAACTAATCTTAAAGGCCACAAATATATGGCAAACACGCATGTTCTCTGTAGCAGTGGATTGTAAGAGTTTGAAGCTGAACATCAATGAGAAACTTACATAATCCACCAGCAGCTCCACCTCTTGGTCCTCTCCTCTCAGTTTCCGCACAACCTTTTGGATGAAATCCTCAAACTTGGTGGCCATGTAGACATCTTCATTCTGCAGTTGAAGCCCACCACATTTCTGTCTGATCTCTTCCACCATCCTTAAAGTGAGAACCAGTTCACATTATGTCCATTTTAAGGAGTTTCATGACCTGTTCACTAGCACTGGTAAGAGATTTGGGATTGATTCCTGTTCTCATCATACAGGATTGTCTGTGATGGCAACTACGGAAGATGTTAAGATCTGGGTTAGCCTGGACAGGCACACTTTCTGCTCTTAGAGAGGACCTGGATTCAGTTCCCATCACCCACATAGGGCAGCTCACAACCACCTGTAACTCCAGTTCCAGGGGGATCTGACAACCCTTCTGGCCTCTGTGGGCACTGCTTGCATGTGATGCACATAAGACAAGCAGGCACACACACAGACATAAAATAAAAAATAAATTTAAAATGTGATGTGGCATGAGAAAATTAAAAATTAGCCTTGAGAACAGTTTTGTGACTTTACCCACAACTACAAACAAAATAAATTAAGGGAAAGATGTTTTAGCTACAGTGGATAGTTAAGAGTATGTTTAAGTCTGTATCTTTCAGATGAACTCAGAAAATGAGAAAAAGGGCAGCTTCCTAACTGGAAAGATTATGAGAGCTGAATGTAATAGAGAATATTTTCTGCAGTCTGTCTACCGTAGTAATTTGTTTGTATTAAATGTTTAACTTAGGTACGAGATAGTCACAAGTCCTTTTCCATCCTCTGCTTCTCTCCCAAACTTACTGCCAGCCGAGCTTTCTTACATGGGGAAGGTATACCAGGCCCAGTGTGGAAAGCCCATCGTTTATAGTCCTCTAGTAATTTATTCTCTGAAGAAACTGATGTACTGTGTAAATTATGGATAACAATAGGGCTAGCAAGATAAAGTGGATAAAGGCTCTTGCCAACAAACCCGAGTTTGATCCTAAGAACCCACATGGTAGAAGGCAAGAATGGACTCCCACAGTCTTTCTCCAACTTTCACACATGTCGTGACATGTGATTGCCCAGGCACACTAACACAAATGAATACAGGATTTTAATAAAAATAATAAATGATTCAGTTAACTCACTGTAGCAGGAAATGGGTGATTCCTGCAGGCATCTTGTCAGCAATAGATCAAAAGAACTACAATACAGCTTATTAAGCTAATCAGAATTTTCTAGGAATTCATGGATTATTGCTAAGAAACTGTAGTTTAGAGGCCCAAACCTCTTGACTTTGATGATGTCATATGCTCTTGAAATTCATATATTTGGCTATACCATGAATAAAAGGGAGCTGTTAGGGGGTTAGAGAGGGTGGGAAATGGTCATGCTGGGACATGGGCAGGTGAGGTGTAAGAATTATTCCAGGGCTGGATGGAGAGTGACTCGGCGGTGAAGGGCACAAACTCTTTCAGAGTACCTGAATTCGGTTCCCACACCCATTTGAACAGTTCATAACTCCAGCTTCAGGGCAGCCAATGCCTTCATCTGGACTCTGTGGGTACCTGCACACACTGACATTGGCATACACACACACACACACACACACACACACACCCATGCACATACACATAAACAACAAAATAATATATTTTTATTTTTGGTTGTGAGCCTAGCCTTTTTTTAATGGCTGAGCCATCTCTCCAGACCAAAAAATAATATATTTTTTAAAAATAATAATAGAAACATTAAAGGATGTGAAATCAGCCTGGTTAGCAAACAAATAAATAAACAGTTTTGTGAGTGTGACCATGGAAACAACGAAAAACATGAAGAAGAGGGAGCTATGATAGACAAGTTCCCAGGGAAGAGCATGTGTGCACGTGAGGTGGCCTTACCTCACAACATCCATTGAACTTGCTCCAGATTTAAAGAAGTCTATAGAGTCTTCAATCACAGGGACGTTGGTTAAAATTCCAGCCCAGATGACCTGCAGAGAAAGGGCCACTTTCATGAAGAAGAACTATTGATTGAGAAATAAAAGGAGCTTACGATAAGGATATCCTTTATTAGAAAAATACCAGCCAAATGAAAGGAGCTTATAATAAAGATATCTTTTATTAAAAAAATACTAGCCAAATATAAGCCAGAGCATGTTAGGGGCAGCAAGGCAGGGAGGCCAGAGAGAAGAGACTCCCATGTGCCTTGCAGCCCCTTAAAACCCTATCATGAGTCATCCTGCCCTCACCTTGACCACGCCCTGACAGGCATGGTCAAGCACACCTGTAGCCAGCTTCTAGCAGGCATGGCTTACATTGTCCCCTACAAAGAACTGTGTGGAATCCCAGGGCAGAGACCTCTTTGCCCTTTACCCTAAGACATACATGGAGGTATTGCTCATCATCTCCTCAGTTACAAATGGCCAATGAATACAACAGGAGGTGACTTGAGTGACCCACCCCACCAGTCTAGTCCCATGAAAAATGACATACAATTATATGTGAATTTTGTCCTTCGGTCTAGAATAAAAATGACCTCCAGCCTGGGTTTCTGAATGGCTTTACCTTTGTCCTCCATGTCCCAACTTCACCCAAGCCCTC
Source organism: Cricetulus griseus (assembly GCF_003668045.3). Taxonomy (NCBI): domain Eukaryota; kingdom Metazoa; phylum Chordata; class Mammalia; order Rodentia; family Cricetidae; genus Cricetulus; species Cricetulus griseus. The sequence continues at coordinate 151,915,244 of NW_023276806.1, read as the reverse complement.
CAAGCCAACCTGAACTGGAATATAAATTTCTAACATACGGTGTCTGAGCATATCAGTTTCTGAATTGGTTTCCTAACTACAACTTATACAGAAAGAGGAGATAAAGTCACACTCCTGCTACTCTAAAGACAATTGCACCAGCTACAAATAGGTAACTGTTTTCCAAGCTAAGACTCGCAGTATGGACAGTACATGCTCACCTTGATGGTGTCTGCCACCTTCATCTCCTCAGCTGTAAGCTCTAGCACAGATTTCTCACCCGATGAGAAGTACTGGGCGGCAGGAATCATCTTCCCATCCTCAAACTGCAGATTTCTCACCAGCAGCTACAAGACAGCAGGAAAACAAGCTGAGGACTTGAACCGTCCAAGAGTGAGGCTGTTGGGAGGAGAGGTCTAATGTGTTAGGTGGGTATAGAGACCACCTTGTTTGGAGAATATAGACATATGGTTGAAATACTTCCCTGTGTCTAAAAGGACTGGAATGACATCTTAACAGTGGCAGGAAAAAAGGACAGAATCAAGTCTAGGGCAAGATGCATCTCAAAATGGATGGGCAGTGCACCCAGGAAAAACCTGCATTTTGGTTACAGATGCTTGGACCAAAGGACATGATAAATGACCCCGAGGACATTCCACTGCTGCCAGCATGCAGTCACTCACTCTGGTGCATTGTGAATGCATGTGCTGGAATCTAGTTGAGAAATCCTGATGGAGATGGGTGCTGTTGTGCCTGCTTTACTGTTGTGGAATTGCTGGCTCAGTGGAGTTCAATGATTTGTCTAGTGTCACCCAGATAGTAAATAACAGTGACCAGGTAGTGGTGCATGCCTTTAATCCCAGCACTCAGGAGGCAGAGGCAGACTGATTTCTGTGAATTTGAGGCCAACTTGATCTACAGAGCTAGTTTCAGCCAAGGCTACACAAAGAAACCCTGTCTTCAAAAACAAAAACAAAACAAGACCTAGAAGCAGCTGGCACTGAAACACTAACATTAGCTTTCACTTATCCTTAACAGTGTGGACAGGTCTGCAAACTACAAATGCCCTTTTATATGCTTACTGGGAATCTGTCCAGGAGGCCCAGAACTAGCCGTATGGGTGGGGATGACCTGGAGAGGGATGGCAGTGGACAATGGAAGAGGCCACATGAGTTTCACTGGATCTTCTCAGTCTCTGGCAGGGGAAGGAAGATATGGATCTCTGCCCTTGCTTTATAGATGGGGAAACCAAGACACAGCAGGGAAAACCATCCTTCCTAAACCAGCAGGTGGATGAGAAGAGGTCCACATCTCCCTCCTCTGACTCAGTTTCCAGGTCCCTCCATGGTCTCACTGTGAAGGTCCATGGGGCCTTCCTGAAGAACCTTGTCCTTGGGCATACAAATGCCTCTCATCTCCAGGGAAGCAGGACACACAACATGACCCTCCTATCTCCCAGTGGAAGCTGGAGGGGCTATTCCCTACTAACAGTGGTTACAGAAGGAAGACAAAAGAGGTTTTATACACTCACTGCTTTTCCATCATTACCAAAAAGAACAAGTCCATTTTTGGTAACAAGGCCAGGCTTCTTGGAACCTCTAATGTCCAGTGGCTCTCCAGCAGGCACAGAACTAGTCAATAATGATGAACCGTAGAAAGTCACCATCTAAGAAAGAGATCAAACCCTGTAAACTCAGGAGGTAAAGTCGCTTCCAGGGGTGTGTGTGTGCAATTGTCTTCCCCTGTACAAACACTGAAGTTCAAATTTCTGAGGTAAGGTTGAGACATGATTTTGTTGTATATATTTATTTGGCGAGACTGAATCAAGCATCACTAGAAAGGGAACAAATGAGAATCTCTCCTAATGTGTGAGCGTAGTCTTAGAGGGCTGGAGAGGGGCTTGGGGTTAAGAGTACCTGCTGTGTTTGCAGAGGACCCAGGTCCTGTCCCTAGCACCCACAGTGCCGCTTATAACCATTATAACCCCAGTTACAGGAGGTCAAATGCCTTCTGGTACTGAGGGCTTCTACACACAAGTGCTACACACACACACACACACACACACACACACACACACACACACACACACTCAGACACAATATGCACACACATAAAATGAATAGATTTAATAAAGTCTTAAATGTGGGGCTGGGGAGGCTCCCATCTGGTTGAGTGCTTGCTGCATAAGCATGAGGACTGAGTTATAGCTTTGACACCAGGTAAGAAGCTGGGGGTGGCCTGCAATCCCAGTGCTGGGGATGCAGAGACAGTAGGGTCTCAGGGGCTCACTGGCCAGCCAGTCTAGTCAACTGGTGAGTTCCAGGTTCAGTGAGAAAATATCTCAAAACCAAAGTGGAAAAGGACATCAACATCAGTCTCTGCTCTCCAGACACACATGTGCACATGTACATGCACTCACACATACATGGCCCCACACACTATACTCCCCACACACACACACACACAGAAAAGTTTCAAAAAGTTGCACATCCAGGTGATACAAGTATGCATTTATCATGCATTCAAATTGACTAAAGGATGGCTGAGATTAAAAGAAAAAAAGCAGAGCCTTTTCATCATTAAGGTGGTGTGTGTGTGTGTGTGTGTGTGTGTGTGTGTGTGTGTGTGTGTGTGTAAGGATGGCTTATAGTGCTGGGGATTTGTCCTGGTTGTTTTTGTTTGTTTGTTAACTTGACACAAGCTAGTTATCTTAGAAGACGAACCTCAACTGAGAAAATGTCTCCATCAGATTGGCCTGTAGGCATGTCTGTGGGACATTTTATTAATCAATGATTGATGTGGGAGGGTCCAGCTAACTGGGGACCATGCCAGCCCTGGGAAGGTGGTCCTGGGTTGTACAAAAAAAAAAAGCAGCCTAAGCAAGCCATGAAGAACAAGCCAGTAAGCAGCACCCTCCGTGGCCTCTGCTTCAGCTCCTGCCTCCAGGTTCCTGCCCTGACTTCTCTTAGGATGGATTGTCACCTGGAAGTGTAAGATGAAATAAATCCTTTCTTCCCCAGGTTCCTTTTGCTCAGTTTTTTTTTCATGGCAATAGGAACCCTAACTAAGACAGGACTGAACTCAAGAGCTTCATATATGCTAGGCAGTCACTCTACAACTGAGCACCCAGGAACATACAGACTCTTCCAGTGCAGGGTGATGAGGGGTGAGCCATGCAGGCTGTTCTGGGGATAAGTTCAAGAAAACAAGACAGAAAAGGATGGTGACTAGGAGCAAAGAGTACTTTTTTTTAAAATTATCATTCTATTAATACTGACTGTCATTTATTAAGCTGAAATAGTTTTTTGTTGTTGTTGTTGTTTGTTTTTTTTGAGGCAGGGTTTCTCTGTGCTTTTGGAGGCTGTCCTGGAACTAGCTCTAGTAGGCCAGGCTGGTCTCGAACTCACGAGATCCGCCTGCCTCTGCCTCCCAAGTGCTGGGATTAAAGGCCTGCGCCACCACCGCCCGGCAAGCTGAAATAGTTAATATGTGTTGAATATATCCTGCATACCAGGGACTGTGTATTATCATGAATGGGAATGTATTAACACATTTGATCTTTCTTCCTCCCTCCCTCCCTTCCCTCCTTACTTCCTCTCCCCCACTTGTTTCTTTCCAGACAGGGTCTCACTGTGTACATCTGGCTGGCCTGGAACTTGCTATGTAGACCAGGCTGGCCTCAAACTCCAAGAAGTCTGCCTGCCTCTGCCTCCCAGAGCTGCAGTTAAAGGAGGATCACAAATTTGAAGCCAGCCCAGGCAACTTAGTAAGATGGGGCCAAAAGTGTGGCTCAATGTCACAGTACTTTTGTGGCTTGTGCAAGGTCTTGGGTTTAAATGCCACCAGTATACACACACACACACACACACACACACACACACACACCACCACCACCACCACCACACCACCACCACCCACCAGTATACACACACACACACACACACCACCACCACCACCACCAGCACACACACACACACACACACACCACACACACATACACACACACAGAGAGAGAGAGAGAGAGAAAGAAAGAGAGAGAGAGAGAGAGAGAGAGAGAGAGAGAGAGAGAGAGAGAGAGAGAGAGATTGATTGGGGGCCTTGTATGGGAATATATACCTTGAGAGCATACCTGTCCATTTATCTCTGCCCAGGCCCCAGGGACCTTATCATGACCTCGAATCCAGTTATGCAAAACTTCAGCAGGCTGGTCCCAAAAAATCTAGGTGAGCACAAATAAAGACTGTGAAGCCTAAAGGTGCCAGGAACCTTTCTCTCCATCAGGGACAGGCATGGGGACACACAGAGCCAGCCTTTGGGTCAGGAAATGGTATGCTGGGAACTACTCAAAGGGAGAGGGCTGTGACTTGGCTGTGCATTACTGATGCAAGTACCTCAGCATTTTCCTTCTTCCGGATCCCTTCATATGATGCCCCCTCTTCTGGCTGGGGAATTCGAGGAGCTTTTCCATCAGCTATGAGTTGGACGGCTTCTACCTAAAGTCAAAAACATCACCGGTGTTACAGCCCAGTGATCCACAAAGGCGTGGCCTGTCTAGTGGAAGTTCGTGTCCAACAGACCAACTGCATATAACTCTGCTCCACAAGTCAGGCTGTGATGACTGCCATTCATCAGGTCCAGTGTGTGCCAAACACAACAGCTACTTTAAGTAAGTTACCCCTTGGAGACATCACATGTATCCTGAAAGGTGTACATCACATTCCTGTTTAGCAAATGAGGAAGCTATGGTTTCAGGAAGAATCAAACCACTAATTCTAGATTCAGCCACTATGAATGCCACCAAACACAACATTATACATAAACTAACTTAAAGCACCAAAACTTTTGTTTGTTTGTTCATTTGGTTAGTTGGTTGGTTGGGTTTGCTTTGGTTTTGAAAGAGAGTTTCTCTGTGTAGTCCTGGATGTCCTGGAACTCCCTCTCTAAGTAAGCTGGCCTCAAATTCAGAGATCTGCCTGCCTCTGCCTCCCAAATGCTGGGATTAAAGGCATGTATCATCATGCCAGTCTAATTTTTTTCTCTTTTGGTAATTGCACATCTTTTGACTGTGAACTTTGTAGATTACAGTGTCATTTCACAACAATAAAAGATTTGATATGCCTGGCAGGATTTACACCTACTTGTGCCCACTCTCGATATCAAGCCTGCACTCAGGCATGAATTCTTATTGGGCTGGAGTGCAGCTCAAGGGCAAAGCTCATGCCAAGCATATGCAAAGGTCTCAGGTTCAACCCAGAAAGATGGGAGGGCAGGAGGAGATGGCTGTTGTGTTCATTATGGCAATGCTAGCCATCCATGACTTCACTTCTTTCCTGCCACACTCACTGGGAAGTCCATGCCCATGTGCTATTTTGATTATAATTACCAGTTTTAAGCACCTGCTGTGTGCTAGATGCTTTACACAAATGATATCATTTAACTTCCAGATTACTCCTACAAGCCAGACAGTGTTTTCCACATTCTACACAGGAAGGAACCAAGGCCAAAGAGGCTGAGGGCCTTGCTGTTGTCTGTAAGTGGCAGCACAGGGACTTGCAGAGAGGTTTCTCTAACGCCAAGGACCTTCTGCATCCATCATTGAGTGACATAAACAAAGGTCTTCCCTCACATAAATGACGATAGTTAATAGAACCTTGCTGCTTTTTCTACCAAATTCTGTTTGGTGGGTAGACAACAACCAAATGGCATAGAAATTACCTGCTGAAGCTTTGAATAATTTTATAGACAAAATATTTTATTTCATGGTATATATGTATGCTCAGAGCATTTTCCCTCTGAATAAATAAATCAATAATCATATTTCACTCTGTTATAAAGACTAAGTAAAAATACCTTTAAAGAAAGTCAGTTACACAGGAAAAATTTAAAGACTCTTTATACCTCCTTACAACTAGCCATTATCAACAGGGTTGGAGATTCAAAAGGATGGAATAGTGGTCTGTTGTCTTGTCCATTCCATTATTTTTTGGGGGGGGGAGAACTAGTCAGCCTAACAGAGTTTCAAACTCCAATTGACAGGGCAGGCACTAGCCACCAAGGGTCACAAGCATGTGCCGCCATGCCTGGCTTGGCAAATTCTTGATGAAAGAAAACCAACCTTCCAATGTTAAAGGTTTCCCAAATTGGTGTTGATGGTGTAAATATACTGACCATGGCCTTGATTCCCTCAGGAAAAAGGAACCGGTTATAAAGTGCATCCACTGTGTCATTGGGGTGGACATCACATGATCTCTGAAGAAGGATGGGTCCTGTATCTAAACCATCATCTGCCCAGAAAACAGAAAACCCAGCTTGCTTATCTCCCGAGATTAGAGTCCTGTGGAAAAAAAAAAAAAAAAAAGAGTTTCGACTTAAAACAATGGCTGATTGTCCCAAGTGGAGACTTAGTCTTGTTAAAGTAAGAGGAAGTTACAATGAAAATGGAGGTAGTGAATGAGTGACCTGGGGAAGCTTAGCACAGAGCTCGAGTCATCAGAGCTCGCAGAAGGCAGCACCCGGCAGGTGCTGTGTGATGCATCCTCATTATGTATGGTCTGCAGTAACGGCTTGTGCTGCATCCTAAGAGGTGCCAGCCCCCCCACACACACACACTGATTGTGTTCTTACTCGGGACTGAGTAATTTTTATTCCTGCTTGTACTTCCTACACTGCACTTGACCATAATCAGTCAGAATAAGAATGGAAAATAAAACAGAGGGCATCCAGCACAATGTGAAAAGGAAAACTGATTAACTTAGCAAAATGTCACCTAAGATTAGAATTAGCTCCAGACTGGCTGCATAACCTGGGGTAAAATTCAGTTGATAAAATTAACTATTCATACTGTGTGTGCTGTTTACAGTCTCAACTAAGAGAAACACTTAACTTAGCTCTATATGGGTTTATAATACAAACAATAAAGTGGATATGTGAAAAAATAAACACATATCAGCGAGCAGGCACTCGTGGAGAAATTGTAAAGTGGTTGTTGAGAAATGCCCTAAATTACTTTTTAGCTTTATTTTTACTTTTATATATGTGCTTGTGAGTGCATGCCATGTGTGTGCGGATGACACAGAGGCCAGAAGAGAACATCAGATCCCCTAGAGCTGGAGTTATAGGCTGTTGAGAGATACCTGATTTGGCTGTTGGAACCAAACTCTGGTCATCTGTAACAGCAGCAGGTGTTCTTAACTTCAGAGCCATCTCTCCAGCCTCAACCCCCTCCCTGAATTATCTGTATTTCTTTGAGTGATCAAGCAAGCAAGGTCTAAATCCAGTGGTTCTCTCTTTTTGAGAAGTGTTAAGCAACTGGTTAGCATTTCACGGTCAAGATCCTTGAAAAGATTCATATGCTTTGACCCAGTGTTATTCTGCATGTAGAAATAATTCAAAATGAAAAAAGATTCAAATGCAAATGTATCTACTACTATTACTTATAAGACCAGAAGGAAATAAATTTCTGGCATCAATCTTTAAACACAATAAAGTATTTTCAGCACATGTAAACCACATATAGATTTCTTTATGTACTCAATAAGCTGATGCCAAGAGATACCAGGAAGGTGGCAGATAAGAGAACGGAGGTTAAAGCAGTGGGAAAGTCCCAGCTCAGCCTCAGCATACTGTGCCATGGTGTTAGGTATTTAGGGTGTATCTGGAGTTGTGATTGAAGAATGTTGAACAGTCTCTATGACGAGCTTTAAGTCAAAGGAGGGGTGATGGGTGATAAAGAAGGCAGTGTCTGGTGACTCTACATTTTCTTACTTGGGAACCTTTGTGTGAAAAGAAAAACTTGTGGGAGCATCATGCACTATGAAGACATGTCAAAAGTGCAAAGAAGTCCTGTGATAAGCCAGCATGAATCAAACTGATCTTATTTATCTGATCTCAGAAGCTGTGAGACCTTGTTATAGCCACTGGAACTAATAACCATAGGCCATCCTTGAGAAATTTGGTCCCACTTTATGTAATGTCTCCAGATCTCAGAGGAGTTTACACAATTAAAGCAGCACCTTACAAGCATACTAGGTGTGTGTGTGTGTGTGTGTGTGTGTGTGTGTGTGTGTGTGTGTGTGTGTGTGTTATATGCATGTGTTTATGTGGGTGTGCACATGTGGAGTACACACATATATAAAGGCCAGAGATGGATATCAAGTATCTTCCTCAGGTTCTCCACTCTACTTATTGAGTTGGGGTCTCATAAGAACCTGGAGCCCATGGATTCAGCAAGGGCTGGGATTACAGATAGAAGCCTCCATGCCTGGCTTTGTGTGGGTGCTAGGGATCTGAACTCAGGTCCTCATGCTTGCACAACAAGTACCTTCCTGACTGAGCCATCTCCAGCCCCAAGCACATCTCGTATCTGCATCATGCAGGAAAAAAACAAAAACAGAAGTACAGTTTATTTCCGTGGATGATGGAAACAGAGACCTCACCCCTGCTATTACAAGTCTCACCAGTTGATGGCAGAAGCTCCTCTGTGCCTGGGTAGGAGGGATGGGTGGTAGATGATGGAGCCGTGCTTTGGGCTGTCAATGACATCCATGGGGATGAACTGTGTGCAGAAGGGAAGCACATTGAGCTCAGCACCCACTGACTGGTAGGCTTCTGCCACCTCCTTGATGGTTTTACCCTTGACTCTCCATCTAGGGAACTTGAACACAGGGGTTCCATCTTTCTCTGCAGCTAAAGCTGAGCACAAAAATAGAGGTTGTCCTTTTTAAAAGGCCATGGTCTTTTTTAAATAACATTTTTATTAATTTATTTTTTACATTCCAATCTCAGTTCTTCCTCCCTCCCCTCCTTCCGCTCCCCACCCACTGCCCCACCACCTCCAGGCCATGTTCTTATACTAACACACAGTAACATCACAATTTCACCAAACCTTTACAGGTTAAACATCATGGAGGATAACTCGGATTGTGACTGGAGTTTAATGTTGTTATCATTGTATCAGGTTCACCCATCTTTCTAGGGGGACATTATACATCTGTGTATTGAAAGTGTAATGTATTTGAGCTCAAAAGCTGGTGAGTAGATAATATTTCAGATTTTTATGGAAGTTTCTTTTCTTTTCTTTTTTGTTTTTATTTTTCGAAACAGGGTTTCTCTGTGGCTTTGTAGTCTGTCCTGGAACTAGCTCTTGTAGACCAGGCTGGTCTTAAACTCACAGAGATCTGCCTGCCTCTGCCTTCCAAGTGCTGGGATTAAAGGCATGCGCCACCACTCCCCAGCTGGAAGTTTCTTTTTTAAAAAGAACGTTAATGACATTTGTATTCATTTGGTGTGTGTGTGTGTGTGTGTGTGTGTGTGTGTGTGTGTGTGTGTGTCCTATATATTCATCTTTGGCCATTTGCAGGAGCCATGGCAGGAGGTTTTGCCTGTGTTCTTTTATTCCCTGTCTCTTCTCTCTCTCTCCAGTTACCACAGTCCTAAAGGATGAGATGATGTCTCCAGGACAAAACCTCAGCTCGGAAGCCTTGTTAAGTCCAGAAGGTGTCTGACCCAAGGTGTCTTGCATAGACTTTACATATATCCCCCACCACCTTTCATGAGTTCTCACCATAGCCAGGTGAGGCAGGGGCCACTGAATTAGAGGTTAGTGAGCTAAGTGATTTGAACAGGGTCACAACGCTGGCAAGTGGTAGAATCCACATCAGTCCCCTGATTTTAGAACATATGCTGCTAAGGCCACATTTTACTTAAGTCAGGTTGGCTTCATCTTCTTTTTCTGAGTTACAGCATGAGTCTAAATGGTCATGGCCAAGAGAACAAGATCCTGGCTCTGGGACGAGGTACCAAGGAAATGCTCCTTTCCCAGGTCTATCTTGAAATGAGGCCGATAATCATATTTGCAATCCCAAATATCCATATTCATAGCAGGGACTGCTAGTTGCCTGTCCTCCTCCAGCAGTGGCATGTCCTAGTGTAATGGCCAGCCTTGTCATCTTGACACAATCTAGAGTCACCTGGGAAAAGATTCTCAGTGAGAGACTGTTTGGATCATGTTGGTCTGTGGGCTGATCTGTGGGGGTTGATCTTGATCATCTTCATCAAGGTGTGAAGATTCATCCAAGATGTGTGGTACCATCCCTAGGCCAGGGACCTTGAGCTGTATGAATGAGGAAAGCTAGCTGAGTGCTATCATAAACCATTCATTCATTACTCTCATGCTCCAGTGGATGTGACCTGGTGAACTGCTTCAGTCCCCACTGCCTTGACCTCCTCACAGTGGTGGACTCTAACCTGAAATGGTGAGCCAAATAAATCCTTTCTTCCTTAAGTTGCTTTTATCATGGCATTTATGTGTGTATTTATTCAGCAACAGGAAACAAGACTAAGGCACATAACTGCTTCAAAGACAATCTCAGTTTCTCAGGCTCCTCTGCCTAAGATCTGGCTGACTGGATATGAATGGAAGTGATATGTGTCACTTCTGGGTTATGTACTTGATAGTGGGCTCATTCTCCACTTCCCCTAATTCTCCCATTTTTGGCGAGTGTGTGAATATGTCCATGTGTGCACCTGTGTGTGTGTGTAGGCCACAGGTTAATGTCAGGTGTCTTCCTTAATCCTTCTTCATCTTATATTTTGAGACAGGGTCTTTTACTGAACCAGGAGTTTGCCAACAGGCTAATTATCTGACCAGTGAGTCCAAGGATTCCCATTTCTATAACTCCACCCCACAACGCTGCCACAACAGATGAGGCCAGGGCACCAACTTCTGTGTGAGTGCTGGGGATGTGAACTTGGGTCCTCAGGTTTGTGTGCTTTTCCCTGTTTGTTTGCTGGAACACAGACTTGGCTGGAGCTGAAGCAGCCACCTTGGACCGTGGATATGAAAGCCTTGTGTTGATAACAGCTTGACAATAGAGGTCACATGCAGTGCAGCAAAAGCAGCTCTGATCACCAACCAGCCTTGAGAGTGTTTGACCCAGCATCCCAAGATGCACTTACCTAGTGGATCAGCCTTCCCATCCTTGTCTGGAACTGTGAACACTCCCACTACTCGGTGGCCCTCTTTCTGGAGGTGTCTATAGACTTCCTGTCCAAAGAGGCTCTGGCCAATAAGTGCCAACTTCAGCTTGTTTTTGAAATAAACCTGTGAAAGAATATAGTAACAGTGACAGCTGATGGTGTGGACAGAAAACACTGGGTGACAGATATTAGAAAATGACTCAAGGGCTACCAGAAGTTCCTAGGCCTCCAAAACAAAATGACTAGTCTTGCTTCTGTGATGGCAGGAGGGTTCCCAGTACAAGACCAGCCTGGGCTACATAGTGACTTGCAGTCCAGCTGTGCTGCTTAGAAAAACAATGCTCCCCCAAACTAGACTCTCAAACAAAAACCACAGTTTCAGGCATGAGAAACCTCCTTTCAAATTGTTGGTCAGAGAAGTCCAAGAAACTCCCAAAACAATACTATTACTGTTGCCCTTGGTTGCCTCTTAGGAGATGAAGGGAAGACCTCATTGCTAAAAATGCCATGCCCTTCAGTTGTAGGATTTAGAGAAACCAAGCTCTAGACTTTGACTGGAAAGCCAAGCTGCCAGGTGAGAGAAGCAATCAATAGCCCTACCCAGCTGTGACACTTAGAAACCACAATGATCATTATGTCAAGATATCCCTAAAGGTGCAATAGTGGCACTTACGTCTAGGTGGAACCAACTCCCTATGGCTAGTGAGGTCATAGTTGTTAGGAGAGAATATAGCATTGCCACTTTACTAAACCAGTATGATCCTGACTTCATCCTAAATCTTCATCCTTATGTCCACAGGTAACTGGAGCCCTCACTCCACATCAGAGAAGCTTTCTCTTTTGGTAGGAGATGGAAATAATTATAGAAAGCCATATGATGGGTTAAGATACAGAATTGGTCATGGGGTGCCCAGCCCCCAATCTACAATGCAATTCCTGCACCTCAAATCCCAAATGACCAGCCCTAAACATACACACATATGGGCAATGCTAAACGGACTCAGAAGGTTTTATACACACACACACACACACACACACACACACACGTATGTAACAATACTAATTGAAGTGGCACATGGGAGAGTTGGAAGGGGAGAAATGTTATGAACACAGTATTCATGTATGAAATGCTCAAAACCTTTAAAGTGAAAGAGAAAGTTAGATATGGGGGCATGCATGGTTTCAGTGCTGAGGAAACAGAGACAGGTGGGTTGCTAGAGTTGCCAGCCCACCAGTCCTGCCAAATAGGCAAACTCCAGGCCATGAAAGACCCTGTCTCAAAAACAAGGTAGATGGGTGCTGGAGAGCTGTCTTGGTGGTTAGGAGCACTTGCTAATCTGCCGTGTATTCAGTTCCCGGCTCCCACCTGCAACCACCCGCAACTCCAGCTCCAGGGATCCAACCCTCTCCTGACCTCAATGGGTACAAACTCATGCTTGCGTGCGCACACACACACACACCTAGAAAAAAAAGGTGCTCTATAAATACTTTATCTGTGTATCCTATAATTAGGGCTTAAATAGAATCTTCCTGTTGGCCACCTCACAAAATTTTGAACTTCTCTTCACACAATACTAATGCCAGATATTTTTAAAAATTTATCTATTTATTTTATGTACATCGGTGTTTTACCTGCATGTATATCTGTGTGAGGGTGTTGGACCCTTTGGAACTCAAGTTACAGACAATTGTGAGCTGCCATGTGGGTGCTGGGGATTGAACCTGGGTCCTCTGAAAGAGTAGTCAATGCTCTTAACCACTGAACCATCTCTCCAGCCCCTAATGCCAGATATTTTGAGACATATAAAACACTGTTTTCAAAATACATAGAGGGACCAGGCTGTAGCCCTTTTTGGGAGTGTTTGTTCACCATGTGCAAGACCCTTAGTTTAGCAACCAGCATTACCAACAAAAGTGTGGAAAATCTCAAAGCACACAAAAGTCAAGAGGCCTCGTCCTTCAATGCAGTATGCTGGCTATATTCTACTTGACTGGCATCTAGCTAGTTGGAGTTCAATTCTAGATCAGCTGAGAAATAGAGACTAATACAGTCATTAAACACTTTCCAAGCTTAGTGGGTGTCTCCCCACTCCACCCCTCTCTCCGGTGCTGTGAATTGAACCTAGAGTCTTCAACGTGAAGCTTGCACTCTGCTACAGAGCTAAACCCCTAGCCCAAGGTGAGTTTTTAACACTGGGAAATACTCAGATTTCAGGACTTCAAGTGTATTTGTGAATTCACAGGATTCCTGAAATCTGGACTTAAGATATTTCTTGCTTTCATTTCCCCAAGTGCAGTCTGAGTATTGATTTGAGCGTGTTGACCAGGAAGATACATTTCAAATGTGGGTTCTAGATTCTCACTGCAGATCTACTGAGTCAGAATCAGGGGCCCAGGAAGCTACATCCTAATAAGCTCTCTAATGACTCCTGGGCTCACTAACACCTGAGACTCTCTGCTCCATGGGTCAGATGTGCCCTGGGAAGCTCAGGGCAGAAAGAAAAAGTAGGAAGAACTGGAAACATTTTAATGGAATGTTGGTCCATGCCACATGTTTCACATATATCACTGCAATTGACTACACACACTCTCAGAAACAGGCGTTCATAACTCATTCACAAATGAAGAAATTGAAGCAAAAAAGTATGGAGACATAGCTTGAAATCCAATAGTCACCAAGAAACAGGATGGGATGTTCCAGTTTGCTTTTCTATGGTTATGACAAGCACAGTGACCAGAAACAACTTGGGGGGGTGTTTATTTGGCTTGTAGTCCCAGGGCACAGTCCATCACTGAGGGTAGTCAGAGCAGGAACCAAAGCAGAGACCATGGAAGAAAGCTGCTTACTGGCTCCCTCCCTCATGCTCAATCAGTATTCTAACACAACCTTTCTTTCTTTCTTTCTTTCTTTCTTTCTTTCTTTCTTTCTTTTTTTTTTTTTTTTTTTTTTTTTTTTTTTTTTTTTTTTTTTTGAGACAGGGTTTCTCTGTGGCTTTGGAGGCTGTTTCAGAACTTGCTCTGTAGACCAGGCTGGTCTTGAACTCACAAGGATCCACCTGCCTCTGCCTCCTGAGTGCAAGGATCTAAAGGCAGGACTGGATGCTTTTTTTATTTTTATTTCATTTGCATGGGTGTTTTGCCTGCATGTATGTGTGAGGGTGTCTGATTTTGGAGTTACAGACAGTTGTCAGCTGCCATGTGGGTGCTGAGAATTGAACCTGGGTCCTCTGAAAGAGCAGTTAGTGCTCTTAAGCACTGAGCCATCTCTCCAGCCCCGACTGGATGCTTCTTTAGTGAACACTTTTACCTGCAGATCCACCTCCCTGTCTCTACGAAAATTCTTTAGCTGAACCTCAGGGGTGTCATCTTGGGAGCAGGCCAAGAAAGTAGGGAGGATTACAGGAGACCCCTGGGAAGTTCCGGGCAGAAGGGAATGAATGAATGGCATAGTGTCCAGAACAGGGAGGCACAGAATGCTGACAAATGGCAATTGAGACAGGAACTGCAGAGAGCTTTGTCTATTGCCAGTAATGTGTACCATATTATGAAGACAGTGGGAATTTCTGAGTGACTTTGGGCAATAGAGTGATGGATTCATTTCTGGGTTAGCAGATCTCTGAGGCAACTCTGTCCAGGCATGAACTGACTCCGAGACATAGCTCTTGTGCTTGAAAATGGAGCAAAGGGTGAAATACGAGCTGATTTTCAGTGTATTCCCAGGATGTATTTGGAGTGTGCAAAGGCCCATCGCTAGTGTAACGAACTTTCACACAGAGATGAAGCCATGCAAGTTTTACAGATGACAAGCTTATGCAACTCGATTTCCTTATTGCATCATTAAATGCAGAATGCATTCATATCAATTGTCATACTGATTTTTTTTCTCAGTGCTGGAGGGTCAAAGCTGCCACTGTACATGTGAGGCCAGTTTTCTGTCACTAGCTACACCCCCAACCCTCACCACTTTTTAAAATGATTTTTAAAGATTCACTATTTTCATGTTATTCATGTGTACGTGTCTGTGTGGATTTATGCCATGAGTGTTATGATGGCCTCAGAGGCCAGGAAGTGGTGTTGGATCCCCTGTAGCTGGAGTTACAGGTGGTGGTGAGCTGCTCAGCATGGATGCTTGCAGAGGGCAATAATAAATAAATAAATAAATAAATACAGGAGACAAAAGCAAACACTGCTTGCACAAATAAACACTGGAGAAGCCAAGAAAGTTAAACACGTAGTTTATCTCTTTCATGGAGCAAGGTTCGTAGTTGTTTTCCTGGAATGCTGGGGGTAGGGTGTAGTTTACAACCTGGTATTCCTTTGCTATATGTTGGGCCTGGCTACCCCTGTATCCCTAGAATATTGTTTGTTTAGCCCAGAACCCCTCAAAAACAAACAAATAACAAAACAAAACCTTGAACACTACTTCTAGGCCACAAATCTCATCTTTGTGAGAGGTGTCACTGTACTTTACAGCCTAAGTGACTTCTACGTTGTCTCAGAGCCAGGCTGGTCCTAGCACCCACAGGCATGTCTGCCTCAGTCAATCTCCCTAGATCCTAATCCTGAGCATTGTTTCTAAGTCAACAGCTGTACTCACAAGATGGAGTAAATTGTTTTCTGAATACGTTTGTTTTCCAAAACTGGGCTGTACTTAAGTATGGCTGAAGTCAAATGACCTGCATTAGACTCTACAAGTCCTGGCCCTGCACCATTTACCAAAATCAGGCTGATGGAAGTTTCACTCTTCACCTTGATCGGATTCTTTCCCCTGCCAGCTGTAAAGTCTACATGGATCCTCGCATAGGTACTGGGAACTGAACTCACATGCTCTGTAAGAGCGGCAGGTGCTCTGAACCTCGGAGCCAGCTCCCAAGCACCTTGAAACATGTTTTGTCCCCCCCCCACCACCCTAAAGACAGAGGTTCTCTGTGTAGCCCTGGTCCCTGGCCATTCTGGAACTTGCTCTGTAGACCAGGCTGGCCTTGCACTCAAGTTGATCTGTCTGTCTCTAGAGTGCTTGGATTAAAGGTGTGAACCACCACAGACCACCCCCCCTTTTTTTAAAAAGAAATTAAACGAAAGAATAGAAAATTTTTAAAGAGGATCTCATCAGAGAGGCCTGTCAGGAGGTGAGGAATGAAGGGGGTTGCTTAGCACAGGGGACTAGAGAGAGGGAGAGGGGGGGTTCTGGCATGAAACTGGTGACCACAGAACATTTCAAAGGCTTTCAGGAAAAGGGGACACACCATCTTCACTATCCAATGTGTCTCCATCACTGTGATGTCATCTCCCTGAGGTCTCTTCAGAGCCAAGCAGATGCTGGGACCAAGCTCTTGAACTTCAGAACTGACAGCTAGAGAAATCCTTTTTATAAAGTTCCCAGCCTCCTGTGTTTTGTAATAGCCACAGCAAACAGACTAACACAAAGTATAATTAAATACAATGGAACAAAGCTTTTGCGGTGTACATGCCTATGAATTTGGGCCATGTAAGCACTCCACAACAGTCGAGATTCCAGCACCCACTACCATTTATTTATGTTCGCAATACTCACTCCTTTCTACTAAACCTAGGTCCTAAGAACTAGCACATTTTCTTCTTTCAAAAGTGTCAGGTCAGGGAATATCCATCTCTGAATGACTACATCTGCTTAACATGCATATTTCAGTTTCGTTCCCAGCGTGGATGCCAGAGGTTCCACTATATACATGGTTACATTACATTTCGTTTATCCTATCACCAGATGAGGATGATCTTTCCAATTAGGGATGAGTATAGAACCCCCCCATAAACATCCGTAAGTGGGTTTTATTTCTCATGGGTAAATAAGTACCTAGCTAGGAATGGGGTTTGGGCTATAACTCAGTAGTGCAGCACATGCTTTGCCTGGGGCAGGCTCTGGGCTCCACCCCTGACACCATGAAAACAGACAAAGTCCTAATAGAGTGGATGGGCATCATATGGTAAAGACATTGTTTAGTACTATACCAGACTGCTCAGCAACAGGGCTCGTCTGGTAAAGGCACTTGCTGCCAAGTTTGGGGACCTGAATTTGATTCCCAGGACCAACAAGATGGAAGGAAAGAATTAACAACTGACAATTATCTTCTGTCTTCTACATGTGTGATTTGGCATGTCCCCACCCCCCAAAAAATGTGATTTAAATTTTTTTACAAAAGAAACTATCAAACTTCCAAAGTGGTTGTTCCATTTTATATTATTAGCCATGTATGTTCATTTTAACCTAATTCTTAGAGAGCACGGTCCAAAGAATGTAGCCTACATTATCTTTAGAGGAAAATGTCTCTAGTTCTTCTCTTATCTTTTACCATCCTCCTTTTGACCACACAGAACTCTGCCTAATTCCAAACTCTGGCTGTGGCCACATGTACTGCTGGGGACAACAGGCCCCTGGGACCGCCTGCTGCTTCTCCCAGCCATGTTTCTATTCCTGGTATCTGTCACCTGTCGTGTTCAGTTTTTAATCACTGAAAACTTCTGTAACCGCACGTGGAAATCTTTTCATCCTTCAAAGCCCCTTCCTTTCAGCTTTCCAAGAGTTCACTGACAAGGTGGTGACAAAAGCCAGTGAAGTGACACAGCCCCTTGCTTTCTGTGCCACCTGACCAGATTATAGAGCCAGAGTGGTTGAAAAAACTAAGGAAGGGTCCAAGGGAACCGAAAAGCCCAAGGCAGACAGATCTTGCCCTTCCGATTTTATAGACTATGAATATGAACTGATTGTAAGGCACAGATGAATTCTGGCCATTTGGCCATTTATCTAGGAGACACAGAACTTTGAAATGAATGAAAATCTGGGACAATTCTTAGCACTAGTCAAAAATCTGCCATAAACTTGTTTTTACATATGGCACTGTCAGAGAAATACCAGTGGGGGAGAATCTTTTATAACATAGCCAGGACACACCGATTACAAAAGAGATTATGTATGTACATAGGATAGATGCTTTCCTTTGCCCGAACAGCCTGAAAGGCTCCTCTCCCAAGGCCCACCGAAGTGCTGAAGGCAGAGCCACTTGCAACGTGTCAGCTCCCTTTCCATTTCTACAAGTGCTGATGCAATCCCAAGCCTGAGGGCTGGGCCAGGGCCCGGTTCTTACTCTACAGTTTAACAACGTTCCAGCGTGGCTACTCCGGCAGCGCTGTGTGGTCCTGGAAATCTGGCTGCTGCCCCTTGGTGGGAAGCACCAGGCTGCTCCTGTTTGCAGTGCTGAGCTTGCCTGGGTCTCAGTCACATCTGATAGACCTAGTGCCTATGCTCACTCTAATTCACTGTCCTGATTCTACACCGCTCACTTCGGGACTAGGGAACCATTCGGTTGAAATGCAAAAAGGAAGAAAACAGACGCTGACTCCTGTCCCTTTACCCATTGTCAGTCCCCAGCTTGTCATCCCAGTCAGACTTGACACTTTCAATAACCGTGTCTGCAGCTCATTCCCTGTAGGAGACAAAGGCACACTTGACAATTCCTATCCCGGATACTGTCGCAGCCTTCTCTTAAGTCGCCCAGTCTGAAAAAAGCTGCGGTCCTTCTAACGAGGTCTGGGCATCACTGCCCACCCCAACCTCGTCGCGCTGGCCCTGTAGCCGCTGAGGTCTGGAAAGCAAGACCAGGACGTGGATGGACTCACCTGGCCGGTGGAGAAGTGCCGAAGCGCCTGGTTGCCCACCCACAGCATGATGGAGAGGAGCGCAGATTGCCACTGCTCGGGAGGTGTGGGGAGTGGGCACCGGGGTTGCTCAGTTCGAGCTCTGCTCACGGCCCCGCCCCTCGGCTGGCAGGTCCCGCCTCTCGGCTGGCAGAGCTCCAGCCCACCCCAAGCACACGTGACCCGGAGCGGTCTTGAGAACAAATTGGTGCCCAACCCCAGGGGCATCTGTTGGAAACTACCTGGATTCCGCCTCTGCTCCATGGATAGATAGCCTAGGCGTTCACTAGAGGTGGGACCTTCCACCAGTTACTCAGGAAGAGAGATGTGCAATGGTCCATCGGAGCTACTTTTTTTGGTCACCTTGGCACAAAGTAGAATGGCCTGGGACGTCCTGATTGTGGGTGGCACCATCTCATGGGCTGGGTGGGCCCTGGGTAAGCATGCACGCATTTATTTCCCTTCCCTTTGCCCCCTATCCCCCCCCCTCTCTCTCGCACAGGTGGTAGGTACTTGAAACGAGTTAGGGCCAAGTGGGGGACAGTAAGATCCTGGAGTGAACTGGGATTCCTGCAATTGGATTCGTTTTGGAGGTCACTTTGTATGCTTGGATCTCCCTGCATAAGAAACTTTCCCTTTCTGCTTGTCTGACATGTTTGGACATAGCTAGAGAGTCCTCATAGATGTCTTTGCCATGCTGTTCAGATTCCCCAGACACTGGAACTGTGAGTTCAAATAAACCTCTTTAGATATTCCTCAGTCAAGTTCTGTTTACAGCGATACAGAATAAACCTAGGGACACTGTAAAGTTCAAAGTCATTTCACTTTGCCTGTTGTTGATCTCATTGCATAGTACAGTTTGATAAAGGTCTCTTGGGACAAACTTACAGTAATCATCAGTGACCTAAAATAGCCCCCCTCCCCCAGTTTTCTTTTTCATTTTGACCAGCAGAGAGCCCACAGACCAGGCATTTCTGTTGGCTCTTGTTTCCCTTGGTGGAATGGCTCTCCTGTGGCCCCCAGTGATTGGAGATGGCATACTAGAGTGTGTCTACTGCAGATTACCAGCAGTAGGGAGGAGGGTCACTGTGACTTCAGCTGCTGTGTCTTGAACTTCTCTGCAGGCACAGGAGTCTGCCTGTTGTGAACACTCACTCCAGCTAGGTTTTTTTGTTGTTGTTGTTGTTGTTTTGTTTTTTGAGATCGGGTTTCTCTGTGGCTTTGGAGGCTGTCCTGGAACTAGCTCTTGTAGACTAGGCTGTTCTGAACTCACAGAGATCCGCCTACCTCTGCCTCCCAGGTGCTGGGATTAAAGGTGTGTGCCACCACCGCCTGGCTAAATATATTTCTTAAAAGATGATATATTAAAAGAAACACAGTACCACATTATATTATTATTATTATTATTATTATACTTTAAAAGCAAGACTGTGTATGCTCTTTGGATAAAGATGTTTTTTGATCATTCCTGGCAGCCTCCTGAGCAGTTCCTGGAAGAGATGTCTCTGAGCACAGTTTAAGCCAATCACAACAGAACTTACATTGAAGCTGGTATGTGTGTGGGGGGGGCAGGGGGAGGGCGAATGTGGAGGAGAGAGACAGGGAAAGACTGCAGCCAGCCAGCCACTGGTCATGTTAAGTAGGTTCGGGAAAGCCCTGAATCTTCTGTCATTTGCTGTTGAATATTATAAAATAATGAAATGGATAAAGACAGAAAAAAGTCATTAATAATCCCACAACACATGGGAGAGTGGTAGGGGAGGATGGGAGGGAAAGGGAACAGGGATTGCCATGTAAAACAATCTTGCTTCTAATTCAAATAAAAAAATCACAAAAAATAATAATCCCACAACACAAGGGTAACAATTTTGTCAAGCCAAATTAAAACCAAAAAGAGATTTTTCAAAGAGTGCTATTTTGGGGATAGCCACACAGGGAACAGTCATATAAACCCCCAGCATGTATAAAGAGGTTCAGGCAAAAGGAAGGGTTTTTGTTGTTGTTGTTTTGTTTTGTTTTTGAGACATGGTTTCTCTTTGTAGCCTTGGCTGCTCTGGAACTCAATCTATAGACCAGGCTAGCCTCAAATTTAGAGATTAACCTGCTTCTGCCTCCCAACTTCTGGGATTAAAAATGTGCCCTACTAGCTGGGCATTGGTGGAGCATGCCTTTAATCCCAGCACTTGGGAGGCAGAGGCAGGTGGATCTCTTTTAATTCAAGGCCAGCCTGGTCTACAGAGCAAGAGCCAGGATAGGCTCCAAAAGAGAAACCCTGTCTCAAAAAAACCAAAAAATAAAATAAAATAAAATAAAAAATAATGTGTGTGCCACCAACACCCTAGAAGAAAGGTTTTAAAGGCAGAAGTAGGAAGGGTTACATTAGTTTTGTGAAACCATTTTTCTTGGCCGCAGTGTTTATAACAAGGGCTGTATTATTTTCCCAGAAGGTTGCATATCCCTTTGTGCAAATCTTAGAATATGGCAGAATATTTTGTGTCAATTATTAGGAAATCCTTCCTTCATGACCACATGGTTTTATTCATTTTGCTTTTTGTAAGGTTGACATCAGACCCCATTTTATTTATCTATGTACATCCGAGGGCGTGCATATGAAGGTCACTGGACAAACTGCAGTAGTCAATTCCCTCCTTTTACTGTGTGAGTCCTAGGGGCTGAACTCAGGTTGTCAGGCTTGGTGGCAAGCATTTTTACCTGCTGGGTCATTTTCCCCTCATGAGACTCTATTTTGATACTGACAACTTTTGCATTTCAGTCACAACTTGAAAGGCATTTAAAAATAAGATTAATTTAACCTTTCACTGGTTACATCAAGAAGATGAGAAACAGAAAGCATTGTCATAGTACCCAGCTTGGCGTAGATGGGTCATCCAGCCGTTGACTAAGTGAGACATGGATCTCACACAGCGTGGGAAGCAGGTTCTGGAGTGTACTACTGAGAATTCAGCTGTGGATTCTATGATGTTGGTCAGATGCTCATGTAAAGTACCAGTAGAAATGTCCAGTTGATGTAGCATAAAATCATAGTCACAGTTAAAACCATATCAAACTTTGGTGGTAAGGAATGTTTTCTTACACTCTTGGCTTTCCCCCCAAACATGTTTCTGCCGAGCCTTTCTCTTTTTATAGATCATCATGCTCTGGGTTGCCCATTTTTCAGCTTTTCTCCAGACTTTTGCTTCTGTTTGGATTTGCTAATTTCTTTACAAAGCCAGGCATGGGGCACATGCCTGTAATCCCAGCACTTAGTGAAGGGGAAAGATCTGGAATTATCTATGTATGGGAAGATCTGGAATTCAAGGCCAGCCTCAGTTGTATAGTGACTTCAAGTTTAGTCTGGGGTCCATGGGCTTAACAACAAAAACAACAAGCCTCTTGTTATAGATTATGCAACAATTACAAAATAAATTTTGGTAAAGTCCTAGAAGTTGTGTGATCTATACTTCTAAATGTAAGGACTTAAATAATAAAATTATTACAAAATGAATTTTGAAATAATCTTTTTTAAAAAACCGGTTTACTGTAATAACTAATTACTAACTAGTACCTGGTCCATAGTCACTGTGAGGTGCTTGGCCAAGTAGTTCAGTGGTGTAATCATTGTCATAGCTCCTGAGGCTCCCCCCCCCACACATATATCTCCTCTTCTTGTGGTAACAGCCACTGGTTTCCATATAGTGCAGTCTCCTGCACTCCCAGGCCAGGTGATTCCTACAGGGCTGCTTCTTCCTTTGCTCTCTGCATCCCAGGAGCACATGGCCTACACTAAGGCAATCTGTCCAGTCCATCCATCCGTCCGTCCCCCTCCCTCCCCGTTCTTTCAGTTTCTGAGACTGGTTGGAAAGTGTGCTCAAGTACCGAGAAAGGCTAGTCACTACTGGAAAGACTTGATTCTGGGACTTTTGTTCGAGCTATCAGTTAAGTGTGCTCTTTTTGTCTCGTAGGCTGGATTTAGTCTTGTGATAATGTGAGCCTGAAGCTGCTAACAGCTACCATATGGAACCTACAGAATGCTGCCAGAACCATGCAAACTACAGAAAGAAACCACATTCCAACAGGACATCAGAAGGCATGAAACCAGAGGCACAGAAGTCCTCTTGTGTTGACAGCTGTCACTGTAATACATTCCTGAGATCGGCATCGTACAGAGTGAAGATGATCATTTTTGGCTCAGATCTTTGGAGATTTCACTCCATATCCTTGCCACAGGCCCAGGAACAACAGGGCCGCTCAGCAATGATGATATCTTTCCTCAAAATAAAACCATGTCCAAACCTCAACATCTCAGAACATGCTTTTCAAGATAATATTCTATATTGATTTTTGCACTTTATAATGCAAATAACTTAAGAACTCTAGTTGCAAACGATTCAATTAATAGACACAAGGAAAATTTAAGAGCCACTTTGTATTTATCAGGATCTACTGTTTCCCATTGTCTTGTTCAAAGAGATTTGAATCTTCCTATGTATTTGTGAACACATGAGAATATATACATGCTTACATAGACTGTAATGCAACGGCAAATATGCATTGTTCTAAGATCGGCTCCTGTCCTGTTTTTCATGCCATTTGAGAACCATTTCATTTTATAGCTCTTTAGGAATTCAGAGTATGGATGTCTTAAGTTTTGTAATTTTTTGATGAGTATTTAGACTGTTTAGCATAAGCACTTACAAAAAACCGAGCTGATATAAAGCTTTTTGTGTAGAACTTGAGGTAACACAATTTCCACCCCACCTTCTTAAAAACAAGGGAAAGAAGAACAGTGATATGTGTAAAGCAAGACCAGTAGTGAGGTTGTTTGGTAGCGTTCTTAAAGTCACTACTCTTCTACACACAGAGGTCTTTTCTCAAAAAACAAAACAAACAAACAGAAACAATTGGGACAGGACATGTACGGGGGTCGGGGGACCTCGATGGTAAAGACAGAAAAGGAGCGGTGAGACAGGCGTCTTAGTCCACCGCCAGAGTGTTCTGGTGAAGGACCCTGTTTTTGCGTTGGCCCCACCCCGTTATTTCTGCTCTTTCCACGCCAGACTGAGAAACTCCTTCAGGTATTAAAAATAGCCTGGACGTAGCAAGGGGAAACCGACTATAGCCTGAGAACGGACGCAGACCGCAGCGAGGCAGGGGAAAAGATCCAGGACGCCAATAGTCACCGTCACCATGGCGGCCTCGCCAGGCGCAGGCGGAGGACTCGCTTTCCCAGCGGCCCCCGCGGTCCGCAGGGCCGAGCGTCCACTGGCTCGGGAGCCCGGGGGCGGTTCCGAAACCGGAAGTCACGTGCCTTGACAGCGGCTGGGGTGAGGCCCGCGTCGCGGCGGTGTCTGCTCGGTGCTGTGTCTGTTGGAGGCGCCGCGGCGATGGCCGTGGACACTCTGTCGCCGGACTGGGAGTTCGACCGTGTGGACGACGGCTCTCAGAGTAA
This sequence comes from Cricetulus griseus, assembly GCF_003668045.3. Lineage (NCBI taxonomy): Eukaryota > Metazoa > Chordata > Mammalia > Rodentia > Cricetidae > Cricetulus > Cricetulus griseus. Next base: position 151,891,168 of record NW_023276806.1, on the reverse strand, counting down.
GCCCCCCGGCGTCGGGCGACGCGGGCCAGGTGGCTCGGCCGAGGGAGGACGGCACGGTGCGGCGCTGCGCAGCCGCCCTCTTGGGACTCTCCCGCAGAGTGGGACGGGGCGCGCGGCGTGGCGTGACTGCCGGGGTCGTGTCCAGCAGCGCTCGTGCCGGGCGTCCCTCCCGGTAGCGGGTGACCGGCCAGCGGCGCCGCTCTCCGGGGCCCGCCCGCCCGCCACCGCGAGAGGCCAGCCCCTGGGTTGCCCGTCCCGTCTCAAGGCTCGCGCCAGATGCGCTGAGCCTTCAGTTGAGCTCTAGAAGAGTCTGGGTTCCCGTTTCGGCTTCCTGTTTTTCTTTGCTTCTCAAACCAACTTTTGAAGTTAGGGTGCACATTCTTAGAACCACAGAATATAGCGAAAACAGCTCTTCCTGGCACTAGAAAACAAAAACAAAAACATCAATCAAAATGGGACTATCATCTTGTCCCCTCTAGGCCTTCTATTGATTTTAGGTGGTTTTTAAAAACCTCCTGTAATTGTCATTGCAGCTGAAAAGTATTTTAAAATTTAATTTATTATTTTCTTATCAGATCTGCTTTGCAGTTGCTTCATGAAATCGTCCGATTTTAATTTTAAAATCAGAGGTCCAACCCAGAAGCCTTACAGTTTGTTTCAGCAAAAAGGACAAGCCAACCTAGTTATAGTAGAGAAACTCTTGAGGTTGGTCATATTTTTGTGTGATAGAAGAGAAATTGGGGCAGGTTGTTTGAGAATTTTTTTAGATGCATGTCTTTCCCCAAAGTAGGATGCCATTAAAAAAATTACTGCTGAACTGTCAATAGAGAGCATAGAATGTACAGATTTATATGTACTTAGGTTTTATTTGCTTCTACATTCCAGTCGAGCTATGTCAGGGTGCTGTGCAGTTTTTCCACAAACGTTTCTTAAGGTCATCATAAAGACCTGGGTGGAAGGATAATAACCATTTTTCTTTTTTGTAGTTTTGGTTTTTTGTTTTTTTGCATCTGACCAAAGTTGGAGTGAAGGTATATTGGGTCTGTGTTACAGCTTGAAGTAGAATGATTGACCAGTTAATCATAATAATACGTGGGCCCTCCTTTTTTTAGACTCTAGAAGGTTGGGGAAAACAGGACTGGGGAAAGGGAGTATGGATGAGGACACAATATAAGCACACGTGTGAAAAATGCCATGATGAAAACCATAACTGTGTATCCCAACTTAAAAAGTAGTAAGAAAAGTAGTTTGTGTGGAAGGAAGTGTGCTACACACTTTAACTTTTATGAGTTCACAGCTATTTGCTATCTTATCAGCAAGGAACCCCAGTGTTTCTACAGGTTTTCCATTTTTTTTTTTTTTTTTACCTTGGTCTAACCAGGTGATCTATGAGCATGTTTTTCTAGTATAGTCTTTAAGAACCCATTTGCTGGTCAAATGATACTTTGGTCATTTCCTGTGTAATAGAGTAAGACATTAACGTGGGATTGTTAGCTGTAGGTAAGAGATTTCTCTGTGCCTGGTTCTCATTAGTTTTTGGACTGTGAATCATATCTAGATTAATTGTTTTCCAAAATTAACTAAATGAGTTCTATAATGAGACAGAAGTCTTAGTGAACTGAATTGATTCCCGTGACTCGGAGCCTTAGTTACAAAATAAAGGACAGGTGTCTATATTTCATACAGTGTGAGTCAGAACATAGTTTATTTTAGAAGACAAAGATGAACAAAGTTTTATATATATATGTCAGTAAAAGACACTGAATTGGAGTTGATTTTTTTGGAATAAGTAATGAATTCTTAGGTATAAGATGGAATGCTTATTAATTTTGGTGAATAGGCTTCAGAATGAACCTCAGTCCTCTAGAAGAGCCAATGCTCTTAATAAGCTATCTCTCCAGCCCCTGTCAGCCAGTATGTTTTATTTGGCTTTTGCATCTTGATTATAATAGCTAAATATTTGAACAAGTAAAGCATTTTGGTAAGCTGGGAATTATAGAAATAATAATATAATGTAGCAGGTCTAAAACTTCCATGTAAAAAAGATTTGGATGTATTCTTTAAACATTTTACTATGTATAGAATTAATCAACCTTTAAACCTTATTCTGTAACAACAGAGTTTGGCTTCTCATCAGGTAGTTGATATCCTTTGCAACAGAGTTGTGTGTGACTAAAAAGATAGTACAGCTTCTAGACCTGAGTTGTCTGAGGCTCAGGCTGGTTAGAAACCTAAGGTGAGGGACTGCAGGTTTCCAAGTACTTTAACATATTTTGAGAAAATTCAAAGCCGAATGACTCTTTAACTTTGGAACTTTATTTCTAAGAAGTGAGGCACTCCAAAATAATAACCATGTTTTGCTGCAGTTTTTGATATTACTTGAAGTTAGTGTTCTGCCGTTCACTATTTATAATTGTAACATTCTTTTTTAATTCAGAAATTCATGCTGAAGTCCAGCTTAAGAATTATGGGAAATTCCTTGAGGAGTATACATCTCAGTTGAGAAGAATTGAGGACGCACTGGATGACTTGATTGGAGATGTTTGGGATTTCAATCTTGATCCTATAGCATTAAAGGTATGATTTCATTTCATTTAAAAAAAAATACGGTGTACTTGGGAAGAGCAGCCAGTGCTCTTAATTGCTGAGCTGTCTTTCCAGCCCTGGGAATGCTTTTTTAATGTATATAAATAAGATACTCTTAGTATATTCTACTTTAAGGCAGTGGTCTGTCACCTCTAAGAGGTTGATAACATATATTGAGCACTCCTGTGCCAACCACTGTCCTAAGTTGTACATTAGCTTTTCTTTTTTGAGATGTAACTCATAGATAATACAGTTCTTCTTTTTTTGTGTGTGTTTTGGGATATGGTTTCACTAGATAGCCTTGGCTGGCCAGGGACTCACTGTGTGGCCCAGCTGGCCCCAAACTCAGAGTCCTCCTCCTTCAACTTCTTGAATGCTAGAATTACAGGCGTGAGACATAGTACTTGACTGTAGTTTACCCATTTAAATTGTACAATTTACTGGTTTTTTTTAAATGAATTTTTTATTAATTTAAATTAGAAACAATCTTATTTTACATATCAATCCCAGTTCCCTCTCCCTCTCCTATTCCCATGCTCCCCATTCCATCCCCAGCTACTCCCCAGGGAGAGTGAGGCTTTCCATGGGGCACCATCAAAGTCTGTCATGCCTTTTAGGGCAGGGCATAGGCCCTCCCCCATGTATTTAGGCTGAGAGAGTATCCCTCCATGGGGGAATGTGCTCCCAACAAGTTACAGGCCACCTGTCGGTTCACTGCATGTTTCTCTGGATTTGTCTTCATTACATGTTTCATATGAATGAGATCATGTAGTATGTGAGCATTTGTGCCTTGAATTTCACTTAACCATGTTTTGAAAGCTCATCTGTGATACAGCCAATGTTAATACATATGTTAATACATACGTATTTTTTAAATTGATAAATGGTGTGTTCTGTTTTATGGAACCCTTATGTCACATAGCTATCCATTCTCTAGTGGATAGACATTTAGGTTTTCTACTTTTGGTTATTAGAAGTAATGCTACTTATGTGTCTTATGTTTAACTTTCTGAGGATTTTATTTTAGTTGTGCGTGCGTGTATCTTGAGTGCGCGTGCATGTGTGTGCATGAGCTGTACCATGGTGTGTATGGAGAGACAGTACAACTTGTAGGAGTTGGTTCTTCTCTTCCATACGGGTTCTGGTCATTGAACTCAGATCACTTGGCTTGGTAACAAGTGCCTTTATCTGTTGAGCTCTTTTGCTGACCCATTTCTCATCTTTTTCCTGATGGACCACACTATTTTATATCCCTATCAGTAATATGTAGGTTAGGGTTTCTCTACATCATTGCCAAAGTTTGTTATTATCTGTCTTTTAAAATCACAGCTATTGGGCTGGAGAGATGGCTCGGGTTAAGAACACTGACTGCTCTTCCAGAGGTCCTGAGTTCAATTCCCAGCAACCACATGGTGGCTCACAATCATCTGTAATGAGATCTGGTGCCCTCTTCTGGCCTGCATGCATATAGACAGAGCACTGTATACATAATAAATAAATAAATCTTTAAAAAAAAAAACAAAAAAACCCCAGCTATCCTAGTGGATGTGAGATGATAGCTCATGGTTTTGTGAAAGAATGAGACTGTCTCAGCTTTCCATCAATAGAAACTTTCAAATTTCTTTATATGTCATCCTCTTACTCAGCCCTTCCCTCCCTCCCCACTTATGTTGGCACTTTTCCTTAGTCACTTTATTGGGACATTATTTTGTGTTCCTACTCTGCAAGAGTCATAGATTCCAATAAGATCTCTATAAATAGAAATTAGAAATTAAATGAGAGAAGTTATTTTTAATTTATATAGTTTGTTTAATATGTAACTTAAAGAAAGGTCCAGTTTTTACACTTAATAAACAATTCATTTTAGATAATAAAATGAGAAAAGCTTTATGAGTCAGGTAGAAATGAAGCTACATTAGATAGCAAAAGTGCCCACACTGTATTTGTAACAATTGAAGTTTGACCCTTTTAAAAAGTTATAACATCTTATTAAGTGTATGCTTGCATAACATTTTCCAAAAGGATAGAGCCCACTCTTAGTAATCTGTTTCTCATTATATCCCACTGTCAGCCACCGTCTGCCTTGGAGCACAGCTGGGACTATCAGAGTACATTGTGTGTGTGGAGATTGTTTGTCCTCTGGTGTATTGTACTTTGCTTCCTTTGCTGAGATGATATGAAATGTCATAGTTGATACTAATGCTGAATATAGTGTCTAATACAAGTTTAACTGTAATCCGTTTAATCTCATTTTATGTTTATTTTCAGTGATCTCCCCCACTCCCCCCATATTAAGAGATGTTCTTTTCCTTTGTTTCTGTAGCTTCTGCCATATGAGCAGTCCTCCCTTTTGGAACTCATAAAGACTGAAAACAAGGTATGTTATCCTAAACCTAAAGTGCATTCAAAAAATGATCTCATTGGTTACAGTTTACTTTTTTCTGTTTTTATTTATGAAACCAGGTCTTAAACAAAGTCATCACTGTTTATGCTGCACTTTGTTGTGAGATCAAGAAATTAAAATATGAGGTAATTGTTTATATTCTTTAAGGTCATTTAAAAGCAGATTTACGCTTATATTTGTGCAGTGTGCAGTAAATACTGACCCACTTAAAATAATTGCAACCCTAACAGTAAGGAGTTAGAATAATCCTGGCATTCCTTGAGTCCTTAATTACCTTGTAATGCTTAGGATGAGGGCTGCAGGTCAGGAGCAGGTGAAGAAATTGGGGCTAACAGCGGGTATCAGTAATAGAAACAGTTTGAATCTACGTCTCCATACCTCCAGAGTAGCAGCATGCCTGGTTGTGCTGGCTATCCAGAGGTACCTGGAACTTGCTTTGTAGACCGGGCTGGCCTTGAACTCACAGAGTGAGTGCTAGGATTAAAGGTGTGCGCCACCACTCCCACTTTTTTTTCCTCCATGTTTAAGTTTTTTTTAAATATGGATTTGGAGTCATTGAATTTAGGTAGACATTAGTGAACGCCATCAATTTTCCCCTCCCCTTTTTTATGTTCTCTGACTGCTGGCTGAGCGGTGGGAAGATGTATGATAACAAGGGTGGTCATTGATGACATTAAAGCTGAAAGGATCGGGCTTAGCTGTTAGTCGTCAGTACTTATCTTCATTGAAAGCAATTTTTGAAATTTATATGTAAAAGATACAGTATCATGTTATTAGAGAACTAAGAGAGCATAGGATCTGAAAGCAACCTTTTAAATTATTTTAATTTTCTTTAAAACAGGCTGAAACTAAGTTTTACAATGGTCTTTTGTTTTATGGTGAAGGAGGTAAGTTAACATTTTAGAATTGCATGTTGCTACCTTTTATGAAACTGAAGTGAACAAAATGCTAACACTATTCTTTAACTAGCATAATTACAGAATGTGCAGAAAAACAAGCGTTCAAAACATTTTAAAAAAGATTTATTTATATACAGTGTTCTGCCTGTTTATATCTCTGCAGGCCAGAAGGGGGCACCAGATCTCATTACAGATGAGCCACCATGTGGGTGCTAGGAATTGAACTTAGGACTTCTGGAAGATCAGCCAGTATTATTAACCTATGAGCCATCTCTCCATCCCTTGCATTAAAAAAATTTTTAAATATTTTGTGTGTGGGGGTGGCCATAGGAGCCTCCCTATGTGGGTGCTGAGAACCAAAGTTCCTGTCCTCTGGAAGAGCAACCAGTGCTTTTAACTGCTGAGCCATCTCTCCAGACCTGACATTCAGTTTTTTCATTGGTTCACTGGTTTGGTTAAACAAGTGAAAAATGGAGTAGTGTCAGCAAATTATTTAGAACTGGTATTTGGTATTTCATGAGTGAGAAAGTCCTGTGACTGGACCAGTTTTGGGGTTCACTTGGCAGTGAGGTGTGGCTGTTTGAAGGTGTACATAGTTTATGACTATGACTGTGTCATTTTTCCCTTGAGTGTAAAAGTCCAGTGTTTTGGGTACTGTGCAGTAGTGAAAGAACTGTTTCTTTGTTGCTGAATTTAAATAAAAACTTGAAATAAAAATGATGATGCTTTTTAAAGCTACAGATTCCAGTATGGTGGAAGGTGACTGCCAGATTCAGATGGGAAGATTTGTTTCATTCTTACAGGTGACTGCTTTTTTTTTTTTTTTTACTTCCTCTTGAGCCATTCGAGCCATTTATTTATTTATTTATTTATTTATTTATTTGAGACAGGGTCTTAATTGGTAGTCTTGGCTGTACTGGATCTCCCCATGTAGCCCAGGCTGGCATCAGATTTATAAGAGATTTACCTGCCTTAGCCTCTTCACATTCTGAGATTAAAGGTGTGCATCACTGTGCCTGGCTGAGTCTTCTCTTTACAATTTTGCATAAAAATTCCATGTGATTGAAAAGTTCTGAACTGTTCAATACTGAGGACTTGTGTACTGAGAGAGTGAAACAGTTACTTAGCAGTTACTTAGCAGGTTACAGTGTAGATCAGAACTCCCATATGGTTTCTAAGGGATTTTAGGTGAATAAAGTATCAAGAGATGTGAACAGTTGTTTAAAATTGTTTTAATAGATTGTCTTTGTATAATTTCATTTATGGACAACTTACCCTCTTTTTTTTTTTAATTTAAAAATGTTTTGGGGGGCTGGAGAGATGGCTAAAATACTTATATCAGGTCCTTATACTGATATTGGGTCTCACAAATAATGTAATTTCATCTCTGGGGATCTGATGTCTTTGGCCTCTATGTGCATATCTACACACATGCACGCACGCATGCACGCACGCACGCACATACAAACACATACACATATATACACACACACAAGCACACACACATAACACACACACACACACACACACACACACACAGAGCAGGAGAATTAACATAGGCTTGCTCACACAGGAACTTTGTTTAGTTGCACTCTGGCCATATTGATTGTCCAAGAGACTCTAGTGTCTGTAAAACAGCTAATGATGCTTCTCAAGTGTCTGAGGGACAGCAGCAAATGGGTGTATCTGGATTTTGCTTTTCTTACTATTTGACAATCTTTTAATTGATTCATTCTATTTCTGTCTTACAGAATCTTTCTATATCTGCACTATTTCTGCCTTTTTGCTGTGCTTTGCGTTTTTATTTTCCTGCTATCATTTAACCTTCAGAAGTTTAATAACAAATGTAAGATGAGTTGTTTGAAAATAAAATGTTATTTGGCACATAGATCCTAGTACTCCATGCACTGAGAAGGCTGAGTTAGGATCCTGAGTTGAAGACTTGTCTGGTTTATGTATCAAAAATCTGTTTTTTGTTTTGTTTTTTGAAATTGCGCAGTATTTTTACTTTTAAAGACTTCAAATTATGTTTGGGTCTTTCTAATAACTGTAAAACGTTCACTGTTTAGAGTTCATCTAATGTATTTAATGAGTTGTGAGTGTGCGCGATCTCGTGTGTGTGTGTGTGTGTGTGTGTGTGTGTGTGTGTGTGTGTGTGTGTGTGTGTGTTTCTGTATGTAGCTGTGTATGTATGTGTATGTGTGTTTACTATGCACATGGGTATGAAACTCCTCTTGGTACTGGGAGGAGACCAGCACATAGAAGCAATGAAAACTCTTGTTCAGAGCTTACAATGTAGAATAGATGAAGATTTAATAAGGGTTTAAGTAGTTTAGATGGAAATTGGTTCTATACGGTTAAAAGTTGAGAGCTTCTGTAAAGAAATATTCAGGTTTGGGCATCATAGATCTGAATTCGTGATTATTGATAAAAATCTTTGGGGTAAGTGATATTTCACTTGGTGTATACCACGCTACATGTATGTGATTAAAGATAACAAATGAAGTGATTTTGTGACTAGTGGAGATTGCTTTCTGTCTGTGTTACACTTCTAAACTGGAAACCATTTTCATTCATTTAGATCTTTATTCATTTGCAGGGAAGGGGTGAACTGTCCCTGCCATTTAGGAGCTGCATGAGTCACTGAAACAGTAGACTAGACTGAGATAGTGAAATGCAGGGTAGCCAAGGTGGCAATGACCCACCCTTGTGCTAGAAGTGAGAGAATGAAATGCAGGAGTAGCCGAGGTAGCAGTGACCCTTGTGCTAGAGGTGAGAGAAGTGTTGATTGTTTGAGGGCTTCTTAGTCTGGCTGCTGGGTAACTGGGACTTTTACTGGAAACTGCTGGGGTTGTTAGAACACTCAGCCCAAACATCCTGACTTTTAAAGAGAAGCCCTGTAATGTGTACTCCTTTTTCATTCTAGGAGCTGTCCTGTTTTGTCACGAGGTGCTATGAGGTGGTGATGAACGTAATTCATCAGCTGGCTGCTCTGTATATCAGCAACAAGTAATACACTTTAGAATTGTTTTGGAAAAGTAATTATTTGAAATAGCTTGTTTTATTTTTATTTTTATTTTTTTATTTTTTTGAGACAGGGTTTCTCTATAGCTTTGGAGCCTGTTCTGGGACTCGCTCTGTAGATCAGGCTGGCCTGGAACTCACAGAGATCCACCTGACTGCCTCTTGAGTGCTGGGATTAAAAGCGTGCACCACCACAGTCTGGCTTGAAATAGCTTTTATTCATTTATTTACTCAGTATATATGCTTAGGATGTTTAGATCCTGCTGGAGATCCTTAAATGTGTGTGTATAGACTAATGAGATGCAGTTATCACTAAGTTCATGAACCTGGTTTCTGTCTGGCTGAGAATGTTGGCCAAAAAATTTTAAAGGCATTTCAGGATAGAAAAAAGCTGGTATAGTATTAGTTCACACACAGAAGGTATTTTTTCTTGCCTACATTTAGTGGTCATGTGACTTTTCTTAAACCATGCACTCTTGGTGATGGACCAGTGTCTATACTGAAAAAGAACTTAAAATTCGAATGATCTTCCATTTGTAGATCTACCCTAAATCAAGAAAACTGATCAAATTTTCATAGTGCCTTTGCTGTTCTTATCACCGTAGATTATATCTAATATTCCATCAGTTCTTTATATTAATTTTTTTACATCTAGTATACCACTGTTGAGGGATATGCCTCACACTTTAATAAGAGCCAAGGTCCAGAGGTAGCATTACCAAGATCTCATGGCAGCTTTGATACTATTTTTAGTGGTCACCCACCAGTCCATTTGTTGTTCTACTGTACCATGCTGTACCATGCTGTGCTCTATAAGTGGGTAGAGTACATTTATCATTTCACTCTCATGGACTTTGGATCAATTTGGTGTTTTTATGTAGTCTAGCTCTTCACCAAAGTGATCATTGTGTGAGTAGCAAATGAGTGGTAACCCTAGCCCCCACACCACTACCCTCAATGCAAATTAGTGGTACCACACCCCCACACTCAATGCAGATGAGTGGTATTACACCCCCACACTCAATGCAGATGAGTGGTATTACACCCTCACACTCAATGCAGATTGAGTGGTACCACACCCCCACACTCAATGCAGATGAGTGGTATTACACCCTCACACTCAATGCAGATGAGTGGTACCACACCCCCACACTCAATGCAGATGAGTGGTATTACACCCCCACACTCAATGCAGATGAGTGGTATTACACCCCCACACTCAATGCAGATGAGTGGTAACTCCACAACCTTCACTACCCACAAATGAGTGGTAGCCCCACACCCCACACTCATTGCAATGCCTGGGATTGAATTCTGAGGACTCTCTTCCTCAGTCCTGCTGTAGAAAGGTAATATTTGAAGGCTTTTTAAAAATTTTAAATGCATTCTGTGTGGTTTGATACGTAAGTACTACATTTATTGAGTAAGTTGAGTAGGAAGTAAGTATGGTATAACCCTAGAAGTGTGATGCATTGCTTCTCAGCAGGATGAGAACTTAAGGAGTTTGACTTGCTCTTAAGGACCTTTTTCCAAGCTCCTGTTCTGATAGGGTAAAAGGATTATAGTTGGTAACTGAGAAATTCTAATAATTCATCAAGTTTGTTTCCTCTACTTTATGCCAAGGCACATCCTTTAGTTAAAAACTCAGGTTATTCACTTGCCAGTTGTCAGATGTCTTTACCCATGAGTGGAGTACAGCAGGGGTAGCCAAGACATAGATTTGGCATGTGCCTGCTACTTTAAGATAAATACATATTACAGTTCATAGTTTCTGCTCCTATATTGATTTCTTGAATTTAGAACAGAATGTGAACATAAAAGGTTTTGTTGTTGTTGTTTTTTCTGGTAACTTGGGTATTATTTTATACAGGATAGGACCCAAAATTATAGAGACAACTGGAGTTCATTTTCAGGTAAAAGTTAATTTTTTCTATTCTGTTTTGTAATTTGTATGATAGGAAGTATAATAATGCTAGCATCCCCATTCCTGTTTTTGTGTTCCTGTCTGTGTGTAGGCATAGTTTTTCCAGGTAGTGTTCCACTGCAGATTTTCTGTTGCCATTGAACAAATCTGCAGCATCGCAATTAAGGAAGAATATTAGGTAAAACAAACTCTGTTTAGGCTAGTACCATTTGAGGCTCAGATCTGTAATTAATAAATCAATAGATGCCTCCTTTCACTAATTTAATAATTAACCCAAATGTATTTTACTTTAAAAGTTCACATGAAACTTCTAACTAGTGACTAAATGATAATCATTAAAGGTTTTTTGACAGACTATGTATGAGCACTTGGGAGAACTGCTAACAGTTTTACTTACCCTGGATGAAATTATTGATAATCATGTCACACTGAAAGACCACTGGACTATGTACAAAAGGTATGCCAGCTAAAATAGTTTTAATAGTTTGTACAGCTGATATATTAGTTTTGGTAAAAACTAAACAAATACAAATTATTCAGATTCTTACTAAGATCTAGGGATTTATATTGAAAAGGGATTATTTCCAGTATTTACTTTTATTTGTGTATATGTGTTTATGTCTGCCTTTGTCCATGTGTCTGTACATGGGTCTGTGTGCTTAGAGAGGGAGTTGGATTCCCTAGAAGCCAGAGTCAGAGGCTGTTATGAGTCACCTGATATGGGTGCTGGGAACCGGACACGGGTTTCCTCTGCAAGAGCAGCTTAATTCTGAATCACTGAACTATTTCTCCTGCCCTGTCGTGAAGACTCCCTGCCCCATTTTAGATTGGTTTCGGTGAGAGTGGTACATATAAGCATTCCTAAAGGCTTGTAGAATGGGTACGATTTGTTTTCATTGGGTTCTATTCAAGTGAAAGCTTTTGCCTTGTATTTCATTTCATTTCATTACGTACCCTGGGACATTCTTTTTAAGTTTTTATTCAGTATACAAATAGTCACTAAATGTTTGTACAGAGGCAACTGAATATAAGGTGGTAAACAGAAGCATAAAAGTTTTATCAGTGTTGCTTTATTCATGTTTTACAGTGTGGATAGCTGAGTAGAAATAGTAAATACAAAACTTTACTTCCTGGAATATTTTAGCTTTTAAGAATTTATTAGATAGTTGTAAGATTTTTCTTTTTATCTCTTACAAGGTTGCTGAAGTCTGTCCATCACAACCCTTCAAAATTTGGGATTCAGGAAGAAAAATTGAAGCCATTTGAAAAGTTCTTGCTGAAGCTGGAAGGGCAGTTATTTGATGGAATGATATTCCAGGTAAGTGAAGGTTGGTACAGCTCAGAATTACAGTGGAATGCTTTTGTAGAATACTTTTGAATTCCTTTTCTGTAGAAAGGGCTTTGTCTTATTAAAATATTTGTTATTAGTATAACAAATATTAGTAAAGTATGGCTCAGTATCTAATAGTAAATGAAATGAAAAGTTACTTATAATGAGGGTTTTTTAAAATTAAATTATGCAAAAACTTAAAACTGAGTTAAACAGAATCCTAGTATACAGGAAGCTATCCAAGGCATCAAGGCCAGCCTGGGGTACAAAGTGAATTCTAGGTCACCTTGAGATACATAATTAGACCCCATCTCGAAAATATAGACAAAAATTCAAGGATTTTAAAGTCTAAGACATCATCATTTGCATTCAATATTTAGTTTGTTACTCGCTTATGGATTTAGTGGGTTTTGTTTTTCTTCTGAGACAGGATTTCTCTGTGTAGCTTTTTAGACCAGGCTGACCTCGATCTCACAAAGATCTGCCTGCCTCTGCCTCCCAAGTGCTGGGATTAAAGGTGTGCACCACCACCACCCACCTTGGATTTAGATTTTTAAGGTTAAAAAATAATGAAGTGCTGGGAATGCAGTTGAGTGATGTGCTGGGGGTCGTAGATTTAATCCCTAGACCTGCAAGGCACAAATCAAAATCCAAAGCAAAACAACACAAAAGCTCAGTTGGTTCTTCTACACTCAGGGAATGTGCACAAATAGGACACCATCTAAACTGTAAGGCACTAAAATCAGTTAGACATACCACTTCTTAGTTCTTCATTGTATCGATAACACAGAGGTGGTATCTTGTCTTCATCACAGAAAGACTACCATACTGATGGGTGGTGTCCTGCCAGCAATGATACTGCCTTCTGTTCTGTCTGCTTCAGTTATGTCTAGTTTTACATTATAACAGTTTTAACAGATTGGCCCCAGTGCTTGGTTTTTAAAATGGATTTATTAATCTCTTAGATGTAAAATGTAATTATTTTTGCTTTTTTTTTCCCCTGGGGACACCTCTACACATAGAGTATGCTAGGAGCTGGGCATTGTGGCTCATGCCCATTATCTCCTAGCACTTGGGAAATTCAAGCACGATTGTCAAAAATTTGAGGACAGCTGAGGCTACAGAGTGAGACCCTGATCAAAAGGGAGGGTAGGGAGAGAAATGTTAAGAAGGTAACTGGAGTAAATAAGTAGATAGATAGATGAGAAATGCTAAGAGAGTAACTGCAATCGATGGATGGACGGATGGATGTTTTAAAAAAGATGTTGCAGCTGGAAAGATGACTCAGCAGTTGAGTACTGCTTGAAGAGGACCTAGGTTTGATCCTAACACCCATATGGTGACTCACAACCATCAGTAACTCCAGTTGCAGGTATCTGACACCTTCTTCTGGCCTCCATAGGCACTTAATGCATGTAGTGCAGAGACATACATGCAGACAAACCACTCATTCATACAAAATTTTAAAAATGCTTGCAGCTGGGTGTAGTGGAACACACTGTTAATCCCAGCATTTGGGAGGCAGAGGTAGACAGATCTTTGAGTTCGAGGCCAGCCTGCTCTACATAATGGGTTCTAGGAAAGCCAAGGCTACATAGACCCTTTCGGGGGGGGGGGGGGTATTTCTAATACGTCAGCAGTGATTCCTTCCATTCATCTCTGAGCCTCACTCTAAGCTCTTCAGTTGGGGTTTGAGTGCCATGTAATGTCACTCACTCACTCACTCACACTGTAAAACATGAATAAAGCAACACTGATAAAACTTTTATGCTTCTGTTTACCACCTTATATTCAGTTGCCTCTGTACAAACATTTAGTGACTATTTGTATACTGAATAAAAACTTAAAAAGAATGTCCATCAAAGGATTTCTATATTAAAGAACATGAGACCAGATTTGTAGTTAAAATGAGTACAAAAACAGTTCATCTTACTGAGGTGTTTGGTGGTTTCTTTTGAGAGTTTGAATTTCTCTTCAAATGTTTCTTGCTAGGCCTGTATTGAACAGCAGTTTGATTCTCTCAATGGAGGAATATCTGTGTCGAAAAATAGTACTTTTGCAGAAGAATTTGCACATAGTATTCGCTCAATTTTTGCAAACGTGGAAGCCAAACTTGGTAATGTAAATTTCAAGTTTGAGTTATTTATCAAGTTTTCATTTCCTTAAAAGCACAGTTCAACTATAGTTCTGTTTTTATATTGTTATTTCTAAGGTGAACCTTCTGAAATTGACCAGAGAGACAAGTATGTTGGAATTTGTGGGCTCTTTGTACTGCACTTTCAGATTTTTCGAACTGTTGATAAAAAGTTTTATAAGTCTTTATTGGACATTTGTAAGAAGGTAAGAACTTGAAACTTTTAATTTTCAATTTGTGATGTAAATTTTGATAAAGCTAGATATCTAAAAGTGCTAACAAAAAGTTAATTAAAAAAAGAACAAGTTAACTTTTATGAAGTGTAACTGTAAAAAAAAAAAAAAAAAAGAGCTGGGGCCGTGGTGTCATGAATTGGTGCTTGCAATACATTGTGAGGATTGGAGTTCAGGTAGAACTCATGTAAATGTCATGTAAGCATGACATGAGGTATGGCAGCCCGCCTTCTGTCCAATGCTGGGAAGGCAGAGATGGTATCTTCTGAGCTAGTAATAGTAATTAGCATGTGTCATAGAACTCTGGATGAATAAAGTGGAGAACAATAGAGGGAGACTCCTAGTGTCAACCATGAGCTTCAATGCACGTGTGTACCCACACACATGAAAAGGCATGCATGCACACCATAGATACATGCAAAAATAAAAGCAATGATACTGTTTTAGAGCGTAAACATTCTTGAAATGAGCAATATGGTAAATGAAAATAACTGCATTTCATATGAATGTATGTGTGGTGGATGTTCTAAGTTTGTGTGTGTGTATGCATTAATTTTTTGTTTGCTTTATTTCTGAGACGAGGTCTTGCTATGTAGTGCAGGCTGGCCTCAGTCTCCTGAGTGATAGCATTATAGAAATGCACCCCATGCCCTGGTTACACTCCTCACATGACTCTGCCTCCCTCTTCCTTTTGCTTTCTCCTCTTGCCCCCACCCCCATTCTTACCAGTAAAGTAGAAACATTTCACATTGTTGATTTTCCTTTTTGCTGTTTCCATGCTATGACTTGGTTTCAGAGTTGAAACTTAGTTTGTGTATAGTGCTATCAAATAATAACAGACCATGAAGCCTTAGCTGTCTTTAAGGTTGTTGTCTTCTATTATTTTATTACTATGCCCTGACAATAAAGTCATGGAGGGTTGAATTTCATTTTGCTTACTATATATTATTAATTATTGTGAAATCTGTGTGTGTGTTAATACTTAGAATAAAGTGTGCTCATGACCAGCCGTGGGAATGTTTTCATTCTTTCTACAATAAGACACTTGGGGGAAAAGATATGTGCCTTGTAATATATTGGGATTTTGGTAGCTATTTTCCTGAACTGTCTTCGCTGTGTATTGTAGCACTATCCAGTACATTGGGCCTGCATTCTATGATTTTCCCTTTTACCTTCATTTCAGGTGCCAGCCATCACTTTAACTGCCAATATTATTTGGTTTCCTGATAATTTTCTGATTCATAAAATGCCAGCAGCTGCCAAACTTGTAGACAGAAAAAGTCTTCAAGCCATTAAAATACATAGAGATACTTTCCTGCAGCAGAAAGCCCAGTCACTTACCAAGTAAGTTTTATAAAGCAACTGTAAAGGGAATGTTTGATATCGTCTGGTGAAAATACTTGAGTCACAAGATGAAGTATGCATAGGAACAGACCACCTTGTACAGTCTCCAGATTGCGTCTTTTTCTAAAAAAACATTTTTAAACATTTATTTATTTATTAAGACAGAGGACAGCTTGCAGGAGTTGATTCTTGTCTTCTACCGTGGGTGGTGAGTGCTTGGATCCAGTCTCTGGTCCTCAGGCTTATGTGGCAAGTTCTACCAGTGAGCTGTTTTTCTAGCCCCCAGATTGATTTTTCAAGAACTGTGATTTTTCTTTTTTAATTAAAACTATTTATTTTGTGTGTATGAGGACATATGTGTGTATGGATTTGCGTGTTCTCTTCCCTGCCTACTTGGGTCCCCGTATCCAGCTGAGATTGTTAGGTTGGGTGGCAGGTGCCTTTACCTATTGAGCCATCTCCCAGTCTAGAACTATTTTTTTATTTATGCTTTATGATACCAAAAGTCCCAAAAGCTAAAATTTAAAAGTAATTTTCTCTAGCCCAATTCTTTCCTGTAAGTTAGTCCTGCTTCTAGAAAGACAACTTTTTTTTTAATCTTTTTACTCTCTTATTTAGTTATACTAGGTATTGAACCCAGGACCTCGTGCAGTCCTAAGCAGGTGCTCCTATCACCAAGCTGTTTTCCCCAGTCCTTATATTTGTGTATTTTTAATCTTTTACAATGTACCTTTTCAGTAATGCATGACACAATTATACAAGGTATCGATGTTAACTATCACTCAGCTTTGGTAATTAACTCACTATTCTGAGTATGTTGCTAACATGTTAACCTGGATTTGGTTAATTAGAATGCTACAGGATTCTGTCATTGGCCTTGTGTTGGTCATGCATCTTATCACCTGCAATAGAAACTGGTGATTGGTTCAGGGCAATGGAGGTGCACGCCTTTAATTCCAGCACTCAGAGGCAGAGGCGGGCAGATCCCTGTGAGTTTGAGCACAGCCTGGTCTCAAGAGCAAATTCCAGGACAGCCAGGGCTACACAGAGAGAAACCTGTCTTGAAACATGAACCCCCCCACCCCCCACCCCCCCAAAAAAGAAAGAGAAATGGATAATTGGATAAAATTGGTCCTCTGCTGCACAAGGGAGAGGAAGACTAATATTCAGCATACCAGAGAGCCCTTAAACCATCTGACACACAATCTTGTGTCCTGTGGTTAACCATAGGTCAGTGGACAAAGAGAACTGATTTATACAGGTCTGCTCAGGGCAGGTACCAGCAGTGCTGTGCCCTAAGACAGAATTGGGGAGACAAGGTTTCCGTGAAGATTGAAGACTGGATTTAAGCAGAAAGACAGATACCAGGTTTTAGTAGTGGGATGTTAAAAAAAAAGAAAGTTGTTAATATTTTAATTCATAGAAGCTTACCATTTTTTTTTTTAAACAGTGATAGAGTTGTTTAAAATGCTAGTGCACACTTGGATCATATTAACAAGTAGTGCCCTGGTTACAGACCTATCTCTACCAAGGGAGTTGGTACTTCCAGAATTTCGTTGAATTCCTTTTTCCCTTAAAGACAGTATCTTGCTGTCTGGGTTGGTATTTTCTCTGTAGCCCTGGCTGGCCTTAAAATTTGGCACTCCTCTTGCCTCAGCCTCCCAAGCATTGGGGCTGTAGGTGTGTGCCATTGGGCCCAATGTCACTGACTTCTTTTTAGATTGTAGCTGGTTAGCTGGTGTTGGGATGGTCCGTGTGTGTGTTGTGTGTGTGTGTGTGTGTGTGTGTGTGTGTGTGTGTGTGTGTAGGGGACATTGTAGCCATGACTGCTAGAGGCTGGCTACAGGTGTGCCTGACCACGCCTGAGAGGGCATGGTCAGGGTGACATAGGGAAGGTTTTAAGAGTGAGGGTTGCTCACATGGGCTTCCCTTCTTCCGTTTCATCTTTGGCTTGCTGTACTTACTGTTGCCCCGCTTGCTGGCTAAGTCGCTCTGTAAGTAAGGCTTTTCCCTAAGAAATTCCCTTGTATTTTTACCTGACTCCATATTGGTAATTCTGTGTGTGTGTGTGTGTGTGTGTGTGTGTGTGTGTGTGTGTGTCTGTCTGTCTGTCTGTCTGTCTGTCTGTCTGTCTGTCTGTCTGTCTGTCGAGATGGAACTTAGGAGGGCTACAAACTGTAGTGTCTTGAGACGAGCTGGATGATTATATTAGAGGGACTGGGAAGCATGCCTTCTCTTCTAAAGCCATAAGGAGTCTTCAACCTTTAGAGAAATCTGAGGAAAAAATGTGGTGTGTCTGAATGTTAAGAGACATTCAGCTTCAGGAAGGAGTGGATTTGACCTCTCTGGCTCTTGAAGGCTAAACGGGACTTTGAAGGGGAAGATGACAGATAATGACCATCGTAGTTGCAAGCATTGTGAACCTTTTCATGTCATAGCAGGCATTATGAAAAGACTGTAAGAACATTGTGTCATGTAGCCCTGCCCCATATTCTTAGGTAAGAAATAATAAACACAACTAAGCTTTATGGTGTGTTTACTGTAAGCCAGGGATTTTCAGAAACTTCATCTGTCTCATCCATAAAAAATAAGAAAACCCTGTGGAGTAGATAGTCCTGGTATTGCCATTTTATGAGAAACCTAGAGTACAGAGATTAAATTTGTTGCAGTTTTAACAGCAGGTGGCAGAGCCGCATAGTCCAACTCTTTAAGTATGAAGTGTCCTGTGCTTTTCTCAGCTGTTCACCTTGACTCTTGTAGATAGGTGAGTTGGGCTTAGAGAAGTGAACTTGGTGAACTCGCACACTAGTGTTGTGCTGTGTGGATGACTGTGAGCCCAACAGGCTGAGCAAAGGAAGTTTTAGTAGGCAGAGATTGAATGTTTCCCTTTTCAAAACCCCTTACCTGTACCCCTAAGGTTTTTTTTTTTTTTTTTTTTTTTTTTTTCCTCAATACAGTATCTCTACCTAGCCCTGCTGTTCTAGAATTCACCACATAGACCAGGGTGGCCTTGAACTCACAGAGATCTGTAGGTGGAAGTTTCCCTGTCCTGCAGCTGCTCTCAAATAATCTCACTTAGGGGCTTAATATAAATTATAAATGCTTGCCAATAGGGCAGGGAGCTTAATACTAGTTAACTCTTACAAGTTAACCCATTTCTATTAATCTGTGTGCTGCCCCAAGGCTTGTGACTTTTGCCTATATCCCATTTTGTGTTTCTGACTTGTTCTCTGACTGGCGACTCCTCTCACTCCGTCCTTCCTCATCCCATCATTCTGAGTTTGGCTTCCCACCTAACTTTATCCTGTTTAGCCATTGGCCCATCAGCTTGTTTATTAAACCAATCATAGGGACATATATTCACACAGTGTGCAGAAGGATTATTCCACAGCAGAGATCCAACAGCCTGTCTAGTGCTAGGCTTAAAGGAGTTTAACCACTACTCCAGCTTCCCCTAAGCTTTGTTTTAGACATTCCTGTAAAGTCAGTATAGATCTCCATGATCTGGAAGGATGGTAGTTTTTTAGTTTCCTTGCAGTTGTGCCAAAGAAACTTCAGTGTCTGACCCAAGGCTGATTGAGTGCTTTTTATTATGCATTGCCGTGTTCAGAATTGTTTTTTTTCCTGCCTCAGTTTCCTGAGTGCTGGGGATTACATGTGATATGCCTGCCAAACATTCCACAGTGAATCCTTTCCTTTCCTGTTTCTTTACCTCCCTTCTCCTTCCTCTCTTCCTCCTGTCCTGCCTTGTTGCCTTTGTTCCCTGCTGGGGATTGTCCCCAGTAGTAGACAAGATCAGCATTTGTTGTTGAGTCTTGTGATGGGAAAGTTTCCCAGATTAGGGTTTTAATCCTGGCTCCACTGTTTATGAGTTGTCTGATGTGGGCGTGCTACTTCCTGTGGCAGTTTCATCTTCTGTCAAATTGAGAGCATAGTCCCTACAGTTGGGTTTTAGGGAGAGAAAGAAGGTGAGAGACACACAGGGTGGGCAGGAGCAGAGAGAGGTAGGGGCCCATTGATTTGCAAGGTTCTTCAGGCAGGAGAATTATTAACATGCAGCCAGTACTGCAGGGGCCTGAAGTAAGAAACTATAATCCTGTCAGAAAAAGCAGGATGTCTACTTCTAAAAGTTTCCAAGGCAAGAGGAGTTATTGAGTTGTGAGGAAGCAGCCTTAGTTAATGTATGAAAATGGAGCGGGGCACCTGTAACTTGGGTATATGACAGGGCCTACTTTATCTGGACAGGGGAATCGAATGGCAGTAAGGATGCTTTCAGCCCCCAGTGACAGGCAGGGGGGTCCTCTGCTGAGGGCCTGAGTTTTCTAACAATTACATAAGGTTTATATGGGGTTTGAGTGAGCTAATTTGTACCCAGCCTAGCAGTAATTGGCATAGTGTAAGCATTCAAATTAGCTTTTAAATTCAAATTCTGGCTACTTCTACTTTAAAAAAAAATTTAAATTAAAAAAAAAATTTTATATGTGTCTGACTGTGTGTGCCTTATAGGTTCCCATAGAGGCCAGAAGAGAGCATTTGATCCCCTGGAGCTTGAGTTGTAGCTCCAGTTGTAAGAACTGAACTGAGGTTCTTTGCAAGAGCGGGAAGTGCTCTTAGCTGCTGAGTATCCCACCAGCCCCTGCGTCTACTGTTCTTACTGTCATTGAAGATGTTGTCCTTTCTCTTGTATTACTACAGTTGTTTCATGGCTGTCATACTCACAATGACAAAAGTGACAGTGATCCTCTTAAAACTAGCTAGAGGCTGGACCATTCATCTCCAGTGGCTTCTCTTAGGGACTTGAGTTGAAGTTCATGCCTTCTACAGAGCCATCCCAGTCCCTTCCCCACTCTCCCACCCTCCCTCTACCTCTGATCTGCCTTTCTGCTTGCACCCCTCCTCTTTGTGCTTTAGTCGTACTGGGTGTTTGTTATTTCCTAAACAAGATGGATACACTTCCCAAAGTCTTACGGCTTTTGCACGTGTTACTCACACTCCTTAAATTCTCTTCTCTTACATATTTGTCCATCCTACTTATTAATTTGGTTCATATCATGGCTCAAAATCACCCACACTACAAGTTTACTGTGATCATCCTATTTGAAATTATAGAACTATCCCAGACCCTGCCCCTTCCAAAAGCGTGTATCACCAGACACTTTTAAATTGCTTTGACTTTAGTAATTGATTTGTTATAAAACTCTCCTTTCTAGAATATAAACTTCATGGAGCCAGGGGTTTTATCTGTCTTGTTCTTTGTACTAGAGAACTTGCTTGAATAGGCACTCAGTAAATACTTGTAGGTTAAGTAACTTAAATCTGCATATGGGATTTCTTTTGAAGGCCAGAAACATACAGTTACTGCTGGAAGGAACATTTACCTTTATCAGTATGAAGAAATGGAAATATGTTTTTTGTTTGTGTTCTGAGTAACCTCAATGTTTTCTTTTGCTAGAGATGTGCAGTCTTACTACGTCTTTGTGAGCTCATGGATGATGAAAATGGAGTCTATGTTGTCTAAAGAGCAAAGGATGGATAAATTTGCTGAAGACCTCACCAATAGATGTAATGTTTTTATACAGGTAGTTGCATTTTCTTACTTAGAGTATTTTGAGTGTAATTTCTTTGTGAATTTAATTTATGGAAGTTACACTTGGACGTAGATGTGAAAGGGGGTTATATTTTTATATTTAAAACAAATTGAGCAGCTGGAGAGATAGCTCAGTGGGTAAGAGCACTGGCTGCTCTTGCAGAGGACACAAGTTTGATTCCCAGCACCTACATGGTGCTGTACCTTCGGCTCTAGGGCATCCAGTGCCTCTAGTCCTTGGGCAGCTGCATTTATGTTTGTTCTTACACACACACACACACACACACACACACACAGTTAAAAATTAAAATAAAAAGATTTTAAGAGCCACAAAAATTGATTAGCTTGTATTTGTTCTGGATGACTTACTTATATTTTTCTAATATAGCCATTCAAAGCTTCCTGTTTCCTTTTAAGCAAGACTTTTTAGCTGTATCCTATAACTTTTGCATTTTAGTTATCATTTTGGTTCAAATATGGAAACATTTTCATTGCAACTTACCTTTGAAGTGTAAATTTTTAAATGTATTTATGTATTGTGTGGTTGTGGGTGTGTATGTGGTGGTAGAGTGCTACTTGTGGGAGTTGTCACTTTCTTCCTCAGACTCAGGCCATCGGGCTTGTTGGCAACTGCCCTTAACTGCTAAGCCATTTTGACAGCGCCCCTTGAGGGGTTTTTGAAAAATACTTCAAAGCCAGGCAGTGGTGGCGCACGCCTTTAATCCTAGCACTTAGGAGGCAGAGGCAGGTGGATCTCTTGTGAGTTTCGCCAGCCTGGTCTACAGAACAAGTTCCAGGACAGCTAGGGCGACACAGAGAAACCCTGTCTTGAAAAACAACAACAAAAAATACTTCATTCTTTCCAGATACATGAGGATTTCTTTTATCTTTAGTATTTTAAAATTGCATGTATTTATCCTATGTGTGTGCGTGCACATTTACTTAAGGCACCAGGGTACCAGTGTGGAAATAAGGATAACTTGTGCAAGTTGGTTTTCCTCTACCACATGGGTCCCAGGTTTTGAACTCAGGTTGTCAGTTTTGACAGCCACAACCCTTACCTACTGAGCATTCTTGCCGGGCCCTACGTCATCTTTTTATTATTGATTTATAGCAGCTAAGGTAATTTTGAAACTGGCAGATACCTGGCTTGTACAGCTTTGATACATATCTCATGTGCAGTTTAGAGTGGATTGTGCATTTGTCAGTTGTAGTGTTTGGACATGACACGATTTTATTAATGGATGGTCTATATTCTCTAATTACTGAGAGTTTAGTGAGAATGTCCCACTATTTTGTGGGTTTGTCTACAAATAATATCTATAGTTCTATCAGGTTTTGTTGTTTTGTTTTTTTCGAGGCAGGATTTCTCTGTATTGTTTTGGAGGCTGTCCTGGAACTCGCTCTGTAGTCCAGGCTGGCCTCGAACTCACAGAGATCTGCTTGCCTCTGCTTCAGGAGTGCTGGGATTAAAGCCCAGCATTGGTTTTGTTTTTTATATTGTGATGCTAAGTGCATACAGTTTAGAATTGTTTATCTTCCCACTGATGGAATTATTTTTCCATTAAGAATGTCTATTTGGGAACTGGAAATGTATTTCAGAGCTGGAGCATGTGTGAGCATGTGAGATGCTTGGGGTTTTCTTCTTGTAGCCCCTTCCTTATGTGTGATGCTTTTTGTTGGGAGATCTCTTGTGTGATGTTAACACAGTTGCACAGTGTTTCTTTTAGCTAATGTCTACATGGTGTCTTTACTGATCCTTATATGCAGCCTTTCTAGATTCTTAAATGGGATTGTATCTCCTGGAAACAGTGTGTATTTTCCCTCAATCTCTCTCTGTGTGTGTGTGTGTGTGTGTGTGTGTGTGTGTGTGTGTGTGTGTGTGTGTGTGTGTGTGAGCGAGAGAGAGAGAGAGAGAGAGAGAGAGAGAGAAGAGAGAGAGAGAGAGAGAGAGAACACTGTGTGTTTATGTGTGTGTACATGTGCGGGTTTGCTTTCTTCTGTGGACATGGAGGACAGAGTTTAATATTAGATGTCTTTACCTTATTCTTTGAGACAGTCTTCCACTGATCCTGGAGCTCACTGTTACAGCTGGACCAGGTGAATAGCAAGCTTATTGAGAGATGCCTGACTCTCTGGGCTAGATTTATAGACTAGTGCCACCATGTCTAGCTGTTTTCCTAGGTGCTGATGGATCTGAACGTGGGCCGTTGTGGTTGCATAATGAACACTTTGCCCACAGAGCTATGTTCTTAGCCCCCATGTTTGTCTTTTTATTGAGTCATGAGCCAGTGTGTGCCCTTGTTTCCTGTCTTTCCTCTGTTTTGAACCGAAGCCTCTGGGGCAGATGGGGGAGCAGCAGCAGCTCCAGGTGTCACCTCATTGCTCTCAATCTCTCTTCTTCCCAGCTCTCGACCACTCTCTCCCTTATATTCTTGCCAGCTCTTTAATGCCTTCCATGGAGTTTTGATGCTTGGCACCTAGCTTTCCTAATGGTTCTTAGTAGGAAAAGTCATCCTAATACGTCATTATTCTATCATCAACAGGAAAGATGAATAAGTTGATAGTGGCACCAGGAATTGCATACTTCAAGGCTCCCACAAAAGGGGAGCGCTTCTCTTTCCTGCTTGCCTTAGATGCTTGTTGTTTCTTGTTCTTCTTTTAACTTTCTCCAGTGGTGCACAAAAGTGATAATCCTCTAGCTGACAAGGGAAGACTTGTATATGTCATAAGCCTCAGTCTCCTGCCACTTTTTCAGGACACTATCTTCCATCACATGCATCCGTCCTCTAAGCTAGCACATATGGTGCTGGGTGGTTTAGGGAAGCTCGCCTTTGTCACCGAGTATGCACCATCACTCTGGTAGTCAGCTATAGTTATTCATGGGATAGTGCTTTCTCACATGTGGTTAGAGAGAAGGCTGGAAGGCACTTAGCCAAATTAACCAAAAGACAGAAAGAGAAAATCCAAATTAATAAAATTAGACATGAGGCAGGGTGGGGATTACAGCAGACACTGAGGAAATTCAGAGAATCATCAGAGATACTTTAAAAACCTGTATTCCACCAAATAGGAAAACCTAAAAGAAATGAATGAATTTTTTGTTTTGTACAACCCACCAAAGTTCAATCAAGTAAATAAGCAATTTAGACAGACTTGTAACCCCTAGTGAAAGAAGTCATCATTAAAATTCTCCCAACAACAACAAATACCAGGGCTAGAAGGAGTCAGCACTGAGTTCTACCAAATCTCTGAAGAAGAATCAATACCAGTACTCCTCAACTTATTCATAAAGTAAATCACAAGAACTATAACCTTGATACAAAAAAACCACACAGAGGCCCAACAAGAAAAGAAAGTTATACACTCATATCCCTTATGATCAAAAATTCTCAATAAAATACTTGTAAACTGAATATAACATATCAAAAAGATTATGCATGATGATCAAGTAGGCCTCATCCCAGGAATGCATGGATGGTTCAATATGCATAAATCAACAAATGTAACCCAGTACATGACAGACTGAAAGACAAAAACCATATGATATCTCATTGGATGTAGAAAAGGCATTAGACACCATCCAATACCTTCTCACGATAAAAGTCTGGAGAGACTAGGGATATAAGGGACATACCTCAATATAAATAAATATAAATAAATATAATAAATAAATAAATAAGCAAGCCCACAGCCAACATCAATCTAAATGGAGAGAAACTCAAATATGTACACTAACTAGGAATCAGACAAGGATTTCTCTCCACACCTATTCAGTGTACTTTAGCTAGAGCAATTAAATAGCTGAAGGTGGCCAAAGGGATACAGATAGGAAAAGACAGAGTCAAAGTTAAGACCCTGAAAACTCCACCTACAGCTGATAAACACTTTCAACAAAGTAGCAGGATGTAAAATTGAGCCACAGAAATCAGTAATCTTCCTATTTACAAATAACAAGCATACTGAAAAATAAGGAAAACAGTACCTTTTACAGTAGCCTCAAAAAATATGTATCTTGGAATAACTCTAACCAAGCAAGTGAAAGATTTGTTTAATAAAAACTTTTAAGACATTGAAGAAATTGAAGACACTAGATGGAAAGACCACCCCTGCTTACGGATCCGTAGGATTAACATTGTGAAAAATGGCCATTCTACCCAAAGCAGTCTAGATTCTTTGCAATTCCCACCAAAATTCCAATGCAGTTCTTCCCAGAAATTGAAAAAAACTTCAATTTCAACTTCATATGGATACACAAAAACTAAAGATAGTTAAAACACTCCTGAATAATAAAAGAACTGGCAGAGGTATCACCATCCCAGATTTCAGATTACATTACAGAGCATGGCATTGGCATGGCATTGACATGAAAACAGACATATTGATCAATGGAATCAAATTGGAGACCCAGACATAAGCACAGCTATGGATATCTCATTTTTGAACAAGGAGCCAAAAATACACACTGGAAAAAAGACCGTATCTTCAGCAAATGGTGCTGATCAAACAATGGTTGCATGTAGAAAGATGAAAATGGATTTATATCTGCTATCCTGCACAAAACTCAACTACAAGTGGATCAAGGACTTCAACGTAAGACGAGCTATCCTGAATCTGATAGAAGAGATAGTGGGAATAGGCTTGAACTTACTGGTGCAGGTAGAACTTTCTGGACAGGACACCAATAGCACAGGCACAAACCAGAAACTAATAAATGGGACCCCACAAAGATAGAAAACCACAAAGGACCACAAAGGACACCATCATTTGGGCAAAGTGACAGCCTAAAGAATGGGAAAACATCTTTACCAATTATAAATCTGATAGAGAGTTAATATCTAAAATATATAAAGAACTAAAAATTGAGTATCAAGAAAACAAATAACACAATTAAACAGAGTACAGAACTAAGCAGAAAAATCATCAAAAGATGAGGCACAGACGGCTGACCAACAAAATAGTGCTACACCCTTAGAAATCAGGGAAATAGAAATTAAAACTACTTGGATATTTTCTCTTACCCATTCATAATGGCCAAGACAATAAACCAAATGGCAGCTCATACTGGCAAGGTTGCCAGGAGGGGAACAGTCATCCACTGCTGGTGGGAGTGCGACTTGTATAATCACTGTGAAAATCACTGGTTCCTCAGGAAGCTGGGACTTGATCTACCTCAAGATCCCGCTATACCACTCTTGGGACTAAGGACTCTGCATCTTACTACAGAGGTGTTTGCTCTTCTGTGTTCATTGCTTCTTTATTCATAATAGCCACAAATTAGAAATACCCTACATGACCCCCAACAAAAGAATGGAAATGAAATTGTACATATTTACACAATGGAATGTTACTCAGCTGTTAGGAAAAAAGGAAATTTGCAGATAAATGATTGGAGCTAGAAAAAAAGATCATCTGGGTGAGGTAACCCAGACCCCTAAAAGACAAATACTGTATATTTTCTCTTCACATTTGGATGCTACCTTTTAAATGTGTGGTATGTGTTCTACAGTCTGAATAACCACAGAGGTCAGGTACCAAGGGTGGGTAGTGGTGGTGGTGGGAGGACCTCCCAAGGAGGGGAAATAGAATGTAGTGTTATGGATTGATAAAGGGGAAACTAGACTAGGAGAATCAGAGACTGGGACCACATATAAGACCTGTACAGTTTCTCCCCAGAGGGAGTCCCAGCACTGAGATAGGAAAGTGGACACAGACCCCCCGACACCCCCCCCCCCAGCCCCAGCCAAGAAGCTATTTGGTATTCATACCTGCTGGCAAAAGGAAAATCAGTTTTCAGGGCCGGCTCTATGCCCACTCCATAGTTGTGGTTGTTTTGTTTTTTTTGTGTGTGTCTATAGTATTTTTTGGCTTCTTTTTTTTTTTTTTTTTTTTATAATTTGAAGAAGAGTGAACATAAAGTTGGGTGGGAAAGGAGAGGGGAGGATCTGGGGAGAACTAGGGGAGGGGAAAACATGATCAAAATATTGTTTTTAATCTTAAAGAGAAATTGAAGAAAAAAATGAATAAAGGGTTTTAAATCCTTTGGAGGTTTAAATGTAGAACATACGAGGTGCTGAACAAATGGCCTAGCAGATAAAAGAGCTTGTGACTTTTCCAGAGGACCTGAGTTCAGATTCTATCATCCACATTGGCTGCTCACAATCACCTGTGACTCCAGCTCCTGCAGGTCCAAGGACCTCTTCTGGCCTCTGCAGATACCCGAGCACACATACACATAAATTTAAATATATAACCTCATCCATCATCCTATTTACTGTTTCCTCTTGTTTCTCTGAGTTTAGAAGCATTAAAAACAACATAAAAAAATAAAAGTAAAAACCCTTTAAGCCTCAGAAGACCTGTGTGCTCCATCATGAACAGAACGGAGGAGAACATGTGTTTTTGTTCTTGGGCTGCGTGGAGAGAAGGCTGATGAACAGACAGATATGGACTGTGGAAATTGGTCTAGGCCAGTGGTTCTCAACCTTCCCAGTGCTGTGGCCCTTTAACACAGTTCCTCATGTTGTGGAGACCACCAGGCAGACATAACATTATTTTCATTGCTACCTCATAATTGCAATTTTGCTACTGTTATGAATCGTAATATAAGTATTTGATATGTGACCCTAGTAGGGGTTGTGACCCACAGGTTGAGAACCACTGATGTCCATGGGTGGTAGTTTGGTGCTCAGAAGTTCCCTTGTGTGTATTCATGAAGGAAGTAACTCCTCAGTTTTCAGTTTCTGGCTCCATAGTCCTTGGTTCCCTGCTCTGAGTATTAGCAGATGGGATCTGTTCTCTTCCCAGCAGTTAAGATGAGGATGAGTTACTAGGTATGTCCCTGGCACATATATACCATTTTACCGAAGAGGTTTTTTTAATTAAGTGAAAAGACTTTTGAAAGCCAGTATTCACTGCATTAACAGTGTAAATGTCTGGTATTTGATAGTTCAGGAAACTAATATATAAGACTGCTTTGAAACTCAGGTGGTATTTTGTCAGGAAGAGTATTTCTTACTCTCTAAGAATTGACTTTAAATGGAGAGATGACTCAGAGCTTAAGAGCACTAGCTGATTTTCTAGAGGATCCATATTTAATCCTAGAAGCTCACAACTGCCCCTATCACCAGTTCCAAGAGATCAGCACCCACTTTTGGCCTCTGCAAGCACTGTATGCATGTGTTGCACAGACATACATGCAGGCACAATGCCTATACACATAAAATAATAGAGAGACTAGAAATACTGGTTATTGGCATGCATACATACATAGAGAAGGAAGTCTGCATGAAATCTGTGCAATTTCACTGTTTATTTTCTTTTGTAGGGCTTCTTATATGCATATAGTATTAGTACCATTATTAAAACCACAATGAATCTCTACATGTCCATGCAGAAGCCTATGACCAAAACCTCAGTGAAGGCATTATGCAGGCTCATTGAACTTCTCAAGGTAAGTCAATGCTGTTTTACTTTGCTACTACCACTGGGACAGTAGAATGCTCTTGGGAGAAAGTGAGCTTAAAATTGAAAGAAATCTCTGAGAAACAACCATGATTGACTGATACAGGCTCTTCTTTATACAGGGTGTGTGCTGGCAGCCTCAGAACTCAGCCTAGCTCACCTTAAATGTGCTCAGATTATACTCTCTGATGTATTTAATGCAGTACCTGACAGTCAGAGGAAACTATATAACTCAAAGTCTAGTTTGTCATGAAGCCCTGGGTGTCCATGTGACTTACTGAGTTTTCTCCTGAAAGAGAAAACTGGGTGTGAACCTGCACTTACATATCTGTCAAGTTGAGAGAGTTAAGGACCTCTGTGTTTAACAACTTCATTAGCAGCTAATCGAAACAGATAGAAGGGAGAGTTAGCCTCAGGGTTATTAGTAGTTGTCTTACTTATGGAAGTGTTAAAAAGCAAGTTGCGTGAATTGAAAACTATTTGTGCTAAAATACCCATTATTTAAAATGGTTCATATGAAATGAGGTCAGTTTACATGGCACTGTTAATTGTAGTTCAGATCGAGCACTATGGTCTTGTTAGTAGCAGTGGCCTAACGGAGGTAATCAGGTAACTTCAGAGTTGGTGCACTTACTGGAGTGTAAAATGTTTCTTAGCATGAACCGTTGTAGGCAGAAGAATCCAGATATGAATTAAGATTCAAATTTGTTGGTAAGGTTCTAGTAATCCAAAAAATTGTATTTACTTAGGATTGCTTTCTCTTTCTTTTTTTAAAACTATGTTGCCAAGTGTCTTTTTTGTTTTTCTCTGAGAAAGGATCTCACTATATTAGTATCTGTGTCTTAGTTAGGGTTACTATTGCTGTGATGAAACACTATGACCAAAAGCCAAAAGAAAGCTGGAGAGGAAAGGGTTTATTTCACTCACACGTCCATATAACAGTTCATCATAAAAAAAAAAAAAAAAAAAAAAAGGATAGGAACTCAAACAGGACAGGAAACTAGAGGCAGGAGCTGATTGAGAGGCCATCGAGGGATGCTGCTTACTGGTTTGCTTACATGTCTTGCTCAGCCTGCTTTCTTACAGAATCCAGGACCACCAGCCCAGGGATGGCATCACCTATAATGGGATGGGCCCTTCCCCTCCCCCATCAGTCACTGATTTAAGAAAAAGCCCTACATCAGGTTCTTATTGGAGGCATTTTTCTCAGCTGAGGTTCCTTCCTTTTAAATGACTCTGGCTTGAGTCAAGGTGATGTACAACTAGCCAGCAAACTTAGGTTACTTTTCAACTCATGGCAGTTCTCCTGCCTCATCCTTTTGAATGCAGTGATTATAGGCCTGTTCTACCATACTTGGCGTTAGGGCAGTTAATGGGTACAGGAGGTTTTGACAATTTTAAATCATCAGCACTTAATTATTAATGATGGTGACTTTTTTTTAAAAACTTACTGTGTTTTTGTTTGGGGGAAACAAACAACCTATACATGCTTTTATTTTGGTTTTCTAATGATTGTGTAAAAAATAATACTTAATTCGTTTGGAATCTGGAGTATTTATAGAAGGGATACTAGTTTCATTTAACAGATGTCTTTCCCAAGCACGTCTTATCTTTTTATTTTTTTAAAAAGATTTTTGACAAATACAAGTGGTTAATTTTAATGGAGTTGAATTTTCCAACCTTGGGTGTGGGTGTGTGTGTGTGTGTGTGTGTGTGTGTGTGTGTGTGTGTGTGTGTGTGTCTGTCTGTCTGTCTGTCTGTCTGTCTGTCTGTCTGTCTGTCTTTGTTTGTAGGGGTGTATGTATTATGCACCTGGGCATAGAGGCCAGAGATCGACCTCAGATGTTGATTCTTTAAAGCTGTGTATTTTGTTTTGTTTTGTTGAGACAGGGTCCTGGGGCTTACAGATGAGACTAGCAAGCTCTAGGGATCCTCTCTGTCTCATAAGCATTGAGGGAAAGCTTGTGCCCCTCCTCCCCATGCTTGGGCGTTTTTTTTTTTTTTTTTTTTTTTTTTTTAACATAAAAGTGGGAATTCAGTCTTGGTTCTTCATGCCTTTGAGATGAGCAAGCACTTAAAGATTCAGTAATCTCTGCAGCCCCAAGTGGTAGGTGTTTTGTTTTGTTTGTGCTCATTTTGATATTTGCCCCCCACACCAGACTCATTTACAAATTCCTTCTGAGCCATCTCTCCAGCTCCTACATATTCCTTCTTTTGCCTAGGGTCATGAAGGTTTTCTCTAATGATTTTACTTGTAAGTTTTAAGTTCATTTTTGCAAAGTTACTTTTGTTTCTTTTAGGCGATAGAGCATATGTTCTACAGGAGAAGCATGGTTGTAGCGGATTCAGTGTCACATATAACACAGCACCTTCAGCATCAGGCTCTTAATTCTATTTCTGTAGCCAAGGTATGCAGATTACTGTGTACTCTATACTCGGCATAATTAAGCTATTGTGTTCTATCTGCATATCCTGCTTTAGCCTCTTTATTCTGTTCCTGCAAATGTGTTATTTCTATAGTGCTTTATCCATTGCATTTTGCAATCTTTTAGTTACCAGAATTGTACCAGAGAATAATTACAGTGTCTGAGAAACAACCATGATTGACTGATACAGGCTCTTCTTTATACAGGGTGTGTGCTGGCAGCCTCAGAACTCAGCCTAGCTCACCTTAAATGTGCTCAGATTATACTCTCTGATTATACTCTGATTTGATGCAGTAGCTGACAGAGGAAACTATCTAACTCAAAGTCTAGTCCTGAAGTCTAGTCTTGTCATGAAGCCCTGGGTGTCCATGTAACTTACTGAGTTTTCTCCTGAAAGTGAAAACTGGGTATGGACCTGCACTTACATATCTGTCAAGTTGAGAGAGTTAAGGACCTCTGTGTTTAACAACTTCTTTAGCAGCTATTCTCAACAGATAGAAGGAAGGGCTTTGATCCTCATGTTTAGACATTCTTTGTTATTAGATTAATGTGAATGTGTTTAAGCCCACTGCGTTTGCTGTCCAGCAGTGCTGAGAGAGACAGTTACAGAGCTAAGTTGAGAACAGTGGGGGAAAGTGTTATCCTGTGCTCTCCTGAGTGCCAGAGAGAATAGAATAGAGGATTTTTTTCCTTTGGAACTTAACTATGTTGTAATTGAAACTAATAATTTTCTGTTTGATCTTTAAGAAAAGAGTAATTTCAGACAAAAAATACAGTGAACAGCGTCTTGATGTGCTTTCTGCTCTCGTTTTGGCTGAAAATACCCTAAATGGACCAAGCACAAAGCAACGACGACTTATTGTTTCTTTGGCGTTAAGTGTTGGCACACAAATGGTAAGTTTATTGCTCTTATTCATGGAATAAGCATGCGGTTTGAGGTTCGCAGTTCATTATTAGCCTAAGAAACTTGACCTTATTGTGATTTCACTTCGTGTTTTCCCTTCTTGCCAATAGAAAACCTTTAAAGATGAGGAGCTCTTTCCCCTTCAAGTAGTCATGAAGAAGCTGGATCTCATCAGTGAACTTAGAGAACGGTAAGTAGGACTGGGCGTGAGGCTGGTCAAAGCCTGGGCTGATAGAACACAAAACAGCCATCCTGCCTGCTCATCTTCAACATTGCCCCACTCCAGCCTCCTCCTGTTTTTCTCCGTGGTCTAGGCTGGGATCACAGGGTGTGCCGACACATTCAGTTCTTTTTGTCTTTAGCACAGCAACAATCGGGATGAGATCCACAGGGAGCGTTAGTTCCTCTCTGTAACCTCTGACCAGAAGGAGACTGTGACTGCAACATTGTCCTGACTTAGCTTGGCTTTCACAGGAAGCATGAATCCTCTGGAAGAACTCACACTAGACAAAACAGTGTACCCTCAGGGTGTTTGGCAGATTCTGGTGTCCATTGTCATTACTTTATTGTTGTCACTACTGGACTTCCAGACTTGTTGCTTAATAAAAAAGCTTTATTCCTTGTGAGCCACTTGAAGATCATGACACACCATGTTGTGTGCTTTTATTTGGAACTTTGGAACTTTGACTTGATGCCTCAGAAGCTGGGTTGGGTTGGACTGACTTGGAGAAGGCTTGTTTTTGCAGGTGCTTGTGACGGTTTTCTTTTCATTAAGTGGCTGTAGGTTTCCAGAAGGGACAATGAGCACTGCACTTTTGACAAGGCCAAGCTATTGTGTTATAGCACAATTCTCATTTAATGTTCATAATTTTGTTTGCTCTTCTGAGAAGCTGATATTTTGGTAGTTAGTGGTATTTAATTTCAATTCTTGACAGAAATTTGAACCTTCACTATAAGATACTTGGGGTAAGTGCCTTCTCCTGTAAGCATTAAATAGTCATTTGGTAGGCTCTATGTGACAGGTTTATTAGGTCATGGTGGCTTTAAAAAAAAAAGTACAGGGTCTCACTATATACCCTGGCTGGCCTGGGACTGACTGTGGCTCAGGTGGGCCTCCATCTCACAGAGGTCCTCCTCCCAAAAGCTGGGACTTAATAGAGAGAATTGAGTACACAAGATTTGGTAGGCTAAAAAAACAACAGTGAGGGATACCAAGGTCTTACCTCTTAAAATTTGTTTTTCACTTTGGAGACAGGTAAGTTATACGTGTAATACAAGAATTGTTTCAGATAATATTGCAAGTAAAATAATTTTAACATATGTTTAATAGTCTGGGTTTTTCAACAATCTTAAAGCATGTACAGAATTTTGATAATTCAGGATATTAAATGTTTTATTACCTTTACTCAATTTGAAAAATGTGTAGTTTTATGACTTTGTGTAGTAATGTTGAGTGAAGTGATACAGAGAATGTAAATGAGGAAGACAGACCTCTTCCCCTTAGAGTACATAAAGTCATTCTGTTGTGTTGTTGAGGGATACTTGAATTTTGGTACCACTAATTACTTATTACCTTATATTGTAGAGTCCAAACACAGTGTGACTGTTGTTTTTTATACTGGCATCGAGCTGTCTTCCCAATTTACTTAGATGATGTATATGAAAATGCTGTTGATGCAGCTAGATTACATGTAAGTAAATAGTCATCTAAAAAAGTAAACATCATTCCTAGCCACTTTTTAAGTTTTAAATAGGTCATTTGATTTAATAAACCATCATAAAATTGACCTGTAATGATATTTTGAACATTGTTGTTATGCATATCCAATCAAGGTTATATAGTCCATGGTTAAATTGTGTATCAATACTAGTGAAATTACTTGTACTGTGCTTTAATTCTTCTCTACATACAGTTAGCCATTCTGGGCTTACTTGATTGAGCTTGCCTCAGTAGTCTTGATATTTACTTGTTGGCAGGCTGTATGCTACTCAGGTTCTTTATGGAAGGAAGAGTGTTTGAGTGCACGTATTATAGTAAAAGATGAGTGAATGTTAGCTTTTCTGTGTGTGTGTGTGTGTGTGTGTGTGTGTGTGTGTGTGTGTGTGTGTGTGTGTGTGCGCTTAAATTGTGTGTTTCAGGTTTTTAGGAAAATAAAGCAGTCATAGAACAGTATTCTTTTTCCTTCAGGTCAGAGGTTTTGTCTTTGTGTGTAATTAGCCTTTATAGTATCTTTAGAATTCTGTGTTTTTCTAACTTGGGTGTGTTTTAATTTTCTTGCTAGTACATGTTCAGTGCTTTACGAGACTGTGTGCCTGCCATGATGCATTCAAGGCATTTAGAGTCCTATGAGCTACTTCTGGATTGCTATGACAAGGAAATTATGGAAATTTTAAATGAGGTAAGATTGTATTTGAGATTGAAAGCTTTTTTGGGGGGCGGGGGTTTCGAGACAGGGTTTCTCTGGGTAGCTTTGGAGTCTATCCTGGCACTCGCTCTGGAGACCAGGCTGGCCTTTAACTCATAGAGATCTGCCTCCCGAGTGCTGGGATTAAAGGCATGCGCCACCAACGCCCGGCAAAATTGAAAGCTTAAAAGCAATGCTTTGGAAGCCAGTGTGATATAGTCTTCACTGAATCAGAAATTATTTAAACAAAACTGTGTGTTTATGAAGCACACTTGTGATTCCAGCACTCAGGAGGTTGAGGCAGGAAGATTGTGAGTTCCAGGCCCTGGCCCTTGTCTCATAAAAGCCCAAAGAAATTATTTATAAATAGTTTTTGTTTGGAAGATAAGATTAAAAATAAGCCAGCCTTCCAGCACAACCATATTCATTATGATGGAATTATGAAATATATTGTATGATCTTATTCTCTTTTTAGTTGTCCTGTGTTATCAAACCTTGCAAATGATCATAAATATTAATTAAAAATAAAACAAATAATGTGGTATTTGGAAGATGATTGATTGAATCACCTAAATGAAGTGTGTGTTTGTGTGTGTGTGTGTTTTAATGTTTGTGTAATGTGTTTGTGTGTGTTATGTCTCTGTGCACCTGTGCTGTGGTGCAAGTGTTCCCACAAAGATCAACCTGGAGTGTCTGTCCTTGTTTTGAGACAGGACAGTCATTGTACAAACCAGGCCAAATGGCTCTAGAGTTTTGGGAAATTCTCTTGTTTACCATCTCATGCTAGGATCCGGCTAGAATTCTGCATCTGTTTAGCAATGTTCTGAGGATCTGGACTCACACATGTTTACAAGTGCTTTTAATCTGCTGATTCATTTCCAAAGTCCTCATGATTTAAAAAACTTGTTTAAATTTTATTTTATGTGTATTTTTATTGCCTGCATGTATGTGCATGCAGCCCCTGTAATTTTTAATAAAAAGTATAAGGAAATCTATTTTTCTTTATTGCATATTGCATGATCCTTCTTTTGCTGCCATTTTCCATAAATTTTATGCTTTATAGTACATATTCATGTTCCATATAGTGAAGCCATTGGTTGGCTGTTTTTCATGAGAATTAAATATGATTTCATGAATTAGTTAAATTCATGAAAATGAAGTGTCAGTATTTAGCTGCCCCCTGTCCAAAAAAAAAAAATCACTAGTTTAAAATAGTAGAATACTTTTCCTTTTCAAACAAAAATTAAAATTTACCATTGTGGGGTTTAGCATCCTAAATCAAGCAACTAGTTGGTCAATTTCTCATCAGTGCGCTCTGAAGATCAAGGCATGAACGTGTCGGAACACTGCAGTGGGAGTGTCCTCTTGAACAACTCTCCATTACTTTTGAATAGCATTTGCTGGACAAGCTGTGCAAGGAAATTGAGAAAGACTTGCGGCTCTCTGTGCATACTCACTTGAAGCTGGATGACCGGAACCCCTTCCGAGTCGGCAGGAAAGACTTGGCTCTGTTTTTCTCTCTGAACCCGATTAGGTTTTTCAGTCGTTTCATTGACATTAGAGGTAAGTGCTTCCTTTGTCTCTTCTGACCCAAACAGCAGGTGACCTGGAGAGTCTCTTGCTCAGTCCCAAGTTCTCTTATTGCCTAGCAGTGTTTCAATCTTGTTGTGTAGCTCAGGGTAGCCCAGGCCCCATCTGTAACCCAGGTAGACCTCAGACTTGGGTCTCCTGCTGCAGCCTATCCCACCACACACAGTCCTGTGTTGTTGCTGTTTTTAAATTCTTTGAAGATAAGGTTTCACTCTCTAGCTAAGGCTAGTTTTGAACTTATGCTCTTCCTGCCTAACTCTCTGAGTGTTGATACTAGAACCTTATTTTAAAAGAACAAATTTGATTTTAAAATCATGTACTGTTCTTTTCCTTTTTTAACTTCATTTCTCCTACTGTTGATGAGTCAGACATGGCATTTTGTGGGTTTTGTTTTGTAGCTTATGTAACTCACTATCTAGACAAGACCTTCTACAATCTCACAACCGTAGCTCTTCACGATTGGGCTACTTACAGCGAAATGAGAAATTTGGCTACTCAACGCTATGGGTTGGTCATGACAGAGGCACATCTTCCTAGCCAGACTCTGGAGCAGGTATGTGTGTGGTGTTTCTGATGTGGCTGTATTAATTCATGAAATCTCTCTCTTTTTTCAGCCTTAATGACATGTATGTATGTATATGTATACATACATTATATTATATTTATTAATATATATTATTTATTTTATGTGTATTTGTTTTATGGGTATGAGTGCTTTGTCTGCATGTGTCTGTCTGTACCATGTGACTGGTGTCCACAGAGGTCAGAAGACAATGTCAGATTCCTTGTGGATAGAACTGAGAGCCTCATGTGTGTGCTGGAAACAAAACCAGGTTCTCCATAAGAACAAGTACACTTAACCACTGAGATAGCTCTGCATCCCTTTAATGTATTTCTTAATTTATTTTTATTACATAAATCTCATATTTGATAAGGACAAAAGAATTTATCATTGTCTTCCTGGGTATGCTTAATTCTGCAGCGCATGTAAAAGAAACGCAAACATATATGCACACACAGACTTTTCAGGAATGTACTAAGATAGGGTTCTACAGAACCCTAGAAAAGGATAGACAGGGTTGGATTTTAAACGGATGTAGTATATTAACTTTAAAAAAATTAGGAAAAACAGCTATTTATATATGTGCAAATTGCAAAGAAGCATTTGGTTTTGCTAATTCAATTAATTTATAATATGTCAATATTTCATGAATGTAGCATCAGACTGTTATTTTGTGTGTAATTCTTTTTAAGATATATTAATATTTATCTAAAAGACATTGTCTCAAAATTTGAGTATTTGTAGACAGAAGTTTCTATCCTTCCTGGTCCTGCGGCCCTGTTTAGTCCCAAATAAACATACTGAGGCTTATAGTAATTATGAACCATTTGGCCGATGGCTCAGGCTTCTTATTGGCTAGCTCTCTCTTAATTATTAACCCATTTCTATTAAACTATGTATTGCCACAAGGTTGTGGCTTATCCATAATGCTATGATATGTTACTCCTTTGGTGCCTACATGGCATCTCTCTCTCTCGAGACTCTCTCTCTCTCTCTCTCTCGAGACTCTCTCTCTTCCTCTTCCCAGCATTCCTAGTCTGGTAACTCTGCCTATAATTCCTGCCTGGCTACTGGTCAACCAACATTTATTCTCCAACCAATAAGAGAAACATATATTCACAGTAAAAAGCATCTCCTCTTTTCTGTCTAAATAAAAAGGAAGGTTTTAACTTTAACATAGTTTTATATAAAATTATATATATATGTGTATGTGTGTGTATATATATATAATATATGATATATTTTGTTATATATATTATATATCACATATATATATAATATATATATATATACACATATATATATAACAAAATAGTTACTGAGCAAGAATTATAGTTAACAATATTTAGTCCACTAACATTTGGCAAAATTTAAAGAAAATATTTTCTCATTTATCCTGTCTAAAGTTTTATGTGTAACTTAATTTTTCTCATAGCGAAGGAAAACCATAACCATAACTATCTGTCTTGAACTCCATCAAAGACTCTAGAAGGATAATACATAAACTCTAGAATTGACAGAGACATCTCGATGCCTGGACAGTCACCCAAAGTTCCTCTATAGAGTTAGGGGCATCCATCTTCAGCCCATAGGCCATAGTGTCTGGCATACTTTTTGATGAAGCAGGAAGCTTGAAGAACCATCCTGTTCCCTGGCAAGTTCAGCAGTCACTTTCTTTTGTAACCTGCTTGTCCAGTTTGGACAACATGCTGTCAGGCAATCCAGGCAAAAGCAGTTTCTTGTTCAAATGGCTATTCCTGCCATGTGAAAGGTAAACTCTGTAACGAGTTTCTTCAATGCCCATCTTCCTCTCTGACATAATTGGTGATTCCAGGAGCAGTTGTGTCTCGTTGTCATGAAAAACCTTAATAAACCATTTTAAATGCCATATTCTGTACGTCTTTGAAAGGTTGCTTTTTTTTTTTTAAAAAAAAAAGATTTTATTTATTTATTTATTATGTATACAGTCTTCTGACTGCATGCCAGCAGAGGGCACCAGATCTCATATAAGGTGGTTGTGAGCGACCATGTGGTTGCCGGGAATTGAACTCAGTACCTCTGGAAGAACAGTCAGTGCTCTTAACCTCTGTCTGAGCCATCTCTCCAGCCCTGCTTTTTTGTTGTTGTTATTGAAAGGTTTTGAAGAATACCTATCCATTTGAAATATATCTCTGTATACCTAGAAAACCTAAGTTTTGACTACGACAATTAAATTTGTATTTAATTAATTATACATTATGTTTTTAAATGAGCTGCATAAACACAGTATCTAAACAAGAGTAGCAATATACATATAACAAAATTGAACTTAAATTTGTATCAATAAACCAAAATCCACACCAATGCAAAGTATTCATTTGTATGTCATACTGCCTTTTTTTTCTTTAGAAAAATATTGCCTGTGATCATTAACCATTCATAGCCAACACCATTTAAATGAAAAGAAACATTTACAAACAATATTTGAGAATGTGGGCATAGTTCTCTCCAAACTGCTTCCTGCTTCCTGTCAATCCCAAGGGGATTTCTTTAACCTGTTATATTTATGGATTATTTCCAGGATCATTTTGTGAATCCTTTCATTCATTCATTAAGCATCTAGTATTTGTTGAGAGAGTACTGGAAATGAACCATGTTTAGTTCATATGCTTATAGCCTAAGGGGAGATAAAGTATATGAAGAACCTTCTAGGGTAGATCATAATAAAAGGTATAACCCTTAAGTGTAGTATGGTGATACTTTGAGAACTAGTTAGACAAACTGTAGAATAATATGTGGTATACCACTGAGTATTAGGGAAACATGTGGAGAAAGGAGGACTTTTAATAGAGGTAAAGGGTTTGGTGGCTGAGAGATAGTTTAGCATTGAGAGTACTTACTTTTCTTGCAATGGACCTGGGTTTGGTTCCCAGTGCCTACATGCATACAATGGTTTATAACTACCATTCCATGGGATCCAGCACCTTCTTCTGACCTTTGCAGGCACCAGGCACGCAAGTGTACACAGACATACACCCATACACATTAAAAAAACACACATGCACATGTGTACAAATGTATGAGCATGTGACACATGTCTTGCAGAGACAGGCAGATCTTTGAGTTTGAGGCCAGCCTGGTCTACAGAGCAAGCTCCAAGACTGCCAGGGATACACAGAGAAACTCTGTCTTGAAAAACAAAGCAAACAAACCATAAATCTATATATTTATATTTAAAAGGTGTTCTGGGGGTGAAGACTTCACTCAGCAGTTGAGAGCATGTACTCCTCTTGCAGAGGATCTGAGTTCAATCTCTAGCACCTATACCAGAAGGCTCACAATTGCCTGTAAGTTCAGCTCCAGGTGATTTGATACCCTTGTGTGCACACACACACCCCCACACACACTTTGATATAATTAAAAATTAAACCAGATCTAAAAGGGATCTGGCCTCCTCAAAAAAAGCATAAACTTTCTAAAATACCAGGGTACTGTCTGTTCTAGCTGTTAAACCTTAAAAAACTCTCTTAGCTTTTTTTTTTTTTTTCTTCTGGTGTTTAGAAGAATAATTACCTAATGGCTTTGAGAATTACATATGAAGAATAGTTCTTGTGTAATTTCTGAAAAGTAGTATGCATTTTTACAAATGTTCTTATAATGTCTTCTAAGTAACTTTTGGAGTCTATTCATTAGTTTACTTTGTAAAAAAAAAAAATATGAAGAGCAGAAGGATAGTCAGGAGATAGCTGTGTCTCTGGGTCTTGTGAGTCAGCTTTGTTTCTGCCCATGGAGGGGGGAAAATACAAAGCTGGCAGACTCTTGAAGTTGTTTGTATAAGTGGCTCTTGGAACTTTGGTACCTTTGTAGTTTTTAAACATGTTGAAAACTGTTGGGCAGCAGTGTAATCAGGAAGGTGTTCTATTGGTACAGATGTGACTAACCATACTCAACTAACAGTCCTGGCGTTTCTGTGTGGATTGTGTTGTAGGGACTTGATGTTCTGGAGATAATGAGAAACATTCACATATTTGTCTCTCGATACCTCTATAATCTCAATAATCAGGTGAGTGGAATTTAGAAAAAGATTTTATTTATATTGTTTTGTGCTTTAATGGCAAGATTTTACTCTGTAGTCCTGACTGACCTAGAGTTTACATCTAGCCTAGGCTGGCTTTGGGCTAATGCCTCCAGAGAGTTGGGATTACAGTGATGCATCACCATGCCCAGCTGGGATCAAGTTTTACACAGGGATGACTTTATAATAGAATGGCTGAAAGACCATGAATTGACTTTGCAAAGGTGAAAGTTGGTAAAATATGTAAAACAGAACAACTTTTTAGAGATTTTTTTTTGTTTTCCATGAGACAGGGCCTTACAGTGTAGCTCTGGCTAGCCTGGAACTTGCTAAATAGACCAGGCTGACCTTGAATGAACAGAGATTTGCATGGCGGGTGCTGGCATTAATGGAGTGTGACACCACTACAGCTGTAGCTGTTGAGATGCCTGCTTAGTCTTTGCTGCAGTATGTTAGTGTCATCTTTTGAGTGGCTTTTCAGTTAAATTATCCTTAATGAAAAGATTCTACATTTCCTTGGGTTACTGACCAATGTTTGGGATGAGGTGAATTCTTACTATTCATAAATTTGTTTGTATTGCAGATTTTTATTGAACGGACAAGCAATAATAAACATTTGAATACTATTAATATTCGACACATTGCTAATTCAATTCGAACACATGGGACAGGGATCATGAATACAACAGTAAGCATTTTTTTTGTGGGTTTGGTGGGTAATAGACTCTTGTTGGATTTAGCAATTTGGAAGATTATGTTTTACAGAGTTTTTGGTAAGCACACATTATCGTACCTGAATTTCCTTTTTTTTTTTCCCCTGATGGTATAAATAAGAATATCTGTTACTGTAGTGTTGAATGAGGTGGGTGCTATGATGGAAAAGGCTGTGTAAGGTCTCTTATCCTTCTGGACCATATTGTTAACAATGGAAGTCAGTATACTGTATGTGTGTGTTGGTTCTCTTATTCTCTCTGAAAATTATTTTGGAAATGAGTCACTGGGACCAGTTTACTTACTATCATTAGTGATGTTTTAAGGGGAGGGAGACCTAATTATTTAATAACTATGTGCATAAGCAAATTGCTAAAAATACTTTGGATCTTACTTGATGTGGGCAGTTACTTGTAATAATAGCTAAACTTGTAAACTATTTTCCCTCTCATGAAGTAAGGTTAATTTTTCCAGGAGAGAAGAAAAATGGGCATGCATAAAGATACCCTGAAACCGTTTGTAGTAAGGGAAGGGGCATGTAGAGAAGCCTGGAAAGCCAAATGG
Organism: Cricetulus griseus; assembly: GCF_003668045.3. Classification (NCBI taxonomy): domain Eukaryota; kingdom Metazoa; phylum Chordata; class Mammalia; order Rodentia; family Cricetidae; genus Cricetulus; species Cricetulus griseus. The sequence continues at coordinate 151,849,023 of NW_023276806.1, read as the reverse complement.
GGATCTTTGTTTTGCATCAGGGAAGACTGTAGTTTCTTAGGGGATGTGTGTGGTCTGATTAGCTGTCCTCCAGTGGTTACCAGTGTGGAAACAAGACTTAGACAGTCAGCATTTTAAAGATCAGGAGTCCTCAGACAGAGCGTGTCTGATCCTAAGAATAAATGTTATAGTGTCTAGAGGAGAAATGCTTTCTTCTATTGTAACAAACACTCACGTAACAAATGTTGATAGTGGATTATGTTTTATCAGGCATTGTGTGCTAAGCGTGGGAGTGAGAAAAGCAGGCATTTTCTATCTTTTTGGTAACAGAAGAATATTGACATTCATGTAGGTTACCTAGGAGGGAGAGAACCAGAGGGGCAAGTTGTCCACTATTATAGTGGGAAGGAGAGAGAAAGAAAAATAGAAAAGACCAAGGTGTTTATGCCTTAAATGTTTATGTCCTAAATAAGTGTTTATACCATGAGTAAGCACCCATTTCTGTAAGTAGGTAAGTATAGACAGTAACTTGGCCAACACCATTAGTAATACATGAGAGTAGTGGTGTAGGGGCTAGTGTAGGGCTTTCATTGCAGTATGAAATTAGTTTGATGAACTTCCTAAAACTTGAATCTCAGCTCAGATCTCACATCTGAAGATCTGTGAATCTGAGTTGGGCCTTTAGATAGTCATTCTCAAAGTACCTACCCTCTTTAATTTCTAGAATTTATTGGAGTTATGATTTAATGATTTGATAGTACATGTTTAAGATGTCTTCAATTCTGCTGGAATCTAAACTTAATGAGGATGAAGACCTCTAGCACTGGGACAGGCACATTGCCTTGCTTAGGAAAGGCTTCAGAGCCATATAGATGAGAGATTGTTTGATACCTTCCCCCAGCATCCTGTCTCTTCTATGCATACCCTTCCAGCCTTAGTAATAAAGCAGCTTACTATGGAAGAACTGGGGAGACTGTGACTGTGATTTAAATGGCTTAAATACTACGATTGAATTGTCGGTATGATGTTTTGTTTCCCAGTATAGGTCTTAATACTATCGTGAGAGTATTTTCCTTTTTTTTCTTTCTCTTTTGGTAAAAGTATATCCTGTAAATAAAAGAAATTTCTATGAATTTGGCAGTAAAACACTATTTAAATACTTCAGCTCCAGTAGTAGTTGAACTTTATAAATAGTACTTTTAGATCACTAACTCTGTAACATTATTTGAAATTTTATATTAACTTTTTACTTTATATTTTTTATTTTATAGGTTAATTTTACCTACCAGTTTTTGAAAAAGAAGTTCTATATATTTAGTCAATTTATGTATGATGAACATATCAAATCCAGATTGATTAAAGATATTCGGTTTTTCAGGGAGATCAAGGACCAAAATGATCACAAGGTATGCTGCATATATCCTTAAGTACCTGGATTGTCATGTAAATGACAGATGCTTGTGCTAGGCTTTTTACTTACACCTTTGTGGGTAGTCTTTGCCCATGTCTCCTGTGTCCATTCTCCTCCTGCTTCCTTGTAATTCCCTTATGTTCTCTAGGCTTAAGCTTACTAGAATATTAAATGATAATTGTAGCCCAGGTTATTTTATCTTTCAGTAATACACATACAAAACCATGCTCATTTTGAAGCATTTAAACAATGTCAAGTCCAAGTGCCACCTTCCTCACTTCTCTTCCCCGTTCTGTTTCTGGAGGCGGCTTCACACAATTATAGAGATACCACATTTTTATTGCAAAGATAGAGCAACCTTCTAATTGTTTGTATCATGTTCCTGATGTCATTGTTTTTAAGAGTTAATAATAAAGGGAGCTTATTCAACTCATGGGTATTTTAGTTATCTCTCTCTCTCTGTTCTTAAAAACGGAGCTTTAGATACAACATCATTAATTGGAGTCTGTTTCTGAAGGAAAATATCCTTGAAAAGAAATTTCTCTTATAGTGAATGAGAATGGATACTTCAGATTTCTGGCACATGTTGTCTAGCACTACAAAAATACTGAACAATTGATTTCCACCACATTGATTTTTAGAATGCTATTTTTGGGGACTGGGGGTGTAGCCTCTCGGAATTGGACTTGTTTGCCATGTCCCGGGTACCATAAGGAAAATACAAATATACCTGAGATAACTAAAAACAACAGAACCCGTGCTCATAAACAGAATTCTGTTTTCCCTTTGCCCTCCATATGAGTTTTCCCATTATGAGGTAAAAACTGTTGACCTGTAGGAAGTAAGTAGGGCAGAGGCCATAACTGAAGACGGAGAGTTCACGTGCCTGATGGATTCTGGATCTGCTTTGCTCTTTATAGAGCTGTCTGAATTTCACAGATTCATCTAGCCCCAGCTTCTTGTATATTAGTTCCTTGGTGTATTCCGTTATAGTAAAGGAATTAATATACAGTACAATCATCAGTAGAAAACTGTTGTAGATGCCTTTTTACTGGGGTGGAAGTTACAAGTAACCATGCTGCTACAGAGAGCCGGTGTCATTCAGTCAATGAACAGCTCTCCCTTAGTCTGTTCCAGAACTTGAAACCCGATGCCCTGTGCCCCCTGCCCCAATTGATGAAGGCAACTAGAAAATTTTTTTTCTGTTTTGGTTTTATGAGACAGGGTCTCATATGAGGCTGGTCTCACACTCACTGAATAGCCAAGGAGGGTCTTGAACTTTTGATCTTCCTGTGTTTACCTCACAAATGCTATGGTCATAGGTTTGTGCTACTGAGCTTAGCATTTTAAGTGACTTCTGTATTCATTTGTGAGGAATGTGTTTGTAAATTCTTTGGCAGCAAGCCTATAGAAACTTGATTACAAATCACTGAACACATGCAATTAGGGGCTTGGTTTGTTTTTTCAGTCTGGTAGAGTAGTTAGGTGTTAGGAAGCTAATAATGGTGGTGCAGAAGTGAGTTGAGTGTCACTAGTTTTTCCCTTCAGCTGATTCTAAAACAACAACAACAAAAACATTGACCTTGAACACAAGGAGGGTTTGTTACACAGATTTGACCTGAACACTAATAAGGTTTTTGTTGTTGTTATTATATAGATTTGCTATTAGACTTGAGTGATTTATTTTTTTTGTAAAGAATAATGTAATACAAAATTAGGACGGTGGTACTGACATGATCAATTTAGTAAGGATTTTATGTTTTAAGGGTCTAAAGATATCTTTAAATTTATCTCTTTAGTATCCTTTTGACAGAGCAGAAAAATTCAATCGTGGCATAAGAAAACTCGGAATCACACCAGAGGGACAGAGCTACCTTGACCAGTTCAGGCAGCTCATCAGCCAGATTGGTAAGTCACTTAAAAGTATTTAGAAATATATTACAAGTACCAGAGTTGCATACAGCACATATATGAGACAGCTCATGTATTGTTGTGTAAATGGGTCTACACGACTTCATCTCACTTACTAAACTATTGTGTATAAACTGCTGACAGTTAAATAGGATTTGTTGAAACAAATTAGATATTCACTGAATAAATGCACCCCCAGAATTACATTCATAATTAAAAATCAACTGCCAAGTAAAAGTAGTTTATAGGTTTTATGTAAAGTTAATTGTAGATTAAACACTGAATGATGTAATTTTTTAGCACTGTGTCATTTTGTACTTTTGTGTAGGAATTGTTGCGTTTTAGAAGCAGACTTGATTCCTGAAATATGGTACATAATTTTTAAAGGAAGAACTGCATTTAAATTCAAAGATTGGCAGGCTCTGGCCTTCTCTGAGCTGTTGACATGTGTTGTCTGTGTTAATGAAAGCCTGTGTTGGAATAGGCTGAAGAGAAACTGAGGCATCAAGTGCTGTTGACACTTTAGGCAACAGGCCAGCATAGGAAAGTCTTCAGTTGATTCATGTCTGACAGCTATTGATCATGCTCTCAGGGTCTGGCTTTGTGTGCCACCACCCAAAGTATGGGAAGTATTATTTCCATTAACTCATCCTAGATGATTTATTTATGGCAAGTAAATGTTTTAGATGCTGATGTGACAATAATTTATAGAGTTTGATCTAGGCCACAGCTAACAAATGGTAGAATCTAGTAGTCTGACTAGGGATTTTGCTTTTAGTACTATTCTTGGCTTGCCTCTTAGATTTTAAATAGTTAGCACTAAGTTGAAATAGTCAAACTAGGTATTTAATTTTTAAAAGATGTGTGTTATGGGGCCAGAGAAATGGCTCAGTGGTTATCCCAGCACCCACATGGTAGCTCACAACTGTCTGTATGGAACTCCAGTTTCAGGGGATCTGACATCCTCACACCAGTGCACAGAAAATGAATTTTATATTTTACAAAAACCTCCAGAGATATAACACACTCTAAAATATATAATTTTTAAAAATGCATGTTACATATATTTTAAACACACCTGGGAATTTCAATAGGCCTTAATGTAGCTCATCGTCCTTACTGTGTAGCATTAATATCAGAACAGTAATGCTTGTGAAATTTTAACTGTTACCTTTTTATTTGACCTGTTCTTTTTCTCCCAAATAATTTCATTTCTGTTATATATTGAATTCCTATTGTGACGCAGGACATGTTTGCTCTAGGGATGGGATAGTGAAGAAGGCAAATGTCGTACTCAGTGGATCTTTATCCTAGTTGAGGAGAAAGGCAGACAAAATGATGGGGTATCCATTAATAAACTCTGGGTAAAATATAATGGGGCTGGGCATCCTGTGCAGTGATTCAGGAAGACTTTCAGGGAAGTAAAATTTGAACAGCGACCTAAATAATGGGACAGAATCCACTTTGTGTGTGTGTATCTGGGGAAAGAGTATCAGACGGGTAATGGGAAGTGTAAAAATGGTGAGTCTCCAGGCATTTTTGAGGAATAGTTTGGAATAGGGATGAAATGAAGCTAATGAAGTCCTCAGTAGCAAGGCACATGAACATATGGAACAGCAGTCCTGGTCAGGACCGTGCAGTGTTGTGCTGTCACATGGAAATGGATGCCATTCTCAGATGGAACAAACTGTTGTCGTTTTCAGAAGGACATGACACTCCCCAGTTGAGTTTATGGGATCCTTGATTAGATGGAAGGGTACTGTGGGTCCTGAAGGTGGTAATGGGGAAGTCAAGTCAGCCATTGCACATGACAGTGGTCTAGGCAAGAGACTTCGGTGGAATACTCGATAGCTTGTTTTGAACCTCTTTTTCTCATGCCCGTTGCTCCTGCAGTTTGCCCCTGATCCTCAGTCATTAGACAGGTACGCTACCACTGAGCTCTGTCTTCAGCCACATTCTGGCTCTGTGTTCACGATAGAGCCAGTATAATTTGTCCACTGATTGGGTGTGAGATGTGAAAGGAAGGAAGGCGTCAGGGGATGTGTCAGTGCACTTGCTCCCAGCAGCTGCATGGATGCAGTTGCCAGTTCTGAAAGAGGAAGTATAGTTGGGGATAAAGACTTGGGTGTAATGAAGATTTTAAGTTTGTCTTTGGTTCATAGGTATTAGTACTTGATAAAAGTCTAGAGATCAGAGGAGTCCAGGCTAGAAAGACAAATTTGGGAGATTTCCTGACACCATTTCAGAGGGAGTGTGTGAGAGTGTGTGGGAAATTATATTGTAATTTTAAAATGTTTGATCATTTTAATGAAGCTAGCAATTAATGATTTTATCAATTCAATTACACTTAAATTATTAATGTTTATATATGTCTAAATCTAACTTTTAAATACATAACTCTGCAACAGTTTTCCTTTTTATAGAATAGAAACTAAAATTAAAATGTAGCAGAATATTTTGGTGTTTAGTAGTGGAGACTTCTTGGTTGGCTGCTTTATGTAACTTGTCCTGATTGTGAGAATTGCTCATATAATGATGTGCTTTTTTTGTGTGTGATTTTTGAAGGTAATGCTATGGGCTATATAAGAATGATAAGATCTGGTGGTCTTCATTGTAGCAGCAATGCCATTAGGTATGGATTCAAACATGATTTCTACCTTGTTTGTGAAATTTTATCTTTCATAATACTGTAGACAAAGGTGTTTGTCTTTATTGGGTACAATTTGAGACTGTGGACCTTTTATTACTGCCTGGCCCTCTGCCCCCTTGATGTGTACTCAGTAAACCAGTTTACTTCATAATGAAGAAAGCATTAATCTTAACACCTGAGGAATTTTTTTTCTCTTAAACATTAAGATTATACTAGAGAAATGGTACAACATTTTTTTGTTTTGTTTTGTTTTTCGAGACAGGGTTTCTTTGTGGCTTTGGAGGCTGTCTTGGAACTAGCTCTTGTAGATCAGGCTGGTCTCGAACTCACAGAGATCTCCTGCCTCTGCCTCCCAAGTGCTGGGATTAAAGGCGTGTGCCATCACTGCCCAGCTAAAAAAGTTTTTAAAAGAAAAAACTATTTTTAAAAATATTTCTCTAAAAGTGTAGTGAATTGATTTTTATCAGCATAACTAATGAATGTAAAGACGGCATGATTTTTGAATATCAAAATATAATTACATATAAGACTTGATTTAGAACTAAAGTGATATTAACAATATCACCCGAAATGCAGTTTTTCCTAAATCCCTTTCGCTGTTTCATAGAACTTTTCATGTATGTGTGGTTACATATATTTTACTTGCCCCATGAATTTCTTCTCAAATTGTCATGCAGATTCGTGCCTGATCTTGAAGACATTGTGAGTTTTGAAGAGCTAGTAAAGGAAGAAGGGCTTGCAGAAGAAACACTCAGAGCAGCCAGGTAAGCTGGGGAGTGAAGATGTGCTTCCAGTAGACAATACCAGAGGCAGTGAAAAGACAGCTGCCACAGTGTTTGCAGTCTCAACTTCGGAAATACCTTGTTTCTGAGATCTTTCCCACTTGACTGAACAGTGGTCTGGAGCATGCTGTCCACATGCAGCTACCAGTCACATACTCCTGTCTGGAATGACTGACCTGACCGTAGGTGATGCCTAAGACCTCATTTGTAAAACTAACTCAACCAGTGCTGAAGACATGGCTCAGTGGTTAAGAGCACTTGCTGCTATTGTAGAGGACTTCATTTCCCAGATGCCACATGGAAGCTCTGTATGGTGATGACTAAAAGTTAGTGGAGGCCTGCTTTCAATGAAGAGTTGAATATACAGATGGTCCCTGAACTAAGTAAATTTTTTTTGTTGTTTTGTTTTTTTGTTTGTTTGTTTTTTTTCGAGACAGGGTTTCTTTGTGGCTTTGGAGGCTGTCTTGGAACTAGCTCTTGTAGACCAGGCTGGTCTCGAACTCACAGAGATCCGCCTGCCTCTGCCTCCCAAGTGCTGGGATTAAAGGCGTGCGCCACCAGTGCCCAGCGAACTAAGTAATTTTAACTTTAATCTCTATGATGTTATAAAAAATGATAAGCAATTCAATTGAAACCATATTTCTTGTTTTTAAATTTGGTTCTTTTGCAGGCAAACACTGCAGTGTAATTGTTGTGATGTCGGGCAGGGGCAACAGGAAGCAACTCCCAGCCAGCCTGGAGATGCTTAGGGAACCACAGGGTACACTGCAGCAGTGTGGTCTGCTGCTAAGCTGTGCTGTTCGGTAGCGTAGGGGTATTCAGTGAGGTTCTCCTTCATTTTCCACTTCCCGTGGAGCCAGTTTATTAGGATGTAACCAGCCACAGGATGAAGAGCATCTGTAGTTGCATCATGTACATCTTAGAGAACCTTCCACTGGTGGAGGTTGAGAATAGTAGTGGTTAAACTGAATCTCCCAGCCATGGCAGCTGCTGGTTCTGGAGATCATAAGAGAAGTTCGGCTCCTGAAAGAGAACCAGATGGAGGGTAAACAGATGCTAGAACCATTAGTGAGGAGGTTTAACACAGCAGAATATATTTATAGTGAACATGGGTTCTCAAGAAACAGAGACCCAGCCAACAAGGTCACTTAAAGGATGACATGCTTGCTGTCAAGCTTGAGGACCTGATTTCAAGCCTTAGAACCCACATGGTAAAACAAGGAAACCAGCTCCTGAAGTTGTTCTCTGACTTGTACATGCTCATGCACTTGCTTGCATACACACACATGCATGCACACCTACACACCTACACCCTACACACCTCACCTACACACACACACACACACACACACACACACACACACACACACACACACACACACACACACACACACACACACACACACACACACACACACACACACACACACACACACAACACGAATGCTTTAAAAAAATGAATGGTGAGATGGCTCAGCAAGTAAGAGCACCTGCTACAGCCTAACAACATGTGTTTCACTCTCAGAACTCACTGGGCTAAAAGAAACTGACTCCCAAAGGTTATCTTCTGACTGCACACAGGTGTGTGCATATGTGAATGGCATGTGCACAGTCATACACATGTGTGCATGAACACAGTACATAAATACAGAAAGGAAAAGAAGAACTACAAACTACTCTTTAAGCCTGAGGATGCTGTATTCTATTTTGGGGACTAAATTCATTAAGTAATACTGATTAGTTTCTGCTCATTCTGAAGTCCAAGGAAATTTCATGCTGTTTCCTGATTTGAAATGGGATTACTTAACCCAATGAGAGACCTGGATTGTTAAAAAGTCACTCCTTTGAAAAGGAACCAAGGAATGTTTTGTTTTGTTTTGTTTTGTTTTGTAGGCATTTGGACTCGGTCCTCAGTGATCATACCCGAAATTCTGCTGAAGGCACAGAATATTTCAAAATGCTTGTAGATGTTTTTGCTCCAGAATTTCGAAGGCCAAAGAATATACATCTCCGAAATTTCTATATCATTGTCCCTCCTCTAGTGAGTATTTGAAAAATTAGAAGTGACTTTTTAGTAGGTATAAATACAGATTCAGTTTCCATAAAGCATGAAGTATATTCATACCTCTGGCTATCAATGGAATTATGATGTCAGGGATTGTGATGAGAGCTTGGACTTGCAGCTGAAGGTTCATAGCTAACAGGTTTTTATTAATGGCAAGAGAAAGCCTGGTAATGTCAGTCACTTGAGTGTATGTCCTTACATGTATGCCATAGAATCTTCACACAGAATTTGGGCATATAATCATTTTAACTGCTTCCTGTAGATTAGTTTATTATAATGTCAGTTTTGTTCCAACATATCTTTTTGTGATAACTTCTTTTCAGTCATGAATACTGGCACCTATAATAAATTTGTAGTGCTTTCTCCTAAAATATTTGTTTTCTTTGCTAATTCCATAGTTGCTATTTAAAAATAGGTCAAGTTAAAATTATAAAAACAATTATTGCAGTGAGAGAAATGGACTTAGGAAGGTATATATTATCAGTAAATCTGTTCTTAGAAGGTTTCTGTACCAAATGATTCTTTCAATTTTTTTAGTAGATGTCTTTAAAATCTGAACATCTACAGGCACGTGATAGGTTTTTATTACATCTGATTTGGATCGAGAGTAGTTTGTCTAGTTTGCGGTGTGGCTCACTCCATGGATCGCTTTTCTAGCATGAGTCCCTGGGTTCTACCCACAACACTGCATATTCTGGATGTGGTGGTCCATCCCTGTAATCCCTGCTTTGGGGAGGTAGGTAGAAACAGAAGGATCCAGAGTTCAAAGCTATCCCTGGCTAGCTTGAACTATATTCGATGGTGTTTCAAAACAAACAACAACAAAACTGGAGACACGGATCAGTGGGTACAAGCACTGGCTCCTTTTCCAGAAGACCCAGGTTTGATTCTCAGAATCTATATGGTGGCTTAGAGCAGTCTGTATCTACAGTACCAGGGGATCTACACCCTCTTCTGATTTCTATGGGCTCTGCATATGTATGGTGCATATATATATATATATATATATATATATATATATATATATATACATACATACATGCAGGCAAACATGCATACACATAAAAACAAAAATAAAGAAGAAATTTTTAAATGTCTAAAATAAAGGCCCCCTTTTCTCGGAATCACTAATTACATAGTATAGGAGTATCATCACCTATTAGAAATTGTTACCCACCACGGAACCTCTTTCTCATCACATTTTCTGTTTCCTACATCTGTTGTTTACTGTTAGTTTTATAACTCTGATGTGGCAGAAGTGCTCATATACATCTGCTGAGTGCCAAGGTTAAAGATGTGTGTTATTTGGTAATACTGTACTAACTTGAATTCCCCCATGGTTCTTTAGTCTGGAGAACATTATATTCAGGCCGTGCATGGTAGGCAGCCATAAAACCATTGGTAAGTTTGGGAAGAGTCTGGATTTTTGTAAAAATTCAGGTATATAATAGACTAAGTGTAGTACAAAGACAGTGTGCTTTATAGTCTGGGTTCAGGGGGAGAAGATAAATATAAATGAGCTGCCAAAAAATATCTAATTGGGAGTCATAAAGACTTCACAAATTGATTATGATTGTCAGATATTTTATAGTTAGTGAGAGCCACTACTAAATTAATAGTGCTTTAGGATGAGCTGTGAAGGCAGAAGGAAGGATTGCTTTGTTAAAAGTGCTTACGTTTTGAGGTAAAGTGAAACCAATTTCTGCTCCCCACATTTTCTTGTGTTTGACCGTGGGTCTGAATCTTCTTAGAGTCAGTTCTCACTCTAAACTGTGCATAGTAACTTCCAGTGAGCACTGGGCAGGGTAAGTGTCGATTGAGGGAATTCTCTTTAGAGGACTTGGCAGAAAAGCCCTCAGCAAGAGGCACTTTACCCAAGGCAAATGTTCAGTAGCTGAGAAGAAATTCTGTTTGTAGTTCTTGGAATGTCTGTTATAGCAAATTCAGATTTTATTAGCTCAATTGTTTTTCTGTATCTTATCTACTTTTAGACTCTTAACTTTGTAGAACATTCTATAAGCTGCAAAGAGAAATTGAATAAGAAAAATAAAATAGGAGCTGCATTTACTGATGATGGTTTCGCCATGGGTAAGCTTAATAGAACTATTTTTCCATCAGTTTTGTGTCTCCCTTAAAGTGGGTTCTCAGAGCAATTGCTTGAAAATAAATTTATATATTCCTTATAACAGGCTGTTTCCTCTAAGCAGTGCCTGCTGTTAGTACTTGATTTAAAAGAGGCCCTTTCTTTCTTTCTTTCTTTCTTTCTTTCTTTCTTTCTTTCTTTTCTTTTCTTTTTTTTGGTTTTTCGAGACAGGGTTTCTCTGTGGCTTTGGAGGCTGTCCTGGAACTAGCTCTTGTAGACCAGGCTGGTCTCGAACTCACAGAGATCCGCCTGCCTCTGCCTCCCGAGTGCTGGGATTAAAGGTGTGCGCCACCAATGCCCGGCAAAAGAGGCCCTTTCTATCATCGGTTTTGTCATTTAATACCATTCGGACACAAATACTGTTGGTCTCATTTGCCCTTCTGTTTGGGCTTGCGTATTGCTGTTTTAGTTTTACATCTTATGTTTGGTTTCGTTGGTGCCTCTGAAGTGTCCTCATTTCTCTTCTGTCTGTCTATCTTTGGAAATTTGTATCGTGAGCATGTATAGCTCTGGTTTCTTGATGAAGTCCATGACTGTGTTTTTGTGTTTTTTATTCTTTTATATACTTTTCACCTCTTCCCCACCCCCTTAAACCAAGGAACCTAGAAGAGATTCTGATTAAGTTTATCATTCTTGCTGTGAAATGTGATTTGAAAGTGTTGATTCAAGTGGCTAGCTTATTGCTTGGAGCTGTGGGTGCAGGAAAAAGACAGAAGAACTTCTGTACTCACTGAAATTTAAAATTTTATTTTGCTAATGACTGTAGGTGTGGCTTATACCTTAAAGCTTTTGGATCAGTACCAGGAGTTCGATTCACTTCATTGGTTCCAGTCTGTTAGAGAAAAATACATAAAGGAGATAAGAGCCGTTGCTAAGCAACAGAATGTACAGTCAACTAGTCAAGATGAAAAACTGCTACAAACCATGAACCTCACTCAGAAGAGATTGGAGGTCTATCTACAGGTAGTGGCCCTGGGATCCAGATCTCTGACTAACTTTTGATGTGCATTGCATTTGATATCTGAAGCCATATGAGATTATAGCAGTAAAAGGAATGCATGTTAGAATTTTGGAAGCCATTTGGTCATTTAAAAAAAATAGGTTGGGCTGGGCAACATGCCTCAGTTGATAAAGTGCTTGTCCTGAAAGCCTGAGGACTGGAGTTGAGAGCCCAGAGCCCATGAAAAAGCTGGGAAGGCAAGTTGCCTGTAGTTCTAGTACTTAGAAGGCAGACTTAGGAAGTGCCCTCCAGCAAACTGCCTAGCTAGTCTGCCCAGAATCAGTGAGCCTCGGGCTTGAGTGACAGACCATGCCTTACTGTATGAAGAAGAGAGTGATTTAGGAGGACACTTGACTTCAAACCCTCTCCACCACACACACACACACATACTCATGTATGTGTGCATGGATACCCAAACACACATGTGAACAGACTTGGACACACCACACACATATGTGCACAAGAATGGCTAGGGTGCTTAGAACCCCTTTAGAGACATTAACTATTTCCCTTTTTATTTAAAATTTTCTCATGCAGGAATTTGAACTGCTTTATTTCTCACTGAGCAGTGCAAGAATTTTCTTCAGAGCAGACAAGACTGCGGCTGAAGAGAACCAAGAAAAGAAAGAGAAGGAAGGTTAGTGAGTGGCATAGTTGTGCAAAGATCAGTAAGTCCTGGCAACAGACACCCGTGTTCTATTTTCTTGTCAGGTATCTTTTGGAAAATAACAAACACCTAGAAGTAAATCTTTTACTAACACCCATATGGTCACATGTGATGTGGAAGAAAGGTGTACTTTATCCCTTAAGTCACTGTTGTAGTTCATTTAACAGAAATAAATTGAACATGCTGCTTTCTTTTTCTTACTGCTCAAGCTTATATCAAGATGGAAGGAACAGGGAGGGAAGGAGGCTGATTGGGTGCAGCTGGAAGCAGCTGTGCTGCATAGAAGACTGAGATGACAGTGGTGGTGAAGGTGGTGTGACATCCTGGCGTGTGGAGTGGCATGATGAACAGCACCCACTCTGCATAGTGAGGTCCACACAGCGGGGCATGCTGTGCCACTATGGAAAGCCTGGTGCCCATTCTAGTCTGTAGGGTGATGGAGGCTGACACACTTCGTTCAGGGTGCAGGAGCCAAGCTTGCTCAGAGCTTCACACTTAAGGTCTCCATTTTTCTCAGACTTGACATGGAAGAATAATTGTCTCCTCTGAGAAACACATGGTTCATTTTTCTCTGTTGTGGAAATTACAAAACTTATGTAGGTACAGGAACTAGGTATCATTTAGAATTTTATGTTGTTTTTCTTACCATGTTAATTTTCATAAATTGAGATGTAAAATATTTTCATAAAGTAAGGTGATTTTGTTGTTGTTTTTGCAGTGAGTAGAGGCTGTTCATTTGGATAGACTTATTTGAACCAGTTTATTCTTGTCAGTGTTACATATGTTACAGGCTACTTATCAGTGCTAGGTATTAGAAGCATATGCAGGTTTTTTTTTTTTTTTTTTTTTTTTTTTTTTTTTTTAATCCATGAGGGTCTTTTTAAGATCTGGACTATAAGCATGTGCTGAAAATGACTCCAGATGCATAGTCTATGTAAAGTGACAACTGTCCATGTACTGTTTGGGTTGGTGTTCAAGACAACATAAGCAGGCAGATGCATCTGAAAGAGTGTGAGCTGGGATTATCTAAATTGTGAAGAAACAGTTGTAGCATTGGTTTCCTGAGGCATTTCATAGTGCATCTGACTTTGCAGATTGTAAGTGGGTTGTGTATTTGCTCTAAGGCCTGAGCCTGAAGACAGCCATAGCCAGCCTGACCTTCAGGTTCATTCTGTGGAGCTCCTTGCTGTGTCTCATTCTTCAGGCACTGTCAGGCACTGTCTGGTGATGTGACTCACAGGCCTAGCCAGTCTTCTCATTATGACTATGTTGAGCTGCAGGTGGCTCCATGATGAGAGCTGCTTTGTTAAGTCACCTGTTGGCATACAATATGTGATAACGCATATTTTGCACAAAGTGCCAATATCATGGCACAAACAATAAAAGGCTGCAGTGGTGGCACACACATTTAATTTCAGCACTTGAGAGGCAGAGGCCAGCCTGGTCTACCAAGAGTTTCAGAAAAACCTTGTATCAAAAAAACAAAAAAAATAAAAAATAAAAATAAAATAAATAAATAATGAGCTGGGACAATGGCTCATGCCTATAATCTTAATATTTGGGAGGGTGAGGCAGAAAGGGCTACTGTGGGCTACATAAACTCTAGAGCAGTCTGGCCTACAAAGTCTCAAAAAGTAAAATAAGGGGCTGGGGACTGTTAAGTAGAGAAAAGATTTAGAGAACCTGGGTTCAAATCTCCAGCATACATGTAAAAGCCAGACATGGTGGCAGGTGTCTGCAAACCCAGCTCACCCATGGGGGCTCACTGGCCAGCCAGTCTAGCCAAACAGAAAGTCCTGGTTTCTGTTATAGAGACCCTGTGTCAAAAAACATGGGGCTGAGGAAATGTCTCTACAGTTAAGAGAACTGGGCCTCTTTCAGATGACCTGGGTTTGGGTTCACTTAAGAGGATCTACATGGCAGTTCACAACCATCTATAACTCCAGTTCTAGGGGATCTGACACCTTCTAGCCTCCTTGGGCACCACACATACGTCTAGGCAAAATACCCATGCACAAAAGAAAAAAAAATTAATTAAATTTTTTTTAAAATGAGGAAAATGATAGAGGCAGATACTCAATGTCCATCATCTGGTTTCCATGTATGAGTGTATGTACATATGCACATACACACATGTGCACATACATCCATACCATACACACAAACTAAGTAAAATGAATACTCTTTGCTGATGGCAGTTACTCATCTGGATTTGTGAAACACACATCCAGCTGTGTTTTCATCTGTAATGGCAGTATATCACAATGGTGGTTTCTTGACTGGATCAGCTGGACGGAAGGAAGAGTTCTTAACATTTAAACAAGGTAGTATAATTTGTGATATTAGAAAAATACTTCATTGGATGAAACTCTATAAATTGATACTTAGTAGTATAGGTTTTTTCAAATTGTATTTATTTTTTTAAAAATTGACAAATATTTCCATTGATATTTGCACTCTTTCAGAGGAAACTAAAACAAGCAGTGGAGATGTACCTGAGGGCTCTGTGTCTACGGATCCTGTTGTGAAATGATGGTATGAAATCATCAGAATTGTCATACTTTTCCAGTGACATGGATGATATAGACTGCTTGATAAATTGTCATTTCCTGGGTCACATCATGGAAAGTTCTGTATGGCAGTACTCTAGAGTCAAGCCCATTTTATTTCTAATGCTCTAGTTATCAAGGGCTGAGAAGCAGATATTAAAATTGGATCTTTGTCTGGAGTGTAGGCTGAAGATGCCCCTGCAAGACTCTTTACATGAAGCTCTGGAAGGGAAAGTCCAGATTCCCATTGCTCCCCATGTCCTGTGTTATGTGCCCAGGTCCCCATTGCTCCCGGTGTCCTGTGTTCTGTGTGCTTGTCATTTGGGTGTGTCTGTGATCCATGTTCATCTCAAATCATGGGAAAGTCAGTGCATATACTGTGTACACAGCCAGTAAATACTCGATTTAAAAAGAGTTGAGCTTGAAATTTATGAAACATCTATATCAAAGACTGTGAGTCTGCATTGATGCTAGAGGTGAGGCGGGGTGACCGTCTGTGCAGTGTGGCTAACTGGTGATCCTTCCTGTGTTGTTCAATTCTGTATGACTCACATGAGCTGCTGATGTCTTTGATGAGACATTTTATAATAGTTTACATTGTTTTGGGAACATTTATCCTTCAACAGTTGCTTTAAATTTAAGATTTACTTAATCTTCAAAGAAAACTCAGATTAAGCCATAGACTCCCACTTGAAGCTTCACTAAGTCTGAAAGCATTCTGTGATACTGGGGGAAAAAAGAATGAATTATCCTACATCCAAACTCAGGTTTCTTCATTACATTAGGTTGAAATTTTGGTGGCAGTTTAGACAGATTTTTTTTTTACTTTAAATCCAGTATAATCTAAGACATATGATTAAATAATAACTGCACTATGGCAGGCTTAATTTACCACTGTGAGAATGAGCCTAGTAAGTCACTTTCTGATTTTAAAAGAACGAAAGATTGTGAGTAAATTAGTTCCCAACAAGCTACTAGCTTTATTTTTGTAAAGTATGCTAGTAAATAGTTAAGTGGATTAATCATGGCCTTTTTGAACGTTTAATAATATGATGCCTTTTGGATGAAAAGAATGGTTTAAAACTTTAAATGTAATGCAGACATTTTTTGGAAATGCTTGTTTTTCTATTACATTTGCCTGCTTAACCATTTCTTTGGATAAAACTTGCAAATAATCCTAACACTTAGAATTCTGACATTGTTCCTTAGTTCCAGCTTTTGGAGTGGAGATATAGGGCTGTGCCTGGACTTACTGGTTAGGCTTGGTAACTTTCCCAGCCCAAGCTAAATACTATGACTGTTAGGTCAGAAGAACCAGAATAGATTGGAAATGTTTTTATTATATAAACGTGGCTTAGAGAATTATGAACAAAGGATGGATTAAAGGCATTTAATGTTTGTAATTGATACTAACTGTAGAGATGGCCCTAAAGCATGCTGCATAATTAATAATTTATATTTTCATTATTATAAATGTTTATATTAATGATACTGGATTTGATTATATCAGATTAGTCACCATTTTATAGTACCAGTATTTTCTTTTTTAAAAAGTGTTCACATACTGACCCCCTGGACACTTAAAATTGGGAAGGAAGTGACAGATAATTGTTTTACCTTTAGTTAGAAGTAATGTCACTACAGTCTGGGTAAATTATAATAAGTTTGTGTATTTGAAATAAAATCTCTGAAGAGATTTAAATGGTGTTAAACTGCAGACAGAGCAACAGGGCTTCAGTGTATTCATGCTTGAGTTAATGTATACATTGGATGATGCTTTTCCTTGCTAACTATTTTTTCACGAATACTGTAACTTAAATATTAACATGAGTGTTTTGTTGTAAATTCACAGAAAACTTAATGATGTTCCAATTCTCAGGAATTAAGAGCTAACCATAACATTGTCAGTTCTAATTAGATTTTGTAAAAGACAGTAAGTTTGTTATCTCACTGGTGGGCGTGGGGGGGGGTTGGTCTCCTTTTCCTCAGCTCTAATAGAATACATTATGTATAATAAAACATTAATAAATATAATTTCAGAATTGTCCTTCCCTTCAATGTTTATGATCAGAATTGAATGTCTTTCAGCAGTAGCTGTTGTTAATGTAGTTTTGGTGGTGTGTGAAGCTGAGGATTGACCTAGACAAGCAGTCTGCTGAGTGGTACTCCATCCTGGAACCTTTCTTAGGTACCCCTTACCTAACCAACCTCCCTCCCTACCTCCTTCCCTGCCTCCATGCACATAGGCAAAAACTTCCAAGTATGGAATTGGGATTGCATGTCTGTGTACTCCAGATAATGGATTTCCCTTTCCTTTATAGACTCTTGATCATTCACAGGGTGGTTCTCTCAACTAAGAACAATCGTGAAGTTAACTTTCTTTCCTAGTCCTGTGACAGGCTAGAATAAACATGTAATAGAGTTTTTATTTTTCCCTTACAGTCTTGCTATCTGTATCTCAGCCTGGCTTTATTCTTATAGTGTCCTTGCTTTGGCCTTCCACATGCTGGGGTTATAGGCATGCACCATATGCAACTTGCCTAGAAGCCAGGTCCTGACCCTGTCTGTTCTGTGTGCTCCATGTCCTGCAGCAGAAGTTGGCACAATAATAGTATTTAGTGTGAAGGTTTCTAAAGACTTAATTTGTTTAATATAAAGCATTTTTTTATATATTAAGAAACAGTATTAGAGCCAGACAGGTGGCATATACCGTATTCCAGCATTTGGGAGAGCCAGGAAGAATCGTGAGTTTGTGGTCAGCCTGGGCTAGATGGTGAGACCGTGTCTCTGTAAGAAAGAAGCAACAGGCTAGGCGGTGGTGGCAGACGCCTTTAATGCCAGCACTTGGGAGGCAGAGACAGGTGTATCTCTGTGAGTTCAAGACCAGCCTGGTCTACAAGAGCTAGTTCCAAGACAGACTGCAAAGCTACACAGAGAAACCCTGTCTCAAAAAACCAAAAAGGGGGGGAAAAAAGCAACAGTCAGTACTTACTGAGTTTATATAGCTAGTGTAAAGTTTAGGTTGTTAATCTCTATTTCCTTAGGTACAAATACATTTGATGTATGTGTTACTAATCTCTGGTAAGTAGCTCAACTAGTTGTAGACAATATACTACTGCTCCCATTATCATTAAGCTGTGTCTGTATAGTATTAAAACATCCATGAACACTATGCTGTAATCTGTACAAAAGGTAACCTAAAGACCGACCCCACACTGGGAATGAAATTGGCAGCTTCCTACCTTTTCATTCCTACCTT
Organism: Cricetulus griseus; assembly: GCF_003668045.3. Classification (NCBI taxonomy): domain Eukaryota; kingdom Metazoa; phylum Chordata; class Mammalia; order Rodentia; family Cricetidae; genus Cricetulus; species Cricetulus griseus. The sequence continues at coordinate 151,830,607 of NW_023276806.1, read as the reverse complement.
CCTGCCCTTTTAGTTGGGCGCATGGTAATCTTACTTTTAATGTGCTTTGAATGCATTAGTGTAAGTTTTGGTAAGTTGAGACAAAGGACCAAGTCACCCGATGCTCCTGGCTTTTGAAAATGTAAAACTATGTAATGCATATAATAGACCATATGTGAAGCACTTGGGAAGCTACTGGGTAGGTGGCTTAGTCCCACCACTTTGGAAGTCCCCACTGCTGCTCCACCTCCTGTGGGATCAGGTAGTGGTCATCTGTCCCTGCTTTGTCACAGCCTTTTCCCCCAAGTAATTACAGTTAATAGAAATGAATGTGTTGTGACTTTATGCCTTTAGTTCAGTATTCTGAAGTTCTTTCATGTTGATCCATAGCTATAGTTGATTAAGTTTTCTTCTCTCATATTTGGTTACATGCATGTCAGTGTTTTATTCTTCTGTTGATGACTTGGTGTCTGTAAGATAGTGTAATCATTTTTATACATGTCCTGGGATGTTTACTGAAACCAAAAGGTGCTAGGACAGGTGCATTTTGGATTGCACTATGGAACATGAAACTGACCCCATACCTTCTGTGGATTTGATCTGTTGCTTTATTCCTGCCGTCTGCTATGCATATGTGGCTTTTACTTCGTGGTTATTTGAGACAGCATATTTGTTTCTAAACCCTTGAAACTGGTAAGATTCTTGACTTTCTATGTCCTAACAGTATTTTATATCATTTAGGTACTTGGTCTTGTGTGTTTGGTTGTCTTTGCTCAGTTCATGTTTTCATTCTGTCTGTGGTGTTTTGGGTGTGGTTAGTTTGACACCAGACTTTTTGTTTGCTTCAGGTTTGCATGGCTTGTTTTAACCAGTCTGTGTAGGGCTTTAGTTGTGTTTGCTGTGTATGGTACTGGGAATTAAACCCAGGGGCTTGTTCGTGGTAGGCAGGTGATAGGGCTCTGAGCCAAAGCCTCAGTCTAGTGCTTTAGTTTTCAACTTAGTTACCACTGAACTTCATCTCTGTGACCCCTCTCTCTGAAAAGTTTAGATGACTGTGAGTCTTGCAACTCATAAGAAACTCCCAGTTGTTACAGAAATGTCTAAGGTACTTGTGAACTCATTTTAGACTATAGAATCTCAGGTTCATTTAGGCCAGTTTGCTGGACTTGATGAACATATCAAAGGGTGGGTCCTTCTAACATATCTTATGTGATTATCTTAGTGTGGGGTAGTAAAAGGCTTGTTTACTTTTTGTGGTATATGCATGTGTAAGTGTTCCTGTGGGTGCACATTTGCATTCCAGAGGATGGTGTTTGGTTTCCACTTTATTTTTTGAGACAGGCTGTCTGACTGGTTTATTGGAGTTAGAGTGGTTTTAGACTGGAGTCTAGCAACCTCAACTAAGGTCCTTTTGCTTGGACAGCAAGAGCTTTACCCATGAGTAAGCCGT